>NC_137591.1:4737500-5937500 GCF_963210335.1 Falco punctatus
CTTTGGCTTTCTTCAGTTCAAAATTCATCTCTGTCTAAGCAAGCTGCCACAGTAGCTTGAGGCAAATCTGATTTGGGTCCTTTCCATCCCACTCTCCCATACAGCTTATGCCTTTGGCTGAACTACATCTCAACTACCTAACATGTAATTACTTAAGGCAGACATATTAGGTTGCTAAATACTGGCAAAAGCAAGCAACCGATGTGCAGGCAGATCCTGATTCATTAAGCTGAAAAGTAAATTGGTGTGCAGACCATAGGTGGCTACTTCAACAAAGACTACTTCCTTCTTGTCCAAATGAAAGACAGCTACTTCATGTATAAATGATAAGCTTTCCTGGTTAAAGGTCAAAAGAAAAAGAAAAAAAGCATTCTGCATCATTGGATCATTAGGCATGTACATTGACGGACGTGACTGAGTTTTCGTTACTAGATTTCAGTGAAACAGTGCAGAATGAACACCTCTTGTAATGCATGGTTCACTACTCACTATGCTGGCATGCATGTGGGTATACAATACATAAATTCGGGTGTCTTACTAACTAGATGCAACGTATTTGCACCCAAACTCAGCTACCTGATCTCACATTTTTGCTTGCACGCAATAATCTCAACAGGCTGATGACTTAAGATTTATGGCACTTTACAGCACAATATTTCTAATAGTCTCTCTAAATACAAAGATCATGGATCTAGATGACGTGACTATTGCCACACTTTCAGAGTTGCAAGTAATCAGACTTTTTTTTGGTACAGGACATCACTAGGATTGTACAGGCAATTCTGTATTAATTACAGATTATTACTTAACAAAATGTTTTTTTATTACTGGATGCTTTTCAATGATTCACACGATAGCAACTCCTCTTTGAAGAAACAATTACCTCTTTTTCCAAACCAAAAGACATGACAGACCAAAAATAACCTGATCAGTTACTCAAAGGACACTTTGGAATCTTTCAGCTAAGCTTCTGCACAATTTTACTCCCCACCACATTCACACAGTATCCAGTTCTTATACCCATACTGAGAAGATACTGATGCATAATAAAAAGTTCAGAAATCAGTCAGGAAAGCAATTACAAGGATTGAGGAGTACAACTGTCCACATAAGAGTTTTGGAGAAAACCCTCATGCAGTTCAGTGTTTTCCTTTAACATAGAAAATGTCAATCTCTGCAGTTCAGGTATGTCACTACAGTCTGCCAGACAGGAATGGCAAGTTAAAAGTTCAGATTAAAAAATAAAGTGCATTCTTTAATTAATTCATTACATTTAAGAAATGACAGTAATTAACAATCAACAACCTTCAAGTCTGAAGTGGGGTCTCCACCACAGGAAATTATAAAATCAAGACTGGTTCTACTTTTAAATTACTTAAACATTCATTTTGGGGAGTCCAACAGCCTCTGATATGGAGGAAGTGGGCAAATTGTTTGATATAGTCCTTCTGGTTCTGTGAATCCTGACTTATAAAGCAGACATCACTGTTTTAAAAGATATCTCAGTGTGAGGCTTAAGCAAAAAAAGACAAGGAACAGATCAGGACCAGGGAGAGGAAGATTCAGGTAAAAAGAAGAAACAACCTACAACTATTCTGAGAAATGTGCTTTTTTCTTTTCTTTTTTTTTTTTTAGAACTGTGGGAAAAATAAGAAAGGAGGATAATATGTGAGAAATTTAAATACTAAACAATCACAACAGGCTCAAAGTCTTCTCAAAGCTTCTCCTATGACTTTTAAAAACAGAAATTAAAAGAAAAAGCTCCTAGTTTTCAGACCAGAAACAAAGAGAAAGCTCAGAAGTCCACTATGTTGCCAGAGTAGAAGAAAAGATGATTCCACAGGCAGACAGAGTGAGATCAGAACTCTAAAGTAGGCAGTAGGAAATTATTTATTCTTACTTTTTGAAAACTCTAAGGCTTTTACTATTAATCGTCTAAGCTATGATGGAGCCTGAGGATGAAAAAATACCACACAGTACTCTTCAGTTCTTGCAGCAGGGAGGAGGAAGAATTGGAAAGGTACAATCTGCCAGCAGGACTCACCCTGATGATAAGCAGGGTGAATGATGGTTCTTCCCCTTACAGTGCAAGAGGAATGGAAAATGTCACCCAGAAACACTGTGAAGAAACCTGAGCTACCCAAGTGTAGCCCAGCCTGTTACAGAACAGTTATTGGAAAGAGGAAGAATATCTCAGGCTGGAGAAATTGGCTGGCGGGACACTCATGAAATTCAAGAAAGGGAAGAGCAAAGTTGTGCACATGAGGTGGAAGGAGCCCATGTACCAGGACAGGCTGGGGGCGGACTGCCTGGAAAGCAGCTTGGCAAAAAAGGCCCGTGAGGTCTGGTGGACACCACACTGAACATGAGCCAGCCACGTGCACTTGCAGCACAGGTGGCCAGCAGTCTCCTGGGCTGCATTAGGAAGAGTGAGTGCCACCAGCAGGCCAAGGGAGCTGCTCCTTGCTCCCTGCCCAGGCCATGCCTGGAGTGCTGTGTTTTATACTGGACTCCCCAGTACAGGAGAAACGTGGACATATAGCAGCAAGTCCAGAGAAGGACCCCAAAGATGACAGAGGCATGTCATACAAGGAGAGACTGAGAGACTGCAGACTTTAAGGCCAGCAAAGAGAAGGCGTGGAGGTGTGTGTGGGTTGGATCTTATCAGCATGTATATAAACATCTGATGGGAGGGAGTAAAGATGATGGAGCAAGACTCTTCTCAGTGGCACCCAATTGCAATGTAACAATGT
This sequence comes from Falco punctatus, assembly GCF_963210335.1. Lineage (NCBI taxonomy): Eukaryota > Metazoa > Chordata > Aves > Falconiformes > Falconidae > Falco > Falco punctatus. Next base: position 4,740,254 of record NC_137591.1, read on the forward strand.
GCATAAACCAAGATACAAGAAATTACATTTAAACAAAAAAAAAAAAAACACGTTTTCCTTGGGGAAAGATGGTCAAGACACTGGAACAGGTTGCTCCAGGCAGATTTTGGAGTTTCCAGCCTTGGAAATACTCAAAAGTCAACTGGACACAGCCTTGAGCAACCTGCTGTAGGTGACTCTGCTTTGAGCAGGAGAAGCTGGACTAGATAATTTCCAGAGGTCCCTTCTCACCTCAACCATTCATTACTCCATGTGATTCAGTGATCTCAAGATGGAAAAAACATGAAATAAAATAGAAATCACAGGAGCGTGTAGCTTTTATGAGAAAAATTCTTTCTAACTTCTTACTGCTGAATCATATATTATGAAATAATGCCTCAAGCTCTAAGGAAGGAGACACCCTAAAACCTCTCTGCACTGTGCCAGTTTCAGCTCCTTTACAGTTGCTACAGCTCTTGGACAGACTGAAATGACAGGAAGCCAGAAAAATGTTAGCATATTTGGAACACCCTTCACTTGTAAATTCCATGGATTTTGACAGCATGTAAGTGTAAATATCCTCTGATTCATCCTTTTAATTTTGTTTGAAATTGTAACATGTTGTAATTTATTAGGGGCAGCAAAAGACCAAAGACAGATACTTTAGAGAACCCTTTTACTTACTATTCTCTACCATTTGCAAAGTACAGTGTTCAAAGCTCATTGTTACAATAAAGCTTCACGAAGAACTGGCAGCTACAAACTGACCTGAAAAAAAAATAATCATCATCCCTTTCTCTCAGCCTTCAAGGAAATCCCTCATATACTTCGAAGCATCTGGCATCAAAGGCCTTGGAAAAGATAGAAAACTGGCAGAACTAATGGATCGACTGTTCCTTTCACAGCTGCTGGAGCATAAGTTAACATTGACTGTATTCTCCCAGCCTGGACTGAATCTTCCATTTTCAGCCTAAATGTAAATAAATTAATAGAACTTCCAAGTAGTAAAACTGACTACTACTGACAAAATACAAAACATAAGCAGACTCTATCTAAGTGAGGTATATAACATTATCTTCATTATATCTATATCTCTGTAATACCACTATCTTCATTAGCTTTGTATACGGAAGTAGACACTGGCACACACAGGAATATAACCATTCATATGATAACAAGTTCATGAATAAACAGCCTGCTGGTTTGTCACTTGTCTGAATGCTAGAGGGCTGCACCCGTATTTGAAAACCCAGCATATTGTAAAGACTGCGCATGCTGAGTGACAGCAGGTACCAACCAAGGGAGTCACAGCTATCAAGCCCCAGATGATATACCATTTTCTTTGTCATCGATTTGTGAATACATACTACAAATGAAAAAGCGTTAGAAAAGAACATCCAGTCTTAAAATTCTATAGAACCTTCTTTTCAGGGTATTCAAAAATGGCACATGCAAGTGCCCAGGTACATGAAAACATCAAGCTTCCAGTCCCCAAAGTCCCGGAATTACGGGAAGAGTTACAGACAAGACATTGCAAAGTGCTAGGGCTGCACACTAAAGCACAGTGTGCTGGAACAGGGAGGTGACACTATTGTACTGATGTATGGGAGTAACGACCACTAACCATAAATGCACTTTAGAGTCAGGCTGAACCCTTCATATCTGAAAATACAGTGCAAAAATTTTAAAACAAAATAAATAAAAAACCAAACAAACAGAAGAAATCCTACCAGATGTGGATTGAGGCAGTCTATAGGAAATGGGAAGCATTCTGCTTGAAGGTGGCTAAGAAGGACAAGTGGGTACAAGACTCAGAATAGCTTTTAAGTAAAGAGATGTGTAAGGACCAGAGGGTGTTCTTCCTTACAATACCATCATCTGCAAAGTCAAAATCAAACATGAAAGAATTCTACCAGTCTTATGGTAAAGCAGGGCTACAGTTTCAGAGATACAAAAGAGACAGAAGTGCTGCTTGAAGACAGGCATAAAACTCTGATCTCCATATTATCCAGTTATATGAAAGTTTATGGAAAAAAACCCCAAGTAATTGTAAGCAAGTTTATCATTTTGTGAACAGGATTGTTAACGACAGCTGTCTACAAAACCCTATCTGCTGATATCACAATCTGTCCATGCAAGAGTTATTTTCATTAGCATATTAACCTCAAGCACTCAAAGTTCAAGGCAATTGCTGAGCTTCCATAAAACTTGTGAGATTTAAACAATCCAAATGCAATCCAAATAATTTTCTCAGTTCTGCCTCAGACGTTCATAAAAATCCCATATGTACTAGTTGTGTATTTATTCACTTTTGAAGACGTGGCTGTAAATTCCTAGTCAGGAAAAGCTGGGAAATGGGTTTATGAAATCCTTATCATGTTGAAAACCTCTATTTCCAAGTATGCAGCTTGCTTTAAAAACCCCACAACTTTGTTAAAATTAGTGTGCGGCTCCATTACAGATGGAAGAAGGTGACAAACTGTCCTTTACAAAAGACAGTATTTTAGTCTTCAACACACAACCTACAGGATCAGTGAAACCTATTCTGCAGTATCTGCTATGCTCTCTCAGACAAAGGTGCCATCTTCAACCAAAAAAAGACCTGGTATAAAATATTACCATTCAGTAAAAAATCATTATTTGGTCCCTTAAGTAGCCCCTGAAGTAGAGGGCTGTGGTGAAAATTTAGCAGGCATTTTCCTCCAAATGGAATATACGCTTCAGTACCCTAAGAGGTCTATAGTCCATGAAATTTTAACGGAATTGTTAATGTCTTTCTAGGTTTTATAATACCACAAAGAGATACTCATCATGTGCTTTCACCGCAGCAGATAAATGCTAATGCCTGGAGTACACAACACTTTCAGAGTGGTTTTGAACACAAGCCATCTTGTACTCTCTTGGTGGGCAAATTAATGGGATCAATAAATTCTGTAGTATCTCCAGATAAGACTCTTTACCTTCACAAACATGATCAATAAATTCACGAGGTATAGAAGGGACCAGAAACAACTCATTATGTGGATTCCCTGAAAAGTTAGTCTGCTCTGAGAAATCTAAAATGTCAAACGCCTGGGAACTTTGATATGTGAACCCACACCTTAACGTGGGAAAAGTTTGTGGAAGATCCTAAAGGTCAGGTGTGAGGGCCTCCTTATCAACAAGGTCATATGTTAAGTTAAACTGAAACTAAGAGAAGGGTACTACCTGGAACCACAAACATCACTCTGATTACAGTAAATAGATTTTTAAAGGGCAAGACATTTTAAAAGTGATGTTTAAAAGCATATTTATCAGAATAATGAAATATGTACATTAAATAAGTTGTTCTCAGGGAATTTCCATAAATATTTCCAGTGTCATGAAAGTTAAAGGTACTCCAGAAAAAACATCTAGCCATACCTATCCATGTCTAATTCCCTCTGACTGGAAATAATAACGATTTCACTAGAGATTTAAAAAAAAACACCACCACCACATACCTTTTTGCCTACTTTACACTGGTAAACTATGTATTTACTTTTGTTACAATAAGAAAATGTTGCTAATTGTATCTTGCCACATTTTGCTTTGTTTAGAAAGAAATGATGATTCAGAGCCTGTTAATCTCTTAGGAGTGAGATGTGAGAAAAACACCACTGTCTGTCTTTACAGGGGGAACATGCAGGCATTAAAATACATCCTTGTATCTGAGCTAAACAAACCTTGAGCAGACATCCACAGACTTGGACAAGCTTGAGAACAGAAAAGGAAATTCCTTTAGAATTACTTCAGACTTGTTAGAGTTTCGGTTTTGTTTTCATTTTAGGAGGAGGTTTTGACCATGCACAACCTCCCTTCAACCTACTTCTACCTAGGTTATCTGGCAATTTCAAGTTCCTTAATCTGCAAGCCAGCTAAGTCTACTGCTTCAAATTCTTTCGTGTCAGCTGTAGCATACCGTGACGTGCTTTCTGGAAGCACACACTTTGACTGTTTGTCCATTCGAGTTACTTGAACAAATTGCCTTCCTTTTGTATAATGTGCTTAAGTTAACAGCAGCTGAGGCTGTTCAATTATGGGACAGCACCCTGAAGCAATATTATAAATATAGCTTGAGTTGAGTTTATTCATGGTGTTATCCCGTGTTCGTTGTGCTCAGCGTGGCATTTGTGGGCTCGTGGGAGGAGGTCTATGCAGTGATGGTGTCTCACCACCAATGCTGACACCTCAGGAGCTGGTAGGAACGAGTCTTCCACTGCACAAGACCATTCCAGCTGGAGTTTGACCAGTGCTGCTGTAGTGACTCAATGGCACTTTCCCAGTAGGTGAATGTACACTATCCTGATTAATTTGAATTAAGAAAAGCAGAGCTTATTCGGCATGCTCTTCCCAAGTCAAACAACACCAATCACTCATTAAAACAAACAGATCCCCCAAACTCTCATTGGAACAATGCTATCACTCTCATTTTCCCATGTACAGGGACACTGATAAGATTAGGAGTGGCAGAGAGCAAAGCACTTCCACAGCACACAACACAGACCTCAGCAACGTTGAGTAGCTTCTGGGCAGGGAGTGAGTTGTTTTGTTTTGGTGGTTTTTGTCTCCTTCTGAAGCTAAACCCTTCCAAGAAATTCCAACAGGTGCGGTTTAGAAGATAAACCCAAAGGAATGAAGGAGTAGTTGCTATCTGGTTTCCACATTCATACAGAGAGCTCCATACTCCCTCTTCATAGATACATGAATGAGGTCACTGTCCTGCTTTTTTTCTGATTTTATCACACGGCTAAATATAATGAATTTAACACTTCCTTTTTAAAAAAGGAAAAGGTTAGGCAAATGGGCATGGAAAAAAGCATATAGTCTATCTAAGGCTAGGTTTCAGCATTGTTATGCAAAACAAAAACTGTCGGATACTTAAGATACGCCTAAGGTAATCAGCCCAAGAATCTGAAAATCAAAGGATTTCTCAAGGTGAGTAAAAGTATGTGCTCTTCAGAAGCTTCAATTCTAGCCTACAGTTTGGTGCATTTTTGGAGGTCAGATTCTGCTTCTCCAATTCCAGCTGAGAGATACCCACGTATTCTATGGTTCATTTCTTGAAAATCAACACAACTGCCCAGGGAGCTAGACACTTTCCCCATTAACTCAGGAAAACATCTTTGTCTCGCAAGAAACACCTATCAACAGAAGTTAATTTACTGATTTATTTTGTAAACATTGTGCTTTAAAAAAAATATAGACCTGATATTGGACATTAATGATTTTAGCCTTGCTAAATGTTGTGCCATATATAGATTAGTTTTATGAGGCTTCCATCACAACAAAAGACCCTTTTTATTAGTGGCTACTTTATCATTTACAACATGTATGTTTAGTTACTCAAATGGCAAATTGCTTTGTGCTGTCCTTGAAGTGCATTGCATAAATATTGTATTAAAGCCTTAGCTTACACTTCATAAATAATTTATTTTAAAAATACTCTTCCATGAGACCACCAGCTGCCGAGATATTCAGTTTTCTGGTAAAAACACGTATTTATTGCAAGTCTTATTTTAACTTGTTGAAGATTTGCTAAAAGCCACATGTGATAGATGATGTAAGAATTGTATTCAAACTAAAACCTCAGGAAGCTAAAAAGCCTGATAGTCCTAGCAGGTTTCATAACTTTGCATAAACTGTTTCACTTGTAGGGGAAAAAGCTGAAATCTATTCAAGGAAGTTTCAAGTACAATTTCTGATAACCTGAAAATGACTTATAGTATATTTTGTGATGATCATAAAAGTTAATAGATTTCATTTCACTACAGTCCTCCCTACACCATTTCCATTTCATGTTACTGCATTTAAACTGCTGTACAAACTTGTTCAAAGTGCTAGACATTAAAAAAAAAAATATCAAAGGATATTTCAGATAATTAACTTTGATGAATGAGCATATTTTAATTCATGTCTGGTAATATTCTTGTTAATGACATGTCTGCTTAGGACATCCATTAAAAGTCCATTAACTTAACAGGGAAAGTCTAATAAAGTTATCCTGGAAATTTTCTGGTATATTAACATTATGGACTTTTAATGAATATCTGCTGTAGGAATTGCTATTAGCAAGACTGCCATTCTAATTAAACTTAGGGTCTAAGAGAGTGTAAAAAACAGTATGACGATAACAACAAGCAGAAGCAGCACTTTTTTTTAAAATTACTGTAAGGGAGATGGGTACAGATCACATGCGATCAGTAATAGCTATAAATTACTATGTTGTGGCTTTTTTTTTTTTGGTAGCCTGCCATCCAATATACCCATATCAGGTGTCATCTTCACATAATCAGTTGCTGAGGCTCCCATTTACTTGTTAGTTGTTGCAACTGAGCAGTACTGAAAGGCTAGCTATGCCTTTCAGAAGGGTAAAAGACAGAAAATTTAAACACAGTTTTTCATTACAATGCAAAGTAACAAGTGTACTTAGGAAAGCTGTGTCCTATGGGCACCCAGCCTTGTTATCAACCCATCTGAAGCTTCAAGTTCTGCTACATTTCTGCTGACATTCACAATAATAGAGCAAAAGATTTTTTTATACATAGATATCTTTTATGTATGTATATACATATCTTTTTTTATATATATTTAGCTTTTTATGTATATGTATAAAACAAGAAAACTCCCTGACGCACCTATTTTTTCATACTTATCCTTCACCAAATCTTCCAAACCTATCATTTCCCAGAAACTGTCATCCCAACCTCCATCTGGAGTGTACGTCCACTTGCACACTACTGTACAGAGGGACCTAGAAAAGAGACAATACAGCACGGAATCAGGCAAATGAACAGATTTGGTTTTAAACTTGCGACTAGAAACAACTTTGTGCAAAATGATCTCTTCATTCACTGGTCAAAAATTCCAAGCACAAAGCTACCGTTAAAAAAATCGTTCCTGTTCGGAATGATGTCTTGAGATACCTTAAAAGGACCTTATGTTTAAGATTCTTCTATGCTGAAACAATTCTAGTCTGGGCACTTCATTACATAAATCAGTCAAGTAACAGGTCATGCATATGCCTAGAAGGCAGCATAGCATGAACAAAACAGCAAGAAGCTCAGAGAAAGTTTCCTGCTTTTCCAGGCTGTACCTAAACAGCGATGTTTTGCACACAGCATTTCCTTCAAAAAACTTTCTATTACTTATGTTCAAGCTGAGTTACAATTTTCAGGAGATTATGGACGCACTGATAATTAGGTTAAATGGCACTGCTTCAACACGTGCAAGTACAAAATGATTTTATCAGATGAACATGCACAAGCCAATTGCATCCAGCTACCAAAGCTTCTGCATAGCATGTGTTCAAGTACCATCACTAGGTCCGTATTTCAGCAGAAGTCAATGACAATTCAGTGACACGCTGAAACAGCATTAGCCATGAAGCAACTGAGTGTAATACAAAGTTCTTGTTTCAGGTCTCGTTACTGAATAAACTGATGCTAAAATTCCCTGACAGTATGGTTTCACGGGGCAGACTACAGGAGCAGAATACAAACAAAAAAAGAAGAGCACTTGCAGAAATGTCTGTCATAACAAATAGAATGCTTTTCTCCTAAAATGATCAAAATCCTCAACGTCTCATTCCCCCCAAAATACAAATAACATTCCTGAAGATTAACTATTACACAGACTGTTTTCTGTCTGAACACTAAGAGTCATCTCAGAAGATCAGCATTAAATGGTGCTTGAAAAGTCAATAAACTAAAAAGTATTAAAAATGCTAAATACCACTGAAAACTTCAGCTACCTGTTCCCTTGGGAACTACCATACCATCAAGCATAAGACATCTCAGATGCATTTGAGGGAAACACATCATCGTAACTGTTCTCAAAGAGAAATCACTTTCAGAGGTATTTTCTTTGTGAGTCAATTTTAGCCAAGGTTTTAATAACATAGAAACTAGCAAAGAAATCAGCAAAGAACAGAAAAAGAAAAGCTATTTTTATTTACCATGGACAAATCAAAGATAAGGCTTCTGGACACTGAAACTGTACACATAGTAAAGCCAATTAAGAAGAGGAAGAGCCTTTTCACACAGCTGGAAAACTATCTGGAACTTGGATTCACCATATTTTGGCAGTTTAGAACAAGAACCAAGGATGTACAAGTGAAGGCAGGATTCTCACAAGGTGGGACGGCTAAAGGCACTGTTCTCGGTGTACATCCTCTTATGTGACACTGAGTGGAAGACTGGCTGACTATATGGACTCCCCACACTCCCACTTTCTCATCCAGGACAGAAATGTACCTTTTAAATACATCATGTCATTCTGTTCTTTCAGAGTGACCATGTTTTTACCACCAGAGGACTGGTGATGTTCACTCACAATCCCACTGTTTATAGGGGTGCATTGTTTGCTCTTTGCAACCAGAGAATTTATTAACATTACACATTTTGGGGAAAAAAAGAAATAGAGATAACTATTTATAAATACCATGGAGATTATTTGAGGGTTACTTTCCAAACAGTTTTCACACACACACACACACACACTTTTTTTCTCACTTAAACAGTTTAAGAATAGACCAGACAATTACAATTTAGTGTCTGGTTTGAAAACAGAAAAGCATGTGACCTGTAACTACAGCAATGACAATGTTGATATAAGAAATTCCAGTTTCCAAGGATTTAAAAGACAGACACTGAAATGTAATTAGGACCTTTGACAAAAACTGTGTGAATAAATTCTAGGCTGAAGAAAATACTGGGGGAAAATGAACATTTTCCCAAAATCAGCTCAAACCTCTCATTAAAAGGAAAAATAAAGACAGGATACTTGAAATAAAGATCATCTCAACACTTCAGGAAAAAATTCTATGCTCAAGAAATGTGAGCAGCCTTGCTGGACTCCAAGGAGCATGTTTTAAACAGGGGGTAGTTCTTCCACACAGCTCCCTCTGAGGAACACCACATTACATACACAGGCCCACCGAAACAGCGTGAATGGGACACCTTGGCCCTCGCCATCCACTGAATTCCAGCATCTCCGAGCTCTCTTACTGCCTATGGCTGGAGTGAACATACTCTAGTATGAAATGGCAATGGGGATGTGATTTCATCCTACTTGCGTAGATCTACAAATGCAAAGTGCTTACAGAAGAAGGACAAATTGATAATTTCTGGTTGAATTTTTAATACAATATAGAAAACATGAACTGGGAAGGACACCTTTTCCCAAACGAATTAACTGGCAGATCTGTATTGGAAGGTTCTGATATGAAGATCAACTTCAAATCTGAGCTAAAACACTAAGCTGTCAGATTTTTATTTTCATTGCCACAGCAGGAACCTCAAAACACTTGTTGTAAACACAGTACAAGCATTTACACTTCTCTGGAACTTAAGCTCCTTATTCCACCCTTGCCACCACTCAATTGCAACGTAAAAAGTACATGTTTAATTGAACAATGTAGCTTTATCCAAAGCCCTAATATCTTACATAAAATATTATACTGCAGAATGTCTTTCTCAAGAAAAAAGAATTTATTTGACATGCCTGTAATGACAGATTAACTTCACTACATGCTTCAAAAGAACCTGGATGTGTTGAACTCAAATCCCTGCCACTTACCTGATGAGGTGCTCTAATAATTACACACAGCTGCTCAATTTGTATACCTAGAGAGCTGTAGGCACATGTAGAAAGAGCAGTTTGCTCATGGGTTTTCCACTTTTGAACACCAATGGCATAGATATGTATTAGCTTTATGGGCCATCACTCAGAAATTTGCCTCTAGAGTATCACCCTGAGAAAGTGATAGCACAACTCATAACTTGGAAAAACTGTATCCAGAAAGACATTATGGTAAAGAGGAAGCCAAGGAATCAAATCACTATACCTACAAAGAAAGCCTCAACTATTAGAAAAATCTGTATTTCACAGCAACTCCTAAACTTTATGAGATGAAGGGCAGACATTAAACAGAAACAGCACTGATACTCACTGTGGTATATCCCTTTTTTTCCTAACTATTTGGCAGTATTGCCTCAATTATTTGGCCATAAACACCAGACTTGCACTAGCTGAAGCTGGATGAACCAGATGGATGGAAGCAAATGTTCCCCTTACTTCACTACCAGGATCAACCGGGTTCAAAGGTGCTGAGTTAACAGGCAATCATCTAGGCAACAGTCCTCTCCCAGCTGCCTGATCTAACACAGGCCTTGAGAAGACATGGTGCGGAACCCCTCAGCAGCACAGGCCATATTTAGCCAGGCTGAAATACCATGAATTTGAAGACTCTTTTCCTCAAGCATATTCCAAATACAATGAAATGAAAGATTTCCTTTCTCTGTTCGGAACAAAAAGTTTTGCTTAGCATACTCCTACTGAAAAAAGCAACCCTTTTGTATGGAAATTTTTTATTTTATTTAAACCAGATTTTCACAGGAACATGATTATGTTTAGAGTTTCTTACAAATTCTAGTCTACAAAAAACTATAGGATTTTACTTGCATCCAACAGCCTAAAGTAAGAAAAATCCCTGCCACATTCATTATAAAGTAGATTTGGCTGGGCACAGCTTATTACACAATCCTTTCTATTACTGTTTAGCTCTGAAGTTTTGCACATCTCTTGCTGAGGACTGACTGCAGATGTGCTGAAGTCCTGTATGACTAGAATCTCAGCACACTGGAAAAAAACACCAGCAGTATGTCCTCACAAGAAAACCATGAGGTTCAGGGAGTCTGCAGTGGTTGAACACACACTGATAATTCCCAAAATGCTGTCTGGAAGGTACTATTTGCCCCACTAACTTTCAAAAGGATCCAGGGCAAGTAGACTCATGGCCAAAGCAACTCAGATGCTCGAAGTTAGTTGATATGTGGCTCTTCCCACACTGTCTATTCATTCTGAGTATTATCTCTCACTCTGTTGTACTTCTTGGAGACAAGGAAATTGGATACACTTGTTAAAAAATAGGTAATACTGTATGGTCTTAGTTATCTGCATAAAAATGTACCTAAAAGATAAAGGTCGCAAAAACCTTCTCCACATCTACTTAAGAATTGCCAAAGTTTTATGTTTTGGTCTGTTCTTTGCTGACACCATCTCCCACACTCCAAAAGGGATAAAGGAAGCATGGTCGTGACTACCAATTCTGCAGAGATTCTGCCCTGCCTGGGAGAATACTTGCTATCTTTGACAACAAAATATAGTTGGGTGTGGGGGTGTGCTGTGGTGGTATCCCATAACTGCAGTGGTCTGCTGAAAGTAATCACGATTTTGAGTATAGGTTAATTAAAAAGTCCTACTAACAAGAACAGTTAGCAAAAGAAACAGTTTTCCCCTGAAATGTGACCCCAGTAAGGCATTAATACATGAGGTTGGTACAACACCAATATGATACCCTCTTATTCAAGAGGGTTGGTATGATACTAGTTAGGCCTGGAAAAGGAGTCAGCTACTGGCTTTAAAGGCAGAGAACCCTGTCTTGATCAGCTGGAAGTGAATGGAAGCTTTGCACTTGATTCCAAAGCAAAAGGATCTACTTCATTCATTCTTACTGCTCAGAAATGAATTTAAGCTCATGAACATAAATAATTTACTGGCATCACAAAATATGTTCAATGGATCACTTCCACGAAAACTGTCTTTGCAACCTGGCTGTCGTGCTGAGGGTGGCTTGATGGTGGTGAACTACGAGCAACTGCACCTGCTGAGGACCGTACCAAAGCTAAGCCCTACAAAGGCTAGCATAGGGTACAGTGAGTTCCCAAAAGGAATAGCATGCAGGAGGACAAAGTAACTTTCTGTGGTCTGTTGGCCAGATTTATTTAAAGCTACAAAGCCTGAAGAACTAAGAAAACTATGTGACATTCTGAAGGCCAGAAGGAGACCTGAAACAATGGAGTGTGACTGTCACAACATCAAACATGTTTTTTCTTTTGTTCTGCAAACTGTAAATTCAAAACAGATTTTGAATTCAAACTGAAAACCAGGGTTTAGGTCCTGCTGAAGTGAATTTCTCCACATGCTGACATCTGGACCAAGCTGTCAATGTCCTCCCAGATTATGCACCCCACAGTCTTGAGGCTTTTTACAAAAACGAGCAATTCACTGCTCTAACACAGTCACAGATTTGACTGTGTTTTTTGCAAAAATGTTCCAGACAAAAAATTAACACACAGCACAAATCCTCCCAGCATCCAGGCTTTATATTAAATAGAACTGGGCATTGGTACTACAAAAGCCTGAAATACAGCAGACGCTATCACGGAACAATAGGAAACATGTACTTATTCTCAGCTCCATTATGGCTAGTGTCATATACATTAATAAATGACCTTTGAAACAGAACCAGATTATGAGATCCACATACACTGCTGGTATTTCTACCTGCCATCAATCTCTCTGCCTGCTTGGTGTATTTGGCAGCTTTGGGGGAAATGGGAAAAGAAGAGGGCAATTTGTCCTAAGGCAATACTTCTCAGGTAACAGGAGAAAAAACGTGACACCCAGTCAGCTAGTCTTGAAATGTGTAAAAAGTATTGGATACTGCCCATATTAAGTGCTAAAAAGAATCAAAGAGCAGTGGGTTGAGTTCACAGCAGTGCAAGAAGTGCTGCACCTGTTGTCACTCAGTTACTATAGTAGATCTCTCAGGCAGATTAGTTTGAAACCACAGGGCCAAGTGAGTCTGGGTGTGCTCTATTTCACATACACTGTCTGCATTTTACTCATTTCGCCTATTCAACAGCTCTTTAATTGCATGTACACAAACCAAAACATGACAGAGTCTGGTCCATGCACCCAACCGTGCAAATCCCAAGTTCCTAATATTTACAACACACCACTTTTTATTATTATTGCCTTTGAACCAAAGCCTATGAAACTCCTGCCTGCTCAAACGCACTGTCTTAGTACAGCAGTGCAACCTGATTCTTGCCTGAAAAAGTTTTCTTCTAACGAAACATTAAATGTGCCAAACAAAAAAGACAGGTGGGGAAGCCTGTTCGGGACAACTAGCAGACACATTCTAGTTGCACTCAGAGGCCTTGACTTTCAGTCTTCGCATGTCTGAGGCCTTAAACCTAGCCAATAAAGGTAGCAAGCAAATTACTGTAATCAGTGTTAGCAATTCTACTATAGCTTCATCCTTTCTATGCTCTGGTAACACTTATCATAAATAATAAAAAGTAACACAACTGACGTTTAGATTTCTTAAAAGAAGTTATATGTCACAGCCAAAGCGAAGCTTTCTCCCCATTTTGAAATTTTCACTAAAACTGCAGAGAAAAAAAGAAGATAGATAATATAAATAAGTATGTATATATTTATATAAAACTCTAGGATTAATTTCCTCCTTCTGTATGATGCAATGAAATGACAGTATTTATTAACATTAAGGTCAATGGCAATTTTGTCATATTTCACAAACTCCAGTTTGCAATATTCAAGAGTTAATGTTCCAAAAATTATTTGGATGTTAATTTTTCTGTTTTCTAGAAGTCTTCATTATCTCAGTTGAAACATCATCATCATGAGGAAAACTCAATCTCAGAAAATAGCTCTTCAGTTTCAAAAAATAAGATTTTAGTAGAAAAGACTCGTTTTTGCTAGAAGTGTGCAAGTTTGGTAAAAGATACCAGTACACGAACTGGCTAACCCAGAAGACAGTGAACTGCTCAGGACTATAAGCTGGATACATTGAAGCTAATGATGATGTTGGTATTTGACTATATACCTTTCCAAAGCCTTTCAGGGCATTTTTTTTTTTTGTTGAAAAATATTATATTGTAGTGCTATATCTGGCTGAAAGATTTCACAGGTCTTCTTTACAATCTGTGTTCAAAGTACTTGTTTGACAAGATACACTATTCCCTCCATTTTTTTCTGAACACTGCTGACTCTGTGAACTTGTATGATCCTAACAGACTCCATTACAACCAACAAGACTAAATTTTGGTTTTGAAATTGTGAACTTGTATTCAGGAGCTTTGCTGGCCTCACATCTGGAAGGTCAGAAGTCTCCCTGGACTGGTGGCACAGCTTTTATTTAAAAATGTGAAACGGGTCTCCCTTCCTTTACCGTAAATCTCCCTGCCAAAGCACAGTCCATGGCAGAGTAATGTACTCTTCTAGGTGAGAGGAAGGCTCTTAGGGAACAGCAGCTACATCGCAGCCCTCGAAGGACTGGTATCCATCAAATGTCTGACCAACGGAGGTAGGCATTACCCCAGTACTTATCAGTACTTACCCCCTTACTTATCAGCCAAAGAAATGCATAGGGCTGCAAGAGGTAATGGCATTTGCCCGACTTCCACTGAGGTGAAATGAGGAGTTTCTCTTTTGAACTTTAGAGATATTAGATCAGACTTCCTCACTGCTTGAGGAAACGTATGCTACAGATCCAAGCACAAAAATGGTCTCTATGGCTCAAAGGGCAGCTGTCCCGAGGCAGGTGAAACAACCACAGACGGCCACGGCTGGTTTTCTCATGCAGCAAGCAGGAGCTCTGACTCTGGCAAAGGTTGCATCGCATGAAGAAAAGCACTAGCTAAACTTGTTTCACAAATACTGTCTCCGTGCCCACTTGCTGGCCAGTACCATTTCAGTATTATACAAGTTCTCAACAATAGCCAGGAAGAAAATACCAGAAAGCAATTTCTTGTACAAGCATAACATAGTCTCCTTGCAGATTTTTTTCAGGACCTCAGCAAGATGGGACATTTCAAGGCAGACACTACCATGGGCTTTTAGGCCTTTTGTCAGGATACAACATGTAAAAGCAGGACTCGACTCTTCCAAACGCACACCACCATGCCTGCATGTTAGAAGTCCCACTCTCAGCCCTTAGCAACAATCAGTGGGCAGGAAAGAAAATTTTTCAATTAGTAAATCAAGAAGTTAACATAACTTCTGTAAAGGGGAAAAGGGAGTAATTAACTCAAACCTCACTCAAGTATTTGGTGTTCATGCTGTAACACTTAGGAGGTTTTTGGCTGGCTTTTTAAATCACAGAATTTTCTAAGCAAGCATGTTGCTTACTTAAAGGGACAGATTTTATTGTATGAAAAAGACAATTCACATTTGCAATTTTCTACACCCACATCTATAATTAATCTCCTCTGATTACAGCCACTCCCTGACAAGATTCCATGTTATATTTAAACCCTGGGTGCCACTTTGAAAGAAAAAAAAAAACAACAATAGGATCATTTTCAAAGACTGCATAGCAGCACAAGGTTTCAAAGCAGCAAAGTGCTTTAAACTCTGGTGTCAACCCACTGACGACCCCAACCAGAGTTAAGAGTGACCTCTAATTACCACCACAATAAGCACAGAAGTCTCTTGAGAAACAAAGTGTAGATGTTTCCTGTACTCCAGAAAAAGTATGAGACTGATGCTGTATTACACAGATAAACCTCAAACTGTTGGGAAAACCATTTCTGCAAAATTCAGACTCCAAGGATCAACCTACATATGTAAAATGCTGTGTTGGATAAGTTACCTTAAAAATGTAACTTCTATACATCTTGCTAGAGATGTGAAAGCATGCACTTGATATACAAGTATTGAAGGAAAACTGGCATGTTTTACTTTTTCATCAATACATACACACACACATATTTATACAGAGATATTTATTTTGGATTGGGAGAATGTATCTGTTTGTAATTGTTTGCTGTAATCTATTTAAACCTGTCCTTTAAAATATATAAATAAATGCATCAAACACTGCAAATGCCAGAAGAGTCATGCAGAGAAGGTGAATCACACTAACTACACTGAGATTACATTTCTTTTACTAGTTGTAACATAGTCTAATAAAAAAAAAAATTACGTTCCTCTTTAGGAACACACTATGAAAAGATTTAGAAGATTTAAGACTCTTAAATGCAGTTTTCCTAGAAGAAGTTATGTCATCAGACCTGAAGGGAACCACCCATCTCAAGTGCAACATATCGAGTCAGATTAATCCCTTGTGTACATCCAGTAATTTCAGCGGATTCACACCAGGGATGCATTTAGCTAAACATGTTGAGTTGGACCAGAAAGTATAAAATAAGAATATTTTATCCACCCACATACACCTCACCATGTCATGAGGCAAGGGGAAACAAACAGTCAGCAGACTGCCTGCTTTTTTATTAATTTCATTCTGTATTATATTACAGACACCCAACCAAGATTCAAGCCCATTGTCCTCAGCATTGTTGAAAAACACATAATGAGACACAGTCCTAGACACAAAAATGTATTGTCTAGACAAATCAGACATAGTATGTGGGATTGGAAATACTAATCTATTCCCTCAAAAGATGGCAAAGAGAGGCAAAAGAAATTGAGTGACTTGGCCAAGGGTCGAAGAGTAAACCTCATTCAGACCCCTGAATTGAATCCTGAAGTCCAGAGACTCAGTCTGGAGACCCATTCAGATACCATGATGCTGAACATATGAAAAATCTACCTATGCACAGCTACAATCTAAATCTTTAAATATGAGACTAACAAAAAGTGTGCACATATATAAAATTGAATCATTGTAAGTTTTAAAAGCTTAATAAGCAGAGGAGAGATTATAAAAACAATCCAAAAATGGCAAGACAAATTAAAAGCAAAACTGGAAATAAAGCCCACGTATCTAGCTGCTCCAGCCCAGCAGCCTGCCCTCTGGACATAACTCCTGTCATTATGCAACATCAGCAGTGCTTCAGTTCAATTTATTCAGAAAAATACAATCTTACAAGCTCAGTATTTCTAGCAAACTGCTGTGTTATAGGAAGTCAAATATCTATTTCAATTAAGAGCTTGTACTTAAAAAAAAAACACTTTCTCCTATTACCTTCTTCAGGCTGTTAAAACTATTGCACAATTAAAATGGAAAGTATCAGTATAGAGAGCCGGTATATAGCCTTCCTCTGGAAGTCTAAGCTTGAAGAACTTCACCGTCACTCAAGGCTTCATCAAACACTCAATGAAGTTAGTCAAAAGATTAAGCAAAGACTACAAGTAACTGAGAAAAAGGAAGTAAGCTCCCTCACCACCGCATGGCTTTTCACAGGGCGAGATTACCCTCTCCAGCAACAGAAATATCTCCCAGTGCAATACCGGCAGGACACCACTACTCACATCCACACGGGCACCACCTAACACATCTGTCAGCACCAGCTGGTGCTTCAGCTGTTGGCTGTCACACAGCCACACGTATTCTCACATCTTTTAGCTGTATTAGAACAGATTTTATTATTCCATGGGATTGGCATCAGCGGGCTGTAGGAAGATTGCTGTTTATCCTTCTACTGTGTGAAAAGTACACAGGGGACATGCACAACCAACACCCATGTTTAGGGAGCACAAAGGCTTAGGAAGTGCTGTGGACTTTTCCAGTGGTTTAGAAAGTGTGGCATGATGCTGAAGGCAACATCTGGCCAGCAGCCATGTGGGCATTGACACTCTATACACTGACTAGTAAAGTAAATCTTCATGTGAGCAACACCGCATGATGTGGTTTATGCTGTTTTCATATAATTGAGTAGAATTAGGATGGTGAGGGGAAAAAAACACCTTCACAGCCCTAACATTGATATTTTGAGAGAGAGAACTATTAGTCTAGAAATCTCTTCACAAGTTCACCATAAAGACACATTTTACTAATTAGTAAGTAAATAATGTAGCACAGTACTTGAACACGTGTGCAAGTATAAAGACCTGAAGAAAAGTCCGTAGAGTTAATGGGAGTTTTTACCAGCTTAGTCAGACTATGCTGAACTGGAACCTTGGCTGTCATGCACTTGTGGCCAGACAAAGCCTAAGTGAAACCAGAACAGAAGCAGAGAAATTGCCAAGGGTACTGCAATAAAAGAAAGTTTTAATAACTGTATTTTGATGCAGGCTGATCTGCTTTCACATGCTCAACTTCAATACTGAGCCCTCCTTTACTCAGGTAAACCACCAAGTCTTACTCAGGTTAGGATGACAGGGTTTGACTACCACGTGCACCTATATCAAAGATGCACATCCGAGATTCCTACACAGTCAATGAGGTATGTTACCTCCCATCACAAAAGTCAGTTCAGTCAATGTATATTCTTAAAATCATGTCATTCCTAAACACTACATAGATTTGGTCAAAATTTACAGACATTAGCATCAATTTTTAAAAGCATTTTTGATGGTTTGATTTTAAAGGCAGGGCATTTCAATCAGAGGAAAAGCAAGCTGACTCATTTTACATAAATCATACGCTGTATTGTATTTTAATCTTTTAAATGACAGTATCATTTCACCTATTTCTAGAGTATTTAATAATAAATAACAACAGTAAAAAAACAACAATAATAATGGCTGGAGTTTACAGTCCTTTAGAATTGTAATTCATATAAAAATGAGGGTAAATTTTTTGAGCAAATCTCAAGAAGCAAGGAGATCAACAGTATTATTTCTGATTTTGCAAACCAAACTAAAAAAACCTCATCAAGTAGAACCACAAGGAGTTCTGAAACAGGCAACAGACGTGAGTAAAAGCATACATAAATTTCCATAAACAATGAAAAAAACAGCTTATTTACATCAGTAGGGAGAGGAATGGGAGATCAATACCGAAAATAAGGTAGGCTAGAGAGTAGATAAAGTAGGTGTCATTATTCGTCAGAACATGGCAATAAAGACATTCAAACAAAACAAGTAATCATTACGTAATTGGAAAAGGCTATGGGTATTGCTGGGACCAAATCCATAACAGAAAAAGAAAAAAAAAAAAAAAGGAAAGAAAGAAAGAAAAAAAGGAAAGGTAAAAAAAAAAAAAAAAAAAAAAAAAAAAAAAAAAACAAACTACATTACTTGGCTATCTAGACTGCTTTGGTCATAATAACAGAGAGAAATAATATAAGGGAACATAAACTGTCATTAATTGAGCATGATTTAAAAGAGCTATCCCCAGAAGGATGTTATCATGTTGTCAGTTCTAGGATTCCTCTTTCCTTTATTTCCTCTGAAACAATTACTGCTGCCATTTTAAAGGAGAAAGGACTGGACAAAACGACCCTTCACTAACTTGTTCTAACAGTCAAGCAAAACACCCCCCAGGTTCTTCAGAGTGGCTACAAGAAAGATGTTACTCTTCTAATTTCAGATACTTTAGCCTGTTACACAAGGAAGGTGGACATCAATGGTTTTTAAATTCATTTAAATCTTAAAAACAACTTCATCTGGGAATGCACATCCACAGCTCTCTCAGAGACAGAGCTCACCCTCCCAGGTAAGCTGGGTAATGCCTGAGCTTGCCTTACACTAAACACTGTGAAAGGCGACGGTTGAACCAGAAGGGTGGAGTTTACCACTATTCTAAACTCTAATGAATGCTTTCATGCAGCTCTAACAGCACTAAAATATTTGTCTTTTGCTTTCCTGATACTTGAATTATACTGCAATACTTACAGAAAATACACTTGCAAATGCTGCAAGCACAGAGAAGAATGGACTAAAAGTAAATTCAAAATCCCTATGTTAGCTGCCTGAAAAAATTAAGACTGCTTTATTCCCCCTTTAATGCTTCTTATCTTTTTAATGAAATAAAAAAAAGGGGCGGGGGGGGGGGGGGCCTCGGCTCAAAAATTCCCCACCAAATGAAGTGATGGAATTTAAAAGATCACTCTTCACAGAAACCCTGTGTAAGAGAAGATAAGAACAAATTTTTAAAATGAAATTTTGCAAGCTACTGTTTATCTGTTAGCTTGGTCCTAAAAAGACTTAGGTGTGAGTAACCTGACCTGAACGAATGGTGTCTTTGACGTCAGCTGGAGCATTTAAGTCACTCGTTTGCATAAGCAACTGCAGGATTGTGCTTGACTTATTCTACATAGACAGTCTTTACTAACTCCTGCAATTAAGTCAGCAATATCAGGCTGTACATTTTGTATAATTAAGCCATCTTCCTTGGTGTAAAGTGGTTTGCACCTTGACAAAGAAAAGCATACAAAAACCTAACTCAATGATGCTGCTCTAAGATGGCTTTAGAGGTGAAAGGCCAACTTTTCCTGCCGGAAGATGTGAACAGAAATCCCAAGGTCTGATTTTAACTGAGTTGTCCTGTGTCACGAATGGTGTAAGAAAGAAAGACCTGCTGTCCCGTAGTAATCAGAGATATGCAGCTCTGGACTGCAGTAATGAAAACCATAAATAAATAAATAAACAAACAAATCTACACCCAGATCAAAAAATAACAGCAAGTGCCACCTAAAAGGCAGCAGTTACTTAAAGAGCATTTTCTGGAAGAAGGAATAACGTGTCATATCATGGGCTAAATCCACAGTATTTTAACTGTCTGAAGATGCTCTTGTCCTGTGACAAATGGTGCCAGTCAGATTACTCAGCTGGAGCAAGACATCAGATGAAAACTTCTCTGGGTGGACTGACCTTAATTTTTCCAAATTCACAATTTCTTCATAATCAGTGCCAATTAATCTCAATCAATAACTTACAGACTCTTTGCAAATCATTATACGTGTCACACTGAAATCACAAATTATCCTTCCTGGGCCATCGGTGGACAAAAAGTTCAGAGAAGAAAAGTGAACAGCGTAAGAACAGTTCCCCGGACAGTCATACAACCAACAGCCTGTTCATACCAACATGCTTGGATAGCAAATAAAAGGACCCAGACCAGCAAAGCACTTAAGCACATGTTTTAACTTTAAGCACGTGCCTAAGTGCTTTGCTGGAAAAAGGCCCAAAGAACGAACATGGTTAACTGAAAAGCCCTTCGGAGTTGGACAGACAGCTTTGTTTTTCCATTAACTCTAGTTGCTAGTAAACACACGTTTGGTCTCAGCATCCTGCCCAATATATTTAACCCATATCACTAAAATAGTGATCTGGTACCACCAATCTCTTTACTCAGTGAAGTTCCACAAACTGGGAAGTGACAGAACTGCAAGACATGCTTGGGATTTAGTTACTTACAAGGCACGAGTAGAAGCAACACCTTCACGACTCTCTAACAGGCAAACCCACATGAAGGCCCTGATCGTTAAATACTCTTTAGCAGTTGACCACACAAGCTTGCACTGTCCTGACTCTTCAGCTGCTTACATCAGGCTCCACAGAACAACCTTGGGACACCTCAGAAAGAGGACACCAAACAGTGCCACCGGACCGATAGCTCTTCTTCCCGTCTCCTGCTTTCAATGGAAAGAAAGCCAAACTTGGAGAAGACCGTTTCTGACGCTCGGCCTTGGGAATGCTACAGCCTTTTTTATTACCTCCACCTTGGTCCATTAATAACATTTTTATATGCATCAAATTTACCCCCAAACCAAAATGAAAATAAAATTCCCTAGAATAGCTTAAGCATAACGCTTAAGTTAAAAAAAGATTGGAGTCCAAAAATGGAAAGATGATTAGGGAGGTAGGTGAATTTGGAATGAAACAATAATAAAAAGCCCTAAGAACACATCATATATTCATACTTCTTGAATCATTAAGGCTCTGCATGACAGCTCTCACAAGCACCGGTATGGCAAACTCACTGACTTTTAAGCAGGAGTGAAAGTGGTTAAGCCCTAGGACAAATAATTTGAAAATCTCAGCACAAGTCTGATCTCAGAGAGTTTAAAGGAATGCAGACTGCCCAAAAACACAGCAGCTGTTTGTTTTTTCTGCCACCTTTCCAAGGTTCATGTCTGGAGTGAGGATAAACAGTTCTGAAAAAAAGTTATGTGGAGTTCAGACTTTAAGAAAATAAAACATCAGACTAGTATTTCTTGCAGAAAGATTAAAAAAACCCAAACCTTATATTATTCAGCCCTGGAAGTTTTCAGGTAGAGCTCTCAGGAGCAGAGGTAGATGGCTTGAGGCTTCAATATATTAAAATGATTTCTCTAAACCAGTCTGCATTTTGAAAAGCTTGGCCTGATGTGGTTTTCTTGAGCAATACTCCTCCAAGCAGAGTTTCAAATTTAATAAGGTAAAACTGTATTCCCTATTTTACACATGCGTGTGCGCGCACACACACACACACACACACAGGCCCTTTCAGATAAACCAACAAATAAACAAGACAGTGGATGAAACCTTAGATATCAGCCTGAAGTTATTTCCATCGGCACAGCAGATATCATAGTTTCAAGGTAATTTGTGCTGTCATTTTGGACACCATTCTTTTTACTCTCACTCTTGCTTCTCTCCTTATTGTTCTGTTTGTACCAAAGCAAATGAGCATGTACTTTAATTCATTAATTAATATGTATCTTGATAGGTTAGGCAAGTAGAAATCTTTTACTTAAAGACTTTATTAGGTATAACTTTCCTCTGAGCTGCAATTGAAGAGACAGAAGCTAAAAAAGAAGCCGTTAATAGAAATTTACTTAGATTGCCAGCAGAGCTAACCGGTGTAAATTAGGATTGTCTGTGTTGTTACAGGCAGGTCAGAAATAGCAGGAAATTTCAGGCACCATGTTGAGATTCAACATCTGTTTATGAACTGTCCTTATATGCAAAATGAAGAGTTGCTACATGACAAAGTATACAAAACCAGGAAGTCTGAAACAAACTGGAATCCCTCCAAAAAGCTTTCATGTTATATTCATACCTGGTGGTACTGGGGCATCAGCATGAGGAGTGGTGAACACTAAAGGACTCCAATTTGTCTTTGAGATACAAATTATATATATCATGGGCAAACATGACCCAACACAATACAGGAAAGATACTGTTCTTGAAGGGGACCATATCAACTGCTCTTTCCAAATCCAGACTGCAAGAGTATGCCCACAGAGCTTGGGAGATGGAAGCAGGGAAGCCAAGAATGGCAGGAGATGGGACAAATATGAAGAACAGGTGTCAGCAGCTTATCATGTTCATACACATTCCCCATTTTCTCTTCTTTAAAGGGAGATGAAAGGACCATGCATCATCAAACTCACATAGAGATGCTGCATTCAAGGAACTAAGGACAACACCGCACCTACCTTTCCCATTAGGATGGGAAGCACACTCAATTTTTTTCTTGAAAATAAAATTGTATCACAATATCGCTTTTTCTCAAAAGAGCCTGTATTAGATATTTTATATACAACAACAAACCAGCATCAGAAACTCCCACAGACAGTTTCATGGAGGGAATCTCAGACAACGGAAAGTACAGAAAAATAGCTTTCTATGTATTGTGGTACGTTTTCCCCCTCTCACCACTTTTAATTAAATATAAAACCACTGTAGTGTGCAGATCCAGCCTCACCCTTCAGAAGAGCGAGCGCACCTTGGAAAATGAGGTTGGAAGGAGAGAAGAGTATCTTTCAAAGCTCTAAGTTTCAAAACTGTAGGTTTCAGTCTACAGTGAATGAAAGTGGGAGCTACTGCCTTCATGCTAACAACATGTACTACATATGCATAAATGCAAGTGGGGTTTGGGGGCAGGGAGGGCTTTGAACATAACAGGCATATCTCTCTTTGCACATCTTCAGATAAGGTTTTCCCAATCAACTTCTGCAGTATGAAGGGCTTTCCTACTTTCTTGCCCACTTAAAATTCCTTATGCAAGGGTACTAGAGGCAACTGGTATGCCACTTTCCACAGGCTCCCATTTAACAGACACTGGCACATGGAGCCCGGGAGTGATGGCAGGAGAGCCACAGGGCTGAGGCTCTGAGCTACCTGCAGCCTGCCAGGTAACACAGGGACAGGCTTTCTGAGGAATGTTTCCAAATCCCCACTCAGGAGAGTCCAAGGATACATCAGTACTGCAGAATACCAGCAAGCTCGTAACTCAGGCTGACAAATCTGAGATAGAACACTTGAACTAAAACGAAGTGGACAAACACAGGTTTTAATTTAATGAGCAGCTCCAGGGGCAGTTTAAAGCTGAGGGTGAGCAATGCGAACCAAAGATATATAAAATCCAAATATTATCTGAAGCCAGCTAATAGTAAAATACAAAATACAGAACTTCCCCTTCACTACAAAATTAAACAGCCATGTTATCCATGTACAACATCCTATCCACAGGTGAATGAACTTTCCTATGTATGCAGCGTCTGACAACCAATAAGCATAACTTCAGTCATCTTTGCTGTATCACACTGCAGTCAGTATTGCTTCACCTGTTTCTCTCAAGTCAAACAGTTAGAATCCTACCATCGAAACTTAATTAAAGAAGGTAGTAAGAAAATAAACAATCTTTCTTGGAATGTCTTTGATTCCATAAGTACATACACATTTCATCCACTGAAGACTGAATTACAACTTTCACCTAATGAGCAGCTTAATGGAACAGCACTGTAATAAATAACGGGGAAGGAAAAAACAAATCCTTGGTGATTTCATATAACATATTATATATTTATATAATATCAGACTCACTATCTGGCAACATCAATTTGCAAGCTACAGTAAAAGTGTTCACTCTCTCAATGTAAGCAGAAAGCATTACCAGGCACTTACACCAAATCAATAACCAGATCTTACTTATATATATTTAAAGCAGCAGATGTTCTACCATGATGCAAAAATGACAGAACACATATGTGGAACTGTCTGGTTTCTTTAGACACATTCTTGAAAGCACTGTATCATTGATCTAAGATTATTTTTATAGGCAGATGACAGGTCAAGCATAAAAGTACACTATTTTAAAGGTTACAGAGTGGGCAAAATTGGTATCACTGCCATGGACAAAGAATAATTTTCTTTTGAAGTCTTCGTTGTCAGGTTATTTACATTTCACAGTTAAAAGGCTCCTCTCTGGATAATAGGAATGCTAAAACAAATACGAGAAAAGGTCCTATGTAAGCTAATGCTGCTTTAAAGAGATAATGTAAATCAACCCTGACACCATCAGTGTCATCCTAAAGCACGATGAGAATTTCCAGTGAAAGTTACTAACATTAAACAGGTTTAGATAGCCAGCCAACAAAAATAAAGCAAAGATGTAAGTAAACTGCCTTCCAGGCCTGGACTGTTGTTACAGACATGTATTACAGTGAAAGGGATAGGAGGAACACTCCAGTGGTGAAAAGCATTTGTTTGGGAAGTCTGGAGGAAGAACTGGTCCAGAATAAATAATTTACGGTGTGATCTGTGAAAATGCCTATGGAATAGGACACCTAATTCTCACTTTAAGTTAGACAGAAAGCTGGATGCCCAGCTAAACACTTTGATGGATGTTACCCTTCAAATTATATGGCTCTTTTCCCATCCATAAAATAATAAAGGCACTTTCTTAAGAGCAGCATTTAAAGGCTGAATTTATTAAGACTATTCCATATGCAAAATATTATAGAAGAGTTAAGTTTAAAAATAAAAAAAATAAAAAAATTAAAGACAAAAAGTGTCCCTTGTGGAATAATAAATTTAAGTGAGTTTTAATACTTTTAAGCACTACATGAACACCTACAATGCACAGACTTCATGCTACATAGCTTTTCCTTCACTGGATGAGAACACTCCTGGAATGTTATTGTTTTCAGGGGGGGGTGGTTTTTAAGAATTTACTGTGAATATATGCATTATGTATGTGCACACTGAAACACTGCTGGGGCTGTAAATGACCCAGGAGCTCATAAACATGGCTATTTTCTTATCTGGTTCAAATTTATGCAAGAAAGCAATTGTTACACAGCTTTTGCTGAGCAGAGACCCAATCTCACAGGGGACAAGGGCTTTGCATGGGGCTTTCCATGATGTTTCACATAAGGAAGAGTTCAAAGAAGATGACAGATTGTTTATAACATGCCTTGTACCATGAGGGTCTGATCCTTGAT
Organism: Falco punctatus; assembly: GCF_963210335.1. NCBI lineage: Eukaryota > Metazoa > Chordata > Aves > Falconiformes > Falconidae > Falco > Falco punctatus. The sequence goes on from NC_137591.1 coordinate 4,765,963, forward strand.
GGTGCTCACAGAAGCTAATGCAACAAAAACATACGCCTTCTGAAAAACAAGCCTGTATCTGAAGAGAACCAAGATGATTGTAAAAAAATGAGATGAAGAGAACTGAAAGACAACAAGCTCCTCTGTGGTTTCTGCCATGTCTTTCCTCAGAATTTAAGACCGTAACACCACAACCTCGTTCAATACTCCTCCCCCACCACCCCAGTTTCAGTGAAGCACAGTTATCCAGTCCCACCATTACTTAGCACGTCAGGAAGCCTGATCTCAAAACCCCCTAGCCATCTCTTTACAAACTTTATTAAGGAGAGATTATTATCGGACCCTCAGAGAAGCTAATAATTACAGTATTCATATATATAGCTTCTGCACAGGATCAACAATGAAAGGGTTGTTTAAACACAGCTCCTTTGCTTCGATGGAAAACTTTGTGTGTGTACAACTCATCAGCTCAAGAAAATTTTAATGACTATTATGGAAAAATACGACAGAAACACTATCTGATGTACATAGTATATTTATTTAAGAGGCTTCTTAAGCATTTTGAGACTGAAGAAAAGACTTTTTAACAGCAATGACTATATGAACTCTGATTTTTAATTGTTAATTTTTTTTCAAGTGCTGGAGAATGTCTTAACCATCACACAGACACTCTCTCTCTCTCTCTCGTACACACACTCTCAAACTACCACACTAGGCAAGATCAGAGCTTAACAGCCAACAAAACACACATTCAATCCCTGAGATCATTTTCCTGAAATAGAAAACTACATATGTTTCTCAAATTTCACATCAAGCCACTGCACAGCCCGAACTGCAGGGAGAACAGCGCCAAGGCTGCCTTTGGGCTTGGGGGAGTAAGAACCTGAAAACAAGATGATTCCTTTCATATCACCATGTTTCTCGTCCACAATCTAAACTTACAAACACCCGCATTTAACAGCATTTCTAGCGAGGGTTGCTTATCAAGCAGCCTTTGCTTTGTCAAATTAAGACACATCGCCTTGGATTAGTGAGACTCCCTGAGTTCAAAATGACTTCATGGTTGGCTCAGAGTTCACTGTCTCTGTGGCAAGTTGCCAGTAATACATCTACTACCGCGACTGCCCCCAATCCTTTTCTATACTGACCTAGCTGACTTTTTTTTTTTTTTTAGCAGCAAATGAACACAATAGAAAACTAAAGGCTAGATACTGTCACAGCTAATTAACAATCCTAACATCTTAAAAAAAAAAAATCGAAGTAGTAAATATTTGAAGATCTGAATGCAAGTCTCAATGTCTCAATGTATGTCAAAGCTGTTGGAAAGGGACAATGCAGTTTTTCTTCATTGTGCAGAAACAGTTAGACACTATGAAGGGCTCCTGTTCTTGTGGAAAACACATTAAGCTTCTTTTGCTAATACTTTGTAAAGGGCATTTGTACAATAACAATAGCTAAAGCTTCCTGTTTGCCTGTGTGCTTCCTGGCTAACGTTAACGAGACCTGCTAACAATTTTCTTATTAAGCACACAGAACTCTTTCAGATTACTCTGTAGACTCAAGGACATATTGTTTTTAAATAATAATAATAAAATCTAGCAGTAATGGCCCACATTACATCTGCCCTTCACAGTCCTGACAGTTTTTCCAGGTATGTGTTTCCTATTTTCTTACACTGGATCAGTCTGTGTGTCACCAGCCTCCAAAGAACATGTTTTGAATTTATTAAAAGCCTGATAGAAGTAGAATTTGCTCATTTGGCAAAGATACTGTCACAGGGACACTTGCTTTTGGCTCCATGACAAGAAATTCATGGTACTTTGTTTGTTCAATCCACAAAAACACCATCCCTCCCCTCCCAACCAGCCCTTCAAGATAATTCTCCCTTCTCCAGAGATTTCTCCAAACAAGTCTGCAAGTCTGAAGTCTTGGGTTTCATTTCATAAACAGGACACAAAACCCGAGTGCAATTCAGGATACTGTCACCGCCACATGGGCTGCAGCGCTAATCACAAAAGCTTTCTGAAATATTCCCTAGTCCCTTTCTTTCCAGAGAGAGGACTAATTTTCAGATGAGGCATATTCTGAAGTAGGCACAAAATATAAACAAGAAGCAGCCAAATGCCAGAATCCCAGCCAAAGGGTATACATTAGTCATGGCAAGGCCAGAAAGGAAGGGAAGGGCAGCTGGCCCCAAAAAAATGGTGTCTGTGCTGCTCCAGTTACCACATCTCACTAAAAGGATTGCCCAATCCTTTAAAAAGACACAGGCATCCTTCAGATAATCATTTAACTCACACCAGTTTGTTTTTTCAACAGCGCCTCTAAACACAAGCTCTTTTTCCAAACTCTCCCTCTCTTTCAAAGTTTCCAGCCTATCTGGATAAAATATTTGGTGAGGACTGCGCTAACCGCAGTGATGGAATACCTCAAAGCCCTCAGAGTAAGCAACCTGTTAAGTGTATGTATGGATCAGTTTAACAGATGAAGGACAAATACAGGAATGAACAGAATTAAATCCTCAAAGGTATTCAGCTGCCTAAACACCTCCAAAGATGTAGGTTCAATTCACGTCTCCAAATCACACAGGGAACATAACCGAGCAGGGACCTGAATCCAGATTCTTGGATTCAACAGCACCTTCCTAGCTTTAATTTTTTTTACAAACTTCCATCACTGCAGTTCAGCAATGGACCAGACTCTGCTCCTATTTATCCCAGCGTACTCTGCATCAAGCCTGCTAACATCAGAGGAGTTCTGGGGATTTAAATCAGTGCAACAGAGCCATCTCTAGCCCTAACGATAAGCAACTGGCAACAGGTTACAAATAAACTTTAAGGACTTAATCACTGCTTAACATCAAGAGTCAGCTATTTAAACGTTGACAAGACAAGGGACTAGCCTCTTTCTCAGAAATGAAAGAAAACCATTCGTCAAGGTACCTTCCTGTCGAAAATACACTGTACATTAAAAAGTTCCCACTCACTCTCACACAGATACAGCTTTATATTAGTTACTTCATTCCCAGAAATGCTTTTTTTGAACTACAAGCTTTTCCCTTTCACTTTGCAGTCTGTAATTACCATAACAGTATACATCTTTTTTCTTTTAAAACTGATTTTCACTGGAGAAACTCACCACCCCGAGATCTGTCGGAAAGAGATAATTTGCAAAAGTTCCCCCAAAAGTATAAGAAATACCTGTTACACCCTTTTCCCTGCCACAATGGCTAGCAGTTGAAGACTGAGTGGGCAAGTATTTCCACAGGAAAACTATTTGGGTGAACATTCACACATGAGGTGAAGCCTCCACATTACTTTCCCCAACTATTAACATATCTAGAGTGTAGTAATATGAAAAAAATTCTTCTGCACAAACATCCAGTTTGTTCCAACTTTTTGGGGAAATTTTGGGAGGTGGCTCGTAGCATGATGTTGGACACTATCTCAGTAATGTCAGCCTGGCATTCTTCCCTACGTTTCCAAATCCTTCTCCACAGGTTTAATCTCTGGTTAGAGCTCCTCTTAAACCATGTAAATCCAGTACAGACTAGCTAATTTCCCAATGAACGAGTTGCTTGTGGTTGGAAGTGGCACTGAAGCAGAACAGCGGACCTAAATACACACGACCTTTGAGAAATTTGTGTGTGAATTCTACCCACTTTAACAGCTCAGCCATATTATCTGCAATGCAATCCTTCACAATACAAGAAACACAGTAAAATTGTAGATGTGCAACTCGGATAAGAATTCTCCATTCATAATCCAGTAGCCTGTAACTAATCCAGATAGGTATTTAGATTTTATTACGATAGCTTTATCCAAAATACCATATAAAGGAAAAGTTATCAGAGATTATAGATGGTGGGTAGAAGAGAGCAATGAGTCACACTCACCCTGAGTAAAAGTGCTGAGCCTCTGAAGAGCTTTGCTAACATGTCTGTGAAAAAACAGCTCGCTCTCCCTCTCCACAACAGCATTTCTGAAGTAAGGCAACTGAGTATTCAAGTGGCAAAACCAATACTCATTGTTGCAACCTTGGGGGACAGGAGCAGGGAAGTTCCAAAGTTTTAATTTTTTTCACTAAAGAGCTGTCAGTAACATTTTTAATGCAGAATAGTAAGCCATCTGGATTACTCAGAACAATTCAATGGTCTTTCATCGACCCAAAGAAGAAATAATAAAAAATAACTATTTTTAATATGGACTATTGCAGGCAACAATCTTCCAAGAACAATGGGAATCAACAATTTGGAACTTATCCTTTGCGATCCATGGGTGGATGCTGTTCAGTGAGATCTATAGTGATTTCAAAGACAGTAGGTAAATATCTCAGAATATATTTGAGTCTCCACCTCTGAGGTAAGAAGCATTGACTGTTTATTATATATCCACTGGAAAAAACATGACAACAAGGCAGTTTAAGCCAGCAGAATTAAAGGTGAAAGACAAACAATTTCATACTCAGAAACACACATCAAGAACTGCTTTTCAAATACTCCGAATCCTGATCTCACACCCTACTTAACTCTGTGCACCAAGTAATCTCACTGAAGCCAAAAAGACTGTATGTAGTTTTCAAATGTTGAATATATATAAAATGTTTTGAAAGGCTCCTTAAAAATTTAATGAAGCAAGAGTAATAGTTTCAATGCATGCAGAAGTCTTTCCTATAAAAGTGCCTTTGGAACTGCATTTGTTGCAGTAAAATCCCCATCAACAAACCAAATTTTAAAAAATAAATCTGTCTTTTATCAGGCCAAGTTATGTATGATTCACAATGACTAACACTGTGTCTTGCCCTGTGAATAGGCTCCTTTGTGCTCAAAGGGAGAAAAGGTGGTAAGAATCTTATACTTGACAAATTCACACTTCCCTAGTATTAACAGCATATGCAGGACAAATTACTTGACTTCACCAGACTACAAGGAAACTCCCAAGAAACAGGTGTGCATGGGGGAGAACAGAGAAAGGAAAAAAAAAAATAGATTTGATTCCAGCAAAACATTTCTTGTCCGTATTTTCCTGTCTTTTTCTTCCTCCTTTGTTAACCCATAAGACATTCCACTAGAGCCAAAACAATGGGCTTAATTTTGGTGAGTGCATTAAGGCAGCAAAGGAGGATGTGCAAGAAACTGTTTTATCCAAAATAGAAGACTCTCAACAAAAGGGTGCAGAGAAGACTTTGTCCAGAAAGTCTTTTCCCAACATTCCCTTCTTCCTTACAATATTCATCAATAAAGCAAGTTTTTGAATAATCAAGATGTCATTTCTAAGGGAATGAACTTGCCAGTAAAAATTCTGTCAGCTCTACTTTTAAGTGTAATTTTCTGTAGTTTTGTTGTTTTGGTTTGTTTTATTTTAAGAGATATTCTCTGCCTCACCTCCAGAAAGTTACAGCTAAGAACACAAAGCCAAAGCCAGGCAAACCCAAGGAGCTGTCATTACCCCCACACCCTCCCTTTTCAGACAGACTTCCAAAGCAAAACCTGAGCTTCACTGAGCTTAGACAGTCGCAAAATCCACTGCAAGCCATGACGCCTGACACCAGCTGACAGCACCGCTACACCTAGTGCACAGCATGACTCTTACCCCATCCTCCTTTCCCCGTCCCCACACCCACACATAACACTGCTCCCTAAATTAAGGCTTCCATGAGGGACAGTAGGCAGGAACTCTGTTATCGTACCCTAAGCTCCTATATAACCCCTCCCAACTTCCTTTTAAACTTCCTGCCATATATTTTGGTCGCAAACAAAGTTGCAGACAAGGTTGAACATTTCAGTCTCAAGAATTCAGACTGTACTGTACAGGTTAGATGAGCACTAGAGAATACAACCATTGGTTCGTAATTAGTAATATTTATTGCAATCGAAGTTCCCAGGAGGAATTAGGGTCCTACAGTGCTGGGCACTAATCACACCCCAAAAAACACCTGCCCTTTCCCAAAGGCTTCACAGAAATTATAACCACTGACAGGTACATGCAGCAAGCAGACAGACAAATACTATGTTGGAATAGCAAGTACCAGGCATGGTGTAACTCTAGCACAAGTTTTGTGAAAACCACAGCGGATGGGAATTTGCAGGACCAAGAAAAAGGAATCTAGATCCCCCGCTAACACAGCATCAGTTGTTGGCAGCAATCCATCCCTTCTACTGCTTCAATACAATCATTCACTTTCCAACAGCTAAAGAATCAATCATAATAACAGTTACATTTCTAAGTCTGCAGGAAGGCATTGCTGTTCTTTTCCACCTGCTCTCACAAACTCCACTAGGTTGGAGGTTAAGAGAGATGGGGAGAGGGAAAGGTAGAGAGAGGGATTTCTTTTACACTGTATGGCCACCACTATTAAAACCAGGAAAGGCAGATGTTGCTATGGATCAGGGAGGCTTCTGGGAAGAGCGGGAACTCTGTTCATCAATGCTGGAGATACGTCTGCTCTAGCAAGAGAAGAATTCTCTTTCAAATATGTCACCATTCTCTCTGAAACTACTTCACTTTATTTAAAATTAAATTCCAAATTTTATTTTTACTTTAAATCTTATTTATTCTTTAAAAATAAATTCCAAATAATATTTGACTCCAAGCTCACATGGACCATATGGTATTTTAGCTTCTTCTGCCATTAGCACAAGGTGAACATTTCATGATTTGCTCACACATTTATCACATCTATTAATCATCACCTGGCCACAAAGCCAAATTAAAACTGTGTTTGGAACTGAGTTCCAACCAGGGTCCCTAGCCAAGTCAGAAGTACTATTCTTACTTGAATTAAGAATAAAACCATGGAATGAAGACACTCCCACCACATGCAAGAGCAGATGAAAATGTCCCCTTGTCCTATTAAACAGTACTTTTAGTAGACAAAATGCAAGAATCTGTAACCCACTACTCAGTCATACCTATTTTCTGGGTCATCATATCCCCCAACTACCTCAAAAAGTTTTTCTTCAGGACAGGTGGCTACTTTTCCCACACCTGACTGTGCCTGTATTTGAAGAGCACTTGATATGTTACACTCTTGTACTGCTTATGGTAAAAAGGCAGTCACCACTCTCCATCAAGTCCTTTGACCAAAGGGTGCTAATTCTAAATCCAAGTCTTCAGTACTTTCACGAGATGGAGATGCTGCATGGCATATCATCTGGGAGCCTGGGATTTATCCTCTTTAAGTTACAGCTGCGTCAAGTGCCAAGACTGCTTAGATTGCAAGATCTTTGGGGTGAGAGTTATTCTTCTGTTACATAGTTATACAGCATACAGCAGAATATGACTGAAAGTCCAAGGGAAGGAAGATTTGAGATACAATCTTTCAATTATCATCTAGCAAGTATTTGCACAACTACGCACTTTTATTATTCTTTTTTTAATATTTTTTTAAGTCAAACATAGCACTTTCTTGCTCTATAATGCAAGATATTTAACAATAGCTGTCAATCATGGAGACTAACTGGGGAGAAAGAGTGCACTCAAAAAGAACTGTGTCTGAGAAGGTATCTTCCATTTCAAGAGAGACTAAAACTATTCTGTGACCAGTTTTCATTTCAGACTACTGTTTGCACACATTCAGCATCATAAATTGCTGTGGAAATAACTGTGTACTGCACCGAGCTGACCATTTAATTGGTCCATAAGACTTTATTTTAAATAAATAACACTGTACCTCATTTTTCACAAAGACCTATTTATCTGCAAATGCGCTTCACTTGCACTGGTCATTTTAAACAGGATTTTAAAGGAGTTCTCTCAAAGGGTTTTATTATTTTCTTTAAATTTTATTATTATTTATAAATTATGAAAATAATTAATAATATTAAATATTAAAATTATTTTAAATATTACATTATTAAAAAAAACAAAACTTGCTCAGCAAGTATTCTAGGACGCTTTTCAGGAGCAATACAGCTGCCGTGTTTTACTCAAGTGAAGTGAGCATTTTAAACAAGATTTTACCAGATCCCTCCCACATGGCAAAGAAGTGTTTTCATTCATTTCTCAAAAAAGTCAATAAATTCATCAACAAAAACAGATTTCAAAGAGTTATTAGAAGCATATTTCACAGTAACTCGGGTAATCATATTTATGTTCCAAAATGGAGTACAAGACCAATTAACTGACAGTTGTAGCAACATACTGTTATCTGTGAATTACACTGCTCACAGGAACAACTGTGTTCAGGAATGCACAATGGAAGCAGGAGATGGGCTCAAGATGTTTTGGAGCAGGCTGAATTACAGACAGATGTACATAACAGCATGTCCAGTCAAAGTGAATTAAAGCAGAAGCATACATAAGTAAACAGACGAAGATGACCAAATCATAATTAACATACCTTGCAGTGACACCTGTGGCTTTCCAAGATAAAAAATCAGGAAGATCAAAGAAATAGCCTGCCTTCTCCCAGCACGATTCTTTCAAGTTCTAACAAAAAAAAAAAAAAAAAGAAAAAAAAAAAAAGAAAAAAAAAAAAGAGCAGATATTAGAGGCCAGGCATGCTCACATCCTTATTTTAATGCATTTACAAAAACCTGGCATTTATGTAAACATGACAAATTTTCCAAACCCAATATTCCGATCACCCAGTCTGCTCTACTCACTTTACAGTGATTTACTGCCTGAAGAACAGAGCCTTTTCCCCACCACAGACTGATCACAAGAAAAGAGTTTCCCATGATGAGTTCATGGAGACACGTGTTTCGGATCGATAACATAGGCTCTCTCAGTTCCCCATCAGCTGCTCAATGTCAGAGCAGTCTCAAAGTCATAGACAAGTCTCTCAAAAATAATTTGATTGAAGAATGCCCTACTTTCTAAAATTAACCGTTTTAAATTTATTATTTTTGAGTTATAAGTACAGGAAGAAAACAAGCAGCTCTGTGAGCACAAGAACAAAGCTTTCAAATTTATTTCAAAATAACTGAAATATGATTGAAGTGTATAAGAACCTGTAAGCTTTCAGTGAAGCTTTCTTCCACAACTAGTACATTTGGGAACTCGCAACTGCCTGATTAACCAGTAACAATCAGCTTTAAATCCTCACTCCAACCCTACAGTTGCTATCACAGCAGGCACATGAATTCACACAAACAACTAACAGAAGCTTATCTTTGCTAACTCTGCCCCTCTGCAAAATTTCCTTGAAATTTGTTAACAACACACCAAGCAGTATGAATGCTATTTGAAAAGAGGTTCAACATTGTTTCTTCAGCTGAGGGAACAACTGAAGACGGCTACAGGACAACCCCCTCCAGTTAAGAGTGGAACACCTGCATGCCTCTGATAGCCATGTGACATTTCCAAACTGCTAATTTACAGAGAGTTTCCAATACTATACTCTGCAGAGAGCTTAGTGGTGTAGAAAGCAAGAAGTCTATCAGAAGAGGTCGGTCATACCAGCTGGGCAAGGCTCTATTCTTTGTCTGTCTCCAAAGTTCAGTCTGATTTCAGCTTATGATAGCAATGCATATTCTTAAAATCTTTAAGATTTTTAAAATTTTAATTAAAAACCTTTAAAATTCTTATAACTTTTCTACAAAAACAGTCTCCACACTTGCCACAGCCAATGATGAGTGGGAAGAAAGTTTCCCCAAGAGTAACATTTTATTCCAGTGTGACATTAGGAGTGGGCATTGCTGTCCTGCAATACAATACCATTGAATGGCCACCTCTGGCCACAGCACATTAAAATAACTGAAGAATATCAAAAGCAAGCGAAAGTCAGTCCTGCTAACCACAAGGTTCACAAATCAGACTTCCACAGGAAAGTAAGACTGCTTTTAAAAATCCACCAGCTTTTTAAATAATCGAAACGTGACATTTTCTCACTTAAGAGCAGCTGGTGTACTAGAAATGCAAATCCTAGCTGGGGTCATTCGGGCACGGAGCCCTGCTAGACGGCACACCTTCAAGTAAGAACACAAGTCAGGTCAATAGTTGCACCTAGCAGGCTAAGGCAAAGCTGGAGAGATACTTCAGAAGAGCATGAAATGGGAAACTATGTGGGTCCTCATCTCTACACAAGAAATTTGAGGGGTGATTTATTTGCCTTCTTGTCTTCTGGCTTTCAGGTCCCATCTTTTTCATCTATGTTTCGTAAGTTCAGGCCAAGACTCTTGTACAGGATTCCAGAAGCAAAAGACTTTTTAGAGAAATAAAAGTATTAAACACTAAGAGAGTCTCAACCGCACAAGCTTTGTCAACAGCAACTCAAATCCTTCCCCCAAAAACCTTGGAAGAACCTGTGGCACACAGCTGAACAGAAGGTCAAAGTATTTTAGCGAAGGTTCTAGGCTTTGTTATTAGGTTCTTCTTTTCAAAACTTTTTTCCCCCCAAATTATTCTGAAATTGTCTTGTTAATTATTGACAGTTTAAATTATCTGCATTTGAAAAGCTGCCATCAGTTTCCTCCAGCAAAAATTAATTACATGCAGTATCAAGCATGTACATGCTGAATTCAAATAAAAGATAATTCCATTTTAAGAAATACTACTTGGCTCTATAACTTAATTCTGATACTATGTGATATCAAACCGAAATCTTACAAGTCCAGAAAGTTACTAAAATGGAATCTATCAATTCTGGAAACTAAGGTCAATTAGGTAAGTACAAAAAACCCAAAATTTTGTTTAGTTTTGGATCATGCAAAGAATCTATCTTCTTTGAGTTTAGTTCCTCAAAGCTTCTAAAACTTACCAGGTTTCCAGTAAGTTCAAAAAAAGAAATGCTCTGATTACAACTTTTTAATATAAAATGCACAACCTTTGGATGCCTGTCCCTGATCAGTCGGGTTTAGCTTACCTCCTAGACATATGTGGCTGCTACTGACATCAAATTTAACTTTGTATGTGAATCCAAAGGTGCTCCACAGTGTAGTACAAAGGTCCTTCAGCCTGATTGTTTTGATAATAAAAGCCATTGTGTATTGTTAGCATACCTGATAGTCTTCAAGAAGCAACAGAAGTAGTTTGGCTACTGGACAGAAATCGGATTAAGAATAACTGTCCTCTTCAAACAAATTGTTTCATCTAAGATACTCCTTGGATCCTTATTCTATTACTTCAAGAATTCCCAAAAGCCACATGTTAGTGACACTAAAATATGCTGTTTCATGAACATCCAAATGATTCATTCTCTGCCATCTTGATGCTGTGTCATCACTAATTAGTACAGACAAAAAAAAAATCATAGCATGCCCTGATGCTTTTTTCCAAACAAATTTAAAAGTCTCCATGTTTTCGACACTCACTGAAGTTAATTCTAATTTATTTTCACTCGCAGTCAGGAATCTGTGACCACATTAAAAGGACTGTGGAAAAGATCTGGGAATGTTCCCAATGCTGTATTCATATCCTGCAACTCATCCTCCAAACTCACTTGTAAAGAAGCTAACTCAATCTTTCTATTTTCCAGGGGTACTTATGGAGTCCCCTTTCTTTAGCGCTCTCTCTGATTGTTTTGGGGTTTTTTAACAACTATGCCTCCAAACAATAATTTTTTTGAGATGCTTACAGATAATCCCAAATATTTGGGGGCAAAGAGTTTAAGAATTATAATGTACAATGTCTTTTAATCTTCCTAGACAAGAAAGTCTAGAGGAGGGATCAGGGAACTGATACAGAGCACATGAAAGGCCTCCATTGGCCATTTATTCCCTGTCAAGTCAAAAGTTTATCACGAAGCCACACTGCACAGTTTTTTATTGTGTTAAAATACCCACACAGGCAGAATTTCACGTGAGCTCCAGCATCCGATACAATTTTTTGGAGACTCGGTTATATACCGAATATATAACCTTCCTATAAGATAAAGTGATCTTCAGACATCTAATGTTTGTGAAAACTTTTCTTCCAGCAGAAATAAAATGTGTATATGAACACCAAAGATGTCCTGACTTTTGTCATTGCTAGTACAGATTAAATATGAATCAGATTATCTTAAATGCCATTATAGACAGCCTTTGTATCAGATCCCTGTTGCCCACAGGATTAACTAAATATGGGCTAGAAGCAAGACATCTGATTTAGCACAGGATATCAGTCCGAATTTCATGGCTACTTACCAGCCAAAACCCACAAATTCAAAAATCATCCCAAACTGGTGTGTTAGAAATCTAGATTAAAACCAGGAGGGACAGATGGAAGCAGAAAAGTCTTTTACCACCATTTAGTGTAAAAAAGAAAGCTGGTGTGAGCATTCAAGTTCTACATCAGGTCAAAATCAAAAAGTAGTCACTTGAAAACCAGAAAAGATGCTCATTCACCGAAGAACTGTCTGCTTTTCCCAATTCAACCCCAAATTTGAATCTCAATCTCCCAGGCAAACTGTAATAGTAGGGTATGTAGTGTATCACTCTCTTTTTCTAAATTACAGAAAACAAATATACATTGTGCGAAAGGAAGAGAACAACTGAAGACTTAATGCACATGCTCATGAGGATGTCCCACGCCCTGTCCCAATTCAGAGAAGGCAAGGACTTCGAATTTGGATCTCCCACACCTCAGATCAGACGCCAAGCTGTGCAAACAGAGCTATTCGGAGATACCCAAGATAGGGTCTGAGCAAAAACTCTATCCTTGCCAGTGCCAAGGCTGCAAACTGATCAATTTTGCAACTACCAGCTGCACACTAACTGGTTAAAAAAAATAACTAACTGAATTGTCAGATTCATCTTAAGGCTAGAACTGGGGCAGGGGGGAGAGGGGGGCTTGGAAAGTAACCTCTTAGAGTAAGTCTACGCTGAAGGTGGAGAAAACTGCCTTGCTGCAGTCTCTACCACCAAGACACTGTCTTAGACAGATGCAGGTATTTTCAAATCCCTGAGGCACCCTGAGCGTAGCACCACAAGTCAGGCAAGCATCAGAGCCCAGAGTCCACCAGAAACGGCTACAGAGGGACAGACCATGCACATCAATGGCTGGGTCGGCTGAAGACTTGTAACAAGGCAAGAAGGACAGTCTACATGCATGTTGTAAGCCTCAGCACAGTGCAATGGAGAGATGCAGCTGAGAGACAAAGTAGGACATACTTAGAGGTGTAGGTGCTTCATATCTCCCAGTTGTTAACCCTTTTTTTAAATGGTACTTCTGCTTGATTAGCAAGTGCAACTAAAAGCCAAGCTCAACAATCCAGTACAACTTAGGCATACATGTCTGTACTACGTAAGAATTTTGAAACAGAGCTGTTAAAGCATTTATAAACAATTCTAATCAAGAGTTCAGTTCCAAACTCAGTAGCCTGGACTCATTCTCACTTAATATGGAATTTATTATTTAATTTAAAAATATTCAGTCACATTCAACAAAACAAAAAGTCAGCTGCAAAGGCAGCAAGCAATAGAGATGACATGCATCAACAAAGAAGCTGCTGCCAAGCTCATGCCAATACATCCACTATTCTTCTTCCCTCTGTAGCCACGGAAAGATAATTGTTTCTGTAAGTTATCCCACTGGTGGCTTCAAGTCACAAGTATATAGAAAGAAGAGCAATGATGCATAAAATGGCAGTTGTAACTGAAGATGTGAACTGACATACAGAGAGATCACTGACCACTGTGCCAGAAAGAAAAATAAAGATTACTCAAAATCTATTGATTTTAGTTATTAATTGCAGAGGAATGATGTGCTAGCCAGTTACTCTGTGAAGTGATTTTTTTGCTATAGGGAGTCTCTTCTTTGCTCTTATATACCATGTTAAGAACAGGGTTGTGAAAGCACGGTATAGATAGACTGGATTTCATTTGGAGACAGTTACTAAGCAAATACCTACTCCCAGTCCAGTATCCCCCACCCATTTAGAATAAGCTACAGCACCTCTGATTTAATGGGACTAGTATTTTTTAGAAATAGCTGACTTGTAATGTCATTAGTATAAGGAAAACATAACAAGCATCCTTTTGTTTTGGCACAAGCTACAGTAAAACTTCCAGCCAGAAATTAGTAAACAAGACTTTCCCCTCTGCTACCTCTGGGAAGAAAAATGCTAACAGACTAATTCTAGAGCTGGACAAACCTTCACTGCAGTTTTTACATTGCTCTGTTTAAGCTAAGCTCTCACTGCTGTCATGTTGGTTTGCCATGCCATAGACATCCATACAGTCATTTTGTACTGACAAACATCTGTAGCAAGATATTTTCCAAGTGAAGGAGTATGTACCTACATTTTCAGTTCATATGCATGCCAGATATACCAGAACTATCTACACACTCATTCAGGCAGTGAACATCCAATTTCTTTAGCCAAAGTCAACAAAACAGCACAACCTGCTTAGCAAAGCTGCAAAAAATATACCCACAACTACAGAAGTAAAGAACTATTGCATTAATGTTTTGCAAGATAATTCTAAATAACGAAGAAATCTAAAGAAATAGCAACAAGAGAAAGACCCAATAACCTGAGATTACTTTCCTTTTCAATGAAGTTTACATTTGAACTTATCTTACTGACTTTAGGAAGACTTGGTCAGAATTATCTTTCACCTAGTTGCTAAATAATTCTGAAAGGATAATGATTCTTTATTTCAACTTCATCTACAGTCAACGGTCTTAAGTGAGCTGACCACACTCAAAAGTCAAATGTGATGGTATTCACAGAAATCACCTTTTTAAAGAAATTTTAAAGAAAATTCATATATTCATATTGCTTCATATTACAGAGTTAACACTGGACTTCTCTTTTATCATCACATGGTCCACGTGGGCAAAGAAATACAATGTTCCTCATAAGTGGACCACAGATGTGCACACTTTAACCAGACTGCCCCATAGGCTCTGCAGTAGTGGTATTTGGTTGAACATTTACTGCAAACAGCTGTCCCCAACATGCAAACTCCACTTGCTGTGATGGCTTTCTCATATGAACACCTATCTGCAACCACAAACATCAAGACCACCCAATTAATTTCACATAGGCTAACTACCAGGTGCCCGAGGGTAAAATGATTCAGCAGCAATCAAACCAAACTGAATCTAAGCCAATACAATTCAAACAAGACCTCAGAAGGCCTATTAAGGCCTTCATACTTTAGTTTCATACTTCAAAGCTAAAATGGAATAGAGATGAAGAGCTGAAAGAACAGAATAACCCTGAAGCCTCCAGTCACTAGGTAAATCCTTATTTTGTGTACAGTGGGAATGTTAAGGAGATGAAATATTAAAGAGAAAGCATTATATAAAAGTTAAAAAGAAGCAGTTGGAAGTAACTTGGGACTTCAATTAAAGCTGCAGCATCCCTCTGCAAATAAACACAAGTGTATCAAGAAAGCCGATAAGGACCAGCATCTACTTCTCATACAACTATGTCAGCTCATTCCTCACAGTGAGGTCATCTTCAATTCTAGTAACAGGATGATGTAAATGGAAAAGCACACTGAAGTCACCTTAGCCCTCTCCCCTTCTCCTCCCTCTTCATTACTTCTAACCAATTCAGAGTAAATTTGCAAAGTCATATTATTTAGCAGAAATTCAATTCCTTTCTCTGAGAGACAGCCTAATCATTCAAAACTTAGCAATACTGCTGAACTGACCTACATCAGACCCTTCCTCACAGAGGTCAAGTTTTCAGATACTACAGCTAGGAGAGCCCAGGGCAAAAGTGAGAAGATAGGATCTCTTAATGTGGCCTTCCATAGTCAGGTTAGCATCATGGAAAGGGAGGGGGAGGCTTTGATGACAACGTACATGCAATTAATCTACAAGTATAACAACAGTCCAAATGTTCACTAAGTATCAATACCTTAAATAACTTCATTCCAAAAGTGCATCTAGTTAGTCTACTCAATCGCTAGTCTCCTAAACGACTCTTAACAAAATAATTTAATTTACAGTCACATTTCTGCAACTTCTTTTTTATTAGCAAGACTGCAGTTTCATATGACTGAATCCATGAAATATGGAACATGGAAAAGTCAAGGGAAGTCTTGAATATTTACCAGTTAGGCAATAAACTAAAAAAGAAACATTTACATTTATGCCAGCCTAAATAAACTTTGAAGCTCAAGAAAACAATGTTAAAGAGTTCTGAAGAACTGAGGATCCACTGGAAGGAACATATTTCATTAGGACTAACTTAAATGTTCTTCCAATTACATGATGTTTATTGTTACAAATACATAAAGTTTGATTAAAAGAAAAGTATCAAACATTTTCCCAATGACACAAAAGTTACCCCTGCTAGTTACTTCAATGGATTTATAAATTATTCTTAACTATTATTTTTATATTTATATTACACTATAAAAAGTACCAGGATACTTTATCATAACTTCAGGTATAAAGCAGTTATTTTCCCCACTGCACCCACTCTGCAAAGCCTAGACCAGCACAAGCAGATACGGAACGTGTACAGCTCCGATGCCAGGCACAGATGTACAGGGAGAAAATAGCAAAAACATTTAATAGCAGAAACATTAAATTCCTGGGGAGTTCAAAAAAGTTCCAGGGAATTCAAGGTGAAAGTCAACAGTGAATCTTCATATATTAGGGTGTACCCACTGACCTGGAGCATGACTGTACAAAGTGTACAGCTGTGCTTTTTGTTTTGTTTATAAACATCCATGTATTGTACATATTGTAGCCATGTCAAGCTTTCTGATCAAAAACTTGTCAGAAACATCACGCCTACCACAGGGGCACAGGCCCAAAGCACCTTCTGGATACACCTCAGTTCGGTCAGTTTTGATTATGGTTGGTCATAGAAGAATGTGCCCAATCCATTGCTTCCCCTTCCTGGCATTCTGCCAGGGATATGACAACATTAGGGAGGAGCAGTAAGAAAGGAATAAGGAAGGAAAGGGAAAAAAACCCCATCCCTATGGTCCATGGCATGGAGATGTTGACTGGGGAATGACAAGGTTCACCGTCTCATATATTTCAAGGACTAAAAGGCAAATGAAATTTTAGGAGCATGCTTCAGAAAAAAAGATAACTTCACACAAAGTACAGTTAAACAGTGAAACTCATTACCACAGGACACAGTGGGTGCAAAACGTGCCATGTGAATTCAGAAAAAGATTAGCTAAGTTCATGGAGCAAAACACTACCAATCAGACAAAAAAAATGAGGCAAGCAGATTTCTGGTCTGACCCATTATGGTTCTTGCATCAAGCAGCAGGCTGCACCACTTGCAGTCAGATGGCTGGAAATAGTTCTGGAAATACTGGGAGTGCTTTCAGAAAAAACTTGAACCAACTGTACATATTTGCAGAGGTTGGCAGAAAATTCTGGGAGAGCATTTTACAATATAGCAACAGATTTTTGGGATGCTTTGAGAGGGATCTTATTTTAAAGCAGCTCCTGAGACTGCAGTGCTCACTGGAGCAAGCAGTACCTCGGTAGGAAAGGTTATTTCAGCTATGATATAGAAAACATAAGCAGAGGTGAGGATTTAGTAAAGATAAATGAACTTCTCAGATCTACAATACTTTAAAGAAACCTTGCTGGTAGCAGATTTGGTGACATTTAGTAGTCAGGGAAGCTGGAGAGGCTGAAGGCCACAATCACAATCACAGACAGCCAGGCACACAGTGCGGGCAGCCACTATGTAAAACTCCCCCAGGCAGTTCTGCCAACACATCTCAGCCCTAACATTCCAAGCTCACAACAATTCCATTTTGGCCCTCTCCTCAGCAAGGGCCACGTTTTTACAGAGTCTAATTTTATGCCCATGAAGTTCCCACCTAGCCAACTGATTTAACATGTGGTCTGCGCAAACCAGGTAAAGTGCAGTTATTTTCTGAATACCAGTTGTCACAATTATTAAACAGAAGCACAAGGGAATAGCAGTTTAAACTCCGCAAAGCCTTCAGATAGTCTCAGTTAACAAGCATACAATAAAACCGAAAAGTTTCTTTCTACTTGCTAATCTTGTGACTCTCCCAATGGATGTGAAAATCAAACTTCCTTTTTACCAGTTTGTGCATTATCACTAGCTTACGAAATAATCCTGCAATCAGAATAGAGTATTTTTTCCTTGTGGTATATAAACTACATCAAAATCTCACTCTGCCACACCTCTGGGAACTGTGCAGTATTAGCAGGAAAGAAATATACTAAACACAGAAAAGAAAGATCATACAACTCAAAACACATGAAGGAAACGTTAACCATTTTATAAGTAGTTTTCCTGACCGTGCCTTTAATACCCATGTCATATTTTATTCCTATATAAAATATTAATATCAAAAAAACTGAAGAGACATACGTATTTATTATTTGTAGACCACTTGAAGACACTCCACTGAATAACCACATACGTGCAAACTGGTGTTTTAGCTCACATTTGGAGAACCTGACATTCAAAGGTACTGTAAAATTTGCCTTCCTTGGCAAAAAGTGAGCACACCTGCATTACATGAGGCTGAATTTCAGCTGTCAGGCTATCATGAACCTTTGATGCTAGCCCTAAAAGTCATGCAATACATAGGAACATTATTGTGATTGGCTGTCACTCTTCATGCAATTCCTTTCATCCTCCTACTTTGCAATGTGTATAGAAGCAGTAAGCAAAGACTCAATCACATACTTCTCCAAAGCTAAGAAGTTTAGCACTACACGCCCACATCTCAACTGATTACAATCACCTCCATAATAAATATTATTGTGCATTCTCCTGAGCTGGCTGAGGTGCTACTGTAGATGTTGCTTAAGGTTGCCTGAGTTAAACAGGGTAAGCTTAAGCAGTTTAACAGTATGTCTTTGCTAGTCCACACAGGATGCAGGAACTGTTGTGTGAGCAGCTCAGCAAGCAGACCCCGAGGTAAAAAAAGCCCTCTCTTAAGGATAATAATCTCCTTAGCTGGTATGTCAGGAGCTGAAAGGGGACATATGAACAAGCCCTGTTCTATAATGCCCTTCTGCTACTGTTTGGCAGTTAGGGTAAGGTGAATTCTATTTCCTACCCATTTGCTCATGGAGGGAACAAGTCCTGCAATGCTGGCCACCCCCTTTATACTACATCAATTATGTCACAGGGCTTTGGGACCATAGCACAGAATTACATCTCTGGGGACCACACTTAGAAGCCCCATAGTCTGGGCTTTCCTGATCAGTCAGGTACTGATATTCCAGACCTTGCAATATAAAAATGTTTTAAACACAATGGATTCACTTAAGGTTTTTAAAGCTTAATTTTATTATTTATAAAATGACTGACATATGATACTCATAGCTCGAGATGGAAAGAACTAGTAGATGGATATTTGTTTTTCAGTATAGCAGCTACAAAGAACTATTCTCTATTATCGTTAATCTGTCAGTACCTGCTTCTACCAGTTAATTCCTTTGACCTTCCCCAATCTGCACCTTGTTACTGTATCATGGTTCCTGTTTGTAAGGACAGTAGACTTTGGCTGCTTGAAACTGGCAGCAAGTAATTTACATTTGTGCTTTGTTAAAATGACAGCAAGCATCATTGAGACCAAATGTAAAAGCCAGACTGCAAGAGGTCATAAAAAATTCAAGTGGCAAACATTTCTCCTTTTATCTGACAGTTATTATTAAAAGGCCATACATCATTCTGTAACACACAGAATTTAAATGCAAGAGACAGAGGTAGAGTTCATTATGAACAAAGCACCTTCCCTCTACAGGTGGTCTATTTCCTACAGGTGGGACAGAACTAAATTGAAGCTCTAACTGAACAGTTTCTCTGCCTGCAGCCAAAGACATCACACAACCCCTCACTGTTGGATGCAATGCCTCGCAGGCAGTACCTCTGGCCAGGACAGCCCATGGTGAGATAGTGCCTTTTTCAAATTGCCCCAGAAGTAGCACCTACACCTCTGTAAGCATCCCCAGCTACAGTAGTTGGAGCAGGAAACACTCCTCCATAACTAAATCCTAGGATACTTTGTAGACCTATTCGCTACCTGCAGCTAAATCTGTGTGTGTGTGTGTGTGTATATGCACACAAACAAAACCTTAAAATCAGGTAAGAAAGGCATATTAAATGTCTCTATCAGGAAACACTAGATTTCAATAAAATCAAAGATATTTCTAAACAACTGAGAGGAAAAAAAGAACCTCAAAACATTTTAATTACAGCTTAAGGCTGGCCTTACTTTGCACACCTTTGAGCTGAAGACTTTTGTTTTAGAAATTTTGTTTGCAGAAATTAGCAAAGGGCATTACTCACTAGTAAAAACACGCCAGTCTTAGGTGTACTCACTTCCTTTATCCACAGCAATTTAGGTGGCTGCATTTCCACAGACATCACCCCCCCTACATAGCTCAAAACCCTGTGTTGCGTTGCATTGATGCACTCAACTTGACTGACTGCACGATGGTCCATCCACATAATAACATTCCTATAGTTTTGTCCTTGGGAAAGAAGAAGAAAAGAAAAGAAAAAAAGATGTTATTTTAGGTCTGGTTTAACCCCACCTCAGTACTGTAAGTTACTAGACTTTAAGCCACTTCACACTTTCAATTCTACATAGAAAACTTAAATTCTATTTGTGTTAATAATTCACAGTAGATATCTAAAGATAAAATTCTAGCCCTCTGAACCAACTTTAAGACATGCTGAGCCTTGAGAATGCTGACTGAAACCAATCAGGCCTGTGAGCATCCAAGAACTTTGAAATGATATGCTCTTACAGACTGTACTTCATGCAAAGAACCCAAACTTCTCGACAAAGTACCACATATTTAGTTAAAAATAAAAAGAAGCATTTTGGTGACTATGAACTAAAAATGTGACAAAATATGAGCAGCTACATTATAAACTGAAATTAACTCAGCTGTCAGCTAGTTAAGACAGTTACAGGGATTCTCCTTCCTGTTCTGTTCTGAGAAGAACTACCCTAACTCCTTTCAGAAATTCAGAAATACAGTTTCAGGGGGTAACTTGCCGAAATGCTTTTATTCTGGATGTGGAAGGAGAGAGCATTTGGCAAGTCTGCAGAACACTTGAAAACAAGAAGCAAAGAATGTTTTATCAAAATTAACCCACAGAGGACCTGCTAGACAGATAGAACAGAAATCCAGATGATACTTCCGATTCCTCTCTCGCTGAACTTCACGACACAGCCACTCATGCATAATCTTGAAAATATACTCCAAGACAAGGCAGAAGTATGAGGCACACCAGTATTTCTAACATCAGTTGAAATACAACTTAGAACTGTGAGACTGCCTGAAACCACACCATCGCACACCCATACGAGTGTTACAGTATTCAGCACATCCTTGTCTTTTTATTTAACAACATCACTGCATAAATTCAAAAGTTCTTGAGGATATCAGAGAATAAAAAATGAGAACTGAATTTGACTCAATAGACCAAAATAGCCCCAGACATCATTAGGCACTGAACTGACTGTAAGAGACTCTCAAACTGAAAAATAAATAATCTCATCTAAATTTAGTGAAGGACATTTTGGGGGCAAAGCTGGTTTTCTGAGAAGGATAGGAGAAGATGACAAATACGTCTGAGAATAGAAAGGGAACTTACACAGAATTGTGATTATCGCTCTGTAACTACTGATTTAGCACACACCTAATCTTAAATGGGATTCACTGGAAACAAAAAAGCGCATCACAGACTTTTTGAGTCTTCTGAATCATCTGCTCAAAAACTAGTAAGAAAAATAAAATGTTTAGAAAAAGATCACAGACTGTTTCTGTTGTTCAGCATAGTCCCAGACAAAGATGGAACATTACTGTGATATAACACACAAGCTGAACCTCTTGCCTGCAGCTTCATGACAGAGCAAGCAGTTAAGACTATAGCAACACTAACATTTTTAGCATTCCTTTAGCCAGTGTGCATGGGCATTTATACGCACTATAAAAGCTGTGATTAGTAAAGTCTGAAGGAGAAGAAAACACACAGGAAAGAAAACATGAGCATAGATTTCTCTAAGAAGCACTCTCTGAGCCAAGATGAATGTATTTGATCTTAGGATGCCAAACATTTGGCGAAACAGCAAGTAATTCTTATCTCAAATTTAACTTTGCAGCAAAACTATAAAAGTAAAAACAGAAAAAAAATCCTCTTGTAATAAAGATTCTCTGTCATCTACACCTCCAAGAGCCAGCCCCATAACTCAACATTTGGGTAACACTGGAAGTTCACTCACATCAGTGGCATAACGTGCACAGTAACACCAATTTTTGTGCTGGAGCCCTACCTTCACAGTTGACTGCCAAAGGTTGGAATTGTTTATCCACAACAACAAGGGAACATGTAGCATCAAAACCAACCCCTCGAATCTGGCTAGCATCTACTCCACGGACCACTTTCTGCAAATACACAAAACAGACAAGAACACAAATATATCCATATATATGCATGTGAACTAGTCAGCACAGAAAACGAGTTACAAGTTAGAAATGCAAGTTCGAACTCCAGAATTTTGAGATTCAGTGTTCTTTAACACCTCTAATCAAAAAGACATCAAATTACAAAAAATGCTTTGGTTTTCAAAACTGAATTCAAAGGTCCATGGAAAAATCTTTAATAGCTTTTTAATCTTACTAGCCACAGGCTTGGATAAAAGCAGGAAGCACAAAAATACCAGAAAATCAAGGAAGCAGAAAACTAGCAATGTTCATTTTCTCTCTTTTTTAAAAAACTGGAGCTGAGCTGTATGTGAAACATGGACATAGGATTAGGGCCAAGTGTTTACAGTTACTTCACTCAGTTCCCACCTGTAAAAGCAACGACCTTCTAGAACTGCTTTGGTAATAATTGTGCCATAGCTTTTTGTCTTGCAATAGCGAAGGGTCACAAAAATAAAGTTGGTCAAAACCTGTAGCAGTGATAATGCCTCTGCAATGCATACATTTTCAAAAGCTCTGCTACCAATTTTGGATAGCATACTTTTTGGAAGATTTTCCCAAAAAAAAAAAAAAAAAAAAAATATCACTGCCCCAAAAGGTCTGAACTCCATGGCTTCCAGCAGCACTGGAAAAAACCCCCACAACACCCACATGGATTAAGTGCCAAGTGAGGATGCAAGACACCTAAAATGTAGTGCAGTAATAAAATGCCACTTCTCAGCAACAATAAAAATATCATTATTTTAATTAGTACTACAACAAAATACTTTTACTAGACTTGCTACAGTGCCAGTCTCTTACTGGCTCTGCAAAGCTATAGTTTCAAAGACCATATTTTATGGCTTACATATAAGAGATTGTATTTAAAGAGATCCAGAGCAAGAACAAAGCAAATCACAAAGAGAAAAATCACACAAGTAGAATAAAAGACTTGCAGTGATTTATCATCAAACTGTTCTTCCCTATCAGTCCTGTCACTCCTGCTTTTCCTTCCTTCCCCCTCACCTCATCTCCTTCATCTCAGGGAATTTCTGCAGAGCCGAGCTCATTAATGTTTGAAAAGGCTGATCAATAACAAGAGAATGGGTGAACTGTCCATCTGCAAATTACCAAGCATATCATTAATATTTAAAAAGCCAACCTCAGAACGCAGAGCAGGCTGGGGCTTTATTAAGAAAGATGAAATGGCCTACATGTGTGCTGCCAAGCAAGGTCACTAATTTGCTTTTACCACCAGCATGTATGGGCAGATCGTTGCATCAGAACATACAAATTCTCTCTTATGGTGAGGTTTACTTCATTCTGGATTTATGCTTGATACTATCCACAAACATTTATTTTTTTTTTTAATCTTATAATACTGGATCCTCTTATAATAAAGATCACAGGTGACAGTTGTTAGGCACCATCCATAAACCAGATTACAATTTCTCTAGTAAAAATGTTCCTTTGACTCCAGTGCAGCACAATGCAAATCTTTAAATACATGCAGTACCAGGTTTTGAGCAACCCTGACTCCTCAGAGAACTGTCTCGTGGCTAGAATATATACCAGCGAAACAAACCCCACAGATGTGAATCCTGAAGGCAATGGCTAAGTAATCCCCCTGAACTAACAGCACAAAGGAATTTATTTTCAGTTGTAGCACAAGCTTCTATCGCTCTGGCCTTCAGCTCCTCACCTATCTAGTAGATGCCATGAGGCTACATCAGCTGTATCCTCAAGGCGCCTTTAATGCACAAGGACGGTTACAAATTATACAGTAATACAGCATGCACAGAACTGAATGGTAAAGGCCAGTGACTGGAAGACCTTAAAACTTTCAAAACTCGAAGAGCTACCTGCAACACACATCTCCTTCATTTTGTTTTTCTTCACGTACCTTTGTGACTGAGCAACAAGCAGCCCAGATGTCTGCAGAGGATTGCTCATAGTGGTCTGGTTGGGGCTCCCAAATTTGGATTGGCTGATCTGCATGTGCCACTACTGTCCCAAACCTGTCTACCAAAGCCGCACGAACACTTGCTGACCCGACATCAATTCCAACATAGTATTTTACCAGACTTTGCTTCTTACTGTTCATTTTTAATAAAACCTGTTGGGGAAAAATAAAAAAAGGGGTTAAGAACAGATAAAATGACTGATGATGGAAAACTGCGCTGAACAGGACAGAAGTGATGCTGTACAGGCACTTTGCTTACTAACTCTTTTTTGCAGCAACTCTTCGCTTGGTATTTTTTAATTAATTTGAGTTTTCAAATCTTGCACTAGTTGAACCATTTTTCTTCAAATGTTTGCTTTTAAGTCACATGGCACAGAAGCACCTGAAAAGCAAGTTGCAAATTTGCCCGTAAGAATATGCATGCTATGATAAAGTCCACGCACTCACACAGTCGAGGAAATGAGCAGCAGTCATGCAGTACCACGTCTACGTAAAGAGAAAAAGAGGGCAGGAGACAGGAAGGGAAGGAAAGGGTACAGTTCCAAACTCAGCAGCAATGAGGGGCTAGTGCTTTACACAGAAGGGAAATTTCAACCCAGACACTCCTGGGTTTTTCTGAATTCTGGCAGATGGGGAAGCTGCTGATGCCTGGTAAGTTGAATTCACCTCTGGACAAGACAGCAAGAACCACCACAGATAATGTCATTGCCTCAAGGCAAACAAATTATACTCCTGAAGCAGTGAAAGGGGTGGTGTGCCTGGCTCCACTGAACCCTGACCTGAAGAGGAACCAGCAGCCAAGAGCTGCTGCCTCCCTTAGAGCCAACCAGCTAATGATGGGAATATTACTGCTGAGTGAGACAGTGAGCCAGGCTGAATTTCTGCAGAATCTGAAGACAGTTTCCCCTCCCCAAAAAAGTGTTGTGATGCTGATACTTAAAATAACTAAATGACAATCTGGTACATACTATCCAATTTGGAGCCCTTCAAAAAAAAACAACCAAACCATCAAACACCTGAGAAACAAACTGATTACATTTTTAAGAGCTATCCATCATCAATCCACACAATTTTAAAGACTCAGAAAATAATAAGCTGAAAATGTGTTGAGTTATGAGAGCATCCCAGGAAATCTCTGCCCATTATCTGACAACCTACAAGAACAAAGTGAAGTTAATTGATTTAATTATTCACAATGTGTTGCTTATTTCACCATATTATGTTTAACTATTTGACATTTAATACAGTGACAAATGCACTGTACTTAATTTCTCACAGTTTGTTCTTAATTAATAGTTAACATTTACATTTTAATCAAGCTGGGAGAGTACTAAGAGCTGATACAGAGTATCATGAAATGTCAGACAAGTATCAAGTTCAGTGCTTGTATGAACCCACTAAGCCTCGGGAACACATGAAAACAGCTGATACGTAGCTTCTGAATTCCAGAAAATGAACAGATCAATTATAATGTCATGAATACGCAGTATTTACAGAGCACCAAAATGGCTCCACTTAAAACCAGCCCATCTCCCCCAAAGAAGTGACCTGGATTACTTCTGTATATGGAGGATGAGTTGGTTAGAGGGAAGGGCACAGGCAAAGGGGAAAAGATTCGGAAAGCACCGCTTAGTAGAACAATAAAATTATTCGCATTTCAAACTAATTCTTTTTTTTTTTTTTTTTTTTTTTTTTAAATAACCTGAGTTTGGTGGCAAAGGGTAGCAAAAGCCTGATAGAAAAAGCAGTGGAACAGAAAATGGTGAAAGTCCTCTTTCTACCTTGAGACAATAATAGCTGATCATATAGTAATGGAAATGATACTCAACTTTGGAAGCAATGGTTTTTAATTGTTTTATTTCTACATGACAGAAAACCAAGACCTCTTGCTACCCCACCCCCAGAAACATCCAGAGTACAGGTCAAGATCTATCCTTGGGTGTCAGTTTGAACATAGTGGTGGCACAATGTCAGTAGCTGTTGACATCTATGGTTGCCTTGTAACCACTGCTCTTGATGGGCAGCTGGTCAAATAAAGAAGAAAAAGGGAGTCCCTTATCTCAGAAAAGCCCAAGCACCATTCTAGATAATAATTAAGCAGCGTAACACCTGAATTAGGACAAAGTTTCATTTGCACTTAAAACAGCATAAACCAACAAGAAACCTACCCAGCTTCCCCTCATCCTACTCCGTAAATGGTTCATGGAAATGTGGTTAGTCTGTGGAGATCTGTTATCACAACCTGTCCCATACGATCATTTTGTACAGCCTGAACCTGTCATTTCATGCTTAGACCATGGCTGCGGGGGGGCAGGGACCATTTCTTCATTCTTCACTTTGACAGCCTTACCATGAGGGAGTTCTGTCCATCACTGGAGCTCCTAAGCCACCTGGTACAAACCAAAGCAGCCATCACACCACATTCTGCATGCACCACGGTGGGGTCACTACACGAAGCTGTACAGATCATTGGCTTCTAACAATATCAGAAACTAGAAAAAAATCAGCGTTACAGAGCATATTGCAGTACTGATGGAACTACCAACTACTCTCTCTCAGCATACTGATTCTGCCCAGTAGATTAGGTGCAATCCACACTAATCTTGTTAAGCAAGGTCATCCGTTCAAGCGATGAGCAATCAGCTAAAAATAATGGTGTGCCATGAGTCTAACACCTAGGAATATTGGCAAGAAAGCTCGCTTTATTTTCTTGGCCCTGGCTCTATGACCTGGTCAGACTAACAAAAGCTAATGCCTCTGTCACAGACAGGACAGTTCTCCTGATATCAGTGATTAATACTGCATCTGTCAGCTGGGGATACTTACAGCACTCTCCACATTCCTCTTAGCCCTTGGCTGTAAAAGCAGTTTTAAGACATTCTCTGCAACAGATGATGTTCACTTTTTAATTTTGCACTCCATCTCCTCAAAGTTTAAAAGGCTGGCTGCAGATGCTGCTAGCTACTTGCATGAAATTTTACTATAAAGAAATTGCATAAGACTGTTCCTGATACTATCTCACGAATTTCCCTCTTTTTCCCTATTTCGGCACCGCCTTTAGCTGCTGACTCATAAAAAGATGAGAATAAACCACAAGCTGCAAAGCAGAATTTTTTTTTTTTACATAGGCAAATCTTTCTTACTTGCTTTTCACCAAATACAAATAGCAAAAGGAGTATTTTACATCCTGCCTCTTTCTGTCTCACACACACGCGTGCGCACAATATTATTCTAAATTTTTATTTCTCTTCTTGTTATGGCAGCCTTGATTTTAGCTCATTAACGTGTTTTTGCTACTTAGAGAACAAGCTTAACAGATGTTAGAGAATGAAGCTCATAGTACCTCCTACTCAGCACTTAAAATTATGGCTTTGCATTGGATTCTTCCCACAAACATTTGAAACCTGGAACCCTGTCAGCCCATGTAATGTTTACTTTCCTTTTTTCCTTACTAAGCAATGAGGATGTGCATGTGTGAGTGACTGCGCAGGAAGCAGTTTGTTTACGTGCTCAAGCTGTACATATCAGCTTATGCATATCCACTATTTTATTTCTGTAAATCAGTGGACATCAGAAAGAGTTAAATGACAGAGTCCAAAACCAAGAACAACAAACCAATTTTAGCTGGTCTTTCTCAGAATAAAGGTCAACTAGATTTATAAAGCAAAATTTCAATATCTTATGAAAAAAGGCTAAAAGTAAATATTAATCCTTTTTTCAAGCACAGCAAGCACTAAGTTACCCAGCCTGTTCAAAGTATAGCATCTCTCCGATTGGATCGGATCTGCTTGCAAAAACATAATTTTATGCCAAGAGATTTTCTGGAATACCAGTCTCTTGGTATGCCACCTATTTGTCAACTGGATCCAGAAAAAGCACTATCATCTCTAGGTCATAAGTGTCACTAGTTAGGGACTCTGCCTAAAGGTATTTCTTGAGAACCTAAGAACACAGCAGTGAGGTTGGTGGATAATATTTAGCCAAAGTACTTTAATAAGAATTAAAAAAGGAATGTTGTCATTCAGTTTTGTTTACAGAAGATTCCTTTGGTACAAGAAGAAGCTCTAAATCAGAAAGGAAGAAACTCTTTAATGGAGTTCAAAGGTAGAACAAGGTCCCTTGCTTTGGAATCTGGACGCCAACCTTCATTGCCATGTGCAAAGAAAACTTTGTTGTGCAAAGAAAACCCTGTTTTGGATTTTGTAGCCAAAAATACAAATTGTATTCTTAGCATACAACTTCTGCAGTCAATAAAATCATGAGGAAAACAGCAAACCAGAAAAACATTTGAAATAAAAAGGTCCAGTCAGATGGATAAATACCTTGAACACAGTACTCCCAACAAGACACCAAAATATCTGTTGTATGGGTGATGCAAGTTTATGGCCTTCCCAAGCAGCAGAAAGCAGCGGTGATGGTATCACTGACCTTCGACACCCCTGAAGTATCTAAATCAGGAAGCCCAGCTTCCTGCAGCCAAGAAAAAAAGCCTCCAAAACTTCAATAGAGCTTTGCCTGTCCAGAATTAGGGCCTCATATTAACAATTTATTGTTTGGATTTGCAAACAGAAGGAGACAGAGCAAGAGAGAGAAAAAAAAAATTAAAGACATGTCCAGCTTGACCGTGTTAGCCCATGACTATAATTGCTAAGACAAGGACAAGAAGCCAAAATTCCCTCCAAGCGCTAAAACAGCAATGGCCTCTTTCTTTGCAAATCACAGCAGGGATAGAATGGCTTTTCAAACAACCATTTATGATCAAAGGACTACAGCATATGATAAATATTTATATGGCTCATTAAATAATAGTCTGTATAAATATTATTCAAAATGTGTGTGCTGGAAACCACAGACTTCCCAGTTTATCCTTAAACAAATGTGCTAGTTTCCCCACATAGGCAATGAAAAAAAGGGAGGGGTGAAACTGTCATTTGCAAAAATATTTCTTTTTTAAAAAAAATCTATAACATTGTTTAATTTGAAAGGAATGACTAAGTAACCAGATGACTCATTACAACTAACTACTAAACTCAGTCTCTCCTACAGTACTTCATGGTTATCAAATTGCCAGGACGTACCTTTGTTAAACTTAACAGTACAGGAAGGCTGCACACTCCCATGCACACAGGCCGCAGCTCAGCAGAAGAATTTATCAGCAGCAAGTATAGATTTTGTGGTACCGTCTGCTTAAAAACCAGGAATTATGAAGGACTGGCACATCTGTTGTAAACTTTGATCTTTGGAATGCTGCAGGCTGCCCAGACCCAACAATCATGGATAAACAGTATGTTTTTAGTAGTGCAGCTGTACTTTTCTACGGATTACCAAGAAAAAGATTAACAGGCTCAAATTAGGCTTCATAATCCTAGTGTGAAAAGGTCTAAATGTGTTAAATAAAAGCTGCTTTTCACTTGTAGAAAGGAGATAAAACAAAAGAAGCACTTTTGACGTTATATTGGCAATTCTAGCACTTTGCTGGCTTTCTAGGGTTTCAGTAAACTAACAAAAGTGGTGGTAGTAGAGTGGCAATCTCTTCTTGAGGACAGTGAACATCCCTTCCTCTTCCAGGTTTTTTAATTCCTGTTTGGATGTGAAAAGACAAAGGTGGCACATGTCTGTGTAGGACAGTGGGAGCAGATGGGGAATTCTAACACTGTGTTGAAGGGCGGGACTAATATAGAATAATACCCCTAAATGCCCAAGGGACTATGCTATAACTATCAACAAGCATTTACTTCTCAGCTACCCAAGAGCAAACAAAACAAAAACAAGGAACAAAAGCACACCTCCTCTCCCCTTTTCCCTTCCCAAAACAGAAACACGTACATGCAGGAGATCTGTGTCTTAGGAATGTGAGGGCTGTATTAACAATAACAAAACTGGAATAAAAAAAAAAAAAAAAACAAGCTGGAGAAAGCATGCTTCTTCACTCAAAACAAAACACTTCTGGATTATTTCATGCATTCTCTGGTAAAGCCGGTGGAGCCTTCTCACATCTTATAATAAGGAAAACCGTCTTCAAATAGTGAGAGACCTCATTTTAGTAGTAGAATCAGACCCCAACTCCCAATCCCGTAATACCTAGATTGTCCCACCAAAACCTTCCTAATTGGCCCCTCAACATTGTAACATAGTCTCAATAAATTCCACCACAGGACTGAAAATATTCTACTACTTTCTAGTATCTCTTTTTCTCTCTATAAATAATTCACTACGTACTAATCTTCTGTAATGTCTCTCCATATCGTTTTTTTCCCCTCTCTCAGTGTCCAAGACAAAGCCATTACTTCATTGCTGCCTTCTGCCCTTTACTTCTATCTTCTGTATTTTAAATACATTCAGGCCAAACTACTTCCACCTGCTCTGATACAAAGCAAGATATATCCCAGTTTATCCTGGTGTAACTAATTAGCAGAGATGAAAATGACTAGACAGTATTCTAAGAAATGAGATCCAAAATTTATTTATTTTCAGCTTCTGCCTACATAGGTATCTCACTCATGAACAGCAGAAAGATGTCAGCATGACCGTTGTCAACAAATATCAAGCTCTTAAATGTACAACAGTTGTTTTTCTCTATAATCTGCTCTAAAAGAAATTTGTACTAAAACAGAAGAATGACGCTCTCCTTCCATTTCCTCTCTTGAGCTCATACTGGGTGATACAGTCCATAGTCCCATTGGCATGAGCATAAGAGTAACAGCATTCTGGACCCTAATTAAAGAGAAGAGCGTGGCTGTATTGGCTCATAAGAAAGGTCCGGTTAGTACAGTATCATGCCACAAACAGCAGAAGCCACCAGAACAGCGTATGCCTGCCTGCTCTTTTCATCCAGTGATACTTCCCCAGGACACCTTCTTCCTCCTGCTATCTATAGTAGAGACACTTCCTGAGCCAGAAATTTTATCTTTAGAATTAGCAGACTTGGAAAGCTTTTTCCTCTCCAAATTTGTTGGTGCCCTTCTTGAATCCAGGGAAGCTTCTGTAACTGCAAACTTCTGTGGTAATAAGTTACAAAGTTCTGTGTAAACAATGTAAGAAAAAGCCCTTTCATTTGTTCTGAGCATGCCACCTGCTAGTTTTGTTTGATGTGCTCAAGTTCCTGAGCTACAGACATTAAGCAACTGCTCCATATTTACCTTCTCTGTGCAGTCATGATTACATGGCATTCTGAATCACCCCCAGAAGGCTCACTGCAGCTATCTACAGACCCTGGGTGATGAGCTGAGCTCACAAGCTTAACATGGTCAGTTAAGTCAAAAAGCATTTTTTCTGCTCTCCAACTGTCTAGGGATGTGTCAATAATAAGTACCATAATACAATGCAGTAGCAAGTACTACTAAGCAGCAAGTAACAATCTCAAGACCACTCTGGGCAAGTAGAAATATTGCTCAGAGATGCCTACAGTAGAAAAATAACATGTTGTTACCAACTGAGAGGTGCTGCTTTGGAGCAGAGAGGTAGCTATGAAAGGCCAGGGAATTCCAACTCCAGGTACTTCCCAAAACAGTGGCCCTCAAAGTCTGTCTAAACAGAAGAACCCAGGAACTCCTCCCAACTATGAGCATGGAGAAGACTTAAGGCTACTGCTCACCCTGGTTTTCTTTGGAAGGAAGATCAAGGTACCCATGTGGTTATTGCATGCCCTGATAGGCTCTGCACTGCAACAGGCACAAGGCTAACACCACAGCACACCTTGCAGAGCAGCCAGGCTGCCTGGTCAGAGACAGCCTGGGAGGCCAGCGGCAGAGCAGCTCTCTCACTCTGAATATCAATGTCACAGCGGTAAACTGGGCTGCCCCGTTTGTCCCCCAGCCTGTAACTATGCTGCACAAAAGAAACAAGTTCAGCTCGCTCTCTGCTCCGTTGCTTGTTCAACACCAGGAACAGCAGGAAACAGCTGCAGAGGAGCTCTCAGGCAAAGGAAGGCTGAGCAAAGAGCCACCAGAACACACAAAATGAGAAGACTGTTTCCTCATGCTACTGAGGAAACCCAACAGCTCCAATTCCATCCAAGGCTCTCTTGGCCCTGCCTGGACTGGACCATCACTTCAAAAGCAGGGTCTGATTCTGCATCCATTAAAGTCAGTGGCAAAACTCCCAGCCATATTAGTAGTTCAGGATTAAACTCTTTGACACTTGTGAACATCACAGGTGCACTCACACGGCTGCAGCATTTTGAACGCTTGCCATAACCTACAATTTGTCAAGCAGAGGGAATGTTGACCAGTTTATGCCAAGACACAATCCTCACACAGGAAAACCGAAGGAATTAAAAGAGGGTATATATCAGCACCCTTTCTTCTCCACACCCTGAAAACAGCAACCGAAACAATTCGTGCACACCAACCTATTTAGTTCCATTCCCTCCTCTGACACCGCAGCTGCATGCATCCCTAAAGGCTGTACTAATGATCTGGCAGACAGACATGTCCCAAATGACACTGCAGAATGCTTAAGCTCTGAAAGAAGACACTATCTTGTTTACATTGACTGTGAGGGGGGGAAAAATGCCATCTGATTATTACATAAATTCTAGCTGTAATAGCTTCATGACTAGTTGAAAGGAGGGTAACAGGCTCCAAAATGACTGATGGATCCAAGTGGTTGGATCCATCAGCTTATTAACCTAATGCTACAGAAGGTCTTTCTTATGCCTGCATCTCTTATCACTTTGACATACCCCACGCTGGACAGCAAAAACAACCTCCATTCGTTGCTTGTAAAACAGAGGCAGATTCCTGTACTGTGACTTTTGTATTTTTTCATTTTCTTCTATGCTATAATGGAAATGGAGGAACAAATTTTAAAAACCCAAACCACAAAACACACACATCGAAAAAAAGCAGCATACAGTAAACAAATCCCTGGCACAATACTGTTAATTTACAAAATATCTGTTTAAACTATAAAATACAACTTGAAGTAGAATGCAATTCAAAAGGCACAATTACAGTTCATGTAACCATATACACACTAACTTTAAACTGCATTCCGGGAGCAAAGCAGCCTCAGCACCATGAGCTTCAGTGCAGGGTACACATGCTTACCTGGAATCCTGGGTATTTAAAGCCATTGTGCTACTGTGGGTACCAAATTAGCCAACTTAGGTTAACGTCGATATTCTAATCACATCTCTAGATTCCAGTGCTGCATCAAGATTGGATTTGGCACTAGCTGTGTGATTATGTATCAGCAAATCAGTATAAAAATAATTTGTTCTGAGTTCACAGTTTTATAAAATGACAAAACATCAAAATTAGCATTTTGGCTGAAATCCACTGCATTTCCCATCAAGACTTACACTTTTAAGCAACATCTGAACCAACTGTCTATAATTACTCCTGGCAGATACTGGAACACTTAGGCCAGCAGTAGATGCAACAGTGAAATCAATTTTTAAAGACATGCTGTAAACCACTTTTTTCAAGATGCTCAGCCCAGAAGCAAACGTGTTTATAAGCCAAATCCACAGTTTACTACACAGTATTTGTTCACTCTTGCATAGTAAGAGCATGAGAAGAATGACAGCCCTAAGTAATCTGTAATTTTAAAATTAAACATTTATTTGGGCTGCAATTCCAAAAAAAACTAGCCCTGAAGTTCCTGTCACAACTGCTTAAGAGGAACTGAGCTTGGACTTTTGCTTAAATTAAAAGAAACACAAAACCTGCACAGAAATCAGATCTCTATAGACCATACAAGCGTGACATGTCTACACCCCCTTGGTTTTTGCGGTGAAAGAAGCAGCACATCTATTCATCTGAACCCAGTGAGTTCTCTTCCTTCTGCCTAGATACACAGCTGAGGGGGTTTGTTTGTTTTGTTTTTATCAATACAAAATCTGCCTTCTTAATGATCTTATAAGTCTCTTAATTTCAAACTCCCACAAAGACAAGCCTGAAAGGGTACGAGGCCAACACCTCTCTGTAAGTTCCCTTAAACGACATTCTCAAAACATTTCAAAAGTCAAGAGCTTGTAAGCTTGCTTGCCTCAAACAGCTGAAGGTCACAAATTCAGTTCAAAATTTATGAACAGTCTGAGTACTTTCCCTTTCACACATGGAAATGCAGAGGGGAAACCAAAGGCAGCTCAAGACACCAGCCAGAAGGTATTAACAAAAGTCAAAAAAAACCCCAAACAAAGCTGATCAGCGATTTCCCTTTGAAAATGACACTCAGAAACATTTCTACCCAGGCCATGCCACTACTGTCGATTTTGCACATCAAGTTCTTTGATATTCCAGTGGCAGGTATCAGGGAAAAATTTCAACATGACCTTAGAAAAGCCCAAGACACAAAACAGGAACATACAGGAGAGCTAATCTGATCCTATCCTGTAAATCTGCTAGTTCTCAGGAAACAGATCAACCTCTAACAGAATCAAAAGAAACCTTAAAGGAAGAATGCCCCATGGAAAAAGAGAAGATAGACTCATTAAGGAAGTACAAGCAACAAAATGGCTAAGAGCCCTTATTTGAGAAGAGGAAGACTTTTTTTAAGAGAACCAACATTTTAAAATGCTAATTTAGCTGAGGACTGTTAGAAACACAGGTCAGACTAACAGAAGTGGCTAAGAATACTTCTCAGCATAGTACTAGTTTATTTAGTCTCTCCTGACACTATGTATTTATTTCTGGTCTGATTCTAACAGCTGGGAACAGCTGTCCCTGTAAGAACCCAATTCCCCGTCTTCCTCTTTGATCCGCCTATCCAAGGCACCCTTCTCAGGACAAAAAAAAAAAATCAAACAGCTTTTTTTTTTTTTTCTCCTTTTTTTTTTTTTTTTACCATATGCCAGCACATATTCCTGAAGGAAAGGAGCCATTAACATTTAAAGGCACTTTAAAATTTCAGTATGTTTTTGTACTATATTTAAGTACAGTTAGAAAAAAACTTAATTTCAATAAATTAAGCAAATGGTCTTTGAGGATGAGGGACTAGGTGAGGATGAAAAACGAGGAGACCACCTTCACAGTAATGTTTCTGTTTATTCCTTTCTAAGATCCTCAGAGATGAGAGCGCCCTCTCTTCTCCTTCCCTGAAATTTAGGTGTCCTCCAGAGAAGAAGCGCTGATGCTAAATTTGTTAAACTAACAGGTCCCAGGCACCTCAGCAGAGAAAGAATCTGCAAGGTCATCAGTTCCTAACTGGTGCAGAGCACATCACTAGCAAAGAACACGGCCATTACGCAGAGGTCTGGAGCAGAGCTCCCACAATTAAACTCCACCAGGTTACTGGGGTGGGCTCCATGCCAGCCCACAAGCTTTATGAGAATGCAGGAGCAACTGCCATGTGAAGGAGACAGCCCTGCAAAGGTGTGAGAA
This sequence comes from Falco punctatus, assembly GCF_963210335.1. Classification (NCBI taxonomy): domain Eukaryota; kingdom Metazoa; phylum Chordata; class Aves; order Falconiformes; family Falconidae; genus Falco; species Falco punctatus. The sequence goes on from NC_137591.1 coordinate 4,801,497, forward strand.
AGCAGAGCTGCAAGAGGAGGCAGGAGGCAGCAGTGGAAGCAAGCAGTGAGAAGATACCAGTGCCAGCAATACCTGTGCCAGAGATACAAGACTGGAAATTACCAACTTGCGTAATGGCAAAAAATACATTTAAGGAAATCTCCCAGGGATCCGGTTGATTAGGCAAGCATATGTGATGGAACGTCCCATCTGCCTACGTCAGGTCACCTGAGCGCTGCCATTTAAAGTTCAGGGAAAGGTGTTGGGGAAGATGGTGACTCCCACGCCATGGCCTGCAGGAGGGGGGGGGGAGCAATGTGCCCCACCACAGCCCCACGAAAACTCAGGTGCCCCCCAGGCAACTGCACACCCCCGCGCTGCCCGGAGCCTGTCAGCACAAAGGGACCATGAGGAAAGGCAGAGCCGTTCCCGTTAAATTCAGGTGTTATAGATAGGCTGTGCCGTTGGGAAACATCAGTAAAAGCAAACTCGGGGAAGCCAAGTGGGGAGACTGGAATGTAAACCCTCTAATGCCCCAGCAGCTACACAAACTCCGGGCTCTGCGGCGCATTTGGGACAGCTGAGGGGACGCGCGGCCTGCACAGGCCGCAGGGGCCTGGGGGCGCGGCAGGGGGGTGGCGAGGCGCTGCCCGCCGGCGGCGGGGCGTTACACAGGCCACCACGGGCCGCGCTGGACTGGGCTGGGGGTTTTGCTTTAACGGCAACCGACCACCTCGAACGCGCCGGGGCGCCTCCCGCAGCACCGCCTCACGGCCGGGGAAGGCGTTCGCTGCGGCGCGGGACCGGGGCCTCGCAGGGCCGCGCCGCCCCCGGTAACGGCCGCGACGGCCGGCGGCGCGCGGGGCTGAGGGAGGCGCTGCCCTGAGGGGGCGGCCCCGCCGGAGGGCAGCCCGCCCGGCCGCGGCCACTCGCCACCGGCGCTTGGCGAGCGTCAGTCACTTACTTGTCCCCACTGAAACACTATCTGAGCGGCGCGGGGCGCGGGAAACCGCGCTTATCCTGACAGGGCAGTTTCCCGCCGGGCGGCCGCTGCCGGGAAGCGGAGCGGGCCGCGCTCCCCCCGCGCCTGCGCCGCCGCCCCCCCGGGCGGGAAGGGGGGCGGGAGCGGCCCGGCTCCCCCGCCCGCCTTTGAAGGCTGCGCCGGCCGCTGCCGGCATCTGGTTCGCGTTTGGGGCCCGTGCGTGGGGCTGGCCCCGGGCGCCGAGCGGGACCTGCCGAGTGCCGGCTGCCCGGGAGGGCCGAGCGCGCTGGGCCCTGTCAGGAATTCAACTGATACCAGGGGCTTTGCCTCGGAAAGGGAATCGTATTTCTCCTTTATTTAAAAGCGAATAAAACAGAAACAAGGAGAGGGGCTGGCGCTTTTTGTTAAAGGGGCTGGCGCTTTTTGTTATAGGGCCTGTCGCTAAATCGTATTTCTCAGCCGCAGCCCCGCTGCCCTGAAGTGCAGGAATACGGGGGGTTGCAGGACCGTTTGGCATTTCAGCGGTGCAAGAAACCATGTCAAATACCGAGGGAAGAATAAATGCAAAGAAACAAGCCAAAGAGTATGGTCTGGACTGAGGACATCCTCCCACCTTGACCCATAAATATATAATCACTTCTTAAATAAATAAAACAGGACTGCAAGCCACGAGTTAGATTTTCTGCGTGTGGTTACCCTGAGAGCTTTACGTGAAAAGTTAGAAGATTCCTGATGGGAGGAATAAGCCCTGAGTTTAGCTCGGGGTTGCTCAAAATGGAGGGAGGACAGGGCCGTAGGGACCCCAGAGGGGTCCCCTGAACAGGCAGGCCAGTGGTGGCGGGGCCGGAGCCCACCCGGCCCCCACGGCCCCTCGGCAGCCGCGGGTGAAAACCCTCACCTTCCCGCCATGTCCAAACCCTTCCGAAGAGGCCCCGGGGAGCTACCAGGGACTTTTTCCCGTTATCCCCCCAGTACTCAAAAGCAGGAAATCTTGTAGCAAAAAGCTCTCTTGCAACATGGTCTGAGTTTTCCCACTCGGGCCCAGGCAGAAATCCTGCAGGAACAACCTTGCTCAGGGAAAGATGAGTGTTGTCTCGTGGTTAGCGCACAGGGTTCGTGGTCAGGAGCTGTGGGTTCTCATTCCAGCTTTGCCACTGAATCATTTTGAGAGCTTTGCTAGTCACTTTGTATTAGAACCAGTTAGTAATTTTCCGTTGGAATGATTTTCTGATGGAAAACACTGCTTCTACAAAACTGAAATCTGGGTGAAAATCGACATTCCATTGGGAATAACTTGCATCTAGGCAGGGTAGGAAAGGACAGCAGACCCAAACTGAAGTATTAGGAGTTTTCTTGCTTCACTCCAAATGTCTTGCTTTGAATAGGTAAAACGTTTTTTAAAAATACCACTGTCCTGACTGCAGTTCCAGGTCAGCGCACTGCATGGTGGGAGTACGTGCTCTCATGCTCTGCTTTGCTCCTCAGGAGGTTTGCACCTCTTTGTCGTGGGATGCAAATTTCTCTCTCCTGAGACATCCCAATCTGAGTCAGACCCGTCCAGGCAGGCAGGCAGGCTGGCCCATGGGAACAAACTCTAGCGTAGTCTACCTCTCTGACCAAGGAAGTGCACACGGAGAGAAAGTACAGAGTTCAGAGACACAAACAAGCTGTTTCATATTAGTTCCATGACCCAAAACAAAATACTTGGACTGTGGATATACTAAAGTGTTTTGTTCAACTGAAAAGCAGCAAGATGAAGCCCAGAGAAATGGACTGAGTGTGCTTCTACTATCTCTGGCAATCAAATCCTATAAACCCTTCCATCCACATGCTGAGCTCCAGTTTCTTGCTCTTCACCCTCTCAGCTATCTCCCTTCATCACTGTTTCGTTCCAGAATTATATTCCTTTGTTCATTAAAAACTATTTGCATTGTGTCCTCCACATATTCAGAGATTGCTGACACTTTCTTTTAATATAAATAATAGTTGTTCTCCTCTCACAGTGTATCTGTAGACACCATTTAAATCCCTTCTTAACTTTTGTTTTGCCACGTTAAACATTAACCATTTACATTTTCTTTCATAACAGCGAGTTTTGGATTATCTAATAAGCTTTCTCTGCACTTGTTTCAGTCAGAATTCATCTTTTCTGAACATAAGTGATCATCGCCCAACAGAATGCATGATGTTCAAAACGACATCTTGCTAGTGACTTGTACAATGACAATAATAATTCCCTATGCACCCTTTTAGTTACAGACAGGGATAATTTTTGCCTTTTTTACATCTATATCACGTTAGTACCTCAATTTATCCAGGTCTTTTTGCTCCAATAAATAGGAAAAAAAACAAACCACCACCAACAAAAACCCAATCAAAACACCAAAACCCTCCACTGGCTGTAAGTACAGACAAATGTATTAACTTTTCCTTATTACATTTTTCCATTTCATTCTACTTCTCTAGAACTCACATGGTTTCTTTCCAAGGGGGTGACAAATGAAGATATTTTCAAGAACAGTTACAAGATCTCCAGCCTCCAAAATCAAAGCCCTGAAAATGCTGTTTTCTTTAATGAAAGAATCAAAGTTAGATTATCACATATTCCCAAGACCACATAGGGCTTAATTCATTACTCCTTTGAAATATTCTGAAAGCTGAGGGTTAAGAGGTGTTATATTAGTGCAGAATAATGATGATTAATTTGTGCTTTGTATCAAATATGGGAAGAGTAGATATGTGTGCAGAGAATCCTCTACAATTTCAAAATCTTTCTATAAACTTGAAAATACCTTATGGATTCATGTATATAGAACACACGACCACTTTTTTCTCTTTAGAGTGTGGCTGTTGTAGTTTTGCTTCAGATATTACTGTTTCAAATAACTTCTTTTTCGAAGATTCTGGACAGATTCACTTTAAAATATACTTTTTTGCTTTTTTATTACAGAGTAACTAATGCAAATTCCATTTTAAGTGTGCTTTCTGTGTAACAGGAACATTCTTTTTTTCATTATTAACAAAAGCCCATATTTCAAGCTGTAGGGATACAGCTTCAGGTAGCATAAATCAGCATTGCTCTGAGATGGCCTGCAGTCCTCTCAACCAGCAATGCAGAACAATTTAGTGGTTTTAGGTGACAGCTGGCATCTTTGAAATATTCTCTTTTTCAGTACTAGACTAGATGTGACACTTGCTGGAGAAGAAACCTTGCATAAATCTGTCTAAAAAGACTCAATCATATTACTTCACTAGCAGTGGTAACCTTTCGAGGCCAAAGTCCAGACAGGTTGAGAAATGGAACATGAGTACATAAAGGTGACAATTCCATTAACTGCAATCAAAGAGAGAAGTGAATGGTGAGATAAAGACAAACGACTTATTCTATAAAGAAAAGAGAATATGTGTGTGAAGGGGAAAGAGACAGAATGAACATTTTCCAGCCTTGTCAAGGAAATAAAGATTCGGTCCCGCTCCACTTATAGCACCACAAAAACGCCTCTTGGCCTCCCTGGATGCAAGCCCTGGCCCAGCATCCCAGCCTCCTGTTGAATGGCAGTGCGAACCATTGTCACTGCAGGAGCACACATGCACATAACTGAGACACTCCAGCAGAAAACTACGTGCAGGATCTCTTGCTGAATTACTCACCATAACCATGCTGGAAATGCAAATGCTGGGCCTAGCTTTGCAGTCAACAGGGCATTTCGCAAAAATAAATAAGTGGGAAAATTGTTGGCATTTCTATATCCAGTGATTCAGGATTCTCAAATATACCAGGCAAGATCTTTCAGTCCAGTGGGGTGCACGTCAGCCACAGAGGCTGAACAGAAATGGCTTTGCGACTTTCTTTTGGGCCCCAAGTTGGAAAGCATGGGTACACATTCATAACAAACTACCGCCGCAGGGAAAACAAAAAGTTCTTCTGCAGGTTCGGTGCCAAACTTCAGCACAGATAAAAGAGAGATTGTCGGGGCATATCTCATCCAGTATCCTTCAGTGAGGCCAAGGGTGGCATAAGCAGCATCGTTAGGACAACTTCACATTACCTACGGTTTTTCAGAGGAGGTGGAAGCTTAGAGACTAGCCATGCTGGCTACAGAGCTGCTTTGCAACACTGGAAACAAAGCCATGAAGGGATCTGATCTATTATCTCTCAAATCCTTCTAAATTTAAGATACAGAAGAAATTAATAATGCAAAATCTATCTATATATACAATATTCTCCCCTTTTGCACTTTTCCCACTTATGTGTGGCATGTTCAGGAATTTCTGTGGAGAAAACTTCATCTAAAACCAATTCATGTACCAAAGCAAAACAAGCAGGTAAGCAAATTGTTTTACTTACAGAAAGCAGAAATGGATCTTCGAGCATTCAAAAATTCCACTTACTTAGGTATTGATTAGCATAGCAATTGAAGGGAACAAAAGATTTATAAAGGGTCATGTAACACATGCTCTCTTAGGCAGTTAAGACAAGCACCTGAGGGTGGTTTTCAATCTCATTTTTAAGAAGCAGTATAACACCGGTATAGGAAGTAAAAGCTGGGGAATACTCTGGATGAAATGCTTACTGTGTCCAGGCTTATTCATCCAAACAGGGCAATAGGGAAGTAAAAACAAACTGAATACTATGCAACGACAAGAAGGGATTTTTGAGTGTACAATAGCAAAAAAAGGAAATTTCCTTTGGGGGACTTTTTCTGTTTTTAACAGAGATATTAAGTTACTTTTAGATACGAGAGCAGTCAAAAAGGGAAATCTCTGTTTTACACAGCTTTAAATATAGCTACAAAAATAATTCAGGTTTTATCAATTTCTGACCCGTTTCCTTACATTTTGGGTAGCTCACCTTTTAATACAAAGGTCCAAAGCCGACACAAACAAGCATACAATGTTTCAGGCTCCACCAAAACTCCAGTGTCTTGCCCTGGGCCTGTTCCTGCCTGCCCTCTTGGCTGGATACCCATATCCTTTATTCTCAGGGGAATCAGCCTTCCAAAAAACCACTTGGCACTTGAGTCAGGGCTGCTCTGTTTTCCTAACGTTCACAGCAGGCAGGATGTTTTCGGACTCTGGTACCCAAGAGTTGAGCGTTCCAGACAGCACGGGGATTTTTCATTTGAAACCACACTGCCAATGCCATAAGAGTAAGTGAAGTTCTGTGACACTGTGTGATCCTAGTGGGAAAACAGGATGACTTTGTTGCCATACAGTGATACACAAAGGGAAAATGTGCACGACTCTTGCCACCTTTATAAGCTCTCCTGTGGTGTGAATGCTGAAAAAATTCTGGCTTAAAGTCGTGTTTTCTCAATTGGTTCTCCTCTGGGAAGACTGCCAGAACTCCACAGATTAGGTTAAGGATAAGACCCCCCCCCTCCCAAAATGCTTGGCCAGAAAAGATGCCCACTGCTGCAGCATAGCAGTGGGGTGCTCAATAGCCTTTGCACACATTGCTGCTGTACCCATCCATGCTACCAGCATGTGAAAATGTTCTGTCTGCTCCCCAGCACAGATTCAGTCTGTGAATACACAGTGCAGATAGCCCTGCAACTTTTGCATATCCCTTTACACTAATTCTTAAAGATTAGAAATATGACTTTATCATTAATATTTAGATGCAAGTAATTCCTAAGACCACTAATGTCAAGGCCATCTACAGCTGTGCAGCCTTTGCCCTGTGGAGCAGAAACTACATAGGTGAGGGCAGGCGAGTTACAATTCACAGGCAGGACGGGGCTGCTCACCGGCCAGGAGCAGCCATACTGCCCTGCTCTGTCTGGAAGGGAGATTTGCCAGAGCCATCTTCCATCATAGCTCTGTGCCAAAGTCCAGATGTGCAAAATCGTGAAATCACAATCTGTTGAGCTGGAAATGAATTTCACAAGCCAAGCTGTGAAAATCTGTCAAGCTCCTTAAATTTCACAATACCTTACATCGCAGGAAAAATAACTAACAGAGGTTAAATATTTTTCTGCAGCATGCTTTCAAGCCTTTTTCCATAGAATAGGACCAGCTTACGTGAAGCAGTTTGTCACAGTGGTGCTATATCATACAGTGATGTAAATCCAGTCAATGTGGAGAAAGGTTGAAGAAATCTTAACCACACTTCAAGCAGCACGTCCTGTTGCCATGCCTGGGACTTGCTACAAAAGGCAGATCCTGTTTTGCCCTTTGAATTCAGAAACCAGTGAACACAGTCAGGGGAGGCCAAGTACCATCAGCATCTCTTAATTTGTAAAAAATATAACTGTCTGTTCTCCAAGGGTAATACAGGAATCTGTACTTCCCAGATTACAAACAACAAGCAACTTTTCTTTTAAACTCATTGCAAAATGTATAAATGATGTTCTAAAGCCAGCACTGTAATCTTTAAAATCTTAAATTGAAGAGGGGGTCACTGAATTACATAAAAATAAGTTTGTGGGATCATTTAGCTACCTCAAAATCATACACAAATAAACCAAACAGCACTATGAACAGGAATAAAATCACCATATATGAAGCTAGTTCCTACAGCAGTTAGATTTTCATGCTCTGTATACAACCCAAAACAAATTGTCTGCTTATAATTAAAATATGAGACTGTTTCCAAAAGTCTTGCCTCTAGGGAGATAATTTTATACCACAGGGCAGATTCAGCCCTGGTGTAGTATTTCTGATTTTCATGGAATGACACCATTAAAGAATTTGGCCCAACATCCTACCCACACTGATGCAATTCAGCTTTTAAGGGACAGTTATGGGGTTTCCTCCTAACTCAGGCCAAGTTTCTGGAACAAGGGAAGTCTGTAAAAGAAACCGTTGGAGGGATGTTTTAGTCTGGCATTTAGGAATATTCACATACTAAAAAACGTCACAGGATTTATTTTGTACGTCTTACGCGTTAGAACTTCTTGCTTTTTTTCCTTTTCTTACAGATACACTGCCAGTAGGTGGTCACAGCAAAACAAGATAAAACCCCAAGAAATGTAACGGAACAATTCTAGACAGCCATGAATAGAACGATATTTGTGGATCCAGTTAATTCTGCTTCACCTTTGTTATATAAATCTATTTTCCAAACTTAATGTATTGCCTGAGCTTGTAATATACAATTAACAGAATGTCTGCACCACACAGGACTCTGGAGAAAAATTTAAGATGTTAATGCTCCAACATTTTACGTAACTTCAAATATTTTGGGCATGATTGATCTCACATACTGCTTTGGATTTATGCTTTGCATGACAGGTGGAAATCAGAATATACACACTGATGCTCTCACTGATGTTGAAAACTTCTGACTTCTGTGCAGCATCAGAGAAAAAGAGCTATAACGCTTCCCTCCTCCTGGAGCTAACCTGGTCTTTCCTAAAATCATACAGCTTCATAGGTCATGGCCCAGAAAACAGGAGTTTCCCCAGCTCTTCCTGCCAGCGCTACACGTACCGGGCACCGTGACGGGGGACGGTTTGCAAATAGTGGAAATGTGATGCTGTCAGAGGTCTGGGGGAGATTATTCCATTCCCTCTGCAGATGTTTGAGCTGCCCAAACAGCATGAAGCGGATGCCTAGGTTTTTAAGGCTTCCTGGGAAAATCAACACTGTTTCAAAACTGTATCAGAACCGAAACTATGGAAAGATTAATCAAGCTTAGGTCAAGAGGGAAGAAGGATGCAATAGCTTTTGACAACAGTGAACTGGTAAATGATGTAGCCAATGCTGAGCTCTCTATCTAGTCAGAATATTCAGTGTATCACATCACAAACTCCTTTAGAGTGTTGACATAGTATTAGAAAGAACATGGAAAAAGACAGAGCAACCAAAGGTACACTTTAAATTTCCTACTTGCATTCTTACACTAATCAGACAATTGTAAAGCCTTAGTATAAACCAAATGGAGCAAATGCTATCAGTAAATTAAAACATATGTAAAAATATGTGTACACAAGTTTAAAAACCTTTTGGTGGAGAAGACAGCTGCAGTTCAGGGTTTGCTCCAGTCAGTTTTAAGCACGAGCAGCAGAATGGAACTGCTTTAAGCAGTCTTTAAAATCACATTCTAGTTGCTAACCTTTGGATTTTACAGTTTGTTTTTCTAAGCAATGATAAAAAAATCACAGCTTTAATCAACTTTTTGAATCATTGACCAGTCTGGAAAACTGAAAGTGAAATAAAAAGCAAGACACAACAAAAATCAGAAAAATGGTACATTTTTGCCGTTTCTGTCAGCCACCGCTACGAAATGTCATTATACAGCAAGATAAAAAACTGAGGAAGGAAATAAATGGTAACTGCACTCTTATTTTAGGCTATTTTACGTCTGATTGTTTCAAAAGTAGGAGGATTATGAGACTGTGCATGTAACTCCACCCTCTCCAAGAACTGTCAGAATCATTGTTTATGAGCACAATCCAAACACAAGAACAGTTTCCTTACCTACAGTATGCAGTAATCATGGAAATATCACGGGATATTCTAATTGACACCTTGTCCCCCTCATCATGACATGCACTTGAAAGTCATCATCTTGAGAGATACAGGACTGGAAAAGTAGGATGGCAGATAATTATCCCGTGGGCTGCAGACATTTCCCTCAATGGAATCCCAGCCACTGAAGGTCAGCAGCTAAGAAGTGAGCCCATGAGCCAGGCACAACTCCACCATGATGGGCACGCTACCTGCTAGAGCTACGTGTGGCTGCTGCGAGCACAGGGGCCTCTACAGATCCCCCTAAACTGGTGACAGGGTTTGAGGAGGGAGGAACACCTCTATACATACTCTCTTTCACTGCCTTCAAAGGGAATGATGCTGTAACTCTGTCCACTCATTGGTTTGTAGATTCTTCTGCTGTAATGCACATTTCCCCCTTCCCCCCCACCCCCCACCCCCACCCCCCTCCCCCCCGAAAGGTAAACTATGAAGAACTGGAAGGAGAGAGAAGAAGCTTTTACTGAATGAAGCAAGTTTTCCAGAATAAAACCTCCAGAATAAAACCTTTTTGACCACCTATTACAGTCAATGTGATCCACTAGTGCCATGCTTCAAGTTTACTCAGATTTTTTCCTTTGCTTTATGGCTTTTAAATTAACTGGCAGCTCAAAGTTTCATCAAAATCTATTTTGCATGCTTTTTCAGCCTTTTAAAAATACCCATCCAAGAATTATTTACTCGGCACCAAGCTTTAGGACATCACCTTGGTATGGGAGGAAAAATATGCTGAGAGTTGCTTTGTTTTAGTATGTCAGTGAAGGGAAAGGAATCCCAGACAGAGCTGTGGATGTGACTGTTTATCATCCTTTGATAAAATATTATGTTCTAAGTTAGCTCAGTGTATTTGTGTCGCTGAGTTTCTCATGTTGTTGAAAACTGACACCAATACCATGATCTGAATAACTTACAATTTTGACCCAAGAATAGTATTGCTCTTTAAAAGAAAGACCTCCAGAATTAAGATTTCAGCTGTTCCATCTTGAGCTAGAGAACTGTTTTCCAAGCTGCTGCCTGTATTGGGCTTCAAACCAAAACCAAATGAATGCTAAGGAGGAAGCCTAATGTACAGCAGTTAAAATATATGGAGGGGTTTGGGTTTTTGGAACATCAAACCCTTCAGAGTAAAAAATATTTGCAATTTGGTATTGCAAGCATTTCCCTTCCCACTGGAAGGTTAATTTATCATAGCAGAACACACTGCTCTCAGACAGTATCACAGGCTGGTCCTGTTCTTGCTACATTAACTTTTTCTCAACCAGAAGAAAATTAGTGTCACCTGTGGTGATGGTTGTCTGTTAGATTGTTCTCTTCGATCATATATATACTCCCACTAAAGGGAACCAATTTGGAGGTTGAGAGTAAGGCTAAGGATCTCAGTGGCAGTTTTGGCCTCTTAATGGCCTTTTCAAGGTAATCCACATTTTACCAGTGGACCATAATGTTACCTTCATTTCTGACTTGTTCCATATTTATTCCACAGAACTTTGCCCAAAGCCTACAACAACAGAGGCTTACTGACTGCAACTCCTCCCAGCTCAGCTTCCAGCAATACATCCCAGCCATTCGCAGCTTCTTGAGCGTGTAAAAACCCACACTGGTATTCTGGGTTGAGTAACCATGTTCCTATACACCCACTCCACTCAATGCCCTTAATATTGGGTAACAGGAAACCAGGGGGTGAAACAATCTACTACTTTTGGTTTCTGAGGTTCTGAATCTATAAGCTCTAGTTCTAGGGGGTATCTGCTCTTCGACAACACTTCCTATATTGTATTTCAGCCAGGAAGATGGATGTACCTTAGTTAAAGTGAGTCATTCACTGAACCTAGGCCAAACTTTGAAGCAAATCTGGGCCAGTTTACTGCCTCAGGAGGAAACCTGGGTTTTGCATGAATTAAATGTGAAAATAAGCAGAGCCTGACTGACATCTTCTCTGAATTCCAACTGTAAGCAGGCATGAGCCTTAGGCATGACAAAAATGAGAAGGGGAAAATGAGGCTTCCTGTCTCCCCTCCAAGAGCCAGAGAGACATGTTACTCAGAACTTAGGGTAAATTGTTAATTATTTATACACTAATTAAGTAATGTTTATAGAATGTCTTACATATGTAAATCTCTGTAAATATGCTTACATTTTTCCTGCAGTCTCCAATTAAACGAACTTTCATTACAGAGCAAAACAATTCCATACCAACTTGTTACACCAGTTCTTTAGCTAGGCAACTTTTCAGCTAATGGTCCCAGCTCAAGCTGCACTATTGTATTTCTCTACGGAAATTTCTGTGCCGGTTTGTCGTTGTTTTAATTCCATCACAGATCACATTCTGTTTAATGATAATTTGATTTTGCATTGCAAGACCCAGATGTGCATTAGGAGGTCACAACCTTTCCATTTATCTCTTAAAGTAACTATTTTTTCCCCAAGTTCCATCAGGTTAAAACAGTTAGCAATTTTTCTCCTTGAAGTGTCCCTTCAGCTTGGCCAAGATATATAATAGATCAGTGTAGCTACAAATGCATTACAACATTAGTCATCAATTAGTTTTAAACCATCGCTGTAATATATCATTTATCTAGCTTGCTGTAGCACTATTGTGAACATTTAATTTTTTAAAGGCATCTTGATTTTTTAACCTGACGGCTGCATCCCCCTTTTGTCTCCTATACAGACATCTCCTTAAGGAACAATAAAAATTAGATTTGTTTGACCTGCTCTCAGGGTTCATTTAAGCGAGATGGATTTTAATTGCTCTGCCTAGTCTACCAGACAGCTTTTATGTAATATTCCAGACATTTACGCACTGTCTTTTCCCTTGCTGTAAGCAGGTGTGTGTGACCACAAATGCCTGTAAAGCAGCCCTTACAATTCATTTCACATCTCTAACAATCCTCTGGGAAATTGCTTACTCTGAGATATCATTGGCATCAAGTTAAGGGCTCTGGTCATTGCCACCTTCCTCCTAATACCATTTTCTTTTGTCCTTAAGATGCAACTTTTTGTGTGGCTAATTCTAAAAGGACTTTGCTGAGGACTCTGTTCCTTGTGCTTGTGTTGTCATCACACAATGCAGATGACTCACCTCTGCAACTTCCGATAGCGGGAACGTGTACAGAGCTTTACCTGTCTCTCCCCAAATCCACGTTGTTCTTCTACCATGTGCAATACATTTGACTTAGATTTATGATTTGAAAGGCTTGAAGTATAGAACAGCCAAGACTGAGAGAAGCATGTCTATGCCACAGACGTTTAGTATCTTGAAGTATCTCTAACTTCAATTAGTAAGTCACGCGAGCAAGTTATCACAGCATTGACTCAGAGCCCGAAACACCCTGAACATCTCTGCCAGCTTGGAGTAGAGGCAAAATGAGCTCACATTTGCCCACGATGAACCTTATTTGCTCCAGCTGCTCCAGCAAGGAGAGCAGAACCTCATGCGGAGAGCTCTCTCCCTGCTGACTCTCCTCTTCCATGGGTGATACAATCTGAAGACAAGGTCCTCTATTTTTCCTGCTCTCCCCATTCCTAAAAAGGAAGATTTGGCTGTTCTGTGCATTACCAAATCAGCACAAAAAAATGGGCCTCCTAAGCAGTTATTTGTGCCTACAGCTGGTTCTGGTCTACTCTCTGTTGGACACACACATATGTACTTAATTCCCATTTGTGCTGGATGCCTATTAAAAGAACAAATCTGCAAGTGAGGAGGGTCTCTTCTACCATGTCAATGGAAGTGAAATACGTAAATCTCCTGCATGCTGAGGGTGAATGTATGCTGAAAATGCTTGGGAGAACAGCTGTGAAAAAGAATAAGCAGTTTGTATTCTGCTGCAAAGTGTCACTGATCCAACACGCTAAGCTGATCCTTATGTAGTACATTGTGCTTGCTCCATTATACTGTCTACTGCTTCCATGTGTGGGTAATTCAAAATGCACAGCATTTCAGACAGTGCAGAAAAAAGGGACAAACCTGGCTTCTTCCACCGCCGTATAACCAGTATGGTTTACAGCTACAAAGGACCACTAGGTTGGAAAGAACAATTCCAGTTAGGGGCCTCATGCAGGGAGTGGAGATGGAGATCGTGGTGAGCCACGGAGAGAGCTGGGGAGAAGCAGGGGGAACTGCCTGTCTTTCCCAGTCCAGGAAGCCATAAGAAGGAGTGGAATAATCTTCCTCAGTGCCACTGTTTTTCTCCTCTTTTGTCTGCCAGGGGTGAATTCCAGTCATTGTGAGACTGGTATGTGGTGATAGGTGAATCAAAACATTTAAATAATATTAAGGTTTCTGTAGGAGACTGAAAAGAAGTCCCGTTTCCTTTCCTTAAAACAGAACTGCACAGCTCAAACCATTTGTTTTCCACCTGCCCTGTCTGAACCAGCGCCTGAGCCCGATGATAAACTGCACACATGGCTTCCCTCTGGACAAGACAGAGAAGCAGCAGAACATGTTAGTTGGTAATTACAGCATCAGTGTCAGATGCTACATTTAGAAAAGTCTTAGAAGACTTTTACATGACATAGGAACTATGATTACAGCAGTGACATCAGGAAAGAGATGGGAGGTCCAGTCCACTTACTTTGCATATGGACACATTAATTCTTAATTTCACATTCTGTTTTTGTTTGTTGGTGGTTTTTTTTTTTTCCTAGGGCTTGTATATCCATCAATAACACATGCCAGTATTTTTTACTTCCTTGACAGAAGCACTGGAAATCAGAAGCCATTTATTTAGTACCCAACAAAATCAGAAATAAGGGCAGGCCTCAGCACTAGAATGCACATTTCTAAACCTCCAAGGACCAGATGCAGCGGAGCTGGAACACTTAACAGCTGTAACGGCCACCGAGGAGTCACATTTGTTCAAGAAAAGTCACATTACTTACATTAATTGGATGTGTCCAGCTCATCCTGAGTCCACTTAAGCCTTGGCAAACCTCTAGCTCCAAGGCATAACAGAAGTATTAATACAGATATTCCTTTCTACTATCCTATTTACATAATGACTCCCACCTTTGCAACCTAATACTTGTTCTTTGGAACACAGGGAACTCTTGACTCATATTTGGACTGGGATGCCAAAACCTCCTAAATTTAGAGATGTTTGGAACAAGAGAGTTTGGTTCAGGCCCATCCACAACATCAAATTAAACACAAGTCATCATTTGCGCGAGTGACATTTTCAGCATGTCTAGAGGCTGGCGTGAGCTGACATTCTTTCTCCCAGTAAGATTTACAGAATTTGTGCATTGAAAAGTATTGAGGTAAACCATGGTCTGAGGGCCAAGTGCATAAATTAGACCTGTCCCCTCCCTTCAGTAAATTACATATATACATGCTGTAGGTTGTCTAACTATGCTTTTGGCAACTTGAACAAGCCTGTGTGAGTGTGTGTTAGCAGAAAGGGAGTTTCTGTCATACTCACGCATTTACATTTTCTAAGACTTTGGTGCAAGGAGTATGTTGAACATCATTTTTACCCTCCATTCACATCAGATTCTAGATTAAACAGACAGAAAAACCCCATAATATTAAAAGTGTCAGCACATACTGCACTTTCTCAGCAGAACTTGTGTTGTTTGTACATCGGTTTGGTTTAGATTACATAGGGCAATTTAAGGTCAGCAAGAAATGCTGGATTAGAACCCTCAGAGACTGAGGTCCTCTCCTCATTCACAGAACAAGTCCAGATCAAGAAATGTCAATTAAAGCTTCATGCACGATGCTTCTTCCTTAGAACACAGCTATATTACCTCAGGTCAGTGAAGTGTTTACCTGTTCCTTGAGCCCTCTGCTTATACGGCAAAACAAAATGACCAGTTGGCATGATGGCAAGGGGACTGACACTATCGAACTGCTTCTTTAAACACTGTCAAGATTTTTATGAGCTGCATATTATATGCAGTAGTCCATGTACCTGTGAAATAACTGAATCACTGTCTTCCATGTGTCAAAATGATGCCATTTCTGGGCTGTTCCATCTTCCTCCCACAGATCTACCACATTTTAGGTAGAATGCATGGCCTAAAAACCCAAATACACGTTGCAGCTCAGACTGGCTCTTGGTGACTTCTAAAAAAGTAGTAAGAGTGAATGCCACTAGGAAACCCACACACTATCCCAAAGGGATGCAGTCTGCACTCTAGGCTTTCAGCCTTTCAAACTGGATTATCTGTGTGAAGCTTTTCTCTATGACCCAAAGAACCAGTAGAATTATTTTTAATTGAAGGCTGAAAGCCTCACATAATCAGACGACAGAAGAACTAAGGCTTTCTGAAAAATGGAAAACACAGAATTATTTTGGATTAAAACACAGAAGAACTGAATATTGTGCATACAGTTTCTCCTAGATTTCCAACAAATTCATCCTCTTGCCAGACTTCTCACTCAGCCCAAGGCCTCCTCTTGCAAAATTCCACGGTATCCCATCTTCCAGGCTACCTGAAATCTCTGTTCCTCCTCAAATTCTTTCCAGAAGGTCTTCCACAGATCCATGGCATTCCAGCCCTGTGGCATTCCTCAGTATCCCTTTGAGCAAGTCAAGGATGTGCTACTTTGCACGATCTGTTCAGGCTCTTTCTACCACGTCCTCAGCCCCTCTTAATGTCTCCTGTGCAAGGTGAGGGAGATGAACAGCAGAAGCAGTTGCAGGAGTGTCTGGACAGAAGGTCAGAACTCTGTTCCTTCCCTTAAATCCCCAGTGTTCACCTCTTAGCAAGCAGAACTGTTGTTCCAGAAATGAGATCCAGAAATTATTTCATTCCAGAAAAGAAAGTTACAGGAAAGGTTTCCCTTCTTCCAGTTCTTTCTAAAATGACATGAAGGAAAAAAACTTGATTGTTAGGGGGCTGAGTTGGCAGTGGGGAGGAAATCTTGTGTGTCTGTCTTCCCGAGCATTCTGTCCTCTCCTTTTGGCATTGCATGTTCAGCGCCGGTTTGGAGGTGGCCACTGGATGGGAGGTAGATTTACCTGAAGAGGGAAAGAAAGTGATGGGAAAGAAAGCGATGACAACTAAAGTGGGCTTCCAGTTCCCTGTCAGCACCTGACAGGAGGAGATGGTGCGTAACGCAGTGAATGCTCTCTCCATACCTCTGGAGCCCCCGGCCCTCTCTGCTGTGCTGGTCCTCCAAGCAGCAGAAGCCAGGCTGCAGGGGCAAAGCTGACAGCACCTTAGGGATGACTCAGCTGCTTTGGTGTCAATGGGAGACCAGTGACAGAGCACCAGCACTACTTCAGCAGCTCCCTCCTTGGCTTTGCCCTCCTGTTTCCTCCTGTGCCTCATCTACTTCTGCTTCACGGTCCCTTCCCTCCTTTGCAATTAGGACTACACTTCATTAACAGCCCCCAAAACACAAGCCTGAGTGCAATTCCCAGACACGTGGCTCTGGAGACTCTTTCCAATGCACACCACGTTTTAAGAGAAATGCTTTCCGTTATGCCACCCGCTCCTATTCCCAATAACAGAACAGCCTGGTAGCAACTACAGCAAACTCATGGTGGGAAATGTAACAGTGGAGAAGTATTCAGCATTCACAGTGATTTCCTTCACTATGATTTAACAGAAATGTAGCTGGCATGGCCTGAATATAAAAAAATGGTCTTTTGACTTTGCTGCTGCAAAGTTATGCAAATTCCAGAACTTCTGTTTCTGTACATAAAAATTTTCCAGGGGAGAACATGCAGAGGAGACAGCCATGTGCTGTGGCCTGAACAAGAATGGGGGAATTCAGAGACTAGTCCCAGCTCCACTCGCAGACAGGTACTTTGGCTAACTCTGCTTCTGCTTTCCATCATAAGACCAAACCCAATGATAATAAAAATCACAATGAAAGCAATAGAAAAATATTTGCATAATTATTTAGCATGTGTTTGCATGCTTTGCACGTTAAACAAGGGATTGTTCCTCAACCCACGATCTCAGGACAGATAGGGAAGTAGAAAATGGGTAGGAGAACAAGAATGAAACCTAGTATGTGTAGAAGTAAATTCAGCTCCACAGAAAAACAAGCTGAAATGCATATTTAAGAGAAGCTAAATATGCAAAGACTCAGAGCCTGGTGGAAAAAGTCAGGGAGTTCATATTGGAAACATAGGCTATGACACAGAAGGAAGTATGGAAATAATTGTGGAAGAAGCTGATAAATGGGCGGACTGGGCTGGAAATACTGGTAGAGCTGAAGGCAGTATCGTGACAGGTGTACAAATGATGATGATGACGAATAGGTTTTCAGTTTGGACAGTGATGAAGCATGAGTCCTGCTGACTAAGGGTGAAACAACCCAGACAGTGACTGTTGGATTCCGCTGCCCCAGGGCAAGATGCATGGGGCTGCATCTAGACCAAGGCAGGACTGCCTGGGAAATAATGCAACCTCTGTGCATGTTATCTGCAGATCTCAGCCGCTTCCAGAGCAGTGCTCGGAGCCAAGCACCCGCCTGAGGAAGATACTGCTCCACAGCTCTTTGATATGGCACGTTTACCAGCAGGTTCAACCAGTAGTTCATTGAAACATGCATTCGAGTCAATGGGACAAACCCATGTGGGAAAACTGTGAGTCAGGTTGCTGCAGGAGTGGCACCCCTGCCCTGTGCCCAGCCCAGCCCAGAGCTGTTCCCTTGGCACCCAGTGAGGGTCTGCCACACATCTCCATTTAAAATATCAAGCCCTGCCTCACCTGGGACAAATTTACTGCTTTGATCTTTAGACCCCACTTTCTGTGTATACGCCAGATGAGGTTTCCTAAATGCTCAGACATCCACGGAGACAGAAATATCAACAGGAATTACTGCAGAGACATGTCACCTTGGAGAATTTAACTTACTATGTCCCCTTTGAGCTTTGGCAACTTTTGGCCACGGCTGGTTGTATGATTTGTTGAACTAAATTAGGGAAAGGTGGATTCAAGAACAGAAAGGTGGAGCTGAAGAGGAGCTGAGGTTTTTGTACTCAATGAAGTAAAATGATAATCACCTATCAAGAAAAAAATACATGATAGGTGCCTCTGGCAGTAAAATTCTTAAAAGCATCACAAGCTACAGATCACAAGAAAAAAGACAAAGACAGAAAATACAACAAAGAAATCCAACCATGGGAGAACAGCAAGAAAAACAGCTGGTTCAGATATTCATACTGAGAAAACTCCAGCTAACTACCAAATATACCCTTCCCACCCAGAAACAATTCGGGCTTGAAAAGAGCACAAACATCTCTTAACATCCTATATCATTAATTGCCAATTCTGCTTGGTGTTCAAATGCCAGAACATTAACATCTGAATTCAAATATGATGTGGTCCTTACCATCTGAAAGTAACTACATACTTTGCCCCACAGTACACTCCTTAGGGTTCATGTGGGGAGAAGCATGACTTGCCATATGGAAAATATCAGTCAAAATATTTTTATCTTATATTAAGAGTCATTCACAATCTCCTACAGGTTTTTTTGCCACAAAATCAAGGAAAAGAGAGGTTGTTTAAGCACTGTCTAGTCTCAAAGACTGCAAGTGGATGCCCATCCAGTTTTCCTATAGTCTGGTGTAGTCTTTCTTGATGCAACACGCATGTTTAGCCGTCTGCAAATTCCATAGATGTTTTTAGTAAAAGTGGGAGGTAGCGCTACCAAAGGAGAACACGAGCCAAAGATGTTCTATTATCCACATCCTATTAAAGGTCAGACAGAGCTCTTACCTCAGTGCTATGATGTGACCAGAAACTTAATTGAAAATATACAAAAAGGTTATTAATAAAGAGATGAAGCCACAGTAAATTTAATACAGCTCACAGAAGGACTTTTGCTAGAAAGAGAAGGTTAGATAGATAGGCCTTTAATTAAGGTGTATTGCTGGGTTAAGTGTAAATTTTCCAAGCAAGCATGAAGATAGAAAACTGATAATTGCTTCCAATTTATATTATAAAAATCAGTCATATTCATTTGACTACCTATGACAGCCTTACTTAATTCTAAGGTTCATTCACTTAATTGGAAGGGACAATTCTTTGAGTTAAAACATAAGGAATTGAAGAAAGAGACAGACAGATTGCAAGAATTGAACGAACAGCACTTTAAATGAAATCATTAAAACCCCTCGTCCAAGATTCTCAATAGATTCTTGTTTGCTGTCCTCAAGGGATATTTATTATCAAAGCTGAGTAGGAAAAGATGGGAAATTACATCAGAAAAAAGTCTCTAATGGTCTTCTTCAAAACTGAATCTGAAGAACTCCCTGTTTCTATTACTATCATATTTTTTCTATGTCTCAAAATTAGTGTAGACTAGAAACTCAGATATTTCTCTCATTGACAACTCTTGAAACAATCGAATAACTGGTCAAGTGTAACCAAAAGATAGTCACGCATATAAACAAAATTTGTTTCAACCATATTCTTGTCTTTTATTTGTTCACAACAGAGCGTTACAGTTTGAAGAAAGCATTGCTGTAAGTATTCATACAACTCTCTTTGCATAAACCAGCCTCAGAAAAAAAGCCTTACTAAAGCAATGAGTCTGTGGGTTTGGGAGTTATCCAGTTAGTGATAAGGAAACAATACATGGTGGTTTTAAGTGGCAAGTAACAAGCAGTGATGATAAGAGCTAACATTTAAAAAGTAATAGTCCTAGAGAATACAAGCCATTCAGAAGACTAAATATAAGTATCACTTGTTGACTACTATTGAATAATAAATCTACATCTCTTTTTCAGGTAAATTGTCTTTAAAAAAGAAGATTAAGTTCTGAGGAGGGTCGTTTAGTTTTTTGGCATGAATATTGACACAGCTTCAGTGATGCCTAACTGCCTGCTCTCCTTCCCCTGACAACCAACACAGGACAGCTGCTTCCACATTTATGGTTACTGGATAAGAGATATAATTCTGTAATTATAATCAACCAAGGTGCACTGAATTTAAATCTGTCAATGCATAAATCAAAATAAGTGCATCACAAATACATTCCTGGCATGGGCAAGTGGGTTCTGCTACAGACGAATGCCTCAGCAGCACTGTGCCCAAGTCATTTAAGCAACCACTTGAAAAGCATCCATAGCAGAAAGAGGACCATAAAAGTGGGGAAAGCTGAGGCAAAGACAACGATAAGCAGCACAGAGGCTAAATCTCTCCCTGCCAGAAGTCAAATGATGTTAAAGAAATTACGGATGGTTTTGGTCTATGTCTCTGGTTTCTGAAGCGAAGTGACAGGGGATATTACTCCAGCAATGGATATAAAGAGAAGGTTAAAACATCCTGATGCTGATTGTTTGGCAAATATAAAATAATCATGTTGTGAAAGTGTTTAATACTTTCTATTTTCAAAGTGATGAGCAAGCTTTAACTAATTAAACAGCACAGTTAAGAGTAATGAAAAGCTCAGATGTTAGGTTTCTAATAGGAACAGAATAATAGATTGAATGAATTGTCTTTAAACAATTTAAGACTAAAAGAAAACACCAAAACATTCGTATATTTACATGAAAGAAATGAGATCTCAACACATAAAGAACATTAAAACTAGCAACAATAAATTTTTGTCTGTCAGCAGGAAGGGAAGACAGAGCTCCAGAAAGCCCAGGGAGGATTAGGGAGAACAGTAGACAATCGACAGTGAAACAGACACAAAGCTGGGAACGTAACTATAAAGTGCTTGAGGAAATCCCTAAATCCACTGGTATTAAAGCATTTACAAAGATTTTTCAATTCCATGGCCAGCCTCACTATCAGGAGAGTTCTGTCATTTCTGACACTGGAAGCAGGATTAGGGATCTTCAAGCCAGTAAGTTAAAAAAGCTTTAGTGAGGTTTGAAGTTACTTCATGAAACGCACTTACAGTGGTTTGCTTAAGAAAGACACAGCTAATAGCTACCAGTAGGCCTTAGCCGTGCACACAGAAAGAAGTAAAAGCAAGGTAAGATATAGCATGAAACCGAAGCATTTCAGCTGCTCAGCGGAGCATACACTATCAGAGTTCAGTGATACCTTATCAGAGCAGTGAGATTCCCCCCTTCCTTTGCTTCTGCCCCTGTGCTATGCCTGGCACCCATTGATGTGGCCAGACAGCTATTTGTGGAAGTACATGGAGAAATGGATCACTGAAATAACCCAAGTAAAAACCAAAAACTTCAAATAAAAATCAGGGGGACGGCTTGTTTTCTTTAGCCCAGATTATTTCCATGATCTAATTTAATGCCCAGCTTCACACACAGTTGGACTGGCACCAAGAGGAGACAGTAACCTGCAGCAAAAGGCCAGAAATGAACTTCCACGAGTAGAAGAAACATCTCAAAAGTGCCTTTATTGCTTTGTTTTTGTTTTCAGTAAATGTAAAATAAGCCGCCTTCAGGAACAGAGAAGTAAGCTAACTTCCATTTTCCAAGGGTAGAAGCAAGCATCCAGGCTGTTATCATGGACTTGCTGGAATGTTGTGTTCACTCACACCTTACTCTTCTCGCTACCTCTGAGAGGGACAGAGGAAGCACATTAATTTGGCACTAAAAATTAGTTCTGACAAACCTCCACGTTTTCTAAGAAATAAGCCCTAAAAAGAATTTGTCTGGTGTCTGAATTGGAGTAAGATGTGAAAGGCCAGCAAAAGCTGAAGAAATATAATGGAAACTCCCTTTGCTTTCAGTAAGTACAGGGTCTAGATAAAGCATAAGGAGGGAAAGGGATCGTGTTATTTCAGGGAAAAAATAGCCAGGGTTCTTGCCCAGAGGGACAGACCCAGCCATTCGTAACTGGAAGTGCTCCCCTGTCCCACTCTGTACCAGCTTCTGCTTCTGCCAACGAATTAGAGGGTTCTTAAATTACGTCTCTATTGTGCAGTAGTTCTAAAAGGATGCAGCATATGTAGAAAAATGTAGCTGTTAGATCAGCTTCCTCATTTGCTTTTCTGCATATGACACCTCTTTTACTTAATCCTTTTGCTTGTCTGTGCGCTCTGAAGAAACTATGAAGCTTTGCATCCCAGTGCTTACCCAGACGTGAGGAGGTGGTGCCCACCCATCCAGCCCAGTCACCTTTTCTCAACAACCTTCACTCATCCCCTCTCCTGCCACCTCCGCATCCTTCTGTCTTTTCATTTGGATCGTTCTCTTTCATTTTTAAACCTCTACATTTTCCTATGTGCAAAGTCTTAACAGTATGGGGTGGCACCTTCACCTCTAAAGCCCTCTGAAAAGCACCTTTCCTTCATGAGGTCACCCAATTAGCTAATATGCTGCACTTCTTTTTAGAGAGGGATGAAATTGCTTTCTAAGCAGTTCCATGAAACTGGGACAAAAGAAACCTACTTCCCACTCTGCCTTTGTCATGTGGACTCTGATATAGGGGTTGTTTGCATTTCCCTCATAAGGGACGTTAAGAAGACCCCTTAGCCTTTAATTGGCCAACTATTTGCACAAAATCCATAGGAACTTTGTGTATTTGACCTCTGCTTCTCAGTCAGGTTGGGTTAATATCAGCCAAAACCATCAACGATTACTAGAAAGGGAACAACAGACTATCACATACATACTGGTCATCAGTCTTGTTTCCTTTGGAAACTTAGCAAAAATAATCCTAGTAGCACTTACCTTTTTTCAAGGACAGCCTTCATGAACAAAGATACGATGTTGAAATAACTTTCTAACCATTCAGGTATCATTCCATGTTATACATTCTTTTTGGAGAAAGCTGAACACAGTAATTAAAGCAAGGTAGAAAGAAAATCTGGCAAAGAAGAAAACAGCACAAGGTGCTGTTGTCTAAAATAAAGACACAACCCATGAAAAGCTTGGCTCTCCTCCCTGACACATCTTCTTCTTTGACTGTCCAATGTTGTGGGGTTTTGACGGATTCATTTCTCATTCAAAAAGAGAATGAGACAGCTTATCTCACATTTCTTTTGCCAGTCCTGTTCATAAAACAATGACTTCACAGATTTCTCATTCTACTATAGGAAGAAAAAAAGGTTTCCAAAATCAAGTATTACTCAACAATAAGCAAATAATGTAGAACAGTTTTGCAATATGGTAATGAATTTTGTTAGGCCTTTGTTAGGGCCCAGCCCAAAGCCCTGTAATGTCTATGGAAAGACTTCAATCAAGCTTGATCAGGCCTCATAAATACAGCTATTAGTTCAGACCGAAATGTTGATAATGCACAGTGAAATAACTTGGGGCTTCACTCAGCCTTTTCACAAACAAGCGTCAGCAACATCCATGGGAATTACGCATATGCAGGTGTGGGTAAAAAGCAAGTACGTTGTCTACATCAAGGTCTCCACTTAGGTAGCAAATGTTATCCTTAGGACAACGTACCCAGCATGCTGTCAGTCAGCCTTACTGATTATTTTTCCAAATAACAATCTGCAAGCAGCCGAATGCCAAACATCACTAAGTGATACAACAGCAGGAAAAGGCTGAAATGCAAGCTAAAGCCAGGGCCAGATATGACCCTTCCCTTTTCTGTCTAGCTCTGCTGGTCCCTTCTCTTTTCAAATTGCATTTTATTCCAGAATTATACACTTATCAGTCCTCTGAAAAAAAAAAAAAAAGCAGTAACTTCTACACTGTCCCCTAAGCCCTTCCATCTTGGTCTGCTTCAGCCCTTACTACCCCAGCTATATTTCACCTCTACTACTCTTTCTCCTAGGATCCAAGGAAGGATAAGTGTGGCCATCAGAAAGAAAGCCTTAAAACAGCCTTAGTCTCCAGGGTCCACAAGCAGGTTTAGTAAAGGAGATCACGTCCAGCTCCTAAGTACACGTGTGTATATGTGTATATATATTGTCATAGAATAGTTGGAAGGGACATAATGCTACTTCCTAAACTTCTAGCCCTGATAATACTAGAATGATACGAAACGGAAAAGCAGGAGTAATTTATACGGTCACCGCCATGGTAAAAGATAACACTTTGTAAGCGGTCATATGCTCCCAGGGACAGTACGCAGGGCTGGAGGCCAGAAGCCTGAGCTCATCCTGCCGCTGACATCCAGTTCAACCTTAGGCAAATTATACGGCTTGATCCTAGACCTGCTGAAGTCATTGGCAAAGGTCTGTTTGACGTAAAAGGAGGGGATCAGGTCCTGCATCTCTCCCCTTCTTTTGTTGCAAGGTGTCTCTAGGGTGAAAATGTGTGAAGTGTTTCAAAGATTTAAAGTACTATGGTTGTCATCCAGCAATTCCAATTCATGCCTGATCATTTTTACTTGTGGGAGTAGGCCCTTTGGCTCCATAGTCATCATTATTTGTAGCATTTCTAGTATTATTCATAACACATCTAGTTTTCTGGCATATTTTTATTAATTTTAGAAGTGGAACATTTTTAGCAGCATGCTTTACATATTCAATAGATGCATGATATTATTAACCGAAGAAATGTCGTAAGAAACACAGAGGAAATATTCTTCTTATCACATTCATTATTTAATTGTCAACAGTTACTCTCAAGTCAACCTTCTGCTGTTCAGAGAGAGTTGTCACAGGCCACTTATACTGTTTCATTGGGTCTTTTTAGTGAGTCTAAGCCAGGATTCATTTTTCTTCGGTTTAGAGTTTACTCTATCAAAATGAAAAAGCAACATCACACCTCAGGTGAGGCTGTAACAGAGCTCAATTCCACAAACACCTTGTAGGGATTTTTTTTACTCCATCAAACACAAATTTGCAAATCTTGGCTCATATTGCATCTACATGACGGAAATCTCAGCAGCCCCATAACGCTGCCAGGGTTTGTAGATTGTTCTCTGGATCCTCAAAGAGAAGTAAAATAAAGTGGGTCCAGAACACATATATGGGTTTGGCCATGTTTGCCAGTTTAATATTGTGACTGAGTTGCCCAGTTCTTTTCCC
The DNA here is from genome assembly GCF_963210335.1 of Falco punctatus. Classification (NCBI taxonomy): domain Eukaryota; kingdom Metazoa; phylum Chordata; class Aves; order Falconiformes; family Falconidae; genus Falco; species Falco punctatus. Next base: position 4,826,753 of record NC_137591.1, read on the forward strand.
TTCACTATGCTAATAGTTGGAATTGCTCGTTCTCTCCTCTGTCATCTATTCTGTGGTAGTGTTGCTACAGAATGAATCAAATGTCTTCCTCTAGGAAAGGGCCTTACAGGGCAGAGATTCACAAGGTGTTCCATAGATTAGATGCCTCCCTTCTTTCCATCCCAAAAGGAGCGGCAATGAGCCAAAAATCTGCTACAAATGTCACTTATAAAGGAAAAGAAAGTTGCTAAGACATATTCAGTACATGGACATGTCTGGAACAAGGTTAAATGAAAAACTGCTAGCATCCACAGCACACCTGCAAAGCGCAGATATATCCGTGTATCTGTCAGTGCCAGCGTGACTATTTCCAGGACCAGTTTTGTCTGATTGATTATATACAGTTTAGGGGATTTTTTTGAAAATTTCCATGATTGTTTTCATACAAGTTAGACTTTGGCCTTATAAAGAGTGTCCTCTTTTATTGAATACAGTCCTTTGCACGTGGCAATGAACTAGCACTAGCCTTTATCTTACTTAACTTTACCTGTCTAACATAATCAGCAGTACTAAACTACCCACCCCAGATTCCCTACATATTCTACAGAGTATTAGGAAATGGTATTAGGAAGCAACTTCAAAGGGCAATTCATTTCAGCCCAGCAGAACAAAGACAGACAGGATGAGTCACCATCTCAGAGTACCTACTTGTCCCCATTGAGAACAGAACAAGAGTTGGCTGGCTTGTTTAGACTGAATGCTGAACTTCAGATGGCTTAAGTTAGGTGAAATGAATCCCACTCTTTTATTCAACATCAAATTCTGCTGCTTCCCACAACCTAAATTATTTTAGTCATCAGGTGCCTTACTCACTGCCTTTTGCTGTTTTGTTTAAGGAGCTGATTTACGGAGTAAAAAGCCTTTCCTAGAAATGAAAAAGAAAACGCTTCTTACATTTTTAACTTTGCTTCTGTTAGCCAAGGACTTCCTGCAGTATGGCAAGGTGTGGGTGTGGTGAACTCTCTGTGTGCAAGAGATGCCAGTGATGCTGAAGTCAAGGAGTAGGAGATAATTTCCAAAAGCTTCCTGGCAAGCAGTTGGTCAACCGGGTGTCAGAAGAACACAGAAATGGTCTGGCTTGGCTGCAAGAGCCGTGTCGGTTGGTGGAGGAGAAACGGGCACTTTCCGGGGAGCACAATGGGAGTAGATATCCCAATCCTATGGAACCTCAGCAGCAGCTGGGGGTGTCCAATTCCCTCCTAGTCCCCTGAAAATCTGAGTGGTGGATTTTGAAGATGCAGCTAATGGATATCCTGGTGACTCAACATGAGTCAGTCCAATTAAGAACTGAATCAGGCTTTCCAAATATTCCCATGAAGCTCTTCCTCTGAAGACTTCAAAGTGCATTACAAAGATTCAAAGTGCTAACAAGTAGGATAATCCAATGATGATATCAATTCTGGCATGACGCCTTCCCATGTGACCAGGGACAAGTCCATTTAGAGGCAAGCTTATTACACATTTTTTAGAAGCCACACAGAATTTAGACTGAAATATAATAAAGACTGCATCTTGAAAATCTTCTCCGTGGAATTCTATAAACTGGTTGTAAAATTTTATAGAAAGAGCATTCCACTAACTATTGCACTCTGGGGGCTTTCCTATAATAAATACCTGTCCTGCTCCATTTTGGAACATAAACTGAGTTTTATTGCTCAGTCAGATCTGTTGTCTGAACCATGTAGCCCTAAAATCATGATTTTGCTATCAACCTCCTGTTTGTCTGGGGAGAAAATAAACAAAAGGCAAAGCTGAACAGAACCATGTTAAGTAGTTGTTTAACTCTTCCTTGATGGAGCTATGAAGTACGGCATTAATAGCACACAAAGCAGCTGTACAGTTTTAGGACTCCTTTAGTTCCTTCTGAGGACAATGATAAAACCACACACTGGTTTCATGTAGGTGAAGGTGCTGACTGGATTCTCAGAAAATAATACTGGGCCAGCCCTGCAAAATAACAAATAGTTTGTCAAAAGCAGTGACTGCAAGGGCAGCTGAGCACACTCAGAAGCTTCACTGCTGCTGTCACAACAAAAATGTTGGGGGCCTAATACTGATCTCACTGAAATCAACAGGAAAGCTGCTACAAGCACCAACAATCCTCAGCCTCAGTCCTCATGCAAGTGCTCTTTGTTGCAAAATACGATAGCGCAAATCAAATTTGAGAAACATTTTGTGGGCGGCAGACGGTATGTCTGTCCTATACATTGCATTGATAAAGCATACAAGTCATCACTGCAAACACTTGCACAGTATCTAGACAGTATGAGATCTGCTTAAACCACCTTAACTGCACAGTGCCATACCGCATGTTAGCGGCTGAGTGGCGGTGGAATCTCAGTGCAGCAAGAGTGGATCAAGACCCTATAGCTCTAGGTACCATGCAAAAACATCCAGATGACCTCAGGCAGTCCCTGAAAATCCCAGCCATTCTTGTTTTACCTGTGGGCTCCCTGGTTGGAGAGGTGTTCCTCCAAACTAGCATCGGCCTTGTTCTCATGTCCCTGTCACACAACCAAACCCACCACTGGCACTAGCTGCCTTCCTTGCTCGCAGCTTTCACAGGGGTTATATCTATACTGTGAACTCGGAAGGACCAGGGCACAGCTTTGATCCGTGATCTCAGGCTGTGTAGCTGTTAGAACACAACCTGGCATGGCACTGGCCTGTCCCGGCTAGCGCTCTCCCAGACGGTCCCTGGGCACACGGGAGACAGCGAAGGCCAAGGACTGTTCCCAATAGGCCGTCTGGATGAGGCCACCTGCTTGGGATGTAGGAATGGGGGGAAAGAACTGAATCATGTGGATATGAGTCATGATACACTACTTTGTGTTTGGGTTATTTTATTTTCTAGCCATAGCCAGAGAGACTAGGGAATGAATGGTCACTCTTCCTGAGGCACTAAACTACTCTTGGTGAAAAAAAAGTTGCTCACTGAAAATAGCACTTTGGTGAGAACATGCAAAGAGAAAGCTCATTGCCTTTGACGAGGTTTGCCCTGTGCTGTGGCTAAGCTGAGGACTGCAGTCTTTTGGGCTGCCATCCAGCTGGATTCAGCAGCAATTCATTCACTAGCAAAAAGCAGAAAAAGAAACAGGAAAAAACGATATGAGGTTACCATGGCTACTGGACTGTATATTTTCTTCTGACCATTATCACAAATTTTGCCATCCAAACAAGCAACAAACGTCAGAAGTAATGTTTGGGTTTGGTGAGCATTCATTTCAGATACACCACAGGGAAAGGTACTGCCTCTGAGCCCAAGCGAGTGGCACATTTTCATCTGTGGGCAAAATACAAAACACAGCCATCCAGACTTCTAAATGCTGGCCCTGGAGCTCCTCTTCAGTAATATTTCCCAGTTATGTTGAACTTCTAAATTTCTTTTGTGATGGTTGTTGAAAATAACAGGTCAAGAGTAGCACCACATAAGGTTTTCTGAAGGACTAACATATATTAAAAACTTTAGCATTTTGTAGAGAAATGGCACAAACTTTGACTTTGTAGATGTTGTAGAACAATGAAGAGAGGACAGAAACAAAAGCCACGTAACCAGTTCCTCTTATCAGTGATGCTGGACTGCAGAGCAGATTCTCCTGTATTCATTTACAATATATTCCAGAGCAACAGGTGGAAAGACAAGTGGTGTTTCTTCTTCGCTCCCCTGTGTGCCCGGTCAGCTTATCACTAGTATTCAGATAACATAAAATACAGCTTAAAAAAACTCACAAAATTTTCATTAACCACTAACCCTCCACTTGCTTTCCTATTACTCTATTTCATCCTGCTTCCCTATTACAACCCCTACACCCTGGTCCACTTTTGGGAGCAATACCTGGATCCTGCATCTGCTGCAGAGCCGCCTTCCCTCACTTCCCTGTTTTAAGCAAGTTCATTTCTTTAACATACAGGCAGCATTTACAAGTTTGAGGACTGAAATGTTCTACAGAAAATTTCTTATCTCTGCCCAGATTTCAAGCGTGCAGTCTAAGGACCTGGCTAAACCAGAATCTCGGTGCTGTTGATTTACTGTTCTTGTAACTCAGACATTTTTGACAAAGTATAATAGATCAAAAACCCCAGAGAGTTTCCTTAGATATCTTTGCCGGCTAAACAGTCTGCATGAACCACAAGCTACTCCACAGTTAATAATAACAACCTTCTCCCCCCAGCACTTGGTTTGAAAGGACTACAAGCTCTGAGTCACTGCACAGTTGATTTGAGCTTAACCCTAATAGCTCTGTTATGTCGTGACTTATTCTTAGATCTTCTTGGAAGCAGGAGAGTGTCAACAATAAACTTGTAAGGTTTAACACTCTAAGACCAGGTAAACTGCTTTATCTCAATTAAAAATATCAGCAGTGTCCTTTCCACTACATCACAGAGCTGTAAAGTAATGCTGGAGCAAAAGCATGTGCCTGCTGGTATATGCCTGAAGAGGTTCTGGGAATTAATTCTGCTTTGCAGAACTATTCCAGTTATTCATGTGACTCAGCGGCTGAGACCGGGATCTTCCTGCACTCACAGGGTGACGTGCTGATTCAGGCTGGTTCAGCAGCCCGGGATAGGAGAGACACCTTATCAAAAGAAAAGCCCTTGCTGGGGACAGGCTCTCCCAGTAGCTGAAAGGGAAATTTCCATTCAGCTATCTGCACTAGCCTGGTGGAGCAAGATTAGCAAGCTCTTGTTAGATCTGGATGATTTTCTTTACTCTGGGTAAGAAGGGAATCATTCTTTTCAACCAATAAAATATTTCTTAGTGATCTCAGGGCTAAAGGCTAGCATTGTGTCAAAGGAAAACAGCACTCTGCACCTCTGCTTTCCAGGTCACACCTAGGAGTATTTCAGCCACACTCGGGACTCAAGTTTTATTGATAAATGTTTTAGAAGGGATTAAAACCTGCCTAACCCTTGTTGTGCACGTTGCAGACAGGAACAGTAAATTGGAAGCATTGACCAGCACCTCCTAGACTTATTCAACTTTGCATGTAATGTCTGATTGAGACATCCATAATGGATTAACCCCTTATAAACCCACTGCTAAAAGTATCTTGACCGACAGGTCCCTCATCAGCCTATTATGCACAGCAGACAGGAATCACCTGATTAAATGCAGGCATCTAGGATGGAAACCTGAGCATCTCTGCCAGTCACTCCACACTCCCTCTGTGGGTAACACAGTATAGGGAGTGAGTTCAGTCCTCCAAAAGCAAACATCTAAAGCCCGTCTACCCAATGGTAGCCAAAGCATTTTAAGTGACCTGCCCAGGATCTTACAACACAGACTGTGGCAGATCAAGAAGACTCACATCTAATTCCTGCCCTTATTCTCAGCTCACAAGACCACAGCTGCCCTATAATCACATAATCATAGTTCTGCAATTCTTCAGTGAAGCTGTGAATGCATTTAATCAAGGGTCTTAAATCTGCCAGCTCCGGAAAAACAGACTTCCTTTAGTATTATGCACAATCTAGTGTTTTTGTAGGAACAGCCAGTGTAGTCGATATAATCTCGGCCACCTAAACAGTACAGTATATGGAAGTACCTGGTAAAGTGCAGGGGTTACATCTCACACACTCATCGATTTGTCCTGATACATATAGCAATTACAAAGTATTTTTGCCACGTATTGTACCAATTGCAATACCAAAGTATCGCTTCCTGCACCTACTGTTCCTCCGCAGCCTCCCTCCCCTGACCTTACCGTTGGATTTTCCCTTCAAGAAACATTATTTTCTGTCTGCTCTGCTGCTCACTTTCCCTCAACAAACAGCACATTCAAAATATACAGGTAATACTGTGTTTAACCCTTCCAATGGGTAAAGGAAGCAGCCCATGATACATATGTGAATAAAAAAAAAAAAGCCATCTGCTGACACAGGCTTTAGTAGTATCAATGGATGGGAGCAGAAGAGATACTGCAAATAAAACTCAAACCAAAGCTGACCACAGTAGAAAGGAAAGGGAAAAAAATAAAATATCTAAAACTATCTCAGGATGTTCTCCCTTTCCACCCTAAAGATCTGGAGGACTTCTTAATTACTGGTCAGACTACAGCTGCTAATGTAGCTACAGCCTCTCACAACTGCCTCCAGTCCATAAAGCTGTAAATCTCACCAAATTTCTACATGAAAAGCATCAGGTACTCAGAGACATAAATGCACATGGTATTTGAGGGTTAAAAAACAGAGGAAAACTATAGCCTGGGAAAATTAGGGGCTTTCCATTCCCGGTGTAATGGAAGGCCAGATTTAAAGTTTAGAATGAGAAAAGTCATTGAAAGGAATTAGACTTCAAGCTTCCTGAGACACACAGGCTTTGTTTTGCAAGGCTATTGATAAATCTATCAGTCTCCCGATTACTGTCCCCCCCACCCCCTGAAAAAGCCTCTAAAAATGGAATTTGCTGCCTTAATTGGAAGGAAAAGGGTTTAAAGAATATCTGCTGTAAGGTCTCTCTGAAGAAGGAAAGTCCCTGGAGGCAAAACAATAATTGGTTTTGACCTTCCGCAGTTAAGGAGGCGTTGGTAAAGACGAGACTTAAACACAGCCTGACAACTGTGAGTTCCAATCAAATTCAGAAAGAGACGGAAATTGGATAAGCAAATTCCTTTTTGTTCATGACCCCGGTCCCGCTTTCCTTTCCCCCTGCAGCATGACACATCAGAATCTTTCCTGCGTACCATAAATCACTGGCAAGACAGCAGTAGCCTTTGAATAGCTGTCTTATGTTACGTTCATATCTTCCAGACAAGCAGTATTAGCAGTCCCCTGTCTACTCTGGAACAGCAGCCACGCTAAGCGCAGCACAAAGGCTAGCTGCAGCGAGGAAGGAAGCAGTGTGATTTCATTGCTGTTTGCAGCACGGTGTAAATTCCCTCTCTCAGAGTTTGGAAGAACTCTTCACAGTAGCACTAGTAGCTGCTTGCCAATTTAACGAAATTTGGGTTTGAATGCAGAAAGCCCCAATCCTCATTCTGTCAGAAGCTGCAGCTGACCAAATGCTTTCCTTTTTGTAAATTTAAGCTCGTAGAGGACACTCTTTGCCATTCCCTGCCACTGCTCTGGGAAACGTAATGTTTCCTGTGTTACCTTCCGCATGGCAAGTGCATCTTGTCTCAGTGTCCTTGCGAACTCCTGGCAGCAGCTGGAGGCACCTACATGCTTCCCACAGCCTGTGCCTGTCAATACTCATCATCTCCGCTCAGCAACGCCAAGTGCCCTTCAGCCTGCCAAGGCCTACCCAGGCTCCTCGTATTATTTGTTACCTGCAAGCTCCACCACTTTTAGGTAAACCAGAGAACTCGAAACTCATTTCACTGTGTTAAGGACATCTTCAGTTAATAATGCCTCCAAGGCCAGCCGAGCAAATTTTTCCCTACAATGGCCCTGAATGCAAATTTACAATTTAATGTCATTATACTTGAAAACATAAAAGAGAAATGGCAAAGACTCACAACACAAAGACCATAGACCAAATAAAAACGCATGAACTAATGGTGAATTTTTCCACCTTAAATGGACAGCCAATTTGAGATGGTCACCACTGAAACCCGACTCATGTAATTTGCAGATATGACTCACAAGAGCTGGAGGTCCAAAAGCAATAAAAGCACAGCTTGGAGAGGTATCAACACTTTGGAGACAAAAATTAGTTATTTTTAGGGTCTGATGAGACAGAGGTGAAAGTCTAAGTGGTCTACTTAGATCAGTGTGATGTCCAGGTATTTTTGCAAAGCTGAAATGGTTTCACTTTCTCCTGGAAAGGAGCTAAAAGCCGGGAATGGCTTCATACAGATAGGATAGAGTTACAAGAGTTACAAGCAGCAGGACTGTCCCAGAATGCCAGCTCCACATGCTTTGACCTTTTCTCAAGTTTTGGGAAAAGTTGCTTCTTACACGTGCCTCCTTCAGCTGAACCTCACCCCTGTTCCATTAGCTATGGCTCTTCCAGCCTTTTAGGTGTCATGACAGCTGACTTCTGCTGAGTTTGTGGAAAGGGCGCAGCCCCAGAAGCGTTCCCTTGCTCTTTTAGGCCAGAAGTGCTCCAAGAGCGAATGTGACATTCAGAGTGTAACAGTAAAGCAGAATATCCTGACAGTATCCAAGCCATGCTGCAGCTGCTGCAAGTCAGCAATGCTTAGGCTCTGACCTGGCACCTTACGCGCTCTCTGAGACCAGGGGCATTTGGCCCAAGCCTAGCCCCAGCAAGCAGCAAGCAACCGGTACACACAGTGCAACCGCGACTGATCTTTGGAAGGACCAGATTTCAAACACATTTCAGAACCACAGAGCTCTACCATTTGCATCCTCCAAGTCTCTGCTACCACCAAGATGCTTCCCAAACATGAGTCCTACCCTGCCCCATTTCTATTTAAAAAGATTTGGTTAATTCATTTTGATTTGGGGAACTCTAGCAACTGACGACACTCCTTGCTCTGAATTTCATTCCACAGACTCAAACTTCTACAATGCACTGCTCCCAGTTTTTCTCTCCTGTCCTTAGGAAGTATCACAGACTATGGCCAGCCAGCACAAATTAGGAGGAGAATGAATCCTTGTCTATAATAATGTTGAAACTGTGTGTAGGCAATGGGAATTAATAAAACTGGAACGGGCTCAGCACTGGCACTTTATGTAGGACAATACGTACCTCCTGAGCTGGGTCATGCACCTAGCACGTCCTTGCCGAAGTGCCAACTCTGCAGAGGAATGCTGACACTTACAGGGGTGCTGCTATGTACTATAGTAGTGCAGAGGCTTCTGCAAAGAGCCAGCAAGGCAGGTTAGCTGGGAGCATATAAAAAATCTATAAATAACATTCTATAAACAAAGTTCCATAAAAGACCTAAAAATATCAAGAGGGAAGTTTGTCAGTTGTTGGGGTTTTTTAAGTTGTTTTATTTATTTATGGAGTTCTACTGAATGGGAATGAAGCTTTAAAGCCAGATAAGAAAAGAGAAAAACCTAATATTCAAAATGCAAGCTGTTGCGTACATTTAACGCCCCTAGAAATCAAACGTGCTGAGTTCCCATCACAGTGGCACAGCCTAGCCTAAAACCATGGTGCTAAACCATAGTTGACTATTTACAGTTGTCACTTGACGCTTGCTCGGTGTTCAGAAAGGATGATCCTCGATCTCAGGAAGCCTCCATTTAAGCAGCAAGGAATTCTTGCCACTTTTTTTTGTTTCTGCTTCTTGGTTTTAATTTTCATGTTTTAACTTCTTATGTTTTATAGCACTTAACAGTGAAACAACAGGCTTCAGCCGTTGACCTCAAAATAGTTTTCAGATCTCACACAGTTTTCAGAAGACAAACCAGAGTCTTAGCACACTGAAGCAATTTACCCGAGCTACCTGGGCAAGTCAGTAGCAGCAAGAGCCCAGCCCCTGCTGTCATCAGAAGGCCATAGTGATTCCTCCATCTTCTCGTATTTTCAACACTATGAGTTGCAAGAGGGGAAGCCCATGATGGCAGGGGTTACATCAGGGCAAGAAATGAGCCAAAACACGTCTTCAGTGTTACTTCCCAACACAGAAGCAGGGCAGAGTTTTCTATCATGATCCTTTAGCTCTCCCCGTTAAGTGCTATAGTGGTTTCTCTTAAGAGGAGGTCAGATGAGGACCCGAGACAGACAATTTTCACATACTGTTCCAGCGCCAGGCCGCAGGAGAGAGCCCAGCAGAGGCTTGCCTTCTGCATGGCACCTCAAGTTTGAGATCTCCTCAATTATCCATACGCAGCTGTTCTGGGAAAACACGCCATCCTGCTGGGGTGTGAGCATGTCTGCGGAGTCACGCCATGGCACAGAGGCAGCAGCTCTCTTGACTTGGAGGGCACTTTGCCCTGCATAGCATTTTGGGTCACCACATTTGTTTTCAAGGTCTCTTGAATCCCTCAAATGTACATTTTAAAGATCACCCAGGCAGAAGCTGCCGTGCTTTCAGTGACACCTCCATCGAATTATGCTCTCCTCTAAGAGGGGGCAACCTAGCTCTCCCCTGCCCAGACATCCATGCTATGAGAATGACACACCGCCAGTCACACTGTTCACACCAACTGTGGCAGTAAACTTTATTTCAACTTTGACATTTAGTTCCTGTAGAGTGACTCATGACCGCCTATGATGCTCCGTGTAGGGATGTAAGACTCAAAAGCCAATGCAGAAAAAAATCAGCAAGCTATAGAAATCAGAAAGATGCATTTGCTGAAACGAGGCACCTCGTCATTTTTCCATACTCCAGGGAGGAAACAACAGATGAGGACAAGTTCCAGTTGCTAGGTATTTTTGCAGAGAGAAGCTGGCAATTTATATTTAAAGGACTCTTTACTAAGTCTACTTTCACCTAGTGCACTTTCTAAAAACAGTCTGCTAGTCAATGGTGTCGCCAAAACCATTTAGCTTAACAAAACCATCGGGTCTTGCAGTTTCCAGAGTTTTAGGGAAAAAATGGGACCGTGAAGTTGTTTAAGAGGGCACTGAATAAAACCATAAGGAATATCACATGCACTCCTTATCTTGTTCAGCCTGTGTATAATCCTCGACTGACTGACAACTCCTAAGAGAAACTTTAGTGATGAATGACAATTTGCGTCCCTCCTGACCAGGTCTGAGGTTTCTCAGGGGAGGTGGTAGGTGACAGCAGAAAACAAATTTTGTTTCTGAAGGAACAGTGAAGCATGTGGGCACGGGGCTTTGTTGTCTTGAGGAATCCACCATGGTGAAGCCAGGGCATCAACCACTGCTGACCCAGACACAACTGAGTCCCCTTCGCCTGCCACTTCTAAATTTACTAGCTGTGTTCTGGATCTATTTATGTAGCTGGTGCTGAGAGAGCACTAGGAAAAAATAATAATTCTTAAATTCCTAAATTAACTTTCTGTATGTGCATATCTAGAATTACTTCACAGATATCGATCAGGACAAACATGGTTGTATATAAGTTAACAGTTTTGGTTTTGTAGGTACTAGAGATTTTCTTAGAATGAGTGAAGACATTCTGAAGACAAAGTAACACACAATTTAGCATTTGGCATTTACTTAGAATCTACATTATGTACAAACACATCTTACAAGGATGTGCTCTCACTTTCTCAGAGACTGAAAAGATGCTTCTTTGAAACCTTTAATTTCACAAGGAATACTTCCTCATACCTTCAATGTATATATGAAACCATAAAACCTACTTTACAAATGGAGCTGAGCTCTGAGGTCAAAGAGAGCTCGTAGATTCTCAAAGCAGTAGCTGGTGTCAGCTGGAAGAGCTCTGGATTGCTGCTGAGCTACGATGACTTCACCAGGTGAAGAACAGCCCAGAGTGCCCAAGTCTGCCTTAAGTTTCCACCTATAGGCATAAAACACATTACACCAAGCTCCTGCAGCAGAAAATCTGTAAACAGCTAAATGAGGGCCTATATGTATCTGCTGACTGGAAAATGTCCAAGTTAACTTACTCAGAAACCCAACTCCTTTCCCTCATCTTGCATCACGGAATCATTTATTTGCCTAAAGGCAGTTTGAGGCAATTAGTATATTCAAAGGTTGGTATTAAGACTGCTATTGATAGTGGTGTGGGGAAGAAAATTGCAGTGAACGTCGGTAATCTGAGCATTTTTGGAGTACAGCAGTGTTCAGATTAATGAACGTCGATGCTATTTCAAGGTTGTGTTTGCTAATATTAGTATGTAGTCAGACATACCAAAGCCAAAGTTTTGACTTAAGACAAAATGTAGCCATGGCAGCAGGAGTGGCAGAGGGGATAACACATTAACATTTGGATTAGCAGGTTTTGGAAGAAAGAGGTTTCAGTACATTTAATTAGCTTGTCTTCGAGTTCTTGATCTTGTTTCAAACCACCGAACGCTTAAGGTCTCTCATGAGTCAGTGTTTCTAACCCATGACTTGCAGGAGAATTTTTGAATACACCTAAGCGGTTTAGAATCTTACTAGTTTGCGGATGAACTTACACTCCTGAAATTGCTCTCCAGGACCTGAGTGCTTGTCAACAGGTATAGCTAAACATAACTTATTCTTTCACCTGAATATTCACCCAGGTTAAGAGAAACAATTATATTGCTTACTCCTATTTCCAGCTGAAGTGTTATCATTTTTGCTTCCCTCCAACTTGGAAATAATTTTTTAAGCTCTAAAAAGTCTCAATATTTGTATTTTACGTAAGCAGCTTGGAAATGTCAAGCTTAAGCATCTGATATAAGGAACAACCCCAAGTTATTAGACCCCCTTGCAAGACTAGGCACTAAAATGTGCTTGGGCATGATAGTCAAGTGATGCTTATCCAAAGTTATGCCTTCTGTGCCTCACTCAGACCACCATGGCAGAGATCACGTCAGTGCTTCCACTGTAAACTTGAAATAGAAGTTGCAAGTGAACCTGAAAGCCAAGCAGAAGCTTTGACAAGGGCATATCCATTTCGGTGCAGATCTGTACCGGAGGCAGCTCACTCAGTTTTAGCACGTACAAGGAATAGAAATACAGTTAGTGATTCAAACAGAAGGTTTTGCACTTGCATGAAGAAGCTTGGGAGAAAAGGCAGATGGTGGGAAGGTCCTGTACACCAGCTACTGGAGCCCTGTCCCCACGACCAGCCCTCAGGAGGGTTAACCTGGCACAGGAGTGAACATGCTGCAGTCAGGATTTACAGTGGCAAAGAAAGGGACAAGAGAATCATGGACATTGGTGCTCTCTTCCACCTCCCCTCCCCAGGTCCTGAGATCTGTGGTGCAGGAGGATGGGACAGTAATTCCCCTTAGGCATTTTTTTGGTCCAGAGGGATGAAGTGCTAAAACGGAAACATCTTGGCTGTGCCTAAACTCCCTTGCTTGAGTCCAAGCTTGAGCTTGACACAGCCAAGGGGCTGGACCTCACTGCACCTGGACTTCAGGACAGAGCTGGCGTGGGAGCCAGGTCTCCACTTCTGTCAAGCTTCTCTGCCTGGAGTCCAGCTGGCCGGCTGCGCTGTGACTAGACACAACCACAGAGAAAGGGCGAAGAGCAGTTTCATTAATTCCTCCATCTGGCATAGCCTTTGGAGAAGCTTCGGGCACTTGATATCACACAAATACTGTAGAGAACATTGCAGAGTCCCCTAACTTTGGTGGTTGTTTATAAAATAGATGTTTTGCAGCAATGTATTTCCAGAAGGAATTATATCATGGAGATATTTTGCTTTTATTTATAGTAAAGCCATTAGAGAGTCACAATGTGCCAACAGCACCACTCCGGTACACAAGCTACCACAAGAGCTTTCTTTTCTAGGGGATGGGGGGTGGGGGGGGTGGGGGGTGGGGAAGCAACTCTGCCACAGCTTTGTGGGGTATTCGTAGTCAGAGGGTGACCTGACAGCGACCAACATACTTACCTAACACATACTAGTCCTTACACAGACTACACCACACAATCTACATGTTGCTTATTTGCAACCTAATGCTAGTCATTAAATAAATATTAAACTGATAGGTGGGCAACTTAGGCATGCAAAAATAACACCAGATGTAAAGAAACAACTTACATATTACAAACACACGAGTAGGTAACAGAAATGCAAAGGGACTGTCAGGTAGACTAGTCTGCTATCATTAGAGTAAGTAAAGGTACATCTCGAACAGAAAAGAGAACATCTCACTGAATAGTCCACCAATTTAATAGGCAGCTTTTCCATCTGCATTAAACATTTATAATTTGTGAAACTTAAAGTCATTGAAGTTGCTCGATAAACAAATAGGAGGAATTGTTTGACAGATTCTGGGGTACAGGAGGAGGGGTAACATGCTTTCTACAGGTTTTTACAGTATACCATAGCATCTAAGTGCCCTCTGGTAATCCCTTAAAAATAATCTCTTACATCTTTCACATAGGATCCTTTCTCCACATAATTTCATCTCATTACGTTTTATAGAAATGCAGCCACCTCTCCAGATTCAAATGATAAGCCTTCGGTTTCTTTTAACAAGTCACCAAGTATGGTACAGATGCTCTGATCTGGGGTCAATTTCAATTCTTAAAAAACAAATTACTCATAGTACGTGTTCAGCTCATTATCCATGTGGGAGTAAAGGAGTGAGAAGTAATACTGTTTACCTACCTAACTGCTCTGAAACTAGCAGATTTCCCTCGCACTGCTCTACTACTTTTCTTCCATCATGACTCTGAGAAGATAACTTGCAAATAACAGTCTATGACCAACTCTGCTATGAAGTAACCTTCACAGTTAAATAGACCAGTGGCTATGTAGGTATGTATGCACAACAAGGCATGTACGTGTATGCAAGGCTAAGCCCTGAATTTGGAATTCTGAATTTGAATCAGATTGTGTGAAATTCTCACTTTACTGACCTCAAAGTTAGAATTTCACCCTGGGTACTAAAAAACTCTTTATTCTGCTCCTCCTGCCCCCCTGAACTGCCCAGTTTGCAATAAAGTCCATTAAAACCTCTCTTACAAATCCAAAGGCGCACTGAAACCAATGGTTACCTTCAACCAGTCCAAATAGGAAAGACCCGGAGTTCCTAATATTTTATCGCACAGATGTGTCATTAGAGAAACATCTGGAAAGAGCACCACATGTTTGGCTGGATGACTCTAGAAGAAACAGGTGAAAGGAAGCAACAACAGCTTGCTCTGTGACTGCTGAGATGACTGTGATACAACATGCAAATGTGAGAGCACTGTGGAAATGACCTTAGTTCTGCCTGATGGACTAGCAATGCATAACTTAAGGTATTTTAAAGGCCAGTTGCTGGAAATGAATAGTATGCAGCTCTCACAAGCGAAGTCATCAAGGAGTTTAGCAGATTTTTCAGAGAACCTAAGTCATCTCTGAGTCACTGGGAGATTCACCATCTAAAATCCTCTAGGGCATTCTGGAGGATGAGCCCTTCAATACCATGCATTTGACAGGAGTTTTGCTTTTAACAGCATGAAAAAAAAAAATATACTGTCCCTATTGTTCATCCCAAAACTTAACTCAAGTTGAAATTTTCCTCTAACCTACCCCCACTATTTTCAAATTGAAATTGCCTTACTTTTATCCAAACCTAACTAATCTATTAACCAAACTACTAAAAACTGGACCTGTTACAACCATAGAAATGAGGTTTCACACCAAGGAGGACTCTCTCCTCCTGTTTAATAGTGGGTACATCTAACCTGTCACCGACATTTCCACGGCAGGTGCCAAGTACCAAGCCCTGGCCTCCCACAGAGTATTAAACCACCGAGCACACCAGGATGGCTGCCACTGACTGCTGCTGCACCAGAAGCTCATGGACAAGCCCATCCATACACAGGTTTGCATTTAAGTCTTGCTGGAGTCACTGTTAGCGTCCCAGTATCCCACTCCCCAGACCCTATACCGTGAGCACCTCTGTGGTGAACACCCCTGCCACCACACAGCAAGGTTCTGCAGAGCAGGAGGAAAATGGCCTGCTGTGGACACTGCAGACCTTTGTCCAGCTCTGGCTTTTAATGCAGGAACAGCAGCACTTCCCATCTGGTGTAGGATGCCACCCTCCTTCCCACAAGCAAGCATGGAATTTGCAGACATGGCGGGAGATGAATGCTAATCTCAGCGCGGCATCTCTCATTTTACTGCCGTTTAAAACCTAGATGAAGACTGTGCTGTCACTGTTCTGCCTTTAAACAAGCCCTTTCATTTTGGTGCCTTGTGCAGGGCTTTTTGTTTTGCCTTTGGGTTCCTTTTAACTTTGATTCTTTTATGAGGGTTTTTATCCCCCTTTCTAGATGTCCCACCCACTCAGCATCACTTGAAATGAAAAGATTAGATGTCAACTACTCTCCAAGTACAGCATAAAAGAGAACAACAAATTCTACCAAGGAACTTTCTCAGACTGTAAAAATAAAAAATGAGTTTGTATTGGCAAAGGCCTCTCTTGATCTGTTAATATCAAGGAAGACAAAATTATCTGTGTTCTTTGTGAAGCAGCAGTTGTTTTAGTGGGGAAGGAAGCCAAGACAGCTGTTAGATAGTTCAGCACAAAATACTGACAGTGACACACCAACAACAACACCAGCAGTGAGGGACTCGGCCAAACCGCCAAAACACCAAGTATTATTAATATTTCTGCTTTTAAAAAGTTTGACAAACTGCAACAACTGAACAATTTTCAGAGTGAAAGATGACTTTCTAGTTCATCTTGGCCTACTGCGCTTAGAGGACGCTACAGACAGAGCAGCAAAATCTCTCCGATACAAAAGACACCACTGCGAACACGGAAGCCGGACTTGGTCAGCGCTCAAGATTCAGTGGGGAAGGAGCCACCCATGGTTAGTTTGGATGCCAGACTTTATTCCTTTGAGGAAGGAGAGCCCGTGAGATTTCAACAGCTTTTGAGGAGTCCTCTGCTTAAGCTACTCGAACAAATGGCTTTGTCCACATGACCTGCAGCATACCCAACCCCATGACAAAGGATTATGAAATCAGTTTTTCCACTTCCTTCAGGGAGGATGAAATATGGCGCGCTGCGGTCGGGAGCAAACCAGAGGTTCCTGACTGGGACCTTGCTCTCACCCTGTCATCTTGCTCTGGTGACTTGACCTCTCCTGCACATCATTTTCTCCATTTGTTCTAACTTCCCAGGAAGGGTTTATTTGCAGATCTTTAAGACTTCCAGATAGAGCTGGTATTCAAATACAAGGAATTTCACTCTGTTTTCAGTCACCCTTCCTATACACAGCACCAGGAATAAATAGGGCTGCAGCCATACAGCTACAGGTAAGTCGCATATTATGTTCAGCAACAGAGATGGTAGGGAGCAAGATTTGGCCCATCAGCATGAGCTCCTGCCACCAGTGCAATGTAAGCTGTTGAAGACTGCAATAAACTTGCACTCTGGCCTTGTTTGGAAGGTTTCATGTCCAATTTCTCCCCTTCCAGGCCCCTGTGTCCTCTGGAAAAGCTTTCTTTTACTCAACTACACCCTTCTACATGGCACTCTTCTCTCCAGCTGCACCTTCAAAGCTTCGCTAACTCCAATTACTATCTAAATTGCATTTATGGAAGAAAAGTCATTTTCTTTGAGTGCAGAATTACATGTTGGCTGTTTTCTTATAGATTTGGATCACAAAAGAATTTAGAGGGGAAAAAAAAAAACCAACAACTTACAGCCCAGCTTGGCTCTCAGTAACAGCCTTTGTCCTGCATCAATGGATGTAGTAGAGAAAGGAGCGTGATATGTTTTTATAATAAAGAACAAGACCCCATAGCTCTGATGGAAATCAAAGTCCTCTACCCCACCGACAGAAATGCTATGGGCCTGTTCCAAAACGGAGCTCAGCCCTAGATCTCCCAAAACACTCATTGCTTATACTTGTGGAGAAATTATAATGAACACCCTTTTCACAGCATCCGTGACTCCTGCAACCTTTCCCCCCCCCTCTCTTTTTATTAGGGATGCATCACATCCTAAATTCTGTAACAAACGTTCTTTACAAGGCAAGAATAATTTACAATGAGTGTTTTGTGGACAGGGAACTCGTACTTTTCAAAACCCTGGTTTTGCATGTGTATTCAGCTCGCCTGCAGCCTGCACTGTCAACTTCAGTGAAAATTCCTGAGATCCTCTAACCTGCGAGTGGGAACCTTCCCAAGACAGAAGTGGATTTCACAAGCCAGCAAGTAGACAGAGATAACTCTGAAGAATCTGGAAATCAGTAGAAATACTTAAACATCCACAGCAAAATTCATTTTCAGTGTATGCTATTTCACATTTCAGTTTTATGCTGTCATTCAGCAAGGTTTTTACTCAGGGTGCAGATCCTTTTTACTCACCAGATTGAAGAAAACCTTGCCAAATGGGAACTTTTAAGAAGCTGCCCACTGAATTCACAGGAGATGAAAGTAAAGTTGCAGTTCTAACAGCAACATCACCTGACAAAGTCTTTGGCATTTTATATCTAAAAAAAACTTTTCTGCAACTTCTCAGCATTTTCAACAGCTGGATATTATCCTGTATTCGTAGGCAGGTCCAAATATAAATAGTAGTTTCTCTACTGACCCACATACTTGGCCTATATTCAGAGTCTTTTAAGATGTTTCCATTAGCCGCAGAACAGTGTCAGGGTATTTCTCCAGTGTAATCTTATTTATGAGGTCCTGTTTCCCAGAACAAAACAGGACTAGATCAACCAGAGTCGGGCTCTTTGCTCACAGTTGAAAGCCTGTTTTCCTCCTGTCCTTCATGGACACATACCTTTTTCCTCAGCATCTTTCAGGGCCGTATTTCAAGTTTTACTTCCAGTCCTTACTGTCTGTCTGCCTCCTCTCTGGCTACTCCCCAGTGCTTCTGCTCCCAAGGACACACAGCTGCCCTGAACAATCCCCTCTACCCACACAGCTGAATTTCATCCTAGCTAGCAAATGTTTGTTTCTTTGGAGGTAATGGCTCCTTTTCTAGCTTTCTTCTGAATAGAACCTAACCACTTTTTACATCTGTTCTGAGAAGTTATCAACACCTCTGGATTCAGTGTTATATGAAGGAAACAAGGCTTAAAAAGGTGAAAAGCCATAGGTGATGGGGGGAAATGGGAAAATAAAAAAACAGGAACAAAAAGGAAGATAGCAGAAGCTGAGGCACATGGCTCCACAATTACTACTTTTTAATATTTTATAACTTCATTTACTGTGCTCTTGACTCATCTGGTCTGTGAAATCTCCAGTCCAGAGAAATCAGAGTAACTGAATTCATCTAAGTACAAAACCCATGGCTCAAATCCGCTGGCCTTTATCTGGGGGAAGTCTTTTATTGGAGCTTTCAGCTGGAAAGAGACTGCAAGAATTTGTGGCTGTGGAGGATGCAGTTACAATAAATATATAATTCATCATGGAGAGGTTTGTTAAAACCGTTAGGGATAAAATAAATGTTCTTCTTTCCTATTGAAAAGAGATGTCAGCTTTTCTCTTACGATTACTCAAAGGGCTAGCCAGGCAGAATAAAGGCTTATTACATTAGAAAGCATATAGAGCCCTTTTATGAACTCTGGCTGCAGCCATTCTCTTTGTGAGACTCTTTGTTTCAGTTTGTTTTTCAGCAGCTGTATCTGATCTGTATCTTGCACACTTTCATCCTGTGACAAAACACAGCTGCAAAGTGACTAGAAGTTCCTCATCTGTCCATCTCTGCATGTTCTCACAGATGGGACAGGTATGTATGAGAAGCACCGAAACCAACTTATGGGTGTATTGGTATACAGTAATTAATTTTACACTGAGTCACAAAGTCTGGCTATCTCTCTGCTCATCTTTCTTGGAAGACTGAATGATAGCACCATACCACAAGATACTGGAGTTCAGCAGCACAAAGTGAAGGCAACTGCCAGCACAACAGGGTGACTAGGATTGCCACCCCTTGAAAACAAGGTTTTAGGACAGAAAACCTTTGTTTTCAAATGTAGAATGGGAAACTACTCACTGTGCGTTTAATCCAAATCTTCCACTCTGAAAAATGCTTGACACTCAGAGTGGCAAGAGCACAACTGATGCACAACAGCTTCAAGCACTTCCTTGCCCAATTTACAAAGACACTATCATAGTTCAAAATATTACAGTCCCACTGTATAAACTGTTGATGCTTCGTTTAGACAAAGCTGCCTCAAGAGAAAAACATATTTACGTAAGTGCATCCCTGTGTCTTCCCTCCCCTCCCCTACTCCCTACCACTTCAGGAGTGCCACTCCTCACAAGCTGAGGAGGAGAGGAGATGCAATGACATTTGCAAGCTCGATGGGGGAACGCAGAAGACATCATGCAGCCACAGGCAGATTTTACACAGTAAGGCTGCAATGAACTCAATGCACCTTGGACACCAAAGGAAGAGACATGAATATCCTATGACTGCTGGACTTGCCATCTCCCCCGAAGTATCCCTTCTCTTGAAGTTTCCTAGCTTCTTGAAGCACATCCTCTCTAAGGAGCTGCTCACCACACATGGGTTACCCTATTCCAACCCTGCAAAAAGACCACTAGAAACAGCCGCTCCCAAAAGGCTGCGGAGGAGCCCTCTCCTTCCTGCCTGCCCCAGGTACTGGTCAAGGGCTGCTGAGAATCCCACAGCTGCCAATTGTGATTTACAAAGAGGGAGCCAAGATACACTAATGACTGCAACTCTTACCACTAATTACCACTTATTCAGGCACTAATGGACTTCGTTGGCCAATGTAAGTCAAATGTAAAAGCCTTTGCAATTTGAAAAGAACCATTTTGATTTATTAAACATTGCGGATCTCAGGCACCGATAATGGTAAACATGCCCACATTTCTCTCCACAGTTAAAGAAAGGAATGTACACAGCAACACCAGCTGCACCTGCCGGGCCGACCGCGTTTGACCTGGGCTGCACTTATAAGTTATACCGGTATTATAATTTGAGTTCAAATACAAACAGCAAAAATAGGAGACTGGCAACCATCTTACAGTGGATGTAGTTCTCAGTCATGTTATTTTTTAATCTAAGAATTGCTCTCCTCTTCACGCAGGAAAACCAGCTGCAATAGTTATATGGGGCAATACACAAATAAATGCACGGTGAGCAATCAGGACACCTTGCCACCAAGAGGTAAATCTCCATGATGCTCTGCTGCTGCTCTGTGATGACAGAGGTGGCTCTTTGGAGACTCTAGTACTGATGTACAAAGCCTGCCCACCCACCTCCCTAGCGCCTGCATTCCTCCTTGCTGCATGCTACCAGTGAGATCAGCCTCTGCTCACTGCAAGATGCATGCAGCAACAATTCTGCTTGCTGAAATATACAGATACTGAAAACACTCCACCTCCTCATCATCAGGAAAGCAAATTGCTGCATCATGATACATTTGCAAAGAACAGTACACGTCTACCCAAAACATACTTACTTCGATGCCTGCCACTGAGGGACCTGGGCCAGGCACTCCTCTGCCAGAAACCTTGCTGAAAGCAAGAGGAGTTTCACACTCCTCAGGAACAGCACAGGCAATCAGAGACAGTAGAGAAGGATACACGACATTTTGATAATTTATGATTTTCCTTGGGTTAGTTTCAACCCCTGCTGCATTTTGTTGTTCCAGTATGCTGCTTTCTTTTTGGTGCATTGTTTGAGATAAAATTTATTGTTAAACTGACTCTAGTGGACACCTGGCAGCACTAGAGTGCAAGTTCTGCCACTTTGAGGCACCAGAGCAAGAATTAAAATGCTGGGTGGAAAACAAGCTGAGCCCTGATGGTGTCCATCATGGGTCCCATGAAACAAGACCAGATGAGACAGTGACCCCTGTTTCAGCTATCGCGTTGGGATGACTTTCTACTGCTTTCATCAGTTTTGTTTGCATCTTTCTAACAGGACTTTGAAGCTGAGGAGGTCTTGTTCTACAGAACTGCTAGAAGCCTCAAGAGAAATGATGTTCAGTGTGTGAGAAAGAAGTCAGTAACACAAACTTGTTCCCTTCCAGTTTTGCACCCGAGACTAATAAAACCATGCCTTCTCTTCAAGGTACCGCTTCAGATTCAGTCAGCTTGGAAATGACAGAAAGCAAAAGAGCAAATATTTTGCTGATGGGAAAATCTGAGTTATTTTTAGCCAAAAGGATCAAAATTAGTTCATTAAGAATTTCTATCTGATAATGTCAAACCGTTCATATCTGTAATTAATCTTTAATACCGTAGTAATTTTTAGAAGCTAAAAAGAGCTACACTCTGAAACAAGGAGTCAAAATGAAAGTCACTATTTCAATCTCAAGTACTATCAACATTTCCACTGAAAACTTCATCAAGATGAACTTCCCCCAAATTCTAACTCTGCCAAAACAGCATTTTCCAAAAGAAATATATTCTGTTAAAATTTAAAAAAAAAAAAACAACAACAAAAAAAACCCAAACCAACAACAATAAAAAACCCCACAAAACACCACAACACAAAAGTGCCAAAACACAAACCCTGGCTACCTGACAGCCTCAACCTCTCCAAAAATAACTAAGCCAAATCAAATCCACCCACCTTCCCTCTCCATCACAAATGCCGCCTCTCACAACCTGATTATGAACCTCAGCGCACGCTGTGGGTTTGGTTCAAGCTGTAGGTCCTGGAGTCAGGCTGATTACAGGAATACCCCACGGCTTGCCTACACTAGAAAGGACTCGCTCAGAAAGAATTTGCTCAGACAGAAATACCAGTAGATCTGCCTTGGTGAACAGCTATGGTGGACATCGTAGAGCAGCAGCAGCTTTTTCCCCAAACAGACAGGTTTGAAGGTGGAAGCCCATTCCCATCACAGCATCTGGAGCACAGCTGGTGCTGAGAGGTATGAGTTTCTCACTCTCTTGATGGATGCTGCTGTGCCAGTAGAGCTTTCTAGTGTACATCATAGCACTCACTGAAGTGAGCGAGGGCTTTTCTTGCTTTCAGGACTGAATTTTAAACCTAGCTAATAACATTTTGGCACCTGAGCTGTGAATTTTTCATTTGTGGGGTTGAAAGAATGCACTAGTTTAATTAAGAAACTAAATGAAATCAAATGGAAAAGGAGCACCACTTCCAGAAACTGATTTAAATGCTCTTTTGGAAATTATTAATTATGTACTTAAGTTTAACTTTTTACTTAACGAACATTTCTACACACAAGTCACACTTTGCTGTTCCTCCATGACTGAGGAGCCGAACTTCATCTCATCATTTAGAGATGTGAAGAATCTTCAAAATTATTTTGATTTGGTAGCTTTTACATTCACTTTGCAGCCGCTTTTCATGGGTGTGATTGACTTTAGTAAGAGGGACAGCAAGGAAACAAGGGAGATCTATGTCCCACACCATGTTAGGCTGTAGCAGGACAGGAAAGACAAGAAGAGAGCACCAGTGTTTCTCAACTGCAGTACATTTGCAGAGAGGGGGTCTAGGGGAGGAGAGAAATCAGGTAATCACTCTGTTGAAAAGAAAGGTGTTTCCGGGTCACCAAAAATTCCAGAATTATTCCAAGTTTTCTCCAGTCTTCTTTTCCACTGCAAAGACCAAAACCTGCCCTGTCAGATGCCAACCAAGCTGTTACTTGTTTTGTTTTGCAGGTTGCTAAGAAACAGGGCTGTTTTTGCTTACTTGCCTCCCTTGGGCTATTTCACAACACTTTGTAATATACACTGCTCTTTTTTGTTGCACATCTGGTTTCGATTTTAGGTTTCAGAACCCCCTCTGAAAACTGAGATATTAGTTTTTCATATCTATCATCTAGACAAAGTGCATCAGCCTGTCAAACTGAGTGCACCGGTGAGACACATTTAACCCTCTCAAGTAACTCTCAAGTTACCCTCCACAAAGCTATTTTCATTTGTTGTTGAGTTCAGACGGTGGAAGTAGCTCAAGTATTGTGTCTAATTTGCTGTGTGAAATTAGCTGCAACCACCATTAAATTTTAGGTATGAAATAAAAGTACCCATTTCTTCAAAACATTACATTGGATAGGAAACCCTCATGCCTCGCAAACGCTAGCAGAGCGAGCCATCCAGTCGATTAATTGATCATCAACCCAGCAGATGCCTGACAACTTCTCCCAAAGCTTCTAGTCTTTCATTTTCATTGGAAGCAACTACTTACAGAAAAGCAGCTAACGAGCACGGAGAGGGGTTCTCCTGCGTCTTTGAAAAATAGTGTTGCTGGATGGCAGAACAACCCAGCTTGTGCTCTGGGACAGCTGCAAACACGTCCTTCGGCCCCAGCACTGCAGCTGGCCATGCTGAGTTCCCAGTGCCCCCAGCTTCAGGTAAGTCAGACCCTGGCCTCACAACCCATCGTCATGGTCCATGCAGCTCATTAAGAGATTTTCCACAGTACTGATCCAGTACAAAGAAACTGATGGGGATAACATGTATTCCTGCTCTGCTGATATCCCTAAATTAAATGATCCTTACCTAAGCCCTCTCCCAGAGCCATTCCTCATAGTCTGCATGTAAAGCTCTGACACAGAGGAGCTAGGCAGAGCTAACAGTGTTTCTTTAGTCTTCACCCATCTGGTCCCAGCATCATTTAAAGTTGTAATTAAAATTTATATCACTAGGCTAAGGTCACTCAGAAAACTTATGCCAAGAACTACATACATTTGACACCCTGCAGAGAAAAGAAACTGCCTCTGCTTCATCCTGATGGAGTGCTCCCCCCACCACCCCGAGTACTTGTCTCCGTGCCCTTCCTGAGCTGCTCTGGTGACCATCTGATCTTATAAAGTTGTATCCCCACAATGAACGACCATGGTTTTCCTTCTTTTTTTGAAGGGATAAAGTCTGTGCTAATCAAATAAATCTAATCAAATTAAGCTAAGCTGGACCTCAGCCTTTCAAGTTGGAAAAACCATTCAAGCTTTGTACAGTGTCGTTCCTCATCTCTATATAGGTCTAAACATAGGGCCACCATTCAGAAACAATGCATATAAAGCCCTGCTCCCTCTCTGGGACTTCAAACACATCCATACTGGTTCCCCCTCCTCCTTGGTTGTTAACTTCCTCTCATGCATTCTCAAGAGCTGCTTCACAGTCCTCTTGCCTTACTTTTCATGTACAAATACTTCAGGGAATCCTCCTTTTTCAGTAGGACAGAGGGACCTGCAGGTTTTGGAGCTCCTGTGCAAGACCAGGGCTATTCACTCTCCTGGCCCGGTAGCTTCTGGCAGTGCCAGTGCCAGGGAAGGCCTGTAGTGCAGCAGATTTTAACAACACACATCTTTCTGAGCATCACCAAAACCATCATTTAAAAAAATACACCAGCCAGGAAAGCCAGGTCTGGCACCTGTGCTTTGTGCTGGATGAGGTGCAGGCTGCCGCAGCCTGTCTACACTGAACTGGGGCTGCCGGGACTCACAGGTGGGAAGAGTAAGGTCTTCCACAGGGTATCCACCTTCTTCAGCAACACCAGACCAAACGTAAATCCACAAGCACCACATTACAAACCTTAAGTGAATATAAAATTTAAAGTCTGGTTTTCACCCTTCTCCTGAGACCCATCCCAGCTGTGTTAAACATTCATTCTGAAAAAGTTATCGATGCCATGGAGGTTTATACCATTAAAAATAGAAATTCGGAGATTCCCAAATTTTTGTCTCATGGGCAGACTGCCCTTTCCTAAACACAGGAGTACAGGATGATAGAGGACTGCTCCACCATGGAGAGGCTGTAGGTTTTTAAGACTTGGGAATTTTAGAGAGCTGCCGAGTTCTGGCCACATTGCCAGTGGCTGCACCTCAGGGTAACGTCCCAGCCCGCACAGCTCCCCCCCGGCAGGGCACTGAGCGCAGCTCAGCGCAAAAAGGGAGGTGCCTGAAGGACAACCAGGCAGCGCAGCATGGGATCTTCCCTAGCCTGCCTTCTCCCAGACACAGCAGAAGCCAGCAGAGCACAGAGCTCCTCTCGGGACACTGCACGGTGAGCCCAGGGCCAGGCAGCAAGCCCTCCTCCGGTACGGGACTCGCAGGAGTTGGGCTGGGACTTACTGCTACAGGGTCTCTGTTCTCCACATAACCACTGGTGCTGTGGTCCTGCGGCGCAGTGGAGATTGAGAGTGTACAGGACAAAAAGCCTGAGGAAAAAACCTCACAATAATGCATACAGTTGGTCCCATCATTACCCCGTTACAGCTTTTTAGGTGCTCCGGGGGCAAAAAGCGAAACAAAGGTATCAACAGCAGTAAAGCGACACCTTCCATGCCTTCGCATCAGGTCTAAATCAACGCAATACTTGGAGCCCTCATATCCAATTCTCCCCCACACCCCTTTTTCTTCTGGTGTAGTCAGGATTTCCCCTTCATGCAGCCTCTTGCCAGTTCAGCCCTGGAATGATCCAGGCAGCTCCCTCCACCCAGCAAGAGTCCTGCCCAAAATGCTGTCCTGCTGGCGTGAGCTCACCGTGACCTTTCAGCAAAGCACAGCCCTTCGTTCCTCCTCGTGTTTCGAGAAGCCTGTGGAGCAGTGCCTTATTTTCAGCTGGTGCGCTTCACGCTTAACCAATTAATATCTCTTCCTGCAAGGCGAAACAGCGCGGGGCGCTGTACCGGGTTCAGGCAAGTGGCTTGTCCCGATTGATGGAGGTAGGTGAGGAGAGGGTTAAGAATACTGTGGAGCAGTGGGGGCATAAGAGAGCTTAGTCTGGAAGCAGTTTAAGTAACCTAAGGAGAATCTGATACAGACCAAAGAGACACAAGTACAGATGCATTTAATAGAAGCTTCTCTCTGCTCGAGATCTACAGCTGAGACTCATGCAGCAAAATGTGCTGTTTGGAACATACTGTGCTCCAACCACGATGGCTACGGAGGAATGGGAGCCAGTATTATGTGCTGGTGCTCTTAAGGACTGAATGTTCACTTAGCACACACGTTTGGGGAATGTATATTTATACATACATTTTGGGATGCAGCACATCCCATCGTGAACTTGGACAGCAGCTTGCTCTTCGATCTAAGAATTCATCTATTGAGAAATCCCAGTATTGTGTAAGTAAGGGCACAGCCCGACAGGCTGTTCCAGCAGCAGCTGAGCCAGGTTAAGACATTACCACCTCCAGCCTGGCCACAGCTGTTTATCCATTGCCCCCCATTAGGGGTTACCACCCTTTTCCATGAGCCACATAACCACATGTGTGGACACTCCCAAATCTGGCTCTGTCAGAATGATCCAGCTAAGCTTAAGTACTTTTTAGTAGGTTTATTGTTTAGGCTTTCTTTTTATTTTCCTTCTTTTTTTTTTTTTTTTTTTTTTTTGAGCTAGCTCATCTTGAGAGTGATAGTTTCTTGACTCGGTTCAGCCGCAACTGGAATAGCATCTCTGACCATGCTCCAATAAAACTGTTGCAAAATTGCATCAGTCGGTCTCTTCAGTCAAAGCCTGTAAGCCTCCTCTAAAGATAACGAATTTAATACTAATTCCCTCAACAGTCTTTTGTTCACTATCTCACTGTTTCCTAAGTATTACTGGAAATTTAAATATCTCATGGTGAATTGATCACTTTTGTTTGCCGGAGTCTGAATTCTCCGCCACCTTATTTAAGGAGATCTAAGATAATCAACACTTTGAAGAAACCCCCTCCAGTGCCTCCCTCTTCCAGAGAATTTATAGTTTCCCTTAGGTGCAGAACTGCAAGAATCCAGTAAGTCACTGGGGAACTTTAACAGAGACTGTTGATGCATTTACACTATTAGTATTATTACTTTATTTCATTTTCATTTCTTGGCATATGGGACTTAGAAGGCTTGTCAGGCTAGGGCCTCACATAGCTGTGCCAGGAGGCAAGAAAGGTAGTTTGGGGAGACAAAAATATTTGCTTCACTGACCTCTGCGTTTGGCTCCTAACTCAGTTCGATTTGTATTCACGGCCGTGCATGTACTTTCAGGGAACACGCATAACTCAGGCCAATTGTATGAGATTGGAGCACACAGAGAAGCCCTACTTAGGCTCTGACATTTAGCAAGCCAAGAGGTTTGAAAATGGAGCCAAGTCAATTGCCTGGCTTGGCTGTATGAACCAAAACACAAGCCTCGCCACTGGATTTGATTATATACACATGAAAAGAAAATACATAAAATGATACATAAGGTTCTTGTAACCTCCAAGAGCTGATGCCAGAATATGCTTATTGGCTTGGTCCTTCCCTGGCTCAATACCACAACTGAGCACAGAGCTTAGCCGAGGCCACGCTCAAGTTTTCATCAGATTAACTCTTCAGCTTAGGTCAAAGCACCCCTTTTCGCATGCTCTAAGATCTAGCTTTTCCCTCAAGCCCCCAGGGAAAGTAGTAGCTGACTATATGAATGCAGGATTTATAGCCCTTAAAGCTGGTGCAAAAGGTGCTATAGCTGCCCACAAGAGGAAAGTAAATTGAATTAAATGAGATTAGGAATCTACACAACAGAATAGCCAGGAGACTGTTTATGCTAAATGCAAAATACTTGAATGAGCCAGCCTCACATAAAGTGTATTTTTCCTCTGCTACAGATCCTTTTTATCTTTCCACACAAACTGGGGTCTTTGGCTATGCATTTCTTAGTTTAATTACACTTAATAATTTAGTTAGGAAGCTTAAACCATACAGACTACCAGATTGATTTGAACAACAAAAGCCAGCAGACACTGAATGTTATATTTCTTGGAAGAATATGAGTTATTAATAATATCCCTTCCAATGCAAATATTTGTGCCTTTCTGTACTGTCTCACTATTCTCCGGATACCTTTTTCTTAGTTTGAAGTATTTGATATGATTACCTGATACGTCTAACAACCGAAGGAACACATAACACTTTCGGGAAGGGCTTAAAAGCAGACATTATTACTTTACCAAATTTTACTACAATAACAGGGAGACTAAATGTTTCGCTGGAAATGAGCAGAGCTAACAAGATGTTAAGTGTTTTCCAGTAACCCTTGTGCAAGGTGCTATTGGCAGCTTTCTGAGATGATCACTAAAGAGATCCTCTGAAAAATAAATCAAGCCTTTACCCAAAGAACTCAAATACTGAGTTACTTCAACTAGGTTCACTTCTGGAGAAGAAGCTGTCCTTTCAGAAACATCAAACCCAAGGGCTTGAAGCAAATAAAATTTTCCTGCAGGACAGAGAGAAGCCAAGAGTAGCATTGCAAGAGCCAGTAATTAGTATGCGACCCGTGGGACAGATTTGTAGTCCCCAGGGTTTCTCAGCAGTAGTCTTAGCCTTAGCGTCTCTCTAGCAGGACTGATAATACATGGTCGTATCAGCCATAAAGTGCCTGCAAAACACAACTCACAGTTTGCTTTCCACAACAGTGGAGTCCCAACATTCAAGTATATCGTATCTTCTTCTAAGGGATATGCTGCTCTTGTGCAGCTAACACAGGTTAAATGGTCTCATCTTTAGGATTAGATAAAGACTCTCCTTATAGTCTCGCAGCTGATACTCTCTGTGCCTTCAGCCCAAGCTTGCTGCCTTTTCTCAGATGTGTCTGCTGGCCACATCACTCTTCAGCCATGAATCAGCGATACAGCAACCTGCCATACCCCTGCAGAACGCTCTCCCAACCGCTCTGACTATGGTTTTGTTGAGGCCGACTTCTCATTCCAAACCAATTACATACATTTTTATTATATGACAAGGAAAAGTTCTCATTCATCCCCCCAATTAAAATTTAATCTGCACTTTAACTCTAAAACTCTGAAACATGCAATGGGGAAAGGTATCATTTATACTGGATGGATCTCCTAGGCTGGTTCCAGGTGGTGGAAAGCGACATAAGTTATTTTGGGAAATCTCAAACAGCTCTGGGACACTTCTCTCTGCTCACCAAAAACTATCCCAGTGAGTAACAAACGTCACTGGGACCATAAGGCTTCCACCCACCCAGGTATTTCATCGTTGATTGCTTGACGCATTTCCATTCAAAATACCTCAGTGGAATTCATGACAAAATGGACCAAGAAATCCCACCAAACTTTGATGAAATAAAGAACTGTGAGAAAACCAGTCACTGCAGAGACAAGCTACATTCAACACAGCATCCGAGCTGTTTTTCTTTCTTCAAACACCTGCTTACATTTCCAAAGCAAAGCCAACACAAGGAGAACCTCCTCATTACAGCTCTTAAACCACACCCAGGTTATACTCTCTGGTAGAGTAGCCATATGATGCTCTTGTTATAGCCCTTCCTCTCTCAGACTACTCTGAACACCATTAATGAGTTACAAGAAGCTCAAATCTGTCAGCGTACTCTTCTCAGCCTACAAAGTGTGCGTGACCAGACAGACGCTGCAAATGAAAGGCACATCCCACCCCACCTCAACAGCCACAACACAGGTCAAGCCACAGAAAGTGGCTTAATTGATGTCAGTTGTGGGTTACGTATATTTTTGAGGGCCTGGGGGGCCACAGGTACCTCTGCACGTGCCTTTTTTTGAGTGCACGTATAGCCTACATCCTGCAAACAGTGGAAGACTTGGTGGCTCATTGAGCTACCTTTGAGAGCTACGTGTAGAAGTGCAACAATGCTGTGGTATGGGCTGCAGGCTGGCTCCCTGCTACTCCATCCAAATCCTTTGTTCCTGCCATCTGCATTGTTCCTTCCATATTTTGGATGAACTGCATTCCCAGGGAAGTATTGAGACCAGATCATCAGTGACATGTGAGCTGGTAGGCCACCGCTGAAGTTACGGACTAATGGATACTGTGCTTTGCTTCTCCAGGTCTACTCATATCGGCAAAGAAATAGAAACCTTTTCATATGTTCAGTGGATTCTGTGTTCAGATTGCATCTTCTTCCAGAAGAGAAACTCACTTCAGCCAGCTCTGCTGGCTTCTCTAGCACTCTTAGCACACACATTTATTGTTCTAACCTAAAGTAATTTACTACCACTACAGTTACTCCTATACCAATGTCTCTTCAGATTTCAGAAACTCCTGTATTCTGCGAACAGAAAGCAGTTTAATAGTGCATTCAAACTCTCCCATGTAATTTGAGGTTTAGTCTTTTCACTTTCAAATGAAATGTCTTTGAATTAGTTTTTGCCTTATAATAAACAGATAATAAACAGATTCTTGGTTTCCTACAGTAAAAAGAGAAAAGACTGTAAACTTCAAACTTTTACAAGGGCACATGGGACTATTCTTTAATTTCACTCTCTGGCTGTGGAATCTATACCCATTAAAAGTGAAAAGCTGAGATCTGATTACTATTTGTGCTGTTACAAGTTTGCATTTCTACCCCCCCAAACAAAAGGCAAAATGGGCTAATGTTCTTTTACTTTCCGTTTTTAGATCTTTTTTTCCTTCCTGTTACAATGTGGCACCAAAATGCAAAGTTTGAATTTCCTAGAGCACAAAGAAACGAGCTACTAACTACACATTTCTTTTCTGAAAAAGTCTTTACAACAGTATTACATTGAAGATGTAAAATATTTTCAATATTTTATAAACTATGAGATTTGGCTACTAAGTGGTAGAAAGAACAGTAAAATGGACCCCCTCTGTCCTTGCTCTGAATCATACTGATGTGATGATCCAAGTATGTAATTCCTTCCCTGTTTTGCTGTATTTCTCTGCAGAAGCATAATATATACTAACAATATAATTGAGTTACAGACATAAATGGAGACTGGGTTCATAAAAGCTAGCATGAGATGGCCAATAATCTAACCTGACAGGATGGGAGAGGGCAAGAAACAGCAGAAGTTTCCATCTCCTCATTTTATTGTTGGAAATATGACATAGCACATAAGGCCATATTTTAGAAGATGCTAAGCTTCTGTACATCCTGTTGTTGTACTATAGTAACAAGTATTCCCTATGTCTGAAAAAGCAGGATTTTATTTGAAGACAGGAAAGGGGTAGCAGAACCAGGATCCACATGTCAGGGATGAACAGCTTTCTGGATCTCACTGTGGATGTAACCGTATCCACGCAGCATCTCCCTGCTGCACCCCAGGCCCAGAGGCAGCTGCTGGCCCTGCCCAAGCCGGGGCACAGCCCTGCTCCTGCCACAGTTTGCCAAGTTTTAAATGTCGAGCTGTCTGTTTGCAGCAAAGCAAAATAAAGCCTTGCAGTCCATGTGCAAATCAACAGCACATGGATGAGTTTTCTCTGTGTCCCCCCTGACTTGCATTGGGTTTGATGGTAGAGTTTCAGAATGTCCCGGGCTTTAAAGGGTGTTTGGGAAGTCTGCTTTCTCGTACAGTTTGGAAAAAAACCTTAACTGTTTCATTAGAAGGTGTTATTTCAAAATTTGTTTTCATTCCTAAACAGAACCATAATGATCCAGCCAACGCTCCCAATGCAAACATGCTTAACGCAGAATAGTTTTTAGAGCAAACCATACGTTCCTAGACTTCCTGATAATATACTTTGCTGTTACAACAAATATTTTTCCATAGGTTTTGAGTCTGTGTTATCAGGGTTGTGATAAAGTTTGTTATTCCCCACATACAGACATTAAAAATAGAAAGCATTATGTGTCAACTGAATTATTTCCATTGGATCAAATGAATCCATCTCATCCTGATTTCCAACCTTAATTCTAAACATTTCTTGAAGGAACTGAAAAATACATAAATATGAACAATCACTTGAAGTAAAAATATGCAGGGTATGTTCTGAAGATATTGACATGAAATGACTGACATTATCAAAGGATCTCCTTGCCTCAGGATACCTAAACGAAATTAAATTGTTTCTGACAAGTTCCTGAAGAAATTTTTTGTTCAAATGAAACCATATTTTCAAAGAAAAACATTTCAGAGAAAAATCTGTGTCTCGCCCATTTAGCGTAGAGTCCCTGTGCGACTCATTGACAGAGGGGAGCTGTTTGCCGTGCCTTGTAACTTTCATTCTGAATTTGCTTATTTTTAATGCTCTGTGTCAGAACTCAGTGGCAATTTGGGGATTTTGCTTGCTTTTTTTAGTTTTTTATTTTGTCTCAATATGAATCATTTGTGCTGTACATTGATGTTGCTGCTGTTTGTAAACAGTGGATTATGAGTTGTTCCTAAAAACTAGAACAGGTTTTACCAGAAGGGTGCCCAGCTACTGCCTTTCCTTTAAATATTTCTTTCTCCTATTCTGTGTGCGTTTAGCTACACACTCAATTCCACATATTCTTGTAAATGTAAGAGCAGAATAAATTTAGGAACCACAGCACTTTCAGCTGCCCCACCTCATTTTCACACCAGAAGTTTCTAAACTACTTCTTACAGTCAGCTACTACAGATATGCATGAGCAGCAAACCACCGCTGCCTCCAGGCATGTCTTGTCTCCACGCTCATTTGCAGCATTTTTCTCAGGACCAGTGGCATGGGGTAGATTCTGAGACTGTTGGTTATTTTTGCAACATGGTTGTACTAAAATCAAGAAAATTCAAAACAGTGTATGCTCAATAGAAACAGAAATGGAAAGCCAAATTACTTTCAGACAGAAACTCAACAGTGTGAACGCTTTTTGGGTTGGGATGCCCAGTCTTCTCAGCCCTAGGGTCAGTGGTTAGTTCTGGCAGCCCTTGTGAATCGTATGGATCAAGGAGTCCAGGTAGGTAAAGCATCTGGTTGGATGTAAATACTGTAGATGGATTTCAACTTGCACTTTCTAAGCTCCCCTTTAAATATCATCCACACACACACAGAGACTTCTCCAAGACAAAAGGCTACTAAAAAAATTATGGAAGAAGCCTTGTAATACTTCCAGTAGGACTCCAGCAGCTATACTGCGTGTTGAGCCTCTCTCACGCTGTATCAGCATTTCTGCTTCCATGCTAAAAACTGGAAGTGAAAAACCATCTTGTTAGAATAACTCAGAATCAAGAAGAAGTACAGAGCCAGGTTGCAAAACCAGGAAAAAAATCAGAGGGAAGTAGGTGACCAAAAAGGAGGAAGCAGATGGTTTCTAAATAATCCTTGTATTTGTCTAACTGGGTAGCAGAGTTACCAATTAACCAATCTAATAAAAGGAAATCTGCATTTTAACCCAATTTCTTATGGCAATGCATGGAAACATCTCCTGTTGGAGTCATTTCTCTCTCATTTTTCTCTCCCCAAAGGTATCCATACCCATCTCACAAGAATACCATGAAATTCAATTGGTAAACTTTTGTCATATAAAGGAGAGAGCTGAAGAAATCCAACATTATTTCATAAGTTTCTCAACAGCAAGGTTTTTGATCTTCATAACATTATCCAGAAAAAAGACAGACATTTCTGCTCAGCTGAACCCAGCTGGCTGTGTTAAAAACATTTCAAAATCTGCCACTTCCCCCCCCCCCCCCAATGTCTGTTAATTTAGCTAAAACAAATCAATTAAATGTCCCAATTACAACTGAAATATATAATTATATTGTGCACTCAGTTCAGTGCATACTAATGAAGCAATCACCACCTTCTCATTAGTCACTCTTGAAAATTAAACCCAAGTGGGAGCTGAAAAATGTTTTTCTGTATCTTCAAACAAGGTACTTGATCCATTCTTCACTTCTTTCTAAACTTGCAACTTGAGCAGAACAGCAGAAAAATATACAGGATCTTTTTTTTTTTTTTCTTGTAGTTAAAATTCAAAAGGAATTATCATCCCCTAAGGTGGATCAGCTCACTTATAAATTAGAGACTATCTTTAACATATATGTTAATCTTTTGCCAAAAACTTTTAGCAAATTAGCATAAATTCAAAAAGACAGTGCATAGTTCTTTCAAAATTACTTTGCTATAATGTCTACCTCCAGGTAGGCTCCTAAGCAGGTAAGGCTTGATTTTAAAAAATTGTAAACAGTGTGCTCCTGTGTATGACATCTATTGGACGTGAGACCGCTCGAACTACTGATCTGCATACCTGCTACCATTTTGTAGATAGATGTTCTCTCAGCTACATATGCATGAAACCTACAGATCTGCCTAACTGAAGGAAGAACAGTTCAAAACAAAATTTGCATAATCTACTACAGAAAATAGTTGGTGAAACACTTTACCTAAGGATTCTCATCTTAATATCACTGCAGCTTTGTCTGCTTCCTCCCCCTACTAACAGCCCCAGCCCAACATGCCAATGCCATTAGAAGAGGTGGGTGCACACAGATGTGGTGTGGGTGCACACAGATGTGGTGTGGGTGCACCCCTTCTTTCCACCCAGGCAGCGGACGGGAGACGGGGTAGAGTCCCCATCTGCCAGCATCACACAGCTGCAGCCCAGCTCTCCCTGCCCAGCCACTCCTAATGCTACCAACAGCCAGGACAGGGAGAGGGGGGATCTGCACAAATCCTGGTGTTCCCTCCTCAAGCTGTTGCTGCCACAGTTATTGCCGTGCCTGGTACTTCAGGCCGGACAGACACCTACAGCAGCGAGGACATGGTGTGGAGGCACCTAGCAGCCAAGAACAAAAGGAGCAGGAGAAGTTTACAGCCCGCCAAAGCCGCCACGTAGCATCGTGACACAAAACTCGGTAGCCTTAATTCACCACCTCCTTGAACCCTGTACAGCCACATACAGCCGCATAAGGTGGCCATGAATCTTTAGGATGTCAACTCATGAGGCAAAGGTTACCTTCTGAATTTGTTACAGCACATCACGCAGTGTGGCCATGGTTTCTCAGCATCACAGCAACACATGACATATTGATAATAATTCTGACAAGGCACCACGTAGACCCACTTGCATCACAAGTGTGCAGCAAAGAAGGATTTGCCCAGTAGGCTAAGAAACTGACACGTTCCCAGAACATATTTCTGCAAGGCTCAGTATTTTTTTCGTATCAGGAATGAGCAGCTCTGAACTCTTCATAACTTGGATATGTCCTCTGTTTTGCAATTAATTGAATACTTCATCACAAATCTAATTTAGATGAAAAGTATTTTGGTGAGTGTGCTTTGCCTGCCTAAACAGAAATATTATAGCAGCTACTTAAATGGTAATTGATAAATGCGTAAAATTACTACCATTCAAACTGCAAATCAGTTAGCAAAATTCAATGAAAGTTTAAACATTTCATTGCATTAATGATATAAATGCATAAATTTACAGAGAACGGCATCCAGGCATTTGGCAGTCTTCCACTGTATTTACTTAAAGGTGATAATGCATTTAAAAAGCACTTGAAACAGAATATGTATTAAGTGCTACTAAACTTGCATAGATTTATTAGCACAAGCTTTTAGACTGTCTATGCCCTGAAGCAAACTCATTTTTATTTCTGGAAATTAAAAAAAATAGAGCGATAGATCACTTTAAGAAACATCAGAGAGGTCGCTATGGTAGTTATCTTAAAATACAGTATTTCTTCATGACAAGTGTCATTCTGAGCCTTTAGCTTGTATGCCACTGACTGATAGGACTGCCTAAGAAAATTTGGTAATATCCGCAGGATGTTTCATTTACACATTAGTGAAAAAAATGGTACTTTGGAAAATTCTCTAGCATCTCCAGACACTAATGATCCGACATTTCTAGGACCTTAAAGTGCCCTGGTTTTTCAGACAGCGCTGAAATCCTGTCCATCTAGAACAAAAATCAGATGCCTTTAACGGTGCTGCTAGCCAGGCATTTCAAATTCTTTTGGGAACTTCAGGTGATGAACATCACTAATTCTCACAACAGACGCAAGCAAAGACAGCAAGAAAATATCTGCACGTATTTAACGGCATTTGCAAAAGTGTTCTAATAGCATTTGCAGGACAGAGTGCATGCAAAAAGAAATATACTAAATACGTATCTCAGGATAAATCCCCAAGCTAGATATGTGCCTGCGTCGTTATCCTCAGTGAAGAGATCAGTAGATCATCTTGAAAAGTTAAGTGGGAGGCAGTGCTTAGGACTTCTCTCTGAGCTGGAATAAAACAACGTGATTGAGATGGTTGGTCAAAGAAATCTGGGAATTGTGTGTTGTGTGTCACAGCAGCTTGCGATGGGTTCCCATCTCTTCATTTCAGGAACAGCAGAGCAAACAGTATTTGTGGCTAAAGAATTAGAGTAAACCTAGCTACTGTGAAGAGTTCACATGCCCTGTTCCTGTATGTCAAGGCCCCTAAATGCACCTGGACCTTAAACACAAATGTTTTGTATAGAGGACATGGAGGAAGGGTGGCATTTCATGTCACCCAGCAATAGCAAGGCACAGCATTCGTGTCCCCCGAGTCCTGTGTCGGGACTCTCTCTAACGCCACCAAGCCTTCCTAATTAGCATTCCTATCACTGTTAGAAACAAATTACTGCACATTTGCCACACGAGCGTTCCTGCTTCCCACCGAGGTCAGAGATGCTGGCACTGTATGGCCTGCATCCTGAAGCCCCCACACCCACTTCAGGCTGCCACGGCAAAACTCCCCACTGTCTCATGCCTTGTGCAGCCAGCAGCGTACGTGCGTGTGTAAACACGGCCCTCCTCACCTGCTACAGACATACACGTCCTGCACTCGCGGGTTTTTGTCTACATTTACAGGTAGGCACCCTTCTCTTGGCTGGTACAGGTTCTGAATGGGTGAGCTGGAATGAGTAGATGACAGAGATTTCTCTCCGTTTCAATCCTTTTCTGGCCAAAATCCTTGCTAGGATTAACTCAGAAAGACCCTTAAATACAACTGAGAGCAGGACTTGGCTCAGGGAGTGTTCCCCAGTTTTATCCCTTACAGCTTTTCATTACCACCTTCTAAATCTGTAACGAAAGCAGGAGTGTTTTTACGGCGCTCTGTATTAGAGCATTGCTAATAAGTAGCTCCATTAAAAATAGTAAACATAAATCATTTATTCATTTTATGCATTTCTAAGTCCACTTGAGATTATTTTTGGCTGAACCAAGACACAAGTAAGGGTGTTAATTATTATCTTACTACAGCAATCAGTTAATAAGGCAGTTATGAGAGATGTTTGTTCGGAGGTTCTGGGGTGCCCGGAGGCTACTGAAGTCATTGTCTGGGGAAGAACACCACTGCCGGAGCTCGCAGGAGTCTGATGGCACTAACCCAAACCCCCCCCGGCCCCTGTCTGCCAATTAGCTGAACAGAGAGAGCAGACATCAGGTCTGAGCAGGGGAACTGTAAACAAGCGAGCAGGTAGGAGCTCCCAGCGCAGGTCTCGCACGGCGGAGAAGTGTCTGGGGCCCCCTTCGAGGAGGCTGGCAGGGCTCCGTCAGTGGGGAGCGCAGTGCTGGAGGGGGGAGTGGGTTCGGGTTCCTTCTGCTCCCCCAAAACAGCAGCAGCCTTTTCTGGGCTCCGTTGTTTCCTCAAGCCGAGGAGCAGGGCTCTGCACCTCTGCAGCTGCACATCTCTCATCGCTCGCCTTGCCAGCTCCCAACCCCCTCCACGGGTGAGTAAAGGTAGTATCTTACAAAGCTGAGCACCTTGATGCAGCTCTGCTTTCCCTACTAGCCTGTTCATCTGGTGTGAGAACCCCAAATGCTTTCAGTCTCTTCCAGGAGGGAATAGTTCCTTTATTCACTCTCCTGCTGCACCAGAAATGGCCTGACATCCAGACCAGTGTGGTAATGACCAAAAGCCATCGACTGTCTGACTGTGGCCGGATGGCCTTTGCTTCCACCGTATTCCCAGAGAGGTCAATACCACAAAACCCACTCTCATAACTGGTACCTTCAATCCAGAGGCCAAGGACAGAATGTGCTTTAAGATTAAATGCTAAAGTTAAGGTTCAAGGAGAGCAACAGATCGGGGCATCTTGCTCCACTTCTGTCTGATTTCTGACTGTTCAGCGCTCAATAACTTCTATTTTCCATTCACTATTGCAGCAGCAGGGGTGACAAGAGCTAAATACCTCCACCAGTGACTTGCAGAAGGAAGGTTAACCTAGTCTCCTGAAACCAAAGGAAAACCACAGCTGCCTGCCCTCAGCCTAGGGTGTGTCAAGGAACCTGTCCATAAGGAAAGTGTTTCTGGTTATGAATTATATACTACAAAACCCCTGTGGCCCTATTAGAGATGCACTTTGAGGTGCTCCAGGGGTAGCCTGTACAAGAAGCTAAATTCTCCCGGTGGGACAGAAGAAATACAGCAGTTGCTGGAGAGGAGGGGAAGAACCAACTTTCTGATGTACTTCAAAGCCAAATAATCTGACTCCTGTCAAGCATCAACAGGGGATGATTTTATGTAACCTCAAAACACTTAAACTGATTTGCAGCACAGAAATAATTTTAAAAATGCAGGCCCTTTTACTTGTCCTCCCTAATCCAACTGGCCCTCAAAATATGACTGTATGAGAGACAGCCCATTTAACTTGCACATGGGAGACCGTATTTGCTTGAGACAAAACAGTCCAAGAATAAATCCCAAATCTGTTCTACAGTTTAGGACAGTACCTGAGCAGAGGACTGTTCCTTGTCAGTGAGGGAAATACTGTCATTCCCATTTTGCAGATGGTAAACTGAGAAAGAACGGGGTTGAACAGCTAATCCAAGGACACAGGAAAACCTGTAGTCAGGCTGAAAAGTGAACCGAGATCTCCTGACTTCATCCAGGGCGATTGTTGTTGGGCAGATTATTTTTTTCTCTCAGGAGATTCAGTAAAGCTTTCAACAAATCTAGCATGAATGGTCCAGAGCTGACACTGTCTCGGGAAGCTCCTCCTCCACTGGAAGAACGTAGATGGAAAATAAGTATTAGACACATCCAATTTATTATTTAATAATCTATCAGGTTTTATGCTGGAACGGCTTGCTCAGAAATAGAACCAGATTTCTGTTTGAATGAGGATGGCAGGACTGGAGTCTTGGTATCTGATCTCGCTGCTGGAATTCATCTGGCAGGAAGACAGCTCTGTCTGCATATACTGCAATTTTTTACTAATCCTTTGATTCTTCTAACCTATCTCTGTCTGGAGTGTTAACCCTCGGTGCAGAGGCTGTGCTCTCCGTCATACCTCTTCAACACCTAGCATGCCAAGACCTGATCTCAGATGGGAGCTTCTCTAAAACCAATATAACAACAACAAGAACAACAGTAAATTTCATTTGCTCCCAGAGGGAGATCTGAAGAGCATCCCTTCTTGGACAACCACTACCCTGACAGAGCTCTAGCATCTCTCTGCCTAGAGAAACTCCTCCTTAATACAGACAGTGGGACATTTCAGAACCATTATACCATACAGTTCAACTGACACTTTACAAGACAACTTCACTTTTAATAAAGAGGTTAAATTGATTCCCTCCCATAAATTCAGTAGCTACCCCAACTACGCCTCATTGAGAAAACTTCATCTGACAAGGGTAATGAATTATAACCAGGATAAAATGTTTCATTAAAATACAGATATGGGAACTTAGGAAGCGTGTTTTTTGTAAGGATAAAACCAATTTTGCTTCAAAAGCAAATACTTAGCCATTTTTCAGGTCAGTAAGTTGAAGTCTGGGTGTTATAAATCCATCATCAATGTTTTCTTACAGCTATAGTAGCTGACACATCTGAATCACTGGGAGCTAAAAGCATGCCAGAAGAAATGAGCACCATCAAAACACATCAGAAGGAGATGTATAGCAATTGCTTCTCTAATGTACCTGACTGCTGACGGAACAATATTATCTTGCTTTCTCTGAGAGTGGCCGTGTGTAAAAACGAGTTCATAATGAACAAATGTCTGTCCATGAAGGAATTGATTTAAGTGTATCAATTAAAAATTAGCCCTAGTATCTTTTGAGGGATGGTTTTAAGCATAATTAATGCAAAAAAGCTTAACAGCACTCTTCTTAAGGTTCAATCAAGTATCTCTGATAACGGTGCATATGCACTACTCCCCACGTCCAGGGGAGTGTAAATGACTCCCTCTTGCACTGATCCACTTAAGTAGTTGTAAAATCTTGATTATATCCATGTCGGATGGATTTAGTCCAGAATAAAACTGACCAGAAAATTATTCCTCCCTCCCCCATAAAACATTATCATTTCATTACAAAAAGATGTTGATGATTAAGCAAACAATTGTGGATAAAATCATGTCCAAGTCTTTGTTTTTCTGGTGAAAAATGCATGTGAAAAAGGAGCTTTTTCTTCAAAAAGTTCAGAGGTCGTGTTTATGTCTAGATTCAAGTAAACAACAAATTTGCCGGTTACATTTTGATCAAGAGCATTATTTGCCCTAGATGATAATACAA
This sequence comes from Falco punctatus, assembly GCF_963210335.1. Classification (NCBI taxonomy): domain Eukaryota; kingdom Metazoa; phylum Chordata; class Aves; order Falconiformes; family Falconidae; genus Falco; species Falco punctatus. The sequence continues at coordinate 4,867,355 of NC_137591.1, forward strand.
GGGAATTCACAACCAAAATGAAGTTATAGCTTTAATCTGTGAAGGAATAAAGTCCTAGGGATTACTACTGTACTATCATTAAGTGTAGGACACTTTGCAAAAATACATGTTAGCGACAAGAGTTTCAAAAGTCTCCTGTAAGCTGAAATACCCTAAAATGGAGGTGCCAAGATCTTTGGGTTTGAAACTGGTTTTGTCTCATACACCCATAGTGCTTGGTCTTGTTGGCCCTTTCTTCTCTGAGGCAAGAAGCTTGTTCTAACACACTCATCTGCAGTGGACACATTTGATCTTATGACAAGAAAGGGCACATGAGATTCTCCAGAAATAGGAGAGCCTGGGGTCAGCTGTGGGGCATCAGAATATTTCATCATGATAACTCACTGCCCAAGTCAGAGAAGTCCCAAGGAAAACGCATAGCAAAGTGGGAGCTGGGGGCTAAGAGAATGGCTCCAGCATGTGGTATTTCAGATACCTCTGTCCCAAAGAACCCATTTTCCTCATTCTCTCTAGAATTTTGTGATACTGGTATGCAAATAATGAAGTCAGAAGAACTTGTGTCAATGACTTCTGTAAGAAAGACTAAAATCCAGCATTTCTTTTCATTTTTCTATACAATTAAGACAAAACTGTAGGAATCCTGAAGAATTCAGTGCTTCAAAATCTAATTTTTACAGTATGTTTTTGGAAGCATTTATATCACGAGAAAACATAAGGACATCCTGCCACTCTAAATGCATTCATATTTCAGGTATACGATACCACCACAGTTTCAAAAACAAGCATCTGAAGAAACATTTTTTTTTTAAATAAGGTATTTTTTGTGGCCTAATGTTAAATGATGATGTCTGAAGAAATCTGGAACGGTATTAATCATTTAAACTACTCATTGATTTAAATACAAGTGTACTGATAGATGAATACGCATCTACTGGTTACATTAACCTGCCTTCACAAAAAAAAATATTTCATGTGATACAATGAAATGCTGCAAAAATGAGTCATTACCTTCTAAATCTAAACTAAGATCTTTAAAAGACTGAAATGATGGAAGATTTTGAAAAGCCATATTTCCGTATTTTTGGAATACCATGCCTCCATTTTTAAGGCTTGATTTCTTTTAAGTATTTAGAAATCCCTTCCCACAGCCATTCAGAAGAGTACTGAAAAGTCAGTGCCTGATTACTCAGTTCTTCGTGACTTGGGACCTCTAAGCCCTATGCAGCATCAGTGACTGTCACATCAGGAAATATGAGCCTGGATATGCAGTGCTTTTGCTCAGTACACCAGAACTAAACCAGTCTTCAGTGGAAGAGGACAAGGCTTGGGCTCAGTTCTTTCCTTCTTAGTTTACAAACCTGAAAGAGGAGCAGCGGGAGGGATACAGAGGCATCTTCAGGCTTTCAATGCTCCCCTTGGTTGCTGCATCAGTTTAAACAGCTGTAATTTATATCATGCTCATAGGAGAAATAGGAAGCAGTAATCTGCTTTGTAGCCACAGCTACTATTTCACATGTTCCACCCAATGCATGCCATTATTTAAAGACTGGCTTGTGCAACTTCTCTATTTATTACTGGCTTATTTTTCCTTTTGCTGCAAGAATCAAGCTGACAGCTATACACGTGTACCTGCAATATGAAATCATGCTCAACAAGAAAAAAGTAATTAAGATGTTAGACTCTTGGCCCATGCCCTGAACACTGACAGAAATGCACCACAACTGTGCTGCCCTGAGAATGACAAAGATGCAATGACACAATTGCAAGATACAGGTACATGCGCTCCATGAGCAGTCGATGGGAGCCAAGGTTCCAGCTGCAGTAGCAGCTGTGGAAGGCAAGTTCAGGCAGATGACAGGATGATGGACGGTAAGGCAATGATGAATCCAGGGAACAGACAGCTGTTCAGCTACCAAAGAAAGGGACCTCGTTAATACCTCTGAGCATGCCTTTTTGGTTAATCCTGCAATGAAGTGTAACATGCCAAGAAGGGCAAGTACCCTTCTATCCCATATACTGCAAGAGTCTTCTTGGTGTGGTCAGAGCCACCACCATGGCCTCTCTTCCCAAAATACAGTCTGCACATGATAGGGAGAACAGAAACACACCACTTCTCATATGGCTTTTTTAACAAAGCAATTCTAAGAGCATAGTGGTAGAAATTCTGGTATGAGACTGCTTAAATTCAGCTGGTCACATGCTGACCCTTCCTTTGGACTTCTTAGTCCCAAAGTTTAGGGTTTTGTACACCAAAGACAGTCTCCTTCATATCCTGGGTGTGTTGATGGGTGACCTGTATCACAGACAGTCAGCAGGACTTAGCAGTGTTGGTCTGCCAGATTTCAGCGCTCCCCAGGAAGGTGTCTCAGCTGAAGGACTCAGAACCCACCATATTATTGCAAGAAGATTACATTATTCCTGATGCAGTAGGAATAGAAAACATTCTGTATTGTAATATGAACACAGTGTAGCCTTTTTGCACAGCAAAAGCCTCCAGCCACAACAGCAGCAGGAATTAAAACCACACTTACAAGATGTCCAGATACAGTATATGTTTTATCATTATTCTACAAACATATGTTTTGTGTGACTTGGTTCATTTATTTCCTTTTGGTTTTCAAAAGCCAACACATGGCCCTGAACAAAAATTACACTTCATGTTTTATTTGTTCAACTCAGTTAAAATCACAACACTTGTTTTGTAGAGTTTTACATAATAATGTGTTGTTTTCTATGACTTCTTAATGTAATTTAATTTCAGTAAACTAGCCTGAAATAATTTAAAAAGTCTACAGAGAGTTTGTGAATGCATTGTTAGGGACTTGGATTTTAAACATTTACTCATGTCAGACTTAAAATTTGATTTGAGTGTGGGAGTTAGTTGCTTCCCTGTTCGTACATGGAGACAAAACCCACAACATGCGACAGGATAAATTCTTCCAGCTTATCCAGGACTAAAAGGGAAGGCTGCTAAACTCTGATGCTCATCTGTTCAATTGGAGGACTAGTGGGGACAAAAAGAGGTGGTTCAGGAAACCCATTTTTCAAGTACAGATTTCAAAGAGGTGGGAACCGATTGTCTAGTGGAAGGCTGGGATTGCCTGATAGCACTGATGGACAGACTGGGTGAAGGAGATATGTGACAAAGGAGATGAGAGATGACGGTCCCTCAGTGATCAGTCTGGAAAAAGAAAACAAAATGTCAGCAGCAGTAAGAGAGACTGAATAAACTGGGGCAGAAGTCATGAGCTGGGGGAGACCTGGACATCTCAGAGACACTGACCAAGACCCACAACGTTCTATAGAGCAGCGAGAAAAACAGTGCAGGATTTCTTATTTTTGTTTTTCCAGGTCTGTTGTTAATCATTTTTGGCAGACCTAAAGGATCGCCTCCTGCTGAACAAGGCTGGACTTCTGGGAAAGTGTGTGCTTGAACAGGGGGAAATGAAGGAGGGTAGCATATGTGGCTGGCATTCCTGAAAGCCAGGTAAAATGCTAGTGTGGCCGCATAGTAAGGGGAGTCTACGAGAGAGATGACCCTGAGCAATGGGGCCAAACACATCGGTCAAGTTGGGGTTGAACTAAGGGAGCTTCCCTGGGTGTTCAGACACGGCGTTGCTGTAGCAGTGAGTCAGAAATGAGACAGAAGCGACTCACAAAGGATGAAAACACTCAACACAAGCACCCAAGGCATCAGGAGGCTTTACAGCTCTGAAAACCCTACAGTGTGTCTAACTGCAGCAGTAAGTACCCACATGACATTAAAAGTTGGTGCTAGATCACTTTTAAAAACAGCCGAATCTTTCCAAAAGTGTTTCCTCCAAACCAACTTTCTCCTAAAAGCCCCTGGAAAACAAACAAGCTGTCAGATTTGTAACATCCAAGACTGTATTTCTCGTCCTTACCCTCCTGCATCTGCTTTTTTTTTTTTTTTTTTTTTCTTTTCCTCTTCTGCTTTCGTATGGACAATGTATCAAGCAGTGGGATTTTGACATCAGAGCAGAAACTGGTTGCGACAGAGCAACACATGACGAGCAGAAAAAGAGAAAAGAGGGCAGCACACCGACGCTAACAAGCTTGTCGCGTATCCGGCACTGCTCGTCAGCTGTGACTGCACACTGCGCTCCTAATTTTGATATGACAGCCACGAAGGACTGTGTTCCTTCATTCTTGCTTCAGCTGAAGCTACGCTGCAGTTACAAAGGTTCAGAAACGCTCAGCATGCATGTTTTAAATTACAGATAATTCATTTTGATATGCCTTTTTCTTGGATCTGTAGACAAAATGACTGCAGCAGGGTTTGAAAAAAATCAAAGGCAGGTTTCCCTGGGAGATACATATCAAGCTATGCCTGTGTCTCTGGAGTGTTGCAATACAGCTTGCAGCAACCAGGGAGAAATCAGTTCTCCTTTCCACAGCAAAGGTTTGAAAAACAAAACAATTTCTTATATCTAAAGAAAACCAGCTTCGGTGGATTGGTTAAGAAGTCTTCCTCTGTATTTTTGAGGACTGACCAACATCAGGACCACAACTCCAACAAAATTAAGATTAAGCCTGTTGTCTAAAGAGATTGCTATTATACTTAGATTTCTATTAAGGTTTCAAAGTAACATAGCACTAAGTTGCCAGCAAGAAGGGGAGGGGGGGGGGGGGGGGGGGGGAAGTAATGAAGTTACAGTCCCTTATTACACAAACGCAACTTGAGACTTTTTTTAGGATGTTATCTATCAGCCTGTCTGGCAAATGTCTGTCTGGTAATAATGTATCCGTCTGCTGAAACAAGCCTAAATAATGCAACATTATATCAATAATTAATAGGCACATAGGTCAACAAGTTCAAGACTGATACAGGCAAATGAGAACTGAAGGAAATGGCTCATTTGGGGCAGCTGCCAGGCCCGACATGGCAAGCGCAGGTTTGCGGGAAAACGAAGGCAGGAGTGTTTGCAGTGCAAATGCCAGAGCACAGCATGCTTCAGGGAACATAGCTCTCCACGCTTACATCTGCTCGGTCCCCACGTACTTACTCACGGAAACGAGGAACCCACCAGGGTGGCACTTCCCAGGCAACATGGGATCGCTTCCTCTGAGAGAGAGAGGCAAAGCCTGCTCTTTGATTCATACCTTCACTGAAATTCCCAGAAATGCTGTTCACCACCTGAAGAAGGAGGGAACAGTTCTAAAGGCTGCTGTTTCCACCACTGGGTGTACAAATCTGGCACACAAGATTTTTTTTTCCCTATAAATAAAATGCTCTCACCTGCCTTTACCTGTCTGTCGGATGCCAGAGAATGGCTGAGGCTTTTTTCCCTATAGTCAGAGAAACAGATGTATTCAGATGACGACTCGCATCACCCCAAGGAAAAGTTTCTAAGGGGGGGGGGGAGAAGCACCCTCTGAAGGTGCCCCTCTTCACAGAGGGAGACCAGACAGCTACCATGAACTAGACACTTTTTAGATGGCTAAACACAGTGAAACAAATGAACCCCATGCAAAATGTCAAACTCTGCACCCTTTCCAAGACTGAGTGGGCCAGGGAGCATCAGCAAGATCACATCTCATGTGGATGCAGCAGCACCAAGGGCAGGTCTTGACCTTCAAGCCTCCTTAGATGCGTGCACTGCTCCAGTGAGCTCTGAGGCCCTGTGGCACACCCAGATAAACAGAAGTTAGCTCACAGAAGAAAAGAGCAATTACAGTATCCCGTGCTCTTGATTTGGGAGTCTTTAACTTCTCTAAGCACATCTGGTAGCCCAGATGAATTGTGAGAAAAATACATATTGCTGATTTTAGTACAAGCTGACGATAATAGCTGAGGTCACCTACCAGCCAAGAAAATTTGTGTCTGAAGTAACCTGAGGTATTTTAAAATGGAAAAAGAAAAGAATCAAACTTGCCATATGAAAATGAAATTAAAATCAGAGCAGACATCAAAATAGAGATATGGAGAATCAGGTATTAATAACGTCTCTCTTCTGAGAAGAGTACAGAAAGTCACGGTATTTCTAATTGTGATTCCTCACCAGCGGTCAAACCAGGAGCACGGGCTCCCATCCCATACAGAAGCCTCCTGACATTACTTGGGATCCAGTGATATAAATAAAAGACTGAGGTTGCTATTTGTAAAACAAACAAAGGAGGCAGGCTATGATTGTGAAGACTTCATCACCTGCAGTTGTGGTCAAGGTTCCACATATCAGGTGTTCAAGCTGATCCGTGCATACACACACACCCTACACAATGGGACCCCTTAACAATAAAAAAGTTACTAAACATCTCAAAATGCACACAAGTGCAGTGTGGTGTGAACACAGAATCTTGGTGAAGCAATTATACTGTGTATGACAAACTTGTCTTAATAGTAGTAACTTAAATGCATGGGGGAAAGAATTAGATTTTGAGTAGGGTTTTTTTTTAGTTGGTCATTTGGGTTTTGTTGTTTTTTGGGTTTTTTTTAAACATAGGTCTTGTATAAGAAAACACAGCAAACATTGCAGATACATTTTCAGAAAACCACAGCTTACTTACAACCAAGGCAGTACAGAAGGGAAACTGAAAGTAGAAAAGAGAATCACAAGCTGCAAAGGCAATTCTAGTAACAAGTCATTTTAAAAAGCAGATGACCAAGACAGAAAAAACCCAAATCAATATTTCCAGTAAACTTTGCTTTTAAAGTTGTGTGATAACTTAGTTACTGAAGATTCTGTCAAAGGGATTTTCTTCAGAGAGAAGTCCTAGAGTATACAGAGGCTGTTTTGTGCTCTAGCCTGTTACTAAATAGAAAACACTGATTCTGCTCACTCAAGGAATTCCACCAAGCTCAGAGGAGTGACACCAACGAGTTAGGTCAATACATGATCCATTTCTGAACTAAGATGAATTCATAACAAGAAAGTCATGCAGTCCCACAGTTCACACAGTCAAGGCTCCGCAGAACGCATTATGAACCTTTCCTGTGTTCTTCTTTTAATAGAGCACATGGTTTTTGGTGTGCAAAAGTGCCAGAGGATTTGTATGCATTACCTCATATTCAAGAGACCTAAGCACTTGGGAGTAGATTCTACAGAAATTAGTGCCTAAATGCTGGACCCACTTTTTCTCCCAAACTCTTTGCCTAGGTAACACTGCTGCTTTCCAGGGAGTTTCTGACCCACCCAGGAATCCACCTGTAGAGGCAGTGGTTGAGTGGGGCTGTGTTCAGTCAGAGCGCACACCCACTGAACTATAGAAATCTGCATTTAGCCTTACAACGCCAAGATTTTACAATCAATACCATTGCAATTTATTTCTGTAACTTACCTCTGGACAGAGGTACACATTGCCTAAGGAGGAATGAGGAACGCCGTGGGAAGTGCAAGGGGCTCTGCATCTCTGGGCAGTGACAGAGGAGCAGGAGCGCAGCACCCTGCTCCTAGTAAGGGCAATGTCTCCATCCCCTCCTAGTCCCCTCCCAGCTTCCATGGGAGCAAACCCAGGTGCTTAAAAGCCCCATGTATACATCTGAAGTCCTATAGATGATCTTGGACATGGCTAAAGAGTGAAATGTACCTCTGAGAGCACCTGCAACTGATTCCAAGATGCAAGACACTGAATAGGAAAAGGAAGTATCTGGCACCTAGACTTAGGTGGAGTGCAAATTTTGCATATTAAAGACACTACAGTTGTACAGAAATGATCAGATGAGATGACTCCTGGCAAGAGGTATAATATGTACTTGTATAAAGAACCTCTGGGATGGAGACACCCAATTCCCTCTCATTCTGAGTGGCTAATTCCCTTCGTCTTTGAACATCCACCTAGGTTATGTGGGATGTCATTAGGTTCCCTGCTTCTCTCTTAAGGGTAAAACAGTGAAGGCCAATTTTTTCCAGTAAATAAAATCGGATTTCCAGGGTTCACTTCTGGAGTAAGAGCAACCACTTCATAGTTCAAAAGTAATTGCTTTTATCATAAAGTAGGATTTTATCAAAAATCCCTCAACTTAGCTGTGCTGAAATCAGAAATCACCTTTTATCGGTACACATGGTCCTCACCATCTTCTGACACTTGTACGGTTCTGTCTCTGACCCCTCTTTATGCCAGCTCCATTTTTGTTGTACAAAGTCCTCTTCTGCAATGCAAAATACTCTTCATCAATTTAGACAAAAGAACTAAACTTCAAGAGGTACTGTGTTTGCACAGAAGTTTGGGAGTCAGCAAATTCACATGGTTTGTTTTGTATGTCCAGTTACTCGATCCCAACTCCTTTCTCACCCATATAGTAGGAGGGGTTATTCTTCTATTCATGCCTCACAGTCTTTTAATGGATTTAGGGCACAGCTCTTAAAAATGTATAAGAGAGACAGGCATCGCATGATTTTGCTATGGATATTTTATGAGCAAGTCTGGGTGAATGCCGTGTGCTTGAAACAAAAGACTGCACAATTTGCTACCAAGGCAGGATCTGTGTTATTATGTCTTGCATTCAAGGGTTCTGAGAAATCTTGGGCAAGAAAAACAACAAAACAAAGGCATGGGAGAGACACCATGGCCTAGTAAATGGGTCAAGACAGCACCGATACACTGCTTTCATAGTTATTAAGACCTATAATTCAGTCATTTGTCAGAGAACAAATCTGACTTAGGAAGCAGCAGCCTGGCCCCTCCTTATTTTATTGGCTGTTATTTGGGGGTTGCATTTGTCAGTTAATTGACTTAAACTACTACCTTCAAAAGACAACACTAGTACCTAGGTGTTTTTTACTTCTGCACCTGCAGCAGCCACCATAAGATATTTTGGTACCAAGAGCCCCTTCAGCCATTATTTATCAATGGAGTGATTAATTTACATCTGGAGCATAGACTTCCACCGCTACTGGACTGATTAAAGGCTTTGGTTATTCAACTGACAAAGAAGACATCACTGATGTTCAGGCACCTGAATCTTTCAGATGTGTTTTCATAGAAACACAGCTAAGGGAATCTGCTTCCCTGAGGAAGTAGGGATGTGCTTAGTACTTGGTACCTTCCCATTTCCAGCTTGACTGTAATTCCCATGACACATCTTTAAGGGTAAGATCATACTCACTGATGCCTTGGTCTACCAACGGTTACTAAATGCAGTAGGTTGGATGCAACCTCTGGCCCAGCAAGTCCTGAAAACAGCTGACTGCCAGAGGCTGGCAGGGCATCCCAGGAACGAAAGCTGTTCACTGTTTCTTACCTTCTTTCCCAAAGTATCTATGATGACTGATCCCTTCCAGACAAGACATGGGAAGGGTGGTCCCATCTCCTAATCCAGTGCCAAATTTTCCTCTTTCATAGTCTAATAACTGCAATCTCCATGAGCAAGAGTGTGATGAATAAGGACGTGATACCAGATCCAGACAGTCTCCCCTAGGGAGAATTCCCACTATGCAACAGCAACAACCCAAATTCTCTATCATCAACTTCAGTTTGAGCTTGCAGACACTAGCAGGTGGTGTTTTTTTCTGCGGGTTGTTAATCTCATTTATCATGGTGGGCCTACAAGGAATGAAGCACTAAAGCTCTTGCAGTGCTTAAACTATTCACTGAAAAAGACAGACACAGGATGGAAGTGGGGATACAGCACACAATCCACTGCTCATCAGCCTTTCCAAATCTGTTTCTGCAAGTACAGCAAATAGCATTCTCTTCATACTGTTTTCACTTATAGGTAACTACAGAGCAACACACTTATGTAGTGCATTAGGACTAGAGAGCTGAAGGAAACTGCAAAGCTAAGTACCAGTAACACATACCCAAATTCTAACTGCAAGCACATGCATATATGAGCAGCACCCCATCTACAGCTAAAAATGCCAGTGTTTTTCTTGTAATCTTACTCAGAAGTGAGGTTTTAAAGAATCAGCTTTGTCAGAGGCATAAGATTCAATCTTCTGTTTCAGTGCGATTCATCATTAGGGAGGGCATGAAGGAATTTTTACACATTATTTTACATGTCACTATCTCATTTTTCCTATTTGAATCTCTTACAATAAACTCAATGGATCCACAGTTTATACAGCAACCCTGTAATAATACTCAGAAAATACAGACTTTTGTAAATATTATCTTATTATACCAAATGTAACGACTTCTATTTGCTATTTATGGGAATGCATTTCTCAAGATGCTTCATAGTAGAGAAATGTAAATACCTCTTAAGTGGCAGTTTCTATAGAAACTTATTTTTCCAGTGAATTGCAGAATAAACAGCCTCATTTTCTACTTTGCTTTAAACCTCACAGAAACCTGCAACATCTTTCCAAAGTGGCGGATAATAATACTTTGCAACTCTGTAGCCATTTAGGTCTTTGAAGCTTGCTGTAAATATGAACTACTTACGCCTTCAGGAGTATCCTTAGGCAATAGCATTAGTCTCACGAAGAAGGGGAGGTAAAACTGCAGGTAAAAGACTTTATACAGAGCAGGATGTCACTGCCTAACAGCTTGATGTGCACTCACAACTTTATTGCTGGCTCTATCACAGTTCATCTTATCCCAACCTCAGAAATCATCAGTTTTACTCCCATCAAGAAAAGGTCTCTCTCAGTAGTAGCTCTAGAGTGAGGGTGGAATACAACCCCAAAAACAGACAGCAGCAGAAGTATTATTTTTCAGAAGCTCAGTTGGTTTTGCCCAATGGATACATGAGGAGTTAGCAAGTTATCTCAGGGCTGGCCATGCTGCTGCACAGCAAAGCAGAGCATGGAACAGCACTGGTCTGGAGCTGGTTTGCCTACCAGCTTTCAAGAAAGCTAATATCAGAAACCCATTTTTCCTGGCATCAACACAGCCTGAAGAAGCTCCCATGAAAGTGGCCATGAGGAATTTCTGTCCTCCCCTCAGCCTGTTAAGAACCGCTGTGCCCATCAGGTAAGTTGAGGAAGGAAGCTGAAACTCAGTTGGGCTGAGCAACCACTTCTGATTTTTTTGCTACGACACTTCTTTTACAGGGAAAAAAACATAAAAACACTTAAAACGTGGTACGAGTGCAGAGCCCCACTTGCCCATGAATGATGCTTTCCAGTAAGAAACAGAATGTGTTTCCCCAGATCCCTTCCCACTGCCCTGGGGATGTTGCTGCTCCTTAGGCTGCTATGGAAAGCTGCCTGGGCATCAGGCACTTAATCCCCCAAGGTGTTTAGATGCCAGATCTTCACGTGGCTAATTGTGCTGCACATCCCCGTTACCGCCATCCCCAGTCCCGCACAGATGCCGTACGTTAGTGCTGAGATCACAGCCGTAGGAGTCAGCCCTCCTCCACACACCAGATGGCTCGCTCTTCTGCGTTTGTTTTTAGTGCTTACCTATCTGCTCCTCAACTTCTGATAGTCATGTGAATTTGAGAAGGGAAAAAAGAAAAGACTTCCCCGACAACTAACAAGGGAAAAAAAGTTTCCTTTTCATATGCTATTTCAAAACACAGAGAATATACTCAAGAAGCATTCTGAACCTTCTCAGAAATGATAGAAATCAAGAAATAGGGGCAGTCAGAAATGTGGAAAGTTCCTCGGTATCCAAACAGTGTGGGCAGCTCAGTCAGTGCTCTGCTCCAGAGACAGAAGGAGACACGGTTCAGACCAGTGGACAATAATGCCCAACATTTTGGCTGGCTTCCAGTTCCACTGCATAATGAAGAGCAGGTATTTTCCACTTTAACCTTGTCCTTCCTAACCCAGTGGTATTTAAAAGATGGTAAATCCATCTAAATTTAGCAATCAGAATCTGATTGCACTCTCTCACTTTTAGGAATGGACATGTTTTGATTTTATCTAAACAAAACAGCTTGTACTTCTGTGCTACCTTTGCAGTAAATAAACATGTAAATATATAAATAAACAGAAACTAGTGCAAGTGAGGCATTTTACAAATGTGTGATATTTCCTCTCTGGACTTCAATCTGGTACAGCCCTACTAACTGTTATGATTTATTCTGTAAGTTGAATGAGATCCAGCTCCTGGGGGGGATATATAATTACGTCTAAATTTTTTTTTCTCAAACTTGATTGCATGAAGAAGCCTTAAAGTGTGACCCATCTGCATTCTCAAGACTTGCAAACAAGAAGGCAAATGGGGAGACCTCTAAGAGTTTTTTAAAAAGCATCTTAGGAACATCTTGCAAAAGCCTATCTCAGATTTGTGGATACTTGACGTAGACACGTGGTAATGCTTACATGCTAAAATAAAAGACAGGTCATTTTATGCCTAGAGCCTTCTATCATGTCACAACAGTGTTTGTGCTGGTGGCAGAACTGCTTTCCCGTGATCTTCCCTCTCCTGTTGCAGATCTCTCCCACCTCCTGCTTTGGGCTTCTCAGCTTTACAGTCAGCGCAATCAAAGAGCACACGGAGGGGTGATGTGTGCCAGCTGCCACCTGTGGTTCCTGCTCCCCGCAATGAACTAAAAGGGTGTCCAGCAGCTCACGGAGGTGATGGCACCATTAATACCACTGCTGTGGCCTGCATGGATATGGCCAGAAGCGCATCATCTCTTCCAGACAGGGATATCAGTTTTGGAATGGACCAGAAAGACAAGTGTTACCTCAAATAGGCAAGCTGGGTATCCTCACAGAAAAATCCAGGTTTTTTTCTTCCCATCACTGTACTGTCCTCCATTTTCTTCCTATGGCTAGAGATTGATGAACATCTATTTTCCTTTTCCCCACTGTAATGTCTGTTGCTCTCACATCCTGGTCCCACTTAACTACGTCCACATCCTTCCATACCGCAGAACCCCATTCTCCCCATCAGTGGTCTCATTTCCTCCCCATTTCTCCCATCACCACAGCCCCTATCTTCTCCTATTCCCAGCGGAGAGCACTTTGCTCCCCATCTGATTTGAATTCCTCCCTCCTTACGTGGGCGATGAATCATTCAGAGTAATGGCATTTTAAAAACTCTACAGAGAAGGTAGGTAGACGCAAACCTGAGTGGGAGTGCATATAAAGTACAGTGTTAGTGGGTACCTTCAACCCCAAGACTAGAAGTTCCCAAACTTCCCTGATGTATAAACAGTGCCTAAGGGCTGGATGCTTCCTGCTGGACATACGTGTTGATGGCAACTACCACAGGCCAAACCACTGCCACGTTATATATATGAATATATAACACTTAATATTTAATCTTCATTTACCATTTATCATTATCATTATCATATCATATAATTACATTATACCATTAACATATCATAGATCACAAAAGATTCAGGAAGAAGTCAGAAAGATTATCTAGAAGAAAAAAAACCAACCATAACAATGAAACTGTGTTTCCATTCCATCTTAACATTTGGGGGAACAGACTTTTCACCTTGAAATGCTTCTATGTCATTAATAGTGCCCTTTCTATGAAGAACCACCGAAGGTAAGTAACATTTTTCAGCTTTTGGCCTATCAACTACTGTCTTTTCTGATTAAACTGGAGCTTAATTCTAGTCTTAGCCCTGCACAGATTATCTTAGTTCATGTATCACCAACAAAAAGCCCTTCTAATTAGAGGGCGATTGGAAACAGTGGTCATATGGTCTCACCATAGGCCATGTCTCAGTGACATTTTCATTCTGAGTCACAATTTGATTCAAGGCAAGAAATAAAATTTTTACTGATGGAAGTTCTGCAGTATTCTTTATCACCTGAACACATGAAACAGAAAAGCTACAGTATGTATTTGTCCAGAACTTGATGTGCTTAACAAATAGCATGTTGTTTAATGACTTTACTCAGAACACCTACATGTTTTGTTCCTGTTACTTGTACAGCTCTTACATGTGACAAAAGAGACTAATTTTTCAACAGAGGAGGTAGAAGGAGGGGGAACAGCTTATGGACTTTTAAACATGTCTTCTCTCTGAGAGGCAAATATAATAATAACAATATGGGGCTCCATACCAGCTGTGTCTCAGGGACTTCTTTTAAACCTGTTTAGCCTATAATTGAAGGATAATTTTCCTTATTGCCAACTGTCAGCTCACACTGACATCACAAAACCCAACAGTGTTCTTTCTGGCTTATGTTTCATCACAGTAAAGAATTCTGAAATCTGAATTTTCCTTTGTGTGCATGAGTATAATCCTGAAAATCATGGCCTTGGTTATATTTGCGCAATACCCTGTACCTGGTAAAAACTTTGCAGTGTGTATGTACCCCCCCAGTCACCACGTGCACTAGTGTGTCCCGCTTTCTGCTCCAGCCATGAAGCTATGGCTTGGCCACCCCTGAAGCTCCCTGGCTTGTCAGCTCAACTGTGATTGCCATTTGATGTTCAGACCTCTCCAGTGCATCCCCAAAGTCAGCTCTCATGTAGCTCCATGTGCCTCTGGGATTTCAGCCGATTGAAGCTATGCCTGCCCGAGGTGAGCATCTTCTGCTCAGGGAGAGGTGCATCTGCTCTGCCATCCGACTTCCCTGGGTACAGAGCTCTTCCAACCACCTTCTATGTGCTTCCTGCCTGACCAGGATGAACAGGGACAGAAATAAGGAACTGTAGAGCCAAACCCACAAGCCTCTAAAGAGCTATTAGAGACCAGTGTTCTTTACACACCCCAAACATAATACACATGCATAATACACAGCCAAAAAGAGCTCAGGCTGACATAAAAACCCTACAGTCTGTTACAGGGCTGAAAGAAAACTTAGCAGACAGAAGGATGTAATGTTGCATTTTCAAGAGAGTCACTTCTTGCGTTGAAAAATCTATTTAAAACCAATAAAACTTCTGTTTTCCTTTGGTCATGCTTTTCCTGTGTCTGATCCTGCCACAGCGCAGATTCCCATGGTGTAATTAGAGACCACAAATGACAGAGAAAAAATATGTGCAAGTGTTACACATAAAAGTATTGAGGATAAAAAATTGTCTAAAATCTCTAAACTTCTAAACTCTAAAATTCTTCTAAAACCAAAATTTTTGAGTAAACTGACATTGTTTTTTCACTTGGATTTCAGACAGAGGCTAGCAAAATTTACAGTAACAAACATTTTAATTCTCACTCAAATCAGAAAGTGACTCAGCACTGCAAGGAAAAGCAAGACTAAATGTTGTGAAGTTCTGACAAACCCAGCTGAGGAATGAGCAAGCAGGAGTCCAACTTGGAAGCAGACGCAGAGTACGCTTCTGAAGAAAACTTTGCTGATTGTATTTTGGAGGGGGGTTGTCACAGGGCAGTTTCACTGCAACGTCAAATCACATGTGGACATCGAATCCAGTGCCAAATAATTCCTCGTGGGTATAAAACCAGTTGAAAAATTCCAGGAAGCCCTCCCTTATAGAGGAAGCCAATTCAAAGTCCCCAAATACATCCCAAAAAACCCACTTTGTTTCCATGTTTCTCAATCACAGGCACCTCTTTCTGGCTTCAGGGCAACTCTATCACTATTTTCAGACTTCTCATCTTTCACCCATATGCACAAGACAGCTGGCCCTGATGAACTCACCGGCCCAGCCTCTGCTTGTCTCTGGCTTGGGGTAACTTGTACTGCTTACAGATAGTGTTTCTTGAGAGCAGCCCCTCAGATAACCTGCACACCCAGATAACCCCTGGTTCCCTTCCTGCATCTCTTGACAGATCTGTCGATTTGTCCAGCTTCTGGAGGAGACACACTGAAACCAGGAACGGAGGGGTCAGGTGAGGGGTATCAGAGATAAGGAAGATGGAGGGATCTGGGGGAGGGCAGGGGGAAAGGGAGGAGGTTATGCAGGGCCAGAAGCTGGAAATGAATTACAGTTCGAACTAGTGGTGTGGCCTGCAAACCTCAGGCCCAACACAGCTGGCAAATCACAGTATTAATCTCGTCGGTTTCTACACTTTACATACAAAATGAACAGAAACATTTTCCTTCCTTTGGCTAATTTTTATGCAAATAAGAGACAAGGTCCAGTTATAAGAAGCTGTTGCTCCCCGGTCCAGGTTCACATCAAGTCTCTGCTTCACGGATACCAAACCATGAACACATCGTGGCTGGGAAGAAACGCTTCATTCCAGATCCAGGCTGGAACAACAGATGAAAGCTGGCGGTTGGAGCAGCAACTGGCATAACCTCAAATCTTTAGGAGAAGCCATCAAGGGACACCAAGACTGATCTCTTCCTCTGCCTGTTGCAACACATCTGCTTGGGCCGGGATTCCAGGCCATTCCCTTACTGACAAACGTCAGCAAGCAGCGTGTGCTTTTGAAGGCTATTACATCTGTGTCCGACTCACACTCACTCCAGAGGTTCCTGTTTCATATCCTGTTCTGATTGCTCTACATTTATCACGTAAATTAATTTCAAGTACACACAGGGGGGTAAAAAAGTTGGTATGCATAAAGATTATAAAACCTGAGAATTTGTTAGGGGTTATAATAAAGCCTGGTGTCAAAACCACACTCCCACTACACAAATACACACGGACACCATGAACCATGGGTTGTATTTCAAATGAAAGTTAAGGCACAAAACCAAGCCATTTGGTTTCCAGCAACCTTCTAACATGCGCCTTTGGAGACCTCCTAACTTTCTGAGTCCTTACAAACATCACAAACTGAACGCTAGAGCCAGCAACACTTACTCCTCCCAATAAACTGCACTGATACAAGCCCTTCAGAGGCAGTGGGTCTCTGTGAGACAGGAACAGTGAGCAGTAACAGATTCAAGTGCTGGCTTCAATGAATTTGAAGGGAAACATTTCTCTCAAACAGTCAGAACATGTTGCAGAACTTTGGAAATTTTGTGTTTCTTACCTGTGGGACAGAGAAGTTTTAATTTCTAATAAACAGACCTTTTTGCATCTGAAGGCCATACTGCTGCAATGAGCATTGCTCTGACAGGGCAGACTGCCACAGCCCTTTTTGCCATCAGAGAGCTCCTGAAGGCTGTGCTGCCTATGCCTGCTATTCTTGAAAACAGAGATGGGATTACAGGCTTCTGTGGGGTGTCCTCAACTCACACCCACAGAGACTCAATGTGCAGTTCTGTGCCGACGTGATTCTTCCAACCATCTACTCCTGTGCTGGGCACTAATCCAGGGAAGTTAAAAAACCCTCCCCCATGACACCCACTCAGCACTACAGTATCTGTTTC
Organism: Falco punctatus; assembly: GCF_963210335.1. Classification (NCBI taxonomy): domain Eukaryota; kingdom Metazoa; phylum Chordata; class Aves; order Falconiformes; family Falconidae; genus Falco; species Falco punctatus. The sequence continues at coordinate 4,884,412 of NC_137591.1, forward strand.
CCAACCCTTCTGATAAGTGTGACTGTTATTCTGTTCTAATATTGTCCCAAACACAACAACATGCCCCTAAGTTAAACAGTAAAGGAGGATAATTCAAACTAAGCATTTACCTGCAAACAGTTTTCCAACAAAAGGGGTAAAAAGATATCCCAGCCCAAACCCAACAGAGCATCACAGCTACTGCCTTCGGTGTCTATGATCCTCTAATAACTGTGACCATGCTAGGACATCAAGGGCTAGGTTCAGCAATCAGACTTGAAATACTTCATGCAATAAAACACCAAGTGCAGGTTGTTTGGCTCTGGTTTTCATGCTGTAGGTTACAAATGTTTTGAAAAATTTATCTGTCTTGCAATCAGTAAATAACCAAGTCCTGAGACCCTTGATGTGGGAAATGTATTCCTCTGATAGAAATATATTCCCATACCATCACCAAAGGGAGTGTAAGTCCTCAGTGAGTAGTAATACAACAGTCCTACTGCTGTAGCCTACTCAAATTGTCTCTACGATTACCTCTATCCACCGAGCAAGAACAGCAACACGCAGTTAGTGCTGTTTTTCAGTAACATCTGAGAATAGACCAAACTCTCCAAGTTCCTTGGTTAATGCTATAGCTTACTGGGCTAAGGCTGCGCTTCTATGAGTAATGCTTAAACCTGCTGTCAGCTCTAAAGGTGCAAGAGGTAGAGTATACCCACTTAAAAGACTTGGTACTAGCTCCTATTTCAAGCTAAACTTCATCGACACTGTTTATTTAGAAGTTAGGCTTTAGGATTCACACATATCTCCTCTCAGTCTCTCCAAGACAACAGTAAATATCTTTTTTCTTCCAACTCCCAATATGAGATGTGCCCTAAAAAAATCTCCTGGATCATTTAAATACCAACATAAGGATTCTTGCAACAGAGGGAGAGAAAGAGGGGGATGTATACCACATGAAAAAAAGAATTCCTCCTGCATCATCGTTTCTCCTTAGAAACTTAGAAGAGACTGTTTTGTGTACACAACACTGTCTCTGTTACAGACTTCTTTGAAGTCTGAAGAAAGGGATGTTGCAAAAGGGAGCTCCTACAGTGTGCAGCTCATCTAGTCTGCCTTTAGGTCAACCCAGATGGAGGAGATAGGGCCCTCATGGCTCGCTTCACCTTCATCTCTCCATTTCTGGGAAGGGTTTCATCAGTGTCACAGAGAAGATGTTCAAGCATGCTGCATTCTTGAAGCATAAACCCCCTCTTATTTCACTACAGACACAGCAGATCCAACTGGATCACGGAGAAGGTTATTTGTACCTATTTACAGTACCTCACAACGCAAATGAGCTGAAGACTGAATATGCAAATAAATGCATTTGAGGAACCAAAGAATACAGTTTTCTCAGTCACCAAAAATGCTCTGCTCTTTTTGTTCTTCATTTATGCCTGTCTTTCTGTCTCCTAAAAGGAATCTTGAATAGTGCTTAAATATATATAACTGTTTCTAATGTACTATAAAGAACAGTGATGAGTTCACACTTCCCTGAACATGACCTGAAGGCTTCAAATTTATTCAGACAGGAAAGCACATACCTTTTTAAAGATAAATTATGTGACTACAGAATCAGATATAATTAATATAGTGTGTCCTCATTCTCCGAGGGGGGTGGGGGGGGGGTGGAGATTATCACCATGAAATATCAGCCACAGATTAGATAGGGTATGAAAGAAAAAGATTAAAATGTGAATCGTGGCTCTTGTTCAGATACATATCTTTAGCGGAGTAAATTTCACCTAGTAAGTCATTTTAGCTCCATCAACAAACCACTAATCTCTGGTAATGGTGTTCCAGGTTACCGACTGAGTTGAAATACATGGGAAATGAATGAACGCAGCATGCAGATCCTGGATACCTGTATTTGTGATGCTGTTGACACAGCAGAGGCTCGGTGTGCTCCTGCTGCAGCCATGCTTCCTGTTACTATAAACATGCTCTGTTTGAAAAGGGGCTACTATGGGCACACATGTGCAGTTTATAGCTACTTTTGTGCCAACATAAATCAAGCCCAAATGCCAACTCAATGACATAATGTAAGACTTATGCTTAAGGGAGTCCACATACATAAGTGGGTTCCAAAGTAATTAATTTGAGGAGTCCACTTACTTACATTTCAATCTCACAACCAGACAGAGTGTGCTGTGGTTCCCTTGACTTTTTAGCGTCAGACTCCCCAAATTTCACTCTTCCATTTCCTTCACTTCCTCACCTTTCAGGGTCAGAGCTTAACACCACAAAGGGAAATGAAACAGAGAAAAACAAAACGAAACAAGCTGCAAAGCAGATTAAAGCCACGTTTGACATTCAGAGGTACAGGGTTCCTTTTGCAGTTACAGGTACGAAGTAGCAATAATTTTGTGTCCACAACTCTCAGTATAAACATGTTTTTTTTAAAAAAAGGAAGTTTTCTAAATGCATCCCCACTCAAAAAATGTCATGGCTCTTTAAACATATTCTATTTAATGTTCGAGTCAGCTGTTTTTTGGTGTTTTTTTTTCTCCTTAGAAATGGTCTGGGAAGTAGACAGAAACCATCTTACATTTCCCTCAACTCTTACTGCTCTAAATGCACGATCTCTGAGGCAAAGGTGTTTGCAAAGCAAATCACAGAAATATGTGCTTCTGCTTGTTAGAGAGGATGGATCTGCCTGCCAAGCGTCTTCTCCTGAGTGAGACCAAAAGAATTGCCATCAGCCTGTGGCTCTTGCAGAATTCCTGCTCTGACTGCACTGTTAAGCAACACCCCACACACCAGTCTGCTCAGAGAAACTAACTTGCTAAAGTCAGGGTCCAATTCCTTTCCCACGAAAATCAGAAAATTAACTCCTACTACCTTCTGTGGAGGCTGGATCAAATATCAGTGAAGAGACATGCAATTAGTCATGGGACAAAATGACCCATCCAGATTCAAGAGGAGAGATGTTTTATGGGAGGTAATTACCCAATTTATATATGCTGCCCTGAGTCAGTGGGCATGAGGCCATTTAGCAATTCATGGGATCAGCCTTAAACCAAGGATTCCCATTTTTTTGCAGCCCAGAAAGCTGGAACCGTTTCACACAGCCAACACGAAGGTTATTAGCTTGGTCCCACACTTCTCCCTATAAGATGCTCACAGCTCATTGGGGAGGTCAGAGGGATTACAGCACATTTTTGCAGATCCTAGTCTATTCTTAAACTGCAGTGTTTCCATATTTGTTTGAGCAATACTAGTGCAGAACCTGTTATATCAGACAGGCTGCTTCAGTCTTCATGCTTTTTAAAGAAGAGAGGATAGTGATAATGAGGACATTTCCAATGAGATCTCCTCTGGTTCATTTTAAATGTTCACCCTCACTTTCGGAAGGGATTTCACCTTTGTTTCTGATTTACTCTGATGAATTTGTAGCAAGTGCCTGGGCTGCCTCAATACTTAATGCACGTATTTCCAGGAGTTTCTATAGACATTCATCATTCTAGCATGATCGATATATAACAAAGGAATATGAGAAGCCAGTAACAAGAGGTCACACTTCATGGACCTGATGAGAAAGGCCCAGAAAAAACCCGTAAGAACTGGTAAGAGAGCATAACAAAGCATGGCAATGACTAACCTTTCCTGTTAAATAGGTGTTTACACAGCCAAATCCTACTAAGCTATTAACCGGGCAGAAAAGAAAGACCCTCACTTCCAAGTGGATTATTCCATTTCTTCTTTCTCATTTGGGACCTAGAAAATCAAATTTCCGAAAATGATGCCGTGGTTTTGAAAACACTAATACAATTTGCTGAACACCAGTGGTTTCTTCTACAACAGCTTAAACAGACATACAACACCTCCATGATTATGAAGATCTGAGGGAGGAACCAGATTTTTCGTTTTTACACTTGGAATTAATTCTCCTGTACTTGCCTTGTGTCTGAAGAGAAGTAAACAGAGGGGGGAAAATGTGGCTAAAGGAATTATTCAACAAAATCAAAAAATGCATGTGTACACTCTTACAAAAACAAAGAAAGCATGCAGAGAGTTAGGTTTCTTACAAGAATCTCCTTTATTTTAGAGGAGAAAATGTAATGATTGTATGATTATAATGTTTACGTAAAGATAAATGAGCAGGTAGAATAACTGAACAAAGCCATTAAACAAGACTAAATTCCCAGATATGATTTAAATTAATTCATGGCCATATAGGACCCTCTCATGTCAGAATACAATTCAGTCTTCAGAAAAATCAAAATAAATGTTCAGAGTTTTAAAGGGTGGGTCTGCAGTTCAGAGGTGAAACAAAAGCAGCTTTTCAACAAGTCATCCCAAATTTAGAACCGAATATTCTTCTGCTACAAGGCAATTAGACGATTCTTCCAACCTGGAGATGGAAGAGCCCTGAAAGAAAATGCAATGCAGTAATCAGCCACACTTAACACAGTAACAAATCAGATGAGAGTGGAGGAGTTTAAATGAATGTGCAAGTAGGAAAGAAACACAGTACAGACTTGAGGCTTGTCTAATTTTTTTGAGGTTTTAGGAAAATAAATGTCTTCCATCACATCTTGTCTTTTGCTTTCACGATCATTTTGCGATTTCCAGATTTTTACCAGCTACAAAGAGAAGATACTCTACTTTGCACATGATGGTATGATACCCTATGGTGACAAAATGATATCCTATGCCAGATTAGGGATCTCTCTGGTCCTTATGTATCTGCGGTTGTAACCACTAAAAAAAACTTAACAAAAAAGTAAAAGGAAGTTTGCAATAGGCAGCTATGGGCAAATCTGCCCACAAGAAGTTTCTTTCTTCTCCCTAAAAGTCAAAGCCTGATCTGCACCCTGAAGTAATACCTCTGCCTTATACCACTCCTAATTATTTTCAATCCTTGGCGTAGTCACTGTAAATACTTTCATAAACTGGATAAATGCACCTTTTTCAGGGTTCTCCTGAATTCTTCTTGGTGGTATTTTGTGGCAATTAATTTGTTTTATGATCTGGATACCTTCAAAGATGCCTTAATCAAGAGCACATTCTGGCCTCACCACAAAGCTCCTAAAATTCTTATGCATTAAGTCCAGACAAGCCACTCCAAAAATGCAGACAGGTGCCCACAGGACAGGCAAAAATGTCAGAATTTCCCCATGCCGGCTGGTGAACATGTGACCCAGCTCCCTGCTCATCAGCTTCTGCCACAGGTCTGGGAAGAGGAGGTTTGAATCCAGGGAGTTACTCTTCCTTAGCCAGCTCCAGGGAGCTGCACCCACCAGACACTGATCCTGGGAGACGTGCTGTGGAAGCCTACCTTCCAGCTGTCCTTGTGAACCAGCTTCTGGCTGCAGACAAGTCCTTCAGCAAAGAGTGAGGGATGAAGGAAGTGGGAACAGGGGCAGCAGGGACACTCCCTGCAGCCTCCACTACTCCCAGAAGATGTGCTTTTGGGGAGCAGGGGCAGGGAGCCTGAATTAGTGGTTTTAAAGTTGGGGGAGGAGGTGCAACAAGTCTTAAGAGTATGTGGGAGCACACAGGAAAGAAAACGAGGGAACTGTTGCTATAGATCCTTAGGTCAGTGTAATCAGCAAAGGAACACACAATAAGCCAGGAATGAAATCACGGCTGGAGCAATGATTTTGTGCCACCAATAAAATCCTATGGGCAGCAGTCATTGAAAGGGTAGGCTTAGCCCGGGTTTTTCATACTTAGGAGCACAGGCAGTCAGCCTAGCTAAAAAGCTGAGGGGATGTGATTTATGAGGACAGAGCTAGGTTAAACAACAAGTAAGGGCAGACATAACAGTCTACAAATACCCATAGGAGTGAATGTCAAGGAGTATGAGGAATTGTTTTGAACAGCAAGACAAATTTCCTAAGACTGAGGTGCAGTGGCTTGTGAAACACTTGCCCAAACAGCTGAAGTTCTGTTGGTCACGACTAGCCTGGGCAAAGCACGAGCAAAGGAAAGGCAAGGAACAATTCTGTGTTGCTGGACAGGTGAAAGAGATCATTCAAATCTGTCTCATGTTCAGATGAGTTCCACATCTCCTTCACCACAGAAGCTATCTGCAAGGTTCAGCAAGGTAGATGAGCTGGAGACAGCATTCTGGAGACATACTGCAACTGCTTTTCCCATTACAATTTTTGTGATAGCAACAATTACAAACCTTATTTAATCAAGACTGTTTCAGGTTGATTGTATAAATGAAGAATTCACATAGCTGCTGTTGTAAAGGAGTAAGCACACAACATCACTCATAGCTAGAGAAAGACTACCCACCACAGCAGTTTTACTACTGTTAACATCAAATTTATCCTGCACAGAGGGTGGGTGTTACCTCATGCACCCTTTCTCATGCCCACTTAAGCCCCTGAAATAGCTCTTACATGGACCTGAACTTTGTTCTGTGCTGAGCACCTGCATGAAGGGTGAGATCCAGCCTAAGGTCATGTTTCAGGGAGGTAAAGATTTCAGTAGGGGGCCTACAGAACATGCCTGGTACTCCCCACATGGGGAAAAGAGCTGCTGGGGCCACATCAAGCAGGAATGCAAGGGAATGCAAAGTAAAAAGTAAAAAAACCAAAAAGGACCTTTGAATTTTGTTTATCAGCATGGCATTGCAACTGTGGCAAGGTGAGGAACAAGAGGCTACAATTCACAAGGTAGAAAGGGAGAATGGATTGCCTCAGAATCCCTCAGATTGTAAAATTATCACCTAATTAAAGGAAATAAACACAGGTAAAGGGGAGAAAAGAGCTCCTGCATAGTCTGGAATTGTGATAAGGGGAGGGGAAAGGACTAAAACAAAGTAAATGCACAGCCACAGGCAACAAATGTAACCCTAAGATACCTTTTATCTCCCTCTTTTCTGGCAGATGTCCAATCCCAGTCCCTGCGGAATGGTTTGTGCACCAAGGAGGATAAAGCCAACAGTTTCCTTACTCCCTCCTGCCCTGAGACATTGGATCACTAATGTGGAGCACTGCTTAACTCAGAGAGGGAACCTAATTCTCACTTAGCCCTGACTCTCCTGAAAAACAATCCCAATGCTGGTGTCCAGTGACAAGAAAGGAGAGACCAACTGTTCCTTGGCCTCTGCATGGAGGAAGAAGGTAAATTCCCTACAACTACCCCCACTATACAAGACTTTATATTTTTTTCAGAATGCAGAAGTGAGAGGTGAAGAAAAAAAAAAAAAAAAAAAAAAAAAGAAGAGGAACCACATGTGACTCCTGTGGTGAGGAGGGGACTGAAAGAAACCCAGGAAAGCTGGCCGGGGGGGCAGGATTCTTTTAGGCTGAGCACCATTAGGTGGGTCACGTGATGGCTATGTGGTTTCAACACATGCACAGAACAAAATACATTGCTGGAGTGTCATAAAGAAAAGAGATGGATTTCAGAACAACCTAAAAACAAGCTGCAGTTTGTCTCCCATCTAGGGAGGACCATCCCAGCTAGGAAAGAGCTGACCATCCTAGAGGAAATTCTGCTCAATATCATAACAACATTTCAAAGCATTTTGGAGATTTTGGAGTTGATTAAAGAGAAATTCAGGCATAAAAAACCAAAGAAGCTGAGGAACTCTTTTTGTCAAATGCTTACAACTGGCAGGAAAAAATGTATTGAGGAAGAAAAGCCTTGTAATTAAATCCTTAACTTGAGATTCAGGTTCTTCTTCTCACCTTAGCTTAACGCTCAAAACACATTCACAACAAGAGGTGCCTTACATATTTGTAAACACTATGTTGCTTAAAGGTATGTGATACAATATAAAATATCATAATCCATGGCATGCTGCCAGGAGGCTACAGTGGGAATAGCTGACTGACTACACAGTAATGTCATTCCCGGGGTAGATGTATCTAAGAACACTCAGGTAGTGTCATGGTACACAAAATTGTGCCAGGGAGAGATTTTGAGTCCATTGTGTCGGTTTCTGTGTTGAGGAAGGAGAGTGTCTTTCACCTCGCTGACTTGTATGGGGCTTTTTCTCCTCAAGTTTTTTTGGAAAAATCTTGAGCCCGAAGCTAAAACAATTACCTGAACAGAGCCATAAATACTGTAGACTTTGAGTTTCCCAAATAAGCACTTTCTCATGTACAATAGCTTCCCATGAGTGAGACTACCTTCTGCCATTCACTTTCATTTCATTAGTTTTGTGGTGTATCACAACAGATCACACTAAAAACTAAGGTAGGACACAAATAGAAGAAAACAATCCTTACTGTGAATCTTTACTTTTGTCTGAAATCCTTTTCTGGATGTTTATGGCATCCCATAAAGTTGCTGAAACATGCCTGCTCTATTTTTAATTGTCATTTTAAATGCCAAAACCCAGAAGTCTTGCTTATATTGTATGTGAACACAGTGTCTGCTTATGTTCAAACCCTCAGGCACTTTAAATAACTCTACTGTACACAGAGAACGTTGTTCATTTTGTTTTTACAATTTTTGCCTGTGTAGAAGGAGCTCTAATGTCTTGAGAACATAAATGTATGTTCATAACCAAGGAGCAAGATCACAGCTGGAATCTACCTGAGCCTCGGATCATATTTCAGCAGTGGCATAAAGCAAAAAAGCAACTTATTTCTCTGTTTAATTTACAAGAGCTACAACTGGAACAGCACATACTAGACTAACTGACGTAACGCACAGGTGAGTGCATGTTACTGGTCCACCTCTGTGCCTGATCCACAGGGAATATCAGCCTGTTTCAGCCAGACTTAAGAGCCATTACCACTGTAGCCCTAGAGGAACCTTGTCCAAACCCTGGTGCATTAGTAAAGGTGGCAGCTGCCATAACAGCCTTCTGTGTAGGCTACAAACCTGGGACATAAAATGGGGGTCCTTTTATTGATTCCAGTCAGTTTTGTACCAAGCCTCCATTGTTCTGTCTTAAAGAATAAACCATTACATAGGACTCATAAGCAATTTTGCTTTTTTTCTTTCAAGGATTAAACAGGAGCACATCGTAATTTCCTTTAAATGCATCTATTATTCATCAGTATTCAGTAAGTTTTATTACGGGCTTAAAAACAACAGTATATATATCTTCATACTCAATTCCGATCTGCTTAAAACAAGAACATGTGTTCTGAAACTCATATTCACTGTTTAGATGTGATTGACCATGAAAGTCACAGGGTATAATACGTGTTCCCTGAGTAAAGACAAGGACAAGTATCTGGCCAATGTTCATTTTTCACATTAGTTTGCTGTAAATAATCTTACATGCAATTTTGCCACTTCCTTTCTGTTGGAGTCTCTGCAAGTAGGTTAGCATACCAGGGCTTGCAGAAAGCCAACACACAGTATTTACAGAGAGGAAGTAAATTAATTTCACTGTCTGATTCAACACTGGAGGAAGGTTTTTTGCTTCACCCACCATAATAAGAGAAGGTACAATCCCTCCTCTAGTCTGGCCATATTACCAGACAAGGATAATTCTGCTGAGTTAGGGCTACAGACAAGGGGACAAAGAAAGATAGGCTTCATTTTTCAGCGTTCATCCCATACAGCCAGTCCTGTAATAGCTGTCATTATTTGTAACATGCGCAGTAGAAGCATAGATGGAGAAAGGAAGCCATGCATGTAACGCTCTCTTTTTAAGCAACCATCGTTTTTTGCAATTATATGTATAAAGGTCATTTGGGGTTTTCCTTCCCTTGAAGTTGGGTTTCCTGAGAGGAAGGAGAGCTGAAATACAGGAACAAGTGGCTGCACACCATTTCCAGCACCAGTAGACCTTCCTCATCGACACAGGTTTAGGAAGCACACCTGAATCTCCAAACTTGCTGATGTCCTCTCTTTAAAGGAGAGAAGATGGGGAAGGAGATGGGTGGAGAAGGTGAAGAGGTGGTTGTGTCCTTTTAAAGGCCTTGCAAACACAGCAAAACTGCTCCCATACCCTTAAATCTATGATAAAAAGTAGGTTGCAATACAAGTGGGAAATACAAGGAAATGTTTCAACCAATAAAATGTGCCGGACTAGCATCAAACTTCCGCTTAAAAAGCTATTTATAATAAACAACAATTACTTACAGTATCATTGCAAGATCACTAGAGGACTCAGAGGTTGAAGAGTACCTGGTTCATCTGGCTGTGACCTGGAAAACAGAGTGTCACATATCAGCAAAAACCACCAGCAATCAACGTATTTTTTACGAGGTCTGTTAGAACAGGAGGTAATGTTCAAACCCAGACTGCTGGGCCACTCTGTGACCTAATCCTGGTCAGAGAGAAGAAAACCTGCCATTCACTAGATCACCACTGATAAAAGAGAAAAACCTTAGTTTACTAGATAAGAACATCAGTTTGTCTGGGTTGCAAATCACTTTTAAGCTCTAAAAGGGTTAACGGGACCCTAGAGATAACAAATACATTATGCAGCTGTGTAGGTGCTAGGAAGATGAATATAGGTTGATTTTTACAAACTTAAGCTATGCAGAGTGAGTCATAATTTGAACCTTGCGTCATTTAATAAATGGGTCTTTTGAAAGTCAACCCACTATGAATGGGCTGCCAGCTCTCAAAAAGCCAGAACCTTGCTCACCGGCCCACAGGCTGCCTAGTTGTAGGATCAGAAAAGCTATTCTCCCTAGGTTATAATGTGATGGTAATAATAGGATCCAAACAAACAACTATATGTTTGTGGGTTTGCTGCATCTCTCTTAAAAGGTCAAAAGGTTTAGATTGAAACAACTTTTTATTTCATGAAAGATTAATCCTTAATCATAAATATGTGTTAACCTCATTGCTGCTTCTGCTGTGCCTTGTAACATTGATTATTCAATTATGTCTCACATCCACTTTTTGATTAATACCTTTGTTAGGAAAACCTTGAAAGTTTAGATAAGTAACGTTTGCCTTTGTGCATTTCAACTGTAAGCTTCTGTGTGAAGAAAATTTTTCTATTTTGTAGTCACCCAGGGAAAAGAAAAGCAAGTGGAGGGAGGTCTACATGTTCACAGGGATCTCAGCACTGAGGAGACGGAATAATCATCTTTTGTTGAATACGAAAATAACAAAAAACAAAGTAAACAATACCCTTTTGTTCTGAACAAGAAAGGCAGGGCTTTAATAGTCTTTAAACGAGATAGAAAATTTCCATCCAAATGGAACCATGGAGTAGGTAGACACATTACAACGTTTTGGAGTTCAGTGATTAAATTTAATACTGTGCCAAACAGTGATTAGTTGATGAAGGGCGTTCATAAACAGAATAGAAACAAGGGAAGTGTGGCTCCGGTATAGCATTAGGCCTCCAGTGCAGTTTGGTGTTCAGCTTTCTACTTTAATAACAGGGTCAAATAAAAAAATGTTTAATTTGATTTATTTCCCTAAGGAAACTCAGTGCAATTGTAAACATAAGCTGACTGGTATATATCACTGAAACTTCAGCATTCAGGGTCAGATCCAAGAAAAGGGCTTAGGTACCAACTGAAGCGCAGAAATGTATCCTTTTCTTCAGCATTTTTCCAGCTCACTAGCTCAGTCCCCCGGCATGGAGTACTTGTACATGTGAATCCCATTACTAGACACTGAATTCTCCTAACTCACTGTGCAGGCAACGTAGCATCCTAATTAAGACTTCTGAATCCCTGCCTCAGAGCTGGGTGCATATGTCCTTTATGGATTTTTGCCTTAGTGCATTAAAATCCCCTATCCAGCCCAATGTGACACATTGTCCTTAACACCGTACATATGAATCAAGAGAATAGGAGCACAAATAATTTTTAACTTCTCTGTGGTCTCTCCCAAGCCTACCCAACCCAGGCAGCAAGCATGTAGTGCACAGAGAAGTCAGCAGCAATACATGAGCCCCATGCATACAGACAGCAACTTCAGCAAATAGTCACTGGTTTTGCAGAGGACAAGCAAGATGGTCCCTTGGTTTTATCAAATGAAATATTACCACCTGGACTCTGAGAAGCTACCTCTGAAGGAAATAGAATTTTCACTTCAGTTTCTGCTAAATGAACTGCTTCAACCCATCCCAGCATCTCAAGTATCGGTATCTGAGGTCTCACAAAATACTCACATAAGTCTCACAATATATAAGCAAAATTAAACTGAGATATACGTGCAGTAGAAGACATGACAGTTCTTTTCTTCCTTTTCTATCATCACCTGTGCCTACGATCCAAGCAAAGGCCACCATCATTCTAATTTGAAGTCCTCTCACTTTATTTTGGACCAGACCTGCTCTCATCTGCATTAGTATAAATCTATTGTCTCTTCATGGACTTTGTCCAACTATATTCTGGTGTAAGCAAGATCAGAATATTATTTTGGTGATAATTTGTGGGGTTATGCTAAAGGTCAACATTGGTGCAGGCCACAGATTTTGGTGAAATCTCATATATTTATGGGGAAAATAATTTACAGTTATGAATTATTATAATAGTAACATGATTTGTTTTTAAATGGTAACTTGCGATTGCAAATGTAATAAAAAAATAAAAGAATCTTGCATAAAATTTTCAACCCATCCATCAATTAACAAGAATTAATCACCAAGGGTGTTATGTGTGCTAAGTTAGCTGCAGCTTTCATTACAAGAAAATAAAACAAAAAAGTCTAGGAAAAATTGTCTTGGAGTCTCTATTTAGCACTTCAAATGAATGGTTGTGCAAAGCTCCTACTGGAGTCCTTGTCACGGGCAACTTCCCTGACTGCCAGAGGGCCAGGGAGCCTTTCTCCCTGGAGAAAGTTGGAGAAGCAAGTGATTTGCACCTTAAGAAAAATTTCAGACTTACTCTTTGCGTATGATTTGTGTTCCAGGTGGTGGTAAGATGTAAATCCTAGAGCCTTTCTCAACAATGATCAAATGCCAAGAAGTGGAGCAGTTTACTGGAACCGCAGCAGCTTCTAATGTCTTTGCAATGACAGCTTTAACTAGAACGGTACAATATTTTATATTCTGTAAAGCTGAGCTAGACCATTTTGGCAAAGAGTCTGTCTGCCTACCAAGGGTGGGGTAGGTAGTTACTATCTATATAATGACTTCCGACTGCAAGTGGGTCAGGTAATTCAAATAACTAGCCAAAACTGCCTTTGGTCGAGTCTGGTGGAAGTCTAGCCTGTAAGTAAATATGTCCCTCTGCTACAGACTGCACATCCTCTGCCATGTGATGTCTCAGCCATTTCCTGGTACTGCCACTCCAACGACTACTTCACTTCATCTCCCTCCGATTGTAACATCGGCAGTTTCACCACCGAGGCTGCTGTTACTGCACTTTCTGGTGTCAATGGCCTGCTGTGAACTGAAAAAATACCTGCTGGAAAAAACAGTCAAGCACTTGAATGACACCAAAGGCTCCTTCTCTCTCTGCCTTTGTTGTAGTGCATCGGGCAATCAGCCAGTTTGTCAGTTCTGCTTGTCCGGCTCCAAACCAAATGTTTCAGAATCCAGCCTGCACAAATAATCAGGTTTTAAAAAGAAACTGCAGCAGAAGATCAGCTTGCTGCACGTGATCAGTGTAATGCTTGGCTTTCCCTCAACCTGAGCCTGCATGCCTTACATTCAAACACGTGGACTGTGTTTGATCCTGGCATTTGGACTCAGATAAAAGGGTGTGTGTGTGTGTGTGTGTGTGTGTGTTTGTGTGGTGGGGTGGCAGATCCCAAACTCGGCAAGATGGCAGAGGCGCTGCCTTGCATGGTGGTTAAGAAATAACTCATATCTGGTTGAAATGTTACAATAAAGGTATGAAATAACTTGAATGGTAAGAAGTAACTACCAGCTCCCACAGTTCCTTCAGGCACTACGGATGGGGCAGGCTGCCCTGCCTGATGGCAAAGCTCATTTCTGTGCAAAGCAGCCTGGCCATAGGCCTGCAGCGCAGCAGCCCCTGAGAGAGCTGCTGGGAAAGGACGCAGCGGTTATTGAAAAGATCCTGCAAGTATTCAGAATATAGCTGTTTGCCACAAACATAGTGGTACGGCTTTATTCACCGTAAACATTTTGGGCAACATTGTTCATACTGCACCAATTCACTAAATTTTCTAGGTCTGAAAGGGAGTGGAAATTTTGACAAGCTTTGCAGTTGGTAACAACTCTCACTAAGAAAGTCAAACTTATTTCAGCAGACTACAGTTGAACCACAAAAACAGAGGTCCTGAGGAGCAAGGAGATCCTACAGATACAAGTCAGCAAGACCAAGAGGTGTCACCATGTTTCATAACTCAGTCCTTTACTGGAAACCAAGTCAGCAAAACAAAAAGTTGTTCAGAGGCTCTGGTGGCCTTTGGATTAGAGTGATGCCTTCTGGGGAACAGCTTCATGAATCCTGGCAGTTTAGAGTAGCTCTTTTAAAACATTTCTGAAAATGAACTAGATATTTCATAGAACTATGTTATCTTGAAAAGTTTTTGCTTGTCTGTGTTTCAAAACAAGCATGTTCCTGTAAAGAACAAATGAATGTCACTATTATTCCTAAATGTATTTGTAAATTAATATTGTAACCGTGTCACTTAAAAATACTCTGTTTTGATCTTCACAAGGTTATCCCAGTTGCTTCACCCCATAAAATTAACCACAAACACAATACTGAATGAGTCAGAACACAAAGCTGACTCTAAGAGAAGGGATAAATGCCTCCAGAGAGCACAGCAAGCAGGAGGCATGAAGCAAAGTTAAGGGTGCAGCAGTGTGTGGAAACTGTTGAATGAACAGGAACACTTTTCTGGAAAATTCTTATTTATTTCAAGCTTTATTTCAAGCTCCTTCACCTCCCACCAAGGCAAACGACTCTTGCAGGGTTTGGAACACCTGATGTGATGGACCAAAGTCTGAAGTGGAAAGACGTGAACTACAAGATTCAAGCTCTGAGCAGGATGGTGGGCCACAGGCTCCGGCACTGCTGCGCAGGGGCTTTGAAATGAGTTTCCAAGGGGCTTACACAAAAGGTCCTTTCAAAAGTGCTCCATAAAATACACCTGAAGAAAGACCGTTAGGAGTAGACTTGGTTTAGCTCTGCTCTCGTCTGTTTAGCTCAGGTGTTGTTTTTTCACACACAGAAACACATGTACAGACCTAGTACACCATACAATGCCTCACTAAAGTCTTCAAGTGGTGGTTATAACTTCATCCAAGATCAACAAGACCTTTTTCCACAAGCAATCCTTTGTGTTTGGGAAGCCTTTGCCCTCAGTTTTACTGTCTCCCAATCAACTAACAGGTGCTCTACAGTCAAATGTGAGCTATTTAAGGGCAACCTGCATAACAACTTCCCAGGCTGGCAAGCAATCTTAAATAGTAGGTAGGTACTGGAATGGGTAAGTTTTATTCAGACAAACAGGAACACTCCCAAGAGGAACAGGAAGGGGGGGTGGGGGGCAGGGAAAATGATATCCTTCTTGGTTTCCATTTGGTTTTCTCTTTCCTATGTTGGCATAACAACTCTCAAAGAAGAGAATGAGGCTCCCAAAACCAGACACCGTGGTAATCACATTATACAGTGGTGGTTCTTGAAACTTTCCAGTTTTGTTTTGGTCAACAACATAATATGCTGTTAGTATACATGATATTTTCTCCACTTTCACAGGGCACAGATAGCCATATACTGCTAATACTGAAAGCATCTCATTTCAGGCAATTTGACTTTTATTTTTTTTCCCTGAAGAAAGCACTTTAGGACAGGGGAAAAAAAAGTGAAAAAGCTCTCTCAGCTAGATGCCAGATGTGTCATTTTGCATTGTAAAGCCACACCAGAATTTTATAAGCCATGCAACTGCTCATTTGCATACCATTCCCATATCAGATTTTTAGTCTGTTTCTAGGATCAATGCATTGATGTTTCTCATACAAAATTTCCTGCTAAGAACATTGTATATATGCTGCCTTATGCTGCCAGATGAGTAGAACCATACTGCTGGTTTCTTTGGTCTAATGTCACCCAGGAAAGACTTCTGGATTTTTAAAAATTCATGTCAACCAGAAGAGACTGCTGCTGTGCTCCACTGCTGAGGGTCTTAAAAAAAGACATCAGCCAAATCAGAGGATGTGGTAAGGGTGTCTGCGTGTTCAAGTTCATTCAGATGAGGAAAGAGAGGAGAGTATCAAAGACAAAAAATATCTCAAAGTCTGGTCTATGTCCCCAGTAACTTGTGAATTGCAAGGAGCAATGGAGTGCTTTCACTTGGTGTATACATGAGTAAGCAATAGGTTCCCATTACAACTTCACCAGAGCCCCTCCACGCGCAGAGGCAGAGGGCACAGGGTGGCACGTGGCCTCAAAGGTAAGTTGGTTCAGAGGTGCGTGGGAAGGCCTGTGCAAGCAGCATTACTGGAAAGAAGTCCTGTGGTCAACAAATACGCGTGAGCCTTCACAATCTCCTGGATGTATAAAGTAATACTAATTTGCTGAGATGCTATACAATTACTCAAGAGAGAAATCCCTGCGTAAGTGCTAAGCTTCCAGGCAATGATGAAATTATACTAGGAGACTGTGACATTACTGTAAGTGCCATCGTTTCTGCTACTGTGATGTTTCAGTCTACATAAAAACAAAACTCTTTCCTCTTCTTTGTCCTCTCTTTCCCCTATGCCAATACACAAGTACTGGCACTGCATCTCTTTTATATTTAATCATAACTACTGATATTTATGGGGCATGTGAATACATAGGCAGGAGAAACAAAGAAGATGTTCACAGGCACTGCTGGCTGTGAAACAAGAAGGGCTGTATCACAGGGAGTATGTCAAACCCATAAATGGTTAGAATAATGAAAAAGAAGACTACTTTTACTGTGTAGTCTTAACACATTATACCAGGCCTGATAGCACACACACAGAGGAGCAGCCACACCAGTGAGAGCCAGCAGAGCTCCACAAACTATCACATAATAGAATGCACAAAGCAGCAGGCAGGCCACAGCATCACGGATGCAGCTAGAAGACAAACAGCATCTTCCTATGTATAATGTGACATTTACTATGATATATGGATCTCTGCATGTGAACTGTCTCTGCCTGCACCAAAAAAAAGGCATCTCTTGTGCACAACCAGACAATGGCTAGAATTAGATATACACAAGAGATGACAGTTTACATCATTTAAACCTGGACAGGCCTGCTAGACAGACTGGAGGTCAGCAGGTGCAGAGACTTGCTCTTTGAAGATGCTTACTCAGTATCAGTTGTGCAACAGGTTATCAGCGTGGGTTGCTTCCGTATAAGGTCATGACCCGAAAGAGTGGAAAAACTTGTTTTGTAGTAGTGGAGGGATTTTCCTGAACTAGGTTAAATAATATTTATTTAACTAAAGCCTGCAGTTGCTGGAGTTGCTCTGGACTGACATTAGCATAGCTGAGATCTTTCATCTTCTTTCATCTGCTACAATGCAGAAAATCAGTGCCTATTCATTTTCGTATTCATTCGATGTTCATACCAGAAACTCACAACTGGTTTTCTGGATTCCTTGATCCTTCAGACAGTTTCTCAAACCACAGGAAACTTAAAAATAGCACTGGTTCCAGCCCAGCCACACATTGTTGTTCTTGAAATCTGGGTTAGAAAATACTTACAGTCTCTAAAAGAGAGAGACCTGAAGTGAAGCACCTCTGTTACTACGCTCCTTTATTTAAACTATTAACCCTGAGAACAGAAGAGCTACTGAAGCCAGACTCGCAGTTCATTTTGTTCCTTGACACCGATTCCTACATGTATTCTCCAGTGCCTAGTAAGTGTTTCACCTCTGCAGCAAACATCCCCTGGGGAGAGGGGGAGCGCAACAGTGGGAGACACCGCTTGGGCCTCTGCACTATATTTGACTTTTTATTTTCACCGAACATCCAGGATTTTATTTTTAAGACCTCCACCCTTCTAATTTGAAGAACAGGTTGAAAAGTTACTGGGGGAGAAAGTCAGACATCTCTTTAGCAAACCATGGTAAATATTCTCTCTGCTCTGCAAGGTTTATCATCTAAGGGAAGCAGGTGCTAGTGACAGTTTTGCAGAAATCCACCAGAGTACTCTACAAAGCACTTTTTAGGATTATTTTCAGGAAAGCAGAATGCAGACCTCACCTGGCCCAAATGACAGCCTCTACTGAATGCAGCAATTTTGTATTTATCTACCCTTCACCCACAGACTTCAGGGGGGCTAACAATACTGTTTCCCCGGCAAAGACCCCTATAGACTAATCCAAAATTGATTAACAGCTCCAGATTTGGACTGTGATGGACGCTATAATGGAGTGCTCCTCCCTGCTAAACATGCCTGCTGAAGTGTTTTATTAGCCCACGCAGCAACTGCAGCTGCCTCCTTTCTCCCTACCCAAGCACACTTGCAGTTAAGGATCTTCCTGGTTTGCAAAATTAGAGACAGTACATGCCCGAGCAGCTAGGGCTTGGTATGGTCCAATAAAACAATGAAAGAAGAGCAACAGATGTGTCACCTTAATCCAGTTTAGGGACCTACAATTACTTAATATGCATTTGCCTATCTTAACCAGCCTCTCAATATTATACACTTCTTCTCTTGCCCCCTTTTTACACTTCAGCTGCAATATTTCACCAACTAAGGGGACAATTTCCACTGCAAAGATGCTTAGTATTTTCTATTGTAGTTTGCTTGTGAAGAGCCTACAGCACCTTCTTCATAATCCTTTTTAAGTACAGACTATTAACAAAGGCTTGTAAGTGTCCAGACAGAATCTACACAGAGTGAAGAGGTTATGATTTGAAATTATGTTTCTTTTCCACTGTAGGTGGATCACTATGCACTCGGGAGTAAATCTGCTATCTTTTGGGAATGTTTCCAGTTAACTCCATTCTAACCACATTTGCTTTGCTTGGTTCTGCTTCAGGAACTGAAACTAGCTTGGCTCCAGCATTAAATAACTGAGCAGGAAATAGCAGAAGGTTTACCATATACAGGCTGCCCAGGGGTGGAGCGATATATTGAACTAAAAATATAGCAAAGATTGGTTTGGGACATCCAGATTGGTTCCCTTTTAAATAGGAGATATATAAACTCCCAGTGCTGGTGATTAAGTTATCTTCATTGAAAACACATTCACATATTCAAATGTCACCATGCTTCAAAAAGGGAAGTGTTGAGACTTAAAAGCATTAAGCCCCAAAATAAGGATCTGGTCAAAATATGCATTCTGCACTTTGTCAGTTTGTCTCCGCACCCTTCAGCCGTCAGGGTGCCTCCCTCTGCCCCATCCCACACACAAGCAATGGGGTTAGAGGAAACTTTTAGCTGAACATCAGAAAATTCAGCAATAATTCTAACCTGATAGGAAATTTCATCACGGGTGGGGATAGTGTTTATTTGGAAACTGGAGGAAAGATAGGAATAGCCTCAAGCACCCAGATGAAAAGGGGCAAGCAAAATACAATACTGCAAATGCAATATAAAATTTGTGGAAATTTTGCCAAAGGAGTAGTTGCAAATGAAGTCCCAAGTCATTAGCAGGAAATAATCAAGTACCAAAATATCCTTACAATCAAGATTTCAAATCCTTCAAACTACTGTCCAATCTTTTAATTAACTTGTTATAAAGATGCAACAAAAGAGAGTTTGTGCCCTTAGCTACCTCTGATATACACTAAGGTAGCATCGGCGCAATCACTGAATCAAGGCAAAACAAGTAGAAACGAAATCCACTTCCAGTCTTGGGTAGCAAACTCTAGGTCTGACTCTATGTTACTCTTTCAACAATAAGTATTTTACTGTCTCCCAATCACATTCTGGAAGAATGAATCCTACTCCAGATCTTAACTAGACTGCAAAAATAAAACCTAGATGGCTCATTTATTGATACTGTGAATTATCCAAACAAGTAATTTTATTGCTATTAAGCAAAATATAACAGCTGGAAAAATAAACCTCAAGCTGTTGTTGAGAGTTCAGCTACAGAGAGAGAGAGTGAAATGGTTGAAACAAACAGAAAAAGCACTTCCCAAAGAACGCTGAGAATGGGGTGAGCCCTCGTTTGCTCTGATTACTGCCAGATCGATGTGGCTGTTTGGTTTGATGGATGAAGAGATAGCAAGTCAGGTGGGAAAGTGCCCCCATGAAAGTAAACCTGCATTGTATCTAATCCACTAGGGAGGAAAACTGTGGGAAAAAATATTGTTGGCAAAGTACAAGGCACGCAAGCCTGCTATACTATTCTTGCTGTTCTTCAGAGGAAGACAGGAGCACAGATGTTAATGCAAGGGTCTCCCCAGCCTGGGGAAAAAAAAAGGGGGGGGGTGGGTGGCAAAGAAAAGAGTGCCTATCCAAGAAAGTTACTCCTATCACTATAAGTCTCCCCAGTTCTATTTAAAGAAAGGAAAAGAGCCAACAGAAGAAGCTGTGTTTTGCAGCCCTGCATAAACACCCGCAGATAAGGGTGGTACCAGGTGTCAGCTAGCCCTGCAAAGTCACTGAAATGTCAAGGATTGTTTTTCCTCTACTCCCTTTCTCTTTCCTCTGACTGGGAACTGCCAATGTTTATTTAAAAGATATCCCTTGTATTTGGCAAGAATGCCAGCAGGGCAGACGTTAATGGATTATTATTTGGAGCTGGAAGCCTGCCAAGGTGATAAGGATAGCTTGCCTACCCAAAGGCCCAGAGCCATGCCATTAACAGTGGGAGTCAGAAATGAAATTGTCCTGCCAGATGCTTTGCTATACTGAGTACAGCAGAGACTTTGAAAGCGAGCTGCCTCCAACTTATGTTTGATCTGACCTACAAAAATAATTAAATAAGTAAAGAGGCAGACACGGGCTATAACGGGGGACTAATCCATCTGTAAGACCCAGGTCTGATTCCTCTCTTTTGCAGCAGTGTGGAGAATCTGTTCAAACCACCGTGAAGTCACTGCAAATGTTTCTTTCTGTTCACTTCTCTGCCCTTGAACTAGATCTCAACCTGGAAGCCCTGAACTCAACTGCTAAAAGCAGTGCAAGTCAGAGACCTCATTGTACTGCTGCAGCTTCAACAGTAAAATGACAACAAAAACATACCTCATTTTTAGCTCTGCTCTGAAGAGGAGCCTGTCTTTGTGGAGCTATCCCCACAGTAAAATGGTTAATGCCAGTACCCCCTGAGAAGGCAAGCCTGAAGGAATGTGGTATTTTGTGTCTGAGATATATTTAGATTAACATTGTTTACTATTAATCTTCCTCTCCGCAAAGCCCTTTCTTTCCCAACAGACAAAAAATGACCAGTATCGCTCCACCCTTGTTATCATATGTTCTTTGGAAGACAACCTTTTCCATGGCCCATCAGACAGCATGGACTATAATTAAGGTGCTTATAATACAATTTAGTAAAAGCAGGAGCTGGGGCACAGTAGCATTTACTGCTGTGATTGAAAGCCTTAAAGGTTATGTGGAATTTACCAAGTAGTAATTTTATCTGTTTGGAGCTGGCAAAAAAAAGAAACTCTGTGCTCATTTGAGAAGCTGGTCTGCCACTAGTGAAGTTGAAGTAAATAGAACTGCTTCCCTGCTTCTCATGATTGCATGCAATGAAGTATTACCCCAGACAGCTGTTCCCTCTGAAAAGACAACACGCATGAAGATTTAGGGTTTTTTTTTCTCTGCATTTCTTTTTTCTCACCTTAAAAATGCCTAAACCAAACCCGCAGGCTCACATACTGTTACCTCTGGGAGAACACACAGCCCACCTTTGCTGGTGACCTCTCCTGGACTACGTTCAAATCAGGTTCAGAACATGGTGACACCCTTACGTAGAGCAGTCAGTCATTTCATACCAAGAGTGATGGCTAATATTGCCAAAGGAAATTCAGTGCCAAAATAAAAATACATTTCTTTACTAACTTCTGACATTTTGTTGTGCCTCTGTGCAACTGTTCTTGAGGCCTTTAAGTAGGATTGTTCCCTGAAACAGGTCTCTACCAGCAGCACAAAATTCAGACATCTGGAGCTGTAGAGCCATCCTCAGTATCAAGGTCATCATAAGGAGTGTCAAGTACACAAGTCAAGAGAGAACTAATCTAACAGCAAACCTGGGGTCTGGAACTTGGGCTGACTTTTCTGTCTGCTTTTCATACTACGCTAATTTTGCAGACATTTGAGTACTTGCCCTGTAGCTCAGGCAGCATAGTACAGCTGATTCTGAATGGCTCTGTCCTCTCCCTACTAACTGTCTGAAAGAAGAATAAGGTAGGAAAAAAGACCCCTCTTTTCCATCTGATATTTCTGCCCGGTTTCTTGATGGGAAGATATGTGAGGTTACAAAGACAAAGTCTTTTTGATGGATGTATCAAGAATTAAATGAGATCAAAGTTATTCTACTTTCTGAAGGTAATTTACATTTTTTAGATGGATGCCTAAGCTGGAACACACAATTTAACCAACTCCAGACTTATTTTACTCCACAGTCCTCAAGTGGAATCTTCACAACAGGAAGGTGTGAATTGCTGAAACTCTACTGGGTTGTCAATGGTGAAAGTTAGTGAATTCTTGGATGTAGCTTTGTATTAGCATCACTTTCTGCGGTGATCATTTAATGTGGAGGTTGTTTGGTATCTAAGTGCCTTGGTCTCACAGCCATGAATTGCTGGAGCTGAAGAAAGGTAAGTCACCTATGCATGTCGTGCATGGGGTCTCCAGGCTATGATGGCACAGGTGAAAGTTTGTAGAGAAGAAGAGTGCTGCTGCAAAGAGGGATAAACAACTCAGGCATGTAAACACCACTTATTGTTTCTTTATCATTCACTAGGAAACAAAGATAGTGTTTCTCAGCAGCAGTTTTACCATTACAAACAGCAATCTGATTCCATGGTATCAGAGCTTATTCCTAGCACTAGGAGTGGGTGCACCAAGGAAGGACAGATGGAGGCTGTGCCACAATCAACATGCAGTAGGCTGTCTGTCCTCACCCAGTCATCTGCCTTCTCATTCCTCTCTGACTGCACTGGGACTGCTCTGACCCCACCCCGTAAGCTGTTTCTTTCATGCTGTCTCCTTAGTTGTTTTTCAAGAGCTTTCTTGCTGCCCACATGTGTCTACTCCTCCTCTTGGATGCTGTGGTTTCTACAGAAGCAACAGATTGCTGTGATGTTGTCCTTTTGATCTAATGAGAAAAACTCCTACAACAATGATGTGCATGTGTTTCTTTCCACATTATTTAGCAAGGGGGCTTGGAGACACACATCTCTCCCTGGATCCTACCTTTTCTGTAGGTCCTACCTTTACTGCCACTGCTCTCTCAGCTTAATAAGCTTTTCCCTCCCCCAGCCCTAAATCTGCAACACTTCTTGCTCTCACCAAGCAGCCATCAGTCCTCACACTTTACCTGCCCTCCCCGTGGACTGCTGCTACTGTTCTTCGAGGTAAAACTGTCCACACAGCAAGTGTGGGAACGATACCAATGTCACTTCATATAACCTGATGTGCAATGCTTACTAAGTTCTTAATCATTGTGTATTTTTCCACAGCTTGAGTACAACACAGGGTTTTCCAAAGTCAGACACAAAAACCTAGCTGGCTTCAGTCAGGACAGAATGGGCTCCAGGGTCACTGCTAAAATACCATACAGCACCTGCCCATTTTCTCTGCTATTCCGTCTCTGGTAATAGCTCATCAACAGGATTAGCTCTTTGTGGTTGAACAGGGATATCAGGTTTCTTTCTCATTTTTGCTCATGATCATTTTATTTCTGAATCACAGACTCAAGAACAGATTTTAAAAGTGGCAATGATCATTCCATGTACTGGTACTGTTCTAAGATCTCAAAAAGCCTATATTCTCACACAAATAAATTTAGCCTTTCAAATCATTTGGGGAAGATAAGAAATAGTTGTACCCATCTTACTACAGGCAGTGAGGTTATTACAGATCTGCCAAAAGACAAACTTGGGCATTGGTGGTAAGAGAACCCAGCTCCATAACGTGCTCCCCAAATTGTTTTCTAAATCACTTGGAGCATCACCTAACAAATAATCTGAGTCTCTGTGCCATGGTTAATCTCAGTGCAGAAAGCAGCACTGCTTAGCACAAAAGCTGATTCTCACCGATCAAAGGAAGTATAAAGGTGCATTTTCTTGGTAATTACAGTTGTACCTATCAAAGGGAACTTACCACAGTGGACAATATCAATTCTTTGTCTCTCATTCCCTACAACAATGCAATAGACCTCAGGATTATCAGTTTCTTTTTAGAAAATTCCCCTTTATACATCTCACCTTCTTTCTTGGCACTTTGTTGGATTGCTATATTTCTCTGTAAATTCCACCTACTTCCAAAGTCCCCTGTCTCCCCCCACAACAGCACTGGTGGGCTCCTTCTACCACTGGTACTGACTCAGCCTGGGACCACGTACAAATCACTATGGCTCCCAGGGCTGCAGTTTGAATCCCATAAAACAGCTACTTCACTTCTGGAGGCTTGATGACTAAGTATGCCAAGTGCTCAGCTCCTCCCATGCAGACACCTGATGAGAGTGTCACAAACTAATAAGGGACTTGTCAGCAAGGTCCCTGTGCTCTCTTGAAGGAAACAGTCAGAAAAGCAGACCTGATACAGTGTGGGAGATGGGCTTCACACATGAAAGCTGGCTCTTTGTACGCCTCTCCCCCAGAACTCCACTATCAAGACCACAGTATTAATCCATGTGACATGTCCTATGTACATGGGACAACCTCGTGGAAGATCAGACATATCAGTTCCTGTGTGAAGCCACCTTGAAAGATCTGGCAAGCCTAAGCACAGTAAGGTTGTGTGCATAACTTGGAGTAAGTCTGAGCTTACTCCATTCGGCATATGATGCAGAGCCCTCTGTTCATTTACAGATGAGCCAGCATGCAGTCTGAGGGCATGGTTGGGCTCTCAGAGAGTGTGTTCAAAATGGATGGATGTTCACGGTCCTGCCTTGCTGTGACAAGAAAGACATTTTTAGCACCAGAAAAAACATGGGCACTTTGAAGTTTGAAAGGAGTACAGGTGTGTACATGCGTGAGACTTGTCTTGTATAGTGTGTCAACATCCTCTCAGAGAGATTCAGTTTGCTTGGCAGTGACGGAGAATCCCACGAGTGGTGCTGTCTTAAAGCCGAGATTCCCAGTTTGGGTGACCTCCTCCCATGCACTTCATTAAAGTGGAAAGAAAAAAGAGCAATGCTCCTGGAGCTCACTTAGGTCAAATATGAGGTTTCATTTGCCTGTTTGCCTCATTTTGCCGTCATCTTGAAGGTAAAAATAGGGGGTGGGAAGGCACCAAGAGAAAAAAGCACCATAAATCATTCATTGTATTAGCAGGAGGCTGGATTGGCAAGCCTTGCTCATTTAGCTACCTTAAACTTCATCCAACCTGCTTATCCCCAAGCTGCAGGAATAACAGACCACTTGAAAGGTAATATTTTTACTATTAGTGAAGAAAGGAAAAAATGTGATCTTTTCTGTAGCATGGGAATAATTTTTCCAGAGCTACATAGAATGAGCCTGAGTGAATACTGCTATTTTTGGCAGTAGCCCTCCTGCTTAGCTCACATCAATAATTTTAATGCTTTATTTGTGGTTTGGGCTGTAAGCAATGGTGAAAGCCTGTGGAGAAAAAAAAAAAGTGGCAAAATTTGCTAAATAATTTTGAGTTCATGACATTCATAAAAATACACGCATGTTTTCAGAATTCTTAGAGTCCATACATGCTCATAAAGCTTAACTATTGAAAGCATTTTATTTTACATATGCAAACATCACTGAATTACTCTTTATGAGGTTTTAATTGGACCTTTAAGGTTTCAGTGGTTACAATGACAGACTGTCAAACACATTCTTAGATTCCTGTGTCTTGCAATGTCAGTAATACAGAGAATCACATGTTTTGTCCCAGTAGCGTTTTTCTCAGTATTTTTCACTTTTTATATCACAGCAGCACCAAGAAGCCCCACTCAGATATCAGGGCTCTGGTGTTTCAGGTGCTGCATAAACAAAGAACTAAGCCAGGCTTTCAAGGTCTCAAAGCACTTTACGTTTTATGGGGAGATATTTCACTACGATAATTACAGCTTATGTTGTATCGTCTTCCTTGCTCTCCTACAGCGGTTTTGACCCCTATGTAGGTGGCCTGCTCTTCAGAGCTGTGGAGATCCCAATGCTCCCTCCGAACATCACTTCTCCTCCTAGTGCCACTGCTTACTTTTCCCAAATCTGCTTTGGGGAAAAAAAGCAGAACCACTGGACTATATCTGGAAAAAGATGTACTATAGGTGGGGATTTGTCCAGCCAAAGAATACGCTGTCTCCCAAAGCTCACTGCAGACTGGTCACAGGGCTTAAACTGCTATTTATTTCAGAAGAAAAAGCTTGATTCATAACTGTAGTAAAACAGCAAAGCTCAGTGAATCTACACTGACCAACCCAAAATAGAGTTGGCTGAAGTCACAGTAATATGGACTGGGTAAAAGCGTTTCATCACAAAAAATACAAAAAATGCAGACCCATCTGAACACCTAAGACTGGACAGAAAAGGGCTCTCTTGCTCCTGAACTGCCCCCTTCCTTGATTCACAGGACTTATCAAAAGTATCTTTAATTTGTCAAAAATACCCACCAAAAAAAAGTATATAGTTGACCATCCTTACAAAAAACACATTAAAGCATGAACCAGCTCATAACAGTCCCAACACACCCAAATATTCACAATCTCTTAAGTACAATAGGAATCATATTCTAGTTAGTCATACTGCTCAGGTTACTGTAGTTTGGCATGTATTTAATTACGCAGTTGGATCAGTCAAGGAGAAGTATTAGCAGGGACAAATTTTGTCTCCAACAAAATTAAGTAATGAAGATACTATTAGCATTCCTGAAAGAACAAAGATATTCTCATATTTTTAACAAGCAAACAACTACACAGAAGCATCAACTCAAGCTCAGCACATCTCATTTAGGACTGTTGCTATGTGAGTAACTTACAGTGGAAGAGGAATAATTCTTTTTATTACTCCAGAGCAACTCTGTTTTTTCCTAAAAATTACATGTTGAAGTTCTATGAATTCTGCAGCCAACATCAAATTCAAAATGATCACATTAACAGAAGGAAGAGTAAAAGTGCAAGAAGTGAAATTCTAGTGCCTTTCTGTAGTCAACAAATACACATTAATGATGTCAAGCTGAAACTTACATATACAGGGTTAAGCGACCAGTAAATTTCATTTTATTTTTTTTTAATTGGAAGCTAACAGGGTAGCAAGGCCATCTGAATCATGTTTACAACACCATGTACTGGTTGCAATTAGAAGTTGTGGATTTGATCATTAGTTCACTGGTTTAAACACAAATGCATTGGCTGAAATACAGTCATGCTGGGTTTAATAACAGCAATTACAGAGTGCATTATTCCAGTTCATGTTAGTACTGCGAAGACTTGGGGGGAAACTGCTTGGCAGACAAACTCATCTTTTAAATCCTGTGGAGCAAACAACTGACATGCTAGTGCCTTGCTCTTAATCAAAGTATACCCAGAAAGTACATCTGTACCAGTTTCCCAAGCAGGCAGTCCAGGGCATTCAGAGGTACAGCCCAAATAAGCCCATTCTAGTTGTACTCCTCCTATGTTTGATGAACCTCAGAAAGCATCAAGCCAGACAGCAAGAATAAGAACGACTTATAAATCAGTGGCCCTCTGGACTTGACATGTACCCCATGGGCAAGAGACCAGCTCCAGCGAGTGATTCAGAAAACATAATGTTCTCTCTTCAAAACGCAAACCCAGTCCTAAAATGTAGCGATTAAGAGTATTCCTGGAAGCTGAAGATAGAGGTTCAAGTCCCTCTGGAGAAAAGGGACTAGAACTCAGCTTTGTTACAGCCCAGGTAAGAATTCCCTTTATTAGACTCACTTTTTAAATTCTATACATCTAATTATTAGTATTTGATTAAACAGCGATGCATTCACAATGAAGAAAATAGTATCTATGATCAGACAAATTAAAGATGAAACTAACCAGGATCACTAACAACTGCATTTTCTAGCAAAATTGCAGTTCTGAAAAATAAGCGATAATTATAAAATATTAATGCACAGCCACCTTGATCAATTGGGTGTGGCTCCTCAAACGTTCATCACCAGTAACAGCAGAATCTTCGCTTAGAAAATGAGTTTTCACAATGTCTTTCTGCAAGGTGATGGGTTATCGTTCACCCTATTGCAACGCGTTCAAATTGTGTAGACTACCCCCAGCCCAAGAATACCTCTCCCTTTTCACACATCTCTTCAAAACCAAAATTGATATTTTAAAGTATTATAGCTTTGCTGCATAACCTTCAAGCTCAAGCCACTGCCTGAGGCACAGTTACTGTGAATTATTATTTAGAAAAAGATCAGCCAGCATAAGGCAGGAAAAGCACATTCATTAGAAAGAATATCAGTATCTATATACCTAGAGCCTGACATACTAGAGAATTGCTGTGGTATAACTTGATAAGAATGAGTGAATTTACAAGAGCATAAAGCTAGAATAACAGTGGTTGAAAGGAACTAAATAGGAATCAGCCTCAAACTGATTAGGGGCCATAAAGGAACATGTGGCCTCAATCATGACAATGCTGGGTTTGAGAACAAAAGCTACTTCTCCCTTTCATAGGGACAGTTCTTGAATTACATAGTCCTTTGAGACAGGAGACATGCTAGGCCATGATATGCAGATAACCACTAAGCTAGGCAAAAGACTTCCTTCTGCTCTACACTAATTGTCTTAAGCAGGATTTTACAAATAAAAAGCACTACTTCCTAGCCCCTCATTTGAGTATATTCCACCCGTCACAATATATTCCAGGGACCACAAACCACATGCCAAACATGCCCTCTGACTTCAGTTCAAATAGCATATGGCCAAGGGTTTCCAAGTTATTATTTGATAATACTGAAAGGTATTACAGTGTGTGGTCCATCAAAGGCATCTGAACAGTTCATTCACCCTACAGAGAAGGAAGGCTTCCTCATGCTGGTGTATTTTAGCCTGCCTGTAATTTGAAAAGGATGATTTTTAGAGCTGGTTACAATTTAAACCTTCCAACTTTGAGTAGGTTTTGGGACCATAATGTCATTGTTCATTAGGGAGGGAAATATGAAAAAAAATCCATTAAAAATTAGAAAGTTTTAGACAACTGTATTTGTTTTACTTCACATTCGGAGGGATTCAGCATCCGTGTCATGTTACACAAAGTAAATGCAATATAATGAACTCTAGTTCAGAAGGTAAGCACACTTCTGTAGAATGAAATTTATCATGATGCCTCCTCACATATCAGGAAATTATATATATTAGCCCAGCGTGCAAAACCATTATGTAAATGTCCTTTCCCCCCTCCTGTCCTTAATAACTTCCAAACAAACTAGCAGATTTCAAAGACATTTAACAGAGCCAAAGAGGTTTCTAAGATATTAAACTTCTAGAAACTGTGTGAAAATAGGTGAGTAGACAAAAAAAGGTGCTTAGTGCTTCCAGCAAGGGGAAAGGTTGCAAAATGGGCTTGCGCACTTAATGAGACATCGTCAACTGTTTTCCATGCTGGAAGAAAAAAGTATGATGCTTTTCCCAGTGATAAGATATTTAATTACAGTTTTGACCTTATATTCACTACAAAAATCCAACACAGAAACCCAGAATCAATGTATTTTACTACTCCTTGTTTGGGCTAAACTCCTTGTTTGGAAAACAAGGTAATAAAAAAGCTTTCTGGTTAAAATAGTTAAAATGTGATGGCTGATCTGCAGGTGAAAGCAAGTGCGTGAAGAGAAGAAAATAGCAGCGTTCTAATTAAAAAAAAAAAAAAAAAAAAAAAAAAAAAAAAAAAAAAAAAAAAGGAGCACCTGCTAAGTTTGATCAGATTTCCTCCTTGGGTTTACCCCAGCCTGCAAATACAAACAGATGGGGTGCCCCAGGTAAAAGATATCTGGCAGCATGAAAAAATCTCTTCCCACTGGTAATGAGCAGAAGGATCACCTTAACTTAGTAAAGTAAATATTATTTTTAGCCAAAATATTAGTTGTATTTCATGGGGGTTTTTTCCTTCAATTTCTGAACAGATTACGCTGGGTTCAAGGTGAAATTATTTGGCATGTTGCTAGGATTGATCTGTAGGAAGATATGGATTAAAAAAAAACCCACCCCAACCAACAGCAAACAACCACATGCCACTGCTGTCACACATTTAATTTGGGTCATTGCTCCAGCCTCAAACTTATCATTTGTACTGGGCAAAGACCTCCTGAAGCAATTAATTCTTTTTAAAGAATTGTAAAGACAAGTAATGTTCATGAGGTTGAGTGCAGTTTCACCTTGTTGCCTGTGCAGGAGTCGAGGAAGGCTGCACAAAGCAGCCATTCAGAGAACAGGAGGGCTGTCATTGACAGAAACACTTTCCAAAACATTCTTTATGGAATTTTGGTGGAAGGTGTGACACAGCTCCAAATATTTGTTTCTTTGTTTCCATGGGAACAACAGCACAGTGGTTTAATAATAAAACAACATCCATCCTCTGAGTTTGAGAGAGTTCCTTGATTTTTGTTTTGAGTTAAAGATTTATTTTTCCATGGGTTGCCTCTCTCCCCAACAACCAAATTGCACAGTTTAACGCCTTTCAGTACTTTGGGGAGGGGATCCAAAACATGAATGACAAGTCTTGCAAAACTCATATTATCCTGCTGCATGTTATAAGCTAAGCACTGCATTAAACACATTCTAAGAAGTCCGTATTTTGTAGAGTTAGGCTTTTTTGTATCAGATTTTCAATGTACGCAATTGTTCAATCAACCTCTCTCTGTATTATGGAGACATGACATAAGGTCATTGGAGGGAACAGAGTCCAAAAGTTAGGGCGTAAAACGTTGTCAGCACTTGAACTTTTAATCCTAGTTGCAAAATGAAGGGAGGAAGTAAAAAGGCAGTTATTCACACAGCTTTATTTTACAATTTTATTCTATCTAATATATTCTCCTTTCTAGTCTATAGGAAGAGGAAAAGTCTTCCAGAGGGTGAATCAGAGCAGTTTACTTGAAAAGCTCCTGCAAAAGGCACCTCAAGCATCTGCTCAATTAACTACACAGAGAACCCAGAGACAGTGCCCTCCTATGTTTGGCACCTATAGTAACGTTTCAAGTTGGGCTGCTTTTACATTTCCCAGGGATTGTGTGTAATTTTGCTCAAGTTACTGTACCGGAAAAGGGTAGGTTTGTGTAGAAAAATGGAATTGTGAAATTTCATCAGTGGTTTTGAGACTGAAGGGTTTTTCTCCTCATGTGATAGCAATGTATGGCCATACCTTATTCCCAAACCTGGTGTACAAATACAAGTATGCACAATGCTCACTGAAATATCTGATGCTTTTGGGCGATCAGGTGGAACTGGAGTTTCAAAATACACAAAGGATGTTCTTGCCTCTCAGTAGGATGTGCATGTTTAGGTACATTTTATGCTTTTCCTTCTCCTACGCATTAGAATCGTATTATTTTAAAAACCATGGAAATTGCGGCCTAGGTAGCCGCTCTGCTAGAAGCGAATCTTGTTATGATAGAGTATGGAAGAGTATAGGGAGAATCTCAGCACTAGTAAATACTAACCATGCCACTGGAAAATAAATAGACTGACAAATTACTGTTGACGTAATCCCTGTGAGAGTGTCTAGACTAAGGGAGTCAAACCTACTGTCCGTAGGCTGAAGCTGGCTCCCTGGAGTCTTTCCACCAGCCTACAGTTTCTTGTGCAATATCCACTGCAATTCAGCCAGCAGGCACCTGCTTGCTTGTCGTCCGAGAAGGCCAGAGAGTGTAGACAGAGAGACGGGGAATGAATTCTGCTCCCTGCCACAGCTGCCTTGCCTTTTACTTCTGTTCCTCCAGCCCAGAAGCAATGCAGGAATCTCCCAAACATCTATTATCTCTCCATCTCTACAGCCAGCGTAGCATCTCCAGATATGGAGAGCATCTGATTCTCTCAGTCTCACTTTGTGTTCTAGATCTGAAAGTGGTTACTTTTCCGCAAGCGGTATTCCCTTTTGTCTCCTGCCAAGGGAAAAGAGAGTGAAGATGCAAAGGAAAGAGTTTTTTTTTCAAGTGGAGATGAAGAGAAGGATACTGGAAGAAACCCAAGCGAGAGCCAGAAATTACTAACATGGAGGCAAAGGCCCAGAACAATCAGAACTTGGTGGAAAAACTGGGATAGAGATTCCTTGAGAAAGCAGCCCCTGAGGAGCGAGAAGTAAAGAGACACAGAAATGTTTCATTCAAGGCATTTTCATCTTCAGGCAAAAAAAAGTCTTTTTTTACTTCAAATGAAATCTGTAACATTCAAAAATAAATAAATCTCTCAGCAGTGTGACAAGAGTGCAAAAATGTGTCTCTTCACTCATCACCCACAGACTTGAACTGAAATAGTAATTTGGCCCTTACCAAGGTGTACAACCACTTAAATAGCAGTGCTGTAAATCAAAAGGTCCCCACAGTCTCCACAGAAGCAAGAGTTTGAAGGTCACCAAGCATGATGCAAGTGTCAGGCATGAAATATTTCTAACCAGACCTGGTGCTTGTACCTTATCATCAATACTGGTGTGTGTGTGTGTGAAATCTATGATCCATTTGCACTCCTCCATGTCTGTCAGGATGGGGTGAGATATGGCAAGCAGAAGCTAACAAATTGGTTCAGTGCACAGTCAGGTAGACAACTCAGTACAGCCACCCTGCTAAAACATAACAAAAACAGCTTCCCCAAGCAGGGTGGAAATGATAACTTCCCTGAGACTTGGCAGATCAAATAGTTGTGGGCAGTTTTGACATTTCCCTAACATTTAAATCTCTCATCAGGCAGGTGACTTCATTCTTTATGCCAAATAAACAATTCAACGCTTGCTCACGGTAAGGAGGCTCTTGAAGTTATCTCCATGCCATCACATCACCAACATCAAAGAGTAAGAACACCCCCTTCCCAGCAATGGAAACATCCCAGTACCTTTGGCAATTCAAGGCCTGATCCACCTCCCATTTTGTGAGAGGTGGCACAACATGAAAACAGACTGATGCATGAGCTGCTACAGACAGTGATTCCCAGCAGAATCTGCTTTGCTCTCAGCACCTGCACGTGGCCTTGATGGGCAGCTGTGTACACCACCACCATGGGACGAACGGTCTTGCTGTTTTCCAGGCAAGTGACTATTGCTGCCAGTTTGATTAAATTACAGATGCTTTGAGAGACTTAAGCAAATCATCAAAAAGAGCAGAGCAATCAAAACTAGCAGAGCAATCAAAACTATCAAACACAAGAAATCATTAGTTGTCCTTTGGCTCAGGAGGGAAGAGGCTCTGCAGTTACTTGGGAGTCTTGAGAGAGAAAAGCGCTTGACTACCCAGGCAGAGAATCCAAATAAATCCTGTTTCCTTGGGGAACTTATGCCTTGCTCTCAGCCTGCCTTTCAGATCAGTCTCTACTTAAGCTCTTTCACTGGACTTTTGGCTGAAGCCCACTACCTATGTGTTGTTTTCCCCACAGAGAAAAAGCAGCTGCTTTCCCAAGGCCTGAGAAGACCCGTCTGACACATTATACTCAGGGCAGAACAGGCAGCCAACAAAACAGGCAGGGAGCCCTCCTGCCTCTCGGTGACATTACAACTGATCTACACAGACCGACCTAATCTTCTTCCAGCCAAACAGTGCTTTTATTTTTTTTAGTTGCTTCCACCATCTCTGTTACCAATGACTAAGACCAAAGAGAAAAATAAAGTACAGAGAAGGAAACCAAAAAACAACCACCAAAAAAAACCCCTCTGTCAAAAAAACATGCCCTACGCCAGAAGTATTAGTTAACAAGTCTGATTACTGGAAGGCAGTCTAAAGCCCTGCTTAACTAGGAAAAAAAAACCAAAAACCAAAAAACCTCAACCCAAAACCTAAGAACAATACGTGAATTTACTCAGTTCGCTTCTCCCCAACCTTTACTGGGGGCTGTAACCCTTCTCCAGAGGGAACCATCCTCTCAGTTAATGTATCCCCATTACACTCACCACATGTGTCTCCCCTGCCTCCAGGAGGGACTAACCATGCTCTGAAGCACAGACAGAAGACCCGTGAGACTTTCAAGGTAAAGTCACTTTTTTTTTTTTCCAAATAGATGTCACTCAGGAAGGAAGTTCAGACCTTTCAAGCCATTCTGAGATTTTGTCTCCTGTTCACCTACATCTCAAACAGCTCCGAAAATGTCTCAAATTCTCCCAGTTCCAAGGAGATGCAGTGAAGCGCCAACTTTTTGCTCTAAGATCTCCAGATGAAAGGTGATACTCAAGTGCCAAATACCACAGGTTTCTAGTGGTCTCCAATATCCTGAAAATATGTTATTTTTAGTATGTGGTTGGCAGAGAAAGGAAGTGTTAAATCTTGGACCAGTATCAAATCTGACTGAAAATTAGCAGCCAGGAACATCCTCTTTGATTATTTATTACACTTTCCCATATCTGAATAGCCCCAGAGGGGTAGTAACAATGACAATCACTAGGAAAACACCTGACAATAGCACATCAGTACAGAGCATTTGCCTGACTCTCCCCATGAAAACATCCTAGAGTTTGTTTCCTCATTTTTGATGAGCAGACTCCTGGCACAAGTAGGATGGTCTTCCAGAAAAGGGCCCTTCAATCTTTGCTGCAACTCCTCCACTGCAACGCTTGTAAAAAAGCAGAAGGAGACAAGAAGAAAACCCCAGACATTCCACTTGCAGAGGTTCTGATGGTGACAGAACAGCCTGTGGAGCACCAAGTCAAGTTGCCTGTATTTACAAACACAGCACAAGAAGCACATTACAATTGGTCAGTGCTCATAGAGGCTTCAAGGTCCTTCCTCTCAGTATTTCCTAGCTACTTTCTAAATTAAGAAACATGATCTGCTGCAGTTTTAACAGCATTTGATCTGGATTACATTTGGCATGGTGCTGGGCTAGCCCCATTTAAATCACTGGAGTATCTACAGGCACCAGTCAGCATAAAATTGGAATTCAATGCCGCTTGCCCGCAGGGTGGACACGGCCTAAGAGAGGGGTGGTTGAGCAGGACACAGCTTTAGCATCATGTTTCTCATTTATTCAATACTAAATCAAAATTCAAATGTCAACACCATTCTTGCAGTGCTCCAGGTTTGCCCGTGCTGTCAGACAGCAGCTGAGTCAATGACTGTGAGCTCTTCAGCACCATCCTCAACAACTGCCACATCTCCTGCACTGCAGGACAGTCTCACTCACCTGCTTCCTGCCCATTGTGTCCAAATCTCTCATGCCCACAGTGTCAGGGTAGGGTCTGTCTCTGTCATGCTCCCTGCCCGTTAAAGGCAGCAGGGAAGCTTGATCTGTGAGACATCAACCAGCTGCATCTGCACAGGGAGTCACAGAGCAGGAGAGGATCCATGATGCTGTACGGCAGCTAGCACAGGCAAGTGCACTCCCAAGGTGCAGAATATTCAATGAGATCCTTTAAAAAAGTTGTTTTCTTAGTAGCAGTCAGTGCAAAGCTATTGAGAACCTTTTCTCTTGGCAAGCTGTGAGGCTTGGCTGCCATCTCCTCTCACCTACTGAACCAGCCAGGCTTATCATCACCATCAACCCTCCCCTAGAAGCAGAGGTTTGAGTTTTGATTCCAATTTTAGCTGCCTTGCTGTAGCAGAGATGGAGACTTAGCTCCAATCTGCATGGAACGGCCTCTACTGAACCACAAAGCAGCATTCAAATACTGCTCCTCATCCCCCCAACTCCTGGCGTGACCCCAGAGTATACTATGAGGTCTCAAAAGGGCAGACACGCCAGGGCAGGGTATTTCCTCCAGTCAAGGACAACACGGACAACTGTCACACATGCACTGCTCCAGAGGCAGTATGCGAATAGCTACAAAATACACGGGGAAGCCTGCAGTGTTGCTAGCTAATAAGGTCAATACAAATGACATCAATTCCTCTAGGTCAGAACGAATGACAACCGGGACATGCCACAGAAGGCTGCATGGAGAATTCACAGATGGACAGGCAATCTCAATTAAACTGTCCTCCCCTCCCATTCTCCTCTGAATTACTGCTCTAAACCCCCTTAATTATCTAAACTCAATTAGTCTTAGAATATTTGAAGCTTCCTGTTCAGACTAATTTCTCTCTCTTTCCTCATCTGGAGTGCTTGACTTGCATTAAACAACACTTAGTGCCTGTGGTAAGGAGAACTTTACAAAGGCAGGTCAGGACTTTGGGGTATTCACAATCTCCCCTCTATCCTTCCAGTGTCTGAGAAGACCATGCACTCAGTCGATGTGTATATCTATCCAGATGAAATTTCAGCATCTCTGACATGCTTTTTTAATATACCTTAAGCCAAACATTTTCATTGCTAGCAGCAACTATCATCCATTGCAGCTATTTTCACTCCTAAAGATTTCCGTATGTACTTTCCAAAATTACTTGCAAAGCAGTAATTTTCTATTATTGCTATTATTATTCCTGGGAACAAAAAAACATGGTGTTAATTCCAACAAAAAAGAACATCGGTGGCAAAGCAGATAGTAAGACAAGACAATAGAAGGAAGCAGTTAAAAGATTCCCTTTCATTTCAGCAATGCAGCTTCTTCGTGCTGACTGAACCTGCACGTTTTCATTCAAAGGACGGCAATAAAAATCACTGAATTCAAAGCCTCCTATTTTAGGCTCTGCAGTGATGGAGACCAACACGAAGACTTCTCTCGCTGTCTATTTCTGTCATTTTCTATTACAGCCTTGTAAGAAAACTCAATCATAAGGTTTTTTACCTCTCCTGAAGTCTGAGTATCTCATTCTCCCTACAAAACATGCGTGAATATAGGGCCTTTTCAGGCAAGGGAGCCCATAGGATAATGGCCCCCACAGGGTTGTCGGTAGACTCACACCTCCAGTATTGGCTAGAAATTATTTGATCATTTGTGTGGGGAGCCAGACAAAAGGTTGTTTCTGTCCCCCCAGACAAGGTTTAGAGAAAAAAAAGTATTTTTTAGCAGCAATTAAATGTGCACATGGACTTTTCAGCTTCATTATCTTGATTCAATCTGATTTTTAGATGCACCTGTGCAAAATATGTACTCTGAGTTGTAAATTAGCTACTTTAGCTTAAACCTATACCAAAAAAATCTTAAACTAATCTTAAAACTGTTAGTTTGCCTAACAGGTTTTACTAAATTAATGTCACATCTGTACTTAAAGCAGTTCACTGATGCCTCATGCAGGCAAACTCTCACGGATAGGAAACTAAGCACAGACAGATTAAATGCATTGCTCAAGATTAAATAAGAAATCTCTGGGCAAGCCAGAACTGAACCTAGTCTGAGTCCCGATTCAGCACATTAACCACAAGGCTGTCTCCATTAGAGTACTTACTGCCTATGCTATGGTCGCTGTGTGGGATGGAATGCAAGCTGCTTTATGGAGAGCTCTACTGGGGAACCAGGCATCTCTAAGGTGCAGTGGCAGGATTACACTTTTCCTGTTTAAGAAGAAACCTCGCTCTCCAGCGCTCCACAAACATCAAATTCTTCTGGCCCAGAACTGGCTGGAAAACAAGAATTCCATTTTGCAACTATTTTTGAGGGTTTAGCATTTAGTTTTATTCTTGCATTGGGATAATACTGAAATAGAAAAGTAGACATTTTTTTTTCACCAAAGCCAAAACAAAAAATCGGGGGGGGGGTGGGGGGGGGGGTGGGGCAGGGAAGGAATGTTTCTCTCCCATGTCCCTTAGAAGTGCTCTTATTGAGAATACTACCTATCCCCTGTACCCTCAGATTCTCCTGTCCTGCAGTCTCTTCCCTCCAGAATTTTTATCTCTGAGTGAAGAAGGTTTCAAAGAGACCAGTTTCATGGAAACAAATACATATCTACCTAAAGTTCTGCTATTAGCATTGGAGTGACATTTTCTTTAGGCACATAATGACAATAACAGGAGAAGGCGGCCATAAACCACATTAGCTCTGGGCCTCAAAATTCAGACCATAATACAAAGAATCACTTTGCACAGTCTATAGCTGAAAATGTCTTTCAGGCTTGCTACTAGGGAATGGCCCATTTACCTTTTCAGGTCACATTTTGGGTTTGGTTTTTTGGTGGGGTGTTTTTTTGTTTGTTTTTTTGGTTTTGTTTTTTTTTTCCTCTTTATAGCTGTTGATACACAGGGAAATGATTAAGCTTTTAATTTGTTTTGTAAGCTTTTAGGCTGCAATCTGACATACACTTTTCATATGAACCAGGCAATAGTGTAACTCCTCTTTCAGGTAAGTATCAATTTGTTGTGCCTATTTCACCTTTTACAGGGAATCCATGTACAGAGTTTGGAAGAATGTAACTTAGGTTCACTGCACAGGTATGTTCCCACCTTCCCAAAGCCCAGCTGGGCTCCAACAGCTATCACTGAAAATACCAGGTTGTCATTTTATCAGAGAAATTTCTGCAGCATCGAACTTCTATATAAAGTCTGGCCCTACAGGTGTAGGAAACACTTTAGCTAAAATGCTATCGCTTAAGCAAATCATAAAAACCTGTGAATGCTGATTATTTCAGCACCCAGACAGGGATAAGAAACCTTTTGGCTTTGACTTGGATAAAAGACTCCTCCTTTCACCAATAAAACATTATGGAAAAGACTAAAGTAAAGCTAAATGATATTACCCAAAGTTATTCTAACAGCTTGTAAAGACAGATGAGAGTCATTACATTATTTATGCACACAAGGGTACCGGGATAGACAGGATTAGATGATTTACCCAAGATCAAACAATGAGTCAGTGACACAGTTTTCTGCTGTCCAGTGAAAACACGGATGTACAGTAAGCCGAAAAGAATTCATTTATTCCCCATATCAAAAGGATAAAGGAGAGAGCATTCCCTCGGCTATCCGAGCTCATGGTTCCGACAAGTGTTGATAGAACTGAATTTGGCAAGCAGGAAATTAGCTGCACTAGTCACATATGCAAAGCATTTGCTGAAAACAAAAATCTCAAGTTACTCAATTAACAACAGTTTTCACTTGCTGAAGCCACAGACCTATCTATCACAGCAGCAATTTAGTTCTTGCTGCTTTCTGGAGAAGTTAGGATACAACCCATTCAGTATTCATGGCACAGCATAATCAGCCAGGACATTGTGCAATGCCAGTCTTGCCTCATGTCTGCATTCAAATTGCATGAACTGAGTTACTTGGTTTCGGTCAACACCAGCTTGGATGGTGGGATTCTGAATTGTTCATGGATCAGATTGGGCTGATAGGATCAACACGAAGAAGGAACAATTCATCTGAAGGCTTGTCAACCCTCAGAATGCCCTGAAGTGGGCCATATCCTGCCATAAATATTTGCACAAAAATCCTGCTGACCTCAGTGGTGGTTCTCAGTACAAAATGATGGCAGGATGTGGTCACAGCGATCTTTCTAATAATAGGTTTTCCATTGAGATCAATGGACATTGGGCCTCATTTCATTGCCAAAGCTTGGTTCTGAGCTCTAAAGAGAGACATTGTTTTCCTGCAGCAGGGAGCACACAATTGCCAAATTTACTTCTGGCAAAGGCAGAGGTTTATTTTTAATGCTGAATAACACCAAAAATGTCTGATATTAATTAAGAGAGTGCCTTCCTTCTGCATATCTAAAAAAAAAAATCTTCCAATGTTGCTGTTGGAAAGACACACAGAAAACATTAATATATCCATATTTAAAGTCAGACATAAAATAAGCAAAAAACACTTTTCTGTTACCTGAATGCAATTCTAAGGTGAGTTCTGCATGCATGGAAGTAGCAGGTGCTCAGCTCTTAACAAAAGTAAAGCCAATTTAATACAGGTGTTAAAGACCCAGGCCCCCAAATAAGTTCCTCACAGGCACATTCCTAAGTCTGTAGGCAGCGCCCTTAACTCCATTTTTCCTGAGCCTATCCCTCCTTTAGTGTTCATTACAGCTTTGATGCCTATATGTAGAAATCCTTATCTCCAGGATGCTAAAGGATGACTAAATGTTTTCCAGTGTTTTATTCATTATCTCAGTTCAACTTAAACTGATTTTAATCTTGTGGTTCTGCTACAAAGATAAGCAGCAGCCTGCCAGGGAAATAAGCATTTCACAGGTTAACAGCACAACTCTTCTCAAGAGGAAGCAGGCTTGCTTTCTGCCTTATTTTCTGGAAAACGTTAAAACAATAAAATGCATGAGAAGCAGTGGAGAACAAGTTGTAAAGGAGCTAATTTCCTGCTCGCAGCAGCTCTGATAAATTTCAATCTGGGATGACAGGGGCTGCGAGAGCAAGGGGAGGGACAGCTCTCTTCCTGGAAAGCCAGACAGGATAGGATTGATTTGAGACATCTTCATAGCCAGAACAGCCAGTATTGGCTAATCATCAGAAATCAGAGACTTCAACCTACAGAGAACAGAGAGCAAGGAAGACATCTGAATCAAACTCTCAGGTTCCAAATGTGTAAACTAACAAAACAGTAACACACACACACACAAAAAAAAAAAAAGCCCCTGCTCACACACAAGCCTTCCTGGAGACTGACAAATGCCAAAGGAAGTGCCAGTGCCCTGACTAACAAAAGAATCCTGAAACGCTGCAGGCTCCAGTGCCAGCAGCGGCAGAGCCGGCACCCAGTTGAAAGTGGGTGGCTGCCTGACACGGCTGCTGCCGGATGGAGCAGACAGCTCAGCATGAATCATGGGGCAAAGGATTCCTTCAGTCCGGGAGGAATCGGTACAATACACAGGCTGCCTGCTGTTTGCTGCCTTTTTTTTTTTTTTTTTTTTTTTTAATACTCCTGACTTTGAGAGACCAGCCGTTTCCTTCCTGATGTGCTACGTGGGCGTGCAACCGGGAGATGACTACTCATTGATGGCACTGTGCGTATGTGAGCGGCTGCATGAACGCGATAGTGAGAGGTGCCAGACTGAAAACCCCCAGGGACTGAACTCTCCCAGGTAGTCCACACAACCAACCACTGCTTTGAGTGGCTACTACACAGCAGATCTCCCATCATCACCTTCTCAAAGGGACCCATTCGCCAGGTCACGTGCTTTAGACACACACACACACACACATACACAGAGGAGATTACTATGAGTCAACCCCACTGCAGATTTAAGACTTTTGGAAATCCTTCCTGGAAGGAGGAATGTCTCTGTCTTCCTGGCCACATGGCTGGAAGCAGGGCAGAGGGTCACAGAGTTTTCTTACACCCCCTCCAAAAATCTACAGGAGCGCTTTAAATAGGGCTACAGGCAAAGCTGGCTTTGGTTTACTAAGCCCTCTTGCCCCAGAATGGGGAGGGGAAATACTTCTATTATGCTGACCATGTATCTTCACTCTCATCTCTGTATGTCTGGGAACTATTTGAACCAAGCCATCTTGAGCCTGGGAAACCACTTGAAATTATTCTCCCTGGCCATTCAGGCTTTTGCTCTCTCCATACACCCCAGGTCTGTTTCCGCTAGGTCCGGTTAACACGTAACA
Organism: Falco punctatus; assembly: GCF_963210335.1. Taxonomy (NCBI): domain Eukaryota; kingdom Metazoa; phylum Chordata; class Aves; order Falconiformes; family Falconidae; genus Falco; species Falco punctatus. Next base: position 4,925,840 of record NC_137591.1, read on the forward strand.
AGTTACCTTCTCTAAATACTTCAAAAGGCAGACCACTGATCACAGACACGAGACCACCACTGTGGAAATTGTTAAGTCCAAAAGACTAACTTAATTAGGCTCTATTCACTGCTATTACCTCTAGACATGTTCCATAGATACATTTTGATTTGTGCTTTCCATAGTATAACTCTCCTAAATATGTCAGAAAAAGAGACTGAAAACACAGTCAAAGGGAAAGTGATTTTTAATCAGATACATACTGTTCAATACTACCGACAGTTGGAGTCTTTGCATTTATTTCAGTGGGCTTTACATCAGCTCTATCACCAACTGGCAGACTACTCTGAGGAGCAACTGTTTTAAAAGGTAGTCTCCTATGTGTGCTGCAGAACTGTCAATACGTAGAGAAGAAATGCGACTGAACCCATCAGAACAGACAATGCAAGAAAAAAGGTCTGGTCAAGTTGGCACCCTGCATCCACAGAGCAGGAAGGCCACACCTTCAGCCAGAGCCAATGGCTTGACAAGAGTGACAGTGACATGCACCTCTGCTCACATCAGAAGGAAGTAGCTGACACTTTGACCTGACTTCATGTAAACTTTTTGTACCTTCTACTGCTGTGCGGCAGAGCTTCCAAGTTCAGTCATTGCCTAAGTCTCTTGCAGCATTGCTTAACAGTGATCTTCCATCTGCTCTTTCCCATTAGCATCAGTGACATCTTGCCCAGTTTCAGTCTTTCTCCCTACTTTTTATCTTCCCTTTCTCCCATCAGTGAGTATGATTCACTCCATGTTTTATTCTTCTCCATTAATCCTCTTCTTTCTTTTCCTATATGTGCCTCCTCTGCAAAAGCAGAGGAAATCTCCTGGTGAAAGTCTGCCCCTGAGGACTGACTTCCATCCCTTTCTGTCCTGCCACCTTTCTACCACTGGAAATTCACCTCTAATTTAGCTGTAACCCACATTCATGATCTCAGCAGTATTTTCAGCTTCTTTGACCAGCCCTCAAAGTCGTTGCTGCCCAAATACCCCCTTTCTTCTGTCCCCCTCTTCTCTCTCTTCATTGAACTTGGCTTATCACATCCAAGAGATAACCTGATAATGCATAATTTATTCTTTTTCTTCTCTGCCAGTAAGGCTCTCTCACATCCTATAAAGAAACCTCTTATCTGCTTTCCCTTTAGCCTCCCCACTGATCCACAAATCAATCTGGTTTTCTTTTTCTTTACCCTTACATCTTTCTTCTGCTCCAGTGCTTATTTTCTTTCTCTCTACAGCACAAGCTTGTGCAAATTTCTGCTAACTTAAAAGAACCCAAATCCATTCTTTCACCAGCTCTGCCTTTTCAAGTATTGCTCACTCTGTGTCTCCTGTCTCCCACCTCTTCCTTATATTTCTAAGATCACTGGGCTCACCATTGGCAAAAACATCTGGATTTCTCCTCTTCCAGGCTCATGCCGGATTCTGCCCAGCCAACCTCCTTCATTCCACTAAAATCATTCTTCCCTCAGTTTCAAAAGGCACTTCTCAAACTTTCAAATCAATATGCTATCTTTTGTCTCCCAGGCTTGTCATCCAACTTCAGCACTCCTAATCAAACTCTTCTGGAAGTTCTGTCATCCCTTAGCTTAGATGGTTCTTTCTCCAGCAATTCCTCTTCTCCCACTCCCATCACTGTGCACATGTCCTAAGGAGGATCATCCAATGGCTTTCTGTTACCCATCTTTTGTCAGCTTCAGTTTCCTTCTCTACAGAGAGTGCAAGAAGCAAAGAAGAAATCTCATCTACAGCTATGAAAAACATACAGCACTTTTACACAGACAGAAATCTTTCCGCACTCCAGACCTTCAACCCAAGTTCAAGTTCCATCAAATACATGCAGACAGCACCAGGAGGTTAGAGTTTGGCTTTAAAACAACAGGGAGGAATGTGATGTTCAAAGAAGAGAACATATCACTGGCTTGAAAACAACTACAAACATGCCCAATGCATATTATTGGCCATATTCTTAACTGATTAAAACTTTACCAGCTGAGAAATGTTTCAGAAGTACCTATTATCCTAAGAGTGGCTGCAGAGACAGTCAATACCCTTCCCTATCCTCACCCTTGCCTTTTTCCATTCACTTAATGAAACAGCTTGCAACTCACACTGCTCTTTGTACTTGTGTTTTTCATGACAATCAAGTCCAGCAACAGCAGCAAGTTAATATATTTACTTTGGGAAAGGGTGAAAGGAACAAGTTCTGGTTATGGTATCCCACATTTGGTCAGGAACCTGCTTGGCTAACAACGTGTGTATACTGATAAACGTCCTGGTTTACAGGCACACTTCCTGGTGTCTATTGAGCCATGCTCATGCCAATTCAGCATGGGTGAGCTGTGGGTAGGGGAAAGTTCACAGTTAGTTGCTCACTGCTAACAGAAAAATGGTTTAGAAATTATTTACTTCAAAGAAGTGTGTCTCCAGTGCCTAAAACCTGTTCCATTGTATTTTTTTAACAGGTGATTTGCTTCCACTAAGTAGTTCTGATCTTGCTGAGAGTGAAGTACATTGCATCTTTGTGGAATGACAATATATCATCCCTTCTACCCACATTATTTTTCCTTCTGCTTAAACCACACAAAGACATTAACTCAGGGGTCCTCAAACTTTTTAAACAGGGGGCCAGCGTGCAGATTAAGTGGCAGGCAGTCATCTGCGGCTGCTTGGTTTCCCCCCCCAACCCCCGGCAGGGGGTTGGGGGGGGTGTCTGTAAATACCGGGGGCTGGATTGAGGACCCTAGGGGGCCGTAGTTTGAGGACCCCTGCATTAACTGATCAATGATCCATCAGTCACCAATTAGAAAAACCTGGAACAGTACACTATGTGCAGCAGACTAAACAAAGTAAAAAGTAAATCCTTCACATCTGTATTTCCACTGTCTGAAAATTCACTGATTTTGACCTGCCACAGGAGAAAAGTCCTTATATAACAACACCACATGAACAATTCTCATCCCATTTCATATGAACAATTCTCATCCCATTTCTGTGGTTTCAAAAGTATAATACTCATATCCTCAAAAGTATCACTTAACTTTATCTCCACATCCTACAGTGATTCAGTCTTTGAAAAGAAGAGTTGCGCTCTGAGTTCATCTGACATTTCCAAATTTAAAACGAGGCTGAAGTAGAGTATTGGCATTTACAACAAAACCACAGCATAGTAGTTCCATAAACCACTCCTCCAGCTTCTAAGACCCAGTTGCCTTCAGTGGACCACCACTTCAAACCTGAACTTTGCTGACTAGCTTAAAAATTTGTTCCTGGTATCATGTGACAAGTTTCTGAAGCTCACATGTGTAATGGGGTATTTGCTGCTAGTATGAAAAGAAGAAAAAAAACCCCAAAAAATATAGTAGAACATGAGGTTCCAATTGTCTGAAAAACAGTAACATCTGTTAGAGTCATGAGCAGTTGATTAGCGGAGTTCATTTTTAGGGTAAGGCTTCAGTAGATCAGCTCTTCTATCTAAGTATATCACTGTAGTTGCTGGAAGCATTACAAAGAGTTACAAAGAATAGGCGGGAGAGATATAAACAATTTCTTAGGGTGCTAGTATCCTTAAAAGCCAACTATAACGTATTGGTCTTCAGCACTGCTCTACATGATACCAGCATGTGAAAATAACAGCTGTACTTAAACCTTGCTTTTATCCACAACAGCTAAACATCTGCCAGTCTTTCAGTTATAAACCTATACTATTTTTGAAGCTTAGAACTACAGACTGTAAAAATTCTTTTGGAAGATAAAACACAACATACAAGCTGTCAGTCTGAGCACACTTCTTACTTGCAAAATAATCACACCAAGCAGGGTTCAGTCTACCAGTCAAGACAACGACAAAATCATCAGTTGCTTTTTAAGATGTTGCTTGGATATGAACGTAAAGCTTTTCCAGCTCACTGTAGTAACATAAGGATTCACAGCTTGGAACATTTACACAAAAAGCAGAGGTTAATCAGAAATGCTAATTTGGCCCATGTGCACTCTAAAGCTCCAGTGAGATTGGATAGATAGCTGAGCTGTATATACTACTTTCATTAAGGCTGCTGCTGCAGATCTGTGTTTATAACACCACAAACCTTGGCACCCAGGAATACAAGAAACCACCAGGAAGAAGACGTCTTTAAGGTTAAGCCTCCCTCATTAGCCTGAATATCTAATAGAAGGTTTACTAGGAATCTTCAACCTAGCTCTTGCTCAGTTCCTGGTGTCAGTGGCCTGACCTAACCTCCCAGTTTCCTAGTGCTCCATCTTCATCCACCTGTCACCTCGTGTGTATTCCCCATCCAGGAATGGGGTACTGTTACATTAAAAATAACAACTAAAACTTGATAGCAAGCAATTTCACTTCCCCTTCCTGACTTTACTGACTATTTTGTCTCTAACAAAAACATAAAATAGCAAATACAAACAATGTGAAAGATCAGTGGGTTTTGTGTTCAGGTACATAGTTTGATTCAGCATACTGTGCAACCCTACTATGACTTTGGGGAGACTCTTTTATAATACAGAAATTCAATGGTGTCCCCTTTTTATCATGAAGGACAAACTTCCAAGATGTTACAGCTACCTAAGAAAATGGCAGTTACTGAGGGATTGTCAGGGTTTTGAGTTACTTTTAGTCTACCCTAAAGCAGAAGAATCTCTTCACACTTTTTAAAGTAAAAATTGTATTTGACAGTGGAAATCATTATCAGGTGTCCCTAAAAAACTTGCTTCCATCTGAATAGATCCAACTTCTGCAAGTATTCTTCTACCTTTCAGAAGATATGGCACACCCACCCTTGAAATCCCTTCCATGCTTTCCAGTTCTCTGTAAGATTCTTCTTTTAATCTTCCTATCATTAAGACCCTATCATATGCCTGTTTTCTCTTACCTAAGCTTATAGGTAGGTGGGGAATTCACCTGAAAGCACTGTTCTTGAGATGCTAGTGAAGGCAGAGATGACCACTGTCTCTAAACAACAGAGCTGATTATCCTTCCCTATCTAACATGTAATCAACTTCCAAACCCACATGGTACAACATGCAGTGAACCTCTGTGGAGTGAATAAGGTCCAAGCATCAACCTAGTTTGGCTTTTCTAAACACATGTGAATCCTTTTTCTAGTGCTCCTTCCTGAGAAATACAGTCCAGTTGTTTCATCTGTTGACCTTGATGACTTGCTTGTAACTTGCAGGGACTCTTCCCTGTAACCCCACTGGGGAAGAAGCCCAGCTCACTGTGTAATCCCGGTGGGCTGTATCACAGTTAAAACACAGCCAAGCAGCCCAGCTATGAGTTTGGAAGTATGTGCAAAGCTTCTCTTGAAAACCCAGAACTGAACTGTGTGCAGACTACCTTGTTTGAGCTTCTCTATAGCTCCAGCAGATTCTCTGGGTTGTATTAGGTCCTCCGTGAGGGTGCAGTACCCTGGCAGATGCAAGGACTTTCTTCTGAACCACACAGCTCCTTCAGACCAGCTTGCTTTCTATGAATTAGACTGACCCTTTGGCTAAATTTAACCTCTGTGGAAAATGTACATTAATGTCTTCTCCGCTTCCATGCAGCCTGAGACTTCCTGTATGAGGTTCCCCGCTTTGTTTCTTCAACAAACCTTTTTACAACCTCTTCACAGTATATGTGAACTTTTACAAACTAAACTGAACTCACTAGATGCAAGTCAGATAGAAGATGAAATTTAAAAACCTACACAGGCACAGCTGTATGCCTAATAAGCTAATTATTGACCTAATAAACTCAGGCCCTTAGCAGGGGTTATTGTTTCAGGCCACAAGCTACTTTAACATGAACACTTAACTTCTCTAATAGAAATAGTTTACACCTGGCTATCTTGACATATGAGCAGACAAAGCTGAAGCTCATCCATAGAAGACCGACAAACCTGCCCCAGCTCACTCCTATCAGGTCTAGAGACATTCACTCCCTTGTTAACGTCACTAGGTAAGTGCCACCTTTTGTCCAAAACTGCAAAACAGAACTTTCCTGGATTGCTGTAAAGATTTAATGACTGACTTTGCTACTGCAAAGACCACTCATGATACAAAAATCGCATTGCATCAGCTTCCTAATATCATAAAACTCAAATTCATATCAAAGACTTGTGTTCCCAAAATTATTGGTGCTGATGATGACAAGTTCTTAGCAAGAAGTAAGGGCTGAGATGAAAGATCTTTGGTGAGCCACAACATTACCAGAAGCCTCGGGGACTCAGATGTTAGCTTTCTCTCTGCCATGATTTATGAACAATAGAAACCTCTAAATGATCTGCTCATTGGTGAGTGAGCTGTGGTACAGGTCTGTGCAACTTTGCATCAGAGATGGAAGAAGATGCACTTAATCAGCATAGAATGACACAGAAGTGGAAGACACGGTTCCATCCCTTCTCCACCTCACCCATTGTACACATCCACAGTCTCTCAAATAGCAAATAGCAAACTTGTGCTACCAACATATAGTCATTGCTAGTACTGCAACAGAAAACACACATAAGTATTGGATGAACAGTGGTTTGGGGATTTATCTCATTATTTGGCTTAATAAATAAATAACAGGATAAATAACAGCAACACTCAACTGCCAGGATCTGCCTAATTTCTTCCTTCTCTTCCTGAGAACAGATGGAAACAGCTCCTGTAGGATGCTTTGGACTAGGCAGAACGAAGTGAAGGTGCACGTTCCTTCCAGCACTGAAAAAGCCTCCAGGAGCCACAGAGCACACATTGCAGAGGAGAGACTGCTTGGTTTCGATGTCTGTATCCATTATGAGTAAGTCAGCGGTGCCCTGACAAGAAGACCTGAAGAAATTGGGGCATGGCAGCCGTTTGGCACAGTGAGAGAGGGCCCAGAAGCCTACACAGAGGGTTTCCTCTAGGACAGACTAGAGTACAAGCCAGGGCAGGAGGTTCCTGTGCCACTGTGAGATGGGCTCCAGCCTCTGCCAGAGCCGTGTGACTCGGCAGGGGGAGGGAAGGCAAGACTTGGCAACCTGGGCTGTCTCACAAAACCTACTGGTTTTGTTCTCCACAGGACAGCCTAAGCCCTATGTGGCATGTGTTCAGACCCTTCAGTAAAGGACTGCAGTCCTTGTCACTATCTGGTCTTCTGCTTAATAGCAGTGGACCATACCACTTAATTCATGTGGCATACAGGACTTGATGTGCCCTGATTTTCCCCCGCTCCAGCTGCCCAAATGATGGTCAACAGGCTGAAGAGGAGTGATGCTTGCGGGACTGAAAGTCTGCTGCTCTTTTCCCCTTGCAGCAGTCAGACCCAAGAAGCTGGTGCATCTTCTTTCAGGACACCACTCCCACGCAGCACAGCAAAACCAGGACTGTGATTCACGAGTGGAACCACTTCCCTTGGGACAGATGTAATGGCTCCCATTTCCTGCCCTCTACCCTACCTAATTTTTAAGGTTCCCATCCGCACCACAAGAATCAAACAGCTTGCACAACAGCTACTGTCCTGCTGTAGCTTACAGCCCAACACTTCAAGGTGTTACTGGTTAGTACCTTTAAACGTTGGGCTGTACCCATTTGTGATGAGAGCCCTAGAAATTGCCCCCTTCCTTTTAGTAAATTCCTTTAGTATCATCATATGTTGCTCTTAGTGCCCATGAAAATACAGCTTATGGGGCCTGAGTGTTTAAGCACCCTGACACTGTTTTACTACTTTGCCTTTTGCAATGCAAATGGCATATCAATTTGTACAACCTGGAGAATACAGAGAAGACATCTCACACGTCTGGAGATGATGTATTTTCCCTCCCCAGCCCAAACGAATCCTGAAGCCATGACATTTATAAAAGCTTAATCATACATTGCTAAGTTTTTGGCAAACCAGGTCAAATATTCTTAATGAAATCTTTTTTAAAAGTGGTTAAGACACTCATGGTCACGTGGACTCCTGTGGACACGCTGAACACCCAGACCTGTGGCTAGCACTACCTTGTGTGCAAAGTGGCGTATTTGGTCTGAAGACAACATGACATCTGCTTACCATTTCACTTCAGCGGGACTGTGTGATTAGAGTTAAGCAGGTGACAGCAATCTGTGTTATAGCCTTTTCTGAAAAGTGACCATCTCAAAAAGGTTCAAAGTATGATACCCCAAAAGGAGATTCAAAAATAGCATTAACTGTTTTTACAAATCACAAGATCATAGGATAATTTGTGTTGAAATGGACCTCAGAAGGACATCTAGTTCAACCTCCTGCTCGAAGCAGGGTCAGCTATGAGGTCAGATCAGGTTACTGAAGTTTTAACTAGTCCATTTGCCTTTTGGATGTCTACTGCAAGCATTGAAGAGTTTGGTCTTTGTATTAAAACAGACGGATTTGCACTTAGTGAAAAAGAAATGGTAACAGTCTCAGAAGTGCCAATGAATATGATCCAGAGGCTACCAATAGTCAATTAATAACGAATGTTTTCTCAGTACTAACTCCTGAGTTTTGATTTCCTACGTACTATTTCAGCAACAAGAAGTAAGCTGAGCTGCAATGGCTGATTCTCTAAATTCTCTTAGTTTGATTTTCACAAGTGGCATTGACACTGACAGCTTAGAACACATGAGCTTGTAACGTTTACATCAAAATACACATACCATGAAAGTGTATTTGTGTACTGACCAAGTACACTAAATTATTAGCTTTACATAAACTACCCTCAGAGCCCATACCTGGAACTAATAACCTGTTCATTAAAGTTTCCTTAGATTCTTAGTGACATTTCCTGATAATGGTCCCATTTATAAGCACAGATTACATTTAATATGCAGGGCTTTAACAGCATTAGCTTGTTCTAAAGTGTGCTTTGGCCAGTGTTATCAGAAATGTAGTTGAATATGGTTAAAGGGCAAATTCTGACACCTTTAGTCACCTTTTCCCACAAGTCTCACTGAATTAACTGGAGATCGATGATTAGAGAATGAACAAAGGGCTGAGACTGCACACAGGGCTAACACGAGGGTTACCATTAAACAGTGGGACTTCAGAATACCTCTGTGATTGAAGTGGCCCCAGGTTTTCTAAAATTCACCTTCAAAACCTTTACAAGTTTTCACTGTTTTATCAGCATGGTTAAAGCAGTGAAACTTTCTGAGGTATGTAGATTTATATTTTCTGAAATGTGATTTTACAATTCAACTTAATTCGCACACTAGAAGGAGAATATGTCCTTAATTTCACTATAACTGTGTTCAAACAAAAGAACACAGTTGGAATAGTCTATAAAAAAAATACTAACATCACTAAAGCTGACAGAGTTTCTCTGCTACAAATTTGTACATAAACAAAGACTAGCAAGAGCCCCATGCAGAGCTGCTGCGTTTTGGACTAGGAAAAGCAACACAATCACAGGTTGAGAATGGCACTACTGAGCATGAGATGGGGGCTGTTAATTCAGACTGACTGTAGTTCAGGTGCATTCAAGTGCTTTGTGTATATAGGGGACTTTTTATAAAAATCATAAAATGGTTTGGGTTGGAAGGGACCTTAAAGTTCTGACACCCCTGCCGTGGGCAGGGACCCCTCCCCCCAGCCCAGGCTGCTCCCAGCCCCATCCAGCCTGGCCTTGAGCCCTGCCAGGGATGGGGCACCACACCTGCTCTGGACAGCCTGTGCCAGTGTCTCGCCACCCTCACAGTAAAGAATTTCTTCCTAATATCTCATCTAAATCTACCCTCTTTCAATTTAAAGCCATTTCCCCTTGTCCTATAGCTACAGGCCCTACTAAAAAGCCCCTCTCCACGTTTCTTGCAGGCCCCTTTAGGTACTGAAGGGCTGCTATAAGGTCTCCCCAGAGCCTTCTCTTCTCCAGGCTGAACAACCCCAACTCTGTCAGCCTGTCTGCACAGGAGAGCTGCTCCAGCCCCCAGCGCACCTTCATGGCCTCCGCTGGACTTGCTGCAACAGGTCCATGTCCTTATATTGAAGGCCCCAGAGCTGGACACCATACTGCAGGTGGGGTCTCATGAGAGTGGAGCAGAGGGGGAGAATCACCTCCCTCAACCTGCTGGCCACACTTCTTTTGATGCAGCCCAGGATTCAGTTTGCTTCCTGGGCTGCAAATGCACATTGCCAAGTCATGTTGAGCTTCTCATCAAACAATACCCCCAGGTCCTTCTCAATCCATTCTCCACCCAGCCTGCATTTGTGCCTAGGACCTTGCACTTGGCCTTGAATTTCAGTTCAGTTCTAACAGTCAAAAAATTCCTAAATTTCTCTAAAATTTCTAAAAGACCTTGACAGTTTAGTCTGCTTTAATAACACAGTATGGAAGACAGGACACTTTGCAGCAAAGCTGTTCTTCAGTTTAAAAACTACATGTGGGCACTTTCTGAATTCAGAATAACTAGTGTACTTCTAGCAGTGCTCCCACTATCATTTCATGTGTGTGTCTTCCCAACAACAGACATCCTTCAAAGCTCTGGGTCACAAAACATGACACACTGTGTATGCTGGGACCACTACCAACAGCTGGCCAAAAATCCTAAGGGGAAAAATTTCTTTATTGAGTGGTATTTCCCATATTCCAGCACAACCTTTCCCGACTACTCCTCTACCTTGTCTGGCAGAGGCAGGAGCATCCCTTTTCCAACCAGGATTTATTAAACAATCCTGTGCTACATTTAGTGTCCAAAACCTATGGCTGTAAATGGTTTTTCCTCCTAAATTATCAAATTCCATAGTCGTTGGTCAGACATGCCATCTCCTGTCTCATTGTACCAGAGTTGCTATCACCCGCTTCCTTATTGCCCAATCAATGTTTCTAATTGCCCTCTTCCTTATTGTTTGATCTCTGTTTCTTCCTAAATAACTCCTTTACTACCATTCAAACATGTGAATAACTTGTTTTAACATGCTTTACATGACAGACGTATTGAAAGAACAAGCAGTATAAAAACAACATTAGAAAATTCACAACAGATCTCAGCCAACAATGTGCATTAAAGGAGTACATGGCATTTTCCCTCTTTTCTTTTCTAATCTATACCATCAGAACTGTTAACCCCACCTACTAAATCCACAGGCACACACCTAGCACTGGTACAAAAGGAAAATGAGCTAGAAAACACCTTATAATCTCAGAAAAAGAGAAGATGAGGATGGTATGACAGATTCATAAAGAGGAGCAGTATTTCATCCTTGTAACCGTGGAATCCAGTTTTGTAATAATAATTGTTTGTGCTGCTGACTTCCTTCAACACCTGTGACCCTGCTTGTCATGGCCTCATTGCCTGCTGGAAACTTGGCAGAAGGCAAGAGAAGAGATATTAGGGAACAAACACTACATCCTGAGAGAGGCCATAAAGTCCAAAGGTTGAACAGAATTGCCAGGAGCAGTCTGATAAACTAAGGAAGTATGTGGCTCTGAAGAGACAAACTGCTGTGCCCGAGTACAATATGTGCAAATGCCACGAGCTGCACCCCAACGTCTCGCACACTTGAAAGAGCACATTACCCAGGGACTTTTCCCAAGAAGCCCCCTTGAAAAAGAATTATTCTAAGCCCCTTTCTGAAATAAGTATGTGACCACACGGTGCACTGCACATGCCAGAATTTCACAGATCTTAAATTTGAAAAACACTCCTATTCTTTCAAATTAAGCTAGGATGATTTGTTGATTTAATAAAAAGAAAAAAAAAAACGTGTAAAACCCTTTCTGAATTAGCATATTCAAGCCTTTCTGAAATCTGGCTCCAGTAAAGAGCTTGTCCTTAAAAATCTATCAGACTGTAACTAAGCTTGTAACTTGGCATGTGAAATAAATAAGCCAATAATCAGATCCTTCAGAAAATTTCACTTAAACCTGTAAAAATATCTAATAAAATAATCAGCATTTGAAAAGGTTTTATTCAGGAGGAGAGTACAGCAGCTTTGGTTTCATGTCAGGAAGAGCACGGGGCATTAACAACCAAGTTTTTTTCCCCCCTCTTTCCTATCCACCACTCACTCAGTTACACCAGCACAACTTTTTATGAAGCCACACTATAAATCTGAACAGCAAACGCTCTCCTGGCTTTCAGAACAAATCAAACCAAGCGCACAGCATGGCCCCCACACAGAACTGAGCAAGCACAAGGGAAGAGGCAGCGCAGGAATGGCAGCCAGCGGAGGGAGGAAAAAGGACATGAATTGCTTTGAGCTCATATTGCTGCTGAGTACTTTCTATTATAAAACCATAACCTAATATGCTTTCAAGACTATGGCTCTGAACAGCTTCACACTGCGCACCTCCTTCCCTACGCAAGACCCTACAGGGATCTATACCATTGCAGAAACGTGCCTGCGTGGAGAGGTTTGCAGGCTCTGACACTGCACTCTATTATACTTTTCAACATTCACTGACCGAGAGGATAACCCCAGCAGTGCTTGTAAACACAACAGCTTCCTCGAGAAACAACAGCAAAATCCATAAGTACAGCTGTCCTTGTAAGTAAAATGCCTGACTTGGGAGGGCTGTCCTCCCGGGGGAGCTCAGCTGTGGGAAGCAGGAGCAAGGAACTGCCTTTTTAGGACTGTGACTGAGCAGAGCCGGGAAGCAGAGAGGCAGGAACGGGGCTCCCGCAGCAGCTCGCTGGCCTAATAAGGAGAAAGCCAGGTATTTCCCCAGGCCTGACCAGCACCCACACAGCCAGCAGCAAGGTAAGGCGAGGCAGGGCCCCCCAGCAGGGCTTGGCCCACCACCCGCCGGGGGACCCTTGGCCACAGCCACACTCCTGCTCTACAGCCCTGCTGTCTCTGGCCTCCCAGCATTTCAAATAGGCCTTATTAGGAAGAGGAGAAGCTTAATTAATTGAAAGATCGTTTTCAGATCTGTGAATCCAGATGGTTTGTGGGTGAACCGTACTTGATTTTAATGTGACATTTCAAGGCATTCAAGGCAACATCTTGGAGCGCGAGTCTCTACTGTCAGGCATCTTTTTAGCTACCTGCATGAGAGGGCAGGTTTTCGGAGCAACTGGATTTTCAGAATACTTTAACAGAAGGGGCAGAACACTCAAAGCCTCAGACACTCAGCAATTTTTTTTAAGCAAGCTTTAGGAACACACATGATTAAGACTCCTCCTCAGTTGCCTAAAAATTAAGGCTGCTTGACAGAAAAGCAAAAAGATTTTACATTAATTCAGTTTAAGTTACGTTTTATTACACCTGTTTATTATTCTAGGGACCAAAACAAATTAAACCACTTCAGGCCAAATCCATCTATATAGGGTACGTGTGTAAGAATCCCTGCCCATGAACTGTCCCATATTGCTCTTTTTACTTTCCTGACTCTAGTTTTATGAAGTAAAAAGAGAAGGCTGTGAGCAACATAGGAAAAAAGTAAAATTTCCCCCCAACAATATCCATTTTTAAATTTGATTTTTAAAACTTTCTCAGAAAATGGCAACAAAAATGGAGTGTTCTTGCATATTTTGTTTGCGGGGGAAAAAATAATTTTCCTTTAGATGTGGTTAAAGAAACATAAATTACAGTATAACATTAAAATAAGACACTACCCATCCAGGAACAATACAACATGCCACTTCTGAATATAAAATGGCTAACTGAAATTCAAAGAATTACCCACACCTTTTGCCATCACAGTTCCTTGAGGTTAAACTTCGATAACTGCCTGTCTTGAGATGCTGAATAGCATAGGTTTAACTGAAAGCAGCAACTGTTACCCTAGAGATATGAGAACGGCTTGGTAGTTTTGATCTGTACTACTTTTTGAATCCACAGACAAATATCTGCTCTACATCATGAACTACTGCCATCATTAATGCCTTCAAGTAATAATCGCAGCAGGAAGAAAAAAACTGATTAATCTTGCCACATCCCACTTGCAACATATTGGCAAGAAAACATGGAGGAAGTACTAATTACCCATGGATAATGACAGGGCATCCGTTTCTAGGATTCCTTATGAGACTCAGGAAGAAACGAGGCAGGAGACAGCATAAAAAAATTACATTAAACAATTGAAAAATATCTAGATACGGGACAAACTTATTCAGCATGAGCTCAGATATTGTGTAGGACTTTCTCCAGTTGTTGATTGGGCTGGGATTACATTTCTATAGCTCCAAAGGAGTGCTAGGGAAGGGTGATTTTCATAAAAGGAATAAAAGTTTTGACACCAGGTTTCATAATGTAAATTCATCCTTTAAAATAGCTTGCTTGCCAAAGTAGTTCAGCTGCCAGAAAGGGAGAAAAGCAGGCAAACTATTCCCTTAAAAGCAATGACTGTGCTATGCTGCTCAGGTACACAAGGCATCGCTCCAGAACCAGGGAATGTTGGCTCATTAGAAGCAATTAAAAAAACTCTGAGGGGATTTTAAAAACAACAACTTCCAAAAACAAAACATGCATATATACCACATGCATTTGTTTATGCAGCTGTAATGAGTGATGAAATCCATTTATGAGCTGAAGTCACAAGATTCTAAGCAGGTCTTTGTTTAATCTCAGTAAGTCATGACATTTCCCTACTACTTATATTAATGTGACTTGGATGAACATTTTCAAACTTATGCACCTGGTTTTTAACAGTGCTTACCAATCGCACTTCTCATCTGCTTTGCTGGAGACTGAATAGTCTACTTCAGAGCCCCCACTTCGATTAAGGATCTTAAGGACAGATATAGAAGTCTTGTTTTAGTTTAACATATGCCTGCAATTCTTGAATTCAGCAGATAGTCTGCAATTCTTACTCAAACTGAGACTCTGTGCAACCTGCAAAGGGTGTAAATAAAAATCAATGAAACCATTAGTGGAATGAGTACTTACAGCATCAGCCCTTCTATAACCACAAAATCTATCCAGATGGATGTCCTTAAAAGACTTAAGAAGGTTTGCTATAGACAATGGCTTTCATTCCAGCACATTGCTGTGACTTGGAAGAATAAAATGAAGATAAATGCAGCTGTTTGCTGCTTACATTAATGCAGCACTAGTGCCCTGAGTAACAAAGGTAGGACAGAGTACACAAGGAAAAAAACCCAACAAAACAGCACAAATAACTATTAAGTTACATATGCTTTTTGTGTATTTATAAACTGTGCTAGGCTTTAGATTTATTATTATATAGCTTTAACAGTATACAAATCAGTACTCCTGCATATAAATCAAAACCACATTTTTAGCTTTGATATTAAGGAAAAAAAAAAGGGGGGGGGGAAAGGTACTTGCCACTGCTGCTCTTGTCATTACACTTCTATTAGCTTTGCAAACAGACCTGATGCCTTGTGAGGATCAGATCGAAACTAAATTATTCTAGGTGTGATGTTGATGTAATATTTTCTTTGTATTTCTTTTAAGGAGGAAAAAAAAGATTAAGACTCCTGACCTGAACAAAAAGTCAATCCATCTAATGCACAAAAGCAGGACATCCCAGACATAGAATTTTTTTTTCCTTCAGACCTTAAAGGCTAAAAGAGTGGTGCTGTCTACGTCTGTTCTCCATTCTGTTTCTCATGCTTGGCTCATTCATCTACAGCTCTCCAGAGTACGAAATGAGCCAGGAGAACAGGTGGATTTTACCACGTGTCACCAAATCAAGATGGCAGAAGGATACAAGGAAAATGCAAAAGTCTTTCACCTAGAATGTTTTGTTCCAAGCAACCTGTTATTTATATGCAAAAGCATAATGTACAAGACAATTTCTTCTTGGACCCAGCCTCAGGAGGAGTCTAAAAAGGCCAAAGCCAAATATGCATAACCAGCAAAGTTAATGTATTACCTAGATGGCATGGAGTATGCTCCTGTACCTTGCATATTTTATGATTATTTTTGTTGATATAGGAATATAATATGCACTACTGTCAGTGTCTTTCCTGATGTGAAAAAAAGTCCTAAAACAATCACCAATATGAGGCAGCCAAGGAAGCAATGGGACTCCTGAGATGGAAAGTGACATTTTTTCTGTCAATTTCAGACACACACCTATTAGATGCAGGTTTATGTTACACACCAGTACTACATGGACTTGGGAAGACAGATCACATTCTTAGTAGGACATTATAAACACTTTGTTACCTTCAATTTCCTTAGGATGCCTGCATCACTCAAGTGAAAAACACAATGTATACAAACCATACCAAACACGAATCTGTAAGACTCTTAATATCACATCAATTTATATATGCTAGATATATTCATTGAAAAAATACACTCAGATGCAACCTTCCTACATAAATTCTAAGTCTACAGGGATTTCATTTTATACTCCCCCTTTTCCAAAGCCCCGTTATTTCCTTTAGCTTTTTGGGATCTACTATACCAGTGTGCCAGAAAGAAAATGACTAACTACTGAAGTCAGAGAAACAAGTGAAAAATGCGTATCAGTAGAAAACATCATTTAATGTGCTAGTCCACATGAACTAAACCCAGCTGAAAAGTTCTGAAAAGGCACACTAAAAAAAACCAACCTGTGAGAGCGGTTAAGTAAACAGTTCCCTTACTGGATTTGCTATAACTGACTAAAACCTTTCTTCCCCTTTCCACATTAAAGGAGAGCCCTAAAACCACATTTTGCATATTTTATTAGTTCAAACCTTTTCTAACATGGTTCCCAGGGCAGAAAAAGTCTAACATACTTTAAAAAATGAATCTAACATTGTTCTAAAATAACAGTACTATAACCTGGTGGAGTGTGAACAACAGTACTATCAATAAATGTCTACTCTTATTCCCAGACCCAGAATGGAATTCTAAACAATTTTTAGCCTCTCAGATTCAAAATTTATTGAACGTGAACTTGCACACTCGCTTTAGTAATCAATGTTACCCATCTCATGCCTCTGACTGCTTTCATCAGAGAGAATAAATGCACATTTGGAGAAAGAAAAACATTTTTGTGACTGTTTTAAAAATCGTAGTTGAAAGTTTCTTGAAAGGTCAGAAAGCTAGGAGTTATCTTGCTAGAAACAGATTAGCAGGCAGAGTGTAGGCAAGGTGGTCGGGGTGTATGGGAAGTGTAATCTATCAGATTGATAGCACCACTATGCATATGGTACAATTATATCTTATCTTTCCAGCCCTGCAACCAAAACAAACCACACTGAAGTCTTGGATTCAGATTCTGTTGTCTTTAAGTACACACCCCTTAGGGTGGCGACCCAGGACACACCACACATCTTTTACTTCATGTAAGACAAAATCAAAACAAATATAATCAGTATTTTTCCTTTCAGGACTCTCACTGAGACTCTTTGATGTGCTTTCCCTAATCGTTTTCTCTTTTTAATCATCACGCTCAGGGGTTTCTCTGAGCTTATAATGGTCTAGTTTTTATGTAACCTCTTCCATGCGGGCACCTTCCCAAGCTCCCAACACAGCAACTGTTGTAACAGTACACAGCAACACTACACCAAAGGATACCTTGTCCAAATGAAACCAAAAGGGAAATTTAGATGAGTACATTCTGCTTAGGTTGGAATTTTGGCTCAGGCACAAGAGTTAACACTCCTGGTCTTGCAAAAAGAAGCTCTAATGGAGATACTGAAAATGAAAGTATGTCTTCTACTTCAAAGCTGAAAATCTGGCCACTCCTATAACATGTTTTCTGCTCAGGGAAATTTTACTTAACTATACCTATTGATGAAGGGGAAATCCTTGGTCCTACGAGTCACCTGTGGGTTTGCCATTCATTTGAGACTCCACCAGTATAATTTAGTACCCATGGTATAAAACCAGTTAAATTTCTAATTTCTATATGGCTGCTTGCCAATTTTTCGTTGTCTTAGGGGCAATTATTCACATTTACATTTTATCTTGATTCTCTTTAGCAATATCTCTGTTTACACAAAGAATCCCTCAACAGATTACCACATTATTTTCAGCATTACCCAAGAGGTGCATTGGTATACTAGAGTTGTAAGATTTTCCAGATCCACTATTAATAAAATGCCTAAATTTAAAATAGGCTCTACATAAAACTCACATAACTGGAACACCTATAAAAAGTCCTGTAAACAGCTGTCCTACATCTAAGCTCCCAGTAAATTGATGAGGTTCTAGAGTTAATTCCCATTTATCAGCTAAGACTTACTGATACCACTGATACTCATCTCTGTTCTCTGCTATGCTCTGTCAAGACACTGCACATGGAGGAAGCAGGAGCTAAGACAAGAACTGGAAACATTTATTTCACGTGGGAAGGTGCCCTGCTAAGAAACTGCTTATTGAACCTGACAGGGAGTGTATAAACAACATTAGAGGGAGTGCTCACACATGTACTCCCAATAAAGGGGAGGACAAGGCAGCGAAAGTCAAAGCTATTACAAGACAAATACAAATTAAATACACTGGTTTTAATCTCCAGGATACTAAAATATTTTTGAGAGCTCCCAGTGTTGGGGGGGGGGGGGGGGGGGGGGAGTGTTAGGGGGAGCAGTAAACCCTACACAGACTTTTCTTATGGCTTGTATCACCTTTTCCAGGAAAATCATTCTAGAAAAAAGCAACAGATGATTTTGAAACTAAAGAAAAGCACTTGCTAAAAGATAGCTTGCTCTTTGTAAAACTTCCCATGAGGCCTGAAAAAGCACCCTGAGCATGCAACTCCACCAGACAGCTTTGCATATGAAATGCTGTTTGTTTCAGAAATGGTTGTATACTTTTACTAAGGGGGTTATTCCTGTCATTTGTCCCCTAATTACTGATCTGTGAGAAGCAAAAAAAGGAGTCAGAGCTACCACAAAGATAAAAGCATAACTATTAACGTTCATGGGATTTTCAACATCCCCCCACCTTATCCTGAAACTTTAACCCTTGAGTGAATGCTGCCATATATATTTCCTTTGTTTGGTTGTCTGGGGGGCCACCTGGAAAGCATCAGCATCCTAAGAAGAAAACTGCTATTGTTTATTCAGAATTCCCTTAGAACAAAATCTTGCTGTCCATTACCATTTCCCAGAAAGGTATATTGTTCTGTTGCCACCCATCTCAAATTCAAGTGCAGAGACATGTTTACGGTACGTGCAGCAGCTCAGATAGGCTGGGCTGTTGCAATCCTGTTGCAATCCTGTGCAGAAAACAGAACGTTAAGACTGGCATGCTGCTCCCACGCCCTCCCCTTTTCAGGCTTTACATTAACTCAGTGACACCCTGCTAGGCACAAGGTTTATTTACACAACACAAAGTCTTGAGACAAGCCTTTGTTCGACTGCAATGTTGACAAGGCTTATGAAGTGCTACCGACTATAGTAAAGGTGTATTAAGAATCAACCGAGGACCACGTATGAATGAAATGTTTTGCAACTCGCTTGATTGAGTTTCCAGCTGCAGCGCAATTCTCTTTTAGCCAGAAGCTGCTGAGACAAACGAGCAAAGCTCCTGGCTTTCACAGAGACCAGTGAATTGCACTAACACGGTGGTTCCACAAGGACTTTAATCTGGGATATACGGGTGACACCCTGAAAAGAAGCAAATGCTTCTCTTCCCAGCCATTCAGGTTTTTCGCTGGGATAGATTTGAACGGGATGTATTTCCCAACACACTTCACCTCATGGCTGTGTCAGCGCAAGGGAGGGGACAGCGTGGGAGCAGGAAGAGGGCAGGACTGCCTCTTTTGTCAGCAGTGCCGGCCGAAAGCACTTGCGGAACTAAGGACATTGTGAATTGCGCTGATTTACATCTGCTACAAAGCGCTCCTTAGTTTTCCTTAAAAATGACTGCTACATGTATAGCATTTTAAAACTTAACGTACATGTCAAAACAGGCAAGAAAGGTTAGGTGCAAATTTATTGGGTGGAAGTGTCCAAGGGGGCTGGAAGCTTCACCTCCCCAGGACCGACAATACCCACTCCTGTGAGGAGGGAGTGGCTGTTGCACCCACCCGCTTCCCCAAGGGCTGTAAAACGTAGAAGAGTTCCTGTGTTTCACATGATCATCTTCTTGTCAAAGTTTTGGACTAAGTATCAAGGCTTTTTCTTTAAAAAAATCTACCTGTGTGAATCTGGAGAGGTGCTGATCACTGTGCCTCAGGTTCCCCCCTTCTGGGAAGCTAAACATGTAATACTTCCTCCTACACAGCATTTTTGACATTAACAACTCCAAATCATTGTCAGAGCCTCTCACAGCAGAGACTCTAAAGGTAGAGAAAAAACCAAACCACAAAACCCCTCTAAAAAAGCAGACACACAGCAACTGCAAGCTATTTGGTCAAAATGTCAGAGGGTGAAAATGGCATAAATCTAAGTGCCTGTATATGTTCTACACAGTCCTCAGTCAGATTCAAAATGCATTACAAAGCTGATTAACCAATAAAAACATCAATCATTGATATCCTAAAAGCAGATGAGGCCAGTAACAAATATTTTATACCAATAAATTAATCCCAGATCTTCCAGATGAAATTCCATTCTTTTTTTGTATCTTTTTTTCATAATGCATCTTTAAATAAAAATAGTTCATAACACTGGTAAAGCATTTAGTCCCCATAGATCTGCATGCTTCACTAGAACTTCAGTCTCATTATACCCATTTTACAGGCAAGGAAACCAAGCCACAGAGATGCAAAAAGTGATTAAGCAGGGAGGCAAAACCAGGGAAGACTACAGATCTATCCCATTTGAGTTTATTCTGTTCTCCTGGTTTTCTCTGCTAGTATAGAGAAAATAAGTTTACTTCTCATTAAACTCTCAAGGTTATGTCAAAGAGATGAACAAATTTTTGTTCCACTTTGTAAATTCTCATGGTTGTCCTGAAGGGATATATAAGCCCACCACTACTGCTACAGGGTTAGGCAAATATTTTGCAGACCAATAACAGATGTAAAATATATCACTGTTCTTATTAATATTTACATAATAATCTAGGGCTGAAATTGGCTATCATTGAATTGACCTCAGATCTTTGACATAAATGCCTATTTGAAGCACCTGGCAATAGGCTGTAAGCATCCACACCCAGAACTGCTTTGTCTGGGCTTGCAGTTTTGCCAGCCACACAGCTTCTCCTATACTGACTGTAAGGAATGCAATAACTGGAAAACATCAGCACAAAACATGCTTATATAGAATAAGGCTACGTTGCTCTTGCAACACACATGCATAACCTCTCTCACATGACTTACCTGAATCCATGGCCCGCTCTTAGCTGAACAGAAGCCTCTGCAGATATGAGCACACCGCAGCTGGTACCCAGATCTCTAAATACCATACAGCCATTTTTGCCTAGTTGTGCTTACTAGAAAAAACAAACAACAAAAAAGTAAAATTTAAAAAAAATCTGAATTTCAATTAGCAGCCATCACAGCCCTTAGGCCTTTGCTTTATTATTGTCCTTTTATCCTAAAAATTTTCCTTGATCTCATGAACTTGTTTCTAATATATTCAAATGTTATGGCTTTTTATAAGTTTCATATGTTCTTAACAGACTGTGTAAACAGTCCTGTGAGCTGACCAATGCGCCTGCCAAATGCACTGCTGGCTGCTCACGCAGTACTGCTTTCAGCACACATGTGAACAGTGGTCCTGAACCCATTATAAAAAGAAAAAAACCAAGATCTCAGGTAAGGATCGATACTGATTCTGGACTAAATTTTTCATCTCCGTTTCCTTCTGAAACAAGGGAACATATAGACACTGCAGTGTTGGCAACTGGATACAATTTTTACCAAAGAAGAGAGGAAAGAACAGCAATTTTGAAAGTTTTGAGTATCCTGGTTGTTCTCCTACAGAAGTCCTAAGGGGCTGCTGTGGACAAGTCTGGGATATTCCATCCTGTGAAGGGACAGGGCTGCCCAGACCAGTGGGGAGCAGCTATGCAGTCGCTGTGTGATACATCAGCTGTGATCAGAGATCAGGTTGTTTATTATTAATCAGACAAGACTGAGGAAGAGTAGCAGTTTAGTAGCATCTTCTTGAAAACTGAAGTCTTCAACTCGTGCTTTCAGGTACTATCCTACCCAGGCCATGCCCTTTCCTCCCTACAAGGCCTTCCTTGGCTATTTGGCAACCCTAACTGCTCCCACACCATGACTCCAACACAAATGACTGTCATCCAGAGTAAATGTTTCCATTTGAATTACATGAACAGGCACTCTGTAAACTTCCCCACAGGCTCCGCCACTATAATCCCTGGGAAGGAACAACCTGCAAGACTTTCACTGTTCCATCCTTTCTCTGTTTATTGCTGCTACTGTCAGAAACATGAATTCAGACAGGTGTCCTTACATCTGTCAGCCACTGGTGACATTCAGTAACAGAAATTCACTATGTCCATGCCTGAACCCACAGCACAGAGAAGGAAAGCTTGACTGCTCACTGGAAATCCCTCAGCTCTATGGTGCTTTACACTAGGCTTTTTTGGTCTCACGCAGTCCTGCTTCCTTTCCTTCTCCTGTTGCAAGCACCGCTTTATCCCAGGTTGCCAGGAGCCTACTGTTCCAACAGCTGCTAAGACAGAGTGAGGTGTCAACTTTGACAGGATGCCAAATTTTTTATTAATCAAAAATCCAAGCATTTTGTATTCATTCAGAGACCCTAATCAAAACTGAGCCATTTTACTAACGGCTCTGAATGGTTAAATCCAGTTATTCTGAGGCTTTCAGTCACAATTGGCAACTATGTATCAATGCAGTTTGTTGCCACTATTTACTTTGTGTTTATTGAAACAATAAAACGCCAGAAAACTAACTTCAGTTCTCCACAGTGAAACTCCACCTCAGTAACATACAAGCAAATGCACACTTCCAGTGGAACCTTTGTCCCCAAACACATTAAATATCTTTTCAAAGGTGTTCACTTGCCTTCCCACCACTCAGCATTAGTATGCTTCTATTTGTATGGTAAATTTTTTCATGCGACCAGCTCGCAATGCTGAGCACAGCCGTCTGCTTCCCATATGCAACACATCCTCCAGCGCCTCCTCTACTGCTTACCTTCACTCTTTGGGCTCCCACTGTGGATCAACTGCTATTCTGCCAGCCTCCTTTGTGCACAGAGGATTTTTCCGACAGTAAGCTCCACAGGATGGGAACTTTGCCCAATACACTATCTCTCAGAGCACCGGCTATGCTATGGCATAGAAATAATGAACACAGAGACATTAATGGTGTGACATTTAGATCTGTAACATCCTAAAAACCATGCGGAGCAAGGCCCCAGGGCTCCTTTAAGATTCATCTCTAAACAACATAGTTAATTTCTATTTGGTCAGTTTTTTGATCAAAAATTATAATATACATACAGCTGTTTGAATAAAAAAAGATATAGTTCATTAGTTATTTGAAAATACAGTTCTGAGCACTTGCAGTGACCACTGAGATCCTCTATAAAGCTAGCTGGGAATGGGACAAATAATAGTCAGAAACCTAGTATAACTATTGGGTAAAGAGATCATCCTATCCACTTTAGAAGACAACCATATCAAATCTTTCATTCATGTGTTGCTGTACCTAAACGTCCAGGGTTTGAATTGCTCAGGCAGCATTCTTAAGAAAACAGAAAATGTTTTTAGTGGTTCCTCCCTTACTTCTGCAGTCTTCCACTGTGTTTATTGTGTGGCTGTCCTGCCCCAGAGGTAACCCAACAGGTCTTGCAAAGTCTCCCAGCTTTGCCCCACCTCCATCGTTCACAATCTTGTCTAACCTATTCATTTTCCTTCATTCCACAAACTATTAGTTTCAAAGAAATTCAGAGATTAATTAAAATGATTGGTGGGATGAGTAGGTGAGGGGGACAGGCCAAAGGGCTTGACAAGAAGAAAGATGAAAAGGCCTAAATGCGTATAGCTTGGTTATGCGATGACTAATTGAGGGTGGAGGAGATGGACATGATATTCATTTACAAGTGCCTATAGCTCTGAAGAGCATTTTTCATGTGCAAACCGAAGACTAGCTCAAGAGTAGCTTTCGGTCTTATACAGATCTGGTTCCAGGGTCCTTTGCTTCAAGCTGTGAGTCTCACTCTTCCCCCAGCCTGTGCATTACCAACCCCCTCCCTTGTATCCTCATTTTTTTTTTTTATTTATTTTAAATTTCAGCTCAGCTTTCAGCCAGATTTAGCTCCTGTGTCTCTACCTAGCCACGTGAGCTCTACTGGGAGCAAAGAGCAAAAGGAGAGGCCATGGAAGCTGGGGGTGGATGAGGTGGCACCTCTTTACCACACCTTGGCTGCTTCGCTGCAGACTTAGGTGGACTTGAGCCGGCTATGAAAACACACCTTGAGGAACCAGGGAAGAACTGTGAGCAGAAGCACCTGTGAATTATTTTACTTCCACTTAGCCTAAAGAAACTCTGTTCCTTGTGCCCTCTTACTCCCAGCTTCTTTTACTATGCTCTGATGTAGTAAATAGAAGAAAAATACTTGCTCCTTCTGACTCTTCAAACTCTTGTCTCCCTCAGTTGGGGAAACCTGCTCTATACTAATTCCTTAAGCAATTGGGGAAACCTGTTCTGTACTAATTCCTTCAGCAAGTGAAAAGCAGTACAACAACATCCACTAATTCCCACTCTTAGTCATTTTTATGCAGAGGTGAAGCAGGATATCACATTTGAAAGCATGAAGTAAAACCAAAAAAAAGAAAGAAAGAAAAAATCTATATAATAAAAATAATTGTCTATATAATAAAAAGATTGTGGTAACATCTCTGATGAGGGGAAAAAGCAAGATAATGTAATATATCTAAGTTTAAAGAAAAATAAAAACTACATGGAAACAAGCATTTTCTTTCTGCAAGTAATGTTTCAAATATAAAAGAGCAGAAACTGTTGGGGGGTATTTTTGGTTTTGGTTTTTTTTTTTTTTTTTTTGTCAAATGGTCCAGAAATAAGCCAAAAGCATTTGTGATAAAGGAGTGAAACAAAATAACAAACCCATTTAATCCTGGACACCAAATATAATTTAGATGGATGTGGTATGTATCAGAAATTTTAATTTGTCCCTGAAAAGCCATTTAATTATTCAGATTATCTGATTGCCTCAGTCAGTCTTGTATTGATTGATTAGAGAACTTTATAAATCAAAATCTGCATTACTGCTGCTCAACGCATCTGCCCCTCACAGCAAGAGAGATATATAGTTCATTTCCAATCCCTACCCACAAGTCAGTTTATTGAGACATGTAAATGGCTATGGTTTATAAATGGGTTGGTAAGTGTTCTTTCATACTACTAAAGGAATATTTACTTAAGGATGTCAGCAAAGGGGTAAAAAAAAAAAATAGCCCTAAAGTAATAGCTGCTTAATAAATCAGGGCATAGTCACCAAAATTCCCAGCTTCTTGGCTAACGGCCACGAAGGATCACTGTCTCTCTATTCATGGGCCCCACTTCTGATCTGCAGCACTCAGTGAGTCTCAGGTGGTGATCTTGGGGCACTCGGCTGAAATCTAAGCTGAGACCTCTGCAAGCGCCTGCTCACCAGTCAGTCCCGAATTAGGCAGAAAATCCCCTGGGAGCAGCAAAGAGCATTTGTCTTTGATTTCAGAGCTCTCCTACTATGCACAACCTTTATGACCAGCTTGACTGTGTATTGCCAGCCTCGACCAAATAACCTCTAAGTGAGTAGCAATTACCATAATGAGTGGACTGACGGGTGGGTGTCCCCCATAGCTACAGGCCTCAGTAGCAACATGTCTCCAGCAAACTGGAATGTCTAGTCCTGAATCTGTAAGAGGAAGGAAGTAGAAAACTAAAATGAGTGGAGGATTAAAATAAATAAAAAAATTAAATTACTTTAAATGAATCCCTCCAGCCCGATCAAACACTCACTGAAGCTAATGAAAAACTTTCATTGATATAGTGGGGCTGAACTGGACAGACGATAAAGGCACAGTTTTTCAGGTTATACAAATACATATTAAATAGAGTGGTTAAAGCTATACTGGCTATGTTCCTTGTAGTCTGAACTTGGCTTTCTAGGACTAAAGAAACACACAAAAAAAACCCCAAAAAGATAAAACAAAGAAACAAAACTCTAACAAATAAAATATGTCAGCAATTAATGAGAACAAACTTAATTAGTGTTATTTGTCTATACAGAAAACTGACTAAAACAAATTATTTGCATGGTTTCCTACATAACAGGATCTGAAAAGAAAAAACATACATTTTTTTAGCTTAACTTAAAAATAATTATTTCACAATAAAAACTTCCGCACAGCAAACTACTTAAAATTCACGTCTTACATTTCTCCAGAATTTCTTCCTTGCATAGACAAGCCCTTTACAAACATCAAAACTGCACGCTGACACAACAGAGACAGATCATTTATGGACTATCTCTGGGGATTGTTAAGGCAGCAAGGACCGCCACATCAGGTCTGACTAGATACCCTATCTCTAACAGGAGCTAAGAGCGGGATACCTGGAGAGGCACACAAAACCAGGGCACGCACACAGCCATTTTGCCTCAGGATGCTCTCCCAGGCACAAGCCATTAGTACCTTTGGGATTTCCAGAGTCAAAGATGCACTGCCTTCATCTAATCACTTTAAAATTCCTCAGTCCACACAGTGCTCTTGCCAAGGAGTTCCACAGCTTAACTACAATTCTGTGAAGACATTTCTCTGGTTTACTCTGAACGTGCCAGTTCTATTTGATGCCCCTTGGCTCTTCTGCCAGAAGAGTCAGTTGCTGGCCTCTATTTATCTTACATGTAAAGATTAAAAAGGAGTTAAACAACTTCTAGCATTCACTGCATTAATGAATTTCAAAGATTTTCTTATGCATATGCAATAACTTACTGCTGTTTGACTAAACTATTTGCAGCTGAAGCTACAGTGGCAGCCGAGTAGTTCGAGTTACCTGCAACACAGACAGGCACTGCCAATGTCAAGGCTGCGTGTATGCCAACAGCACACAGCAAGCCCCCACTTTCCCAGGCAAAACTTTGTATTTCATGTCATGGACTTCACACAAACTTAGAAAGAAGTGTATATATTATTTGCATAATTCCAGTTAGCATACAAAGCAGCACTAGTGCCCACCATGTGGTCGAATGAAGTCAGGTGGGCACACCAGAAAACAGAGAAGAAGAAAAGCAAAATTATCAACAACTACAAACAGGGGAGCCAGACCTTCACTTTTCTTTCACAGCTGCTTGCATTTCTGTTTGCTTCATTGTTGCTTCCTATACCGTAACTGATAATTATGTCATTATGTCTAGGAAAAAATAGCACTGCAGAATTTGAAAGTGCATTTTGAAACTTAGACGTAAGTTTGTCAGCTTCACATATCAAAAAGTGATTGAACCAGGTAGACCAAGTTCTTCACTGACATAAAAAGCTGGACCATCCTACAACAGCAGGTAACAGCTTCGCATTGCAGGCATATAGAGGGATACAGCAGTCCACCTTCAGTCCTTGTCCTACCCCGTATTGTCACCGCCTGGCCTTGAATAGCTGCTGCACTTTATTCTAGAGGTAGCTGCCTGTCAGCATCAATATGCACACCTCCCAGAGAAGGGGGTGTGTGGGGCTCGGTGAGGAGGGGGAAGGTAAGAATAACAACCCCCAGCAGTAGGGCACAGCTTTTCACTAGGGCTGTGCCATGCCGATGCACGCCACGCTCAGCACAACATTACAGCAAACCACAGGTCACCCATCTGTTGCTCCGAGGTGAACATGCCAGCACAGACTTTTCTCCTCGAACAGGATCCTTCAACTCCAGCTTTTATTTTCCCTCCCCACTAACCCGTACTTCCACAGTAATACTAGGGCACTCTTTCTAAAATTAGGCCGCCGCTGTCCCCTCCCCTTGGAGGACGAGTTTAGAGAAGCCCATCTGGAACCAGACTTTTTCCTGTCAGGGTTCATTTCCCCGGCTCTGTTCTCCTGGAATGTTTTTGAGACCGAGAATTGCCATCTCCGAGCTAATGGCACAGCCGTGCCCCCGCGGACACCCCCACCGCGGCCGGGCGGTACCGGACGAGACACCTATCACCCAACCCCAGCTGTCCCGTTGGGAAGGGGGGGGGGGGGGCACAGGGCCGTCCTCTGCCCCACAGCAGCGCGGCTCAGCGCCCTCCGCCCGGCCAGCGGCGTTGGCGGAGCTCTAGGAGCCCGGGCCGCCCTTCCCGGCCGGCGGGGCTCCCCTGAGAGCCGCCGGGCGCGTCTAGAAGGCAGGCAAGGGCGAAGCCTCAGCCGCCGCCAGCCCCAGGCACGCCCGGCCGGCGGGGCGGGGAAACGCTGGGCCCCCTCAGCGGGGAGCACCGCGGGCGCGTAGGCGGGGGCCGCCCCGCGGCGGTTGGTGCCCGCCCCGGCCCCGCCGCGGCCAGAGCACCACCCCCGGCCCTGCCTGGAAGCCGCACGGGCGGCGGGACGGCGACGAGGAGGGGAAATCACGTGAGGCCTCCCCCGAAGCGCCACCTGAAGGGCCGTACCACCGGCGGCGGGAGTGTGGGGGGGAGCTGGTGGGGAACACACACAAGCAAACCAACAGGCCGAAACCTGCCGGCTCCACTCCGCCGCAGGGAACGGCCGACAAACAAATAAACAAACGGCGGCGAAAGCAGGCAGGGAGCGGCAGCGGCGGGCGGGGGCCGAGCAGCGGGCGGCCCCTCCGGCGGGCGGTTGGTACGTGGCCGTTAAGGAGGCGCCGGCAGTGGCCAACCCCGCTCGCGCTCTGGACGCGGTAACCAGATATTCAAAAACAAGACGTCAGCCCACAATGCCCCGAGCCGCCGCCAGCATTACCTCATCCCACAAGGCCCCGCGCCGGCGCTAAGAAGCTTCTAGGGGCGGGGTGGCCATGGCGACCGGCTGATATGCACCGGGCCGGGCCAGCGGCCCGCCTCCCCCGGGAGAGGCGGCGGCAGCCAATGGGGAGCCCGCGGGGTGACATCATGGGCTATTTTTAGCGGGCTCCCGGTCGCTGATAAGTGAAGGGCTCCACGCCGGGAGCGGGCTCAGAGCGCGGGGCGGGCAGGCAGGCAGGCGGCAGCGCGACTTCGGCCGCCGGGGGGAGGCGAGCGGAGCAGGCACTGCACGGCCAGCACAGCAGCGGAGCCGGGCAGGGCGCGCAGGAAGGCGGGGAAAAAAGTACTCGCGGCAACTTGTGCCGGCGGAGCAGCGCGGCGGCCCCGCGGCGGCGGCAGCAGCAGCAGGAGGGCGGCGAGGCGCCCCACGGCAGCCCCGCGGGCCAGGCCAGGCGGGCTCTCAGCGCGGCGGCGCCAGGCACGGCGGGCCCGGCCCGCGCCGGGAGGACCCTCCTTGCCCCGGCGCAGTAAGGCTCTGCCTCCTCCTTCCCCTCCCCGCGCGGCCGGGAGGCTTGGGGCGGCCGAGCGCAGCGGGGCGCAAGCGGCGGCCGGGCAGCTTCTCCGCGCTGCCGCAGCTCCCGGCGCCACTCCGCGGACTCTGTTCTATGAGTGCAAAGATGGAGCCTACTTTCTACGAGGATGCTCTGAACGCCAGCTTCGTGCCGCCGGAGAGCGGCGGGTATGGATATAATAACGCCAAAGTGCTGAAGCAGAACATGACGCTGAACCTGTCCGACCCATCCAGCAACCTGAAGCCGCACCTGAGGAACAAGAACGCCGACATCCTCACCTCCCCCGACGTGGGGCTCCTGAAACTGGCCTCGCCTGAACTGGAGCGGCTCATCATCCAGTCCAGCAACGGGTTAATCACCACCACGCCGACCCCGACGCAGTTCCTCTGCCCCAAAAACGTTACCGACGAGCAAGAGGGGTTCGCGGAAGGCTTTGTGAGAGCCTTGGCGGAACTGCACAACCAGAACACCATGCCCAGCGTGACCTCCGCCGCTCAACCTGTGAACAGCGGCATGGCACCTGTGTCCTCCATGGCCGGCAACAGTAGCTTCAATACAAATTTGCACAGTGAGCCCCCGGTGTACGCTAATCTCAGCAACTTCAACCCCAACGCGCTCAACTCCGCACCTAACTACAACACAAACAACATGGGCTACGCACCTCAGCATCACATAAACCCCCAGATGCCGGTGCAGCATCCCAGGCTTCAGGCTTTGAAAGAAGAGCCTCAGACTGTACCTGAAATGCCAGGGGAAACTCCTCCCCTGTCCCCTATTGACATGGAGTCGCAGGAGAGAATCAAAGCCGAGAGAAAACGCATGAGAAACAGAATCGCAGCATCCAAATGCCGGAAAAGGAAGTTGGAAAGGATTGCCAGGTTGGAAGAAAAAGTGAAAACTTTGAAAGCCCAGAACTCAGAGCTGGCATCCACTGCCAACATGCTCAGAGAACAGGTTGCACAGCTTAAGCAGAAGGTCATGAACCATGTCAACAGCGGGTGCCAGCTAATGCTAACACAACAGTTGCAAACGTTTTGAAGAGACTGTCTTAAATGAGAACTGTGATATCGTGGTATAACTAAAACAGAAAACCAAAAGTGGTAGATGCATAAAGCTAATGGGAAAAGCTGAAAGGCTGAGTCCTGCCTGTGCTCTGCAAAGCGCATGTGTGGAAAGACTGGCAAGCCTTCAGCTTGAGTTAGTGAAGCGGCCGGCACCACTCCGAGAAGTGCTGTTCCTGCTCAGATCAGATGTCAGATCTTCGTTTAACATTGACCAAGACCTGCATGGACCTAACATTCGATGATCATTCAGTATTAAAGGTTAAACTGCAATAGAAACTGTAGATTGCTTTATGTAGTATTCCTTAAGAAAAAAAAAAGTGGGAGGGAGGTTTGTGGGAGGCTGATAAACAAAAAAGAACTATTCTGCCTGCCTTCAAGTAAATTGTGTATGTACATATCTTTTTTATTTTATTTTATGAAAGTTGATTAATGTCAATAAACTACTTCATGACTTTGTAAGTTATTTTTATGTTGTTTATTTGGGCACTGCCCAGTATTGTTTGTAAATAAGAGGCTTTTTTTTTAGCACTCTGAGTTTACCATTTGTAATAAAGTATAATTTTTTAATGTTTCTGTTTCTGGAAAAATTCTAGATGGTTCTATTATATTTAAGAAAAATAAAATCATTAAAATGCATTTCCCCCTCACACTTTTTTTTTTTTTTTTTGCTAGTGCCCTTTGTGGTGAACTCTGAAGAGTAGGGATTATGTTAAACTTACTCTGTAATGATAGGCATGTCCTAAGGAATGTGTGAGGAGAGGGAGAAGCTAGATCCTGATCGCTCAACTAATACAATTTTTGGAGTTGTCCTGAAGTTGTAGTTCCCGGTCATAACCTGACTAGCTTGCTTGCCATATTCTAGCGGCCCAGTTTAATCGGCTAACTTCAAGCAAGTTGTGGAGGGGTAGAAAAACAGTGTATGAAATAGCTCTATAACTGGAGCAACTGGCTACTTGATCTGATGTGCTTTTTATTAAAGCCCTCAAGAAGGTAAGGCAAGCAGTTGTACTTCAAAAACAAACAAACAAAAAAACCCCACCCCAGCCCCAATAAAATAGGCTGTATGCTTCAAAAATAGAAACATTTACCTTTATTCCTATGTTCCTTCCCAGAAAGGAGGTGATCCTTGTTTTTAATACTTATGACAATGCTGCTGTCAACAGTAAAATAATTTTATAACCCTCTCCCTACCTTTAAATCACTTCTCTTTTGGGTGTTATTGTGGGTTCTAAACTTTTTAGCAATAGAAAAGCTGGGAAAACTGAACCTAGCGGGAAATGAAAAGAGCAACTTGCTGAAAAACAGCAGCTCCTGTTGCTTGTTTCAGCAACTTGCTGAAAATAGCAACTTCTCTGGTGCTTCCCATGTATTTTTTTTTTTTAATAAGATAATCTTGATTTTTAGTACAAAGGCAATACAAATACACACCTTAGAAACATGCTACTTAACTCAGGGCAGTGGGGGAGAAACAATTCTACCATGATTTTCAGTACTGTACCTAATTAATCTAGTTCAATAAGCATGTATTTGAAGGGAGACCAGATGTTTTCCTGCTTGCCATTTAGAGCCAAACAGCTAAGAGAAGATAGATACTATAAAAGACAGCCAGAAAACATTAGAAATTCATTATTAGTGAATACTAACTTTTCAGAGCAGGCAGTCTTAAAAATTTCTTTTTTTCCTTAAAATAGGAATAAGCATAATTTTAATTGGAGTGACAGTCTTGTTTAAGGTCAAGTCACAAAATGACTAGATAATTGGATAGATACACTGTTACCAAGATCCTATCCTGAAACTTGCAACTAATGTGGGTCAGTTCCTTACAGGAAGCATGGAAGTATTTCTCCTCTAAATCCCCTCCCCTTATATACATTTTATCACACGAGGGGTCGTTCTAACGTTTAAAACGTAATCCCCTTCCACATCATAATCCAAGTGTCAAGGTAGGCACTGTTTAGGTGGTGTTTGCTGCTGTCAGAGGAATACAATTGTAACAACACCAACCAAACAAAGGGTTACTAGGAGGATACTGTAGTTTGCCAAGAGTACATTTTGCTGATGTCAGCAACCCGGAAGGTAAGTTGATTTTGACCATATGTAGGAATAGACAGCAGAGGGATAATACACAGCACTGCTGGGTGTGGTTTTACAGGGATTTAGCAAGTGCCAACTAGCAAAATAAGCAGGGCAAGGAGATTAATTACCTGCAAAGGTGCATGTTTAACTCTCAACAGTGCTGGGTTATGGAATAGATGTTACTAGCAAGCATTTTGCTTAATCACCTAATTACGTAAAAAATAAATACATTATATAAAATACTATGTTAATTAAATACAGCTGAATGACAGTCTGCTCCACCCTATCCTAATACGCACACACAGACATTTAGCATTGCAGTTATGTGTTTTCTCTCTCAAGTTCGACATTCTGTAGTTCAGGCTAAAAAGTCACTGAGGAATAGCACTACTTGTTAAGCGGGCATCATCTGGTGGGTTGGTTTCTGTGACACAAGTTACTTGACTTGGTCCAGTTCAGGAGGTACTCGTGTCCAGTCAGAGAATTTACTGTCAAGCAAGGTGGGTTTTAGTGCCAGTTACAAAGTTTCACAAGGAGAGGAGAAGCAATTTAGGTGAACCCTTTCTTTGGTCTCACGTCTCGTTTGATGATCAGGCCTAAGACAGGGCAAAGTAAGTTTATATTCCTGCTACCTCCATCTGTTTTGTAAACAGTGTGGTGGGCTGTGAGCCTGTTGCTATCTGGTTCACTTCAGCATAGATGAAAATTCAGCAATCTGAGTATGTTACCAGATCACTCAGTGATCAATACGCGCAACTGTAATGAAAAATGTGAGTGCATTTGTATGTGGTGAAATGCAAAGTTTTAACACTTACTTAACTGCCAAGATTAAAATTGCCTAATGGACTATGTGCCTTACTTTTATAAGGAATAGTCAGTTCTCTCCGAGATACAGAGAAACTCTCTTTTTGTTGCCCCAGCTGTACTCACAAGGGAATATTTTGCAAATAACAGCATTGTGAACATGTATTTTGTTTGGCTGTGAGTGTTGTCAACGGATTCAGGAAGTGAAGTCAGAAAAAGGCAGGGTTTCAAACAGGGCAGGCTACACAAATGCCTAGGCAAAGAGCCTCTAATCAGAACAACATGTTTGGGACACACAAATATTAATTAGAATTTGGGTCTGTATTAAAACCAACAAACCCCTCACACTTTACCCCGTGAACAGAAGTAAGCTACAAGGGGGGTTTGACTATGATTGGATTTAAAATTATACATTGAGTAAAGTACTGGTCATTACAGAAATAACAGTAGTAATCTAACTTATTTTATGGTGGGGAAGAGTTACATACCAGCAAGTTTCAATCTCAGAACACAGTAGCAGTTTAGAGTCCTGATCCTTCAATTGCCTACATATCTGTAGGTCCAAAAAACACTAACCTCAAAACACGGCACTTCAAATACCAGCCTAAGGCAGCACATAACCATTTAACAATGAAGTCTAGTGACCAAGGGACATCTTAGCTATCCTTCCATTATATAGAAAGATGTGACCAAATACAGAGAATATCCCTCCAAACCTATGTGAAAAGTGACCAACAGTTTTGTCTCACGAAGCCTGAGAAATCCACTACAATAATTACTTTCTGAAAAAGTAAATAGGACTTCCAATGAAGTACATTACTGCATACACATTAGTGATCTTATCCCCACAACGCTGCAGGAAGCAAAGAATCTAACTTACAGGTACCTAGGTTACTGTACAGGAGGCTTACATCTTGTACATAGTATCACACAGCACGTATGGCCACTGCATGATGGGGTGTGGAGCCTGAACCAGTGGCAAAATTGGAAGTTACAGAGCTGGATCAGCATGGTGTTTTGCCCGAGTGAATAACCCTGACCAAGGCTCTGGGGTTATTAATGAGGCAGCATTACTGAATAGAGTGCGGAGGCAGATGGACCAGCTCAGGCTGGAACAAGCTTGGGCATCAGTGGAGTACACCATGGAGTGCGGTGTACTGTGTCCATGAGAAGCACAAAAGCAGAACTTAAAAAAAAGAAAGAACACTTATCTTTAATATCAAGCCTAGCACCTTCTCTGTTCTCCATCTCTTCCTCCCTACACCTACGCCCAAATCTTAGGTATAACAGCATAGAGTTACCCACATCAAGAAATGCAAACCAGTTCAGGCAAAGTTTGCTGTGTAGAAAAAAAAGTTGCAAACATCATAAGTGAACATAAAATATTGCCAACAGGCAGATGGACAGCAAGCAAATAATATTTTAAAGTAACATATACACAAACCCATTATGAAACAGAATAGACTTTAGCAAAATCTAGCATTAGCTTAGGGACAGGGGAAGGAAGGTAGTACTAGCTTTACAACTAAAGAAAAGGAAAATTCAAAACTTAGGTGGTTTGCTTTCTTGAGAAGGTAATTCTTCCAGAGAAGCGCTTGTTCTTTAGAATTACATGCACTGCCAGCACCAGTGTCTGCACCCAAGGACTGGTGGCAATCGTAATTCTACACATATACATCATTGTTGACATGAACATTATAATACAGCCTCTGAACAGAGAATGGTGCTTCTTACAAAGAAAACTTGTAGAATCATCATATAATTTACCGTGAAAGCCTCTGACTACTTAAACAGTTTTAGAGTGGTTTTGCACAGCAGGGCCCTCTTTTCCAATTTTGCACATTATTCTTTGCAGTACATTTTTGTTAAGGAACAATAGAACTACAAAAATAAAATTAAATGTTCATCACGGTCCCTTCTGTCCTTAAATATTCTGAAATACTACAAACACAGTTACAATGGGGAAGAAAGGCTTTTTTAAAGTTAATTAAAATATTAAAAACACTGCTAATTTTATTAGTTATGGAGTAACAACAGACAGTAGGGGAAAACAAAACAAAAGCCTAATTCAGAAAAATGAGTAAAGTGAGTAACCTATTTTTGAAATCTTATACAGAACTCGATAGGTTATGACTGATCTGATTAATCCAAATCTCCATAAAATACCTAGAAACTAACTCTGTAAACAAAAGTGGAGGAAGAACTAACACTTGTTTTCCTCAGTCTCACAATTATTTTGTGGTTTTATATTCTCCAAGCAATCTTTAGGTTGATTCCTTAAACAAAAGGACCAGTAACTTGCTAGAAATTCCCCTGGACTGTGAACTTTGTTCCTTACTCTCTTCTAAATTAAAACCAATTCCCGTGAAACCTGGCAGTATAATAACAGCAAAGATGTGGGAAACAGGACACAATTCCAGCAGATGGAGCTCAAAAGCAAACAGTCCTGGAACAAGCTGCACGAATGCCTTTTTCACTATTCGCTCAGATAGTGTAGTAACCAGAAAAGTCTTCAGATGAAACCTGCTATCACACCAACATACTAAAAAAAAATACCTTAAGAATTCAGGGAAGCTGTTAAAATTAATCACTGCAACGAGTAGGGAGATCCTGCATCATTTTAATCATAGAATAACCACTGTTATTTCAGGGGACTCTAAGGGTTCAAAACCGTCCATCCATGGCTGTTTTTCTGAATTCTCACCCACGACGATGAATTAGTGGGCATGACTTTTAGATGACTGCTGTTATCGTGCCTTTTATGTCTCAGAACACAAGTTGTGAACACACACACACACACACCGGAAGTATAATCCAGTGAACGCTGTTATTCAAAAGCACAAAGCCATTCACATAGCACTCATATTGAAAAGAGATAATTTAAGTTTTGAATCTCCACTGAATGGATTACTGGTAGGTTTAAAAGCACAGCCTAGCACTACCAAAATTGGAGCCTACCTTTTTCAAGTGATGCAATTCTCAAACTTGCTGACCTCTATGTGACTGCAAATCAAAGTGCCATGGCACCTATAAAAAGTTCATTTTTCATTTGTGTCCAAAAGTAGTTTTAGAACTTTTAATGGTAGTAAAAATTTTGAGTGGCTGCACCTACCTTGCAAGTTCTGGTTGCTTATTTTCACCTTGAGAAATGGAACACAAGAAGGTCCTTTTTAAATGATACTTTAAAGATACAGCTCAGGATTTATTCAGTTTAACTTCTGGCACCTAAGTTATCTAGGTTAGGAGGCACCACAAGTTCTCTTTATGGTTAACAGAAAAGCACAGGCCTCTTCAGAGAGTGATTTGGGTAAACTAAATTGCTAATTGGAAATGCCTGTATGTCAGCAGTCTACTTTTTTTAATTTAGGAGCCTCTAGTCAGATAGGATGAAACCTATAGGGTTTGATGATTATCTGATTAGAGTCAGGAGGGACTTCCTTCTACTAAACAGAAAAGTTCTGCAAACATCTACCACGTGTTAGTGATGAACAAATTTCCGTATGCAAAGTTTTACTCTACTACATCATATACATAATGTACACTCTTTTTTCCCTGTATGAATACTAAGGTATCCCCAAACATTAACTGTTCAAAACTCCTTACAAGAAGCCGTTAAAAACAAGACTTACTATGAACCCTCTAGTGGTGTCTTAGGGCCACAATCAAGATGTGATCTTTATCATGCTGAATAATCACCAAGTGTCTGACCCAGTTACCTGAAGAGGAGAAAAAGAACCCAAATTCTCAAAGCAAAATCCATTTCTAGTTTTCTTGTTTTGTTCTGCTATTATAAAGGTTGTCCGTTCTCCCTGCTTCCTGATAAAGTACTTCTAAATATATATATATTCTAATTAGTTAACAAAGTGCTTTTATATGCAAAACTACATTAAAACTATGTAAAGCTATACAGCAAGTACAGCTGACTTCAGGACTGACAGTAGAAGAGTTCACAGTTAGTCTACAGGAAGGTTGCTGACCAAACCTAACTCTTGAAAAGTTAACAGCAAAGCTTCCTTCTTTAAATGATGGAATGTAAGCAGAATTTAGTGGTCTTTGCCCAGGTTTCCTCTCCTTGAAGCAGAGGTTTCTAACCTGTATCTTTCTAGGGCAGTGCTGCAGGGAGCAGCACATCTTTCCCTAA
This sequence comes from Falco punctatus, assembly GCF_963210335.1. NCBI lineage: Eukaryota > Metazoa > Chordata > Aves > Falconiformes > Falconidae > Falco > Falco punctatus. The sequence goes on from NC_137591.1 coordinate 4,963,159, forward strand.
TTTCCCACTACATCAGTTTTCAGGGCTGTGACCTGTGAAAAGGCAGGCTGCTTTTCTCTATGCAGATTTATTTGTGCTTTTAATACATCAGCTTGGTTAGAGACTTCTGAATTTTTTTTCCCACTTCTGCACCCCCAAAACCACCTAAGCTTAGTATATTTAGGGAAGTGCCCCTGACTAAGCTTCACAAGTACTGACAGCTTTTGCTTCTGTGTAATTTTGTGAAAGTAACAATATAGTTGACCAATTCGATTCTTTCTCAAAATGTTGATTGACATTTACCGAAAGGTAGGACAAGTCCTAAAGATGCTGGATATACCAGCTTTGGAAAACAGGCAACTGATAAATATTGGAAAGAAAACACGTTTAAAAATCATATATCTTCTTACATTGGGAAACAGGGATGTCAGAATTTCCAGAGCAGAAAGAAAGAAAGAAAATGAGCAACAGCAAAACATTTTGTCCTGAGAGTTTTTTTTCTTATCACAAATTTGCTTACCCTCTGACTAAACATTTATTTTCATAAGAAAGTTACATAGCTCTAGCTCTTTAAAACTGATGGTTCCAAACTGGTACACAAGTATACACCATGTTACTTTTCTGATGTAACCTGGGGCCTTGCTGCATGACTCTGGGTAGCTTTAGCCGTGGTGTTTAAAGAAGCTACCAATAAAGCAGTTTAGGTTTATATGCCAGTTTGTAGGCTGCAGTAGCTAAACAGCTGGCTACTACTCCTACAAGAGCTGCTGCTGCCAGGCGAGCACTGACAGATCCGCCTCCTGGCCTTAGGGAGCTCAGCTTTGATGTGTGTCAGCATTTTCTTCACACGGGTGCCAGCCTGAGCAACCAGCTTTTCCCTCCTCCTTTGCCTCTTCTTTTCCACTCCCTTATTTGTACTGGTAGTGCTTTTTGGAATATTGCAGGATACTTATTTTAATCTGTATTTCTCCCCTTATTCTGTTAACCATGAAGGTCTACAAACACCTGAAATGATGGGGGGCAACAGGGGAACATAAATATAGGTACAAGCAGTAGGGATGTGGCATCTTCTGAAAGAAATGCTCACAGCAATCTTCAAATTACCACAGATTGAGTCATAGCTCTTAAATTCATTCTTCCCAATTTATATTACGCTACAAAAATGCCCAGGCAGATTTTGCACCAGTTTTACCAACCTAATTTGAATTCACACTTTTGGTTAAACAAGCTCAACTTCCCATATGGACAAAACTATAAAACGTGGTTTGACTTTCACAGTGAACATATTTCATGCACCCATTAACTTGAACAAGAACTGTGGGTCCTTAGTGTACCTGCTTTATGAAACTGTTTTTGTTAGATGACTAACTTTATGCATATATATATTTAAAACATTTTAAAAGGGCAGTGAGGTTATTATTCAAAGTCTTATAAATGGAATTTCTTGCACATGTTCCTGATATCAGCTTCCATGTCTGTTTTGAATTTACTTACAAAATACACTACCACACCCAAAATTAGTTTCATGCTATTTCCTTGCCCCCCTCTGTTCACTGTTATCATTCTTATGTGCAGAAATTGCTTCTCTGTTTTTCACTGGACAGGAAATGCCAGACTGGCAATATGAGGAAGGCTTGGGTTTTAACTTAATGTTAATTGTTGTTGCTTCCATGGTTATATGTCTATGGGTTGAATGTGGCATCTTGATTAACGAAATGCTCTCACAGTTAGTATCTGTAATACCTATTTGCTACTAGCAAAGCCAGTTACATTTCCAATCAAACTCTGAGGGTAACAATGGCAAACTATGGTGACAAAAGCAAGAAAGTAATGAGCTCAGTGAATGAAAGACCTTACAAAGTTACTCTCTGTTAGAAACAGCTCCATTCCCAAATGTGTTGCAAATAGGAACACCAGCAGCTCAGCTGAAGAATAGTGCCATGTTATTTTCTGTAGCCTTTCTAATGGTACTTTCTCCTGAAATTCAGGTCTAAGCATTTTCACACTTCCACAGACCAATCTAAGAAGGAAAAGCTAACATTATCGCCTTTGGGAATACGGCCCATCATAGCACTTAAGTGCAGGCCCATCAATCTGTGAAAGCAGGCTACTAACAATCTCACCCTTTCCTGCCTCTTTAGAGAGCATCTAACTTCTATGGTGGCAGTAGTGATCTAAGGGCATTAAGAAGAAATAAGACTCCTTGCCTAGCAAGACCTAGCAATTAACATACAAAAATAAAACCAGATTCCTCAGTGTTTCTGGGATTCAGCTGATACCACATCAAATAATAGCACAACAAGTAATGACTTAAGAGTTCAAATTCCACCTACAGCTTTACACAAGGAGCTACTTCACAGTCCCACACACGAGCTTCCATAACTGCTGGTCGTGTGAAGCACAAGGGAGATCTATAGCGTAGGAGAGAAGTACTGACCTTAATTCTCCATTTTCCAGGCAGCCCAGGTCTTGGCTTAAAAAACAAAACCAAAAAGCCCCAAATCAAAGAACTATGCCTTGGCCTAAATCCTCCCTCTGGTTTGGATTTCAGAATAATACTGACTTCACAGAGATCTACACTCAGATTTAAATGATTCTATGACTCCATGAGTCTATGAGTTAAAAAAGAGAAGTTTTATAAGCATAGGTTGAAAACAAACAGAAACTCCCCATGTAGTCAGAAAAAATTATCACTTTTGCTTATACAAGCAAAAATGATTATTTATAATGATGGAGCTCCAAAAATACATGAAAGGCTCTTAAAATTCATGAGAAGAGTCAGAATAAAAGTACAGTTCTCAAATACTGACAATTTTTTATGGCTTTCTATTTCTTTTCTTGTCATCCATCAGCATTTGCATAATCTAAAGCCTCTCACCTGTGATCAATGATATATTAAAATGTATTTCGATTCATTTATTAAACTATATTAAATTATATTTAAACATCGGTGTACTCTGATCTAAAACTGGAGTACTATGACTCAGCCAAAACCCCTATGATTCTTTAAGTTCATTTGCCTAATATACACTTGCCAGGCCTAATATCACAAGCCTCATCCTAATCTTGAATTTTGGTATTATTTGATACTTTATGCTCCGAGATTCCTTCCTTAACTCTGAAACCTTAATTTAAGCCAGCTGTTCCACAACAACCCAACATGTGTGGGATTCTCCCACTAAATAAAAATTATAACTATGTTTGGGGGTTTTTAAAGAGATATAATGTCCGTTGTGAGATGGCTCCTTTTAAAGACAAACTATCAAAGTTGGTTCACCCATGTAATGTGAAAATGAATCTGTGCAGAACAGCTGTGTATGCTACTTCAATGCCTTGACCATGTTAGGGTTTAATTTACAAAGTTATGTTGGCTTTTTTAGCTTTCCATTTTTACTGAGCTATACATTTTGTTTGATGCTGAGAATCAACACGTAAATATTAATATATTTGCCCTCTCAGCATCGTGGTATGAGCCTGTTCTTTAAGGTAGTAACATACTGCTGACAATGAAGATCACGTCCAGTTAATCCTCCTCTGAGCGCAATTGGTAGTTCCACTGCTGTTCACAGACTACTTTCATGGCACATAGGATGCATGTGAATCGCTGTTTGTGGGAACCTGCTTATTTTGCCTTACTTTTATCCAAGACAGTATGTATCTCAGGAACAGAGAATGAATGTAAGCTGATATACCTAACTTTAAATTTTACATTTGCCAATTGCTTATTATATTGCTTGACAGCGATGGCCACCTTTCTAACAACAGCTGCAGAAGAGGACAGGTGAGGTTTCTACTATCCCTTCCATAAGGTCACAGGCTGATGGCAGCGTCCTGTGCCAGTACACCATGCTGTGGATCAGCTGGGCTGGATACATGTGTCCCAGCCCACTGCCCCGTCTCTGGGAGAGGCAGAGGCAGAAGGGTGGGAAAGGTAATGGGTTAATCAGCACAACCGCACACAGGAAAGCCTATGTGTCACAGCTCTTACTGTGCTTCTGTGAACAGCAACATCCTTTCACCAAATATTTTAAAATACTTATAGTGTATATAGTATATATTTATGCAATATATTGGTATGAGGATTAACCATATATATGCAACAATAAAGACATTCTGCATCCTGCTATTAGAAGCACTTGGTTCCCTTATACACAATATAATACTCTATAACCAGTATTTTTTATTCAAATTGATTTTCTTCCAAATTGTGTACACTGAAGACTATTGTTCATGGGAGAGGGTGTATATGTATATATATGTATCTATAATATACCGTATTACAGATATGCTAAAAATACAAAAAAAAATTAGCGTTGAAATATATAGCTTTCCAATACCATTTCAATCACAAGAAAATGGGAAACAGGCTGTAGAAAAAAAGCACTGACAAACCAGAAGCCTTGGCACGTAAAGGGTTAAAAATCAATCCAGTATTTAAGAGTAACAGAATGTTTTCCTGTAAACTCCTTCTATGGTGTGATCTAGGGGAAGGTCCAACTTAAGTGCTGGATGTTCATACAGGATTTCCTATGACTAATGCTATCACCATTCAAAACTTTTAATTTAAAGTGTGGGTGTTATATACAGATAGGAAATTTACCATTTAGAATTTCTTATTCGAAAATGAATGGAAATTACTCTGAATTTCAGATTCATTTGCTGTACATGGAATGATAGTATAAAATAAGGAAGTCACTAAGTGGCGTATGCTGGGATTGCCTGCCAAGCTTTTACACAAGTCTTTTATATCTGGACAGGATTCACAGGAAGCTTGTACAGGAAGGCCTTTTCCTTCCTTGTTTTTGAAAAGCTTTGTTGGATGGAAATTATGCTACTGACTGAAAGAAGGGAAGGGGAACAAAATACTATCCTGGTGGTTTTGGTGCCAGTCCATGCAAAACTGAAAGTTACACCTAGATAACATTAATGCAACCTGTTGTAACATAAACTAACAAAAAACAAGCCTACAGAGCACACAAGATGTTTTATAGTTTTTGATTTAAAAGATTAAAAAAGAAAGTAATACAGGTACCAAACCAAAACAGTATGGAAAGTGCAAACCTGAGATGTAATCTGTTACAATTAAGCTAAATTTGCCAATATTTCTAGCAAGCATGCCATGGCCACGTATATTCTCTAGGAGGTTTGCTCTGAATTATATTGCAAGCTATGACTGCTTCAGACAATTTTTAAATAGTGGTATTTTATTTCATTAAACACGAAGTTACTAACAGCACTTGAGCTGTCACTACAATATCCCTTCTTTTATTTCTTAATGTCATGTTGATACCATTTTCATGATGCTATATTAACTTTCAGTTGAAACTAAGCTTTCCCTATGTCTTGTGACACAAGAGAAGGTTGATTCTCTAGCTCATCTCTTTACTTACTGTAGCTAATTCATGGCACAAATATGTGCAAACAAATGAAATAAAAAACCCCACACCACTATTCTTTCCTTAATATGGGTCTTCTAAAAGCCCTACCAGGCACATTGCTGTTTTGTGTACTGATGCTATACACATTGAGCCAAACAGTTTGCTTCACTGGGAACCATAACAGCAGGAAATATATCTACAGGTAGACTACAATAGGTCTAGATGGTTCTTCAGCATCTACCACGTCACCTGGCAGGTGTCCCAGAGATGCTATTTAGGCAAGGGGGAAAACAAAACAAACCACCCCCAAAACCTTAAAACTTTCTTAAATAGCAAATGCTTCTACTGCATAGCAAAGGAGAACAGAGTTGTAACTTAGTGTGTGGATGATAGAGGAATAATGGTGGAAGAGGAGACTCAAATAGGCATAAGGCAGTAATACTCAAAGGATGAAGAGGTTAAGTAGTACAGGGGATAATGGAAGACATTAAAAGCATTAGAAAGAATCACTGAAGAGCAGGAAGGTCTTGTAAAGACTGTTGGTGGAGGTGTGCAATTCTCTCCAGCTGACATCAAACATTCACAGTACGAAAGCTATTATTAAAAAAAAAAAAAAAAAAAAAAAAGGATGCTGATAAAATGAGTCAAGCTTGCACTTTGTAGAGTAGCTATGGCACAGGTAACCACCATATGTATTCACGTGCTGTGAGAAAAGGCATTCCTAGAGGAAAGAAAATCCATGCCTGTGTGTTTTCATTGCTGCTGTGACCAAAGCCAGTTCAACAAAAAATAAAATAAGAAAAAGCCTCTTTATGCAGCAACCATTTCTCTGTTCACAGTGCAGACTACAGGAGTAGGGAATAAAAGAATTACTTCCAGGAACAGGAATAGAGAAGTCTGAAATGAAAGCTTCAGATGAGAATGCACATGATTTGCAAAGCAATGGAAACTGAGGGGGCAGCTAGGTCATGCCTTTCCCCTGCTGCATGAATCATTCTTTGAATGGAAATTTGAGTAGGAAGACATAATGGCTTGGGAACAAAGAGAGCTGCTGGAATATCACAGGTGCAGCTGAACAGAGAAGGATGTTTTGGGATATGCCAAGGAAAGCAAACACCACGAATCTGGAGGAGTTGTCAGGCCTTTGTGATTTAGGGAGCTATCCAAATCAACAAGGGTATTTCTCATGGAGTCAAACAGAAAGGAGTATAGCTGAGGTCCTGATTCAGTGTTCCAATTAATCAATTCCTTAATGCTAAAGCATAATTCATATTTCAGAAAAAGACAGGAGGTGCTAATGTCCTGCTAAATGTTCTGGGAGTAAAATTTACGTTCCACTGAGGCACCTCTCTATAGTTAGATGCATAATTATATACTTTGCTGAATTGCAACTAATGTGAAGTGCAGGAATCCAGATTGTGACATACAGGAAGACACATACATTCTGGGGGAACCAAAATCGTCAGTCAAAACCAGAGGATTCAAACAGAAGACAGTGGAAGCTGTCAGAACTGGAAAAAGCAGATAACGTGTGAAAGAATCAGCTCTATATGCCTCAGAAAACCCTCTAGCAATGAGAAATACTGTGAAACTGAACAAAAGGTACTCAAAAAGTTACAGAATTGTGAACAGATGAAAAACACTAATAGGAAAGAAACAATTACATGCCGACGGTCTTCTAGCGTTGCTCTACCAGGAAAGTTAAACTTCATTCTGATGTACAACAAACATAAACTGAATGCAACTAAAAATCCAAAGTTATCTTAACTAGTTGATCAGGATAGAGTACAGCTGAATGATAACAAAGGTAATTGGAAAAAAATAATTATACGTGTCCACATTTTTTCTAGAAGAAGGAAGGAAAAAATGCTAATCAAAACAAAAAAAGTGGTTACAAACAAGCCCCTTGAGTAACTTGGATTGTGTGAAGACTACAGGTGCTATATATTTAGATAGAACAGTGAGAATGTACTGGTGATAACTCAATAGTAAGACAAGTAGAATTTAAATGAATGTTATATTTTAGCCATTTAATGTGAAATAACCAAAATCAACTTACTTCTCTAAATACAGAATTCTAGACAAAGAAAAAACTAATGAAGACAAGCTAAACCAGTGCTGCCAGGGAATCTTTCTCAATCCCGAGTTTTCTTTCTTTTCCGTACTGCAGTAAACAATGCTGTTGAAAAACTCAGTAGCAAAGAAGTAATGTACGAATTACAGTCACTCAAGGGCCATGAAAAATCTTGCACAGAATTTTTTAAAATGGTGCTAATTACTGTCTTCTGTAAAACTATGGCAATAAGAAAAATCTAAAGAACTCAATGTAATAGCCTTCCAAAGCTCAGACAGCAGGGAATATAGAAACTGTGTTCAAAGTAAACGGACAGAGAAACAAGAAACAAAGCTAGAATATTAAGAAAATAAATAAATAAAGCTTATGGAGGCCTGAAATGACAGCTGTGGAGAATGCAACAGATGCAGGGAATCTTCTCTGATGTATTACGAGAAGCCTATCAGAAAGGCCAATTAGACTCAGCCAGGCCCAACCGTTTCAATTGCCCTCTAACAGGTTTGAAGAGGGAATTAACTGAGCCCCTATTCAATCTGCTCTCCCACCTGCAAGACTACAGTAGCTTTTTGCTGCTGGTGGTGTCACTAGAAACCAAAGCTTACCATTGCTCATTCAGCAGACATATTGCATTTTTAACAGAGCAATTTAATGTAATTTTTCTTACTGGAATAAAAAAATATTGATATTGTTTTCACACCAAATTGAAATAAGTTTTATACTTCTTCAAGTTCTGAAAAAAGCCAGCTGTGGAACTAAAATGGATTTGAACATTCTTTTGATGTAATAAATAAAATTTATATACATTTTACTGTAAATGGATTCCTTGGAGACGGCAATATTTCGAAGTGTGTGTGTGGAGACTTCATTAGCAAGACATTGTTTAGGTAAATATCCGTATTATGTCTGATGCTTGACATTAACTGTAGCAACTTAACAAATAATAGCAATTAAAATTGGTTTATGACACAGCAAAACATTTCCTTTCAAAGTCACATTAGTCTCTAGTCATATCTACAGCATTTTCTAATCAGCAAGAATAAAATTCTGCTTGGACACTGGTGCAAATTCAGAATAGCTTTTCACAAATTACACCTACAAACCAGGTTTTGCCAAAAGGCTTCTGTGGGAGATTTACTGGCACTACAGTATTCACCTTCTGGGCGTAATGCTACCAGTAAGGTTTGCCCGACAAGTACGGGGCATTTAAGGAGGATCTTGGTCTTCAGCAGTTTAAGATCTATAAAGTATTTTCTTCTGTAAGATTTGACTGACAAAGTGTATGTTGCTGACTCAAAACCACAAGGGCTTGTTTGGTTTAAAATGGAAAAAAAAAAAAACCTGCCAATTTTGGAGAACAACCCTGGCCTTCCCTGCATTTAGTTTTGCTGATCCTTGAAGCTGCCTAAGTATTTAGTAGCTTAATACTTTTACATCATTTGCATCTTATGCTAATGAGATGAAGGGTAGCATTTTACTTGAACTGCTTTCTATTAGCATTGGTCTGAAAGGACACATTTAAAACCTCCCTCTAAAGGTATAAAATAAAAATCATGACACTTCAAGCCAATGAATTGGAAAATGTTTTCTCCTCATAGTAAAACCAGTATCAGTGTCCAGGTTTAGTCAATAGATCAACAGGCAATAGTTGTTAAATGTAAATTAAGCTTGTGACAATAAAGAATTCTGCAGAATAAGTATGTATAGACACCAAAACCTAGTAATACTTATCGCTTAGAAAAATTGCAGTATTTCTTTTGGTTTTAATTTGCACTATGAAAATTGCAGTAACTAAGTATGTGTTTCATTATATCACCAGTAACATTTTTTGTTTGTTTCAAACCAACTTTTATTTTATTTATTATGTTCTGAAACAAGAACATTGCTTTTCTTTAGCTCTGTGAAGCTAAATTAGAAAGCTTGTTTTCCCTCTACCTCCACTATGTAGTTTCTCATAAAACTACCTGGCAAGTAATTCCATGAAGAACTTTGGAAAAATACTTAGATTTAAGTATGCAAAAACCTGAATGGCAAAAAAATGGTTTCTAATTAGCTTGGTCATTCTTCACTATATTTGCATGGTAAACTGAAATAAATGCATGGTAAACTGAAATAAATTTGGTCACTCTTCACTAATATTTGCATGGTAAACTGAAATAAATGCATGGTAAACTGAAAAACAATCCTAAACCTTGCTTTGGCTAAGATATATATGTCAAACCTCATTCCTACAGTTCAATCCAGATAGACAGCCTGCTCTGTCAGCATTTACAACCACCAGTGGCACTTTGCAGATGTATACTACCCACTTAAAATTACCCCAGGTTAGGAACTTCATAAAAGTACATACTAATCTCTGGAAAAAAAGAACATTTTGTATTGTATGAGTGCAGCGCTTAACATGATCTTTGTTTGTTTATACTTCAGGAAATAGTACTATAGTGTTGGGGTAACATTGTGACTTTTATTAGAAATACAGTAAAATACCCGAGTTACTAAATCAGCTGTTGTATTAGTACTTAGTATTTTGAAAGCATCCATGAAGAGTGGACAAAGCTGGGAAGCTGTGACTTCTGCGAAGTACCTCTTTCAAGTGTAGGACCCAGCACAGGACTCTCCAGGGGTGGTTATGGCATGTCGATGCCTAAGTTGCAGAGAGGATAAGATGGGAGCCCAGCACGCATGTCCGAGGTGCAAAACATGAGCCTGGGCAGATCAGCTTCCCCCCAGCTCCAGCAGGCCCCCACTCAGGCTCCTGCTGATACACCCTCTGTGTCTGCCAGTACCACTCAGAGGACATCACTACTCTAGGGAACACCTCCATTTAAATACCAGCCAGGGTAGAGATTTCTCAGCACCAGGAAGGCCCCAAGCTTACTCTCTACAGAAATATGACTAATGCAAACAAGACCCCTCAGTGCCAAAGCTCCCCTTTTGACTTCCCTAATTTACTGCAGTTAATCTTTAGGCAAAACTAAGCACTACATTTTGTCTCTCTTGTAGACATTCTGACGAGTCAGCTTCTATTCCAGTGTTACAGTAAGCCAAGTACGCTCTAATCATCATCACGAACACTTCTAGCACTGCTGTTTCTCAATCTAGCTATACCTAAATATAGTTAAACCTCAGCCAGCTAGGCCACACTTAGATTTCTGGTTATCCAAAACAAAGCTTTCTTTGTGAGCTATGTTTATTAATGAAAATGCCTTGATTACCCAGATATATTTCTCCATCCTTCATGATGTTTAGATAATGATGTTGGCTTTATTATCTCTTACAGACTAGCATTTCTACAGTGAGCTACGTTGCCAGTAAACAGCTGGCATTACTGCGAACAATTGTCTTAAAATGAAATTAAAGTACACATTTGGGAAACATAAAAATATCACGGTGAGTGAAACCGTGTTATTGATGTTTGGCTTCCCCTCGGTTTTATCAAGAAGATGCCCCAGAGAAGGTGAGGAGTGACTGGCAGTCCCTGCGTTGCCTTGCAGGCTGCTTGGGCAGGAGGCAGGCCGGGAGCCGGTGGAGGAACGGTGACCTCTGCAGGTCGCGCCGGCCGCCTCCTGCCCCGACTGCACCAGCTGGAGCCTGGGTTCTGCTTTCATCTTCCAGAAATTAAAACAGAGAAAATTAGATGCGTATTTGATGATGACATAGCAACATAAAATAAACTAGAAAACACAGGCACGTGTTAATTTCAGAAATAAACGTTCATCTTTGAGAAGTCAGAAAACAATACATCAAAGGACAAAAACTTCAAAGCACTCTGTAACTTCAAAGCACTGCACCGACATTAATAAACACTTAGGACATGTCTGTGAGGTAGAAAAAGATTTCCTTTTTAAATGCTTGTGTAAACAGAGCACAGAGATTGAGTGATTTGCCCAAGGACACAAGTTAGTAGCAAAACTGAGATTGCATGTCAGAAATAACTGGCTCAAGTCTCCCAGCTACAGGTGGGTTAAATCAGTTCCCTACATGGACACTTACTCAGTGGAGGCCAAGAGAGCGCTCTTTCCTATCAGTAGCATCACCTGCCCTTTTTAAGGCGTGCCCTAAAGTCTACCGTGTTGTTTTCAGCTGAATATCCTCCCACAAAGTCGGTGCTGAGTATACGTAGATCTAGCTGAATTAACGTAGTCTTACCTGTACACAGAGTCTTCCTCCTGCATTTAACAATGATATTAGAGCTTAAGTGGTCTATGTGAACATTTCCAGTATTTCTCTGTCACAACTATGTATTCACTACAGGCTTCTTGACAACACACTGACTTAAAATACAATCAGCACACCTAGAGTGTGAAGATTCACGGATGACACTGCTGAAGCTGAACCTGCACTAGTACCAATCACAATTCTTTACTACATCCTTCTAGCCTAAAACATACCATTTCCTCAATGCATATAAAAGCTTATCTGCTATACACCCGTACTGCAGAACACAAAGATCCTTAAGTGCCATCTGACAAAGATGGAAGCAACCCCCACCACTTTTTTCTCAAAATAACCTAATAAGGAACAGTCCTTGGATACACAGAGCTAAAGAAGCCAGCGGAAAAAAAAAGTGGATTGTGAAGTACTTAGCAAGAAGAAAAAACCACATTGTGCCTCTCAGAAAACAAATAAATGTAAAAGACAACAAAGAAGGCCAAAGATTTGCCTCTTCCTCTCTCCAATTTATTTCTTTTCTTAGATATTCAGTAATACTAAATTTTGCCGTTCTTATTTTTAATGAAGAGCTTCCTGGTGATCCCACGTTTGTGGTCTCATGCACTTAATCAAAGGAGAAGAGATGTGGAACTTTAATATATTTCCCTTCTCTAAAACATTTACATGTCAAATAAATAGAGCTAATAAGTTTAAAAAATATAAACAAAAAGCATGCTTCAAATAGCCAATTCCAAATCTCTTCTCAACCGTTTGGGTTTTTAATCTTTTGTTTAAAGTCATTGTTGGAACAAAAGCTTAATTCTAAAACTAGTTAAAATATTAATTAAAAGATAAAAGCTTTTAAAACATAGGTTCTAAACATAACTCCATGCAAGCTTCCAAAATCTTATGGTCAAATGTGATTCTTGTTTTAAGACAGAATTTCCTAATAAGTCACATACTCATAATGAAACTTTTTTTAAAAAAATTGATTATTATATTTTGAAGGCTGATTTGCATCTAGTAACAAGTAATTTGCTGCATATTATTTTGCCAAAATAAAGTCCCACAGCGACTCTGAAAGAGATGCTGCCAGCATATATTGTTCAAATGTTCCTCCTCAAGGCCAGTTAGGAGTACTGCACCCTTTCATTTGTACTGTTTACTAGTAAAATTTCTGTATTCAGAACACTAGGACATTACTGTCATACTAACAGACTCGTAAAGAATATCACAATTTCTGTTTCTAAATTTTTCAGGAGTTCCAAAAATTCTTGTCCTGTCTGCATTAACGATACTGCTCAGCACTCACAAAACATTCTCCATTGCCAGAACTCAAAACTTTCTTGTGAAGATATCAAGTATTGCTATCTCTGTTTTGCATGGGAACAATAATAATGATGACATAAAGATCCCATTTCACCAAACTTTAAGTAAGGACTATTAATTTACTCAAGCCATGAATAGATTTTCAGTACTTTTAAGTCAAATCTGAAGACTAAATAACTTGCAGATCACAGGCCCAGTCACGCAGATTTGGGAACACAATTCAGACCTCCTAACTCCCAACAATAAACCATAGTTTTCCATGTTATGCATTAACAATCCTTAGCTAAATGACAAAGGTTTTGCTGTTCTTGGTGTAGTGCCCTTCTTTGCATTTCAGAGGAATTACTGGGCTCTTAAATTGGCTGCCAAATTTGCTGACTTGGTAACTGGCTGGCTTTCAAAATATATATTAAAAGTCTTGCCTTTCCTGGCTATTTCTTCAATAAAACTTTTTTTTTTTTTTTAATAGAGTAAGCTTTGCAATCTTATAAAACTAAAGTCAACAGAAAAAAATTAAAAATCTTATCAGTCACATTGTACATGCTGTTAAAGAAAATATATGCAAAGGCAGCAGGACCCAACAGAAAGGGCACTGAACTAAGAAACAGATGGCAAAATGTGCCATTTGCTTAAATAAGGTCAAGCTTTCAGCTTTTCAGCTCATTTTTACTTCTAGCTCTTACAGAACTCTAATATCAATTTCTCTCTCAATTGGTTTCAAAATGTGTAGATGATTAATATTTTATTTCCTTCTCTCCAGGAGGAATTTTAACACCAATAAGTTAAATTAATTACAGCTAGATTCAAAGGTCCTACACCCATATTGAAAACTATACATACTCAAAGATTAGAAACTCTATTTAATTACACTTAAAATGCTGCATACTGAATCACACACCTTAATCCACCTCACGTAAAAGAATGAAGTTCCAGACAGACTCCAGGTTACAGCAGGAACGACAAGCTAAACAGCCTTTAAGTTAAATATACCTCATAGACTGAAGTTGTAACTCATATTAGAAAGGCTGGATCACTTTTTATAACTAGCTGCTTACACAGTTTATTTTTATCTAGGTCTTCATGTTTTCATTTCATTATATTATAGGGCTTTCACCTACACAGCTGGCAATGTGTACTCTTTCATTTAAGATCATACAAGGTATGTAATCATGGCAATAGTAACTATGCTGTGAATTTTCTTTTGTCATGTTTAATAGACTGGTCATCTAGGCACCTACAAAAACCAGCTTGGCCAGAGGAACTGAGGAACTTGATAAACAAATATCTTCTATGCAAATATCAGATTCACAAAATTATTTTCTTCTTCATAATTATGCATAAAAAATCTGGAAGAAGTCTTCCAAGTGGAATATCTTTACATATCACAGATTTTTGTTTTGTTATTAAACTTCACTTGTTGCTAAGGAAGAACAGAGAAGATCAAAGGACTTCTAACAACTAGAAAACCGAAGGTGAGGGAGTTTTTATTTCCTTTTCATTCTTTAAAGATTTATCACTGAACTGCAACATTTGTTGATTGATAGTTCTACAAAAAGAATGTGTAAAACGATGTGAGCCTGCTTTGCTATTTCACATTTAACTTCAAACACCAAATAACTCAATTCATGTTCTGATTATCAACATGATCATGCATACAAGTAACCTGTTTACAAATCCATATGCAATTGAAGTCCTAAGGACTAAAAAAGAAGAGCTGGCAGAAGGCATAAACGACCCAGACCATCTTCTGAACTGGCTGATAGACAATGGTATTTTTAGCCCAGAAAAAAAGATGGTCATGAATTTCTACAGGACACGAACAGAAAAGAACTCACGAATTTTAGACATACTGATTTCTCAAGGTGAACGAGCCTGCAGGCTCTTTTTTTATCCATGTTTAAAGCAAGTGGAGCCAAAACTTTACAGCAAGATGAGAAAATATGTCAGTGAAGTAAATGAAAGCATTGGAGATGCTAGAAGGCAACTGATTGGATATTTACTCGAAAAAGACAAGTTTTGGTTTGAAAATGGCAGTGAATGGCATCAGGAAAAAACCCACAGTCCTAGAAGAAAAAATCAAGAATGGGCTATTAAGAAGGAAAAAGCAGAAACTCAACTTTCAAGGGCAGCAAAACCTAGAAAAAATTCTGCTGATGTTGGCATCTTTGATGCAGTTGCTAAAGGCTATCTTTCTGAGTTAGAGAAAACATTGAAAGATAATGATATAAATGCACTAAACTCTTCAAGAGGAACACTTCTGCATGTTGCAGCCGCCAATGGACATCTAACGATAATGGAGTACTTGATCAGCAAAGGTGCAAAGATAGATGTGAAGGACAAGGAAGGCAGAACACCACTGCACAGGGCTGCTGAGAAAGGCCATGGTGATGCAGTGAAAGTGCTTCTCCGACATGGCGCTTTTATGTACGGTTCGGATGCAGAAGGCAAGACACCACTTCATTTGGCTGCACAGAATAACCACAGTCACATATTGAAGATGTTCCTGAAAGAAGAGGCAAGAAGCTGTAGGAACCAGCACAACTTTTTGCACATGGCAGCTCTTAAAGATGAGAGCAGTGTGGCAAAAATGCTTTTAAAGGCTGGTGCCTCCACTGATGGAAAGGATGAAAAAGGATGGACTGCTCTCAGTTACGCTGTTTCTCAGGGGTCTGAAAATACTGCGAAAGTACTGCTAGCAGCTGGAGCCAGTGTTGATTCCAACATGGTCAAAAGAGCCTTCAACAGCAACCACCCATCCATCTTCAAAACACTACTAGAATATTCTAAAGATTTGTCATCTGACATAATGGAGTCAGCTCTTTTTAGAGCTGTACAGAAAAATCTGCATGGAATCGTAGCAGCTGTAATTGACAGAGGTACAGATATAAACGTTTACAATGAAATGCAGTATACTCCTTTACTCCTGGCATGTGAAACAGGCAAATTTGAATCAGCAAAAGTTCTCATCGAAAAGGGAGCAAACTTTGGAATAAAGACTCCTGCTTCAGACACAGCTTTGCATCTTGCAGTTCAAGCTGGGGCTGCTTCCATCGTAAATCTGCTTCTGCACAAAGGGATGGAAACTAACCTTATGAACCAAGCCAATGAAACCCCACTCCACGTTGCTGCACTTCATAATAAAGGAGCATTAGTTGGCCTTTTAGTTAATGCTGGGGCCAAAATTGACGCTGTCACTAATGAGTTTGTTACTCCCCTGCATATTGCAAGTCGAAGAGGTAACACTGATGTTGCCCAACAACTGTTGCACCACAAAGCCCATGTTAACGTTAAGGATAAGCAGTCAAAATCCCCTTTACATTTTGCTGCTGAAAGAGGAGACAAAACAATGGTAGAGATGCTTCTGAACGCCAAAGCGGACCCCAACACACAAGACAAAGAGAAAAAGACTCCCCTGCACGCTGCAGCTCTGAGAGGACATCTCAGTGTCGTGAAAATTCTGTTAGCTAGACAGGGAAGATGTGGAGTTAAGGACATGGATGGATGCACTCCAATGCACTATGCAGCCATTAAAGGAAACACAGAGATCATAAAAATTCTTCTAACATCAGGGAAAAATAAAAATATTGATGATAGAAACATTTGGAGAAAGACTGCACTGCATATTGCAGCGGAATATGGACACAGCGACTTGATAAATCTATTGCTGAGCCACGGGGCAGTCATTAATGCCTTAGATAGCAGCAAGAATACCCCATTGCATTGTGCGTGCAAGGCTGGTCATTTTAATGCTGTAAATTCCCTCATAAACTGGTCACAAGGAGATAAAGCAAACTTACTAGCTGCTAATAGTCTCAAAAAGACCCCATTGCAAGTAGCAGAATGTAATAAAACAGAAAATCAGGCTCAAATTGTAACACTTTTGAAAAAGAAAATGTTAATAACAAAATGAAGATGTAAAGAAAAGACTTCTAAATTTAAATGCAGAATTCTCTTTCAATGTAATTTGGATAGTACTTTTGCCCAGTATGATTAAGAATCCTGCTAGGGCAGTCAGAGTTAAGTTAACAATCAAAGCTGGCCATGGAAAAAAAGGATCTTAAAGACAGTGTTGAACTTCTAAGTATTGA
Source organism: Falco punctatus (assembly GCF_963210335.1). Lineage (NCBI taxonomy): Eukaryota > Metazoa > Chordata > Aves > Falconiformes > Falconidae > Falco > Falco punctatus. The sequence continues at coordinate 4,980,156 of NC_137591.1, forward strand.
TTAGCCTTTTGCTTCTCTCACGAATCTCATACTTGGAACCTATTTAAAAAGCACCAGTCTTAAACTCATTGTGTATGACATCCACTAGTAGAAATAAAGATTTACAGAAAAAAAGATACAAAATAACTTTTTATATATATGTGGCTATTAGCTTGTATAGGTAGCTTAATTAAGCATTGTTTGGTAAAATCAAATTTTATAAAGCCATCTATTATGAATAAGGAGACATCTGCATCCTTAAGGATATAGAGCATAGAGATGTTGGAGTCGATAACACTAGTTTTGTTTAGCTTGTGCAGACCTAACTGCAAAGGTGCTGTCAAAAAGAGATCGATTTGCTCTCCCTTTCAGTCCAGCCATGCATGCCTGCTCCAGGTTGTATGCCTGAGCTGATCCAACTTATTCCACAGCTGTAACTGAACCAGAGGAGAAGCAGGGTAGCAAAGAGCTGAACAGCACTGGCTCTCCTGAGAGTAATATAGTATTAGCTTGGTTTATGCTTGTTGTAATTTTAGTCCAAATCAGTTTGCCTCACATGGGGCACCAATTGCCACAGCACAAACAAGCTAGTGAGTGACAAAAGACTTTACCATCAGTCAGGTTCTACTGTCCATGCCCTTTCTCTATAGTCCTGAGGCCAGATCACTCAGCTCCTTGTCTCTGCTACCTCTTCGTTCTTCCTTCTCCAGGCTCCTCCTCCATCCAGCCTCCCCTCCCACACTCCTCAGGGCTATTAGCGGAATGAGCTACAGCTGCACATCGTCCATGTCAACCAACCCACTGCCTTCGAAGCAAGGCTACAGCTGCATATTATCAATGTTAATCAACCCACTGCCTTCATTCCTCTACGTATGCTTATTACAGTATTGCTCTCTGAGCTAATTGGAGATCAGAAGACATCTCCCTGCAAATTTACAAGTGTGGGGTTGCTCTGTTCTAGCTTTACTAGATTCATTCCCCATGCTAATAAATCCTATCAAGAGGCTTGGTATAAACCAACTAGAGGAGTAGTGCGTGCTCAGAACTCTCCTAATGCCATTATGTCTAATAACACTATTACGTCCCTGCCCATGGCAGGGTGTTGGGACTAGATGATCTTTAAGGTCCCTTCTAACCCAAACCATTCTACGGTTCAGTATTGGACTGGACCCTCTTTAGACATTTCTGTATTATACCCTATGACACGGCATTGACAGATCCTGAGATTGTAACAATTATTTTTCTGTCTTTCCGCATGCAATGCTATGTCTAGATTTTCCTCATGCAATGGTATGTCTAGATTTTGTGTTTTTAAGTAGAGATAATGAAAACAATCATATTTGCTGTTTATTAATTTCACCTTCAAATCAATTCCAGCACAAAGATGTTCAGAATAAAAAGGTTGCAACAGAGTTTATTGGTTCAAAATACTTGTATTGTCATCTCTTAAAACAGAAAAGCTTTCTTGAGTCGATGGAAGATTCTCTGTGGTCATTTTCTACACAGCGATAATCAGCCCTCCTGGCTCTTCACACCTCCCTTCAGTACACGATTAGAAGGCCAGTTACCACAAAGGGCCAAATACTTCTTGTGAGGTGAAAGACAAACTTAAGAGCGTATGAGAGTAAACCTGTGATTTTTATAGCTGTATTTACAACACTTCAACCCGACCCACACAACATCCCGCTGCCGTCACGTTCCAGACGAACGAAAAGCCACAACCGCACGCTGGGAGGCACACAGAGGCCAGAAACACCGACACCTGCGGCACGATGCACCGCCACAGGGTCCCTCTTCAGCCAGGCCGGGCCGGGCCCGCCGCGGGCGGCTGGCTAAAGCGCCGCCAGCCGGGACAGGCGACTGCCAGACGGGTCCCGCCGCCCCGCGGCCCTGAGGCAGGGCTGCCCACCCTCACGGGGCTGACTCCCCGGCGACAGCGGCCTGGGCGGGTTCCGACCTCCCTCTGCCGCAGCCCTACTCTTCCTCCCCCCGCAGGCCCCCGCGCTCCCCCATGCCTGCCTGACACCCACCCCTCTCCCCCGCGCTCGCCCTCAGCTGCCCTCGGCGCGCCCCGCCTACCCCTGCGCCATCTCTCCGCCTCCGCCCCGGCTTCTCCTCAGGGCGCGGCTTCACCAAGGGCTACCGCGCACGCGCCGCGCCCCGTTCCCGCCCAACCGCCGCTGCCGCGTCTCGCGAGATCGTCGGGGCCGGTGTCATGGCAGCGGCTGCTGAGGAGCTGGAGGTGGATATTGAAGGGGACCCGGCAGCTGTGCCTGGAGAGACGGCGCCCGGGTGAGTGAGGGCCGTTTGGTGGGCTGGTAGCTCTGCCTCGGCGGTAGCGCTGCCCCTTCCTCCCGCGGCGGGCAGGGTTTGTGCGAGCGCGGCGGCAGTTTGCCTGAGGAGGCGGCGGCGGGGGCTGCTACTTTCTGAGGTGCTGCCCGGGGTCCCGGCCGCCGTCGGGCCTTCCCGCCGCCTCGGGGGAGAGACCCAGGGGTCTCGCTGAGGGGCCCCGGGGCGCGGGGGCTCGGGGGCGGCGGTGTGGAGCGTCACCGGGCAGAGCGGGGGCCGCGGGGCCTGCGGAGCCGCTGAAGTGAGTGCAGAGCCGGCGCCGTGGGCCCTGCGGCCCGCGAAATGGGGCGCTCGGCGGGAGTGCTGGGAAAATCCTTTGGGATACGCAGCCCGAAGGAAGAACCTGCGTGGCATAACGGGTGGTGAACTTGTGGGCACAGGGGGTTCAGACAGCTGGACGTGGGAAGGTTCAGAAAACTGGTTGGACAACATCATGGTAAGGGGCCTGTAAACGTGCCGAAGTGAGTGAAGCAGCTGTAACTCCAAACCTGGCTATTACACAGGCTGGGAGAGGCTGAGGGATTGTGCCAGAGGCAGTGGCCGCTCGCACGCTATCCTAGCGCAGCACCTGCCACCGCAGGAGGTGGACTGCTGGCCAAAGGGGACTCCTCATCTGGCCCATCTCTCGACATGCTCCAAAATACAACAAACAGGACTTGTGTTGGTTTCTGGCTGTACATGGGGATTTATCCTTACCTCTAAAGAGGGGTTTGAACCGCTGATGCAAAGCGGTTTGGAGTAGCAGCTGAATTTAATTTACTAGCATTGGAAGGGATATAGGGCTAACGAGTCTTTAGAGAAGTCTGAATGTTCTAGAAGCAAAAGATTTTTGAAAACGAGTAATTACGTGAATTACTAAGGAGATTTTATGCTGCATTAAAGTAGGAGACAGTTGGTCAATGACCTTAATCAGTGACAAATTTCTAAAACTAATAAGTAGTTATTTACAGAAAAGATCAAGTACAATCTGAAGTCCCTCAGAGCACTAACAACCCTGTACGGTAGGATTCTATTAAACCTCATGTAAGTATGAGCTTTCCTCGGGAAGAAAACAGGTTTGTCTTAAGAACAGGGTGGTTTTACCTTATTGGGGGAAAAAAGCAGAAATGTCACGTGGAGATAACACAACTCAGTAAAACTTCTAATATTCAAAAATGCAGTTCTTTATTTGTCCATAAAATTCTGTTTTCTTTCATGTGTGTATTTTTTACATAGTCACTTTTGCTTTTAGTTTTTCTGGATGAGAATTTTTACTATTCAGGTTTTCACTGGTGTCTTGTACAGTCCGCAGTGAGATAGGTGAGGAGTTGCTACTGAGATTACTAAAAAAGATGATTTACTGAAGGGGGGATTTATGCTGCATCTAATGGAATACAATAAGAGGGTAACATTATATAAGTCCGCAATATAATAATTTAGTTTTAATATCTAGTTCTGTCATCTTCTGTTAATGTTGTTATCTACCATATCTTTTTTTTAACTCTGACAGTGTTAATTTTGTTTGAATATGTTTGCGTTGTTTTGAATGCTGGAATCTTTTTCAGAGATGATGAAAACACAGCTTCAGGCCTGCTGCAGGATCATTATCTTGATTCATCTTGGAGAACTGACAACAGTCTCGTAAGTATTTTCTAAATGAATGGTACTTCTAGCAAGGTTATCAGAACTTCTGTTTCCTCCATTCTCTTCTCTCCATGTATGTGGTCTTTCAGGTTTTTAAGCAGTCCTGTTATGTATTGATTCTTGATGCTCAAGTAACACATGACAGAATTCAAGTATTAAAACGTACTTGCATTGTTTGCAGCCATGGACGTTGGATAGCAGCATTAGTGAAGAAAACAGGGCTGTCATTGAGAAAATGTTGATGGAAGAAGAGTATCCTTTTGCCAGTTTGCTTGTATGTTTTTCTGTAGAACAACAAAAAACACCCTGTTTCCAAAGGAACTGGACAAACCTTTTCTTAAGATCACTGAAGCACTGTCATCTTATAGGTAGACTGCAGAAGTCAGGGAGGACCCCTGAATTAATCATCTAGCTACCTGAAGCTTCCTCTGATGCTTCTGATTCTTCAGAAAATCAGTCCAAAGCTTGTAGACTTAAGCTGGCGCTGGCACCAAAACCAGCAATATTTGTCCCCACTTCCACTGCTTGTTCAGTGCCACCTCTGGTATTGTGCTGATGCGGCTATTTGTGTGGCTTCATAGTGAACCTGATCAAACAGCTGATCTGGCTAAAAATAGCTAGTTCTTTTTGCTGGATTGTTCTTCACTTGGGCTGGTTTACTGTCTGATTTTGTCTGGCAACATTCATACTTCTGCCAGTGTGCAAGATGAAAACAGGAATGAGGAGCTGCTGCTTTTTATTTTTCTTTTTTAAGCAGTGTTTGCTTAATTAGTCTTACCAGTAGTAGCCTCTATGGCTTAAGTTGGCCTTGCCAGCTGCTAGGTAGGTTATAGTAATAGAAATCATGGGCTAATTTATTTTCATGCTCTTTTTGAAGTTGCGTATAATAATATACAGTAATAGAGAAACAAGAAAATAAAGCAATTAAAGTTTTCCTAATAGAATGAATTATTGAGACTTAATTTGAAAGTAGATAAGGTACCAGCACAATGAAAATTATTTATATTTTCTAAGACAAAAAAGAGAAATGCTGTTGTAGAAACAGGATACCCAGTTTACTGCAGGTAAAATGAGTGTGGGGATTCAGAAGTCAAATGTCACTTCCTTGTGTGTTACACCATTTCACACACTTCTACTAGTTTATTTCAGTTTTGAAAGCAGTGCATATTTGCTTCTACATGCTGAATAATTATGAACCAGTGTAATTTATCGGATTATTAGAATTTTCATGTGTACAAATATCTCTGATGTTTTGAAAACTTAACTATTTCAGATATTATTTATCTAATAAATCACTTTCTGAAAAAATATGGCTCAATCAAAAGGAAGTGGAGAAAAGATCTATGAAAAGGTAAGCTGTGTTCTGGCAAAAATTATCAGTTGGATGAGAAGAAATGAAAAGTCCTTCCAGAATAAGGTGGTTTGCTGAGATACACAACAGCATCACAATTATTAATTTTTATTTTCACTTTTTTTTTTATTTGCAGCCCACATAAGAAAACTGGAAAAGTCATGTATGTACATTTTAATGTGTGTTGCATTTTTAAGTGTGGCATCTGTTTTTTATTAAGTTAACAGATACTATTTAAAAAAAAACCCAAACCTTACAGTTCCTTAGTTCCTTTCTGTTTGGCTGTGCAAAATTGTTTAAGAGACCTTTCAATGCAAAGAAATATTGCCGTCTGTAGTAACTGGCTTGTAGTAAACTATTTTGTTTCTTGTAGCACAGTGGTCCTTCTGAAAAAAAACCTTGTTAATTCTAGTCAGCTTTCTTACCTGAACTTTTCTGTTTGCTGCTTCTGTGTATTTCTATACCATTAGTTGCCGGTGAATATTGTGTTGCCTTGCCATCTTCCTTTGTGATGGAGATGCTGACATAATTCTCAATATTTTATTTATCAGTCACATTCACGTTTACCTTGAGTTTTACCGAAGATGGGGAGTAGTCTTCCTGTCAGAAGTTGCCTTCAGTTGCTGGGATTTGAGAATACATGTTTTTAAGAAAGCACTAACTTCTGCTTCCTGTTTTTCAAGGGTGCGATCACCTACAAAATCAGCTAGCTACTCATTGAAGTGGACGTCTGAAGAGAAAGAACTGTTTGAACAAGGACTGGTAAGTTTCTTTATATAGGTAGTATTTTGAATAGAAGTCATTAGTTTATCTTAAATAAAATAATATTTAATATAAATAAGCATGTTATATTTATCTGTTTCTGCTTTTATACTTCTAATGTGTAAAAATAATTGCCATCTACAAAGACTGTAATGATAAATCAGACATATTGATGAATCCCCCCCAAGATGATTTTGTTTACCAGATTTTGTTCATGTGGGGCTGATTACAATTTGAGATCACAAACTATTTCAAGTACACAGCTTTATGGATTTTACAATCATAATGCTTTAGTTAACTACAGGAAATATAATGTGTTCTTGAGGCCAATCAGCTAATAAAGTGAAGTCCTTTAACTACTGTTGTAAGGCTTTTAGAGTATATGGTGGTACAGTGCTGAGTGTTTGCTTTGTCAAGCACAAATTTGTTTCAGTAGAATTCCTTGGGTTAGTAGGCAGCATAATTCACCATGTACTTCAGCTGGGTGAAGATGATCATCTAGTCAGGCAGAATAGCTATAATTCCTACTGTTGGATGCAATTTTCTTGGTACAATATGGATAGTGTGGTTCTTTACCGTGGGTTTGTGTTACTGTTTGTACATTTGTATGTATTTTTTTGAATTTTTTGAATTGAATAATTGAGTTTTTAAACTCTTTTGGCACATAAAGTGCAGTGTCTGGTATGTTACAGTTTGGGTAACTTAAATGTGCTTTGTTGTGCTAGGTGAAGTTTGGCCGCCGGTGGACGAAAATTGCCAAGTTGATTGGAAGTCGTACTGTTCTACAAGTAAAGAGCTATGCTCGGCAGTATTTTAAGAACAAGGTAAGCAGCGTATCTCTGTATTGGCAAAAGGGCTGTTGGGCAAGTGTGCTGTTGTACACATAGCTTGGTTTATATCTGTCTTCTCAAGGTACTGCTGCTAAAAGTATGTACTCTATTTATTCCCATATTCAGAGAAGTGGAATATGCTTATTTGCAGACTTATATGAAGTCAGAATTGATTGCAAATTCCTAGAATGGCTTCATTATTTTTATTGTTGGTATAAATAAATAAATATATACACTTGTAGTCTCTTATGCTGTTGGTCGTTCGTCTGAAAATACTTGTTTTCCACTATACAGCTGTGTGTTGTAGTTTTAGCTTTAGCCTTATTTGAGACTTAGGGAGAGTTTTAAGAAGGAATTACTACTGTTTAGGTTTATTTGATTATTAATGATTTATTTTCATTTGAATAGAAATACATAGTAATTCACACTTGGGCTAGAAGTATACCTATAATGCTGTGTAGAAGTCAATTGTGATAGATTAAAATGTATTAAAAGGATGAGATGAGGAAGAAACGCTTCAGAATATCTGCTGTTCAAGTAAAATAGTTCCAATTATTTGAGAGTCAGAGGGGATTGTTTTGTTTTTCCCTCCTAAAAATACTTTGTATTTTCCTAAGGCAAAAAATGGTGACTCTCAAAAAGAAGAGCAAAGTCAGCGTGGGAGCAGCCTTCCCATTGAAGATGGGATAAGGGTAGAAGCATGGTCATCTGGGGTCCTGAGAGGCCGTGCAGACCCCAATCTGAATGCCGTGAAAATTGAGAAGTTGTCAGATGATGAGGAAGTAGACATAACTGATGACATGGATGAAATACTTTCTCCTACCTTCCAGCAAGAAACTGGAAAATCTGAATCATCTATTTCAAAAAGTCCAGTTGAAGAAACAAAGGGAGTGGAACACGCTTTTTCACCTGTGGGACACAGTTCTGCAGCTTCTTTACCTAAGGAAGATCCTCAACATACCAAGCAAGATACAGTGGATGCCTTAGTATTTCCAGGTGTCGCTGCAACATGTTCTCAGCACCTGAATGGTGATAAATCTGTGAGTTTAGATTACCACCAATACAATAATTTTATTGAGAAAGCTGAACAAGGCAGACTAGTAACATCTCGTGGTACTAGACCGGTAACTGACCAGGAGCTTAATGAGGAACAGAGAGACCTGGCTGATAATGGATTGCTTTTTCCTTCTCCCTGCCAAGTGGATGAGGATCATCAAGAAGAAGCAGAGGAGCTTAAGCCACCTGATCAAGAAGTGGAGGTTGACAGAAGCATCATTCTGGAAGAAGAAAAGCAAGCTATTCCTGAATTTTTTGAAGGGCGTCAGGCCAAAACACCAGAGCGTTATTTGAAAATTAGGAATTATATTTTGGATCAATGGTAAGATGCAATAATTACGTTTATTGAAATAAGTGGTGAGGATGACTTGTGTCCTGCTTTGTTGTAGTTAAAACACTGCTTAGTACTAACAGCTTGCTTCTGAAAAGAGTAAAATTAATTTTATGGTGGCATTATAAAGATTGCCAGTGAACAGCTCTGATTATTAATACTTCTCTTGAGTCTTCCCAGGTTTTTTCCCGGCATTCTGGAAGCTAAACAATAAAAATACTTGAAAGTGTTATGAAAATGAGTAGTGTCCTATACCAGAACAGGCTGCATCCATTTTGGTTATGTTAATTTATTACAATTTTTATCATCTTGTAAGAATGCATATATGGTTTTAATAAATCGTTCCTCAAAATAACTGATTAAATTAATTCGGTAATGAGGTCTGTAGCATTGTAGGTACTGCCTTTACAGAAGGGCAGCTAGAAGAAATAGTCTGTGCTAGAGCCAATAATGTTGACCAAAATAATGCTTCAAATTAAGAATCAGTTTGGAGTATTGCTTGCACACTTGAATATTTTATATTCCATCTTCAAAGAATCCGTTTAAGGAACTGTAGTGATTGGTGGGAGCCAGTTCAATACACAGGTTATTCTATTAGCAGTTCAGTTCTGCATGTTTGTGTCTGTTAGCTTGCTTTTAAGTAGGCAGAATTGCTGAGTTTAACTCTGCCCTTGTTCACTTATCTTGTGTATTGACAGCTTATTCTAGTTGCAGAGAAACTCTAGAATTCTGTACCGGAGAAGTGTTGAGCTGAAACAATTCAGTATCAGTTTAAAAGCAAGTAATAAGTGCATAAAGAGTGAAAACAGGTTTATTTATTACATCGAGGAATCCTGTGATTATATGAGCTATTTAAACTAATCTAATGAATACATTCTATCAGTTTAACTTACAAGTAATTCATTGCTTCCTGGCACCAGTCATGTCAAAGAGTTTATTTTAACACATGGGACGTAAGTTTCACTCTGCATAAGTACGGATGTGTGTGAATAACCCTAAAATAAATTGCGTTTTGTGAAGTTTCTTTTTTTGCTGATTGCCCTGCACAGTGGTGTGCATTGCGGAAGGAAAAAAAACACTTCAGTGGCTCCTCTTAACCTCAGCTTAAGCCACACAATTCCTTCCTCCTTCCATGATTTGTTTTACTATTTGACAATGTGCTATACTTTATTTTAGGGAGAGATGTAAACCCAAATACCTGAATAAAACTTCTGTACGTCCAGGCCTGAAGAACTGCGGTGACGTTAATTGCATTGGACGGATCCACACCTACTTGGAATTAATAGGAGCAATTAACTTTGGCTGTGGTAAAGATATTTTTATTGGAATCAATTCGGAACACATCTCTTGTTTGACTGTCAGGTTTTTTTTATTAAAATGAATGTTTTCATGTGAAGGCTAAACGTTAAGGTTAGTAGATGTGTCTTTAAAAGAAAAGTCATAAATTCACTTCATTGAAGCATGGATGACTGCACTGTATCAGAATCAAGCATCCATGTGGATAATCTTCCAGATTCTCTGTACTCTTAATGTCTTAAATAGTACTTGTTACATTTAAGTTCTGAAGAAGACAGTCTTTCTTTGGACTGTGTTTAGTATATTTGTGTTCCAGCCTATATGGCCATAGCCCATTTTGGTGCTAATGTTGAAGGACTACTTAATGTTAGGGTGTACTGCTGACACAGAAGGATACCCATTAATCCTTACTAGGAAGGACCTTCTGAGAAGATTGTCTCTCATGACCTTTGAAAATCTTAAGGGTTTGTAACCTGCTTACAAGATTATGGATTTTTGGTTTTACACAAGACCTTTTCTCTTCCTCTTCCCCCCACCCCCGGCCCCCTGTTTACCACACGCCAGCTGCATTTTTTTTGTTTTGTTCTTTTCTTTGTCTGGTGGATTTTTTTCCTGATACTTGCTGTATCTGAAATTCTGCCCTCCTTCCACATATGACAGAATTCAAGTTTTGTTTCTTTTTGCCAACTGAATTATAACTGCTTCCTAAATAAAAACCAATGTCTTCATCCTCAGGGCTAGTTTTTTACAAGATTCAAACATTAAAATTAGGTGATATGTTAAAAGCATATATGTACACCTGTAACATAGAGTTATAAAATACTTATATGTAAATTATAAAACTTATATGTAGTTTTAGAGTCTCTGGGTTGATTTTGGTCTGAAGCTGAATGACAGTCACCTAGGAGAGTAGCAATGTCCTGCAGATACATTTCGTCTGAAGTAATTGTTACTAAAAATAACAATAAGGAAGGAGGTTTTCCTGTCTTAAAAATGCTGTGGTAGTGGGCGAGGGCTATATCATCAGTCAGTAATGTGACCAAGAGATGTCTATTCACTGTGGGCTTTTTGTTGCTTTTTTCTTTATGGCATTTGTTGTTAACGTCTTACCTATGTCATTCTTGGGTCTGTACCAGTAGTAAGTGGCTACATACTTTACTGAAGCACAGTGCATCTCTCTTCTGTATCTTGTAGAACAGGCTGTCTATAACCGGCCCCAACCAGCTGATAAAACACGATCCAAAGAAGGCAAAGACACAGTGGAGGCATACCAGCTTGCTCAGCGCTTGCAATCCATGGTACGTTCTGGTAAAGGGGCGGTGGGCAGCAGAAAGCATTCAGTGTGAAGGAGGTCTTCTCATTTTCAAGCTAGGGCATGTCAGGAAACATCTTCCTCTCGTTCAGATTGCAGTTTCATTAGTATGCCCTGTAACTTGAGTGTCAGTCTGAGTAAAAGTTCTGCTGTCTGAGAGCTGTCTGCCCTAAAGTCAGCTATCTTACACGCTTGATTTCTGTTCAGGTACTTCACTACGACTGTGTTTCAGTCTTTTCCCTCAGCCCTCACCCGTTCCTCCCCACCTCTCTGTAATCTGTTAGCCTGAATTAGCCAGAAACTACTGGATTGCAGTGGTAGTATGTAATTAACTTGCTTCCATTTTAACCGTTAGGTACAGTAGGTATATGGTATGGCTTACAGAGAGCCTTATGCACACAGTTAAGTACAATAGTAACGCATTTATAACCAACATGAACTACCAAGGCTTGCCAGGTTTAATTTTCATATTCACATTTAACGTAGCATTTTTAAAGTACTTCACAGCAATATAAATCGATTGATGAGAGGATAACTAAATCAATCCCACTAAAAAAAATAAATTGACATGTAAAGAACTGTAATGTACACTAGATGTAAACATACTGGGTTTATAGCTTTTTGTATTGTCTGAGCTATAAATCAGAGCTGGATAATAATGTGCTGTTGCTGTCAGAAATGTTGATGATCCATGGAACATCAACCAGGTGTTATGGTTTACAGCCTTAAAACCCAAAAATTTCACTGAGGTGTTTCATGACAGATGGTGAACTACTTCATTCTGCAGGACTCCAGGGTGTTCTTTCTTTTCTGGAAATATGTCATAGTGTCAGTAACATTCGTGTGGCAGCAGCCTTTTGGACAATGTTCTTACGGCTGATGAAGTGAAGCAGTTTTTTCAGGAGTAAGAACCTTGACTGACGTTGATTTGCTTGCTGCAGCGTACAAGAAGACGGCGCGTGCGAGACCCTTGGGGAAACTGGTGTGATGCAAAGGATTTGGAAGGACAAACATTTGAGGTAACCCTTCTGTTTTTTAAACTTCCCTTATAGAATTAATTCTGACTAACTGCTAGCAGGTGGTGTTGCATCAAATAGGTAAGGGAAACAGTTGTGTAATAGGTACTTAACCTCTCTTTGTGGAAGCAATAATTTTCAAATTATGTAGCAGCTGTTACATCTTTATGCTGCTGATAAATCCAAATGTACTTTGGTGTTTGCAAAGGTGTTCCTGTTGTGAGCGTGTAGTGCCCTTCACTCTTCTATGCCCATAAAGCTCTTCGCCTTGTCTTGTGGGAGATTTCATGACCCTTTGTTTTCAGTTAACTGCCTTACTAAAGCTAACAGTAGGGGATAGGAGAATGACATGTAAATGTTATTTTTTCAGTCCTGTATGGTTTCTTTGTGTTTATAATGCACGTGATTGAGTCTTAACATTCTGGGTATAGCAATATCCTCAGAAATACTGTGGTTTATTAAGTCCTTGGAAAAATCATGCAAGTTTAAATATTTCATAGAAGACTCGGAAAGAAAATATCCACTTGTTCATTCCTACAATTTCAAATTATACAAAAAGTGAAGAACTGGAAACATCCTGGTTTTGCTGTCTAGAAACCCACTTACATTTGCAACCTTCAGTCATGAGTATCTGTAACAATTCCATAATGTTATAACACCATACCTGTTTTTGAGTAACTGTGGTTAGTAATTCCAACACTTTCTGCAAAATACATATTTGGATGGAAATTTAGTTTGAAAACACCCCTAACGAAGGGTCATGAGAAATTCTGGGCATGGATTGTAAGGGTGGATTTTCTTCTTCACCAATCACACTTGCATTTTGCATGATCTGCTGTACAGGCTGTGATTTTACTGAATTTGATTGACTTGGAGAATGTAATAATTCTCTCAGTGGGCGTCTTGTGGACTAGATCTCTGACGGTCATTACTTTCACACTGCTCAATTCTGCTAGGGCTATTGCCCACTGGCTCGGGTAGTCCTGTAACACAAATCAATAGCATCTTGAGAGGATGCTGGTGTTAAGAATTTATTCTGGCCTGGTTTTGCAATCACTACTGAAAGAGCACTTAAGACATTAAGGTAGAGTTAATTTTTTTAAATTTTTTTAGCATCTATCGGCCGAAGAATTAGCAAGAAGAAGAGAGGAAGAAAAACTGAAACCTGCAAAATCTTCTAAAGGTTCGAGACAAATAAAAAGGTATTATTTGATGTACATCATGTTCAAACATAGTCTTCTAGAAGTGAAAAAAATGTCTTGCATAGTGTCAGGCTGGAACGCTGCAGATCATTAATATGTGTTATGGTCTGAAATAACACATGTGCAGTTTGAATGTTTCATATGGAAATTCATGAGTGTGGGTAGTGAAGTTTCTGTACTTGGTGGAAGTCATCCTAGTGTGGGATGGGAAAATCCAGTAAAAAACCCAAGATTATTCCTCCTCTGCCAAGGAGACAGTGGAAAACTTGAAACGTTCCCTCATTGTCCTACATCTTTAGAGAAATTTTCTTTCATTTTATAGTTCCTTTGATCCCTTTCAGCTGATACCGTGCTGTTTGTTCACTGAAGAAAAACAGGTATGTACCCATGAGTGAATAATCAAGAATGCTTTATTTACGGTACTTTTCTTATACTCATTATTGTGTTTATCGCTTCAGGAACCTTTTCAAGTGAAAGTGTCTTCCGAAGCACTTTTAATAATGGATTTGGTGAGGATTAAGCTTTGTCTTTTAAAAAGCTATGATGTATATGTTGTGTTGTGGTTTTGTTTTTTAATGGGCAGCACCAGAAATTTGAGAAATGCAGTACTTTGCATTCGGACCTAAAGCGAGAATCTAGTATTAAATAAAGCCCCTAAAGATTCATGGGGTTTTTTTATATTGTGCTTAATGTACAACCATTTACCCTCTAGAAAACCTAGTAAGAGCGTTACTACTTACTACAGTCTGTCATACTCGAAATAAAATTCGCAATAGACTGCCATTTTGAAATCCTGTACATTCATTTTCTACTACTCTGGGAATTGATGTTGTGTTTATAGAGCAATGTGGGGGTTTGTGTGTGGGGGGGTGGTTGTTGTTTTTGGTGTTGTTTGATCTTAAGAACAAGAGGTTGTACCAACATTTGTGCAGTTGTTCAGCGTTGCACAGGGTTCAGTATTTAAAGCTAGCGTTGCTGCATGTATGGAAGTGTATAGTGTATTTGTGTAACGTATATAATAAGCAAGCATAATCTTTTCTGTTCGCTTTAAGTGGAAACTCTGGGTATTTGAGAATCCCTAGCTGTCCTAAGTTTTCCTTCTGTTTGTCATTGAGAAGTTACCCCCTTGCAGCTGTGAAGCCAATGTATTCTGTTGTCTGCAGAGGGAAACTAGGAGAAATGATACCACTTGGACTTTAATTACTGTTTAATATCATTTTAGCACTCTCATGTATCTATGGCAGAAGTAATAGGGCTGCTAGGTGGAAGATACTCTGAAGCTGATAAAATTGTAGAAGTAAGTGTTTGTCTTCTTATGTTTTCTCTAAAATATTAAAACTGTTACAATAATACATATAATTTGAATAGATGTAAATATTACTTCTGAAGGGCAACAACTTAAATATATGAAAGTTGAAGTTAATTGTTGTAGTCTTGAATGTTAAGAGTTACACTTATGTTCAAGTGATGGCCTGTCCTCTGTCATGAGGAAGATCTGGTATATGACTTAAAATTCTTTAAGTTTTATTGAACTGATGGAGATTTCTTGCATTTATCCATCTGGAGACCTTTTTAACAGGTTTGTGCAGCAGAGCCGTGCAATAGTCTCAGTACAGGACTGCAGTGCGAGATGGATCCCGTATCTCAGACGCAGGCCTCGGAAACGCTGGCTGCCAGAGGGTACAGTGTTATCGGGTGGTACCATTCCCACCCAGCCTTTGACCCCAACCCCTCCATACGAGATATTGACACTCAAGCTAAATATCAGGTACTTATTGGTGTGTACATTCAAAATAAATAAATAGGAAAAAAAAAACCCCAACCAACCACCCTAAAGCCTCTCTGGCATTTATGATCAAATACCATTTTCACTGTAATGCATCTTAAAATCAGTTTATTGATAAATTGACATTAATTCATTTTTAATGTCAGAATGCTGTTCTGAAAAAGGTTGTATTTCTTGTATGTGTCTTTTTTTTGTGTGTGTTTTTGTATTTTTTAGAGTTATTTCTCCAGGGGTGGTGCCATGTTCATTGGAATGATTATAAGTCCTTACAACCGAAATAATCCTCTTCCATATTCCCAGATTACTTGTCTAGTCATTAGTGACGAGATCAGTTCTGATGGTTCCTACCGTAAGTATCAATATTTTATCCACTGACTTCATTTTTCTTTTCCTTTTGGATACTAAGAGGAGAAACTTTGTCTGTTCTTGAACTTGAGAAACAGGTATTTGTAGATTTATGCTGGTAACTTCTGCTGTACAGAACCAGGAATTTCACTTAGAGTAATCCTGCAAGTAGTCCGTGCTGTCATGGCAAGAATAAATAGGTATAAATGGAAGATTATTTTTCTGTATTAGCATTTCCCACAATCTGTGAAAGAAATTAAAGGTTTGGGACAGGGGTTGGGGTTGTTTACACACAGTATCCATATGAACAGCTGAGAAACCCGCTCTGCGTGTATTGCGTAGACTTTGCTGCGTAACAGAATTCTGAACAGATCCTCTGATCAAGGAGACAGAAGTGTAATACCAAAGAATTGGCAGCTCTAGCGGCCAAAAATCCTTATTTGAGTAACTTTGCAGTCAGAAGGTCAAAGGATCAAACTTGCCAGCTGTCCAGGAAAGCACAAGATGGGAAACATGAAACGGTGTGCTGGCATGAATCCCAACTGAAGCAAACAAATTCTTGATTAAAAATATCACTGGCGTTTCATGAAAAAGGGGCGATTTCCCTTCTTGAAGAGTTAAGAGCGTATTGCACAAAATTTATGGTGTTTCAAGTCATCAGATCTCCTTCCCTAATGTGAGAATTCCCATGATAACAGTCTATGGTTATGGTAGCTGCCTCTTTGCTCTCCTCCTCCCTCCACCTGTTTGTCACGATTTTCGCATCCAGACTCCAAGGTTTCCAGTTTCCTTGGCAAGGCAATAGCAGAGGCCGTGTGAGCCAACAGTTCCCCCTCTTGTTTTTTCCTGTGGAAGTACACAAGGGAGACCATCTGCCTGGAGGCTTGCTTCCTCCTCCCAGGGGAAGTGAAGTGGTGGCCACATCTGTGCAATACTCCCTGTTCGCCGTACTGATAGTCCCCTGATCTCGCCCGCATCCCCCATGCATCCCGCCCTCATGGTGTGGGGGTAAACTACGTAGAAACTTCATCTTGATTGTCTGAGAGGACTTCATATTTATGTCTCTCTCCTGAAACCAGCTTGTTACAAAATGGTGTCTCCTCTAGCTCTTCAGAAAAATTACAGCGTGGCAGCAGTGGATAGAACTATACACTCTGCAAATGAATAAAAATGAGTATTTCATATGAGCCATAAATAGTTAAAAATGCATTCTGCGTTGAATGCTTTTCACATTTGAGATGTGTTCAAATAGCAAATTGTATTTATTGCTTTCTTTTTGCGTACCCTGAGGTCTAGTTGGAAAGCATGCGTTTCATCTCATTAAATTATTACGCTCTTGGAAAGGCTTTTTCTTAATTTATTTTTAATGACTTACTGAAATTTACACTCTCTTTCGTCATGATTTTTGGTAACTGAACCGTGTTCTGCAAGTAATACTCTGGTGTTCCTTTGGAATACTTTCAAAATTCCTCTTCCCCCACCTGCAATAAACTAGAATTTCTTCCTTTAGGAGAAAAATTCCTCTGAAATCTGGAACAATAGTCAGCCGCTTCATCAGCCAAGTTCATACATGAAAAAACCCACCTTTTTTATTCACTTAACCACATAGCTCTTAGAGTATGAAAATGGGACTAAGTTGTAAAAACTCAATTTATTTCACCATTTTTCTGTTACATTGTTGGTTTCTGTGTGCTTCCTTATGGCATGAGGAATTGGCGAGGGCAGGGAGGAGAACAAGTTTGTTCCCTGCTCCACCAAAATGAAGTTTGGAATCCGAAATGCGTCAGACTTCTACTTTAATCTCCCTAACACTGGCAAGTAACAGAGCTGCAGCCTTCTGCAGGCAGGAATAAATTATGAATGGTGATGGGGAAGGAAGGGGTTGCGTTTAGAACTAAACAAGAAAAAAAGTTGAGTGTACCAGCAACACTGAATGACCATGTTCAATTGATTACAGGCCTGCCCTACAAATTCGAAGTACAGCAGATGCTGGAGGAACCTCAGTGGGAATTAGTATTTGAAAAAACGAGGTGGATAATTGAAAAATACAGATTCTGCCATAGGTATATGTCTCCTTCTGTTATAAAGAATAGCCAGTTTAGAATTTTTGCATGTTTATATTGATGTTTCAGTAAAGATGTGTGGCTGCTTTTGACAGCACTACTGTTTGTTTTTCTTCCAACAGCAGCGTCCCCATGGATAAAATTTTTCATAGAGATTCTGACCTGACTTGTTTGCAGAAAGTAAGTTTTCTACTTTTAGCTTTTTTAATTTATTTTTTTTTTTCAAATACAAACTTGCTTTCTATCAGTAGAAGTCACCTGAAGTTACATTTTTACAAATCGGAGAGGTAAACTAATCGCAAAAAATGACTTCTGTGGTGGAGCTTATGTAGTTAAGCACACGGTGAAAATCAGAGTGCTCGTTTGAGAGGGTTGGGGACAGCGGTTACGTGCAGATACAGAGTTTTAACCTCTGTTTGGAGGAGAACGGATGGCAAATTAATCGTGGTTGAGTGTTGTATGCCTTCAGTGGTGAGAGCTGCCTGTATTTCAAGAGCAGATCTGGGCTTCCTAGTCCTTTGGTCGATCAGGAAGGCAGTGCTGTGCCGTGCTTCTCATGCATAAGTGACAACTTTAATTTTCCAGTCAGCGTAGTCGTTGCTAGCAAGTTCTGAATAACTACAGCTGTAACATTAATTGCACAAACAAGACAGAAAATCTGCCCAAAGCGAAAGACATAAACAGAAAACACGTACACAATAATTACCCACTTCTAATTTTTCTTTCCCTCTCAACATGACTTTACTTATAAACAGCTTAAATCTAAAATTGACTTGGTAGAATACTCTTGAATTTAGCTGTTGTGTAATTGGTTTTAAATCACCCATGTGTTCTTGTGTGACTGTTCCTTTTTAGAACATACATTGTACAGTTGAACGCTTTCTGTAATGTTAATTATAAATAAATAAATCAGAATAGTTTTGGAAAACTTACTGGCCAGAAGGGGAAAAAAAATAAACTCAGGAAAACCGACAATTAAAAAAAAGAATCTTCTTTCTTTTGACTAGCTTTTGGAGTGCATGAGGAAGACTTTGGGCAAGGTAACAAACTGCTTCATTGCTGAAGAGTTCCTGACTCAGATAGAAAACTTATTCCTTTCCACGTACAAGAGTGAGAAAAAGAGTAATGCCGAAGAAAATGGGGATGCATGTTCAAATGAATTGCCAGTCTGATTGCTTTAACAAAACACAGTTATGGAATTCTGATTTTATTTTTTCATTTTCTTTCTCTCCTCCCCATTATGTCAGCTTTTGCAGAATTATTGTCTGTTTTAGTAGTAACTGTTAAAGAATCCAGTGTCATCTTATTGTTACGGTTTAAACATACTTTGAAAAACCCCTAACGTGTGTGGGCTGACTACATGAGGAATACTTAATTCTAATGTTTTGTAAAAAAACGAGTGCCACAGAATTGATTGACCGACAGTCTGCTGTTTTGGAAGAAGGACAACCTGTTGAGAATACTGTGCTTTAGTTTCCAAGGGGAGTTTGTCCTCTCTCAAGTCTTCCAGTTTAGGAATTTTTTCTTGTTTTTTGTCTACAGGTACACATCTAACTCGGGATGATTTTTTTCCTTAATGCTTTAGAGATTATAAGTTTGAATTAATTCACAAAAGAGAAACTGAAATGAAAATATTGTAGCTCACTGATTTCAAACTTTCCTGATATCCGGTCTGAAGTTTTATTCAGTTGTTTAATACATAATCTGATTTTTTAATCCCCCCCCTGCCCATTGATCCCTGTGATCAAGTAGCTTTTTGGCATCTTCTTTGCTGTCTTGCTTCTGTGTCGGGGAGGAAAAGCTGGCAAGTTCTCCTGACTTCTCAGTAGTGGTTGTGCTTGTTTCCAGTGGAAATGATAACTCCTGTCTTATTGCAGGTTGCAATCTTTCTGATCTTCCATTCTGTGGGGAGGTGTTACGTTGTCCTGCCAGATCGCTGTGGTTTGGCCTCTTCTCATTGCCGCTGTTTCCTGTGGAAACAAGAGCTCTTGACTGATGGCAAACTGAGGGCAACAAGCAGAAAAGTATTTGTCTTTTTAAAGAAAAAACCCACCAACTTTTATATTGAGTCTTCTCTATAATGTGCAGTTCAATAAAAGTACACTGCTTTTTGTCAGTTCTTCAGTTAGCATTTCGTACAAGTATATATTCATATAAATTAGTCATAGGTGGATTGATCTTGAGAAGTTTCTTGATCGCAGCTTGGCAATGTTGCCTGAGCTGTATCACTTTAAACCTTTACAGAAAAAATGCGCTTAAATTTTGCTTTTGAAGTCATGAGGAAACCTGACTTGTACACAGTTACAGCTATTTACACAGATTTATCTTGGGCAGAGTTTCTCAGCGAGGTCTGAAATATATTTGAAAGGATAAAGCAAGCAAGACCTTGACTTTATATCTAGAGGGGGGTGACAATGGACTTGGTTCAGATTTTAAAAAAACCTATATGTGCGTATATCTAGTTCTACGTAACATAAAAGGAATTTTAAGATTTTATATGTTTACATTTTTAACTTCATCTTTTCATTTGTATAAAGAGTTTGAAAAGCTTTAAAATTGTAGAGCTGCATGCCAAGGAGGGAACTCCTTCCCAGGAAGTTAACAGGACTTTTTTTGTCACGCCTCATAAAATGTTAGGCTCTTTCTCAGTGGACGGTGCAGAACCCAATTTTAGGAAAATGTGAGCCCTTGATGCTCAGTGGTTCTCCCAGTGCAGATTCAAGAGCTGCGGGCTTAAAAATACTGGGGAAGGTCTGCGCTCTCTTCTGTGTTTGGATCTGCTGGTGGGTGCAGCTTCACATCCCGCTACTGTGTATCATGTACAAACTTGGTGTATACATCTACAGGAGGCATGTTGACTCGGTCTGCATATACTCTACAGTGTCATCTTTGGGACTTGCTTATCAAAAATCCTGCATGGCTTTCTGTATTTCTAGTTTAAACTACGCTCCTGGTGAGACAGCATTCCTTCCCTGCTTAGCTCAGAGTGGTCTGCAGCGTCAGGTATTCTTTTGCAGTTTTGTGGAGGTTACTCTCTAGAAAAATCACCCACGGTATAAATGTATGTACTAAAAGCTGTAATTAGTTCTGATTTGTAGGAAGATAATTTTGATCCTCTTGTGTAACAGAAGTATGAGGTAGGTAATGTTTGTTGTCCACATATGGTCTGTTTCCAGAGACTTCAGGATGGAGGTCGGTATTACTCAGGTAGTGGTAACTGTGCTGGCTGCTTCTCTCTTTAATGACTAAAATTACTGAAGTAAGACAGTTGTTGTGTTGGATTTAACAGGGATGTTGCACAAGGCAAGTTTTGAGTAAAACATGCTTTTGAAGCAGTTTGTCTCTTGAGAAGAAGACCTGGTGCAATATGGAGCATTTGATGTGCACACTCAGGCTCCGGATTTTAGAGTTCATTAGCAGGCTGGTGTGAGCGGAAATGCAACTGCTAGTACCAGCGTAACCCAGTACTGTCACGTGGTATTGTATGTGAGTTGGAAGTAGCACATTTGTGATGCTAAGTAATAATTCTATCGGCAGGAGCCATGGTAAGAAAATGACTTAACCTGCTTTTCATAATTTATTTTGACTGTGTGGTTAACTATATGAGTTTGGAAGTTGCATGCTTCTAAGGAGATAAAAAGCTATTTTACTAATATTACCAGTTCTGCTACCAAATACATATAAGACATTAAATAGTTTTCTTGCAGAACTAATTTTTTTTTCTGTCCAGCTTTTCTTTTCACGCTAGCTTTGTTTGTGTACCTCTTGCAGACTAATCTGCCCTTTCTTTATGTAAGACCAGCTGTTATGCCTTGCCAAGTTGTTGCTCAGGAGGTGGGAAACGTTGGAGTACCAAATAGAATGATACAGTTTAAACTGGAAGAGTCAACAGTTTAAAAGTTAAACAAAGGGGGAAACCCAACCCCCCCACCCCCCATGGTATTTGCCAGAAGTGACATCCTTTATGAGTGTCGACTGAGTCAAGTTTTGTTGTCCAGTATCAGCAGTGCGTCACCGGGATACGTGCCTCAGGGTCCAGGGGAGGTGAAGGGAAGGCCCTTTAATTTTTTTATTTAATAAGTAATTTTCCGAGAACAATTCAGTTGAAGAAAACAAACAAAGCCCTGAAACAAACAAAACCAGACCTCAAACCAGCTGAACAAAAAAGGTTGACGCTTGCCATTGATATTAAGTACCTTTTTCCTTTTGCTTGCTGCTTTGGTGTTCCTGACGCGGTCGAGTCTGCTAATAAAGACTGTATATGCAGTACCCTGAGAGGTGTGTCCCGTGTCTGTCACAGCCGCTGGTCTCATGAGCATCATCACATCTGCTCGCTCTTTACTCCAAGTCACTCCGGGGTGGTTGTTACCAAGTTTAGCAGCACTAGAGGGAGCTTTGTTTCAGCCGGTACCACACCGGGCTTTGAACTAGGAGCAAAGTTACTAACCAGTTATTGCTGGGGCATGGGCACTTCTGGCTGGTGATGACATTTTCGGGGCAGTAGCTGTGTACGTCGCTATAGGTTTGTTCCTTTCATTTCCTCTTGGAAACCCTCTGCTTTGGTCTCCTCTGGCACATTATCTGGTGGGACTTGGTGGCAGGGATGCCAGGAGGGTAGATCGCAGTTTCCACAGAGAGCATCCTGGCTGTAGGATCACCGAGCCAGTGCTGTCAGGGCTTGTCTTCACGGGCAGCTCCAGGGAACTACCGAGGTGACCATGGGGTTGCCTTTCACACCAGCATGTTCCTTACCCCCCCTCTGATTCAAGCTGGTTGGTTCCAGTGCGGTTCCCGCCAGCCGCAGGAGCTGGATGAGCTCCCCGCGTGGCTGGCAGGGCACGGGGCCTGCCCGGCAGTACTGGGCCGCCAGGCCGTCCTGTTGTGCAGGGGGAGCGGCGGGGCAGGTGGGAAGCGAACAGCAGGGAGCTGTTGGGTGCGTCTGGCGGAGTACTGCACCCCGGCGCCTGCAAGGGTGCTGTGCTGCTGCTGCGCACCCCGCCGAGGCAGTGAGGGGTGTCGGGATGCGTGCGGGGTGACCATGTGTCCCCCCCAGAGCTGGCCTGTGGGAAGTAGCTGGTTGGTAACGCCCCAGTGAATATTGTAATTGTATTTGATACCGGACAAAGTATTTAATGGCCTAGATAAAAGCATTCTGGTTGTTTAATTGGAAATGCCTTGCTGTTTTACATAGACCTAGTGCCCTGGGTTTATGAGATTTGGAATTGTGCCGAGAAATTGTTTCCGTGGAAGCAGAGATCACTAAAGAAATAACGCACTCCCCATTTCCTACAGGATTATTCCTCTTACAGCCTGCTGTTCTGAATAATTAACTCTTGTAGTGCCGTTACAGCTTAGTGTGGATTAAAGGAAATAATACTTTCCTTTTAGTGTCATAGAAGCATTAGATGTAGAGATATATAGATATTTTAGTATCTATATGGGTATATTTATATATGCGTGTGCATATATATGTCTATATAGATATTTGAAGACTTCTGTCTTTAAATTAAGTCTGTTCTCTCCTTAGTTACAGAGGGGAAAATCCACCAGCAAAAAAAAAAAAAAAAAGTCAATGGAGAAGCGCACTTTCATTTTGGCAACTGATGCGGCTTTGGCAGGGAAACTTGAAATTACTCCTCCTTTGCCCTTGTCTTGCCACTGTTCTACGCTTTTTGCCTGGTGACAGGTATTTTGTAAAACTATTGTGGTGCTTCTAGCCACCGTTGAGGGAAGGGGCAATGAATGTAGTTTTTAATTAAGGTACGAGCAATGAACGTCTTCCACCAGCAGGGAGAATGGCCCATCTCGGGGAAGCTCTCCAATGATAGTACGAGACTGAGACCAAGCATGAACACCTGTACACATACAAGCAAAGTACTGTTTCCTGAAAGTCCTGTTTCTGCCCATCCATATGGTGCTTTCTAAGCACAAGGGCAGCGCAGCTCTTGACTGTTCCTGTACGGCCATCGCTTCCCTGAAGCCAGTTGTGAGCTGCCAAGTTTACAGCAGTTGAGGCTCTGTCCTCCAGAAAGAAGGAAACCAAAACTACTCTCTCTAAAGTTCATAATGTGAAATAAAATAAAGACAAGACATGAGTATGTAGGTGACAGTTAAATTGATCTTGACTTGGAGGGAGGGCTATGAAGTTTAAAAAGAAACAGATTATTATAGGTAAACAAATGACAGAAATTAAAAATGGGAAGTTACTAAACTTATCAAAGATTCATCAATATGCCAACTTGAAATACTTAGCAATTTTAATAATAATTTTCGCTGTAGTTCTCAATTATTTTCTAAGAAAGGTACCTCCTGTTATTTTTTGCTGAAGGAAGGGGAAATAGAGAGGCGTGACAATGTGCTATGAAGCAGCCAGGAGTAATTTGAAGAACTTGTCTCATCTTTGCTCCCTCAAGAAGTGTATGTTTCTGTGGCTTATTTAGAAACAGGCCTGGCTGCAAAGTCCGACTCCGGATTGTGCCCTTCTCCAGGGGCTGCAAGGCATTTACACCTGGAGCTTGGATTTGAAACTTGTAGTGTGTCACAAATACTCCGCTGGCGGCCAGCTCCCCACTGCTCTCCCTGACGTAAGCCATCGGTACAAGCAGCCCAGCCTGCGCTGACCTGAAGCAGGGCGGGCCCCCAGAAAAGCAGCACCAGCTGTGAAAGGCGCAGCTGCGGGGGTGGGCGAGTGGCGTATACGCTGTTCTGTGGCCGTTACTGGCCCCAAAATAACGACTTATAAAATGTCTGACAGTTTGACAGATCGGATGAATGGGCCTTGCTTAATGCAAAGTGGAAAATACCTTTCAGCTGCTGCCAAAACACATGAAAACGGTAATGTGTGCTGTGTAGATCATTAGGCCACCTGGGAGCAACTGGAGTGTACTGCAAAAGGCATTACTCGAAGTTCAGATTTCCTCAAAAAGAACTAACAACTTTGTAAGGGTAACACACGCATGAAAATCATTCCTAGTACTGCCTGGGGGGAGGGAAGCTCTCCCTGCTGGAAGATGAGACAGCTCCCGTGCTCTGTAAGTAGGAGAGCAGCCATCAAACTGATGAATAGTTGTTCCTCCAGATTTGGCAGCTACTCCAGGCAGCATATATAAAACTTCAAATTGCTTTATTTTATAAATACATGAAAGTAGAAAAGAAGTAGTACATAACTGTTAAGGATCTAGACAGTGGAGTAATAGAGCCGCCGTGTGATGGAAGATGGAGGAAAAACCATGATGGAAGTGGAGAAGTAAGGTTTCTTCCAACAGAAATGGGAGAAATTCTGTACACGTGAATTTATACAGTTCATAGAAAGTCTAAAGAAAGGGAAGGGCGAGCTGCTTGTGCTTTAGTCCGTCAGGGAAGCCCAAAGTAGGAACTGTGCTTCAGGTTGGCTTTTGTCTCTTCTCTGTTGTTTCCTCATCGAATAAGAGGGAGGGCAGGCATCTGCAGGCAGGAGTTGGTGTCACTCCCTGAGAAGTAACAGATGAGAGCGCAGCTTGTTGACATCTCCAGAGATGCCAGCTGTGTTGGAAGGAGAACCTGTTTGGTGGGTCTGATTTGAACCTTGATGAAGGCTGCAGCACACCAGTGTGTACAAACCAGTAGACTCCGTGAATAGACGGTATGTGCCCAGGAGGGACAGAACTGCACCTGCACGCTGGTGGGTTCAGATCACCAGGTGGGCTGTTCAATGCTGCCTGCAGAGCGCGCGCTGATGAAGGCAGAAATGATCCCTGTGAAGAAGAACCATTTCTGGGGCCGTCCCCATGGGCTGTCAGGTACTGACAGTATTTATGATCCAGACTGTGAGAACAGACTCCAAAAGCAGGCAGCGCAATCAAACTGATACTTGCTGGTGTGTGAACACTGCCAGAGTAAGAGAACCGAAAAGGGCGACAAAAGCCTGATTTGCACTGAACTGGTTAGAACAAGCTGTATCTAAGTTGAATTGAAACACAAAAAAAGTTCCCGTGCCTTTGATGTTCCTGGTGTACGCCCTGAAACAGCTGCTAGAGAGCCAGTGCAAACTGCACCCCAAGTACATGGAAGCCATTAACTGTGATGCCCACTTACCCAAATCTGCCTGCGCAGGAGTGGTGCCGAGGCATCTAGGTGTGATGTAGATAGAGCTGATGTAGCATATTACTTTGAAAAAGATGTAATGGATGGCTCTGTATTGCATTCCAACTGCTCATTAACTGCCTCTGCCAATGGAGATGCCCTAGATACTGAAAAAATACAGATTTACTATGCTGATGAAAAAACACCAGTTTTGCGTGAGACAGCTGGTTGCCGGCTTTAGTGCTGCAGTGGTGTGGTGGTGCTGACTGCTGGCTTTGGCATCGCTGTGCTAGTTATTCTGAGGTGGCTGCAGACATAAAAATATGAGAAAGTTGAGATTAAAGAAATGGGTGAAATAAGCGCACTGAGCTCACAGCTGTCCCAATCTGAAAAAAAGAAAGGCAACAACAGGAAGAGAAAAAAAAAAAGAAAGCACAAAATACAAATAGTAAGCAGACTCAGCATATGTGGATGGATTTGGAGAGTTTTTTTCCTTTCTACAGATTTGTACAGCGATTGTTCTAAATTAGTTTAGTAAGAATGACTTTTTTTGTGTTTGGGTATAAATTAATTTGGGAGTCAGTTACCTAAATATTTTAAATGCATCCTAATTTAGAAGCTAAGAAAATTGTTACAGCTGTCTATTGAACATAACACAGAACGCTCTCACTAGTACTGCAGGTCTGGTTCAGCTTGCATAAATACTCTTTGAGTGCTTCTTGGTTCATTTACTTATAGAAATTCAAATACTTGCCTTGGCATAGTTATATAGCTGCTTTTCTGTTGGCAAATACTTTTTTTAAAAAATGTGGAGGTTTGGGTTTTTTTCTGTAAAGTTGCTGGAACTTTTTTTAAGCAAATAATTTTGTAAGTATTACTAAATAACCAAATAAGGTTGTGATAAGCTACTCTGCAGCACCAGAGGATTTTATACAGTCATTTGTCAGGAAGCATTCCTGCAGTCACTTCCAGATGTGGAGATCCCAAGTTTGTATTCAGGCAACACAGTGAGCTATTCCCACTTGAGCTCTTTAACAAGGTTCTGACACTCCTAGGCAGGAAGGATCCCTTGATCCCAATGCAAGTGTAAGTTAACCTTGGTGTTCTGCCCAAATTCAGACTCTGGTAATAGCTTTCTGTCTACCTAAATTCCCCTTTTTAGTTTTAACAGGAGGAGATATTTTCCAGTGTTGTACAGCTTCACAGAAAAGCTGCACAATGCTTCAGGACAAGCTGAAAAGAGCTTTATTCTAGTAGAGCTGCAGGGGGAATTTAAGAGCAGAGTGCGATTACTGAAGTTGGAATTTGGCCAAGACACTAGAATTGGACTTCTTTGCTACCTACTCATCTGCTGCGTTCCTTGTCTGGGAGGTCATATTCACCATGAAGGACATTTTAAAGAAAATAATGCTAGTTGTTAGACACTGAAATATTGGCAGTTATATTCTCTGTGCTGTGTATGGGTGCCTGAAGTCCCACCAGTCTAATCTGCTTACGTTCAAAATGACACCGCTACACCTAGGCACTGCAGCAGGGTCAGCTCTTGTATTCTGTTAATTACTTTCAACGTTACTAGTTTGTAATTCTAGTAAGTCAGTAATGCGCTGCTTCTAGGGCAAATGATTAAATACGCACCTCTGATTCTACCGAATGACTAGGATACCAGGAGAAGTGACAATGCTTTGGTTCTGTTTCTTCCTTTATTTATGTAGAGGAGGAAGAAACTCGCTGTTTAGGGCGTGGGGGTGTTTGTTTAATATTTTTGGCTCAACATACACCATTTCCATTTAACCTTATTCTTGTTCACTTACCTGCTGGAAAAATTTGGGCTTTGGGTACACAGAATGGGGCATATACATATGTTTCCCCAAACCAAAATTTTTTGCAATTGCATCAGCAGTATTAATACATTCACAAAGTTTTGGCACAGAGTCTATAATTTATTGCGTGCCTTGCAGAAACACCTCCAAGCTGGCTGTTTTTCAATCAAGTACATATATCAGCACCGATAGAAGATTAAGTGAGAATTTAATATCTGAGCTGAATTTTCCCAGGTCACAGGAAAATTCAGAACTCAGCCTAACTCCACACAATTTTGCAATGAGGCTTTTATAAAATGGATTATATTAAAAATCTGGAGCTCAGTAACCTTCAGTGCTGAAGAAATGCAGGATGAGAATAAAAAATTCCTGAGTACGTTGCTTAACCACTTAATTTACGCAGACCTGATAAAAGCCATGTGTTTGAGAGGCTGATGTTGTCCTTCCATCAGCGAAGACCATGAGATGTGCAGTCTTTTCTGGGCATCTACTGTGCCTTTCAACATTCTTTTAAAATCACTGCATTTTTCTCACTTCTGTCACAAGAAAAAAAAAAAAACTCAAGGTGAATGATGCGGGTTTGTATTAAAAGAGAATATAAACATGTAGGCATAATTTTTATTAGAAGAGGAAAAACCAACTAATTGTTGAAAAAATCTTAACAGTTAACAGTTTCAGCATCTTTCTTTGGCTGCTGCTTTTCTTTTTAGAAGCTGAGATTGAGAAGAGAGGTTGTTGTGGTGCCATTCATATTTATATTACTCATTAAAGGACTGACCCATGAAAATAATCTGTTGTGATCAGTTATTTCATTGCTAGTCATCAAGCACCAGAAGACTATGCTGCCAGGGGACTGGAAATGCACTAGGGTCATTTAATAGGAGGGATAAGGTATGTGTCTGCAATTAATAAAAAGAATGCGAAAATTAATTGTAGTAGAGAGCTCAGAGAACCTCTGTTTGGACTAGATCATTCTACTTGAATAAAACTATTCAAAGCCCCTGTAGGATCTGGATTTTAATAAACCAAACATACCCATTGCTCCTGCTAAGTACTTGCTCCTCTCCTGCTGCTCCAGTGATACCAGCTCTTGAGCTATACATTAATATCTTTTTTGCACATGGTAGCTCAAGTATTTTATCATAACAGCCCATGATGTTCAGCTTGTGTGTCTTTCTGTCCACTGCTGTTATTACTGAAAAGGAGAAAATGAACTGGTTGTCAGCTTTGAATTTTGCAAAATTAAAAAGCTTTTTATTATTCGTTATCATTTAGAAATTTCTAACTCTGAAATTTCCAGTTACCCTCCTCCTGATTACATTATCCTGTTTTAATGGCATATTTGCTGTATTTAAGTAATTAACCTTTATACTCTTTGCAGTGAGATAGTGATGGTGGTTTTATGTTCTAGGTGGCACTGGCTGACAGCTTTCAAGCTGTGCCCTGAACAACACGATGACCATCAATCTTGTATGGGTTTCTGTGGGGTCTGCTCAGGCATAAAGGAATGCAGGGGATTGCTTTGTTTTGGAATGCAGTTTTAATACTCTGTAGGTATAAATACATACATATTTATGCATCTGCTTGTAAGTAGATACAGAAATAAACCCATCACTGATATGAAAAAGTGCCTTTGTGCTATTACCTACCTGGATTACATAACAAAGGCTATGCTTGCTTTAATGAAGGTAGAGCTGTCTGTTGCCTAAATTATGTCCTGCAATTCCAACTGTGGTGAAGGGCTGCCTTAGAAAGCTCAAAATAACCACTGGCAGAGAAAATAAATCCTGTCTCTGTGCTACAGTTCTGAAGAGGATAGTGCTGCCCTTTCCCGCACAAAGCAAGTTTTGGCCTTTGCTTTCAACTTTTTGTTAAAACTTTTTTAACCACTCAAGATCTGAGGACTGTGCCAGAAGCAATGCCAGCACTACCGCAAGGAAATGAAAGATAAGGATTCATGGAAGGATTAAAACCCTCTTAAACTCTGTTCCCTCTGTTCCCCTGGTAAAATCCAGTCATGCTTATATATGCAACTACATATTCTTGAACACATTGACACAAAATCCCTGAATTTGCAGATGACTGGTGTGTATACACACATGTCCATTCCCACACCTATGGAGACACACACATCACAATTTACATTAGAGCACGGAGGCCCTAGAGAAAGCTCTGTGCTGCAGATCCCACATTGCATGCAGCCAGCCTGCAGTCTGCTCTGGCTCTTATCAGTGGTAAAATAGCCCAAACCTGCTGCTGTTTTGGAACAACAAAGAATCCTCTTCTTGTTCCATCTTCCCCTGATTAAGAATAATCGTTTTACGGATGTTTACACTGGGATTATGGCCAGATTAGGTTAACAATGTGAAACAAAATGCCTGCTGCATAGATGCACCCAATCCTTCTCTTGTCCTTTAGTATGTCTGTGATGTTAAGCACTTCGTGACAACTAGAGACAAGATCCCCCCAGCAGTCCTTAAAATGTTTAAACCTCAGGGAACCACCTTCGAAAAAACAAACCAATTTCTATTGCTTGCATATTGTAACCACTTTTTCAGAGAACAGTTAAAGAAGTAACAAATATGCCCTTCCTCCACTTCCCCTTAATTGGACCAATTAATGCTATTAAACAGATAGTCTTCCTCATGCAGGTATAATTATCCTTTCCAAAGCATTTCCACTTATTTGCCTCAGGGTTATAAGTACTGCAATTACCTTTTTTTTTACTGCTAAAATTAGTCTTAAGTCATTACAATTGCTATCTCTGCAAGAAAAATCAACTTGCAGAACTTTTACAATTATTATTCAGCAGTTCTAACAAAATTCCTTGTACCAGGATTTATCTAGTTAAAATTTCATACACGCCAGACAACCTGACAAGATTCACATCTCATTTTCATGAGGATCCCTATTCCCTGTGGGATTGCACTCTTAACAGTTCTACTCCAGCACAAATCAAGTGCCACAGAAACAATTAGGGAGACTTTGTACTATCTAAATGAAAGCCTGAATGAGAATGAATTTCTAATTTTCCACTGAGATTTTTGTATGTGGGCCCAACAGTACTGGTGGTGTATACACCCAACCTCCTTTTTCAGCTTGCCTTTTTTTTTTTTTTTTTTTTTTTAATAAACATTTGTCCTTGTATGGCTTGAAATGACAAATCTCAGCATTTTTGCTAGTCTGGTTGCACACAGAAAAGCTAAGTGGAACAACTAAAAAGTAATTGGATGTGGCTATGCTGTAGCCACCGCACTGTGCGCTGCAGACACACACATTTTTATCACAGGTCTGTTGAGTTCTCCTTTTTTCTTCCTATCTTCACATGCTCTTTTCTGTTGTTGATAATAAGGTAGCTTTCTAATTGCCTCAATTCTGCTGAAGAACTTAAGTGAGTACAGAAACTTAATTAACGTTCCCCTTTTTCAGTCTCTCCAAATAAATTCTGCATTTTAGACAGCTAGTGGAGAATTATGCGATATTCCCTATTTTCACTGATGTTTCTATGCAGGTCAGTTGCTTTAAAAGCAGTTTAGAAATCACGTGCAAGAATTAGAAACTAGGAGAATAAAAATTAAGTGATAGATTCTCAAAATTTCTGCCAGTTGTGCAACTACTAAGCATCCAAGTTGCCCTCTGAAGCGCAATGGTCGTCAGATCTGGCAAGCTGAAACCAACACGTAATGCTGGAGTTAATTTTCATTACTTCACCTTAAGGCCCTCAAAATCAGAAATTCCTAAAATGTATTTAATCTGCATGTTTATACACTTGGTTCCTTAACCCCCAGTATCTAGTCTACATTTATCTTACCCCAGAGAAGAAGAAAAATAGCTAAAATAGTTATCTGGGTTGACTAGCATCCTGGGCCAGCAAGTCAATGTAAGATTGGCAGCACTGAGTGATTCCCAAAATGCCAGCACTGAATAACTGGCACTAACAAACTGGACATCTGGGATATCAAAATAAATTCCTTAGTAGAAAGGGATCCAATAGTCTTTTTGTGGCTTTTACTGAGAGTCTTTCATTAAAATATTGCAAAAATAGCAAGCAAAGAAAAGACCAGTCCTTACTTGCAACTTCTTTACACGCTTTGGAAAGGACGGACTGTATTGCATTCGATAACAACTTTTAGGAGGAACAGTTTTGCAGCAAACTTCTGTTTGGTTGAGTAATTTCATCTTCTGGATTTTGAATCTACTTTTTTTTTTTTTTACATCAACAACATAGATAATGAGTGGAAATAGTTATTACCTGTTAAATTCTTTAGTGGCACCTACTAACTGGCATGTCAGTGGGGCAAGGGAAGGCAAGGGACGGCTAGTATACAATACAATAGAGTCAGTGGATCAAGACAGGAAATTCTAGTGAACAAGATTTGGAAAAATCTTAGTCTTTATGAAGAGTGTTGCCTACTCTTCTAAGTGACCATGAACTCCATGAAATCCAGAGATTTCAACTGGCCTGACAGGCCAAGTGGCTTTAAATCCAGGTTCTGGCTTGCAGAAGGCAGATGGAGTGCACTCTTTCTATCAAGACTTCAGCCCAACACTAATGAGCAGCAGTGACCTACAGCAAAACTGTAATGACAAAACCATCAATTACTAGTTTTTGCTTGGATTTATATAAAAGCCAAATATTTTATTCTTTTATAATAATTATTTTTTCATTTGAAGCCGAAGACTGTGCACTTTAACTGACAACTTTTTAATTGTGATAATCAAAATTGGTACCAGGGAGACTTTAGTACCAAATTGTTTCCACCTGAATATACAGAAATACATTTTTTATACTTACATTTAAACTGTTTTCCATTACTTTTAGGGATTCGACATTTGCTTTTGTGAATGACTTCATACATAAACAAAATCTCATTCAGTTCGGTACAACGACTTATAAAGGTACAAAGATACTAATGGCCACATCTACACAGGAAAATTCTACCTGTTAAGCTTTTGTTAATTGTGCTAATGTTAATTGTACTAAGGACAGCTGCATTTGTATTTGTACAGTGTATGTGGAGAGCAAAACCTTTGATAAGCTCGTATCTAGTCAGTCAAGGGGTTTTAACATTGTGGTTTCCTCCACAACAACTTGAAGCAAAGATGTGGGGTCAAGTAATGATACATAACTCTGTGAGTTCCATCCCACCATGTACAGAGTTCACAGATGTTTCATAAGCAGATCATCTTTGAAATAAATAATAAAAAAAGAGACAACTGTGACAATGTTTCCCATCTGAACTTACTCTACAGAGCAGTTTTTCAGCATTGAAAATTCAGTGCCACGCCGAGATTCATGTGAAAACCTGTATCTCACTTATGACCTCTAAGTAGGTTTTATGCAGTCTTAAGGCACGAAAGCTCACCTTCTGGTCTTCTTCAGAAATGTGAATTACAGTCTTTTTTTGAAGAAGAGATGAGGCTAGTAAGCAAAAACTCTGCTAAAAAGCAAGTCTGTACTTACCTCTACAGAATTTTTTCTCTCTTATTTCCTCAGAAAAACAAATGGTTATAGGCATATATATTCATAAAAGTTCAAGAGGAGCCATGGTATAAAGGACTAGTTAGATTGATTTCTTCACACTACATGTCTACTAAAGAGAAACACCACTTTATAACTATACAATTGCTCAACTGTTTACCAGATTTTCATATAGAGAGATATTTAGTGATGGTATCTGATAGACAGATCCTCTAATTACCTGTGCTGTATTTGCTGCTTGTCTGCTTTGAAGTTTTAATTGTAAGTGATGCCGCTTGGGGAGACCTGCAGAAGTGCAGAATGCAGAACACGATTTTCAGCCCCGTCCTTGCACGCTCAAAACATCGAGTTTAACAGGAATTTAGGTGAATCAGGAATGCAGACATTGGTCCTATACCCTCTAAGCAGACACTTAAATAATGCATCTGGAGAAACAAATAATAGCAAAAAGAAATATGCAAAGAAAAAAAAAAAAAGACATTTTCAGCAGACTTAAAATGGAGGCTCTGTGAGGTGGAAGAAATACATTTGCTTTACAGAAGAAATGGTAGAAAGCCTTCATGCTTGGCTTACGAATGGAAAATTCTAGATAAAGGGGACAAGAAAAGAAGCAAATACAAAGTCTAAGAAAAAAGGACATTAACCACAAGAGGACATTCAAGAGAGCTTCCATCTCAGTTCTTGATTTCTTGACAGCTGGGATACACACGTGCCTTAGGTTAGACAAAGTGCTTTTCTGCTGCTGTAGTTCAGCTGTTTTTGTGACTGGGGCTGACAGTCACAGAAATTAATGCCATGCTGGCACATTTTACTCTTCCTGCTTATGATAACGGAGGCTGGGTAGGTCTTAAAGGAATTATGTCTAATGAAAACGGATTTCCTACCTGTGACTATCTAAGGTTTCCTCTTGTCCTGGACTCCCAAGATCTGGTCACTATGTATCTTCCTTGGCAGCAGACATCCATGCTTAAGAACAGTCATAGAAGAGGGCATCAGGAACAAAAAGGGATGGCCTAATGAGTGTTTCAGCAAACACTGAGCAATAATTGACTGTGCTCATACACAGAGTGACTGCTGAAGGCAGGATCCATGCTTCTTTACTTTTGGAATGAGAGGGCCTTTGATTATATGCAAAGACTCACGGCTTGTATGAAGCTCTGGCTGCCCTGTCATTACTACACCACTTCATTCAGCAAATAACCTGTTTTTCACATCACATCATTTAAGATGTACTTCCGCAAGCTAGACAAGTAGGCCAAAAGTGATGTATCAGGTTAGCAGCTTGCTACTTTCTTGGATTAGGGAGAAGGCAAACATCATCTCCCCACCTACCACCGCTGCAGCAGAGCTAACCGACACCTTCCACTGGAGTGCCACCAGCCCTCTCTGGTAGCAGGAAGCACTTCAACACTTCAGGTCTCCGAAACCAGCAGCAAGCAAGCCCAAGGCATAACACCCATGATCTGAAAGCTGAAGGGACCTTGAGGTCTGGCTTGCCACCTCTCAACAGTCAGGCCCAGGGACAGGGTCGTCAAGGGCCAACCCCAGCCTTGAGGTGAGGCAGGGCAGCACACAAGCCTCGCTGCAACGCCGTGGGTGAAGCCAAGGGAAAGGGAGCACAGGAGAAGAGACGACAGCAACACGTCTCTGCGCCTCCCGAAGGGACAGCCCTGCCCGCCTCCCCGCGCAGCCCAGCCGAGCCCTCCCTGGCTGCCACAAAATGGCGGCCACAGGCGCCGCCGCTGCCACCTCACGCCGCGCGCGGGGCTCGAGGCGGTGGGCGGAGCCTCCGCGAGGGCCGCGGCGAAAGGGCGCGAGAGGCGGGTGCCGCCGCCTGAGGGAAACGGCGCGGAGCTGAGGGAGGGACGGAGGGTGCCGCCGTAGCGTCGGGGCCCGGCCCGCCTCCCGCCCTCCGCCCCGGCACCGGCGGCGTCTCCGCGGTCAGACCCCACCTCCTCCTCCGCCTCCCGGGGTGGTGAGTAGGGGAGCCCGGTGGAAGAGGTCTTTCCCGGAGCAGACCTCAAGGACGTCCAGCTGTGATGGCGGCCAGAGCTGTGCCCCCCCCCCCCCCCCCCTCCCCCGCTCACCCGGGGTGGGCGCTTGCAGAGTGACACGTCTCCCCCTTCCCCCTCCTCACGTCAGCCCATATCACGATAGTGGCGACAGCAGCGAGGTCGGGGGGTTGCTCGCGTGCGAGATGCGGGGCGCTGAGGGACGGCTGCCGAGGTCAGCACCCAGGGGCGGCCGAGGGCGCCAGGCCGCTGCCAGAAAGGGCGGACAGGGAGAAGGCGGGTGCGGGCGGCGGCGCGGCGCCCCCTTCCTGAGGGGAGGGCGACCGTGCTGTCTTCGTGAGGGGCGGGCGGCGGTGCCGGCGGCGGTGGTCAGGGGAGCCAGCGGGTGAAAAAGCCCGCCGCGGGGCCTCTCAGGCGGGGGTGGCCGGGCCTGCCCAGCGAGAAGGCGTTTCTTTTTCCATGCTCCGTAAGGGACTGCCGGCTGGGAGACTCTTTTTCGCCGTGAGGAATCGTTTGTTTCTAGGACAGGTGCGGCAGTTAGGCATCCTGTGTTCAATAGCAAAGGTCTTGGTAAAATGTTCAGTAGATCCCTGTTTTCCTCTGTATGTGTAAATAGCACCTGCAGTAAGTAGCCCAGTAGTACAGAAAGGTGATGGTGCAGATGTGTCTTCCGCAAGGGGCACCTGCAGTCATTCTGATCTGGTGGTAATAAAAGCAAAAGGAAAAAAACCCAAACCCACCTTTGTTTTATTCTCAGTGACAAGGCATTGGCTTTTCCACAGTCCAAAACAGATTGGTAATAGTGCAACAGGATGCAGTTGTAGCTGTGACTTCTTGGGTAATGTAGCTGTTGGCAAACGAATGCCTGGTATCTGTTCAGATGAAGCAAAGTAATGTGTCAGAGTTTCATGTTTGGGTGGTTTTCCTAATACCTCTCTGCTTTTTTTTTTTTCTTTGTTTCAGGGTAACCAACTAAAGAAGTTATGAGTATCATCTGTGGTCTAAATTTGCTGGGCAGGAACTGTATTTTCTTACATTTGGCTTCTTTGACCAAGCAGGGGAAGTGCAAGAATCTCTATAGGTCTTATGGAGCATATTGCCGAACTCAAGTCATGTGTACACGAGACAGATGCCAGAGGTTGGATTTGAGTGGAAATACTAGAATCTGTTTTTTGACTGGAAGCTCTGACCCCTATAGAAACTTCACTGGTAAAGGACTGAGGTGTCTTTTGAATGTCCCAAATACAAAAGTATACAAGAATGTACACCACAGTTTGGGAAAGTTTTGTTTCCAGTCTTCTTGGCCACTGAGGGAGAAGCTCGCATCCCTGCAAATCAGTTCTGTAGGGCAATTCCCATGTCATTTTTCTTCTTGGAATATTCAGATCATCAGGTTTTTTCGCACATCACCATCGTTACAGGCTGCACCAGTTCCTCTTTTGTGGATTATTGTTAAGCCAGCTCAGAAATTGTTTGCTATCATTCTTGGCAGGTAAAACGTTATTCTACATCCTCTCCCAGTGTAAGATCCCATTATACAAAGATGTGTGCATGAGTTTGTGGTGAATGGCAGGTGTATTTGTAGTGATTTCGGTTTAATATCCGTACAAAATGTTGTAGAACTGGGGCCTAAACTGGTGCTTTGCTCAACAAGAAGGTTTTTTCATTATCAGAGGTTATCTTTTGCTCTACTCATTCTCATTTACATGTGGTAGGGGGAGATGAGCCAAGGTGCTAAGGGGCATTTCTTCTGTGGGAGGGAAGAAATGGAATGGAGTAGAAGCCAGTGACAGTATAACCTTCCATAAACTCATGAGGTGAGACTGTAATAGAGAGTACAGCAAGGGCAGACGCTAACAAATTCCTTTTTAACTATGGCCTAAGTTAACACTGTTTGTATCTTACAGGAGCATAAGAAATTGGTGGAAGGCACTTCCTCCTAATAAACGGGAACTTTTTAAAGAAAGTGCAAGAAAAAATAAATGGAAGATAATGCTGGGTGTCAGTAGCTTGGGAGTTTTATTTGTCATGTTTTACTTTACTCACCTGGAGGAGACACCCATCACTGGGCGCGCTCGGCTGTTGGTGTTTGGAAAAGAGCATTTTAGGGAACTGTCACAGATGGAATATGATATGGTAAGATTTCAAAGAGTTCAGACGACTCTAAAACTGTTAATACTTTTTCTTTTAGCGATGAGATAGTCCAGTTAATGAGGTGGACAAACAAACTGGTGTCCTTGGTAAGTTTTGAACTTCATGCTCAGAACCCTACAGAGCACCTCCCTATCAGTTACCTCTTTGTCCCCATCCTTTTTGAGAGTTCCCTTTCTGTCAGCAGACCATGAGGGACACCTGGTAGTTAAAGAGCACTGTTACATGAGTGTAGCAAATATTTGTTACTGTGTTATTGTAATATAACAAGAAATATAGAAATCTGTTAGAAGCAATAAAAGCATAGCCAATAGGTTTATGTTGAGATCCATCTCATTTTCTGTGCTGATTTGAGCATTCTTTGGCACTTGTTTAAGGCCCTCTTTTCTAAGCTGTCACTTTGTAAGGTAATACTCTCCACCTGCATTCAATTCTACTTTTTTTTTTTCCATTGGATCAGCTCATTTTTCTTTAATTGGTTTCTTCTAAACTGTCCGTTGCACTAACTTCTGTTACTTTTGAGTTCTATGACTTTCTGTTCTAAAGCCAGTGAAACTTGATAAGCCATATAGAAAAATGTCACTGTATTCTTGTTTGATAGAGAATGTGAGATAAGAACAGAACAAGTACAAGGATATATTCAAATTACATCTTCTGTATAAATTTGTCCACCTGACAAATTACAACAGAAATACACAGATACAGAAAAATTGTAAATTCAGATGGAAATCCAGGAAGGTATAGGAAGGTTTGCTAAATTGTGATGCCAAGCTCAACTTGTGTACTAGGAAAATACCAGATACAGGAGGCTGTAGGACCAAGTTTATGCTATATTATTTTTGATCTGTGGTCAGTTTACTTCCTTTTAAGTTTATTAATCCTTAACTTGTGAGTCTGAAAGCATGAACTGTAATATATTGGCTTTGGCTATATGAAAGAAAAATGTATTAAAACCTAGTTGTAACTAAGTTGTGTGTAAGCACTAAATTTGTTCGACAATTAGTCTACTGCATGTGTGTTCTGCATGGCAATCATGAATTTATTTTTTTTTCAGTGGATGGAGGAATTCAAAAATAAAATGTTACCTGAAACAGATGCACGCTATCAGGTTGTAGAGAGAGTTGTTGGTCATTTATCTGAAAGCAATAAGGACATCCCACAGGTCTTGGCGCTCAAGTGGATTATCCATGTGGTGGACGAACCAGGTGTAAATGCTTTTGTGCTTCCAGTAAGTTGAACCCAATACAAAAAATATTAGTAATATTGAAACAGCATTTTATTTATGTGTCTTCTAATTAATTTTCACTCTCTTTGTTTACAGAATGGCCAAGTGTTTGTTTTCACTGGACTGCTAAATGCAGTTTCTGATATTCATCAGCTGTCTTTCATTTTAGGACATGAAATAGCTCATGCTGTGCTGCAACATGCAGTAAGTATTTAAAGAAAGCTGTCTAAATTTTCTAAATTAAATCTGATTACTTAAGATTTTCCCCTGTCATTACCGACCAAAGTTTCAGTGTGACTCTTTCTAATTAATGAAAAGTTGAGTTTGAAATGAAAGTGTTCTACTACACTATATCCTTATTATTCATATAGTACTTAATA
Organism: Falco punctatus; assembly: GCF_963210335.1. NCBI lineage: Eukaryota > Metazoa > Chordata > Aves > Falconiformes > Falconidae > Falco > Falco punctatus. The sequence continues at coordinate 5,018,588 of NC_137591.1, forward strand.
ACTACAGAAGTCCTGTAGTAGTTAGCACCAAGTTGACCAGTACTTTTTTCATAGCCGTAAAACTGGACTGGCTCGCCATTAGCAATCATTTAGAACTTGGTCCACAGATGCCTCTCCTGTAGTGCACACATAAGGAACTGAGGCACTCAGCAACTTGGTTTGTTACTCCTACACATTAGTATCTAAAGAAGTAGATATGCTTTAATAAAGTATTCTAAAATAAATGATATTTTTATTAAAGTAGCACAGTTCTAGAATACCTGGAGCTTGATTCTGCATTTACAGATGGTTGCTTTCACAGACTCAATTTTTCCATATCCTGACTGGATGTCTTGAAAGTGGTAATTTTTTGCCATTTGAACAGAATGGATTTATTAATTTTATTGTGCTTTGTAGGTACAACTGTAAAAAAAGCGGATGGTGTAGAAATATGGCTCATACTGTTCTAGGTTGAGATGATTTGCTACAAAGTGCTTCTTTGCCTCCAAATTGATTTCTTTCTGTGCATGTCATTTAAAAAATTGTATTTATTACCTATCCATCAGTTTGAGAAGACATAATGAGAAGCCTGTAAACATAAAGATCCTGCTAAAATTACAAAACTAATCTGGAAGTGGGTAAATACATTTTGAAGGTAGTGGAAATATAGGAGAAATGCTTTACTGTGTCTTGTATGATTTTGGGTGAGCAACAGTTCACATCATAGTTTCTTGGGCTCAGTTGAGCCAACTAACTTGTTAAACTTAAAAATAAAAAAAGTATTTCTGAAAATTAAAAAAACAAACTTACCTATCTTGTATGGAACCTGCATCACCCAACTAGCATAGGGAAAAGTATTACATGATCTGTCTTGTAAATGCTCAGATCAATTTGTTGCATGTCAAATAAGAGCTCTGAAAAACAGAAGAATTTAAATTCCTTTCCTAAGAGTGTCTCAGCTTCTGAAATTAAAGGAATGGAACAGAAAAAAAATTATGCCTAGTGTCCCCTTATCCCATTAGTGTTCCTGTCTAAATGATGTCTATCTCTTCTCCAATTAATGTAAAGAACAGTCTTCTAGGTCTTTTTATAGATTTTTTTCATTCCAGCTGAGGTGTTCCATGACCTTCTTGCTAAAGAACTCTGTCTGCATGCTGCCATCACCTTATCTCTAGCTTTGAAACTCTCTAATTGGGAGATAGCCAAAATGTGTGTGTTCCAGCTGTATTTATACAGTTGATATGGATTCTGGACTGAAAGTACTTTGTATCTAACCGGATGTTTTGTGCAAGGAAGGGGGTTGTGCTGCTTGCCCTGTTCCTGGAGCTGCATAGGAGAAAAAAAAAACCCCAGTGATTTTTGAAGTGTTTCCAAATTCTGTTCTGTTCAAAAGAAATGTCAGACAGCAAGGAATGAAAATGGGACATTTTTTGTTTGCAGGCAGAGAAAGCCAGCCTGGTTCACTTCCTGGATTTCCTATCACTCATCTTTCTCACTATGATTTGGGCCATCTGTCCTCGTGATAGTTTGGCAGTTGTTGCCCAGTGGATTCAGAGCAAGTTGAAGGAGGTAAGACTGACATTTTACGAGTCTGACATCCTGAGATCCACGGAAAAACATTTTTACCCTTGGGGAGATAGTACCACTAAATAGTATGTTTGAGGGAAAAAGGGAATAGGAGAAATATTACAAGCAAAAAAATCAATATTTTAGTATGTTTTTGAATGAAATATGTTTTTATGAATCTGCATCTGCTTTAGTTGATGTATATTTTAATTTGCCATCTTGAAGAACTTTAGGTCTCCCTAAAAGACTGATATCTGAGTCAAGCTGGACAGGCTTAATGTTGTATATGTTGAAATACCATGTTTTTATTTTGAGTAGTTGTCAAATTGTTTCTAAACCAAATACAATATATGGAATTCTTTAAGTACATTGTTAGTGGTAAGAATGGTTTCCAAGATACGAAAATTGAGAATCTAAACATTCATTTAAAGTATAAATGCTGTGATAAAACTTGCTGAAATAATTTTTCAGACAGCATATATTCCAATAAAGTAACGTTCAGAGGCTTTTTCTTCAGTGGTCTTATTTACTCTGTGCCTCTGAACAGTTACTGATCTATTTCTTTTTGAAAAATTAGGGGTTTTTTAAAGAAATTTTGCTTACATCCTAAAACTTGAATCTGAATTTAAGTGAAAGAGCTCTTTGGTTTCTTCGACTTCTTTTGATGCTTTTCCCAAGATTTCCCTCTGTTCCTTAAAAACATGAAATTAAACATAAGCAATCTGTTTTGGTAGTTCTTATGCTAATAGGTAGATGTGTTGATTCTGAACATAAATTATCTCTAAAGAGCTTGGATATTTGTACAAGTAGCTAAGAAACCAATACATTGATGAATGCTAGCCAGCATTTTGAAGAGCTGAATTTGGAAAAAAAAAAGTGTGAATCAATCCTGAGACTGCTCATAATTTAGACAGCAAGATTTAACTCCCTGTCAGCATCTTTCCTCCCCTTCTAGTATAACTGCAGCTCATATTTTGGCATCGTGGGCTGGAGTTATGCTTTAGATTGCAAATGGAATCTGAGTTTAAGCTTGTAGTTGTGGTGTGCTATAGGAAAGTTCTATCCTATATGAGATATTATACAGTAATGTCCTAGTTCAAAGCTCTGATCAAATCATCTTCAATAACATTAAATGTACCCATATATAATGCAGAATAAATGATTAATACTTGCAAAGCTTTCATCCCACATACAGAAGATGCTGAATAGAAAATTTTGTTGCTGCCACCCAGAAGTGCAATGTCTGTTTGCTTCCTCCATTCAATGTTTGCCTGTTGTGCTTATGTGAAAAGGGATCTTTCTGCACAAATTCTCAGAGTGTTCCTTTTCCTCTTCTTCCATGACTATATTTTACTTTTTAAAGTTTTAGCATCCTACTCTATGAAAGGGTAATGTAAGTCACATTATGGTACTTGCTTCTGTTTCAGTATTTGGTTTTTTTTGTGACCTCAGAGGCTTAACCTTTTTTACCTACTGACTCTTGTTTGTTTTCTGTTATAAGTACTTTCCAGTGACTCTGTAGGTTTTTTGGCATGCTAGCTCCAGTTCTGCTTTTTTCTCCAAAGCTAGTGGGTTTGCTTGCCTTAAGACATCGTTCTCTTATGAGATTCATGCATGGTTGTTCTTTAGTCTTGTATTTCTGAATTGAAACATGTTGGCTTTGTTTTTACAGCAGGAGTTATTTTATATGGGAACTATAGTTTATCTGGCTAACTGGGAAATGGTGTTTTAGGAATATATGACAGACTAGCCAGGGATATCTTTGCTGTTTAGTGAATATATGTACTCCAGTAGACCTAGAGCATTTCTCAAGGCAATAGGAACACATATTCCACTTGGAATAATGACTTTATCATCAGAGGATTTATAATTGCAATGTTTACGGTGGTCTGTAAGGAAACTTAAGAATTTAGAAAGTGACTTCATCTATGGTTACTTATAAACCAGCATATTTGGCTTTAAAAAACCTGTAGAGAATCAGCTTTGATTGGCTTTTATTTTTGACCTAGTAAAGAAAAACTGTTGGTACTACTTTAGAAAGAACTAAGAAGCTGGAGATACATTTATGTACTCAAGCACTTAGCCCACTTCTTTGGTGCTCTTAATTTGTAACTGTTTTGTGGTTTGTTTGGGTTTTTTTTTAGCTCTGGAACTTAGAAGACTTATTTTTATAACCAGATAAAGAGGTGATAAAACTTTTTTACCTTCGCTAACCTTGCACGTCCTCATTCTTCAGTTGATATTTCCTAACCGATGTCTAAACCAGAATGTTGTGACTTGTTCCGTAGGTCTGCAGGAGCAGGCTGCTTTAACAGGTCCTGATTCACATTTGCTGTAACCTGATATACTAGGGCAAGGCTGCCCTAATCTACATGAATTACATATACTAGAAGATCCTGGTACATATGACTAAATAACTATTTGAGAAAACTACCACTGTCTTCTAGTGTGTGTTAATACAATGTTGTACCATAAAAAAAATAGGAGAGGAGTTGGTCAGATTTATGTGTTCTAGCTTGATTTCTCAAGAGCAATTTGCAACTTGTGTTGAGGGGGGTAATCATGACAGAGGAGTGGTTTCTGCATGAAAATGTTTATGGCTACATTCCATACTGTGGGCTGTTTACCATACAAAAGTAGATCATACCAAGTTTAAAGACAATCACCGTAAAAGTTGAAGGGAACCACTGGAGGTTTTTTACATATAGTTGTACAACAAAAATATTATTGCCAATAGAAGAGTGAGGTGAAAAGGTCTAGTTTAAAGTTGTCATTGACCCTTTAGTTGCTGCCAAAGTGCTATGAGACTGGCTGATGCAAGGGGCTGTGAAAATAGGTATAATACGAATTAATTTCCACTGAATACAGATCAATGAATTACATATAATGGAATTAAAGATTCATTAAGAAAATCAGTACTGATCACATGCAATGTGAACATTATGAGCAATACCATTTCTTATGAGGTTAGAAAAATAGCTACAATGCTGTAGCTTTGTACACATTCAAACCCAAGAAATAGAGCTTTGATGTGTTTTTTTGCAGTTCATGTTTGATAGACCATACAGCAGAACATTGGAGGCTGAAGCTGATAAAGTGGGACTTCGGTTTGCAGCAAAGGTAACTACAATTGGTTTGTTTTGTTAGCAATTTACCAGACATTTTTCAGTTTCCATTATAAGCAGAGGGAGTTTCACACTTCATACAGAGGTAAACTGTGTGTGGAAGGGTTCCCAAGTTTTTGAAGAGATGTAGATTAATGAAGTAGTGAGAAATAAAACAGTTTATAGCCAGAATGACTTTGTCTTTCCCTAAATTGTATGTAATAAAATTGAAGTTTGAGAAGTTGTGCGTTATTAACTGCACGGTATATTTATTACTACTAGGAGAAAAAGCTACATATTTATACGAAAATGCAAAACAGTGAGCTTGCATAAGTAGGATTTATTTAATTGTATGTAAAGATATAAATCGCTCTTCAGATTTTTGGTTCATTTAGTTTCCATCTATTGTGAGAAGTTCTGAGGAATGCTTTATATATTGTAGTGCACATAAAATATTCTGATATATAATATCTATTCTTACAAAAATACAGTAATGTTTGAGAGCTTTTGATATTGTGATTATATTTTATGTGATTGCTGATAATTGCAAGATATATAAATATTGTTCTAGTATTTAAAGATTGAGGCTAAATACAGCCATAAAAGTAACATGGCTTTGCTAACGTAAGGTAAAAATTTGGTCAGAAACTACTCAGCATTTTTTTCACAATTTGTTTTTTTCAGCCGCTTTTTTTTGTCCCTGTGGATTTACATTATAAATTAAGAAAGTAAGACACCTGTTTCATTTCTAGCCAAGCACGGTAGAGCTGGATAAGTGTTAGATACCTATGAGACCAGCACCATCTAGTGTTAATATTTTATAGGGAAAATTTCCTTTTCTTAATAATTGCTGATATTTCTTCAAGGAAGAATTTTTAAAATTAACTTTGATTCTTGGACTGAAACTGCATTTGTATTTTAAAGTCACCTAAGGGACTAATACAATCCATGAAAAAAATGTCATTGCTGTGTGGGTGCTCACTGCTTTCTAATACCTAAGAGGCAGGGCCACACTGGAAAGAAAGAAGCAAAGTGGTGTCTCAGTATTTCTCTGCTTGTGTAGATAATCTTTTTGTTATGATTATTTTACGAAATAAATTAGAAGGATAAAGCACCACTTCTATATTTTGGGGTGAGGGGGGTGTGTGGTATTTTCTTACCTTCTGAGTACCTGTGTCTTAGTCTCTTAAACAAATGAAATTAATGGAATAAATCTTGCTTTCTTCTCCCCTCCAATTAAATTCAAATATAAAGAAGTCAGGTGATATACAAAGGCCATTTTTAACTTAGGGTTCCATGACCTTCTATGGTTGAATATATACTTCATGGAGAGAGAGAGAGAAAGCGATTTTGCAGAATTACTATTTTAACCTGTTGTGGATTATACAGATCACCCTTGAAAAAGGCAGTGTAATCACAAAAAACCTTTGCAGTTCATTTTTAGAGATATTTAAGTATCACTTTATATTTTTTACTCTAAATTTCTTCCTGTAGTTTCGTCTAAATCTGTGGAGATGAATACTTTGTTACTCTGCGGTACAGTGTCTAGCAAATATGACTTGGAATATGCAGCTGAGTGTTTTGTTCTTTAAGAACAAGTACGTGCCAGAAATTGAGTCTTTTTCTCCTGAATTCTGTAATTCAGGTGTAATTACGATTGGTGGAATTACATACAGATGTTAAAAGGAACAAATCCAGTATCTATGTGGATAAGTTTTTTTACTGCATTTAAATATTTTAGAACAGCATTTTCCTGTCAGGTATGAAGGGGACCATCTAAACAGGCTTTAGAGATCTCTTTCGTAATTCAATATCCATTAGAATGTGTATTGTATTACTTTAAAAATAGAGCAGTGAATACATTTCCTTTCTGTTTTCAGGCTTGTGTGGATGTAAGAGCAAGCAGTGTATTCTGGCAACAAATGGAATTAGCAGAAACCATTCAAGGACAGCCCAAGTTACCAGAGTGGCTCTCCACACACCCTTCTCATGAAAACAGGGCTGAGCACTTAGACCGACTTATCCCAGAGGTGAGCAGAGTTGAAGTATGTCTTTTTCTCTTAAGATGGTTGCCAGAATTTGTTTGGTATTGATTCACAAGCTACTCTTTTAGAATTGTGCTTATCTTTCTCCTTACAGAATTTTTCTGTTACAAAGCTCTTTACCTTTTATTAAATAAGGAAAAATTAAGGTAGCACAGGTAAAAATAAGATTATGTTCTAGAGTTGGATTTTTTTTTTCTGATTTCTGATTGAAGTGTAGCATTTTTGCTTTTGAATGGCCTTCCTGGTATAGAAGTGACAATGTCTCATCCATTCTTTTATCTTTTTTTGCCACTTTGGAATTTAGTTTAAGTTGGATCCCTAAACTGTCTTGACTTCTCTTGCTTTGGTAGCTAGCCCTAGGCTGTTAAATAGAGAATGCTCCATCCTATCCTGTGTCTCTCACTGATGTAGGATTGAATACACCTTGAATAGCTGCGCCTCAGAAGAATGTCAGATCCCCAGCAGAAGATTTCTTAATAGGCCTAGTTATTATATGTCTCTGTAGATTTGCAGCCTGCTTTTTTCTTCACATCTCTGATCTGTCACATTAGGGAGGAAATTTTACCCCACTCCAAGGAACTTGAGCTGATTCACACAGTTGCTGATCAGTCTGCAGTATTTTCTCTTTCTTTCAGATTTCCTCTCAGAGGAATGCCGAGTGGATAGCTACTTGGGGGTTGTCTTAATTTGATGTGCTACTCACTGGTAGCTGAAGGACAGAGAACCGTTCCAAGTTTAGTAATGTTAGCTTGTTTAGTGTTTCTTTAAGTAGTGGGGTTTTCAACTACAGAAAATTAACATGTATTGGGTTTTGCTTAGTTTTTTGTTTTTAAGATAGTGTTAAAGCACTTCACAACAGTACTGTTTTTCAGGAACCTAAATTGTGTTTAGAAATTTGGAAATTTGAAATAGTTTCTTATCATCTCTTTTTAAAAAAAAACCTCTCAGTCACTCTAAGTCTTTCTGAATTCCAAACTGTAAGACAATTGAAGATTTATTGGCAGAGGGAGTACTAAAATGTTGAGGTGTTTGCTGTTTTCAAAAGAGAAAAAAAGATTTTCATGAATCCTTTGATGAGAATGAATGCAGTGAATATTCTAAATGATGGCATAAATCTAAATCAGCATTAGGGGTAGGACGCTGGAAACCAGCTAGGCTGAACATTTTAAATTATTAAACTTTGCAAAGAGAGGATGTGAGACTTTTGATGGATTTTTCTGACACATTAGAGCAGCTGAATGGAAAATTACGCTTGTTGTGGAGCCTCAGTTTAGTTAGATTGAACATAAAGGATTCAGGATCCTTTATTTTCATACAGTTATTGACTGGCTTATAAAGCGGTAATAAAATAAGTTACTACTTATGGTCTACCTCAGGACTGAGCAAATAAGTTAAATAACTGAGGAACTGTGTAGAACTGTTATTTCTGTCTTATCTCTGGTAGTTTAACAGGTGGAGCAACCTTCATCTTTTTATAACCACTCTCCCTTCCAAGAGCAGTGGAGTCTAGGAATGAGGAGATGTTTTCATTTGCCTTTTACCTTAAACATTCTTTGGAGTAGGATGAGAAAGCAGGGGCCAAAGGCTCCCTGTGTTCAACGGAAGTTCACTAGATAAGTGAGGTTGATACTGCAAAAGTGGAATAAAAATGAAAGAAAGTATGTAGAGGTGGTGTTGGAGGCTGCTTGTCTGAAGCGTTGACTCCCCTTCATCTGACCTGTCTTCTTGAAGCTAGTTCTCAGGCATTTAAAGGGAATCCCAGGGCTTTGTTGTTCAGTATCGGCGCCTTTTTTGTTTCATTGTTCACATACCTAAAGCTTTTTAGAACAGTATGTTTACCATATATTAATGGCCACTAGCTATTCAGAGTCCAGGAGGAGAAGCCACAAAGGGCCTTTTTATCTCTAGTATCTCTCTGTGAAGGAACTGTATTTCTTAAGACTCAGTATTAGATCCATTGTGAGTGTTGTTGTGTTTCATATGCTCATGGTTTTGAAGCTGAAATGGTTTCCAGGACAATACAATACGTATTACTAGACCAGCTACTGTAGTGGGGGAAATATGGACAAGTTTTTTGACTTCTCAGGCCACAGATGTTTCTCTGCAGGACTTCTTGTGCAAGCAAGTTCACAATAAGCTGTGATCATATAAAGTGCGAGTTTTTCTTCAGGTAATGAAGTGGCATGTCTCAAAGAGATGACTTAACAGTCTCAGGAAATGTAAATTAAAGCAGGAATATCATGGGGATTGTCCCGGGGGTAAGTAAAAGACAGGGAGCAAATCAAATGAGTTTTAAAAGATCTTGCCTCTGGTTTTCTGAACAAGTTGGAAGCTACAGCCAAGCTGAGGAATTAGTAAATGAAAGAGCTATAAGCAGTTACAAAGCGATGGTGTCCTGGAAAGGAAATAAAGGAAATTAAAAAGATTTACAATGTTTTTAAAGGATTTCTCCCTCAGACTGGGAGAGATTTGGATTGTCAGCTAGGAAAACAGAACATACTGTTAATTAGGAATCTTAAATCTCTTAGAATTCCCACATGGAAGGTGGTGAGATGTTTGATGAAGGCCTATGCATTTTATTTTCAGAAAAAGAAATCTTAGAATAGTTTTATAGTAGCAGGAATGATGCTTACCATTGTTCTGGAGAGAAAAATTGTGGAAGTGTAGTGCCAGAGAGCAGCTATAGGATTTTCTTGTTATCTCTAAACTTTTTTATTTTAACATTCTCTAACTTTCTACAGTTTGTCTTCCTTTTTCCTAGTATGCTGTTCAAATAGAGACTGTACATCAGCTGAAGCCTCAGCTAATACTGAATAAACCAGAAGGTTATCTACTGAGCCTTGCCTGTGACACAAAAATTCATCTTGACGTGACATTTGCTTTTTTGGCATCATGTTGTTGGCTCAGATTCCATTTTTGATTCACTGTAACTCCTGTTTCCCACTCTTTCTTGTGGAAATGCCATGGTGAGATTGTTTCAAGAGTAATACTCAGTTGGGGTATGTAATCTCTACTGCTCTTTTGTTTGCTAGGTCAATTAACTCATCAACAGAAAAAAGTTAATTAATTTAGTTTGGCAAGATCCGTTCCTGTTAAATCCACATTGAATGTTTATTTTTATTATTGTTTGGGTAGTTACTGCTTATTCCTCTTATCTGCTGCCTTTTGGATATAGAAGATATATTTATTTCACTTCCTTTTCATGGATGGTTTTGTAGTTTTGTATATTTGGCCTTTGGTTATGATGTGAAGATTGCTTCAGATACTTCTAGCAGTGTAATATATTAATTAAGCCCCATCAATGTGAAAACTTAAAGGAAAATAAGAATAAAAAATACTGACCTGTGTTTCTATCCTCCCCATAAAACTGTTAAAAGTTTTGTCGGAATTGTTCTTTTGTGTCAACAGAAGCAGTGAAAGATTTGAAGTAGTATTATATAAAAGTTGCTTTTCTTCTCTAAGTAACAAATTGATCCATTCTTTTAATCATCTTTTTGCTACTACTTCATTTATAGAACCTGTTTTCTTCCCTATGCCTGCTAATTGTAGTTAATTTTGCAACTTGTTTCTTATTTAAATATTTTTTTCCTTTTTTTTTTCCCTACATGCTTGTGCTGTTTCTTAGTTTTTGTCAGACTTGCAAGGTCAGAGCGTAAGTCAGCCCTGCCGAGGTAATCACAGTTAATACACAAGAGACTATAACCCTTGGCCTGGTTTGCTGACAAGAGAATGATGTGGCTTTTATACTGAGAGAGCTGACAGCCTGAGAGGTAGGGTGCACTCCAAAAGACTGTAAGGTGTCGAGATGCAGCAGTTAGCCTGGTATCTGTGACAGTGGTGGAGGATTAATACTGAGAGCTAAAAAATACTCATTTTTGTATTTTTCCCAGCTGGTAGGCTTTATATCAAACCTATAGGATGAGGCAGACCTCTGTGATTCTTATACCTTTCCCCCACCCAGAATGTTGCAGGTGACTGCAATTGTACTAATAAGAAAAACAGCTTCAACTTTGTTACTTACAAGCAATCATTTTGATAGTTTATTTGAGATCTCCTGAACTGGTAAGCGTGCAGGTGGTCTTTAGTCTGAATAGCAGTCCTTCTCTCTTCAGGCTAACCAGAAAAGGAGAGCATTAAAGTACTCTCAGTTCCCAGGTGAATCTGTGTACTCTCTAGCTAGTTAACCTTGTCTCAGTTCTGTCCGTTGTCTTTATTGAGAACACTCTTCAGTAAAAACAGTCAGTGAAACGTGTTCTTATTATAATGTCAATATGCATGTGCTTCATTAAGAATGCTTTACTTATCCTCTTAGCCAAACAGTCAAAAGCCATTTTACTTGAGCAATTACTAGATTTGAGGTTGCTAGTGTTACCGAAATCTCGGAATGAAGAACTTATCGACACCAATGTGATGTAGATAAGCAGACACTTCTTTATTGACGGCCGGGTGCGTGAGCGAGTCCTCTCGCGATCAACGCACACCAGGTCCCAAACTCAGATTCCATATATAGAACTTATTCATACATATTCATTAGTTATTCATGCATAATCATAAAGTTTCCCGTAAATCATTTACATACTCTCCTCCTATATCCGATTCTGCGCAGTAAAGCTTAGAAAGGTCTAGAAATGGGTCTAGGGTACGATTTGGGTAGGTGGTATATGAGTCGGTGGTCGCGATCTCCCCCTGCCGGAATTACCTTTTACTAAAGTTCACAGTTTCTTGGCAGGTAACTACAAGCTGTTCCAGTCGACTCTCCCCAGTTCCCATTAATCCTACATTCTGACATCTCAATATACTTTCTTTATACAGAAGACTAGTTAGATACAAAGAACCTTTCAAACTCTAAATTATTACTTAAGCTTCAACAATGATTCCAACCCATTCTTCTGGCCTTAGTACAAAATGTATAAAGGGTTTCACAACTACTTTTACTAAATAATCATAACTTTCTTCAACATATTTTTATCTTCCTATATTTCTATTCTATATAATAACTCTATAAAATCAGTTAATCAAACCAATAAAATCAATTGATCTCAACTCTTTAACAAATCGACAACACTAGGGATTTTGGAAGTACAGTACAGCTCACCACATTGAGCTGCCCTGTCTTTCAGGGAAAACTGTATTGTAAGCTCCTCAGTCTGTTACTGGCACCTTGATGACGTTATGGAGCTACTGGCACAAAACAGAATAGCAGCAGTCAACTGAGCCAGAGAAAGAACACTTTCTAACTAGGGTTGAATGTTGCATGGCAGTCACAAATGTACGTACGAGGGCTGCTTTCACTAGAATGCGCAGTCATAGCTGTCTTTTAACAGTGAGATGACATGTCAACACAGCTTACCATTCTCAGAACTGTAGTCTTTTTAATGGCATGTGAGTTGATGGTGTTGAATAGATAACTTCTACCCACTTGGACAGCTTTACGTCTAGCAAGAATGCTAAGACATCTACAGGGTGAAAATGTTAGCTCTGAAATACTGTTTTTTTGTCTTTGCTGTTGTGACTTTATTATTTTAGATAAGTAAAACTATGGAAATTGGCCAGACGCTATATAGCCACGAAAACCAGAGATAAAAAATTGCTAAATTAGTTTAAAAGAGGATAACGTTGCCCTTTCCAGGATACAGCCTAAATCTTTATATTTCCATTTGCCTTGAATAATGCTGCTTGACATTAATGCAGTCTCGCAGCAGCTTATGTTCTGGAAGAGAACAAGAGAAAACTCTTGGTTTGTCATAAATGTCAGTTTAGAAATTAATTGGACACTGAAGCAGAAGAATGTTCAGCGGTATGGTTGCATTTGGTGACTACATGGACAGTCATGCTGTCAAAAACGGAATACTGAAAACTATTTGTATTTTTTTAGTTAGGCAAGAGTAATATTTGCATGCCTAATCTTGACTTGTGTAGCCAGTAATTTGAATGTTACATTTCAGCATGAAATAGCTGCAGAAGCTCTTGTTGCATTCCTGGAATACATCTTTTTCCAAAACCAGTTGTTAAATTTAAATGTTATTTGTTCCTAGCCATTTACAGCAAACTCTTGATCAGTTTACTGTGGTAAAGTCAGGGAGAAATGTGGTTTGGTACCTCCTTATACAAAGAAACGAGTTAAGAAGCTCTGCTCTTCTATTTTAAAATCTGCTCTAGTAAGATGTTTCCAGTGTCTCCTGTGGAACAATACCAGATTGCTTCAAAATGATGGGCAAATACTTAAGCTTAGGTGTACTGGAATATTTGGTCTGATACTTCAGCCAAATCTGGTGTATATAAAGCAGATTAAAAATGTGTGCTTAGTTTTTTAAAGGCAGTGCTAGGACTGCTGTGAAAACTGTGTTACTTTCTTCCTCCTCTTTAATTGATCCAGAACATGTGAATCAACCCACGCTTCCCACTAACACTCCCTAGTGCTGGTCAGGAGGCACCTGACTGCAACTAGGGACAGGTCTGGCCATCACTTTCCAAGAATCCATGGTTATGAAATGAAGTGGAATAAAGTATACATTTGAACTTATTTTCGTATGAAAGGATTAGAAATAAAGCTGGTTGTTAAACTACCCATATTTTTATGCTTTTAATTGAGGCCAAGATACAGATAATATTGCGTAGAAGTGGCCATACCACAGTGACCATTGATTAATGCTATCAGGCTAGTTTTTGATTTGGTGTTTTACTTTGCAAATCTTGAAAAAATAGTTCTCAGTGGAGATGTATAACCCATTAAAATTCTACATGTAATATTTTGGTAGATGGTACATAGGATCTTACTTTTCTTGATGAGTTTAAATGGGTCTTGTAGGAGAATCCATGGATACTAGTTGGTCTGTGTATAGCCACTTGCAAAATAATGCATTGGACTTAGTTGTGTGGTATCCATTGTTAGTTCTAAAACTTAATGCCTGTTTGTATGGACTAAATAAGGTGTGTTCAGCTTTGTTAAAATGAATGCCAACTTAAGCATCCTTTAAAACAGCTGACTTTTTAGAATTTTATATCAACTTCTCCACAGTGCCTTTGAGACAATGAGGTTGATCCGTTGTCATACCTTTCTCAGATTGCTCACGAGACAAGGTGATCTGGGGGGAGTGTGCTGCTGCTAGTGGGTTTTGATTCTTGGGGAAATTCTTTGGCTCCTTTGTGCCTGTACTTTCTAACCTGTAGAATGGAAACAATGGCACTTACTCACTGAACAGGAGAAACTTAAACATTGGTCTTTTAGTGCTAGTCTTTTTATCCAGATAAATTTTTACATTCTAGAGACATTATTTTCTTTGAGTACTTGGAAGCTGTGTATTTGAATGCTTGTTGGAGATGAGATCACTTGTGTAACTGGACTTTAACTATAGTGATCAACCATCTGGATCTCTGTGCTGAACAGTTAAATGTCCATTAGTTATTGGAGATTTTTCCTCCTTTTTTAAGTCAGACATCTATATATAGTTACTTCAATAACAGAACATATCTGATGAAGTAAAATATTAAAAGCCCTTTTTTCTTGATGCCGTCATTTTAATTTACGTGCCAATGTAAATTAAAAGGTACTGATGTTGACAAGTATCACAGAATAGTTGAAGAACTTCTTATCTATTTCTGCTGTACCTTTTAGAGTATCCATTTTGTGAGACAATGTGGGAAAATGATTTTCATTCTTCATTTTTTCTCCCCATTGTTTTACCATATTGTTACTTTTCTTCTCAGGAATTCTTGTTTCTGTTGAAAAGCTGTTGAGTAAGAGCTCAGAGTCTGTATTATACTCACCAAGCTTTATGTGCAAGTGCAGACCTTACTGGAAAGCCAAATCGTTGACTGAAACCTTTTTTGTTTTCTTACTTAAATGAGCTTGATTTCTTTTCCTATGTATTCACAGGCTCTTAAAATAAGAGAGAGCTGCAATTGCCCATCTCTTTCTGGACCAGATCCTCGCCTCATTTTCAAACTTAACATGCAACATCTCCTGGAATCGTCTAAAGATCAAGAAACCCCAAATTCTACAAAACGAGATCTCTCAAAACCAAAACTGGATTTTCCTCACACTCAAAAAGTGGAAGATATGCCAGTAACTTTTGCAGTTAAACCTACAAACTAATTATAAAAATTTTCACTTTTTATGAAACTTGTGGTCCCTGAAGGTCTGTCTTACAATGCGAATTTGTCTTTGAATCATAAAGAAGATGTAGTCACTCATATTCTGTTTCTTTTATGTGATCTCTCATTCAAAGCAATAAGGAGCCATGCCCACACAGGAAGAAGAGCATGTTGAAGCAGAAAGTTTCTTATTCATCAAGAGTTACTAAAATAAATCAGTTCTCAGGGGAGAGATAATCTCATACAATCCAGTCACACATTGTAATTTTCAGCTTTATCAGGTTCACCTTGATCAGAGGACAGATGAGCCAGAAGCGTCCCTAAAGCAGAGCAAAAAAGTAGTACAGTTTTCATCACTTAAGTTGTCTGGTTTATCTTGCTGTAATTTGGGTTAGATCTATTCAGCTTCATTTGAGAAATAATGAGGAGAGCTTACCGCCTGTTCCATATATAGTATGTTTAAAAATACTAAGCTGAGATGCGGTAATAGCCTATGGGCTAGATACACCCCCACTTAATTAGGTGGATTTACTGCTGGGATTTTTCTTCTTTCTAAGGCATTTCAGAATATGGATTGATTCAACATTTTTCTTCTAAGTAACCTGAAAGGATTGCACAAAGTTCAGTTTAAAAAAGGAAGTTAAATAATTTTCAAGGAAGTCTTTTCTTCTGAAAGAAACACTGTATAAAACCCATAGTTTGTTACTAGAATGGTTTGCAAGGATGGCTATTGTCTTTTTGAAAGTTATCGACGTGCCTTTTGGGAGGGTATTTTCAATGCAATGGCATTTGATTTGGATATATCCTTTTGGATAAAGTGATTGCTGATGCAGAAATATATTACATAGTGGACAAATACAACAAGGTTTCTTGACTGCACAGCTTTTGCAGCTGTACCTTATCCTAAAAAGTGACTTCTCTTCAGGAAACTGGCATCTATTGCTGAGCTTCCATCCCCTAAGCCACAGATTTTATACTGTGGAGACCAATATGCACTATATAGGTAAATCTCTGCCTTTCATGATGGGCTAACCAGTATAGCCAGTGTTCTAATCTTCATTTGCACATGTTTGAGTTATCCTCGCTTTGCAGTTGATGAAAATATTGAAAAGTTGATCTTACAGGAAGATGTAGAAAGAGATGACAGTGAATGAAAATATAAAAGGAAAATCCCATTCCTTTATCTGTTGAGATGTATTTACTGTTAGGCTTTTTGTTACTCACTTGAATTAAAACAAAAATCTGTTTCATGTATGATAGGACTCTACATGAAGGGGACATTCAAAATATTGTACAGTGCATTGTATTTTGAAACATTCTGTTTTATATATGGAAGGGGACAGACCATCATATTTCTTCAGTTAAATCAGAATGCAAGCTTTTAAAAATGAAAAAACCCCTATTCAGTGTTGTCAGTGAATATATTTGGAAAAAAAAAGTTTGTGAAACAAGTCATTTTTTTTACTTACTTCAGTTAACGAACCAGGGTCCTTTGAGAAACGCCAGCAACTACCTACCTTATCTCTGTTCAGAGGTAAGTTGATGTGTCTGTAATGTTCGTGATCCTAGGTCTGATTATATAGGTCTAGATTGGCTGCATATTGCTTACAGGCTGTTTTTAAATGTCTGCTCGGTACTCCTGGCAAGAGGCAGAAAGTCCAGCCTGACCATTATTCAACCATCCATTTTTATTCTTAGTGACAGGAGTTTTTTTAACAGACATTCCGTGATGTGTTGAAGCATTTGGACATTGTCACCTGAAGGTAAACAGAAAAATACACCATTTAGATTTCCCTGTGGACCTTATAGTTTATACTGCAGCACCAAGACCCTAACACTGCTGCTTTCTCGCTCCGGTGCCAAAGCTTGGTTTGTTATCCAGGGCTCCTGGTTGACATGCAACTTGATGCTTGTGTCTCTTAGGACTAAGGAGAACACAGAAGAGGTTTTTATAGCCTTCAAGATGAAGTATGAAACTACACAAATTTCGTATTTCTGCTCTAAGTGACTTAAAGTATTGCATTGGAATGCTGGAGATGCAGTCTTTAAGTTCACCAAGGGAGATTTTTTACTTTATTTTATTTGTATGTAAATGGTCTTGTAACCATGACTGTGGTGATGTGAGAGAAAAGGTTTCAAGGGAGATGTAATAGCTTATATTAGACCAACAAAGGGCTTATGTACTTTTTCTGACTATACTGCTCTAATAAAACGTACAAAGCTTACATGTGCATGCAGAGACACACGCATATGTATGTATAAAGTACACATAAAACCACAAGAGTTAGGCCTCTACACTAAACCGCCATAGTTTTAAGTCCAAAATGGGATGCTGAAAATTTCAAGTTTTACTTTACATCTTAAATTACCCCTAATATTTTTCTCAAGTGCTTTGGGAGAAGTTTCTTCTTTCTGCTTCTCTAGTGTCCAACACAGAAAATGCCTTGTGCTTATCTGTGTCTTGGAGGGTACTTTCCCCTTAAATTCTTACTGAATACTATATGTTATATTTGTCTATATTGTTAAAATATTTTGGCTTTTCTTTCTTGAACAGAAAAATTACAAAAATGTTGTTTTCCACAGTTTGGGAAGTCAGTAAAAATTGCACTTTGTAAATCAAGGAACATACAATCATTTTAA
This sequence comes from Falco punctatus, assembly GCF_963210335.1. NCBI lineage: Eukaryota > Metazoa > Chordata > Aves > Falconiformes > Falconidae > Falco > Falco punctatus. The sequence goes on from NC_137591.1 coordinate 5,036,016, forward strand.
GTTGTGTGTATATACATATAATTTATAATCGGATATAAAATGCATTAAAATATAAACTATAATATATTAATAGATTATTAATCATAGTAATTATAATTTTAAAATATGTCCCTTAGGAAAATACTATGGATGCAAGCTCCTGAGATCTGTAGAAACTTCATTGCAGTTGTGTAACTTAGTATGTCACGGGAAAAGTAGATCTAGAAGCATTGTTGAAGGAATTCAGTACTTGACAGATGTACGTCGTACGAGAGGGAGAATAGTGGCTAAAGGGAAAAAAGGTAAGATAGATCAGTAAAAATGCACCTGCATTTCTATCACCCATACTGCATGCTGTACTTCAGAGCTTCCTGCTGGAAGATTAAATATATAGTACAAATTTCACTAAATCTCTTAATCCATTTACTTGAATCTTGAGAGATTTGATAAGCAGGGGATGTGCATTCAAGGCAGTCCTGTAATAAAAATGGCTCCTTAGAACTTTTGGTTTGTCATGTTTACTTTTTTTTTTGTTTGTTTTTTTAACTTGAAATACCTAAGTGCCAGGAAAGCAAAGCAAACAGCTGTTGGAATGCTCTTTGTTCTTGAATTCTTTTTGTAGTCATTAAAAATCCTGCAAGCTTGATGTTTTTCTCATATTTTATGTAGGCTGCCACAGCTTTGTTTTTTCTGTATGGTGTTTCTAATTCAATACCCCTGGTTCAAAAATTGTTTCCAATGTAATAGTCTGTTGTAAGCTATTTTACTGCCATCAAAATTCTCTTTGCTGGAAATCCTTGTTGTTTTCCTGGATCTTGGGAGCTTTTGAAGGGGGAGCAGGATCAACACGAAGTGTGGTTGGTAGTAGGGGGAGCAGGGTAAGACTTTCCTGTCAGCTGCACACTGCAGCTGTTACTTTAGGTTTCCAATCCATATTGCGGTGTGGCTTAGTCACCCACAGTAAGGACTGGTATTAATAACTTACATTTTTAGATCACTTAAAGCACCTCATAAATATTAGTGAAGCTTTTCCAGAATACCTGTATAGGTGAACTTACTAACAGTTTTATTGGAGATAGAAGCTTGGTCAGAGTGATTTTTAGCAAAACATTGCAGAAGATCAGTGAAAAAAAATCTGGGGCTGGAACTTTGGCATCGGAATCATTCTTTAGCTTACTACTGCACACTGAATAATGCCAGTATGTCTAAAACTGGAGTCCTCATAGGAAATTGAAGTGATAGGCTTTGGGTGTTTGTTACATTTATACAGTTTGTCACCTTTGGATGTGTATCTGCAGAGACTGGATGTACCTCTTTATGCATACTTGACTGCAAAACAGTTACTCATTCTTGACGTAGTTATTTCTTAACTGCTTTCTCTTATGCATAAACTGGTTGTTGTTCCTTTCCTGCCCATCATCACTAAGGAGCTGATGCCAAAATCTGTTGACACAGTGATTATTTAATCTTAAAAAACATTTAATCCCAAATTTGTGGTTCCACCACAAAACCAGGGTTTGCTGTGTACTTAGTGTCACATTAACTTTAAGATAATGCTGCATAAGAGTTGGCTACAATTCTTCCTTTCCCGTGCCCTCACCACATCCGTGCTTGTCTGCTAGAAGCAGCAAGGGCTGCTGAAAGAGGAATCAGGATAAGCAGAATGGAGAGTTAACTAAGTAAAATAAAACTTTATTGCTGGGGTTAGCAATTGTTGGCACATCTGTAAAGAGGACCGAGTGAGTGTCTCTGGTGTCCCTCGTTGCTGCCTACGCATATTGCAACCATCCAGTAAATGTGCTGTTTGATCCCGTGAAGCCTAAGGCTACATGCCAAATACAGGCCTAGCACAATATTCCTGACTGCATTGTTCTGGCTGTGCTGGTTAAAGTCTGCTGTTCATGGGATGAGCCAGGGGATTTTACCCTGATTTATGAATGGATGCAGAGAATTGTTAACTCCAGCACATAAATTCATTATAACTATTAAACTAAGCTGAAATTGAACCTTTTGACCTGGAAGTGAATGGCTCCATAACATTTCATTAATCCTTAGAGATGTTTAATTCCTGCTAATTTGATATTTCAGATATGATCTTCTCTACAGATATAATGGCTTAATTAGTATACATTACATGATGTCTCTTCACACTACAGCGTGTACAGTATTTATCCACTAGAAAAGTAATTCAGTAGAGCTCAATTATAATACATTGACTAGAACATAAAAGTTGAAAAGGATATATGTAGTAGGCATTATATTTTAAGCATAAACATCTTTCAAGCAGTCTTCTATTTGTTGATATCTGTCGCCTTCTAAAAATGATGTTCCTAAACCTTTTGTTACAGCTTACTAAAATATTTTAGTTTAAAATTCAGACAATACTGGATTAATTGACAAATCATAACCAACATTTATTGGGAAAACAGTTGATAGAAACCTGATGTGTAACTTAGTCACCTGTATAATATCCTTAATACAGTCTTTCATATTGCTGCAGACTAGCAAAACAGATGTGAAAATAGAGGTTTGAAGAATAACTTGTTATTTGGTATGGTTGTCTTCTGTGTCTTAGTTTGATAAAAACACTGCTGGATTACAGCACTTTTTGGTGATAGATACCAAAATGGTGTGCTAAACAAATTGATGTTGTGGCATTCAGCTTGCAGATCTTTTAGTGGAAGACACCTGTTTCAGAGCACACAGCTCCATGGAACAGTTCAGGACAGCGATTCCAGTTGGAACTGGAGGGAACAGGCAAGGAGAAAGGTAGTAAGTCTTTGGAATCTGGTAATTTTGTGGCTGCCTTCCTGTATGAAGTCAGTGAAGGCACAGAAAAGAAGCAGCTCTGATAGCTTGTCTTGGAAACAGTTCATTTAACAAGTGGAAGTAAAAATGTTGCTTATGGCACATGCTGTATAATCTGACCTGCCTAATTTTTCCTTCAGCTTTCACTGGCGTGTAGATTTTCACAGGAAAGATGTGTTCGCTATAACTATTGGGACATATTGTGAACAGCCTTGTGGTCATTCTCTCTTTTGTTTGCAATGGCAAATACAAGGACTTGTTTCCAATGTGAGTTCCATCAAAATGATACAAGTCAGTTTTATTCCTGTTCATGAGTGACATTGTGGTCAAGGTCTTCCAGTTTCTCTCAGGTTCTTATCGTGTCTTTTCTACACAATCCAATGTAGAAAATTCAAGTGCAACGGTAGTAGGGTAAGAAAACCAACATTTCAGCATCAAGTCACTGTGAAAAAAGGGTGTAAGGCAATTCACGCATAACCAATAGAAGCTACTGGAAGTGCTAAATGGGCTGAAAGCTTGGTAAACTTTTCTAAAGAGGCTCTAAAGTTCTTGTGCAAGTTTTACTGTAGGTTCTTCATATTCTCAAATGCCAGTTTTGACCCTTACAAATGGTTGTTGAGGTCAATGCAAGGGGCCACAAAAGATGCAAGAATCTTCTGTAAAAGTGGTATTTCTTACCTCCCTCACTGCCTAATTTCTAGAATTGCATAAAGAATGGGGTATTTGGCCCAGTTGTCAAAAGAAATATTTTCTCCAAACTTTTAAAGGATGTTTTTTCATGTTGGTATTGAAGTTGGTTTTCTTTTGTCAGATCAGTGTGTACAGAATAGTACCCAAATTTAGATGACTGCTGCCCTAACCCAGATGCTCCCCCTCCTACCGCTCTCTGCAATCTTAAGACTTGAGTTAATTAAATTTATCTCTTTTTTTCCCTTCTAGCAGCATTGATCTATATTGTATATTTGGACTCCAGAGAATCAGAGCTCCTTATTCCTTCCTGGGATATGTTGTTGTCAGATTTATTCCATACGTGAACAGAATAAATAATGAAGGAGTAAATGATGAAGGTGTAACCTAGCAAAGTGGCAGCAGTGTGATTTGTTAGCCACGAGATGGCGGCTGGGCTGCCTGAGCTGGTCTGGAAACTGATGCATTGCAACACCTTCATTTTTAGTCCGGCTTTAGTAAATTATCAAGGTGATTTTCCCTTTCAGTGTTAACTGCAATGACTCTTCCCTGGAGTAAGCTTGAAACATTGTCCTTGTCAGCAGTGAATCTCATGTGCTTCTGTTGAAGGCTTTCAGTTCTTTATCTGGATAGCAGATAACTTCACAGAAAGCTGCTGTCTGGCAAGCCTTACTTTCCTTTAGCAGAAATGATCAGGAAGGAGTGACTGAGTGAAAAATTGTACATGCAAAAATGAAATATGCACCATTGAATTTACACTTGTAGTAGCCAGTTTTAAGCCACTGTTGCAAATCCTCCTACAGTAGGATAACAAATGAAGACAGAGCTTTTTATTTTGGTGATGATGGCATGCTTGCCTCTGTCCAATGATTAAAGCAGGATCTATGCTCAAAGGAGTTAAGAGATACGCTTCTACCTTTGCTACTGATGTCCTGGGGCTTGGGTTTTTTTCTTCCTCTACAACCTGTCAGTGAGCAGTGAGGGTGGGGCTGCTCCATGAGGAGGGGAAGTGAGCTGGGGGCTGAGGGTGACCACATTACCAGCTAGTCATCTTACAACAGGGTGAGCAGCACAGCGTTGGTGGTAGGATTGGGTCCAATTGACAGTCCAGTGATCATCAGACAGGTTCTAGGTGACAGGTCTGGTCCAAGGTGAGAGCGGAAGGCGCAGCCAGTGTGTCAGGATCAGCAGGGCACAGGGCTGTGTACAAGCTTACTCCAGCAAAGCTCATCAAGGCCTGGAGGCTGAGCTGAAATGGACCTGGGTGGTGGGTACTTGCGCAGAGGCCCCTGCTGAGGCTGGTCAGGGCAATTAAGGCCTGCTGGCGCATTTGATCCCTGACAGAACCACCCTGGGATAGGAAAGCCTGTTTTGACTGTATAATGCGATAATGGACTAATGGTAAAGTTCCTAGCGAAGGAATGGAGACTCCAGATTTCAGTTTCCTGTGCCATCTTGCAAGGGTCACGTAGATTTTTAGTGTGTCAGTTTCTCTTCTGTAAAAGAGAAATGTGAGAGAATAAATTCAAGAATGAATAGGGTGTATCAGGATGGATATGTATCTGAGGTGAGGAGAGAAAGATAACATTAGGATAGGTTGATTTTATTTTCTTCTCTAGAACTCTGTTTTTAGAGTATGAGGAATAATGGAGATGGGAAGAGAGTGCAGTTCCTTAACATCAGCCAGCCCTACTTACTCAGGATGGGGTGAAATGAGAGGACTCTGGTTTTGTTCTTTGGTCTCAGTACTTGGTGGTCACTCTCTCCCCCCATTCCATGTGAGGTATTTCATGAACTAAAAGGGTGAAGGGAAATAGCTGAGCTTGGAGCTGACCGTGTCAGCTGGATTTCAGAGACTTCCAGGTATACAAAGAGCGTCTTCGAATTCTAGAGCCTGGAGAAGGTTTCTGTGTCTTCTTTGAAGCACTTTAACAAAATGGCGAATGATTCTCAAAGCAGTCAGAGCCTTGGCTAGCACTGTGTTTGGTGGGGATTTGCCCACTATGCTATATCCTCAGCTGTATCACTGTCCCACTACTTTGATAATACAGATGAGGCTATACTGGTTTGTGTTTCACCATTTTTTTCATTCAGCGAACTAGAAGGAAACAAAACCCTTGAGAAGCAACAGGGTCCAATTTTCAAGTGTCAACAATGAGGCCTCTGTTCTGTTCACGTTTAAATCCCTGGCAAAAGTCCCAGTAGTTAGATCTGGATTTCTCCCTCCTGAAAACAATATTCTTCCTTTTGTGCTTTATCCTCTGCTTGTCAGGATCAGCTGATTATGAGCTCCTGCACAGATGACATTTTATCTTCAGTAAGCAGGAAGGAGGCATGAATTAGGGCTTAAAAAAAATGTTCAGTAATTAGCCACAGAGGAAAGAAAACATCCAAAAAAAGTACACAGAAGGAATTGACTTACTTCATTTGACTGGGCTGGAAAGTTCAGCTGTGATGATAGTGGTTAAATTAATTATGATGATTTGGTGACAAGGAAGCTAGTTTGTCCCCAGATGATGTGTATTATTTTTTAACGAAGATGAAGTAACTGCATGGTGCTGCTGCTGTGTGTCAGAATCACAGATAGCAGGTATTCCTCAAGACTTGTACACTCCACACTCATTCAGGGCATGATGCATGATGGCACAATTTGATCACACACTAGCCCTTAAACCAGAGTTCGGGTAAGTCTGGATGGCTTTAGCGTTTTATCTAAAGCCTTTGTTATGTGAATAACTATGACGAACGCAGTCTCGGACAATATGGTGGGTTGTGAGCTCTGGCATTAAAAGGGCAAATTCTTATATTTTATCTGAAGCTAAGGGAGATGTGTTCTGCGGCTGTGCCAAGAGTACTACCCTATCACTAGTAGTGACTGCTATCATGAATGCTGCTGATCCTGCATCATCTTCTGTTACAGCTGCATTCTGCTTTAGCTGCAGCTTTAATGGCTGGAGGTGTTTGTGGGCATAGCTAACATAGCATACATAATACACATGTCCCTGTATGGTATTAGAGAACTTCTCATGGCTGTCTCGGGGTGCAGTATTTAAATGTGTCCCTGCTTCAATTCCTCATGGCTGTTTGGTCTCTCTCGTCACTTTGGGTAACTGCTTTAAAAAATACCTTACTTTTAATGTGCTGGCCTCTCTTTGTTGTCAGTATTGCGAGAGAGGATCCACTGAAATTACTTTTCTGTGTGGCTATGGAAGCCATTGACACCTATGGACTTTTTGATTTTTTTTTTTTTCTGTGAGCAGGCTATCCTTGAGGAAATCTCCTTCTCTTCAATTTGACTTCCAGTTTTATCATTGTAATGTTTCATAGTGCCTGTGGGACATATATGTCAAGAGGCATCACATCTTGGAGGATGTTTCTTAATGGCTATCATGAGATGATACACCTAGGATTTTAAGGAGGACCTTGAATTTGATGGGGATAACAAGAGCAGTTAATGAAATGAGCACAGCATTAGCAAAGAGAAGTGTTCCGAAGGTTCTCAAGCGCTGATGCTGGATAACACTGGTCAGTTTGCTGAGTGGTAGCAGGTTTGGGGACATTAAACTTTTCCTTTTGTTGTCATTGATGTGGAGTCAGGCTGTAACTCATTGCCAGCATCTGGCAGTGTAGTTGTCAGGCATGGGTGTGAAGCGATATGGCTGCTGATGGTCAGAGGGGTCTCATCAAGATGCCATAATAAAAGCATAGCTATTTTTAGAGGACAGCCCCCCACCCCCGCCCATTTATACCAGTTTTGCTTCATTTTAGTATGCTAATAAAAAAGCATTTTTGCCATGTATAACTTTACCTGCATCAAAACACTTTGCTATAATCGTTTACAAGTTTCCCTGTACCAGTAAAATGTTCCTTAAAATCATTTGCACTTGCTGTCATTTTTATAGACTGCATACATAATGCTGCCTCCTGGAACAACAGGAACAAAACGCGTTGATGCAAACCTCTCCTATAGGAGCCGTAAGCACAGTTCTTCCTCTCTAACGCTCAACAGAGCTGCTTTGTGACCTCTGTCTTCCTCTAAGGATTTTTCTATCAAACCTTCTTTCTTATTCCCTGCTCTTCTACTTTAAACTCAGTTGCTGGAAAAGATAAGGATAAATCCAGATAGCTTCTCTAGTTACCACTCTTTTCTGCCTCTGTTTTAAAATAATATGAAAAACTTTGACAGCTAAGAGCCTAGGTGAGATGAAGTGGCTTAACCCATGGAGTACGGCAGTGACTGCAAGTAATGCATGGCATCTTGAACTCTTCCTATAGAGACTTTCACCCCAGGTGCTGATACATCAATGACTCTTAATGTGCAATCTATTAGCATGTTTCACTGTAACAGTCTAATGAGTTGCAGTAATCCAGCCTGGAGGTCAGAGATGAAAGGCTTGCTTTTGAAGCTGCTTATTGAACTTGATTCTCCCATCTTTAGAAGGTCAGAAAACTCATCCACCAAGAGAACGACCTTTGCCAGGTCACAGAGACTGATGGGCAGGTTGGCCTGTGCAAATCTGAATTCTGAAACCAGTCTTGGAAGCAGAAAGAAGTGGTTTCGTGTTTTCAATAAGACAAGGCTACCCTATATCTTCGTTAGTTTAAAAGGCTAACGTAGGAAATCATGCATCTTTTAAAATAAAATTGAATATAGAATAGAACATTTTCAGATTAGCATGCTAATAGGTTTGGGCTGCAAGTACCTCATTGAACTCAATGAGATCATGTTTTCACATGTCTGCTCCAGTCCATCAGGCTGACCTAGTGAGAAGGTAATAGAAAAAATGCAACAAAAAAATTGTCAATGCTGAGACAATTTAATTAGGTTTTTTTGCTTCTACAAAAATTGTCTAAATAGAGAATACAAAACCCCCAAAAAACCAACCCCAAAAAACTTTGGCAAAACTACAGCTTGCTCAGGCTTCCTGAGGCTTTAGAGATTTTGGTGCAAAGATATCTCATAAAGCTGTGTGTGATTTGTAGAAAGGAAAGAGTCTAAAAAAAAAAAAAAGGGAATATCTATCTGTATCTTTCATTCCCCACAGGTGGGCTTCAAAGTCCCAATGCTGGTCACCTAGGAAACTTAAAATCTTGCAGAATTCTCTCCTTTAGTATGAAAAATTTTTTAAAACCTCAGTATTGTGATTAATTTTGACAGTAAAACGTGTGGATTTACACACTGTTTTTGGAACACAAAGGTCTTGAGGTCTCTCCAAGTGAAAGGTTTGAGCTTTTTGCCCTTTCAAAGCCAATTAAATTTTGGCCAGAGCTTTGTGGGTAAAGCAGAACCACCTTCTCCACCTGTCCTCATTTCATAGATGCCATGTGGCTGGGGTTTTGTTCCCTCTACTTCCTTTGATTTACACTTTCACATAGACAAATCAAAGCCTACCCTTTATTTATTGCAGCTAGTAAGAGTATGCTATGGACTTAATTCAGGATATGGACTCAAATCCTTCCCTGGAGCAGAGTATGGTACTTTGTCATTTGCAAACACTTGCAAGCACAGTGCTTCAGAGTTCCTGTAAACAAGAATAAATTCAAGGAAAATTTGAATTACATGTGTAGTTTGAATGAATACATTGGAATCAGAGTAGCACACAGCAAGACAAATCTATCCATCATGGGCATTTAGTGTAAAGCCTGTATTTGCTTTTCTTTGCTATTCACATAGATTCGATCAACATAGCAGTTCTGTCATTTGCTAAATACATGGGCTCTGCTCTCCAGGACACCAGCTCATCAGTTACCAAGTGAGCAGCCTGTCATAGGGCCTGCGCAGATCATTTGTAACTGTCACGTACCCAGAGATCAGAATCTTCCCAAAGTCCGATCCTTTGATGGCTTGGAAATAGGCTAGCTGGACCTCATAGCAGGCCTTGTTGGTTAGAAGGGAGGGTGCTGCACCTGAAAGCTAGGCATGGAATTGGAAGGTGTGGGTCTGTTGAAGTTAGATGGCAGGCACTAGCCTGCGGTTTTACATTTTCCATTGATGTCCAAATACACAGGCAACTAATTTGTTTTTGGAATTCTCTGTCTTGGATCACAGTCTGCTGCGTTTCTTTAGAAGAGCTATAGGAAAGGCATGGAAATTGTGTTACAAACTTGGACTAATGTCTAGGCAAGGTCTATGCACAACAATGTGCTAAGAAAGCTGCACTGCCTGAACAGACCCCCCCAGCCCCAACTCCAGAATTTTTTATCAAGCTCTTTGGGATGCCAAACAATTGTGTGAGTTACAGGGTGCAGTTTTTTGTTGTTTGTTGTGGTTTTTGTTTGGTTTTGGTTTTTTTTCCATATTTCTGCTCTCTGGAAAGCTAAGAATTTACATCTTTTCCTGAAACTGTGTATGCCTTTGGTTGTATTGTTTTCTAGTCCTTAGTAAGTTCATTTAAATATGGTTAGAATGGTAAGTTACAACCATTACTGTTTTTGATCTTAAAGGGCATTTTTTTTTTTGTACAATTTTCAGTTGTACAGCTTTCAGTTCAGCTTTCAGTTCCTGCTGTGTTTCCGAGTACTTTTTTTACTAGTTCTTGGCAGAGTCAAGGACTTTCATGATGATGGTGCTGGGCAGCAAACACAATTTTAATGTTATTTTATTCACCTATATCCTAAAAATTGTTCTAATATGTATTGTGTCTTGGATTCCTAATCTAGACTAATTGAGTTCTGTTTTGATTTCTGTCTTTTTAACATTACTATTTTTATTAGATGAATAGCTGATACATTTAACTTCAATGTAGCAGGAATTGTATAGTGGCTTGCATGTAGTTCTAAGCCACAATTTCCCAGGGATTTTGTAGTAAGGCCAGTTGCCGTAGGTTAAGTGTTCTTTAAGGGCATGTTGAAGTACTCCTGGTTATTTGGATTACAGATTCCCTGAATATTGTTGACATTATAAGCCTTGTGAACTAGAATACTTCTTTGGGAGCATCTGTATTCTGTGACTGTATTATGTGTGTCAATAAAAGAATGAGGGTTTCAGTCATGTATCCCTCCATCCCTTCCTTTTGTCACTAGCAAGTAGAGAGGAAATTTTAGTGTTGCTTCTTATTCCTGTGAGACTTCTGATAACTCTCAAGTTCTTAAAAAGATGATAATAAAATCTCGTTGTCTTTTGTAGACCTGTTGCTCATTAGTTCATTGAAGGTTTATCTGGGAAGTTATCTACTTGCATATTGTTGCATTTTCCTTACTATTAAATATATTCCATATATTATTAAATATTTCATTTATTATTAAATATCTGAAAAAGGTGAGTTGTGGATGCAGAGCAGTGGGAGGATGACCATGCCTCTGGGCCTGCCTGCTTATGTCCTTTTTCCAGCTGGAAATTTTGCCTAGGCAGACCTTGAGACCTCAAGATGTCTGGTGATCTGTCTATAACATCACCTCCAGCACGGCTGTCAAAAAGCCAAGTTTTTCATAAATTTCTGTTGCTATTGATTAGGACAGCTGCAGCATGTGCTTCATGAGTACATCGTTGCTGTTATGCCAAGCAGCACATGAACATGTATTTCTGTACTAGGAATCCCAGACACCTAGCAGAGATCCATATGAAGCCTGTTTCCAAGCGAGACACTGTCACAGCCCAGCAGATCTCACTAATGCAAGACTGCTTCTGGTAATCAGACTGATAGTTCTTTTCCTCAATTTTGTGCCATTACACCTAGATAGCTCCCCTAAGGACTAAAACTAGCTTCTTGCTCTTTCATACCCTTCAGATCCTTGATGATGACACTGCACTTTCACTAGCCTCAATTTGGACTGGAAACCCCATATCATTTATGGTTTTGCATTTTAGTTTCCATTTAGTTTGTCAACATTCTTCTTTGACTATGCTAGAATATTCACAATTGTGTGATTCTCTATCAGTGAGTTGTCTCAGTGACATTTCCCACTTAGGAAGGAAATGCCAGAGTTCTACAGTGTCTTTGCTTTTCACAGCTTAGGTCAAACCCTGCCTGAACGCTAACATACTTTCCTGCATGTTAATTTTAGTTAATAGCTATTCAGTAAAACAATGCATCCAGCTCAAGATATATGGCACAAATTAAGCTGAACGCCCAAACAAATTCAGCAACAGACCCTGGCCTCAGTGGGCTCTTTAAGTCCAGTGTAACATCCATTTACATTGTTTTATTTCTCTCTCAAACTGTAACTTGCTCCCTGTGGGGTTACATTGAGTTAGTTTCATTTTCGCATTGTACTAGCACCATGATAGTCTTGCATTTAAATAGTCTCATTTCATTTTGATATCGTGATGTCATTTCCACAGAGGTGTATTGAGATTGTCTGGAGAATTTAGTGATAATGCCAAGGCAGAGTCAAGCAGCACTACCCAAGCTAGCCAGTTGGCTAGACACATTGCTGGGCTGCACAGTAAACTCGGCTTCAGTTTCTGAGCCCAGTCCTGTTCTCTGGACTGATAACACAATGTATTTTTATATCTTTTGAGCCCAGTTCACTCTCTCACTGGTGGAAAGCATGTGTGTATGGGAAATAGCGTTTCTGGCGAAGCTAATAGTTTTGGTCATGTGCAGGTCAGCAGTAGCTGGTGAAGGACACAGGCAGGGCTAATTCTCTTATGTCAGTGTTTCCCCATGGCTGTGGCTCACAGAGAATTTGCTGTGATGTCTAGTGATGATTAAAGCTACCTGCTGGAAAATCCCATGGTGGGGCAAGGAAGGGTGAGTCCATCCCCTAGGTGCCATGGAATATAGGTGACTTTAATGTACCACCTGGCTGTTCTGGAGCCAGGAACAACTAGACATTAGTGAGTCCTCTGAGAAACATATACACAGCTACTGCAGTACCCCAAGTACCCTGAATACCACAGGGTATTCAGCAAAGCACTTCCCACTGTAAATGTCAATCCCTGCACATCTGTCTGCATTCTGCATTTCATCAACAACTCACAAGTTGTGTCCTACCATGTGAGAATTTGTGCTAGACCACCCTCTCCCAGCTCAGCCTGAGCCACTCAGGGAAGGAGGGATCCAAGTTTCAACTGGCAATAACATGTCTCCTAGGCCAGGACGCAGCTCTGGGACTTTGCCCCACACCTTCAGCTCCAGCAAGTCTTGACTTTGTGGCGGCAGCAGAGCTAGTACTTTAGGTCAAGGTCTTTTTTATTTGTAGAGCTGCCATTAAATCATTCTAACATAGTCATACAGTATTTATGGTAAGATTAGATACATGACAGCATCCACAGCAAATAAAGAAATACTGTCTTGGTGGAACGTTCACTTTGAAGGGAAACCCTAGCTTTAATGTGCTTTTCTTTCCCTACTGCTATAAGATTTCCAGGGACAAATTCAATCAGGCTGTTTGACTCTAAAGGTGAAGTCTTCGTGGTTGCTGTTTTCTCTTTTAATTATTTTGTTTAAAAATAAATGAGTTCTGCAGCTTTTGAGCTTGAGGGTTAGTGGTTTGGTTTTAATTCTCTCCAACAGCAGTGAGACTACTTAGTGTGAACCTACAAAAGCAATTCTGTGAAGCTGCTGGTTTTAGGCTTCTAGAATGATGCAAGAGTAAAACCATTTGTTAGAGCTACCTCTGGGATCCAGTGCCTATATACATTTGTCAAAGAACACAATATTGAATGCTTCATTTTCCAAACACTAGGCCAAGATAAATTATATCTGGGTGTTGAGCCTTCCTGATATAAATCAGTGGCATATCAATAATAGGATTCAGCTTCCCTCCGAAATTTTAAAGTAAATGTGCTAGGATCCTTGTGGGAAATAGTAGGTTTCATTTCATGGACTTCTGCAAGGAGTATTGTCAGTGGAGTCTGCTTTTTAATCTGGCCAGAAGACTTAAGGCAAAGTAAGTGTAAAAAGCCACAAACTAAAAGGGATTGGGATGATGCTTTGGAACAAGTCTTTCTGACTGATAAAGCAGTGAGGGCATTTAGAAACCCATGCAGGCTGATGCAAGTTCTTTAAGGTTAGAGATGAAGAAATGATGCTTTTTAAAGGCCAGATGAGACTTGGGAGTCAAACTGAATGGGGAAGGAAGACCATATATGGAACTGAGTATTCATTGTACTAGTCTTTGACTTGAGAGGCCTGGGGCCAAATCTTCTCCTAAGTCTTAAATAACAATTAGTTTGGTGGTTTGATTCCAAGCTTCACTTTTCACATCAGGCACAAGTGTAGTTCTGAAATCTGTTATGATTGAATGACATTTTGTAGCGATTTTAAAGTACTTTTGCTCACTTGCATTGTCCTCAGTAACACTTTCATGGACTGTCTTTTGAGGCTGACTTCTCACTTATGCTTTCCAAAGAATATCTGCTGATTTCCTGTGACATTCATATTCATCATAACTGGAAACAGTTCAGGCTTGAACTCTGAAATCATCATTATCCTTATAAACAGAATACTGAATCTGCTTTTTTCCACTTTGAATTTGAAAGCAAATTCTACAGTGACTGATAATTTTCCAGGACCTTAAACCTCAATAGACAAGTACCAGGTAGCTAGCTCTGAGAGCCAGAGATCATGAGTCCGTATTGATCCCTTACTCAGATACTCAAGGTGCAGAGAAGAGCTGGATTCATATTATCCTCTGTGTATACTACACATTAACAGTAGGTGCACAGTTCCTCCAGTGGCTTCTGCTGCAGTGAGGCACCATACAGAAATGTGATAAATGTGCTAAAAGGGAGAAGAGTGAATAAATGAAAGAAAAGAGGCTGTACCCCAGATAGCAGAGATAAAAAATGGGGAAACAAGCAAGTGGAAACAAAAGAAATGGAGAATTTCAGCAAAGATTGAAAATGTGTGACATATTAACACGTGTGCTGCAGTGGACAAACTGTCCAGTAACACAAGTAACCAAATAACAAAACCTCATGAACCTGTGTACTGCGTTCCCTTTTCCTCCTTTAGAGGCTACCAAAGAAATAGATTTGCTTTCCCACCCTTTAACCCCAAAGTGTGGAAGAATAAATAGTTCAGAGACCAGGGACTATACCTAAGAGTCCTAGGTTAATTTCATTGCTTTGTCACAGGCTTCCTGTATGACCCAGGAAAGTCAGTTCCTTTACTCTGCTCCAGTCCAGCAGTAGTGAAGTGATATAATTGCTTCTTTACCTCCAAAGAATATGAAAATTCATGTGTTATGAACTGCAGAGCTGGTTGATGTGGGCAAGGACCAAAATGGGTTTGGTGGTATCATGACATTAGTCCCCTGCTATTAGTTTGTGATTTTTTGTTCTTGTTGATCGAAACAAGAGAAAGTAAGAGTATTTTGGAAGGAAGATGCTAGAACATTTCATCTTGAAATATTGTCATTGTCACTACAGGAACCTCCTCCCTTAAGTCATACTTTAAAAGGTGGGTTTTTTTTCCCACGCAGATATTCAGACTGGACTCACTGATTCCTAAAGAATGTTTCATTGTAAATTAATATTTTACCTATAGCTGTCTACCATGTAATATGAATTAATGCTAGCCTTCAGTGACTCTACTTTTATTTATACTCTCCAGGGTTTAGTAGCTTATAGAGTTGAATTCAGCTAAGTAGAGTGAGAAATCATACTTTTACTAATACTGAGAAGCGTTTATATGGCTGCATGTTTCTACTTCTTTTAAATATTGTTTTATTCATGCTTATTGTAATATTTTCCTGGATAATAATTCATCCAATGCAAAGCATCTCCCTTCTCTTATGTATTTAATTATAGTATTTGTTTACTGATGGCAAATTCTTTCATAGATGAAAGTAGATAAAAGGAACAGATGAATCAATCAACATAAGGTAGGAAAAATGTGTATTCGCAACAATCTACTTTAAAAACTAGGGCAAACAAGAACTTGGATACTTTCTGGTTACACTTGCTACTGTTACTGAGCAAGAATACAGTATAGCAAACACAACTTACCTTTACCTCCAAAACTTTATAGATAAGAACAGACCTATTAGGTTAGCTGGAAGGAGGTCAGGCTGGAGAGGGAAGGCTACATTGCCCTCTGCAGGAGTCAGTGATGACCAAAACTGCAGCCTGGAATCCTAGGTCAAATAGCCTTGGTTTAAGTAATCTGTAGGGTAAACAGACTTCCTAACAAATATTGTTGTGAAATATAGCGTTCACACCATAAGAAAGTTGATCTATTTTGCAGATTTTAAAAATCTTGGCCGTTGCAGCTTCTCTTTAATACTTTGATCTATTAAATCTAAGGCTTCATGAAGGTATTACACTGGGATCAATCTCACAGCTCATGACCACCTCTGTCATTTCCAAGTCTTTAATATTAACTTCTGTTGTGTTTTTACACGTGTTACCTTTGCAGCTATAAAGGCTAGAGCAACTTTCTTGTTTTTATGTAATACTAAATTAGGGAGAAATCTATAGCATCAGTAAGGAATCATTGCCCTAAAATCTTAGCTATTACTCCAAATGTTTTAAAGAGTTGCAGCAAAAATATGGCTTGCAGAAGTACCACTAATGGGTATGGAAGGTCACTTACCAATCAGATGTATTAATTCATCTAAGGGACCAGGTGTAACATTTGTGTAATTAGGTACAATATGCTACAGTTATGAAGCAACATAAAGAAATATGGTGAAAAATAAACCCAGGTTATGTGATGTGAAGATCACTGGTCCATACCACATATGGTATGGTATCACTACCTATCAACAAATACTTTGTTAAGGTTTCTGTACTCAGCCCCTAGCAAAGCTACGTTCCCATAGGGGAGATAGCATGTTCATTAATTTCAGATAATTTGTACAGCTTCTCTGCTATTGTTGTACGTTTGCTTTTTAAATGTATAATTTCTATTCATTTTTCAAAATCTGTACACTTGAAATATTTAAGTGTATTAGTCATATGAACTTCATTGTTATAGCATGTTTTACTTTAATGGACATGTTACAGCCTGTAAAGCCCTTATACAGATGCAATTTGTGGTATGTGTAAATCTATCATTTACAATCAGTTTAGGATGAATTTTCTAATGCACGATCCCTGCTTCACTGAGACTAGTGGCAAACTCACCAAATGTCAGTTTTCTTCAGTTTAAGAGCCACAATTGAGAAAATTTCTTAAATGTTCAATAACACTGAATATTGTGCCAAAGGTGTTTTGCTGGGTGGGCTACAGTTCAGAAGGTTATTACTGGTCCCACAACACATTCCTACTGTTGGTCAACTCTCTGCTTACCAGTTACTATTATTTGAAAAGGGAAGTCCTAGGAACTGGCCAGCTTCTATTTCTGTGTTTGTCATTCAGATGTAGATGCACATCAGCATTTAGGCTGCAAAGCAGTCTTGAAATAGGTTCTTGCTTTACACATTTTAGGCCATAGTTTGTATTTCATCGATAGATGTATTTTGTTCTAAAGTATCCATAGGGGAAAAAAAAAGAAAAAAGTCCCTTTGATTTCTCCTTCCCCCCAGTATTACTATTATTGATTGGTCCTTACTAGTGAATAATGACTTTCTTAAAGTGGAAGCAGATTACAAAGTGAAATCCAAGAGTGTTCAGGCCAAATTCTGCTTTCACTGACACCAATATAAATCCAGAGGCACTCAAATGGGTTACAGATATACACTGGTGTAACCAAAAGCAGAATTTTGCCCTTAGTCTTTAACAACTCATTAGGGATAAATAGCCTTTTAGCTAATGAAAATGTAGCATTTTTGTTAACAGCTTCATAATGATATACACCAAGTGCTACATTGCCTTGATAATTGGAAAATTTACTTGCCTTTTTCCTTTGGTAAAACATAGACACTGTTGTTGTTCCATAGTAAAATAATTGAGCCATAAAATCCAGACACCCAAAACATGCTCATAGCATTTAAGGATAAGCAAATTGCAACTATAAGCAACTAGCCCTACTCAAAACTGGCTGAAGACAGAACTGTGGAAGATATGATAATGTTGAGTTCCCCAGTGCCAAATAGGGACATATGCTTTTCCATGTGATTTTTCAGAAACTCTTCCTCCATCCCCAACTGGAATTTTGTTCAGTGTCAGAAAATGTGTAATGGACCTTGAGAAGTGAACAACCATGTCAAGAGTTGAATGTCAAGTTGGATGCAGGCTTTTTACTTTTTTTCTGAATCCTAGCTTTTTTATTTTTGTTCCTGATCAATTTGATTCAGCCTTCAAAGGTTCTATATAGAAACAACCGTTTTCTTCCCACATAGAATGGGAAGTTTTCCAGGTCTGGCCTCAAATACCTCCTATTTGGTTCAGCAGCTCTGAATATCTGTCTTAGAAGGTTTCTAAATGACAATGCCAGTGTTGGAAGCAGTGTATTTCTTTGCTTGGCTCTGGAGTTGAAATTTTCCGTTTTCCAAACTCCTCTTACATGTGAGGATATTAATAAAACCCTCTTATCTTAGTTTCAGCCAATCTGTTATCAGAAAATACTTCACCATACATCATTTGTATCTTAATTAATGTTTTATTACAGCATCTTTACCTGGTTGCTCACAGCAAAAGCCAGCAGCTCCCTGAGGGATGGGGAGCCAAAAGTAGTAACAACCAGCAGAGCAGGGCTTCACCAGCCAGAGCCACATCCCACCGTACCTATGCCAGGCAAACAGCAGAGATGTAAAGGTAGGGGCTAGGTCCAGGCAGGAGTCTGGATCACAAGACATGGTGACAAGACAGGCCTGAGATCAAGCCTGGAAGTCAATCTCTAAGTTAGGATCAGTGCTTGCCACATGGGCCCATGTTGATGAGGCAGGGCCAAGGTCAAGCCAGGAAGTTAGTCTGCAAGTTGAGGTCTGGATCGAGGAGCAGCAAAGCCAGGAACAGGCACAAATGCAGTTACATTGGAAACCAATACTACTCCGCCTCAGGAAGGGGCTTAGAGTTTGTGGTTTCATGGGTGTAGGTGGAAGTTCCAGGTGAGGCTGGTAATGGCCATTAAGGATTCTAGTGCCCTCAGTGCCCTGACAGTTTAACAGATAGATGATAGGGTCTCTGCCAGACAGTGGTGAATTCCACTAGGAAATAGTAAACCTGTACATTGTGTCATACTGTGGTTCAATAAATCTGTAAGAGTTTTAAACTGGCAGATGTGATTCAGAAGTTGTACTTTGACTCCCCAAGTTGTCACAAACAGCGCACAGAACAGGTGTGTGGGCTTGTTTCTGGCCAGAGCAAATCACATCACCTTTATGCTGCTTTGATTTCCTCACTGTTGTCCTTTTTGCTTGTAAGTTCTTTGCTTTAGGGATTAATTCTTGTTGTGAATTTGCAGTGTTTAGACAAAAATTTTACCTGAAAATGCTAGGTGCTTCTGTACTATAAATCATAATTTGATAATATTTTGGAGGAAACATGACTTACGTGTTTCTTTAGGGAAAAAATTTCAGTTGCTTTGACTTACTGGCTATTCTGATTAACTACTGTATTTTTAGGTCTGAGTAATTGAGCTACAGTATTCACAGTGGAGTCAAACCTTGTGTTTGCCATTTAGACCAAGTACAATTCATAGACCATGCCATTGCGGAACACCCCTTCCAAGTTTAAGAAACATTGCAGTTAAATGAAATATGTACATTTATCTATAGGACTAGATGAGTGTATGTTGCATTAGTTACCTTAAAAGCAGTTTTTTACCAACTATTTAATATTCATCTATGGCAGTCTGTTAAATCATTGGGGGTGCTTTGCACATATTTCTATGGGTTTTCAGTCTTGGTGAGTTTCGCTTCCCTTTTCTTGCTCCATTATTAGGTATGGAGGCAGATAACTCAAAAAGCAGAAAAGTGATTTCGTTGTACGTTTCTCAAAATCTGCTTATTAGGTTAAAGCCAAACATTTTTACTTTCTATTGTATTTACAAAAGTAATAGTAATAAATATTGACAAAGCTAAACAGCCTCTGGGAAGGAGCAGGCTAGAATTGCTATACAAACATGCTTTAAAAATTACCTACAGACAGTACTACTGTATTAAAATAATAATCTAAATGAGAATACTTGCTTGAATACTACTTCTTTTGCTTTCCTTTACGTCGAGGAATAATGATGGATCTTGTGATAGTTTTGAATGAAAATATCAGTTGGGGAGTGGATTTACATAACAAAATCAATAGAGCATGGAAAGCTTTCAGCATTGCTTTCTGATTTTCCTGTGTGTGTCACAGAAGTTATATTTAAAAAGATAGATGATTGCAAGTTTGTTTAGGAAGACAGATCCTCTGGGCTGCATGTATGAGATCTTTACATATGACAGCTGGCCCAACTCAGAAAACACTCCGGTTCCTCCTTTTCTGTTCCTATAAAGAAAATCTGTAATTGGGCAGGTGCCACATGTGGGGCAAAATGTCATAATTTAACCACTTTTTCATATTTACTAGTCAGGTTCTCTCCATGTAGAGATGCCCTTCTCAGTTATGCTCTCTGGACTGCGCTTACCAAAGAGGAGATGGAATCAGACATGTATTGTCCAGTCTGAAAAGATTTTATTTCTTTGCACATACAAAGGGAAGATTTTGCAGGAAAACAACTTACCATCTTTACACCATAATTAACCACTGGGTAGTCATTTCATGGTTATCTGTGTCTGGGCTTTCTGTTACAGTAGAGTAAACCTAGCAGTGTCTTTTTCCAGTGGTGCAAGCCAAGAGATCTACTACAGTCTGATGGGAAAGGGACTAGTGTTGAAGGGCCTAGGTCTGGAAAGCCTGCTTTCTTGTGGATCATAAAGGGTATGTCACTTAGCTCCATGTTCATCACTTCCTCTCAGAGCTGCAACCATCCATCTTTTCAGTGAGCAATAATGGTTGTTTTGAGGTTTTTTACTACCTTTGAAAATCTTCATACCCAGAAATCTGTGGCTCTCCATCAAATGGAAGGGCTGTTTTGTTGAGCCAGCCAGTTGAACAGTGAACTAGCTAAGCCTCAGGAGAGGAACACCAAGGGAAAAGGGGGAGGAGAAGAGTGGTTTTAACATCTGAGCTGCTGGTTTGTCACATAGAGACCCCTTCATTTATTCACCCCTGCATTGCTGTACAAGTTTTGTCTGGTCCTGTAGCCAAAATCTATCTTATATTCATGCCTAATCTTGTTTTACACTCTTTTTTCATTATTCTGTAATGCTGCCATTTTTGAATTGGTGTTGAGCTGCTGCCTGTGGCATGCTTCTGGCTCTCCAGATGGGGATATTAGGTCAGTTTTCTGCACTCCTTTGAGACTGAGCCTCTCTAGTTGGCAGTCGGTTCACTGTCTGCTTTATGATCCCTACTTTAAGGCTTCCAAGTATTCAGTTCGAGCTAAGACCAAAGAGAAATTTCCCTAATTTTAAGGTAGGGACAAGTTTGCAATTAGCTACTAATGGAAACTTTATGGTACCCTAAGGGTGATGAATCAAGGAAGGTTCAAATCCAAAAAAAAATTGTTTCAGATCTGCAGAAGAGTAAAAAAGCGGTTTCCTAGATCCCACTCTCTTTTGTGATAAGTCAGACAGGCAGTTTCTGGTTGGCTTGCACTGTGTTTCAGTTGTAAAGGATGGAAGGCAGTGGGTTGATTAACATTGATAATATACAACTGTGGCCTTGCTTCAAAGGCAGTGGGGTTGATTGACATGGACAATGTGCAGCTGTAGCTTGTTCCTGCAGAGTGGTTAAATAGCCCTGAGGAGGGGAGGGGGGGGGAGGCTGGATGGAGGAGGAGCCTGTAGAAGGAAGAATCTGGATGTAGCAGAGAGAAGGAGCAGTGTGGTCTGGCCTCTGGAGGATGGAAAAACAGCATGGATGGTAGAATCTGGTCAATAAGGACCTACTTAAATCTGTTTTTTTATTTTTACATATAAATTCCATTTCATAACAACAATAATACTTTTCAGGCACCTTGTTTGAGGATGATTACTTCATAGGTAGTAAAAGTAACTTGGTCTCATTATACAATTCAAGATATGTGAAGTAGGCAATTGTCTATAAACATGCTGCTTGATGGGTGTTAATGTTTCATTATATTTACTGTTTTCTTTTTCATGACTTCAAGTAGCATGACAGACTTTTTTTCCCTAGGAATAAAATTTGGTAAATCTTTTGCTTTTTCTTGGCAGAGTGCTATTCCTAGTCTGGCAGTTAATGTGCCTCAGATATGCTCTAAAAATTGAAGAGAGTAACCTCATTTTCACACTTTGCCTAGAGGTTTTATAGTGTAAGGGAAATGTCTGATTTGTTGTGTGTGAGAGAATATCTTTACAGAAGTGCATAATTTATGCTGGTGTTTTAACTTGTATGCTTAAATTAGGCCCTCAGCTCTGCTTAGTTTCCCAAATAATATCCCAGTTTACATCAGCATTTAAGCATGTGCTGAAGTGTTTTTTTGAAGATACAAGTGATTTTGCAGCTGTTCATAACTGAGGTCGCTATCAAAGTTCCTGAGTAGATCAACCCCTTAGAAGCCAGATATGCTCAGCTAAAATAGTCTCTTGCTTATGTGGCTGAATTTGAAATTAGATGTCTGGATTAAGACATCCATGGCTGAACATTTTGGGCATCATGTTTTCAGTGCTTACCAGTGACAGTTTTAATTATTATAATTATGAATACAAAAAACTGAATACTTGACTGCTTCTTCTCTGCTCTGCAGTCATCATCAACAGGTTCAGTGTGTCTGTACTTATTTGGAAATGAAAAGGTTACATTAGTAGAAGGAAATCAAAAACTTTATACTTTCTATTGCTGTTCAGAGGGTTCACCTGATTCTGTCTGGCTATTGTGAAAATAATAGTAGTAATAAGAATACAAATGTTCCTGGCCAGCTGTTTTGACCTTCTGCAACACAGAATGTTTGCAACAAGGATTTAAGCAAACTGAGGCAGATTGTTATATGAGATGTTCATATAATGGTAGACTTTCAATGTTTTTGATGTTTTGTGGTCAGGGCCTTCCATCCAAGATGCAGGTGCTGTCACAGAGGACATTGGGTAACCCAGAGATTTCCTCTGTTAATTTCTATGAGCAGGAAGCTTAGGCTTTTACATCACTTAAATCTTAGACTTTTATATCTTACACCTTTATAGTAGTATGACGACTGCTTTTAATGGAGTGCTGTGTTCTTTTGGAAAATGGGGTTAGGGAAGATTTCTTGAGTCCCTGAGTCCTGGCTGTTGCTGGCTCTGGCAAGCATATGCTGTAATTCCATTCACAAATAGTTAGGTTGTCTTGCCTCCACTGGAACTCTTCCAGAATCTTGGTGGTCTTGTGATTAGAAACTGCCTAACTGGCTTCCTAATTTTGCTGGTGGCTGATTTATATTGATAGTTTTTGGGCTGATAATGCTCTTCCATTTCATGCTTTCTGCTAATGCCCTTTTGCGTCATGCTTCTTCCTTGAGGTATTTTGTCTTCCTGGGATATTTAGAAAAAGCATTTGTAGCACTGACTATTTGATAAAGCGCTTTTGGATCTATCCAACTTGCCTATCTCTTCTCAGCTGTGATCTATAGTCACCTGAGCCACCCCTTACCCCTTCTTTTCATCTGCTCTGTTCTGGCAGAACTTTTTGTGATATGGATCATATAATCTAAACCTCATCTGGTCACTTTCTACTGAAGCTTAAATAATTGGAATGTCAATAACATACCATTTAAAATCTATTCTACTTAATCTCCCGGAGTGGTGTGTTGGCAGATTGTGAATGTCACACTACTGATGAGCAAAGAACTTGGATAACTATGAGCTTCTAATCAAGAAATTAATCTAAAATTGTATATCTGCGTAAGAAATGCTGGCACAGGAGGGTGAAGTACTCACTAAAAGCAGTTGGGCCTAAAGTGATTACTAAAGCAATTCAGGCCATCAGGGACTCTACAGAATGTAGGTCTCTGCAATGATTCAGCCCTCATAAGCCTGTCTGATTCTTCCCTGCCACAGTGCTCACTAACAGAGGCAGTGTTGCAGTGTCCTCCTCTAGCTTGTGCTCACTGACCTGACTTCAGGAGCAGCAGAGAGACCCAGGACTTACCCCAATAGCCAAAAATTGTCCATTCAGATGTGGCTGGCTGTGCTGTTGCCAGTGTGCTCTCCCATGTGTATGCTAGTCCTCTTGATGAACCTTTAGAGTAACAAGTCTTGAAGCTGTGGATATTCACATCTCTCAGAATTACTGTCTCAAGGTATCCACAAATTCAGATGGACACCACCATATCAGTTGCATTTAAAATATATTATCAGGACCTTATTTTCAGTTCTAAAAGATATTAGATTTCAGCCAGACACTCAGTAATGCTATTCTAGGATTTTACAGTTTATTCTAGTGATTTGAATAATGACTAGAATAACAGTTTATTCTAACCATTTGAACTGCACATCATCATGGTAACTGAGAATTTATTAATAATGCTTAGAGCTTACACATTGCATTTCAAAGAGACTTACAGACAGTAGGTAATTAATAGCCTGATGACACTGATCTGCCTATAAACTTCAGTTCCTGTCACAGACCTTTTTTCTTGTAAAGTGCAGTTAAGATGTCTGAGATCTAAAGCGTAAATAGAAGACTTTGTGGTCTTACGAGAGCTGGAGCAGGATGCCCAAGCTTCAAGTCATTATCCTCTCTCTGGCCAGCAAGCAAAGGGAATGATGCTCCTTAGGTACCACTCAGACAGAAAAACTACTGTTATAAGGAGTTTATTTCCTACTGACTGGAGAGGGACAGGCTTCTACCACAGGAACCTACAAAACCCAGCATGGGACAGTGAAGTTGCTGCTCGGTAACTTGAGTGTTCAGAGGCCCAAATACAGATGCTGACTCTTCTGTGTGACTGATTTTCAGCACAGACCTTTTGGCACCCTGAAGGGTGTCCTAAAAACTAGGCTGCTGCCTTCTCTGCACCAGGACTTGCTTAGGGCAGATATGCCCGTCCCGGAGCAGATGAAGCCCTCAACAGCCCTGTGTTCCTGCTCCAGTGCTGGATTCCACCTGGCAACCAGGCAGACCTGCTGGGAGGTGGCTGCAGGTGATGCTGGTGTGGTGTGTGTCTGTAATGCAGTATAAGTTTAGTACAGTCTAGTACAGACTAAATTTTGGAGACCAGAGTAAGGAGGGGCGCTGTCAGTGCCAGAAGGTGGAGTGACAAACAGGTTGTGGTAAAAATGTACCTTATTTCCAGAGTCAGAATCTTTCCAGGATTTAATCAGTGTCGTGAGAATAGGCTTGGTCAACACGTGGATGAGAGATCTCTCCTGACACTAATAAGTTACTGGCATCAATAGTTTGCAGGCAAAAGATAGAGATTCAGGCCTAGTATTTTAATGTAGTTTATTGTTTTCCCAGTTGTTTCAGGATCTATGTGTCAGAGGTTAAATCCGGCCAGTATACTTCATAGACTTTCTGATGACCTTGACATCTGAATGTGAGTTACCTTTTCCATGCTTAAAGATTTACTTTGGTGGTTGGGTCATAACCTGTACTGAATACTCTGTACAGTTATTTGGCATAGATATTCTTATTTAAAAATAAGGTAAGTTATCTAATGAAGATCACACAGGAAAGCCATAAAAGTCAGGAATGGTAACCTGGAGTCTTTACTTAGCAGCAAGATTCACTTTATCCTGTTCCCTAAAATATTGTAAATAAGTAAACCATGTCAACTTATTAGCTGTTAATGGGAAAGCATTCTAAACCACAGGTTAAATAAGTAGTTTGCAGGTAACTTAGACTATCATAGATGGGATGAGAAAAAATACTTTAAAAAATGTTAGGAAATAGCTTTGCGCACTTGATTTCTTAAGTGCAGAAAGAAATGTTGTTATTGCAGGCTCATGCTTTTTCATCTGATTATTGCTAATGCAAATTGCTAGTAGGGAATGCATAAATCTGCACTGCAGCTCTTGAAATTGGTGCAAACAGTAAATTTTTTTGCAAATATATCTATCCACTTCAGTCCTGTAATGCAGAATGCTACTTTCATAGTGAAATACTTGCTAGACATTGGGTTGTTACAGATGGAAGATAAAAATTTTATTCCTTAAAAATTGTGCAACCATTTTTCATTTTGCTGTGTTCTCACTGAGTGTGTAGAACAACAGAATTTATTCTCTGAACATGTTTTGGGAAGATGGAAGTTGTACTTGCGGGGAGAAGGTTTCACTCCTGATCAGAGAGGATAAAGACAAAGCACTCTGCAAAAACATTTAATAATGGATCATTTTGCTCCTCTCCTGTAGCAGGTGACAATTAGAAGAGAACATAATGTGGGGGAAGGGAAAAAGCCCCAACACTATAGAATTATTGAGCTGAACAATATCTTCTCTTCCATTTCAGAGGGAGGATTGGAGATAACTTGACATTTTAATATTTTCTAAATTACTCTGCAACATGTTTTCTGATGAATCTAATCTGGTGCCTCTTCCAAATTGATATTTCATCCAAGAATGTTTGGGCAAATACGTTAAGCCAGTAATTTAGATTTAGCAAGTTTTATATTTTAGTACATTTAAAAAAAGACAGCCTAATTTCCAGAGTTAAAGGAATAGGGCTCATTATTTCCCGTGCATGGAGGTAAATTGTTTTACTAGCAAAACTCTGTATTGATTTTCATCCTACATCTCAATATTGAATGTTTTTTACAGTAAAAGTTGCAAGAGGAAGCTCTATAGTTCAGATGACTTTGAAGAGAAGAAATCTCTCCTCAAAAGTAACTATTGATATTCATCCTGTCATTCATTACAATAAGCTGTTGTCAGGTGATCTTCAAGACCCATCTGCTTGTCTCTTGGCCAGTAGCATTTTGCGATATTTCTGGTAGTAGCAACATATTTTGTAACCTTGAGGAGCCTGGTCAAACCTGTGAGCAAGCTGTATGGCTGCTGCGAAGTGTAAGGAAGTAGGTGAATACTTCTGTTTGTCCTGGCAACCTAGAAGTGTTGATAAATCATACTTAAGTCATCATGAATGTTGGAGTTTGTTGCTTTTGATTGAAATCTAAAGTAAGCTATGTCTGCTAGAATATATGCTGCCTTTTTTATAAATCACAAATTTAATATTCTTTTATAAACATTCCTTTATGTATGCTGAGGAAAATTTACCTGTAAACAACAGATATAGTTCATCACAGTTACAGTCTCACCAGCTTTATTCAAAGTTTTGAATCTGTCTTAAACTCATTCAGAGATAGTTTCTGCGCAGAAATGATCTTGGCCTCTGCTACTTATGGTTAGCAAGCAACGCTGCCTTTCAAGTGTTTATGTTGATGCAGGAAGTAGAAACATTCTTTTTTTCTTTTCTTTGTTTTCCAACGAATTAAGTCATTTGGCACTATGGTAATTTAGTTCTTTAGGACAACTGCTGAAATGGTCAGGTCACAAAGGAAGTGGCATTGTATTTTGGATACACAGGGGTTTTGTTTATAAATATTGGCTCAGTGTTTTTTCTGTATCAGTGGCTGGTAGCTGAATCTAGGACTGTAAAAATGATAGGCTATATAATATCCTATTTAGAGTTATCAACGTGCTGGCTGTGTAGAGCCTTTTATGGCACTTGCTCATCATGGGGAATTTGAAACCCATCAGCTGACAAGGGGGAAAATATATTAAAAATATTGCTGAAAGACTTAAAATCAATCTGCCTAGCACCAACTTAACTTGTTGCTAGAAGAGCTGTCCTTGATTATTACAGAGCAAACTAAATTTTTCAAAGGCCTGCCCATCCAGTGTTTACTTGACTTGTCTGCATTTGATGGAAGAGTACTAGGAATTTATTAGGCATCGACAAATGGAGTGAGCTGAAGGATTTTCTCCAGCAGTGGACTGAGCTCAGTGCCACCCAACATCAGGTTTTGTGTATCCAGTCAAACACGTTTACTATTACAAAGCAGTCAGCCATTTAGTTACTGATGAAACAAAACAGAAAGCTTTTAAATGTGTCCATAGCATATTAATCTTTTCTGTCTGTTCACTCTTTTGTCTTTGAGCCAGGCACGCTGTGTGTCGTTTTTGTCTGGTGCATACCCTTTATTTATATTGTAGTCCTAACACTGTTAATCTGCTCAATAATTTATAAGACAGCTGACCTCAACATTAGGTGAGCTATTGAACAAACATCAGGGAGTGTTAAATTCAGTTTAGGCACTGTAGTCTGAAAATCCCTCAGAGTCCATAGACTCCACTAAGTACACATAATGCATGGAGGGAGTAGGCATACCTGGGCTTCTGCACATCCCTGTCTTCTGTCATTACCCAGCTGATAAATATTTAAATCACAGACTTAAGTGGGTGGACCACTTTTTGTCCTATTGTCTCCTCTTTCACTTCTGTTGCTAAAGGTATAATCTTTGCACACAAACCCTGTTTAAGTACTCTGTTACTAAGGAAACAAACTTGTCAAGCATGGACCGTGTGGGAATAATGGTGATTTATTTAGAAAAGGAAAGGTTTGTCATTTTAAGCTCACTACTACAAAATTGCTTTTTGATTACCTTCAAGCTTATTGCATTGTCTTGTCACAATAAACTATGGGAACAAGTGGAAAGGTTAATAATTGTGGGCTTTGTTCTTGTCAGTTATTCTGCAAAAGCTCACAGAGGAAACCTGCACCCTTAGCTTAAAAAGGAACACATTTCAGTAGGACCAGAGCAGGATCCTGGACTCCATTTTTGTTGCTATTTATTTCCTAGCTGCCTCCGAAGGCAGCATGGCTGAGGTGTGCAGATTTGTAGACCAGCTACAAGGATGGACTCTGTGATACACTGCTAAGGGTAGGCAAGGTTGTTTACACATATTTTTCAGAGTGGGGGTGGGAGAAGGATCTGAGCATGGTAGGAGAAAGACCAGGAGATTTGAAAGTGTTTTGTAAGGTCTAATATATAATACATTTTCTGAGCCCCACCACTCAAAGTTCCTTGTTTGTTCGGTTTTTATTTTATTTTTTCAGAAAGTCCATTTAGATTCCAATAATTAGATAGAAAGAAGTTCTAAATAACTTCAGCATGCTTTGAGCTAGTCTAACGTGCTTTTTGTCTGGATAAATTAATATGAAATCAAGAACTTTCTCCTGAAGAAACTGGACCGCTGTCTTGCCTAGGGGTGTGTTTGCCAGACAGTACTCTTCCACTGTGAGCTGCCTGAAGATTAAGGAGTTAAATTATTTGAAGAAAACGGATTCAGAGATTCAAATTGTTGTTGGCTTTGGGGATGCTTCAGGGAGTGATTGTAAAAAATCACCCTAAAAGCTTCTATATTTTCACCATATGAGAAAGATTTAGCATGGTGGAAATTTTTTGGAGTGGCAATTTATTAGCACATAGTTGTTTTTATGGTAAAGTTTTAAGGAGAAATCCAAAACTGTTAATATAGAATACTTTTGAAAATTAATAGGTTTGAGGTTTTTTAGTATCGAATGATGACTGTTTTTGAATTTTTTATTGGAGTAACTTTAAGAATATTTTAAATCTATATGGAGTGTTTCACAGGGCTGAAATGAATATATTTGTATGTAGTTTACATTTTGAATTTATGTTTTTATCTGAATTGGCAAAATAAAAAATCTTGAAGTATTTCCCAATAGAGAAAAAATATTTCCTACATACTTCTTGGCAATACTGCCAGTTTCTCTCAGTAATGGCAGTCTTCCCTGCTCTCCAGAAAACCCTGGAAGCTGACTGGAAAAGGAAAAAAATCCTTGCTAATATCTGTCTACTCTCTTTTCTCATATGGGATTACTTGCCTCCCGTTTTGCTAGAAAATGAATAATACAGTAGTAAAGGATGCAGCATCAAGTATTTATGGCAAATTAAAAAGCATCTCCAGAACAATTTAGATAATAGGGAGTGGGCCACACCTGTTCTGTTCCTCACTGGAGTGAACTTTTGAGGAATTATTCATCAGTGTAAGTTACTTTCATTAGCTACAAATATGAATGAAGAATAAATTAATCACAACATAACAGGAGTTTTATGTTGCAATTATGAGCAATTTGGTATTATTTGCTGCATTAAAGTCTGGTTCAGTAGTGCTTGTACTTAATGAGTGGGTTCATACCATTGTATTGTGGAATCTATATTGAAGTTATGTAATTGAATACATTGAGATTTGGTCAGTAGTTTTTTATCCAGCGGTAATGTCAGACACTACCATATCTTTATTTATGATTTGGAAAGTACTAGAAGTACTGCAGGATGTTCTGTAGTGCATCAGCTGCCCTGTTCTGCAGCCCTTCTTTATGTACTCTTCAGGATCCAGAGTTCTAGAAAAGGGCTTAAAAACCATGACACTCGGACACAATCTTTTGAACTTTTCTATGTCTCCGTTCTGACACCTGACTCCAGATTAAATCTTCTGAGTGACGGGCTTTGTGGCTCCTTGGGAACTATTGTTCTGAAAGCTAGAACCAGATGAATAATTTTCAGGTGTCCCCTGAATAGAAGAAAGGAAAAACGAGTTAAAAACAATTGTCAGGTTAGCCAAATTATTTAAATTTTTTAAAACTGAAACATAGATAAACTGTTCTTGAAAATGGAGTTTTAAAATTAAAACCAAAAAAATGTCATTTTGATGAGGATGATTAGTATAATTTAGGATTTAATCCTGGACCTTGGTAGTTGTGATCTCTTTGGATTACAAAAGAACAACAGAGGCAAAAGGTCTGTGGGCTTCTGGATGTAATACCTTCTTTCCATTTTTTCCTATTTCCAAGGATGTATATCTAATTTTTCTTCACAGCCATGGGCAAACTGAAACTGTGCTTTTTCAGACTTCTGGTCAGGGCTGGATGTTTGCATGTGTGACCATTCAATTCTTAACGAAGAACTTCAAGTAGAAACCTTAGAAAACAAAATCTTATGTTCTTAAACAAACTTTCACTTGTTTGCACCATAGTCTGCCTAGATGTGGCTACATCTTCCGGAGAGGAGTCTCTTCAGTCTTTGGCCATGCTCCCAAAGCCTGGGAAGAACTGCTCAGCTTTAATATGAGCTTCCATTTAAGAAGAATTTCTAAGCAAAAGGCAGTGTAGGTGTGTTTAGAGGCATGCCAGTGAATGGTTGAATGATGAAGTAACTTGAGATTCTGTTTGTGGCTTTGCTTATTCTAAATGGTTTTAAATGGATTTTTATTTTGGCATATAGATGTTAAATGCACTGTGGCAATCAAATGCTAAATCTTGTAACTTTGTTTTAAAATGCATTGACAGAGGTAATTGTAAGGAATAAAAAAAGGCTTCAAAGGTTTCACTGTCATGCTTGAGCCATACCATAAAAGCAGTCTTGCTGCTGCAGCCATCTATCAGTCTGTCTGCCCTTCAGTCTGCTCAATCAATACTTGTATAAATATCTCTTCCCAAGAGACAAACTCAAGACACTACCTTTTTCATTACTGCAAGTAGTGCCAGTGAGCCATGACAGCAGGGTGAGGATGGTGGCCTTCAGGAAAAAGTCACCAAAGCAGAGATTCCTGAACCATGTACACATTTTCACCAAAGAAATACTATGTTGCATTTCCATATATCCCTTGTAACAAGTGTAGCATCTACCCACAGAAAGCTAGAGCAGCACATTTCCATGAAAGGACACAATAAAGAGGATTAATGTTACTCACTTTGATGGAGGAAGAAACTCCCATTTCTAATCTTTGTTTTGTGGCAGTATGATTGATTTCTTCACTGTGTGGTGTGGGGCTGGCATCACTTCTGAATTTGTCTGTATTGCCTACAGCTCCCACTGCTCTAATCTCTTCAGGTTACTTTGCAGCTTGATTAGGTCCTGCTGTGTGTGTGTTATACCTCCTCAGCAGAGCTGTCACCTGTGCATTTGATCACAGTTGAATTCCAACTGTAAGAAACTCCCAACAAAGTCATGTCATGTTGAGAACAAAGTTGTTTGGGTTCCTGTTGCTATAGCTACGATGTCTAAAAAGCCTTGGGAAACCTTGGCTGGAGTTGAGCAGGATGAGAAATTGCTTATAAGTGACTTCATTGTAAGGATTAAAGTAGATCTGTGAGCCCCTAGTTGATCCCGTCAGCTATAGTCTGAGAGTCACTGTTGAAAGGGACAAGTATCCAAATCTGAGAATCCTATGGTTTCTGGTATTTCATTTAATTTTTACATTTAATTCATTATGTGGTAAAGAGTGCAAGGGAAGGGCGACATCTTCTACTGATAATTTCCTGCCTTATCTTCAATAGCATCTCTTTATTATGGGACCAAGGACATGTGCTGTGTTCAGACTTACAATTAAGGTTTTGATTCACCTTTTTAGATTCCCCCTAGGGTCAGTGGAAGGAGATGGCTGTGTAGAACGATTTATCCCACTCATTTTAAGACTGTGAAGTGTTTTGGGGAAGAGCCTACCCTCTCTTCACTAAGTATAGTGAGAACAGAGGCAACTAAAGACTTGATGCCCTACTGAAGTTAGACTAAAAATACCAGGTGAGATAAATCCCATGCGAGATGCCCATGCTAGCTGGCCAGTCGGCATTTTATTGACGGGGCCACATCCTGCCACAAGCTGTTTGGTGCATGCTTTGCTCAGAGGGGCAGTGTGTGGCTTTAGCAACCTGCTTTCTCGTTTCCTCTCTGACAGCAATAATGCCATTTGTGCTCAACCAGTTAAGCTTAAATCACTAAGGATTAGTTTTTCTTCTGTAATTGGACATTTAAGTTCCTTGTTCTTGCAGTACAGCTCTATGCTTGAACCTTGTACCTTTTTAGATTCTGTTTCAACGTTCAACTGCATATAAAATCACAGGAAATATAGTTGGAAGCAAGTTTTTTCCTGCAGCAAGGAAAGACCAACTATGCCTAGAATTATACAGATGCTATTAGCCATGTAAGACATTAGAATACTATCATTAGTCGGGGTCTTGAATAACACAACTATACAAAAATGCTGTGACTGAATACCCATGGGAGGCTGACTGAGAGCTCAGCTGGCCTCCATGGGACTATATCTTACCTTCTTCTCTAAATAAATATATTCTTTTCAAGTTTCTCTTATTTTCAGAGCCAAAATGACTTTTCAGGCCTTTCTAACATTAAAATTGTTACCTGAAGACCAGAAATGACTTGCTGAAGAATAAAAAAGGCCATCTTCTTGAAGTGTGCCTCTGTAAATATCTTAGATGTAATTTCATAAAGGTAGATGGCATCATTTAATTTTTTTCTCTGCTCAAATGGCAGTAGGCCTAGCAGAGTGAACAAAAGGGAGGAGATAGGATGTCTTAAAAATAAATCCAATTCAATTTCTGTATGTGAGTTGGTTGTATTTTATTTACCCAGACATAAACCAGATTCTATATAATCAAAGCTTTGGCTTGTTGCACTATATTCAGTTACTTTCAACAAGTTGTTTTGTGTGAGGCACAGTGTGCACGAGTTTTTGTAATCAATTTTGTTTTCGTCCCCAGCCAAGCTAGAGTAAATAGAATAAGTTTGGTGTTGCTGAAAGGTGGTCGTGCAGCACGGCATTGTGACTGCCATTCAGGGGACACCAGGGTGCTTCAGAGGCACAAACAGTAAGGCTCATGTTAAGAAGCCTTTATTAGGTTTGAATGTGCAGTAGTTTAGATATCTAATATTTTTAAGTGGATGTAGCTAAAGTTCTCAGGAGGGCATGTGGGAAACACCAAGATAAAGTTCTGGGCTTTGCTGTTACTTTTTCTGTCTTACTAGCTCATTATAGTTTTATACTCACTAGTTTTATACTTTGCATAAAGAGACTGTTTTTAAGAACCATATTTGTGCCTTCTCCCTTAAGGTGCAAATTTAATTCTACTTTAGGTAAGGGAGTTACCTTGGAGCTTGAGATTAGAACCTTATTTGGTTTTAAAATAGTGTGTGGTGGGAGGAGGGGTGGAGGGCAGAGGCTAGGAGAACTGGCAAGGCTGGAAATGGAGCACTTGTGATATTTAGTTCTAAATCACATGTGATAGTCTGAATGGACAGATCATAAAGATCTTTAATTTCCAGATGGGTTCCTATAATGTCTTTTTTTGATGACTCAGCTGATTAACAGGATCACATAGATTGATACCAAACTGACTACTATTTCATGAATAATGTTTGTGAGGTTTTTAACCCTTTTGCTGCTGAAGGTCAGTCTTGATTTTAGTGCAACTTACAGTTTGCAGGAAGTCTTCAAATGACTGTTATCTACTTCATAAAGCTCATGTTCTTCTTGCCTCTTCTGTCTCTCCTTGCCTAAAATATTAGCATATTCTAAGTGATACCATTTTTCATGGAAAATACACAGGGCATTCTCATTTTGGAAATCAACCCTTTTTTGTGTTATTTTAATGTCTTCCTTACATTCCTTCTCTTCAAGCACTGAGGAAAAGACCTTCACCATTTTATGACAAAGTGGAGTCAGCACATAAATAAACAGAGCAGGCTCATTAGTGTGTATCGTCAACTGTCAGTAATGGCTGAGAGTTGCAGCTTTGTATATTATAACCTACTTTATTCAGCTGGGGTAAGTTAGGATGCAAGGGCTATTCCCTGTGCTGCTTAAAAAGTGCCAGGACATCTTTAGTTTCCAGCTGGAAGAATCACCAGAGACTAGTAGGAGGGATCTCTGTTTAAACACCTTATTTGAAGGTCAGAACCTTTAACAGTGTAGCAGAAGTACATTGCAGTGTCAGCATTGGTTATGAGCCCAGAGCCTAACGTAGGGCTCAAAACCATGACCTTCTACACCAGAGGCAAGAATGTTACCAACTGAGCCCATCTGACATTAATTAAACCCCCATTAAAAAGGAGGGCTTTTTTCCTAGTTTGAAATGTGATTTCCTCTGCAAGGTTTTATCATGCATATTTTATTATGAATTCTAGCATTTGGACTATAGACCCTGTTCTGATCTTTTGGAATCGCTGTACATGGCATATGTTTCATGCAGATGGGAGATAAAAGGGAGAAAAATATACATATTCATTTTTTCCAGTTTGTAAGATAGGTGGCTATGTTATGACGTTCAGGAGCAGCCTAAAGAGTAAAGTTTATTGTCTATTACCACATACTGATATGGGGAATATTCCATGTGGTACTAATGGGACATGAACAGAAAAACTCTGCAAGGTTTAAGTTCTATGTGAGTCCTCAGGTTTATCCAAAGTTTGAATATCACTTGGAAATAGAATCTGGGAAGTCCCAAGACCTTTCTGCTTATTCTCATGAGCTCCTCTGGGAAGAGTATTTACTCACAAGCCTGTTTTACCTGTAGTATAACACACATTTTCCTTTAAATCAGCCAAGGCTTACAGTAAGTACAGGAAAGCAGCAAGGCAGAGTTCAGTGTCAACAGTGTCTTCGTTTCTAACAATATCTAAGTGATTTATCAGTATTACTGAGGCTCCCAGTCTGATGTTGCAGGGGTTGGTGGTGTCTGGCTGTTTGGATACTGTTTAGGAATTTGGATGCCTGGGCTAGTCTTAGTTCTGCCATTTATTCAGTGTTTAATCTAATTTCCCCATCAGTAAGAAAGAGGGAAAAGTCTTTAAACAACTTCGTAGCCACAGACTGCTTCACATCTTTCAGTGTTAACACACAGT
This sequence comes from Falco punctatus, assembly GCF_963210335.1. NCBI lineage: Eukaryota > Metazoa > Chordata > Aves > Falconiformes > Falconidae > Falco > Falco punctatus. The sequence continues at coordinate 5,070,962 of NC_137591.1, forward strand.
TCAGAATTGCAGTGCTGCCCAATGGAGCACCCTCCCCTCTTGCTTTGGCACTAAGTTGGAGGTCACCAATTACAGGACTTTCCCTTTCAAACATTTGACTCAAGGACTCCTGACACAGCTGAGCCATGTGAATTCCTTCCAGCAGAGGACAGTGCTTCTTCCAGCTGTGCTCGTCGGTTTACTGCTTAGCTGGATGTGGGGTGTGAAGAAAGCTTGTAGACCTGTGATGTTTTGGTGTCTACAAAAGCGCTAAATAAATACAAAAATAAATTTCACCGTATCAGCTAATACTCCTTTTAACAGCACTGCCCTCATCAATCTTTCTTTTGTACATATTCCTCCCTCCTAATCACAGCTTTGCAGTTTCAGACACTTTTATTTTTTCAGCCTTTTAAGGACACACTTTTAGTTCTTCATTTCTAATAGACAACATACAGCCAAACCTCTGCTCCTGTGTCTGTTTCTGAGAAGACAAGATTCATCACTCAGGATTTCTTGACCCTCTGAGGAAAGAAGCTGATCTTTCTTCCCAGCTCTGTAGAAATCCCTAATGCCAAGACACAGTTCACTGGGAAATCAATATAAATAAAAAGCAGTGAAATGTCTTTGTTGTGAAGCAACCTCTTTGCATTGCATGTGAGCTCATGCAGAGGGCACATCCCAGTCGCCAGCCTAACTGAGCAAGTAGCAACACCATTGATTCAGAGTCCATCTTGCTTCACATCCTCTCCTGCACATCGATGCAGCCTTATTCCCCTTCTCAGCTTGTCCCCTTTGGTCAATTGATTAATCATCAATATTACCCACCAAAGGCAGCTACAATTAAACAGACATTAGATGACTTCCCCTCACATTTAATAACACTGAGCTCAATCAGACACCCAACACTTTGCCTGCCTCAAAAAATTTTAGCTAATATCCCGTTGAAATAAAATGCTGTAAATTCAGCACCTGCTGAGGAACTGAATCGTTGGACATTTTGTTAAACACTTTCATCATCTTGCACCTTCATGCTATTGACAGTTCATCTGTGAGCTGCTGTAACTGAGATGTGTATGTATCTCAGAGCAGTCCAAAAGAAACGTCTTACAATGTATATGAGCTAGTTCATTTGGAGACAGAAAAATGTGTGGAACAGAGAGAGGAGAATATCCACATAAAGCCTTAAAATCTGTCAGAGGGGTGCCTGTAAACACAGTGGCATCAGCCCCACAGCTGCTTTATCCTGAACAGGGCAGTGTTAGCTGGCACGGACTCCCCGGATAATCTTCTTTCATTCTGTGGGCTTCATTTGGATCGATCTTATGGTACTTCTCAAGTCTGATCAAGGTTTAATTACCTTTCTTCCCCCATGGGTACCAGCCCCAGGAGTTTCTGCAACAGGGGGTACAGATCAGTTCAGCCCCAGGTTGATGCAGTACTCTGTGAGGGGAGGTCCCTCTCTTACACTGCATGGAAATAAGTATGGCATCTCAGGCCTTGACTTTGCACTAACTCGTGTAGATTATAAAATGCCACTGAACTTCTACCCTCTGCTCGCTGTCAAATGGAGATATTTTAACTTTGCCTAGGTGCAAATGGATGTGTAAGGTGAGGGTGGAAGAGTGTGGAAGGAAGATGAGTGGAAGAGGGAGGAGACCTGTTTTGTTCTGAGTGTCTTTGAACACCCTGATGTTCCATAGACTGTTGCAGGTATGTGGCTCAGTGTAAAACAGCAGAACCATTACTCCACCGTACGTGCTGAAATTGTGCCTGTTTTACTGAAGAGGGAGTAGAATTCATCTGTTAAATTATGTAGTCAATTGATACTAAAATACTTGAATAAATTCAGAGAAACAGAAAGAAAAAAATTATAGATGTGAAGCAATAGAGACTTGTCATTATCATAGCCTGGTGAAAGTTTCTTTTCTTGTATACATTCATCATCCAAAGACTTGCTGTTTTTATAAATTTCCTGCCTGGCAAGTTTTCCATCCACAGATTTCTGAGAGGGTTGAAGCCCTAGAATATATATTTAGTGCCTGCCGACAGGTCCCTAATTATGGCTTGATTAATCACAGCAGTGCCTGCACCTGTCTGTGCTAAACATCTTCATTTTTGCTTTGTGACCCGTGCAGGATATGGGAACACACGTAACAGTGGCTGTGGAAGCACCCAGCTTTGTTTTCTTCTCTGCTGTTAGTTCTGCTTCTGCTGTGACCACAACAAATGATTTCTGTTTTGTGGGAGTAGGGAGCTGCTTTGCTGATGTTTCTTGAGAGGCTGGTACATGCTTGGAAGCTTTTCTCAGGAATTGAAAAGGGCTAAAACCTGGTTGCATTAAGAGTTAATTTTAATGCACCATGCCTTCCACTGAAATAGGTTCCCATCAACCCCAGTGACATCGATGGAAAGGTTCACAGGATTTCCCCTAGATACGGACAAAATGCCTTTGTCTTGAAAGCCATTAAGTACACCGGGAAACCTTGTAGGTCTTGAATTGCTGCAGGCTTATAGGGATATGCAGAACTGTGACTTTGACTTTTTGAGTGAATGCAATAGATTCTTCTCTTTTTATTTTGGAAAAGTCTTAAGGAACTGTTAAGGGTAAAACAGGGCCTTTTCTAGGGAGTAGGATGAGATAGTTTGCACAGGACTCTGCTCAATGCCATGAATAAGGGGAAGGAATTCATAGGGCACTTGAGGGGAACGTGAGACTCGAAGCCATTTCCTACTGGGAAATACAAAGAGCAGAGAGAATCCAGTGAAATGACTGTGTTGAGAAGGGACTCAAAGGAGAGGTTAGAGAATAGTCTTCTGCAGAGGGTCCTTTATTATTTTTCAGAGGAAGACTGAAAAATGAGACACTTGGAAGGGATCCAGACAGAACCAAGAAAAAAAATATCTTTTTTTATACTGTTGAGATGAAAAGGCCCAACTGAAACTACTCTTAGTGAGGAATGGGAGCAATACACATCAGCTTTCATCTAACAGGGCTGAGGATCTGCTTTTCAATTTGGCAACTGGATAATAAATCTGGAGGAAATAAATTTGATGTGGATCAAACCAAAATAGATGTAATGTTTTGCATCCTGAAATGAACACCAGGATCTTAATTAGTACAATACAAAAATTTCTCTCTGACCTTGGAATGAAATGGTTTCTTTTCAAGATCTTGTAAAAATAGCTGAAGAAATGAAAGGTTTGATTCACCAGATGGGAGGAGCTATGCATGTCTCTTTCTTTTAAACACAAATTCAAATATACAGGGAATTATGCTGAGCATCTGCAGTTCTACAGCTAGAAAAGTCTCTGTGCATTGTTACCTTCATTTTGCATGAATGAAGAACAATTCTTCCAAGAAAGCTTATCTGCTAGAATTACATTTTCTTCCAAACAACATGGGCTGTTGTACTTTAGGAAAGAATTTCTGGAGGTAGTAAATAGCTCTATCGAATGCACAGTTCAAACATAAAACAATTTCTTTTGCTGTGGCCCTTCTGTTTTTGAACAGACAAAGGCACATTGTTATTTGGAATCTGTGAAGCACAGAGAGTGTGCTGTGTGTAGCATGAGGCATGGGTGCCTGGATTGCCCCAGCTGGCAAACTGAAGGAGCAGAAGGGAAGGTAGGAGAAGGGAGGCACTCAGTTTAGGCAGAGCTGTAGACACACAACTAGAAAGTTGTTACAATAGAAGTGAATGAAACAATATACAGAAGGAGCACCAAGTTCTGACTGATGGGCTGGAGGGTAAACATCATGGATCTTAAACAGCCTGGAGGGAGGGAGGAAGCTGTAATTGTAGAAGAGTAAAGTTGTGAAGGTGGAAAGGGCATAGGCAAAGTCTGAGTTGATATGACTGAAAGAAAGGCTCAAATATTATGCAGAAGAGAGTTTGCTGTATCTGGTCAGCTTGCATGTGAGAAGGAGGTGGCAGAGAATAAAAGGTAGTGCTGACATTGCTAGTCTGGGAGAAGGGGAGGGAAGCAGGGAGGGAGGAAAAATTAAGAAAATAATGGAGAAAGGCAGGAAGGGGGAGGGTGGAGGATATAAGAAATAAGGTGCTCAATTTTTTCCAAGTTGCCCTTGAGCTGGCAGGGGGGTTACGCTGGATGATGTGCTGAAGAGATTTATGTATATGGTGTAGGGTTGGAAAGGCAGATTTGTGAGTTGTCAGCATAGAGGTGATAGTGCATCAGCAAGAGAGAGCCATGAGAAAAAGAAAGAGCAATAAGCCCAGGCCAGGCCCTGGGAGATTTCCAAAGAGGAGGAAGGAGCAACATCACTAGAATAGACACCAGAGAGCAGGATGTCCACCAGGAAACAACAGCAGGAGGGCCTCAGCCTAGTTAAGAAATGGCTGGAGAGTTCAGTGTATGGAGGGAGCATGAGCATTTAGAAGTGAATTTTGGGCAAATGAATCAGTGTTGTAATTATTACTAAGTAGCTTTATATGACATAAGTTTGAGAGAAGGATTGGCTTTGAGTAGCAGCTGGAGTTCATGGACTGCTGTCTAGGTTGGAGTATTCCAGAGGAAACCTGTACCTGGAGTCAAACAAGCCAAAAGGGAAAGAGGGCAGAGGTAGCTAACACCCAGGAGAAGACAATGACCTCTCACTGCAGCTCTCCTCCATTTCTAATGGCAGTGACATTTAGCCACCGCAGTGATAGATATTTGCAGACTGTCCAAAATACACACATCCCTGTGGTGTTTGCAGTGGGTAATGGGCACCTTATCCTCTCCTAGGCCTTAAGTGTCATCACCTAGCACAGAGCTATGTGCTTGACAACCTGGCAACCAAATTGTTTGCCAGAGTTTGCTAGTCACAGCTCAGGAGCACAGAGTAAACGTAGTTTCACAGCTCAGTCTGTTGGTTCTTGCATGGCACCAACTCCAAACAGGAGTCCCCCTGCTCCATTTTCCGTGGACATCTGCCCAACCTTTTCTTGACACCATGGGCTCTCTCAGTCTATGCAGGCGATGGATATGCCACATGCGTAGGTTAACGCAGGTGTTACAAAGTGCATTGTAGAGTCTGTGCTCCTTGAGTCATGGAGTATGTCTTGGTGTCCTTTTCAGACCCGGGGGTGCAGAGCTGCAGAGTGGCCAGAGATTGTTCTGCTGATAGGTCTGGCCAGGGTTTCTTGCTGGTACACTGTTGTGGTGCAGCTCTGCCTTGTTGTATCTTTCAGCTCTGGTGCCTTAATGGGAGTGGCAGGGCTGTGACCCTTTCGATGCTCATATTTCATAAGTGAGCAGCACAGGCAATGGTTCTGCAGGCTGGGCAAGGAATGGAGGAGACAGCACTCTCAGGACCTAAACTTAAGTTGCTCTCAGGCAGGGGTCTTATCCTGATTTATTTGTCTTTTACTGGGTTTCAGAAAAGCTCTAAGAAGGTTTTAGAGTTCAACCTATGAGGATGTTGTCCTACTAATGGACTCCTGTGTAAAATCTTCTGTAACCCAAGCATCTTTCCATAGCACAGTTGTAAAATGCTAAGATCTGCACCCTGAGGATCATTTGCAAATCACAATCAATTGTAATTTGTGAATAACAGATTATGTTATTGCTCTGATTCACTCCATGCACCTGCTACATACAAATGTCTATAAATAACCACTGGATTTTTTAAAATACCCATCTTTTAGCACAAAGTATCACCCCTATATTGAAGATAAAGATTTTAAGTGCCTCATTTGTATGACTGGGAGAACGTGGTTTTCAAGGCAACTCGGATACCACTTCAGGGAGTTAAAAGACAAGTGTTCAGGAGGATTTTAGCCTTCACAGGTACCGCCAGGAAAGGTACACCCAGTTTTTTTGCAGAAAGTGAAAGCTGAGGAAGGGAGCTTTTGGGGAATCTCATTCACAAGTCCTGATTTTAAGAGGTGCTGAGCGATGCAGCTGCAGTCAGGACAGTGCATGGAAATCACGTAAGTGGAAATTAGATGTCTAGGAAGAGTGAAAAATCCTAGTAGGCACCTCTCTGCGGCTTTAGGTACCTAAATACGTTTAACCAGCTGGTCTTAGGCCATAAGGTCTAAAATGTTAAGCAGATATAAGTAGATAGGTAATTTGATTTTGGCTAGCAGACAGACAATGTGATTTCAAGTCATGTATTTTTTAGCTATTTGAAATCTTCCTCGCCCGTCCCCCCCTTTTGTTTTGAAGCTACTGATTTTAGGCTGTTATTTTAAACTTCTCTCAGCTGGTGACTCTGCTTTCCAGCCCTTCTATTTTATAACCTTTGTAGTCGTATGCATGAATCTAGGCCAAGTTACCGCCCTCTTTTTGCTTTCTAGTGTCTTTGAGCTTTAAAGTAAGCAAAATGCAGCTCTTGTCTGCTAGAGCTGGGAACCTTGGGAACGTTCTTTTGCATTATGTTTTGGGTTTGTTTTTTGGTTTTTTTTTTTTTAATTGGCTTGTATACATTGGATGTGTCGCCATCCATGTGAATTGTTCCCTACAATTCAAGCACAATTACAATAAAATGTGCATAGGGGTTTTGGCCTGGTTTGGAGCATGGCTTGCTCTTGAGTGCCAGAGGAAAGCAAAGGTAGGTGCTGTCACATATCAGGAAGAGATTAAGAAGGGAGAAAATTTTACAGCTCTTCTGTGATCATTGTTCAAAGAAGAATTCTTGTGAAATGAGGATGAAAATCAAACTGATGGCCTGATTCTCCATGGCTGTGCAGCCATCCTTTCCTTCTCTGATTTTAATAAATGCTGTGTTCACCCACACACAGGCAAGAAACATCCATGTGACCACATAGGGAGACCTTTAAGAAAAGACCAATATTTGCATATCTGTTATGGCTATACTCAGTGTTAAACTTGTTTCATTAAAATTTCTATTTGGATAATATGTAAGGTCAATACTGTCACTGTTCTGGAAAGTTCATTTATTTTAAAATTAAAGCTAAATGCAGCAAGTATGATACTCCCCGTGCTTCCACCTGTACAAATCCACTGATCCTGAAAAGTAAGTGAAGGCAGATGTGGGACCAATGTGTTTAGAGATGACGGTCTGCTGTGTGGGGAAAAAAGCATGCTAATTACATGAATTCTAATTTTCATCGTAAATCACTTTTATAATATAGATAATATAGATGCTCTGAGATCCTGCTTTTTTATATTCAAAGGATGGTTATTATTTCTGAGGTCCATTAGCTTTTACACACCAGTTAAGACTGTGTCAATTGCTGGGATTGAGAAAACACAAATAAATGCTTGAGATTACTTAAAAGTACCATGCTTCCCTAAGTTTACCAGCTTCCAAACCTCAAGCAGTCATTTTCAAATGAATTTGCCTGTTGAGAAGGCTGAAGATGGGAGCTCTTATCCCAGAAGAGAGGAAGGGGATAGCTGCTTTCAAAGTCAGGTGTCGGTGGGTTTCCTGGCCTGTTTCTGGGCCATTAACAATTCTTAGGTCCTGTGCCTGGTCTGGTCTAAGTCTTTCCAGGGTTTGGGCTCGTCCGTGTGATCAGTTGTGGATTACAAGTATTGCTTAACAATCCTCAGAATGGCATCTGATCCAATTCTCAGAAATCAGGAAAGGGGAAGAAATTATCTAGGACAGTTACTATGGAAGTCACCTTTAAAGTCTTACAAAAGCTATTTTTAACGTGCACCAAGGGAAAACGTGTATTAAGATGGATCTGTTTTAATTTTAACATTTCTCATGTAAAATCATAGCTTTTTAAAGGTTTCATTTTGTATACAGGAAACTTCTGTGTGTCTGTTCAGCCTACTGAAATTACAAATCTGTTTGTTAAAATGACCATGTTTGTTAAATAACCATAAACTGGTTACAGTAACTTTCACCCTTAAGGCAGCTGGCTTGAAAGTAATCGGATGGTGTCTGTTACCCTTTTCCAAGTTGGTAGTGGTCTCATATGTCAAATGAGCTCAGTGGCTTTAATCCCTGTCCCAGATGTCCACAGCACAAAGAGCAGGGTCTCAAGCAATAATCTTTATGTCAGTCTCAACAGACAGAGACAGAACTACATTCACCCAGGGGAGCCAGAGGCTTTCTTGTCAACAAAGATTTTTCCTCCAGCAGAAAAGAAGGAAATTTTACATTAGAGCTTACAGTGGTTGGTCCTTTCTCCAGTGCTATTTCCAAAAATTACTTTCATTTGTAGATGAGAGACTGAATGAAGTGGAAGTCCACAGCAAAAAAAAAAAGTCAACCCCCACCTTTTTCATTCAACTTCAGAATCCTGGTAGTTGGACATTATTATTGTTTTATAGGAGGAAACTGGATTGCAAAGGTGGGATTCATGATGCTGAATTCAAGCATCTAGAATGTAGCTGTAGGTACCCTTATAGTTAATGAGAACTGGTTTCTCCAGAGAGTGAATGATTGGCAAATGAATTTTCTTTCAGAGCCTGTGGCGATGAACTTTTAGATGCCTAGAGTTAGGCCATGTGAATGCCACCCTGCCCAATAAAAATCTTTGTCGGGGGAAGACAGAAACAGAAGAATCCCACGTCCACAGCTTGATTGCTGGACCATCTTCCTTTATTTAGATTCCTGATCTATTAATGAAGCAAAGCTTTGCAAATAGCTTCATGCATGTTATTAGTCTGGGGAACCTGGGAATGCAGATGCTGTTAGAATGGGTAACACACAGTGGATTTAGCTGTTACATTCAGAAAAGCCACCAGAGCAGTGCTCAGCACCCTTTGTACCTGCTGCAAGCTGGAAACCCAGAGCAGGAGAAACTCACACCCTGTCAGTTTTTCTGTGCTGTAGGGATCAGGGACATGTTTTCTTTACATGAAATTGTGCTGGAGATGAACCTAAGCTCATCGTTCTGAAGGTGAAGTTCTTTTGAAAATTCACTCTTGTGTTCAGGTCTTGTAATCTGAACTCGGCAGTTATGAAACTCAAGGCCAGAAATGACTGCTTCAAATGTATTTTAGAAATGCTTTTAAATGGTGGTTGAATGTAACTAGCAAAAATACTTAAAGAAAATCAAACACAAACATTTCCTACTGAACCAAAACCAGGCAAGGTTTATATAAGGGACAATGGATTTTTCCCTTTAATTATTTTGAGTTATTTCTGTCAGCAAAAAGATTGAATTGGACAGCATTTTGACAAAGTGTATATTAATCTCATGTAAAGAAATGGATTTTGCATCACCTATGTACATATGTGTTTATCATCTCATTAGAACTGATCAAAGTGTGGGGTTTTTTTTAGCTTGGTAACTGCCAAGATCTAAAAGAGGCCTGAATGATGGTAAAATGATATCATCACTTTAACATCAGTGAGCAGGAGTTGTTAAAATGGTCATTTCTTTTCATTGCTTCATCCATGAGTTGAGAAATCCAATCTTATCCTTGTAGTAACCAGTGTTAGCACAGGGGAATGGAAAGGAACATCTGGAGGCAGAAAATCCATGGCATTGACCTGAGGAGGTCAAACTGTGATACTGGCCAGGATTGAGGGAGAGGGGGTAAATGAGGTTAAAGGTCAGATTTGACTCCTGATAGATAAAATGGAGCTCAGGGAGGGACTCGGGGAGTAATAAGGTGTTCCTAACTCTGCTAGCAAAGGGTTTCTGTAAACCTGCAGCCTGATCATTCTTCTGAGCTGGGAGATGAAGACTTGGTTGATTAGCATGCAAATGCAATGGCATGGTAAAAAGTTCCAGATGATTTTATGACTAAGCCTTGCTGCAGGGAAAAACATGTTTGACAATATGCGTTAGAAGAGGAGAGGTGAATGAAATTAGGTATCAATCTACAGTCAGCGTGGTTGGGAAGGTATGTAGCAGGAGATGCAGGTACGTGGGATGTGAGGAAGAGAATCCTGCAAACAGGAGCACAGACTGAAAAGGGGAAGCCCCTGCTGTTTTAAAAAAAGAATACTAGTCAAATAAATGCAACTTGCTGCTTGGCACTAATGAAGCAGATTAATAAGGCTATTGGAGCCCATATGGCCACAGAGATTTCCTTGGACTAAACATTGCTAATGAATGTTTTCAGAAAGTAGTGTTTACGCTCAGACATATTTCACCCTTGGAGTGGCCTCATACGTGAGGTAACTGCAGTGTTTATCTTCATGCATCAGAGGCATCATCTCTCTGTGAAATAAGTATTATTCCCATTTCACAGAAGGAAAAGTGAACCAGAAAAGCAAAGACCAACATTTGCAAAAGCCACCTTTTACATCAGGCCTTGATTTTTCATAATCTCAGAGATTATTAAAAAACCCAAATTTTAAACTAGTAGAATGGGGCAAGGAAGAGGATCAACAGTAGACCAAGGGTCCAAACATGTCCTGGTGTCAGTTTTGTGTGTGACTGTGGGTGTTGTAGAAGAGGTTATTTGGCTACTGCTTATTAGAACCAGCTCTGCTGCAGGCATCCAACTGCCCGAGAGCTGGTGGCAGACCCCATAGCAGCAGAGGCCATCCCCATAAACACATGTGCCTCTAAAAATAAATAACTCATAACATTACCAAAAACGGTTCAGTGACAGGACTCCAGCACAGGTCGTCTAAGTCATGTATCTGGTTAACTCTAGGAGCCTTTAGGGTTTGACCTCCCGACACACTGGCTATTTTTCTTACCTAGTCCTTCTGGCATCCTAAAGGGAGGCTAGTCACATTTCAGTTCAAAATTATGGCCTGGCTGCTTGGGTTCAGGCAGTCAGATGTGAAAACACTTGTTTCATTCTTAAATGGAGATTCAGTTGGCTGAATGTTTGCTGAACAAACACATCTGCAACGATATCGAGAACAGCCACTCCAGGCAGCACATAGAGCCCCTGTTCTGGTTTCTCAGCTCCCTATCCCCACATGCTTCCCTGTCATTTTGAGCTCTGTGTCCCTGTGTAGTCCTGACCAGTCAAGATAAATATATTTTTCTTTTGCTCTTTCTAGAGATGGGGAATTTAAGCCCTAAATTTCCCTGAAAATAATTCTGTTGCAATGTTTCCTGAAAGATTTCTAAAAGCTCTTGTCCCTGGCTGCGCATTTTACATTGCATGTGTGATGCACGTTCAGACACCATTTTAGTTTAGTTGACTTAACATGTACTGCTGCTTTGTTGGGTTTTCCATATAGTGAAATCTTGACTGAACCCAATTCCCTGCCAGCATTAGTGTCTTTAGTCTGGTGAAGCGGCTGTAAACATGAACTCTATTATGTTGTGTTTAACTGTGAGTGCGATGTGTGTTTAAAGGAAGTTACCTTTGAAAATCCATCTCCAAGTACACATTTATCCCAGAAAGCCGAGGAGAATTCACTCCACACCAGCACATAAATGTGTGTGTTGATGCATGTACATGCACATGTGTGTGTGCACCCTGTCCAGAGATGACTCAGAAATACACCTAAAATCATATGTCATCGATGTGAATGGCAAGGTAGGAGCAAAACCAGGTGCATCAGCTGTCTCCAACGCAGTTGCCCTGTGGAAGGAGGCAGACCAGCACCGCAGGTAGCAAATGTCTTTTTCCAGAGCATGGAAGTGACTGGCTTGTAGGCAGGCATGAAGGAAAAACTGTGCATTACTTTCATTGTCAGTCTGCCTGTCCAACGACCTTGTTAGACAGGCCATTAGGATGGACAATAGACCGATATTTAGCTTTTTTTTGTGTGTTTGTGTGAAGGCAACAATTCTTAAAAGGGGCTTATTAAAAAAAATGCTTGCTAGCGTCAGAAATTAAATATACAGGGTTAAGATAGAGAACCATACACATGGAAATACAAAGAGGAAAGAGATAGGTAGATAGACCTTCTTAATCCAGAGCTGCTACTCCTGAGAGAGTTGTTCTTTCCATTCTCAACTGTGCGTGAGCCCTTCCATGGGAGTGCTTTATTTGTGGAGGAGAATGTCCTCCATGCTGGATTCCTTGCTGCACTCTGTGCTCTTGGTGCAAGACAGCTGAAAGTAAAAGAAAGGTAAAGTAACATGCAAGGGAGAAGAGAACTAGAGTAGGATGCTGTGCATGTATTTTCCACCCATTCTCACATTGCTAAAGGACAAGAGAGGGGTAAGAAAGGGGAATCCTCCAACTGTACTCGCAGAGAACGCTTGCTTTTCCCCCGATGCTTGTGCATGTCACTTCTCTTTTGGGTAAAACTAATATTCCTCTTGAGCAGGGTGACAAGGACAACAGCACCCACATCCTAGGAAGATTGTCTAGTAAGCACAAGCTCTTGTATGGGAAATGATGCTGTGGTAGCATTGCTGATTATGTGTTTGGCCCTTCAGCTGATTCAGGATTGTCGGAGTCTCACTGTGCCCTGTGCACAGGCAGAGAAATAAAACATTTTATCATTAAATTATAAATGTCTGAGATTGGCTGAACTAAATTATCACAGTGCATGAGAGCTGTATGATAGGAACAAAGTTCACTCCTAAGCTGTTCATTATTGCAAAGGTTCCTTCCAGTGTCTGTTACACAGCTGAGGTTGGACATTAGTAGTTCCAGTTGCTGGCAGTGTTTGCACAGCAGCTTTAATTATTCAAATATTTTACACTTATGGCAGTTTTTGGACCTTTTGTGCTTTTGGTTTGATATGGTGAATACATCTTTTCAAGAAGCTTTTCTTTTAAAGATGAACAGTAAAGCAACAAAGCCTTTTACATCAACTATACGCGGTCAATAAAGCATTTCTGCAAATTTGGAAAAATTTATATTTTCCAGTTTTTGATATTTGAGAAGTAATTCTTGATTTTGCTTTTTTTTGCTTATTAAGTGGCTGAGGACATCACTGCATGGCAGCAAGTTGAAATGAAAGCAAAGATGAGTTGAAAGAAGGTCATGTTTAGTGAGATTGTTCTGAATTGTGTTAGTAGATAATATCCACTTGCCTATGTAAGCATTTCAGTACTGTTTATCGCAACAGTGCGTGAGTGCTTCTCGGAGATTAATAAGTGTATCCTTGTCTGTTACTCTGATATAGTGTATGGCTGTTTTATTAGGGTGAGATTTTTGTCACAGACAGATCAAAGAGCAGATTCTTCAAAAGTGTCAAGGTGAGAAAACTGGTAGTTTAAGACTTCTCAAGGAAGTCCAGAGTTGCACATCCAGAGCCTCATGAGATTGTCATGTCTCTGTATCATGCAAATACCCTGCAGCTCCCAAACCATGCAGTCAACTTCTTTTCTTTTTGTTGAGGCTTTAGAGGAGAGCATTCTCTTTGGAAAACATTCAGCATCCTTTTCCCTGGCATCAGTCTGTCAGGGTTTCTATTCCAATTCTGCCAGCAAGTGGTCAGTAAATGTGTGATTAAAGTGAAAATACGTATGGGGCAAACAGAAGAGTTGTCTTTTATCATTTTTCCCTGTATCATAGAAAAAATTAATATAAATCTGTGTCAGGCAGGATTGCATGAACAGTAGGTTTATTTGCATTTAGCATTACACTGTTGGCAAGAAGTGTTTTTCCATTAAGCATTTGACCATTTCACCAGCAGATTTTGCTGCCATCATTTAAAAAGAGGTGAACATCATTAAAAAGCCCTCCTAGGTTAAAATGAACAATAAATACAGGTAAGAGTTTGCGCAGAGGAAACAGGCTGCCCAATGCACATGTTCTCAGCTGGGTGCCCTTGTCACAGGTACTGGTTTTGTATCTGGTTCCCCAGTGTGCTGTGGAATTTGAATTCTTCCCTTCACACAGCATGTACAAGCTCTCACACTCATTTTACCTCAGGGTCTTTTGCAAAGGCAAATGGCACTGCTGGAAACTAATCAATGTAATTTTTTTACTCTTCACAGAGGTCTATTAGCAATCATGGCTGCAATCTTGGGCTGTAAATGGGGACAAGTGTATTCCTAAATTCAAACCCAAAAATGTTTTGTGTTTTCTGTAAAATATTATTGCCTTGGCTTGTCTCTGGCCAGCATCTTTTGGGGCTTTTTGTGTTTTCTCTTTTCCCCCAGATGCTGTAGCTAGTTGTCAGGTAGGGAGATGCTGCTGAGGATATTGAAAAAGCTCAAATGATAATGAATAGGAAAAAGCTAACTCTAACGTCACTTCTATTGTAGAAGCCTTGCACAACCTCTTCCTATATATGTGTACAGGAAGAGAGTACAAATATTAGTTTTATTAAATGAGACACAGACACTTCATTTTTATGCTGTCTGCCAATGGAGAAGAAAATAATCATTTTCACCATACAAAGACAGACACAGCTTTTATGGTCTAAAATCCCAACAGAGACAAAGTGCTGCAGGTTTATCATGGCTAAGCTAAGCAAAGCTGTCCTTAGGGCAGACTTTATCTAGTTCTGTTTCTATAGATATTTTGTTGGCCTGAAGTTTACAGCCAAAGAACTAGTTTATGTTAAAGACAATCAAGCAACTTGTTTATAGTGTAAGAATGCGACCTGTGTGATTTGTCAAATCCGATGAAGGAATTCTGTGGAGTAAGGGTGCAGGGTGTAACATTCCCAGGTGACTGCAGGAACCACTGATCAAAATTCCTTTTCCTATTGAGTATTTATATTGAGAGCAGTTAACTTAATTGATGAACACAGGTTTGGCTAAAAGTGTCTCTGGGTGTCAAAGGGAAGCCGTTTGATTTCCATCCCTTGCCCTGGCTCCTCTGAGAGCTTGGACATGAGGGCTGTGGTTTCTTTTATGTGTGCAGCCAAACTGCTTCACTGTGCTCATTTGGGTAGGTTTTAAGCCTAAAACGAGTCTGAAAATTTAAATTCTTATGTACTACAAGAGCTTGCCCATTTATCGGAATAAAAATTATAAGGATCATTAATTTGTGCATATGTAAATTAGGAACTGGAGAGGGTTTTGTGATAACCAGTGGTAGCATGTGATATACACCATCGCAGTCATGCCAAGGATGAAATGTGTTGATTGCCTCCAGGGTTAACCCTGCAGCTTTCATGCAGTGCAAAAGCAGCTTGTTCTGCTCACCATGTGGCACTGGAGCACAGGCAGGAAAGGTCACAGGAGCAATCAAGATCAGCATATCCCTACTTAGGTAGGGACCCCCCGTGGCTGTGGGATTAGCTGCAGAGTCTGAGCTGACTTCAAATACATATTTACTTTTAAATGTCCTGACTGTCTTACAGATATTTGTTGATTCATTAATCTGTGTTCGTATTTGCCATGAACTTGGACAACACTGGCTGTTTCTTGCTGTTCATCTGGTTTTTGTCCTTGCTGGGTTTTTGAAAAATGCAAACAGGAGGAATTAAAAGGTTAGATTATTTTGATAATGTGTCTCCCTGCAGGAGTGAGGCATAATCTGACAGGCTGCTTTGAGAGCTTTTCTGATAGTATGAATTTTAGAAGGATTCTACAAGAAAACTAATAGCAAGCATCTGCAATTATCAGATAATATGTTTTAAAAATATGACTGATTTTCTAAAATATTTCGGGTTTTAGGAGCACAAATTTGGTTGGGGTTAAGAGGAGCTGTACATCTGACCCCCTTTCATCTTATCTAGAATTTTGGTATGTGAATTTAAAGGCCAGACAAAATTTATTCTGTTTTCTCTTTATTGTTCCCATAACATTTGGGTAAGCAGTAAAAGCACATCTGCTTCAGGAGTCCGTGTGTCCCGTCATCGTCCGTGTCCCGCCCCCCCCCCCCCCTCCCCCCAGCACCTGCCCTGGCCAGCACTGGAACAAGTGTGCATCCATGTAGTGCTGTCTCCAAGGCAGGTATTTCTCAGGGAGAAGTCACTGACCTCCTTGTTCCCTTAGTCCTGGAGATACTTGCACTCACGTTGCTGAGACTCCCCAGGGAGGTGGGGGTGCTGATGCCTACCCTGGGAGGAGGATGGCATTTAATCTTATCTTCCTCAACTGACATCCCTGCTGATGCTGGAGAGGAGCTCTGGGAGCAATCCCCAAACAGCAGTGCAAGAGATGTCTGTTTCAGGGGATCCTCTAAATGAATCCTCAACATTTTCTTTAAAAAGAGACACTTCTGCTGGACAATTATGGATTGTGACTCTCCCATTTTTTCCAGAGGCAGAGAGCTTGTGTAAAAACTGACTGACATTTAAAAATGCCAGCAATCTTATTAATCCTTCAGTTTGAGAAGTGTTTCTTGGGGCTTTGTATGTGGAATACCAGTTGGAGGACAGAAGGGTGATGCAGGCTCACTGACAGAACCAAGCTCTTTACACAAACACTGAACTCTTTTAAGTCTTACTTTTTAAAAAATTGCGTTTACCGTGTAAGTTGTGACTAACTGGGAAATGCACCTGTGAAGGTTAGGGCACCTAGTGCCCCTGAGAGTTACAGTTGTGTGAATACAAGCTCCTTTGCGCTCTGTCCCATGGTTGACCCCTTTCTGCCTTGAGAAGAGCCCCTTCTGGGGAATTTAAGGCTGTTCTGGGTTCTTGCTAGCAGAGAGATGTGCTGCTGCTCTTCCTCATAGGCAGGGTGCACTAATGCAGATTACTGTCCAACAGTAATCGAAACGGTATTGCCTGTGTATTGTCCTTATTCCAGGATCACAAGTCAAATTCAAACCAAAGGACAGTATGTGACACTGCTTTCTCTTCTGGAGGATTGAAAGGTCAAGCACATTAAAATGTCTGTTTCCTTTTCTCACTTCCCAGTTTGTGGTAACTGGCACTCCAGAAAAGCTATAGCACTTCTCTGAGGAGACCTGAGTTCAGTTAAGCATCTGCCAGAAAAAAATGCAACCTTTCCCCTACCCCACCTTTTTTATTAGCTATGTTGCAGTTAGTTGCAGGTCTTTTCTCTGCAGTGGAGGCGGAGGGAGGTAGTTTCAGGTGGACGAACTGTTCTGTGAGCTGCCTTTGTGCAGCTCCCACTGCCTTTACTGAGAGCTGCTGAGCAGAATTTGGTCCTAGGCTGGGCTGACAATGCAGTTCAGAGAATAAAGCACGTTCCCCTTGTAACGGCTGCTTCAACAGCTAGCTCTGGCATATGCTGCTGCCAGTTTATTGTTACTCCTTTATCTCAAGGAGGAGAGCTTGGTGCCGGGTGGTGATTCAGACTGCTGTTTTTCCATGCCAGTGGAAGTGACTGGAATCGTGCATGTTTGCTTTGTGCCAGATGTACGTACATTTTGATGGAAAATTTCGGTATTGAAAATCGTTCTCAGTGGTTGGTAAATATATTGTTTTGTTGGATGTAAATCTAGCCATGTGCTGCACATATAGAATCACAGCCAAGGTTACTTCACTTCTAAATCTCCAGTGACCATCCAGTAAATAACAGCTCTGGAAGTCCGGAGTCTATTGACAGAAATATAACTGTAGATCAGTCTTACAGGATTGACTCATGGCAGCAAAGTTAGGAGAGAAAAGAGTGAAGAGGTTTCTCTAGTCAGTTGATTTGGTTTATTAATACAACAGCACTATTGCATTAGCAAGTATATTTGATGTGTAGCAAATGAAAAAATCAGATGCTTTCCAGTTCCTGCCATTGGTATGGACCTGCTTTTTGTTGAAAATGGGAGGGATGTATGAAATTATATTAGGGTAAGAGGGTATGTGTGCATTAGGGTGCCAGCCAGCCTCATATGGGCTGAGCCATCTGTAAGCCATGGGTGCTGGCCACACATTGTGAAGACACAGTCTGTGGGTTAGTGTAAGGTCTTAAATCCTGTGTTTGAGAGCTTTTATTCTTTGACCTGATTCACTGCAAGGGAATAAGTTTCAATTTGGAATAAATTTTGACCTAAATAATTAAATGTTAATCTTACTTTATTTTACATAATACTTTATAATAATGCAATTGTAACATGTTTAGTGTGGGGCACAGAAGGCAACAGTCTACAGAAGCTGACATTTTGCATAGAAGAAACAAAAAGAGGACCTAAGTTTATCTATTCAAACTGATAGCAGCAGTTGGGAAGATTAACCTTTTAATAATGACTTCCCTTTTATGTATTTTTGGGGATGGTCTCTTGCAGGTATTCATTTGTGATACTCAACAATCACATTCTGTGCAGTATGGTATATGTGAACGGAATAGTTTAGTAGGTCAAGCAAATGCAGAAGAGATTGAACCAAACAGGGTGAAAAGAATGAACTATAACAGAATAAGTGTATTGCAGGTCAAGTGCTGCTTGAATGAAGCAATGTACTCGTGTAAGTTGCTAGATACAAAATACTTTCCTTCTTGGGGAATTATCAGAAAATATGCACTCAGTGAACCAGAAAGCTGTGAAATTATTTAAAAAATTAATCCTCAACTGTGAATAGCAAAAATGTCAGACTTATTTTGCATCTAGATTTTCATTCCAGCAAATATAAATTTATCCTTGGATTCTTTTGTCCTGATTTTAACATTTGCTCTGTTTTACTGAATATAGCTTTATACTCAGTCCGTGTTTTCTTCAGTGTCAAGTTAGCATAAAGAAATAAGGAAACAGTTTTCAAGTAGCATTTAAAACCACAATGTTTGTGTTTAGGTATATTTTCAGATGTAAGCCAAATAATTTAATTACTTATCCTTATAAATCTGAAGTTTTCTTTCTTTTACTTGTTGGCACAATCTTCTGTTTTGCACTGGGCTACTTGTGTTGTGGAGGAAGCACCTACATGTGTAAGAAATAGAAAAAGGGATTGCAGAAGGAGGAGTGCAAGGTCCTGCACCTGGGTTGGGGCAACCCCCAGTATCAATAGAGACTGAGTAGGGAATGGATTGAAAGCAGCCCTGAGGAGAAGGACTTGGGGGTGTCGGTGGACAAAAAGCTCAACATGGCCCAACAATGTGCACCTGCAGCCCAGAAAGCCAAACAAATCCTGGCTTGCATCAAGAGCAGCATGGTCAGGAGATCAAGGGAGGTGATTCTGCCCCTCTACTCTGCTCTGGTGAGACCCCCCACTGCAGCCCTGCATCCAGCTCTGGAGCCCCCAGCGTAAGAGGGACATGGACCTGTTGGAGCGAGTCCAGAGGAGGCCATGAAGATGATCAGAGGGCTGGAGCAGCTCTCCTGTGCAGACAGGCTGAGAGAGCTGGGGCTGTTCAGCCTGGAGAAGAGAAGGCTCTAGGGAGACCATAGAGTGGCCTTTCAGTACTTAGAGGGGGCTTGTTAGAAAGATGGGGACAGACTTTTTAGTAGGACCTGTATGATAGGACAAGAGAGAATTGTTTTAAACTGAAAGAGGGTAGGTATAGATGAGATATTAGGAAGAAATTCTTAACTGTGATGGTGGTGAGACACTGGAACAGGTCACCCAGAGCAGCTGTGGGTGCCCCATCCCTGGCAGTGTTCAAGGCCAGGCTGGATGGGGCTTGGGGCAACCTGGTCTAGTGGAAGGTGTCCCTGCCCACGGCAGGGGGGTTGGAATTAGGGGATCTTTAAGGTCCTTTCCAACCCAAACCATTCTACGATTCTATGATTCTGTGCAGCTTGCTGGCCCATGGATAGTACTTGCCCAGACTACAGAATGTATGAGTCTTCTTGAGCCACACAGACTAAAACCTTTCAGTCCTTCAGGAGAGCAGGGCCCCTAAGGCATGGGTGCAGACAGTAGTTATTAGAAAATTTGCCACTGGTACTCTGAGATCTGTGGATCTTCTCTGTAGTGCTGAGAAAAGCAGGCAGTGTCCCTTTGCTGCAATGAGTAGTGTGTTGATTATCCTGTGGCTCATTCCTCCAGGACATGGACCTATTCCAGCTTCCCATTCCTGGTACCTGTCAAAATTTCTGTCTGCAGGCTGTTTGGGTTGATGTTGTAGCTTTGGAAATGGACCTGAATGTTATGTGATAGGCTTATAGGTGTTCACACTTACAAGCTGCACAAAAGGAGATAATGCAAATACCAACACAAGCCTGCAGAGAAAAAGATAACGAGCTCTCAGAATCTTAGTAACTGATCATTTGAGTTATATTCATTTGCTCCTCTACAGCTATGCCCATTCCTTGATCTACTAGATAAATACATTAGTTTCTCACTCCCCTACCAAGGTGTCCTAAAGGAGTATTTTCTCCAGGCGTATTGGAAATTGGAACTTTTTAAACAAGTTGATGTCATTTTGCCAATGTCAATCAGTCTCCATCTTCTGCTTCCCCTTTAGCCATGACATCTTTTACTCCTGCCACACCTTTTGCCAGAATGAACAATTCAATTGACTGGTCTGTTTTCGCTCTTACCTCCACATCCCATTGGCTTGGCCTCCCCAGGCCACCACCTTTAAGAAAGCAGTTTCTCACTCCCTTAAGGCATGCCAGAAGTGAAAGGGAGTTTTTTCTTAACTGCAGCTTGTTCTTCTGCAATATTTTCCTTGTAAATAGCCAGAGCAATTGCAGTAACTAGCACATGGAGGGACCTTGCTTTCCCATTGATGGAAAGTGGCACTTCTGATGTCTTGCCCCTTCCTGCACCAGAGTGTGTTCTTGTTAAACAGTGGTCAGCCACTTAATGAACTGCGCCCAGCCTGCTTGACTTCTCTTCCAGTGCTTGTGTGCACTGGATCCAAAGGGCCACTCCAGCATTTGATACTAGCAGAACGGAAGGACTGGCAGCTTCCAGCCCCATTAACTCCTCTCACAGCCCCGTTCTGAACTGAGGGGACCTGCGTGCATGGCTGGTATTCACAACTCCAGGAGCAGGAGCTGAAATTGTCAGTGTTGCCTCTGTTCAGATGCTGGAGCAGCCAGTATTAATGTTCATATCCTCTGTCCCAGCTCAAACAGCTCGCTTTAAAAACTCTCCTTTGAACTCCTGTCTGCTTCATTTTCCCTGGGTGAAACCGCCAGTGTGTTTCAGTCAATGTCAAAACACCCCTTGAATGAACAGAATTAGGACAGGCTGGGGAGGCCGTTATTGCCCTGCCTACACGGGAGTGATTTGGGACTGATATCATCTGTGCTCTTTGAAAGCTGAGTTATTTCCATGAAGGTGCCTTAGGAGTGTAAAATATTATTAGAATATGCATTATTATTTTGATTTTCACCTGTCAGTACTGACAGTGCAGCAAAGGGCACTATACTGGAAACGTGATCTGCTCGCTTTTCCCCAACATGATGCAGCACAAAACCAGGTAATTGTTACACGCTGCTTTTACTTGGTAGCTCGGTCCCAAAGGATCTTGTATTGCTGGATGACATTGTGCTGGAGTCTCTGTGCTTGATTTTATTTTGAGTAAGTCATACCTCTTTATACATAGATAATGAACCCACTGTGCACCTGGTACAGGCTGCACAATATTATTTAAAACATGAGTGTCTGAGTATGCCTGAAAGTGAAGTTCTCTCATAAGTATAAGCTGCAAACCCTTATTCAACGTTAAATCAAATCAATGTTAATTTGTGAACTAATTAGCATTTCAGGCTTTTTTTTCAGCAGCATGGTGATTTTGTATATTATGCTATGTGATTGTACTGCAGTACATAATTATGGAGCTGAATACATTGTCTCCTGCTGACATGTTGCAAAAGGAGTTTCTTGCAGCAAAGGATGCTCGCTACGTCTGAATTAAAATAAGGCTACATACCCAAGTCCCATGCATCTGACCCATAGTGGAATTAAATGGATACAATGTCAGAATCTAGCGGCCTTGTTGAACAAATGGGCTGAATATATATTAACTGAATTTTCTCGCTCACATTTCTACTTTATTTTAATCAGGAAATGGCAGGATATCCTTTGGTGTGAGATAGATAAGACAGGTATTTTGTGTGGGGAGTACACATCAAAGGAAACCAAGCGGTGTAAGGAGAAATTGTTGTTGTTTTTTTTTAACTCTGAGGTCTGAGTGCTGAAGTACAGGAACTGTTGGTACTTGTTCAGCTCAGTGTTCATTCTTGCCCAGAATCCTCTCCCTGGCAGCAGCCAGCACCAGGCAGCTGGAAATGGTGTAAGAAATTCCATCAGTTGTGTAATAGCTGCCTCTCTTATGGCAAAAAATGATAGAAGTCTCCTCTACATTTACCTATATTTACCTAGCAACAAGAATTTTAATTTAGACAGCACTGCACCTAACTAGTTTTAATAGTATTTATGTTCTTCGTAATCTATATATTGTCTTTGATGACACTGATTTTTCACAAGTAATGTGGTTAAGATAAAAGCCTCTTTCTTACCATAATGCAGAGTGCACAATCTGCCCTGAAAGGGCTGAACATTGCACCTATCTAATGTAAATATATAAGATATATAGTAATGCAGCCTCACTTATGTGTACAGACAGTAACCTTGTTTTAAAAAAACAACACAGAATTGTAAAAGGTTTCTGCAAAATTGAAGATAAGCATGTGCATATGGTTCCCTATGATATTCCTGAGTCAATCAGCAAAAGTTCATGTCCCCAGATAACCTTTGCCCAGGTGAGTTACTGCTCAGCTGCTCACAGGAGTCAAAATATGATTGATTGATTGTTGTGCTGGGAACTCACTGGTCTCCTGCTGATTTTGCCTTGGTAGAGGTGGGTGTGGGACTGTCAGAAACTGTTTTGGGTGTTTGTCTTTTTGGACTGACAGGCTATTCTTGCAGCAGAATGACTCACTGAATCGCACAGAACCATGATTCAAACCCTTCTTCATTATTTGGAGAATTAAACACTCAAAAGTGTTGGAATTTAAATGATCAGCTCTGGCTGTCTGGGTTAGACTCAAGGAGTGAACTGGGACAAGTTATAATTCTGAGATATTGCTTTGGCTCTTACTGTAGGCTTTTTCTGGGTTCTTCATTACTTGATCTGGGACTGATTGTAACTGGAAAGGCTAGAGACTTTTAATTTTTAGTCTAAGGTTTTAGTAATAGGCATGTTGGATCTCTCTATCTGTATGCATTATCTATTGTTTTTTCTTTGAAAACTTTTGAAGGCCTCAACTAATTTCAGCCAAAGCTGGCAGGCCATTAAGTTCAGATGTCATACAAAGAGATGGCCTCTGAGGAAAACACAGCAGTATAGGTCCATTGCTTTGGTAGATGTCCAAGATCTGTAGGTAACAGGCTACATTGATACTCCAGCCCTGAGAAATGTGGTTACAGACTAAGATTCCAAAGGTCCTGACTAACTCATCTGAGAGGCACTGTAAGTTGGCTTTCTCCAAGTCTTGCCTGTGAAATTCAGTTGCCTACAGAATCGGACAAGGTAATCATGACAGTACAGCCACCTTTTTTTCTTTTGTTCTTCAGTCCAGCAAGTCATGTAACCTCACATGATGCAGATGTACTCATCAAATCTAACAGCATTGGCCTTATAGTAAGATAAACACCCTAACATGTTTATTTATTGAACCTGCCCCTCCCCGAAATCAGTGAGTGAATTATCTCTATTAAAATTTAATGAAATTAATTTGATGATTTTTACTTTAGAAGCCCAGGATATCTAGCAAAGGGCTAAAAATATGAGCTTAGGTTTAATGTACATTGTGCCGTTTGTGAATCTCAGCCCACCCATACCGAACTCTCATGCTAGTTCTGGACATCTGCATTATTAGCTGAAAACTGGATGAGAGGACAATTGGTGCTGTTTTTCAGTTTTTACCATAAATTTCTTACACTTGTATGTTTAAGGTGTTTAAAAGGTTCAACATTTCTCCCCGTTACATTTCATGCTTGATTGTACGCAGGGCTAACTTTGTGCAAATACCCCAATGTGCCAGTATTTTCAATGCAAACAGCAGAAAGTTGAACTATTTAGAAAAGCACAATTGAGCCCAAGAATCATACTAATTATATCCTTGGTTATTTTCACACAGAAAAATATTTCAATCTACACTCTATGTTTATATGCTAAAGATGTTTCTTCTTGTCTGAACTAGCAAATATGCCTCAGGGAGCTTTATTTTTGGTTACGCATTTAATGCAGAACATTATTTGCATCACAGAAAGATCACATATCTTCCCCTTGCCCATTTGAGCTTTTCCATACCAAACCTCAGGCTTTCCTATTATTTGTAAAATTGCTTTTGTTTCCAGTTGGGATCAGATTTAGAAATGGAAAGATCAGGGCATATTAGAATTTGTAGCTAGGGGAGAACTCTGCTCCAAGTGCAGAATGCTAAACCATGATGGGGAAGAGGGGATGCACAAGACAAAGGAAATGGTTTAGAACAGGTTTTTTGGTATCTGATTGCTATTACCCTGCAAAGGAGTTGAGGACAGGAGGAATAAGGTATAAAAGCAGGAAAAGTGAAGTATATTCTTAAATGGTGTAGATAATGATTCTATAAGTCCTGAATTTTGAGGTAAGTGATTTTGTCTATTTGGGAAGAAAGCTGGCACTGGTTTAGCATTCAGTTGGAAAACCTCAGGACATATTTCAGGGAGAAGGTACAGAGAAAATGTTCGGGTTTAGTTATTCATGGAAAAATTGTAAGAATGTTCCAGTTTGTGCAGCCAACACTGATCTGCTTAACTATTTCCCTGTCATCTCCCTGTTTACAATGGATGTATAAATTAATTTTTAATTGGATTCTATTGTTAGGAGCAGTTTTTTTTTAATTCCAGGCAAACATCAAAAAATGACTGGCAACTCTAGAGATAAGGTCCGCTCTACTTTCCAGCAGCAGCTGCAATATCAAAGGGGTTAATTTAGATCATCAAGGTTTCATCTTCTTGCCCTCTAAGGTCTGATTCATAAAGCTGAAGAGATGAATTCAGAAATTTCCAGAGACAAATGGGGGAGAAAATCAAGATATATGAAAAAAAGAGGGTGGAAAATTAAGTTTTGTCTCAGTGTATGTGGTTACCAAGCAGGGCTTGAAATTCACTTATGTTCTTGTGCAGATAAGGTGTTGAGATGTTTCCCTCATATCCTGGGCCAATTTTCAATATTGAAACAGATCAATGATCCATTTAGTCTCCATCACTGGCTAATGCTGGAAAGAATGGCAGAAATCCTTGATGATGCATTTAACAGTTAAAAACTACAGAGATGGGATTGCTTCCAGCTAGTGTTTGTCTTCTGCCCCTAAAATATAAATACTAATCAGTCACTATTGTAATGCTGTTCTAGTTCATGTATTTGTATATGAAATTGATACTAAACAACTTGCTGAGCTTTTCTGAGTACCATGCTCTGCTCTCAACATCCCATGGGTTCCAATTCAGCAGGTTAATTAAACTACCACTGTCTTTAACAAAACACCATCTTTCTATTAACTTTAATTTAGTTTTCCTCTAAATAAGCTTTTGAATCTTTGTGAAAAACAAACAAACAAACAAAAAAACCAACCACAAAAAAATACCACCACCACCACCACCAAAAAACAGCAGCCAAAAATTGTTATAGTTCTAAACCATCCAGCTCAGAGACTACAAGGTGTAATGGACAGTTATGCTTGAATCTTCTTCTTAACCAAAAGGAAATAGGCAAAAGTCTTAATGTCTCCACTGGGACAATTGTTAGCAGTATGAGCTGGATTCAATCAGGTTTTGCTTTCCACATTCTGAACAGAATTCCAAAATTTGCTGATCTTTTTGCTAAAGCCTGAGATGATGAAGGTGGTCTCAAAAGCTTCAGAGGTAACACTGGTGCTACCTAAAACCATGCAGATGTGCCCTGTTGTGGAGACCACTGGATATAGCTATGCACCCTAAAGCTGTGGAGATCCAAGGAGCCTACGATGTTATTTTCAAAAGAGTAGTTTTAAAGTGGGGCGTGATAAATCACTGTTACAGAGAGAAAGAAAATCATCTGTTCTCTGTTTCTCTGGTGGAAAGGATGTGGTGAATGATGCTGGGCTTAAATATGCATTGTGTGGCCATAAATTCAAAGGGAAGGTGAGTAGAAACAGAGGCAGGGTCCCAGCAAAGTGCTGGGTTATTATTCCAACCAACTCAAGACAAATCTAGGGCAGTTCCACTGATTTTTTTTTTTTTTCTAAAACTGAGACAAACATTAAATACTAACAGAGGTGGGCTACTGGCAAGCCCAGGCGGGTGGATGTGTGCTGGTTGATTCAGGCTGTGGGAGTTTATGCTTCACTTGCTCAGTCTCCTACCCTTGTGAAACAGCAAAGGTAGCACCAGGAGTACATGGGTGGGAGAGGAGGGATGCTGGCTTAGAGAGGCACTGAAGGGCATGGGAACACTGCAGGAAAACAAAAACTCAAGTCTAGATGTTGGTTATTTCTACCACAAATGTTTTCTGCTATTCATTGTCCACTTGGTTATTTAGATTGGAGTTAAAACTCATGTTTGCTTGGTGCAAGCATGGTGGAGTTTCAATATTGACTGAAGCTGCACTTATTATTCTACTACATCATGATGATCCATAATGGTAGACATAAAATCAAGAAAACAAAATTTAGCCAGGACTTCTGGACCTTGTATTTAGGGGAAGAAGAAGAGAGGGAGGGCTTGGCATGGTGTTCTTTGATGTGTTTTTACTTGAAGGCGGGAGGAGAAAAAAGATGGTTTTGTTGCTTTGAATCAGTTATGGGAAAAGACCAAGCCTTTGTATATCATCCTCATGCACCCTGCTTTATGTCTTAAAAATGTTATATGCTCTGAGAAAGTACAATTTGTAGAGCAAACAGTAGAGTATTCTTTAAATGTAAAATAGGCTTTTAATTAAAGAACCAAAGCCTGACTACATTATGTCTGGATTAATTTTACAGTGGTACCAGCAGACAGATAACCCTCTTTCCTTCACAGCCAGCAGCCAGCTGGTAGCCCAGTGAGAGCCCTAGATTTAACCTTTTAAATTTTCTTTTTTAAATGCTGATTTCAGTCCTATGTGGTATATAGAACAGTTGCAAGTGTAGACACAAAACCAGAAAATGCTAGTGCTCTTTTTATTTTTTTTTGATTACGCGTGGCAAAGTCCAGGCTGTTTCTTCCTGCTTGCTTTTTCCAACACAAAGGACAGAAACAAGCTAAATTTTTTACCTAGAGAATACTCAGCACAGGTGTGCAGGCTGAGGGATACATTTCCTGAGTAGTGGGGAGGGGAGCAGTTGTTAGCCTGTTTGAAATTTTGGGATTTGTTAATTCTTACATTCCTGACGTGCCTTAAGTTATCAGATCACTTTGGTTTATTAGCAAAAAGAAATTGTCTCTGTTGTTCTGCTCTTTAAACTATACATTCCAGCAAATTATAGGCATAATGTAAGAGGTGTCTGGATCTCTCCCTGAAGAGGTAATGGGGATGATCGACTGCAGCAATGTGTGAGGAAAGCCTCTTCACTTCAGCTCTACCCTGACAACTACCTCCAATAGTTAGGGGTGTCTGGTTTACTGTGGTAGCTGGTTTCTGTATGATGGCACAACTGAGTTACAGACAGTGGTATGGATTCAAGTTGTTGCCTGTGGAATTGGAAGCCTACAATTATGCTTCTTCTCCGACTAACACATAACTTTTAGCATAGGGATGCTCCTTATTCTATGAGACACCTCTGCAGGAACCTCGAAGTGCAGGGATCTAAATGACCTTCTTCCCATTCTGTTTCTTAGGTCTAGAAGAAATAAAATCCTAATAGTGGTCTGTAATGTATTGAGGGAGGAATGCAGACACATAGAAACCAGGATTAAGTTCCGATAGCATCTAAGTCTGTTATCTTTTTGCATTTGCTTTTTATATTGTGTGTGTCTGTGAATCCACACGGTTTTGTAAATTTCCCCTTCCTGATGTATATCTCTTTGTTCTTTGAGAAAAAAACAGCGGAGAATGTATGTATTGTTGAACTGACCTCCTCAAATTCAGTCCACAGCCTCTAGGAAGTTAAAACAGAAAGTCGTGGAGCACCTGCACAGATTCTTGTTTACTTTAGAAAATCCTAAAGATTTAATAACAAATGTTGTCCTTGTTTATTTCTGAGCTTTCTGAAACCATCCTTGCAGAGAGAAGACTGTTCAATGTGCTACATTTTGAATTAACAAGTTAATCTATAGCTTCTTGCTGAAAGTGAGGGGAAGCAATTACTGGTATGCATTAGATCACTTTAATTCCAGGTATACATTCAGCTATATCTTCATTGGCCCAAAGAAGGGCTGGGGTTTGGACAGAGAGAGTGAACAGTGATTAGCCAAAGCAGCCCATCTTTCTTTCCATCATGAAGTTTTAATCAGTTACTGTCTTACATGACATTTTTCAAAAGCTATTCATTACTCTTAAAAGATGCTTGATTCTGTGACAGTGCTGACTGTGTTGTCTATTGTTGCTGCTTTTGCAGACAGAATGGTATTTGTTTATGTGTCATATCCAAGAAGATGCCATTAACTGAAGTTCTAGATTCAGTAGTCTGATGCCAATATGAAAATGACTGATGCTGACCTATGTAAATGATACAAATCAATTAACAAGAGTTTTTCAATTATTATATAGTATGGGTGACCTGGTATGAACAACCACAATGCCCTCTTACGCAGAGCAGCATTTCTGTTTGCATTTTGTTCTAATTCTTCTTGGCACAAATGTTTCTTGCACAGAACTGTTATAAATCAGGCATTCTGAGTTGCTGGGATTTGCCTCACCTGTGGGATGAGAGTTTGTCAAGGCAGGGCACAGGCTCCCTCCTACCCCTGGAAAGAAGCAGAGCATACTGCTATAGCTGTGTATCCCTCCTGCCTGTCCTCCATACTGTCTGTGGAATTTCTCAGTGCTGTGGGGCATTTTCAGCTTCCTGTCTGTGTGCTCCTAGAGGTGCCACCTCATTTGCCAGGCCTGCAGCCCATTATCCTTTCTGGTCCCTTCCCTCACAGCATCCTCAGAGCTGTGCAGTTTCTGATGACCTCCTACTTCTTTTGTCCTTTTTGGGTCCCAGGGTAAGTGAGGAAGAAGAGAAATTAATGAAGATGAAGCTCATTAAAAAAAAAAATCAAGAACTGCTAATTTATGTGGTGGAATAGTGCAATGTAAATTTTTAGCCATTACAAATAGGGAGGGAAATTTGTTTATTTAGTTCTACTCTTTCTGCACAGCCGTGGGTTACTTTGGGTGCAGGTTGTTTCCCATGGTTACCTAGTGCTCTATTAGCACATGCCCCACTCCTTGGACCTCATCATCAGATGTAATTTATCTCACTGTGCCATGCCATTACTGAAACCCACTTACTTCAGGCTGAATTTAGCCATTAGTCTATAAATTTCTGGGTTTTCTGGCTGGGTAAAGAGTCTATCATGAAAAATATGAATTATTTAGAAACAGAATTTCAAAAGGGAGCAGGTAGAAAGCACCTGTGACTGGGAGAAAAAACAGTCTTCTCCAGCTGCAGTGTTTTGATTAGCATTAGAAATATACATTTCTCCAGCACATGTGAATCACTTGGTTGCACTTACAGTGCAAAGTCATTTTGAGGCAAGCACCAGAGCGGAGGTGGTGTGTGGTGCCTGGGGAGGTGCCTTAGGAGGGGAAGCAGGAGTGTTGCATGTTAAGGCTGTGGCATGCCTATTTGGGGTGAATCTTACAGTGTTCTTTAAGGATGAAGCCTTTTTCCTGCACACCCTGTATTTACTAATGCAGTTGACTTGCAGAAGTAAAGCTAAGGCCATGAAACTAGATAACAGAGGAGCTGCTTGGTAGGCAGCCAGGACACATTCCTGGAGGAAACTAAAGTAGGTACAGAGGCAATAAACTAATGGGAAACACTATGCCTGCTAATGAAAGGGAAAATAGTGATGAGGGAGTGTGAAGAGGGATTATTACTGAAGCATTCACACTTATTTGCAGAGCTCCTGCATTTATATTCAGATTACTTGATGATACGCTGACTCATGGAGTTTGCAGAGTTACTCTTTTCCATGGTACAAAACTACCAGGTGATTTTTTTCTTTTTTTTTTTTTTTTTTTAACCAACAGTTTCCAAAGGTTGGCTTTCTTCGCTTATAGTAAATGTCCTAGTTTTAAATTCACTAGTGTAAGGTGTCTGTCTCTGTCTTTTACCCCTGCCTGTACTGAACTGTGTGCTTTTTGATGTTGAAAAAGATATCTTGCACAGATTGCGCCTCGCAGTTGGTAATGAGGAGGAGTTATCGTCACTGTGCTATTCTGTCATCTCAGTATGCTTTCTGTAATGTGAGAGGATTATTACTGATGCTCTGCTGGCTCTATTCATTGTTGTGAATGAATTATGCTTTTAAGCTGGGCATTAGCCTAAAAATACCTTCGGTACCTTAAGTGGGGATTATTATTGCTGGTTGTGTTTATGGTTGTTCTTAAGAGCCCACCAAGAATGGAGCCCCATTGTGCCAAACACTGTACGCGTGTTGCTCTCTGCCCCAGTAAATGTCTGTCTAAAAAGATATATTTAGGGTAGGGCCAGAGATAAAGCATACAAACAGAGTGATTTCACACAGCAAATACTTTTCTGCAATGGATATACAAAGACTGACATCTTTTTTCTCCTGATACTTTGGTTTGTCTGAGGAAAGGAGAGCATCTCTCCCCTGTAGTGTTTTGGGGTATGGGGTAGAGTCCTCCCACCAGGTATCTCAATGCTTGCTTTTACCAGCTCGTGCTGGCTGCAGTTTTATTTGCTTTCCATGGACTTACCTCAGGTGTCACAGGATTTTGGGGTGAGGGACAGTGGGGAGGCGAAGTCAGTGAGTGGTACCATGCAAGTCCAGTTTTTTTTCTCTTTAAGTTTGTCAAGGTCTTTTAATGCTGAATTATTGAGTGTTTGAATCTGAACATGTATTTCACCATAAACAGAACATTTTAGGGAAGAAGGTGAGGAGTTAAGTTACTCAAGGCATTGCCGTTGGATGGCTTATGGGGAAGGCTGTCGGGAGGAAACAACAGAGAATAGTCCATGGGCTTTCTCATTTGCAAAGATTCAGTTGCTGTCTTATTTCCCCCATCGTAAGATTGTCTCTCTGAGTTTTCCAGGTGGATGCATCACAGGGGCTGGAATGTAGCCTGACAGGTAGAAATCAAAAGCAGCATGTCTTAGTGATGCTTTGTCAACTGTGAATAACAAGAAACATTTGGGGGTTTGTTCTGAAAATCCAGATGCCATCCATTTTCAGCTCTCAGCCTCTGCTGCCCTGGGCAAACCTCATAATATGTTACGGGCGGAACATTTGCTGTGCTGTGTATTTTGCTCCCACAGACATTTGCCTAATCTATCTGTATGCAAGTCTAAATTGGGTGTCAGCTTCTTTCTGGAATGAAATCTCTATTGCCCTTGTAACCTGAAATCCAGAGGACAATATTGAACATGTTCTGTGGCCGATTTGTGCTTAACTCTTAATAATTTAGGTGACCAATTGCATGAAGTTAAAAAACAAACACAAACTCTCTAGAGCATTATGTTTTTGCATAGTGATGCTGATAAATAAACCGACAGTGGAGAGGGTGAGACCAGCAGCAATTAGTCAGAGCTTGGTAGTGACCATTCCCCTGAAAAGGCTGTGAAGTCTTGGTGCATATAATGTCCCTTTTCCAGTCGAGCATCATTTCCAGTACGGTCTGTGAGCAATGGTTTAAATGTATGTTACTCTGGGGTGTGTGTCTATATATGTATGTTTATACATGATCTGGAATTACTTAGCCTGAATATTTCAGGATGATTGTTTGATATAGCGATGTATGTGACAATATATAGATCTATTCATTGAAACAACAACATTCAGCGTTTATATAAGTGTTGCACGCTGCAATACACTTACACTTGTATCACTGGGTATGAAAAAGTATACCATGCCTTTTCTTGACAGTGCACTTCAGAATATATTATAGGAGTAATATTTTACCAGCCTAACTCTCTTATGATACTAATTTCTTCTGCTTCCATTCCTCTTTCTTTTAAACTTTGAATACCAAAAGGAGCAGATTCACCACAGGACTCTCTTCTTTTACTGTTTAACATAGGTTGTGTCTTTATAGATGTAACAAAAGTTTTGTTCTTCATAAATTTCATATCAATGAGCTAGTGGTAAGCTGTTAATTAGAGTAGCCTTTTGAACTCCAATTTTCAGCTGGTAAGAATGGGAGAAAAAACAATGACATGCAGGATAGTGCCATGCAATTTCTCCAAGTAAAGATCAGTAAATTTTCTGACAAGGCTTTGATGCTGAAATGCTGCCTTACTCATAGTAAACACCCAAGTGAAGCAAATATTCCACCTATCTGACAGGCCATGAATGCTTCCATTAGCATGGGATAATTCTAATGCATTTAGTGTGTATGTTTAATGCTAAATGCATTAGCACTTAATGTCAGGAGCTTGTGACCTGCTAGAGTCAAGGGGTTAACACAAATTAAGAATTGCAAGAGAGATTTGTCACTCTTTATAGCTTTGTGTTAGAAGCC
Organism: Falco punctatus; assembly: GCF_963210335.1. Taxonomy (NCBI): domain Eukaryota; kingdom Metazoa; phylum Chordata; class Aves; order Falconiformes; family Falconidae; genus Falco; species Falco punctatus. The sequence continues at coordinate 5,103,076 of NC_137591.1, forward strand.
TTAATTTCATTACTGAAGCTTACTCTGTAAGGAAAGAGTATTATTTTTCTGATATGCTCTTTTTCTTTCTTTTGAAAGTAAAGACCAATTACCCTGCTAGCATTTGCTACCACAGGAACACCTCCTGAGAAGCCCCACTCTTAACATCATGTAAATATACCTAGTAATGTAGTAAAACCTGCAGAATGTTACCTAAGAAAAATTTAGCTACCCAGCCTAATTAACAGATTAACATTACAAAATCAAGTCTGCAGTGGACACCTGTGCCTAAATGTGGGCTTTCATTTTCTTGTCCTCTCTAAAACCAGAACATTTTGGACTACAGCTGCATGAGAGAATGAGGCCAACATGTGAAATACAGCAGCCACAACTACAGGGAGCTTTTCCTCACCATCCAGTGAGGGTTAAGCAGCCCTTAACCTTTCCGCTTGACCTTGCCCCTCTTGATACTTCAGCAGACAGTGGCACAGCTGTGCAGTGATCCTCAGTAGGGATCAGCCCAGGTGAAAAACAACATGGGAGGGGAAAGTGGCATGACAGAGGGGTTGGCTTAGAGTCTGGAATGAGCACGGAGGGATGAGCATCAGTTTTGCCATATTGCTGATGACTGTTAAACTGCACAGAGCTTGCTTTATTATTCAGTGAGATATGAGGAAGATGCACCTGATCTCTTTTACAGCACTGCTAAGCGATACTGCTTCATTGCCTTAATAGTAATTTCTTCTAGCAGTAGTAGTGTTAAAGTCAATGGAACTGCAAACAGAGCATAAAGAATATGCCAGTCTCGGTAGGGTCAGGATGAAGAGCTGTTGTGTTGATTGACCTCAGGAAAAAAATATTTTGAAGGGTTTTAAAAATTATTTTAATTAAAACATGTATTTTGATGAGTGGAATTTATGCTAATTGGCACTTGTACGTCACCCTTGTTCTAGAAAAAGTTTTAGAAATCTGAAAAACTTCAGCTTCTCGTGGTGCTTCAGTGAGATGATGCTTACCTGTTCCTCACAGAAAGGCAGTAAGGGAAATGTTTGCTCACCCATGGCCAGTGTGTCAGGGCCCAAGCACACCAGCAGGTCTTAATTGCTCTGACCAGGGGATTCCCTGCAGGCGCCTGCTGCCAGGGCTCCGTTTCAGCTTGTCCCTGGTCCTTGCTGAGCCATGGCAGAAGGTAACGTGGCAGGAAAGAAGACTTTGTCACTTGATTCCTGCTCAGACACCTTTGCTCTGTTTTCCTTGAGGGCATGTTCTTGTGCTTGGTACTTTTCTACACTTGGAGTGTTTTGCTACTGATAGGCAGCTGGATGCACAGGTGTACTTTATGCAGCATATCTTGACTCATAGCTTGTGGGCCAGGTCCAGCCTGAGGAACACCTATGTGATTTGCTACCTTTTCCACAAAGGAGGAGTAAATACTGCTCTAAGAGCAGACATCTCTTGCACCCTCCCTCTATCTCTAACGTTTCCTGCTGAGATCTGGAGGTGGATCTCGGAGGGTCTGATCCTACTCTTACCACTCTGTGAAGAATTGCCTTGAGATCCCAACAATTTGTTTCCTTCTGTCACTACATCACTTCCCTGCCCCTGTGTCTCCCAGCTGCAATCTTGGTTCTCCAGCACACGCATGCACCAGTAATGAGGCTGGGGGTACAACTATGGCTTCTGAGAGGACCAAGCATTCATCTCTCTAACTGAAAGGTTGAAGAGCGTGTTTCCTTTCCCTTTCAAAGTATTCTTAACATCTACCCCTTTCAATAGACATGCATTGTTGCTAACACGCCAGCGTATTTCTAGGGTTATGGCTACAAGAACAAGTTACGACAGGGAAGGATGGAGAAGAGTTACACCACAAGGTAAGAGCTGGCTGTGGAGCAGCTCACACAGTGTAGAGCTGCACTGCTTTACCCTGCAGCAGTTTGTTCATGTAGTACCCTGGCGCTAGCCTCATTAACCCTGCCATGTCCTCAGAGTACAAAGCTATCAAATGAGACAGTCCAACATTTTCTGTGTGTGGAAGAGCTTAAATTGGTTTTTCTACTCCTAGTCTGAAAACCAGCCAACTGATCAGTTATAAGCTACGTGCTGGGCAGCACAGTGTTAAAATGCCTATAACCTAAGATGTATCAATAGTAGAGCCTAAACTGACTATAAGCAGTATGTCAGCATTGAACATTCCTCTGTTTATCTTTAACTGTTTGCCAAGGTATCATTTCACATTAAGGGGAAAATCCAGTTAAAAATCTATTCATGGGAGAAAATCAGCACAAAGTATCTACTGGTAAAGTGTGCCTTGATTTTAATTTTTTTGGCTTTCATTTCGTGAAGTGTTAGATAAGTGGATAAGCAACAGAAATTTTATGATAAAGTTGTCTGTGCTCTGCATTTACATTTGGGTAGTAGTTCCGGATGAGAAACCAAGCCCTGTGATTTGACATGCGCCTTGTGCTGACTGTCATAGCCTTTTCTGAGAGTCTGATTTAGTTGATTTTGGATGAGGTGAAAATTAATTAACAGACACCAGCATGAATGCCTTCTCCATGAAAATCTGAGCGGTGAAGTAGGATGCATGGTGTAACAAATAGGAAGTAAGGATAACTGCTGATATGAAATGAGACAGAAACCTGGAGCTAGTGGGAGTTTTATCCTTATTCTCTAATAAACCCTGCAGTATATGGCATCAACAGGACATCAGCAGGACAGCCTCCTGCAGCAGGATGGAGGTGAATGTCTAGGATATGCAGGTGTGGGCAGGAGCCATTTCCCAGCTGTGGCCTCTTAACAGTCTCTGCAAAACCAAAGGGCTTTATCAGGCCTGAGGCTTCCCACTACACCTGGCCCTTGAGAAGTGTTAGAACTACTCCTCAGCTGGCCAGTGGCTATGATCACTGCTTTCGCTCTCAGTTTCTTCTTGGGCCTTGGGTTTTATTTTGGTCTAACCTTGGTTGCCTCTCCATTCCCCTGGTCGCTAGCTCTGGCTGTTAGGCTGCCCTGCTAATGCCTTGACCGCAATGACCCCTGGCCTAGCTGTCTGTGCTCTATAAAATGAGACCTTTTCTTCATCATACCTTCTTGTTTTAGCATGCCTTGAAACTGAAGAGAGTGATAAATTGAGCTCAGGCTGTACCTTGGGAAGAATTACAGCTGTCTGAACAACCATGCATGCAGGGTGAGTGTTTTCCTCTGTACAGCGGCATTTTAAAGAGACGTTTGCTTAATCCAAACGCTTGTATTAAAAACATGCATTTCAGTAACCCTTGTTTATTAGTCTGTACAGTATTTTGCAGCTGAAATTGTAACACATTTTACTGTGGTTTTGTATGTTGTTTGCGAAAAAACCTCACAGAAAAACCCAAAAAACCTAACCCACCAAAACTGAAAAAAAACCCACCACAAAACCCAAAAAAACCCCAACCCACAAAACTTGACAAAATTTCTGATTTCTTAGCTGCTGTACCAACTATATAAATAGTCTTGCATATCTCGGGTTTTTTTCGTCTTTGACCTCCCCAATATAAATTTCAATAGACAAATTCAGATCACAAACAAAAAAAAAACTGCTTGCTGTTTGTAAAATGCATATAGTTGCATTGTAAATTAGTGTAATGGATGTAATCCAGTAACACTACTGTCAGGATCACTTTCTTTATGCTTGTTAAAATTACATATACATTTAAAATAGATTTATAACTGTCTGTTTCTATATCCAAGCAAAATCTGGCATTTTACTAGCTGTGCCTTTGGTAGTTAAGGCTTTTGTAGATCTTTTCATGCTCTCTTTGTGGTTAGTGAGAACAGGGACTGTTTTGAAGTTTCTTCTTTTTAGGATCTGCAGCTAAAAATGTGCCTACTCATTTATGTTAGTGCCACAGTTGTAATTTATTAAAAATATATATAGATGGGATGGAAACTTATACATATGGATTCATGGAAACTTCAATTTTCTTTATACTTACAGCAAATATTCTAACTCCAGGTTGAATTTTGCTTCTAAAACTTGAGTTTGTTGGATAGCCAAGAGACCACTAAGTTATCTGTGGCTTTAATGATGCTTGCTTGTACTGTCACACCTACCAGTGATGCATGTGCTTGGCATCAGCAGCTCTTCCAGCGGTGCCTTGCTCAGGCTGCTTGGTGCTGCTGGTCACTGCTGGCACTTTTGGGTGCTGCTGTTTGTCCAAGGACTAATAGTGGGAGGCAGACTTGCTTAGACTTGTCCAGACATTCAGGTCAGCTTGAAACTGGCTTAACAAACCTTTATTAAGTCTGTGTGATGAAAGGCAAACATCACCCTAGGGAGTTGGGATCAAGCAGATGGAAGCATCCCATCTTCCAGATGGGAAAAATCTCAAAACAGTTCCAGCTAGAGTTCATCTTTATGCAGCATAATCCTCTTATGCATCCACCTATTTCTTCTCCCACTAAGTGGTGGTTGGATATTTCATTCGCAAAGTGTGCATGCAAGCTTCACTTACAGTGCATGCTATGTGTTCAGTGTATGCTGTATGTATTTATATGCTGCAGTCGTGCACTTCCCATTCTGTATCTCTTCATCCACATGACACCACAATGCTGTGTACAGACCTTTGTTAATCCTTGGACAGCCGACATTCACCTTGTTAGCCTGTCCCGCAGCTGTTGATCAGTCACTCTCAAGCTCCCTTTTTTCCCCAGCTGCACAGCTACCATGATTAAACTGCATATTCTTACGACCTTCATAGAAGTGTTCTAACCTGTTCCAGGAATGATCTGAAAAAATGGTTGGAACTGTTTTCTTGCCTGTTTGCAATAATCTGATGGCAGCATGTGCATCTTTGTATGCACAAGTCTTTGGGGGGTCAAGGCCTCACTGGTGTCTTCCAGGTTCATCCAGCATCAGCTTGAATGAATTACTGCTTCATGCAATCACCGAACGGAGAAGGTAGTGTGTTCTGGCAGAGCAGAACCTCGTGGGCAGTAATTAGACGTAGCATCTGTAAATTACTTTGCAAACCACATCTGAAAGGTGCTAAAGAAGCACCTCTACAGGGATTATTAATGCATACAAATAAAATGAAATTTTGAATGCTAAATAACTAAACAAAGTCCAAAGACAGATATTAAAGGTGTGCTAGAAAGGCTGTAAATCAGTTGCAGCCAATAGGTTGGAACAGCGTGTGGAAGCACTACAAACACATCTGTCATCAGGGTAGCTGTAGCACCCTTATTTCCTGACTGCAGAAAGAGAAGCTTTGATCACAGCTGTCACTGAAGCACTAATTTCTTTAAAAAATAGTTAAAAGCCAGTATAAAGTTTAAAAAAGAACGAAGGTTTATGACATTGAAAACTTGTTTCAAATGTTTTCTTCCTTTCTTAGTAAAATGTATTTTAATGAAAGTAACTTTAAGACCCCAAAGATTTTTAATTTGTAAGTTGATTTCATCCTTTTCTTCTTGCTTACCTGTTGACCTCATTTCATCAGCTATCTAAATGCAATGTTTCTTTAATTAGTGAATAGTAACTAACATCAGGGAACTGGAACTGCTTGGATTGTATTACATAGTGCTGTAAATCAGGTCAAAACAGAGCTTGGATACAGAAAAGAAATTCTGCTTTTCAGGTGGGTATTTACCCTGATGTTTTAATTCAGGTCAGTGGTAAGCTTTTAAGGTAATCTCTCAGTCACTGCACTGTGGTTCTTGGAGCGCACAAAGTGGATTTCTTTAGTACGAAACTAAGTCAGAAGAGATGCTCCAGAAATGCACCTAATCTGTCTGCTAATGGACACTTAGCCCACTTAAACCAAGCCTGGGCTAGGCTGAAATAACTCCCCCAAAATGCAGGGCCCTCAGTACAACTGTTGTGCTCTGCAGATCTGCTCCTGTAACACTCGGGTAGCCTGTGATTCCTGTGTTGCATGCTCTGCCTTTACTCTCCATCTGCTAAAGGTGGTGTTAAGGTTGTGGGATTTTTTTTATTAAGGACGCGCTATGAACGTGTGAGGGGTTTATGGCATTTCAGCTCCTTGCATAAAAGGGAGCGTGAAGGCTTGTGGTCAGAGAAGGTGGAGGGGAATAGGCCTGTGTTTATTCCTCACTCTGTTGGACTTAGAGAAGTCCAAAGCATCATAACTGGAGTCAGAAAAGTCCCACTGTGAGAAACATATGATTGTACTTATTTCTTCACTTTGAAGTAGAAAGAAATGATTTAAGAGCTGGCTGTGAAAGTAGGCATAGACATAAAGATAGACATAAAGAAATCATTCTGACATTGCTGCTTCCTAAAGATCCTATAAAGCGATGTTTGTTTTTGAAGCTGTTCTTCAAACTCTTCTGCATTTTTGCCAAGGCCCTCCGTAATAAACAGTACATCCGTAACAAGTGATACCTTCATAGAATATTAGCAAATCAAGTGACCAGCTCTGGTTTTAACTGCTGCTTCTAGAAACAAACCACCTACAGCTACGCATGGAATTGCACCCATTGTTTGAGTGGCAGCAGTGATAAACCAGAAGACGAGTATTATCCTGGCTGCATCCATCAGCTCATGTTATTCCACTAAAGCATCCTGAGAGAAAGGGATAATTCAGCTATAGGAAGTGTTTTGGTTAGAAGCATGGAGCAATTGGATCGACTTCTCATCTGACTTGACGATAACTATGCAAGCTTACTCCTTGTGAAGCTGCAACCATTATGTCTGTATGGGAAGATGTCTGCTGTCTCTGCCAATTCCCTGAGCTAGGTGGCCATGAATCAGTGCTGCTTGTTCAGACACATCAGGCCACAAAGCAACCCCTGTACCAGTAAGTTCTGTCTCTCCTCTGCAGGCTTGTCCCAACACTGATATCCATCCTTGGGGCTGGTCTGCCTCCCCAGGCTTGGAGTGCAGGAGACGCTGTCCACACCTGAGACGATGCATATGTAGGAGCCAGACTGGAGCCTAAACTTGGGTTAGAGCTTTATCTGATCCTGCCTTAGTATGATATATTAACATGAAAAAGAATGAGAGACCAACATATTTCTCCTTCATGGTCTCCTTGTATTGGTCTGTGTTTTTGCAAAAGTATCTTGGTCTTGAACCAGTTGGGCTCCCACTCAAATCTGAGGCAGACAGGAGGTCTATGAGGGGAGGTAAATAGAATGGGAGCAAACATTAATTTAGATTTAAAAAAAAACCAAACAAAATGAAACAAAAAAAAGAGGTGCTTACATTATCTGTCTATCCTCATCTCTGAAAGAAATTTTTAACCCTTCATGTCAGTATGTCAAATTAAGATTGTCTGAAAAAATAATTCACTGCTTTGGTTATTCAGCTATTTCATCTACCCCACATAAATGTAGGAAGTGTGAAAAAATTTCTGCCATATCTTTGGTAACAATTTGCTACTGGATGAGAGAAATTATCTCCTTTGGTGTAATTTGATACTTTGCTTATTGTTGTTGAATTGCAGGTGAGTATCAGACTGAGAGTTAACTGTGTTAACTGAGCTAGAAATACGTGAAACAAAATAGAGAATCACTTGCATTTATAAATGTTGGATTCACCCATATTTTGATTGTTGATTGGCTCTTAATAGTATATTAGGATAAGGAAATGAATGTTCGGAAACAGTGAAATCCTTATGAATAGAATGGATGGTATAAACCCAGATAGTACATGGGAGGACAGAAATGTATGGTGGTGGTTAAACAAAGCTGTTTGCATTTGTATTGGAGGTAGGGAAGTGTCTGAGGGGAAGAACTGTACGGGTTGGGTTTGTATCCAGTACTTAAGATTTGGCTGTGTGGGTTGGATTTTATTATTTGTTGGTTTTGTTGATTTGGTTTGGTTTTACCATTCTCAAATGATGATAGTGAATTATTAGGATATGTTGTTTTGCACTGAGATTTCAAAATCTGCAGAGGGAATTTTCTCCTGGATATTGCCTTGAACTCTGAACAGTATAACATTCTGGCTAATGTGTTAAGTGTTACATCTTTTATCAGGATGTCAGACCTACTAAAGTAAGCACATATCTTCTGGATTTGAATATGTGTGAATCCTGGATAATTCTACAAGTGAGTAAGTGTAGGATAATCCATCTTAAGTGACATCTCATTTCTGCCTTTCATTTAGTTAAAGCCAATAATAGGCTGAATAAGGAGCAGATATAATCTCAGATATGCTGTGTTAGTACTTACAGTGCTTATTCAGTGGTACCAGTTGTGTGAATATGTGAAAGCCCTGAAAGATCTTTTGAATAATACCCATGCAGGTTAGCTGCTATCGTATCCTGGTATCTTCAGAACAGGACTGGGAGCAGAACCGCTTTTCTATCCTTGAAGACTTCAGAATTTCAGACTTTTAGTGCTGGTGCACCATTGGCGCTGAAGCATTTAGAATTTCTTTGGGGTGTGCGTGGACATAGAAAAACCTCAAACAAATTCCTAGAAACTTGGAACCCCCTCCCATTACTGTCCCAGAACAGGTAGTATCCTAACATACTGTTGGGATTTATTTAGGTTTTTTTTTTCTCTTGGGGGGGGGGGGGATTGGACACAATTACTAATTTGAAAAGGTTATGAAGCTTCTAGCTTCACAAGTATCTGCTATTGTAAGAACTACTCTGGCAGTTGATTTGCAAAGGGTAAAAGCAGTGACGTGGGGAATCTAGTAGCAGAGATATATAACGTTAATCTCATGTCTTCTTCAGTGTATCATTATCGTAACAGACACTGTATGCAGCGTGGCTAATGCTTTGGACTATCCAGGCAGTCACGTATTTTGCTGCCACAACCGCAACTCAAGATACAGATCCATGCCTAATAACAGTAAATTTTTTCATATAACTAACATAATATGTTTCTGTGCTGTAAATACAGGCTGGAAGATACAGGTTGCGGGGAGAAGGGAGTGAAATTTTCTTTGAGAAGTCTTTTTTTTTGTGTTTGCTTGAACAAAGGAGTTCAGCAAACACTGAGGAAGGGAAATTGGCTTTTCTCTGAAGATCAGGGAAGTCAGCATTTGTTTAAGCAATCTATCGTGCCTTTCAAACGAAAGCAATGGGAAATGACAGGTTTGCATTTTAGGATGTACTATTCCAGTGTCTACCTGCTGCTACAGAAGTACGGGTGAATCCTGCCCTTCCTTTTAAAGACAATTAAGGAGTGAATTTTCTGGGGCATATCTGGAGAACCCAAAATGTTTACTGTTATCATGCTGCCCTTTAAAACATCAAATGCTTATGGCCAGGTGTTAGTCCTTGAGCCAGAGGCCACCTTGTAGCAGCAGATGAATGACCTCTATCACAGAGGTATGTGTGGCGATCCTGGAGCCAGTTAGCTCCTTTATCTCGGTTCAGAGGGGCCAGCAACTGGAACTGTTGCAGCTGGGAAAAGGGATTTTCCTGAGGTGAGGGAGACACTCCCTGGCTGACAGCAAAGCACCCTGATTAGAGGGTATCTCAGCCATCTCTCCCCCTGCTGTGGGCCAGGAAAGGGGGTTCAAGCTGGTGGATTTTTTTTCTCCCTAGAAGGAGTAGGAGCTGGAAGAGCAGTATACATAGTTTTCATAACTGACCCTCCTTTGAGTGGGATGCTGCACTGCATGACCTTCTAAGGTCTTCTCCAATATGAACTATCCTACATCTTAATGAAAACCAAAACTATCACTTGGTGACCCTGCCTGGAAGCCTCTTCCCCTCCCTGACATTTTTTCTTCTGCAGGTGTGGACATTAGAAGCTGCTGGCTGTGTAGGAGCAAAGTTTCTGTGTTAACTTGAAGATCTGGCCTTGTTTGAGATGTTAAGCATTTCTTTATTTATTGTTATTCTAGATGAGATGCAGAGTACGACTGAACCTCTGTCTTAACAGATCATTTGGATTTCTTGAAAGATCCTTAAATTCAGAATATGCTGAGTTCACATTGCCCTACTCCCCTTGTGAATATAGATTAAGACTGTACTGTATGTGAAGAAGGACCTTGCCCTGAGTTTGTCATTAGTTTTCATTTCAGTTGGCTTGCTGTTGGATAGTTCTTCCTTTTTTTTGGTCCAAGCCTGGAAGGGAGGGTTCTTTGGTAAGTTTAGCAATAGCTGTGTAAGCTTTATTTTTACTTAGCTGTGTTATTTCTTTCTTATGACTGTTGCAATTGCCTGCCATCTGGGGGCTTCTGGACCTGCTTCAATAAATCATATTCTCTTTTCCGGTTGCTCTGAGGATTTGTAAAAGGAGGGGAAACTGGATGAGTTTAGTGGGCTGCAAGCTGTGGAAGGGGCATTAGACATACTTTACTTGTTTGTGCTTACATAAAATTGTTGTGGTGAGTCACCACAAAGGACAGCCAAGGAAGAAATTGGCAGCTAAGAAATTTTTGACAAGTTGATACAATGTGAACAGTGAACTGCTAACCCCCTTTCTACTTTGCCTATAGCAGGGCATTGTTGCTGAACTTTATAAATGTGTGTGCGCTCTTGGGTGGATCAAAACATTGTCAGGAACCATCCTTGGAAGTACTAACGCCTACCAAAAATGCCACCTTCTGGAGGTGCAGTCATCAGAAGCTGCATTGTAGAGAAGTTCCCAGGAGACCCACTTGTATGCTATAGTCATATGCTTCTTCAATTTTCTTTCCCAAGAGACTGTGAAATGACTCAAACCAGCAGCCTTCTGTGATTCCAGCATCTGTATTCATGAGCTAGAGGACGTGTGTGATGCAACATTTCATTTTACTTTGTTTTATATAAATTTTACTTGGCGTATTACTCATCCCTCCCTTTCTTCCTTTCTCCCTTTCTGTAAAGATACCATTGGCGTAGATTGCCTCAGACCAATTTTTACTTTCGTTACTCTTTTTCCCTGGATCATAGTCCTGCTCAAGTAGCTTGCTGGCTTTACGGTCACCTTTGGTCTAACTGGCACATTGTCGTTCTATCAGCAGTTCTGTTTCTGAATTGCCATGTTTAATAATAGTAGTGTTGAGATTCAGTATTGTCAACTTTGACTGTCCCCTTGACCTCCTCGTTTTCCTGGGAGGTTGTTGGGTTAGCTATATAATGGGAGAATATGTTAAAAGAAATGCTGTGGCATTCATTACTCTTCCTATGAACCTTCATTTGTAAATGCTGGTTAATGGTGATGTAGCTGCTGTCCAGTGTGCTCTCAGTTAGCATGTGTCATGCATGCAAAATAGATATGCCTTGCTTCACTGCAAAATAACTTACCATTTGCTACTGGCACGGTAGTGAGAAGCAAGCTGTCCCGTCCCCCTTTAAAGCAATAATCCGTTTAATATGCAGGTGGGTTAGGTCAAGTGGTTGGGTTAAAAAAATCTTTTAGTAGGAAGAAATAACCATACAAGTGAAATAGCCATACATAATTAGCTCTTGGCTTTGTTTTTAATGAGTCTAATCCCAGGGTTTAGTCTTTTGGGCCTTTTTTTAGAAATGTAGGTATTCCAGGTATCCTCTTAGTCCTCTTGCAACCTGCTGACTTGGTGCTGATGCTTTCTTAGAGAGCTAGAATTAACATGGCGTCAGCCTCGGTAGGTCCACAGGAATGATAAACATTAGAGTCAGGTCACCTCAGGTATGCTTACTCCTAATGGGCAATGCGAACTGCATGTAATGTGTGTTTTACATACGATAGGGTCAGATCCCAGATGTGAAGAGTTCTCTGGTAGGCTTCATGCTGCTCTTTGGAGCAATTAGTCATCTAATTGAACTCTTGTTTTTTATTTGGAAAAAAGCTACATGTCACACAATAACTCTAAGATACTTTCAGAAATCTCATTAGGAGCATCAGAGTTGTGTGGCTATGTATTTGGACCTCTAATATTACTTGAACATGTAGTCTTCCGTTCAGCGGCAGGGAAGTAAATGATGTACAGAAAAGAGCCCCTTGTGAAAGTTTCTTACATCAGTCTGTTCAACATTGTAAGCGGCGTTCTCTCTTGCCTACCTAACATTTGCACATGATAAGCAATGGGACCCTAATCCTTTTGCCCTTTGTGTGTTCACAGTTATACTGAGATCATCTACAAGCAGGTTCCACTGTACATGTAGGGCCAGACTATCAGTAATTGATCACAACTCCAAAGACACCTGCTGGTAGTCTGTTTATAAATCTAGTCCATATTGAGTGAAGTCCTTGGGGATAAAAGAGCTTTATATATGCGAAATATTCATTTTTTTTCTTCTAAGTGGGGTAAAGCTGTTTCCACCTTAAGGGATGAAAAACCTGGCAGTGTTCATGGAATTGAGCCCATCTTTTAATGATTGTATCAGCAGAGTTACCAGGCTGACATTTGATTATCTCCAAACAGTGTAGTGCTGCATTACCACCTCTCCCACATGGATTGCTTATCCATGCCTTTTGCAACACCCTGGCTGAACTAATTCAGCTGTCCCTGGAGTGCTTCCAACAGACACAATTCACTGGTAACAACTGGTTTGAAAGTTTCCTTTCCAGGATTTTAACACAGTCTTTGCATGTTTATTTTATCCCATAGTATGTCATGCTGACTCACAGGTACAGGTACAGAAAGCTGTATCTCACTTTGCAGCACGTGACTTAACGTAGTCATTTTTAATATCTGAAAACAAAGGTCTCAAGAGACTTACAGTCAATGAGTAAAGTGAGTTTGGTGACCCTGACCTCATCTCTAGTAGATGTTTGTCTGCAACATAAACCAACCACATGGATTGGCATGGCTCATGGCAATTAGCAATCCTCTCTTATGTGAGATCCAGGGAAGGGCTACCTGAGGGTGCTGCAGGCCACAGCTGAGGTGAATTAGCAGAGTTATGTCAAAAGCTTGATTCCTGGGCACACCTCATTTGGATCTACTCAGACTTGTAGCAATCTGTTATTACAGATGTGAAGCAGATACCAGTCTATTAAAGGAAGCTGAAACAAGGAAAATGCCATTGGTGTATGTTGCTGAAGTTTTGGGGCTTTAACACCTATAACACTGTGCATGCCACAGTTGCTGTGCTGATTTTTATAAAGGTACAGCGAGACTTTCACCTTCAAACTGTTCATATTATCCTCTCTGTAGCTCTAGAAGTCAGTGCTGGCTGTTGACTGATGTTGCAGAAAGACTTGATGTGGTGGTTGTGGCTAGGTTAAACTCTTCTCTGCATTCATGTAACTTACATGATCTCTCTGTTATTAATATTCTAAGCTCTGTGCCTCTGCTTATAACTAATATGACCTGAAGGGCAGTGCACCTGTTGGGAAAACCTTCATTGCTTTCAGAAGGAGCAAGCCTGAAAACCAGCTTCTCATCAGAACACATCTTCAAAAAGGCTGGGATTAGATCCAGTTTCAAACTTTATGGATAACGCGCCTGTCTAATTTCTCATTTGTATCTCTGCCATTTCTATTGGCAGAGCATCAGATCTTGAGAGAGCCTCCGACCCAATAAAAGCATGAATTATTTAAGGCATGAGTTAATTTTCTTTGGGCATTGTAACAGATTTAAACATGATACCAGCAGAGAGGACTGTTTTCTGGAATTCCTGTCAGGTTATCTTTTAAACATTTTAAATATATTTGCATTATGATCAATTAAAAGGAGCTGAAACAATGTTAATAGTGGATTTCTTATTACTAATGCTTTTAAAATTCCTAGATTTGTGCTTCATGCTTGAGGGTATAACCCCATCTCTAACTAATGAGAGCTAAGAAGCAGCTTCCCTATGGGCAGATTATTGCAGAACTGCTGTATGGCTGCTGGCTTGTCTCTGCAATGAAGAAAGGCCTAACATCTTGCCAGAGTCTCTTCCAACCTCTTCCCTTAGGGCGTTGTTTATTAATTCAGACAAAAAACCCTGAGAGTAATGCAAAACAAAGCTGTTGCTTGAGCACCACAGCCTTTGTTCCACGGCTTCCCCTTTATCTCTCTTCAGTGGGGCTAGTTGGACAGGAAATTCCTCAGTGCATCTTCATCTCACTCTTTTTAGGTGTTATTTGAGTATCAACCATGCCCTTTCCATCCGCATCTCAAAACTGCATGTGGTCGTGGCTAAAGTGGGCAGGATCCTGGATAGACAGCCCCTCCCCCTGGGCTAGTACAGCAATTTTAATGTTTCTTTTTTACTTGCTACAGTAACGAAATGAATACTGTAATGAGAGCACAAAAATGTTTCAGCAATGCTTCAGCAGACTCAAGGAGATGTGGCTGCCTATCTAAAGACTTGTTCAGACCAATTGTCACCCTTGGCTGTGACAACTGTACTTGTGTGATCCAGCATGCTCTCTCAGGAGTAGCGTGACTATGGAGGCTGTCTCTGAAAATGCAATTAGATGACTCTGAAACAGCAAACAGGGATGGTGTGGGAGAGTCTCTGCTTGTGTTGTATGGCTAGATGAGGATGAGCAAGTGGCAGATCTGGAGCTTCAGTGCAATGTTCTGGTCCGGCAGCCAGTGTGCAATGTGCGCTGTGAGACAAGCTGGGAAAAGTACCTCTTCAAACCCAGAAATACACACAATGCCTAGAAATCTGTTTTCATACCAATTTTTTCACAAGTATTGTTTGATATGCAGCTTGATATGCAGTGATCCAACTAGGGATCCCATTTATAGCAGCCACTCATGTCTGAAATTATCAAGAAAAAGAAGTATAGTGCATTCTAATTTAATTATGTGAATCATTTAAATTATTTATAAGGGCTGCTTCAAATCCCTGTTCTGAAAAATCTTTACAGACTGCATGTGATTTAGTATTAACACAACTGAGATGCAGAGGGGACATTAAATGCTTCTAATTTTATTTTTTTTCTTATTTTGGAAAACATAAAAAAGCCAGTAATTGGCTCTTTAATAGTGCTGTAACTGTTGGGTTTTAACCTTATTTCAAAGCATGTTTGAATACAGAGAGCAATTCAAAAATTCTTGTGAGCGGTGGTTTTAGTAGCTACCATAGCAACAAGTATAGTATCCAAGCCCTCTCTCCCCACTGGGGGCTACAAACCCCCTGAAAGGACACTACCTAGACATGTAGAGATAGTTTTGCTAACACCACGTGCATTAGGACAAGTCTCTAAGAGAGCACTCCATTTTAAACTAACACTTTTTTACTTGGAAAACAGGGAGGAATTATTCATCGAGTGATGGCGGTACTAGCTGAGAATGGGGGAAAACTTTGAAAAATAAAATGTTAATACAGTTTGTGTAGTTCATGAAATGATCCACGTATGTTCTTGTATTTTCTAGTTCAGTTTTAGTCTCTTCTGTCTGTATATTTTAGTCTTTTCTATCCCTACACTTTTCCTGTTGTTTAGAAGCCTTCATCTCTACCATATTACCTGTGCCAAGAAAGAAGGAGTCTAATCTTATTAATGCTGTCACTGCCATGTTGCTTTGCCCTTGTGATAATGCAGGGGAGGACTGAGGGCAGAGGTCTGAACAAGCTGTGTATGTTTTGGAAAGAGGAGAGTTTGAGATGGCCTTCTGCTTCTGGGACCTCTGAACCTCTTTGAGGTTTTGCAAGCCAAACAGAACTGAATTTCAGAGCTGTCCTTATCTTAACAATAAGCCAAATCAGAATCCTAGATCTTAATTAACATTTCTGCATTTAGAATTACTTTTGTGAACACAATAGAGCTGATGATTACTGAAAGCCTCTTCAAAGAAGTTAAATTAATCTGATAAATCAATGTGGCCAATGCAGATAAGTCTTGTGGAGCATTTTCAAGCTGTACCAGGATCTGTCAAAAAGAGTAATGACTATCACATTTCTAAAAGTACATATTTTTCAGAGCAGGGAGGAGTAAGATAAACGACACACATAAACTTCACTAACTTGCATGCCGAGTAACGTGAGCATGCAAATAGGAAATTAAACTGGGTCAGCAGAAGCAAACTTGAAGACAATAATGGAGAATGCTGAAACTGTTTTGACTGACAACTGCAGGAGCAGATGGCAAAGGGGCAGTGATGTATGGGAGCCATGGTATGACATTTGCACTCCTTCGGATGTATCCAGCTCAATCATTGTCATCATCATCATCATCCTGCTGTGAATGAAACTTCATTCCCTGTTACATCCAAGTAAGGAGCAGCATATTATAAATAGCTTGGTAGTAAACTCATCACAAAATTGAAGAAGAGCTTCAGCATCAAACTGAAGGGCTCGGGCTATGGCTGCTGTAGAAGATTACAAAGTGAACAACAGGCCAGCTCTGTGACTGCAGCAAACAATGTGGAGTTTTCCAGGGAAGGGTGATACCACTCTAGGGAAAAATCTTGAATCTTATTCTTGTTTAAGATCATCTTTTCACAGTGCCAAGGCTCAGGTGATAGGTGGATTTGGATGCCAGTGATACATGAGTGGAAATAAAAGATAGTCAGGGTAGCTATTTTTATCAAAAAGTAGAAGTGATGAGTTCCTACTGATAAAAAAGGTATTATTTCTCTTTCTTACATATGAAGTCAGAGAAGCAAACAGAAGAGGGTTTTGTACACAGAAGTATAGAAAGAAAAAAAGCCTTGCCTGAAATTAAGAGGAAGAAAGAGGATATACCTAGAGTCAAGGGAAAAAAAAGAAAATTGCAAGTATTAGAGAGAAGTTAGCATTACCGTCCTAACAAGCTCTGACTTGGAGGTTGCGTTCCTGACCTCCACCGTGGCAAATGTCAGGGCTCCCTGGCCTTTTCAATATTCTAATACACCTTTCTGACATTAGAGGATAGAAGATAGGCTGAAAAGCACTTAACAAATTAATACGGGAGGTGTTGTATGCCCACACAGAGTGCTAGGACCACTTCTGGATTACGGGTATAGCAGTTACCTCTGTTGTGCCACATGTCTTTCTGCTCCTGCCTGCAGCCAACTCTTCCATGATGTTCAGTGGGAGTGGTTATGTGATTTATGTTAGATACATACATTTAGATTTAAAGACTTGTTTAATTTTTATTCTTTGTAGTTTTCATGACCCCCTAGTCTTTCAGGTTCTATCTGAACTTGGACAGGGAGTATCAAAAATCTCACGCAAGTTTTTAGTCTCCAGACCTCTAGTCCAAAGCGTTTGTGTGCGCAGCAGATTAACATCCACAGTAAACCTTTGGTAAGTCATACCTCACTGTTCCCAAATGATCAAACTGACTATGCCTGGTAGCTTTTTGAGAATCACTGTGCTATTTTGAATATTTCAGTGATCTAGAATGATTTCTATAGATATAAAGAATCACAAAGGAATCTGCATCCTCTGAAATACGTGCTGCTGTTTCACTCTATGGAATTAGGGGACAGTGTATGAGAATAGGTAACTTGTTTACAAGTTTTTCTTCTCTTTCAACTCTCTGATCGATTTGTGTCACCTTTTTTTCATAGGCAATGCTGAGACAGACTTGCCAGGTCGAGTTGAAAGATAAAGCTGATGAAGGGGGTGGAGGGGGGAAAAGCGGTCCCTTTCTTCAGTTCTGTACAGTGATAGAAAAAGTGGGTTGCAAACTAAAATATTGAATCACAATTCTTCAGGCAGTTTTATACTTGAATCATAGTCTTGTCAAGTCTGTGTTTGATATGGTTTAATTAATGCTTCCCTTTGTGTTTGATTTTGATGTGTACGTGATGGATTCATACAACCTCAAGTGATCAAAAGGAGGCATTTGTCAGTGTCAGAGTCTGTGTTAAGGTCTCAGTTGGCTCCATGTACACCCTAGATGAGGAAGGTGGGGGTGGGTTATTAGAGGAATGTGAATCAGTTATTAAGAAATCACCTACAGTAAATGAAGCTAATACTGTTTTCATTAGGCTGCGAGCAGTACCAGGATCAAATGAGTTTGGAAAGTTAAGTCAAACTGAGTATGACATCCCCCGTAATGTGACAGAGGGTTGTTCACAGCTGGTAGGTTTGCATTTATTAGTAAGGTTTGTTCGTTCTTCCAGTGCAAAATCCTCATTTTCAGCAATCACCATGTGAAGGTCCTAGCTTTTTGTGAGACAATATTTGCAAACACCTTTATTATTTGAGACAATCCAATAGGAAAGAAAGGAGACAGAGCCTGTAATTGTTCACATAGTGACTGGTGGTGGGATCATGCTAACAGCAGAAGTAGTTAGGAGGGAAGCTCAGAAGTCTTGTAGTTGGGATTTGTTTGCAGATGGAACTGGCAGTGACAGCAGACCCAGGATCAGCTTCAGCCAGAGATGACTTTTTCTCCTGTTTCCCTGGGTAACCTCCTTAATCAGGATGTACAGTGGTATTTCACCTTCCGTTCCTGGCTCGTGCCGAGTGCCTTGTGATGTTTCGAGCATCCTCATTGCTCTTCATTTCCTTAAGTGTTAATAAAAGCAATACCTGGTATCTGTAAGGTAGTGCTTGATGGGATAAAGTGCTTTGATAAGCTCTTAATTATATGGTTTCTTATAATTTGTTGACTTCCCTTCACAGCAATAATGGGATGCTTCTAACACAAGGCCTCATTCTCAGTGGTGTCATTTGACATAATTGCACTGATTTCATTAACTTACACTGATTTGCACCCCATTTTTTTGTAAGTCGATCACAATGATTGATTGACTAGGAAAATAGGTTTTATCATCCTTAGTCTCCAAATTGAATGGTTGTAGCAGCTGGATTGTGTTAATCCTGGCAGTATCCTCCTCTGTCTGATTTGCATTGCTGAACACAACCACCCTGTCTTGTCCCCCTCTGCAGCCCCTGCAAATTAGTGGATTAAGCAAAGAGGTGCTTAAGCTTAGCACTGGATTGACACACATGGCTATGCAAATTGTGAAAGAAATAATGAGATTCTTGAAACTTAGCTTGAATATTGGACATCTTCAACATGATAGCATACAGGAAGTAGCAACAACAGTGAAACTAAGGCCCAGTTACAACAAAAAAATCATGATCTTAGCCCATTTTGCTTAACCATGCACTGGGAAAAAAAGCTTACCCTTTCTAGACTGTTGTGGAGGGCACTCTTGAAACACAAACCCTCCTTTTCCTTCTCAGCTTGCCAATAAGAAAATTCTGCACCAACAAAAATGAATGGCAAGTGGTGATAAACAGGATGATTTTTTTTTCTTGTACTGAATTTTATGGGGCTGCTGCTGTTGGTGCTAATATCTCTCTAAATAAAAATCTCTCTCTGTTTTCCTGAACTGTATGTCCTGTTGTGAACAGTTCAGTTTCCTGTGGAAGGTGACATGTGGCAATTAACAGAATCTCAGTCCAACGTGCCACTCAGTGCACTGACTCTTGACTTGAATTTCCTTGGAGGGTTTTTTCCTGCTTAATAAAGGGAAGAGCTCTGGAGGGAAATGTGCCAGCCTGCTATCCAGGGATCAAAGAGATGAGGAGTCATCTGTACTCAGTCATTTCATCTACCAATATCTTGCAACCTTGAGATCTGTGTACCCCCTATGAGCAGGTGGAGGGAAGCGAGTATGTTTTAAACACTGGCAGGAGGCAGTAGCTTGCGTGATGTATACAAAAGTTAAATAAACTTTATAATTTACATACATACGTGGCAGGTGAAAGATGGAACAAAATGGCTCTGCCATCTACCACAGGCTACAAGGGAGACTCAGTGTGTGATTAAATAATGAATAAAATATCATTGCAAATGATAATGTTGTATTGTAAATAATTCCATTTGTTTACCCTACTTTGGCATTGAAGTTCATCTCCCTTGGAGACTTCTTTGACTTTTGATGCTGTTTTGCTTTGTATATGCTTGAATATTTTTTTTTTCTGCTTTCCACAGAACCTTTATAAAGGTTCAGGAACCAACAGAACTAAGTGAATAATTCACAGCAGATAATTTCTTGGCTGAATTTAGTATCTTTATTTCTGTAAAACAGCCCTACATGTTATGTATGTTTTGCACTGATTTATTGTTAAATCTACTATCCTTCTATTTTTATAGATAGAATATAAATTCTAGTCTGGAAATAGTTGATTTTAAAAATTGGTTTATTTGTGACTGGAGAAATACATACTGTTTCCTGCTTGGATTACTACAGTATTGCTACTGGTATAAATATGACCAAACATAATATTAGGCAATGTGAATCTCAATTTTTCTTAATTCATATTTAAGCTATTAAAGTCTGATCTTTCAAATGCTTTAGAATGGGAACATGAAGCAGTCAAGAGATCTGTGTTTTCCTCTAGAGAAATCATATGACGGAATATATTCAAGGAACAGATAGTGCAATTGCTATTAATGGTTTTTACTTGACTTTTACATGGGGAAGCAGTATTTTTTGGAGGTGACTACTGCATAAAAATACTAAATCATTCTTTCAGTGGATAAAGGAGGTGGGCGTGTATATTGTGGCTGTAAATCCAGACTAATGTTTACACCTGAATATTAATCTAAAGATTGGAGTTTAGTGTAAGAGTATATGGTAGATGCTACAGTGATGCGATGCATTTTTGGGGAAGTATCTCAGAAGTCCCTTTTAACTTATTGTATTTGTGTGGAAATCATAAAGAAAATGCTGATCATTTGACTCTGACAGAAGTGGAAACTCTGTTGTAGTAATAATCCCAGAACATGCCTCCCCACCCCTTCTTCCACCCCAGGAGTAAAGGAGAAATACCTAGAAAGGAGCTGTTTGGGGTGGAGGGTACCTGGGGTATTGGGAACAGCAGAGACATGAGACACTATGATCTACTTAGTGTCACTTCCGATGAAAGAGTCTCCTGCTTTTGATTGTTGGATACAGGTTATATTTTATAACAGAGGTCAAAAGGAAACCTCCAGAAAGAAAGTTCATCTTTGTAGTCCACCTAAGGATCCACATCACTCTGTGTGTATTTGAAAGATGTAAAGTCAAGTCATGCTACCTGATCTACTTCCAGACAGTGCCACTAGTCAAACAGCAGCTACCACACTTCAATTTTCTGGTAAAATGGGGGTAATGACACCTCCATTAAGCTCCATGAGATCCATGGATGGGAAGTGTTAAAGTAAAAGCATCACAGCATAAAATTCAGAACATTTATCTATGCGTATGGGACTTGTGGTATTCCTGGGCATGTATTTCATTGAGTATCTCTGTCTTGACTAAAACAGAGATCTGAGGTTTCTTTTTCTTTTCTTTTTTCTTTTTTTTTTTTTTTTTTTTTTTTTAGGTGCCATCAGATACATGTCCTGCCTGAGAAAGCCAAGAGTTTCTTTAAGTCATAAAAAAGAAGAAAAAAAAAATCCCCAGGTTATGATGAAGGATGATGATAAGGCAAGTCAAACTTCTCTTGTTTGGCAAAGGCAAAAGTTTGCTAGATGTTTGCATTGAACCTTACCTGGAAGTTTTGTGTCTGGAAGTTTTTAAGGGTCAGGGGGAACTGAAGTACATCAGTGAAGGTGGGCTCGGTTTCCTCATAGGGATTTTGGGTTCATTAGGCTCTATAATCTAAGGCATTCTCAGATATATCTGACTGCAAAAGGAAGCAGTGTACTTACTCAGCAGCTGAGATGTGAGGCCTTTTGAATTCCTGGCTTAGGAGGCCTCTGCATTGCATCGCAGGTAATTATTTTGTTTCCAAGCCCATAAGGATGGGACTTGTATAAAGAACATAATTTGCTCTGCTTTGAGTACACAAGCCAAAGTCTCTGCATGCAGAGAGACCTCAATATCAATGTCAAGATGTGAAGGTAGAAGTAGTTTTTTCGTAATGTTTCATTACTGTGTGGAACTTTTTGAGTAACAATTAAATGAACCTTTGAGATGAGCTGAATAACAGTGAAACAAAACAAAGTCCACGCTGCGTGCTGCCTGCTTCCCTGTTGTCTTAGAGCAACATTTATTGTAGCTGCTGGGTAGCGTGGCAGGGAAATCTTCTCCTCATTTCCATTTCAAACTCTGCCGGTTCTGAGATGAGTATAATCAGTCCCTCACTGCAGTTGTGCACTGCAGCATCTTTGCTCCTGCTCCCTCTCTTGGGGCTTGCTCCTTTGCTTGCCCAGCTGTTTGTGGCACTCTGCTTCCCAGCTGACTCAGAGGCACTGGAGCTCAGACAGTCTGTGTGAGCACTCCAGTGCTCTCTTATTTAGAGGCACTTATGTGGCTTTTTTGCTCAGACATCTGCGTTTAAGGAGTGGAAATTAATGTCACTTGCGCATAGATCTCTTTCAGTGATCTTCTGCAAGCATTTCCTGATTCTGTATCTCTTTGTTTGGATGGGATTGCAGATAAGCATTTGTACATTGGATGCTCTCAGTACAGATATGTATCGTTATGCTCTTTCTATGCAAGCTGAGAGCCTTCCCAGAGCTCAAGGACTTAATCATACCAACAGCAAGCTTTTGAACCCAACTGATTACCCTGTCTATCTTTCACAAGTATTTTTGCTAAAAGCAGGGAGGAATCTGTACTGGAGTTGGAAGCTAAACCCCAAGTCCCTCAGATCCCACTTTTTACCTGAATCACAAGCCCACAGCCATGGCTTAATCCAGTCTATGCTATGTGAACCTGATGGATATTCTACCAAAATTCTCCCTCAGGCAAGAAGACAACAGGAAGAAAACTTCTGGGGCCTTGAACTCAGAGACACCACAGTTTAACACGAGAAAAATGCAGGGCTTGAGATCTGACAAATATTTTTGTCAAGAGTTATATTCCACACAGAAATGTGGCAGGGCTGGGAGCAGATTGGGCCAACAGACTGCGAGTCCAGTGCTGTTTTGTAGGTATGGTTCCTCTTCCCATCCTCACCCAAACCCCTGAAAAGAAATAGAACGGAAGAAACTCAATGCAAGAAGGGCAATCAGGGTACATCTCAATCACATAATCAATAGGATATTTGACAGCTTTATTCATCTTTTATCACCCACAAGTTAAGGATAACAAAATGTCTGAGGCAGCCATTGTCAAATGGCTCGAGGTTTGCATCAAAGAAGCCTATTAAGCAGGAAGAGCTATTACTCTTGTAATAAATATGTGACATGGTAGAGGTGGTAAGAGATTGGGGCCAGGAGAAATGGTTTAGTCAAATGTGTCAGGTCACACTGACAAAAGGTTAATACCCTGTCACATGGCACATGTTGGTAGCCACCACATTCAGCAACTATTAACACCTCCAGCAAGGCTCCCTCTCCTGTGAGGTACAATAACCACAGATGCTTTAATGATCTTACATATGAAGGAATATGTAAAGCAGCTTAAGTCTCATTCTCTAGTTATTACAAGCTTGATCTCCTAGAATTAGACAGAAACTTTAATCGCTGTCTCACTGCTGTGGTTTGCAAGCTCACACATGATTTTCTTCCTTGCCAGGGATTAATGTTGCTGTTTGGTGACATCCCATTGAAGTGGACAAGAAAAGCAAGAAAGATTCCTGTGCGCAGATGGGAATTCTCCTTTGGGAACACTTCCCAGCAGGCCAGTCACCTGTTGATGGAGCTGGGTCAGGTCAGAGCTTCCCAGAGAAACACTTGGCATCCAACTGTGAACAAAAAGGGAAGTTTGCCTTACCGTGGCTATAAGCTGTCACTCAAAAGTATTTCTGCTATCAAAGTCCGTTCTCAAGCAGCATGAACAGACATCTACTCTTCCTCCCTGCACAGGGGAGGCAGCAGCCAGGAAGGAGAGCCCCTGTGGGAGCGCCAGGCAGGACTGGCCAAGGAGAAGTCAGCATGGGAAGGAAGCGCAATGCCACATCTCCCTGGGCCCAGGACACCTCTTAGTCACGACACTTGATCCGAGAGACCTACCTGCGCTGCCCAAAGGCACGTAAATGTTCACAGTTGCTGCCTGTTGTCTGGCCGCTGCTGGAGACGGGCCGCTGCTGCCCAGGCTGGGTGAGGGCTCAAGTGTCCCGTTCCCCAGGGACAGCTCGTGGCTGCGCCCCCCCCCCCCAGGGGTGATGAGCAGCCCGGCCCCTCGGCCCCACCTGCTGGGATGCCAGCCCTCAGCTCGCCCTGCCATCACCCTCACCGCCGGCCGCGGGGCAGGAGGCGGCAGCGCCGGGGGAGCGGATGATGGTGAGAGGGGGCAGCCGGGGGTCGGGGGGGGGGGTGTTAAAAGAGGGGGTGGGCGGCGAGTTGGCAGCCGCGGCCCCGCAGTCGCCCCGAGCACCCCGCGCGGTGCCGGGCGAGGCGCAGAGCCCCGAGAACGGGGGCGGGGGGCCGGGGCCGCTGCGCTGGGGGGGTCCCGCCGGGCACCGCCTCCTGCCCCCGGGCGGGGCGGGGGGCTCCCAGGCGCGGGTGCGCCGCGCCCCGCTATTAGGGGGAATGCGGTAGCGCGGTGGCTGCAGGGGACCGGCGCTGCCGCCGCCGCTGCCGAGGGGCTACCGCTGCGCGGGGAGCTCCGCGGGTCTGCTCGCCGGGGAGCCGCGTCCGCCGGCGCAGGCTGCGCGCCCAGCCGCGGGAGCGCGGGGGAGGGCAGGGGGCGCGCACCGCTCCGCCGCCGGGGAGGAGGATGAGCGGGGCGCTGCGGGGAGCGGCGCCGGCTGCAGGTAGGAGGCGGTGGCGGGGAGCCGCGGAGCCAACCGCGGGGCTGCGCGGGGAAGGCCGCGGCTCTGCGTGGGTGGCTGGGGGGGTGTCGCCCCCTCCTCGCCGACCGCCCCCTTCGGCGCTGTCGCCTGGTGCGGGGGCGTCCCGGCTCTCCGCGGGTACCGCTGGCGGGGCGGCCGCGCCCGCGTAACTCGGCGCGCAGGGGGAGGCGCGTAGCGGCGGACTTGAGCGGAAAGTTTTGTGTGCCGGGAGGGAGGCGCTGGCGCGGAGCGGCCGCCGAGGAGGCGGGGAGGGATGCCCGGGCAGCCCGCTGCCTCTGCCGGCCGGGCCCAAGGCGGCGAGCGCTGCGCGGCTGGGACGGGCGAGCGGGGAGATGCCAGCCGCGGCTCGGCTCGCCTCGGACAACCCGCGGCGGCGTGGGAAATGATTTAACGCTTCCACAGCCGGGCAAAGCCAACTTAGCGCTGTAGCGAGCATCTTCGCGGCCGTAGTGGGGATGAACGTGAGACACCGGTATCTTTCTTATTTTCTTGTGTGTGTGTGCGTGTGACTCTTTAGCAGGGGTTTCTTGCCAACCACCTATGCGTGCACAGCCTGGAAGGAGCAACTTGAACCAGACCTACCCTCTTGGTTTAATATTTGCCACCCGAATAAATATTTTGTTGCCCTTCAGCCTTTTTCTCAACACCTTCTTATAATGTGGATGATTAATCAGTTAGGTTAGCGGCCAATTAGGCGTAACCTTGTAGAAAAATAATTATGCGAGGGTATGAGGGGCTTGACTAGTGATGTGATTATGGTATACACCCAGGTTTTAGTAGCCGTTTCCCAATGTGTGCAAATTCAGTGTGTTCTTGATTTCAAATGAAAATTAAAGTGTAGTGACAAATATGTTGTTACTTCCAGTGGAAGAATGTAATTTTCTTTGCTGGTGAAATAGATGGCACCGTTAAAATAAAGTGTATGTGTGTGGTGTATAGAGAGAATGGAGGGGGCTGGTTTTTTTGGTCAGTCACAAAATGTTTCTCTCCCTTTTAAATACGGTCTTTCTAGTGCTGCTGGTTGCTTTGAATGTTTGGTTTGCACAAATGAATTTCATTTTGATGCCCTGGGAGCCTCATGAGAAGAGGTGCAGTGCTATGTCTTTTGAGGATAGTAATTTTAACTGATCTTGTTAAATAATACTATTATTAAATGAGTACAAATTAAAGCAAATGCATTTTTCATTGCCCATAAGTTGTGTTTCTGAGCTAAATTTCTTTTTATGACTAGAGAGGCTTTTGCACTGCAGTATTACAATACAGCCATATTAAAAAGGTCCTTGGAGCAAATAACTCTAATGCTGCAGCTACATTTTCAGTGGACTTCGGTAGTTCTATGGGAAATAATTGTGTTGGATTTAAGGAGTCTGGGCTGAACTGATTGTGGTTTTTTAATTGTGATGTTAAACTGCTTGTAGGTATTCATGTGAGCGGTAAATCTAAACCCAAAATCTAAAAAAAAAAAAAAAAAAAGCTCCAAACCCAAAGCTTTAATTTGAAATAAGTGATTTTTCTCTCTTTTTTTTGCAACAGGTTCTACTGCCATCTCCCCACCCCCCACCCCCACCCTTTAATTGACAGTGGAGTCTCCTGCTTGAATACATTTTCTTAACCAAGTAGAGTGCAGTGGTACATGATACCATCATTCTCTTCTGTGTACGGTTTACTGTCTGTGATGCTGCAAGGAACGAAGGCAAGGGAAACTAGAGATAAAAGGGGAAAGATTCCTGAGGTTGATGGTGTTGACAAATTGGGTGATGAAGGTTTATTCTGAGGAGCGTCAACACGCTGTAGATGGTGGTTTCTGTGGGATGTGATGCTGGAGTCACAGCACAGGTCAGCACCTATCCTTCTATGATCTCGCCCCAAATTCTCTGGTGCATACTTGGAAGGTGTGAAAAGCAGACATGGAACTAAGCTGCTTACCTTCTAATGACAATATTTGGTGCTAAAAATTAATTGTGAGTGGAAGAGAAGCAAGTTGCTTACTTCTGTCTAACTGCAGCTCTTCATCACTGGCTTTTGTTTGTTCTAGTAAACAAACATGTATGTCTTAACATTGATTTAAATGTATGAACTGCTTGAACCAGAGGGGGGGAGAGGTTTTTTTTTTGGTTAAATAATAAACAAAATATAAATAAATAAAAAATTAAAATATCATGCCACCAACTGGCTGAAGTACAGTTTTGGCCTGATTGATCAAGCAGGGCTCCAAGCAAAGCCTCTGTGTCCAAGCAGGGCTCCAAGCAAAGCCTCTGATTGGAGCTCAGAATTGCTTGGGGTGACTTGCGGGGTGACACCTGCTTGACTGACGGATGCTTATTGCAGAGCAGTGCCTGGTGCACTTCAGTTTTACCTCTGTAATGATTTTCTCCAGAAAGCTGACAGAGAATTAACATGTTTACAGGCAGATTTTGGAAGTGTTCCTCAGGATGTGGAGGGGAAGGAAATCCTTCGGTTTTTACGTGTCTCTAATCCCAAGATTCTGTTCCTCTAGTCATGATATTTTTTTGTGGATTCTTGCCACAGTAACTATTGTGTTTCAGAGCACAGTAATGCTAACATTTCCATTCCAGATAGTCTTTTTTTTTAAAAAAAAAAACAAAAAAAGACGTGGGAAGGAAGGAGTGGCGGAAAGAGACATCTTGCTCCAGTCCTTTTTTTCAGATGGCTTATGAAACTGAGGCCATTGATGAACGCTTTTGAAATTACATTTCAGTGGTAGGACTAAGCTTTCAGTTCTGTGTTTACTGTTGAAATGCCATGTAATCTTGAGCACTGCTTATCGTAAGGATGCAAACAAACTTCAGTGTTCTCCAGCTCAAGCCTGTTTCTCCACTGGAGCAAAACTATGGGAACAATTGAGTGTATGGTTGAGGATGGCTATCGTCATTTCCCATGTTGGTGTCAACTATTGTGTGCAGAAGGAGCTGAGCTAGTCAAGACTGGTGCTCAGAGTGGCAGTACATGAGTAGCAGAAAGTTGGAGTCAGTCACTTCTGATGATCAGCTTTCTCCTTACCAACTTTGTCTGTGCACTGCAGGTCAGGAGCGTGTTCTTTAACCATCTGATTCTGACATAAAATTCCACTGCCGATCCATCTGTGCTCATCAGACGAGCCTAAGTCATGCTTGTGCCTGATATTCACCTTCTGGTACCCACCTTTAGTTTCACCACTCGATTCCCTACCTTAGTACTAGGAGTGTTTGCCACTGCAGTAGGGTGCTGTTTGAGGTCTTGCATCACCCCCTTCCACGCTTCGTGTAGGGAGGGAAGCAGGATGTTACAGCTAACCCAGCCTGGAGCTGGCAGATATTGCTGCTTTCGCAGTAACACCTAATAAGTGAATTCACTGTCTACCATGGGGAAAGGAGGAGGGTTATGATACTCATGAGGACATACCAAAATGAATATGTTCGTGGTGTTTCCCATTCATCTGACTGAGGGCTGCCTACAATTGCACTCTCGGATTTTTAAGGGTGCCTTTTTGCTGTCAGAGCTCTAAAGAACAAAGTAGGTGGCTTGTTTGTGGTTTTATGCTTTACCAGGGATGCAGAAGCAGGCTGGAAATGAAAACAGGCCATTCTCGACTGTTTCTAAGAGCTGGAAGAAGGAATGAAGAGTATGCTTCTGAGTAACCTGGCTAGAAGATGGGAATGCAGCATCTATAAAACAGCATGTTGGGTAAAATGGTCCTGTTGCAGGAAGTACAGAGGGCAAAAAAGCTAAGCAGTCTTGACAATCATTTTGGGATTGTTCTACAAGAAAATCAAAGGCTTGTCAGTTTTTGCTTTTATGCACATAAATCACCTTTGCTCCTCCTGTTTTATAAAATGCATGGGGTCAGGACTTTTCAGTTTGCCTCCATAGTACTGTGACTACTTACAGTAGAGTACACATAACAAACAACAGGAAATTCATATTTCACAGCACTTTCATTTTTCGTAGGTACACCAAGTTAAAGAACCTCCAACTTTCCTTTAAAATAGCATGAAAATTGTGCAAGCCAGTTAAAAGTGAGGAGAGTATGTTCTGATATGCCTCTCATGTCCACAGATCGATGCATTCAACAGCCAGCTGCTTTGATTCTTGCAACATTTAAACATGAATGACTTAATGGAAAAATACTGTATGAATATTTACTCTTGTTTTAATATAGCAGAGTTCTATTGAAGACAAAGCAACTGCACCTGGTTCCTTAAGCTGAAGATATGGCCCAGCAAAGGACTTTTCTAATCAGCAGGAGGCTGGATTTGGTACCCTTACCCTTCCTCTTCCTTGCAGTGCAGTATTTTAGAAAAGAAATAAATCTTAGTAACATCGGTGGGATTTCTCATTTGAAAAGTTAAATGCTCCTCAGTGAGAGGTGAGGGTATTACTCGGGCTCACAGAGCATTTTCTCAGACTAATGTATACAAAATGTATGTTGGGATTGCCCAACACTGATAATTCACGCACCTCTGGAGTGGAATACAGCAGCCATTCTGGGCTAGAAACATTATGCAGGAGGGGTTTAGGGAAGAGAAATGAAGAAAAACTAATCCAATTGAAACTGCAAGGGGAATTTAGGAAGCAGAATGCAATTATCCGAGTTGGATATTGGCCAGGACATGTTAGTTAACATTTTTACTCTTGCAAGAATTGTCATGGGATCTTTAATGACGATGAATGGTCAGGGCTCTATTTTACATCTTATTTGAAAGCCTGAGCTTTTACTTTGTCACGAGGATGAAGTGAATGCTTTGCCTTCCTTCAGGATGAGTTGCTTTGGTCAAATGTGCTTTCCTCCCCGCAGGCTCAAGGCTCTTTGGGCACAGCTGCCTTGCAGATCCACATGTCTGGGGGCTTTCTTCATCTTGAGCTGCTAAGCCGAAAGGAAATCCAGAAACTCAGCATTACCTGAGATTTCCTTTCTACTTAACTTCCTTTTTCTGGAGTGGTAGGTAAAGGTACTCTTAAACTACTGCTCCTCCCTCTCCTGGAACTTTGTCATGTTAGCAGTAACGTCTTTGCGTGCATATTATTAGTTGCATTATTAGATTCTTCAAAATGCTATCAATCCTAGTTATCATGGCAGAGTATTACGTGACACAGTGCACCTTGGTAAGTCCGGGTAACCTTTGTGGTGGATTGTGTCAGTGAATAGAAGTCATTGCAATTTTTTGTTTCAGGGACTAAAAACTATTTTGGATATATATCGTCGGCGGGTTTTTTTGTTTTTTTTTTTTTTTTTTCAAGAGCACACATCAAAGCCTGGTTCCAACATAGATAACTGTGGTCTTCATATGGACATGTAGCCCTACAGTTTGAGTTGGCTGTGGCATGTTTCCCTCTCCTTCCCTAAGCTCTCATGTGCTGGTTCTCTCCCCTGTTTTATGAGTAGTGGATGGAAGAATCATCTGTTAGTAGTGAACAGATGATAGATCTTACTCAAACTGGTGTTTCAGGAGAAAGGAGTTGATGTGTTAAATATTTTTGTCTCTATAATTATGATTTTCATTTTAGTTACCTGAACTTGAATCTTTTTTCTCGCTCTCTTTTTTTTTTTTTAAAAAAAGCACCTTTTCTCTGTAAAAAGTCATTGTCCAGTTACAAATGTGTTTCAATATCAGTGCTTTTTGGTATTCAGGCTAGAAAAGTAGTAGGATGGCAGTATGCTTCTCAGGAGGAGAAGAGGATTCGTGTTATTTTGGACTTTAGGGATGGTGAGTTTGTTGTGATTCAGTCTAAATATGGTTCTGGGAACTTGGAGGATTGCTTTGTATCTACTGAGCTACCTTTTGGTCTGTCTATCAAAGAGGTTGCAGTCTGTCTTAGAGGTCAGGAGGTAGTGGCAGATGCTGTGAAATAATCAGATAGGCATCCGGACCTTAATATATTACATTATTAACAAAATATGAAGAGCAATTTAATAGCAGATGCTTTTTGTTTTCTCTTCTCTTGGAAGAACTGTCCTGAAGTTTTGTTTTCCTGCAAGCTTGAAACATAAGGGGGCTATGCTTCAAGCTACCTATGTCACTAATACTCATGTGCAACACAGATAATTAAAAGGTAACAGGGTTAATGCTCTCCTTATAGCAAAGATTTTAGCTGTTTATATGGAAGTCTTCCCCCAACTCTCATGGTAACATCAATGTCAATAATTTAAAATGCTGTTTCAAAATCACTCAAAAAATACATAATGTATGAAGTGATACATTTTGCATCCAAGGATTTCCTTTCTACATTTTTCATGCATTTGTGGACAGTGTAGATTGTTTTGTAATTTATGGAAGGAAGGGGAAAAGCCAATATCTACATCCATGTATCTTGAATTTCTGGTTTAAAGTGAAGAGGTGACCACTCCAACCTGTGTTACGCACCTACGGTGCAGTTTCCACAGCATCTGTGGGGTTTCACAGGGGCAGCTCTGAGTGCTGGGTCTCATTCTGTTACTGTCTGTCAGAGTTGCCTTAACATACAGGTGAGTCTTAGTTATGCTGATCTCCTCTTAGGGTGTGAATCAAAATTCCGACTCAGCTTTTTAAGATGTTCAGAGTATGTGGAATGTAATGTTAAGGAACAAGATGAATCTTCATCGTCATCCAGAAGCCTCAGAGGAAACCACTCTTCCTTATCTTTGTAAAATAACAAAGTCTTTGGTCTAGGGCTTCTTAGATGACTGTGTAAGGCCAGATTTTGTCTGTCATAAATAAAGTGAATGGGCTTAGGGACTTCACATGTAAATAAAATACCCATTCCATCTGCCTCTGTGTGGCTTGACCCACAAAATAACAACAAATGCTTCCACTGCTTGAAAGAATTTGATGAATATATTATGTTGGCCAGGTGTAAAGCTGTGATCTGTGACATTTCATGCCTCATGTGGGCATTATGCTGTCATGCGGCACAGTGGGCTGCATTAATAGAGTCTTTGGGGATAAAGAGAGAGAAAATATGGACAGAAGCTGTTGGTAGGCAAAATAAATTATAGAGTAGCTCATCCAGTGTGAGAAGGATTGTGAGTGATGTAGTTTCATACCTCATTTTTTCAGTAATTGTGCTGTTTGAATTGTGACCCACTTTAATAACATTCTATCATTTTTAATATTTCTTTATTCATTACATTTTATACACACTCAGGTGGTTTACTGCAAGCTGTGTGGAAATTACAATGAAGGTCAAGTGCTCTTTGTGACGATAACTTATTATTGAAAATATTAACTTGTTGTCATTATTGTTTTCCAACGTGAAATTTTATTTGTCTGGTGAATGAAGAGATGATGTTGGGCTTGTGTTAAAGCGTGTGATTACTGTCAATAGACCAAAGTCCCTCTAGTCATAGGTCTGAGATGTACATCATCACTGAACAAGTCTCACTTTAAATTGATTTGGTGTTCCCTACACTTATAAGCTGGTACCGGCCCTTATCAGAAACATCTTTCAGATTAGGACTGGTTTATTTAGATTTAACATGTAAATACTTCCAGTTAGCTGAAGTTAAACTGAAAATTGCAACTTTACTATTGAAATAACCATGCCTACACATGGTTTTGCAGCCTTTAAAATAAGCTTAAATTCATATTTGATTTAAATTATGTTAGTTCAATACTTCTCATGTGGAAAAGGCTTTGTGAGTTGGTCTACAGGAGGACTGTGTAGAGTTGGAGTAGAGCCTTGGTTAGGGTTGAGAGTGTGTTCTTTATTGCTAATGCTAATGTCACTTCAGTTAAATCACATGTTCTCTGTAGCGGTTAGCCATATAAATGACCTTCCAACAGTTGCTCCGTGCTTAGTGGACATGGAACTTTAAATTGTATGTGAGAAAATATGTGTTGGAAAAATGCGTCCTGGGATTGAGACATCAGGATCTTCACCTTCTCAAATCATAATCCCACTTTGGTGCAGCATATGTATTGCTTGACTTAAAGCTATGAAAAGGCATGCCACTGGAAAAAACAGAAAGCTTTTTAGCATCCCCGCTATCTTTACAAAGCCTAACAGACATGTTGGATACTAATGCATCATTTCTTACACATTATCGAAATAGAGTAGTTTTATGTAAAGGTCAGCTGTGCTTAGTGTCTAAAATGTTCCAGTTTTTACTAAGCATATTTGAGGTTCCTCTTGGGAATCAAGTGTAGAAAGAAAACAGATGGGCTGCAGTGAATATTCACCATTTTGCTGCAGGTCAGGGGTTGAAGTGTTACCATCTTTCTCATTGCATAACTAAAATTCTAGGCTGTTGATTTGATGTGGTGGACCTAAAGCTTTCCCTGATCCAAAGCCAGAGAGATGTCAATTTAGAAGTCATGGGTGTCTTAAATTTCCTTCTGTGTTACATAGTTTGAATTTTGTATAGTCATGTCTTCTAAGTATAATATGGAAGAAAACGGGAGTAATGAGGTAAGTATCCTGCTTTTAAAAGATCTGGACTACTGTGCTAGGTTTGAGTTGGACAAGTAAGTTAAGAAGACAAGAACTGTTTTACAGAAACAGAAGTGAGAGATTTTTAACAGTCTATTTTCTGAGTGTGTTTGAGCTACACAAACAAAGCTTTCATGTCTCCCTGGTGTAAAAGAGAGGTAGTGGAAGCGGAGAAGGTTAGCCCAGAAAGAGCGCGCTTGTGGTAGAGACCACCTATGAAAACTGTATGGAGAACTGAATAGGGAATTGTCTTTTCCACTAAATTAAGTGAAGATATAATGTGAAATGAGCAAGCAGCAGATACAAATAAGATGCTCCACACACGGTGGTGTTACACAAGAGAGCTCACTGCCTTGGGATGTTGTGTGTGCTAAAAGCCTACAGAGACCAAACAGTCTTGAAAATCTGCAAAAGTTTTTGGTAGGACTGAGGGCTAATGTCTGGGGTGATACTGCTTCTGGCGTAGAAATGTCAGGGTGGGAAATGTCTGGAGGCTGGAAATGTGTTCTGGTGAATTACCGCAATATGCGTCTGCTCTTGGTGACTGCCAAAGAGTCAAGGTTACTGAATACAGGGCCAGCTGGCCCACTGCTCCCAGCCAGAAGGGCTTTCTTATGCGTAGGTGAAGAACTTAGCCAAAAGCCAGTGTAGGCTGGCACACCATCTCCGTTCCCTGTTGTCATTTGGGTTTCTCTTGTGTTAAAGGTGTTTGAGCTGGACTAGAGTACAGGAGATGGTAGAAGTTGTTCCTAAAAGGCAGGCATCAGTGTTGGAGGAAAGATCTGGGATACTAAGTTCTAGCAAAGGTGTAGAAAACAATAGTAATTTGTTGTGAAGTTGATTTATATAGCTGTAGTTTTAACCAGTTACTTTGGTTTGAGGCTGTTATTTCTTTATTTGGTGATATGTGCTCTACGTTGCTGTTTGATAGTGTCATGATCTACTTGTTGGAGTTGCTTGTTCTTAGCAAATATTTGTGTTATGTATATCTGTATCTGGCTGTATAGCTGCAAGAAGCTTGTAAAGTAACCCAGCAGAATTTTAAATGTATATATTAAAACAAAAAACAAACAAAAAAGGCTTGCGAGGAGGCATGCTGTGTATCAGCGTGAGGACCAAGTGAATTGTCTCAAAGACATCAGTCCTACTCTTCCAACCTATTTCTCCACAGGTCTTGAATGTGCTGGTTGTGATAGTGGGTGCTGGTCTAGCCTGAGCACCAGAAGTACAAATAAAGTTTTCATGTGCAGCTTTGTCAAACAACCATTCCAGCTCCTGACTTAATCTTTAAAACATCCCCTTTTCAGTTTAATGATTGTGCAAACTGAAACAATATTTTGAGTTTAGAAACCATTATATTGTATGTAGGTCATGTTCCAAGCTTTGTTCCAAGGTTATGGGTTGGAAAGTCCAATTTGTTTTTGTTGGAAGTGGAGAATCTTGGGTAATTGCTTGACTTCAGGAATTAGGGCTTAAGAAGGGTACTAAATATCCTAAAACTTGTGATAAAATCTTAAGAGTGGGCAGCACTCTAAAAGCCACTGAAGAGCTGTCCGATTGTAATTAGATTTGATCATTATCAGCTTGAGCCAGATTTGCATGGGTTACCTGGACATGAAGAGGCGGCATGTGTACCATTACCAATTTCTTGAGCAACTCAGTCCTCTGATTAAATAGTTCCTTAATGATGATGGTGATATGGAGTGATCAGGCTTCTCCCCCGCCCCCCCTTTGCACTTTTTCCTCTTTCCTTACACTTTACTTTGCACTAGGTTATCTAGTGCCTAGTTATGGGAAACCAGGCATTCTTCCCATGAGGAGGAATGATCTAGGCTGAATATCACAGTTTGTCGTAGAGGTTATGGTTTGCCTGGTTCATTCTGATTCTGGAGACCAAGAAAGTATCTTGGATTCTAAATGGCTGTCTGTCTTTGAAATAGGTTGTTTTTCTGTGGAAATGCTTGTCTGTTCCTCTGACTTTCTGTATACACTTTTTTTTTTAAATAAAATACTAATTTGGTAGCAATGCCACCTTGTGCAGGGTTCCAGAGTACAGTGACATTTGTTAGTGGGAGGACCTGATGTAGAGTTTGTTGGTAATTTAACTTACTACAGACTCTGTTGCCTTCAGATTATCACTTCAAGTGCAAATACACAGTGGAGTTTGCATATGGTAACATTTAAAAATCAAAGTTCAGATACTGTAGTTGTGCAATGGAATAACTTGGAATTATTTAATAAGAACCATACAAAAAGGTTCCTTTTACTCTAATTCCATTAATAATGTATTTTGCAATTGTCTGGAGACATTTGACTGACAACTTTTCTTTCAGTATGTTATGGAACAAATCAGTAACCGACTAAGGTTTCATCATTGGAATGATGCTGTATATCATGGTTGCTAAGAATTTCACAGTGACAAGGAGATCATGTAGCCCTTATTTCAAAATTACAAATTAAGGAGTGGAATAGCTTTTTTTTTCTTTTTTTTTTTTTTTCTGTCAGCAGATGTCAACAGATAGGAACAGAGATCGGAGCAATTGTGCTTTTTGAAGGAGAGTGGCGTGTCCATTGATGCTAGTTAATTTGTTCTTTTGATATGTGTACTGATTTATTTTTCCCCCTTTATTGAAGAAGCAGTGCGAGCACATGCTCACTGATGTGCACTTCAGCCTTTCAAAGAATTTGAATAATCCAGGGCAGTTTATGGAACAGCCAGCCTTTTTTGCCAGTGAGATTTCTCTTTCTACTTCTACCTATTAGTTGCAAACATCATATTTGACATTTGCAAGGTAAGATGCTGGCTCTCTGCTTCTGTTCACCTTTGCTTCCCCTGCAGCTCCCACATCTGATTGGGCTCTCAGCTCCGTAGTTGCCCAGCTAACTTGCTTTCTGCCTCATTTACTCCCCAATGACCGCTCAACGACATTCCCTGAATTCAGGACCAGCTCAACTTCATGACTGGCTGCTCAGGATGCTGCAGCAGCTCTGTGTTTAGTGAATTCTCTTTAAAGATGCATAGCTATATATCTTTTGGATTGTAAAGCTAAATTTCATTAGCTTCACTGGAAGGAAGTAATGAATGCTGGGGAAAAAATATACCACTGAGGCTACTGTAAGAAATTCTAGCTAAATGATTCGGCATAGGGGAGCCTAGTGCCAAGTATGTGTGAGTATTGGTACCCTGGCTGCGTGCTTTACTACAGCTAAAGCAGAGTTCACGGTTACCTGATTTATCCTGAACACTTGCTACAAATACCCAACCAAGCCATGTGTTGAGTTGCTTGTGTTGTTCGGTACTTTGCACTTGAAGAAGTGTAAGCCAGGGTTTTGGAAAGGTTTAAAGTGTTTTTTTTTCCCCCACTGAGTTCGAGATCTTTAGAATAAACCAAAGATAACCACTGTCACCTTATGAGTTTTGAGCTCTTTTCAGCATGAGGAGTGCTGTTCCCCGTCAGTTGTTTTTCTCTGTGCAATATGGAGTATTCATATTGGTGGCTCAGACACGGGAGTCTTGGACTGATTCCCTTCTCACAGGTACACCTGTGTCTTTGTGGGCCCCATTAATCTGGTAGTGGCTGACTTCTAAGCCTCTGGGAAGATGAGTAAGTGTGTGTGGGGCTTTTTAGTTGCTTTTGTTACAGTTCTGCTCAGTCGGAGTTGAGCCTTTCTCAATGGAGACTTCTGTGGGCAGATTGCGGTGGTTTTTTTCCATATGCATATTTGTAACATCTTCCTTCCATCTTATTGAAGGCTCTTTAAAATCCTGGGTGAGTGTCTCCTGACTCTTGAAGTTTAGGGAGAACACTGTGATTGCCTACCTTATGTACTGTCTTAACAACCCCCCCACCTTTCAAGTGTATATCCTGCCTGTTGCTTCTACCAATTTTCCCATCTAGCTAAAAGTTCTGTGTCTGCTTTCAGAATCCCAATTTCTTAAATGTTGGAAAGTAGCTGGTATTTTTGCCTTAAAGGTCCTATGGATAGATACCATGCTAACAGCAAAGTAAAAAATGCTACATCAACTCAAGTAATTTTGACTTAATTCCTTGGCTAACTAGCAAAGTAAAATTGGGGCTGAGATATGACATTCATATGCTTTGCTGTTTTCTGTGGACATCTGATTTACCGTTTTAATGTTGGTTATCTTATAGGTGGCATACTATTTTAGAGCTCAGTATTGAAGCCAGATAGCTGCTTGTGCATATTTTGGAGGGGAGAGACAACAGAACTGGACAGTTATCTTGTTTTTTTGGTGTTTTTCTTTTAGAGGAAGCTGAATTTGAGACTAACTTGGCACTGCTCCATAGCAGAGGAACTTGCAGTGATGCTGCAGTTCTGTTGGTGCCACTGCAGACACAAAGGCTAAAACATATCAAAATGAACTGAGGGGAGCAGATGGGGCAAGTGAGAAGTTGGGAAATCATTCAAAGTGTTAGACACTGAACGATTTCAATTTTCCCGAGACAAGTGTCTGCTGTGGCACAACATGGCTCTTTTTGACACTCAACACATGTGAGACAATTTTGGAATAAAAGCTGCATCAGGTGTTCTGTTTCCAAATTTTCTTGCCTGAGGGAGAGTGTTTGCATTTGGCAAGGATATCTGTAAGGGGGGCAGGGTGGTGAAAACAAACTTATCATAAATCCTTTCAGGTATTTTGTTGACTATTCTGAGCACAGTGTGTCCGTACCAGCCATGGGTGAAGTTCCTCCTTCTGAGGTAAAAATAGTATAGGGATATCACAAGGTAGTGGGAGTCAAAGATAGTCGGAAATACCTCCTTTCTTCTAAAAATGTCTTGATTTTAATGTGTTCCTTAAAGGATACAATTTTCCTGTAGGATGGGACTACCCAAAAGAGTAAACGCCTCGCTTTGGTAAGTACAAATGTGGGAAATTTGGGCATCTTCATGTGTGCAAAACCCAAGCAGTGGCCCTCTGAGATGGGAAAAAATGGCTCTGTTTCCCAGTCTTTTCAGTCCTTAGTGATGGCTTTGCCTTGTGTTAGCAGTGGATTTTATTTTTTTTTTGGGTGCTGCCTTACTGGAAGCTTGGGTAAGACTGTCACTATGGCCTAAGCTTAGTGTTTTCCCTGTTTACACTGTTTAAAAAAGCTCCACTACTAAAAGGTATAGAGTGGGGAAACTTGTAATTTTGAAGGTGGAAATGCTAAGGTCTGAACTTACATGCTCTGACAGCATCAGCTACGCTATACTCCATAAATAATGAATCCACTGAAATTCCTTGGAATATGTGACCTCTGTTGTTCTGTAATACTGTTCTTCTATTTAAGATTCCCCTTTAAGTGAATTGGCTTCTTTGAAAAGTAGGGAAATGAGATATAAAGAATTCTGTTCCCATCTGGTAAGTGCAGCCTAAACACTATTTTGCAGTATTTATTGTTTATAACTGCATAAATAGACTTTAGGTAATTCATGCTTCAAATGCTGCGGAGCATAGAAAAGTTTGGTGTGGGAAGAATTCTGTTCCCATTCTGTAGGAAGAATGTGTATGATAAGGCATAGTTCCAGCAGGAAGAGAAAGACTTAAAAAGCAGTTGGATTCTTTCCACCACCCTACAAAGAAAATTGGTTTACAGGAAATATAGGTCATGGCACTGTTCTGGCATCTTGATGTTACCGTTTTGTAAGTACAGTATATTGCTAGCAGCACAATTTGGGACTCCCATTAGAGTTGTTCTTTGCTGTCAGACTTAAAGGCCATTTAATATCCTTTATCTGATCTAATGCACTCCTCCTCACAAACACAAAGAAAACTTAGGAGGTGGTGTAAGTTTGGTGGCTCTTTGTTTTTTATAATAAGTTATTGAAAGCCACTTTGGTGACTCTTCCTGCTGTTGCATCTAAAAGTCAGTTACTTCACTAAGGACCCGAGGGATCAGGGATGCACCATGAATGGGGCCATGAAACTAATCCTTTTCCCCTCTCCATAGTGAAACACAGAAGAAAATGAAACCTGTGTTGTTGTGCCACAGGGTTTTACAGCTACAAGCTTATTACTAGAGAAAAGCCTTGGCTTTTTGAACATGGCATTCACCTTTGATTATGAGATTAATCTTTCCATGTGTTAGAAAAGATACTAAAAACAGATGTATTCTGTGAGTCAGGTCGTTTGTGTTCTCCTCTGTCTGTTTCCAGCACCAGGACAGGGTCAGTGGTGTTTGCAGGAGAATAAGGCTGACAGTATCTCTGTGGGGAAGGGAAGCAACACTGCTCCCACCTTAGAAATTGTGGCACCAAAATGTAGACAAAGTAAATTATTCTTCTGTGTAGTTCAATACAACTGGCTACCATGAACAATATAGAGGTCAAGATGAAAACAAGGCTGCACAGAAAATTTAGGTGAGGAACTGAAGCTACACTGTGTTTTTTGCTTTTGAGGTGCGATGCAGTGGCATAAGCACAATGATGTGATTCATCTCCTCTGCCTACTATGACAGTGCTCATCTTCTTCTGTGCTTTACCTGTCTTCTGGCAAAAACAGAAATAATAATGTTTAGTTTTCTGGTACAGTGTGACATGATGCAACTTTGAAGAAGGATGGAGAGATGTATTTCAAGTTGGTTTGAAATGGTCTTTGTATTCTGCAGCTCCCATAACCTTAGGTGTGCCTTGTAGTGGTAGGGGTGCAGGCAGCCTTCTCATACCCATCCCACTGTACTTCTGTAGTTTTAGCAATTATGCACTGTGTATAAATGCACCCGACTTGCTAAAACCACTTCATTTTCACCTATGTTTTCTTTTCCAATTTTTATCTCATGAGACTGGAGGTTAACAAATCCATGAAATCGGGTGAAATCAAGGTGAGTCTTGCCTCTCCTTAGCCCTGTCCTGGGATCCCGTGTGGCTCATGCAGTGTGTTGCAGGTACAGGACTCTCCAGCTCGTTGTAGCAAGCAAGGCTGCAGTGAACCGAAGCCCTTTTGTTTCAGTTGAAGTTCTAGCAAGTTATTGCTGCTCAATCTGGATATTTTCAGGCATGACGAAGATATAAGAATGCAACTACAGATTTTTATTGCTACCCCAATGTATTTCCAGTGTGGTGTTATTGCTTTGAAGTTCATTAGGAACAAACAAAACCAGTGGAAAGCATACTGCTTGTAATGCAATGCTGCACAGCACGGCTCGCTTTCTGCTGGCTGATGAAATGGCTGAGCTTTGGAATAAGCAGCATCCCAACAGTTTCCTCTGTAGCTTGCCTGAAGATTTCCTAACCCCCTAACCACTTTCATTCGTTGTCTGCTGGTACACTTGGATAAGAAACTTGCTTTTTTTTTAAAAAAAACCAAAACAGGCAATCAGGAAAACTTCCTGTGGTGCCAAGAAGTTTTTTTTTTTCTTTTGGGTTGATCTAAGTATCAAACTAGTCTTACTGTATCTTAGTTCCTTGGTTTCTTAGTTTCTTCTTATAAGTTAGGGCAGGATTTTAAAGGATCATTTAAAGATTGACTCTGCATCCTAAACAAGGAGGGGTTATGTGTGTGCACATGTGTTTTTGTTTTGTTTTAATTAAAATACTTTGTGGACTATCTAGCCTCACTGTTTCCTGCTTCAGTGGGAATGTGGGGTGCACTGAAATGCTTGGACGTACCAATGGGACACATATGCTTTTGACCAGTTGCTGTTTGAGTCATCTGACTCGGATGACACCTAGAAGACCAAGGTTAGAAGCCTGAAATCCTGAGAAGCACAGGGGGGGAATAATGAAAATGGAGTTTTGTGGGAAAGGTGCTGCATAGGATGCATAATGAAGATGTGTTGAAGACATCTCTCAGTGATTGCTTTCAAGCAACTGTCGTTAAAATTCCATGTCCTGACGGTTATCCCTTCTTTGAAGGTGTTGCAGCATTATGGGGATTGTAAATATTTTCTTTTTCAGATTAAAAAAAAAAACACAACATGTGCAATACCTTTAAAGATGTGGGTTTTATTTTTTTTTATATAAACATGCAAAAATGAGCAGACAGAAAGCCCTAGCAGTTGTGTGTGTCTGATTGAAATGCATAGATTCTTATACATAAATTATTATTGCATGCAGTTGTATGAACAAATGGAAAAGCTGAGTTTAGGACCCCTTGAAAATAGTCTATTTCTGTTAGACATGCATATCATTTAGATCTATGCTTGTCTACGCAGTGTATAATTTTTCACCGGCTCTTTCAGAGGTAATTTTGGAAGGCGAAATGTGCTGTGTGAATATGGTACTTCAAATTGTAGAATGCTTCCATGAGAAAATAAAGGATTCATCTGCAAATAATCTCTTCAAAGGCCCTATTACAATTCTGAACTCTCAGATGGCTTGGCTAGTCTTTGCTATTGCTTTAGAGGGACAGAGAATGTTAAACCATTTACGTGTATTGTCACAAAATAAATTTATGTGGTTGATTCTGCCTGACATGATGCTTCACAAGATGATGGAAAATTTATAAATGTTTTCTTCAATTTGGTGCTCAAGAAGCACTTAAAAGCACTCATTTCTTTAAGAATTATTTTCTCTCTTTATATCCAATTCATAGATTATGGTCAAGTGTTCATTTTTATGGTATTTACAAGAAATCAGTTGAGCCAGCTTGCTCATAACACCCCTCCCTCTCCTTTCACCCCTAGCCCAGATATATCCTTGCAGCTTCAGGGAACAAAGAGTTGAGATTCTGAGCCATGCTCATATTTGATTTAATAATGCATTTTCCTGTAGTAAATTTTTGAAAGGTTGGGCTGTTTGTGGTCAAAGATTCTAAGGTTATGTCCATTATATTAAAGAAATGATGGATGGTTAATAAGTTTTTCAGATGCCTAATATTTTAATGGGGGATGAAGTTCCTGGTCTTGTATTTGCAAGCCGTGTCCGTCCGTCCATCCCTGCCCTCCACTCAACTCACAGATGCCTACTCATAGTTTTCACTCTAACTTCTCATTCCCTTAGCAATAAAGCATCCCACTTTCCTCTTTGCATGGACTGAGAGTTTGTCAAGGATAGTCTGCTCAGGGCACTGAACTCTTGGAAGAAGCTCAGATTAATGGGGAATTCTCTCTAACCGATTCATCAAACTGTCTCATCTGTTGGAGCTAAATCACAGAAGATTGAGTCGTCTGTTAGAGCATT
This sequence comes from Falco punctatus, assembly GCF_963210335.1. NCBI lineage: Eukaryota > Metazoa > Chordata > Aves > Falconiformes > Falconidae > Falco > Falco punctatus. The sequence continues at coordinate 5,145,012 of NC_137591.1, forward strand.
AGCTACGGAGTCTTAAGTCTGCTTGTGGGGGAGTATCCTATTGGATCCTGAGGCTTTAGATTTAACTGAAGGTGTACTGGCTGGAATGAGACCTGTTCAGGGGTTGTACTGAATTCTGACAGCTGCTGTTGGAGCAGTTGCGATGTAGTAAATCCATGCTTCATCTAATCACCCAAGTCTAGATGAAGCATAAAGTGACACTGTGCTGGTGTGTGTGTTGTGTTAAAACTGAAATGTGATCTCATATTTCCAGACTGGAGATGGCTGCTAAACATGTCACAAGGCTAGTGATGCTTCAGGATTCACTAGCCTGGAATTGCATCAAGAGTTTACTGCAGTGAGTGGCTTGACTTTCATAATTGGTCAAGTATGATCATTCTGGGTAATAGCATTTAAGTTTGGACTGGTGGGTAGGTATTTGGAAGATAGATCACTGTCTGAGACCGGCCATAACTCCTAGTATGTGAGCTCCACCTTGCTTTTTCTGTTAGAGAATTCCTCTGTGGTTGTCTCTGTGTTGAACTGTGGTTTTACTGTTAGCCTTTAGGGAGGGTGTTCTCTGCTAGACTATTCTATGCTTTGGTTGGCTGTTGTGATCTACCATCACTAGCAAGGCTTTTAAAATTCTTATAGATCACTTTGGACTATATGATAGATAGAGTGAGAAAGAGAACGTTTGTGGAGTGTTGGTGGCCTAATCCTGAATCGAAGCCTGACAAATAGTGTTCTGAATTAGCTAATCAGGCACCCAAAACACCTGTTTGTCCACTTGTGATTAGAATAATTCATCCTTGTTCCTGGCTTTGTTGCCTTGGTTAAGGTGACTTGCTCTCATGTGTGGTGTTCTCCTTGATAAGGGATATTTTGGTGAGTTTGGAGGTGGTAGGGGAGACCATCAGGCTATAAGAGGTGTGTAGGATTCAGGCTCTTCCTACAGTTGCTTTAGCTAGTAGCTTTATTTGATTTGGTAACTTGCTTTACTTGCTTGTTTTAGTCCGTTGTTCTGTGGCTTGGCCTTCGCGTTCTCCATAAACGAAACGTGTAGCTTGGGAAGCGCTGTGTACACACCAATGGTGGTTACATAGCTAATGCTCCTTTCTGGGGGATGTTGCAGAAGAGGTTGTCGTGAGAGCTTCGAGGAGCAAAGCATGTCACGCATCATCAGACGGTGGAAGTGCGGAGGCAGCATGTTGATACTAGTGCGAAGTCCTCTCCGGGTGCTTGTGACCAGGTGATGAGACTGATTTTTCACAGAGCTTCAGTTGCCTTTCACAAGTTCATGATAATTTATCAGCCTATGCACCTAGAATGAGCAGTTCCTTTTGAACCTCAGTTGGTGTTAAGTGGAATTAATGGTTTAAAAAGTGTCCACACAATATTAAATAGATGAACTGGTTCAGGGATTCAAAGGCACCAGACCATTTGGTTATCATGGTGAGCATAGCAGGGTTTTTTGCTAAATACTGGGATTGTGTTTGTTGAGATGCACCAGAGGATGAGTTAATAATCTGGGTTATTCTGCAATAGAAATAATTTAGCTAGTAGAACAACCTTAACAAAATCTTACCAGTGTCCCCTGTTTTCAGATACTGGTCAGAAACGTCTTATTCTTTCAAATAATGACACTGCTTAGTTTTGTTTAGAGCAACAGATAATCTCTTTGGACAAACCCTTTGGAAACAAACAATGTGTGTGGGGCCATACAGTGAGCATGAGTAATCTCAGCCATCTCAGTTGCTGACATAGCTTTCAGCTGGTGCATTGGTTACAGTAGCCATTTGGATCTTGTCCTTTTTTTCTGGTGTGAATTTGTATGTTGGATTAAAAATCTGGTAACAAATGAAAAACGAGTAATATGAAAGAGGTGTGAAGGATCCCATGTGCTGGGAGTCTGACTGATGTGGTAGCAGGGCTGCAACAAACTGATGCAGGGGTCCTCAAGGTAACCAAAACCACTGGACAAAGTCTGGTCAGTGACATCAAACCCTGGGTAGGTGGTATCTATGAAACTTTCTTCCATGGTTTATTTTCCCATGATGTTTCTTCAGCCTTTTCTGGTCACCAGCTTTGGTTAACAGACCCCTGTTCACTCTTTCCTATTCACTGGACATAACCTCAAGGCAGTATTAGATTGTAAGATCAGGCATTTTAATCTGATCTTCTGTTGCTTTCTTTTTTCTGTCTTTGCTGATGATGCTTGTTGAGGCTGGCGGGAGCATTTTGTGAACCTTTGTTAACTTTCCTTGCAGCTGAGGCCAATGGCACTGCAGCTTGCTTGCCTTGGACTGCGTCACCTTGTTCGGTGGTGCCATTCCCTGCAGCCCTGGGGCTGCTGTTGTGGGGAGTTTGTCAGCTGGGACTTCCCACCTGGGCACGATGCTGAAATGCCGTGCTGCTGGGTATGCAGCAAGGAAAGGCTTCTTTTGGCCAGGGCTTGTGATCACACCCTTTTGGCTACTGAGACTCCTGACTTGTGTTTTTGGTGCTTCAAGCTCATATTGATTACTCTGTAAACATGCCCTGAGCTACGCTGTGTATCGGCCCCCACGCTGAGGCAGGTGCCAGGATGTGGTGACCTTTTCAGGAAGCCCTGGTCTCCCCTGGAGATGCCTCCCTGCCACCGAAGATCAGCTGCATGTATCAGTAGGTAGTTCACGGCTTGTATCTTTGGAAAGGTTATATTTTATTACTTTTCAAATTTACTTCTGGTAAGACTTTCTTTTCCAAGATGAGAAATACCTACTATGGATACCTGAGTGGTTGTTTCCCTTATTCCTAATGTGCAGAAAGATGCTCACAGGTCAGGGTAGGCATGCTTTAAAAATATGGATTTATGAATTTAAAATTGCAAACACTTTTTTGCTTGGGTGGTTGTATTTTGGGCTTTTTTTTCTCAAATAAGCCCTGTAACAAGTTGATCCTTCAACTCACCCACAAATAAGACAGTTCCAGTGAGAGAGGCTGTTTTATGGGATTCATTTTGGAAGCTATTCAGGGAAATTACTGTAGGCTTTTTGAGCAAATTAGTGAGAGCGTGGCAGGACCACAAAAAGGCTTTTTCCCTTAAGATTTGTAGGATCTTATGAAGGGAAGAAAAAAAACCCAACCCCTGGTAATTAAAGAATTTTTTTATAATGAAATAAAATTATGCAAGCTCTGCTTTTGAACATGCGTAAGTTCTTAGCTGTTTTTGCTAGTGAAAGGTTTATTTTAGATTGGGGCTTTTAGAAGGGAAAGGAAATAACTTAATCACTGCTTTAAATGTCTGTGTATATATGGGGGTGCGTGCTTATGCCCTTTGCAAGATGTTAAAGAGTTTGGATTTAGGATGTTTTTTAAAAAAAAAGGGGAAAAAAAAGGAAAACTATAACTCGTAGGTGTGAAATGATCGAGGCAACTAATCTGTTGGGTTGTGGGAACCTCAGGAGCTCAGCTTGTGATTAATATAATTAGTTGAGTTCACCTGAAGTGTTTATCCTGGGGGAAAAAAACAGTGAATCAAATCTCTTGTTGTTTCATAGGGACTTTTCAGTTATTTGAATTGGAGAGAGGCATTTCTTGTTGCTTGAATTAGGTTAATATTTTGTGGGTATACTACCAAGACAGCTATGAATCAGGGCATGAGGAACTGGGGAAACATGGACCTCTCCTGTTGAACAAAATTATGTCTTTGACACTTAATAACATAGGTTATGAAGGGAAAAATTCAGATTATTGGAACGACTTAATCAGATTCTTTTAAATGTGTGGCGCACGTGGACAGTGTGATATTGAAATGCAGTGAGGGTTGTAGAAGGGCAGGTGCAGCTGGAGAGGATCCCAGCAGTATCCTGTGAAACTTTACACTAAATGGCAAATAACTTGGAAATGTGCCTCATCTATGCATGTGGCTAAATGATATATATGCTGCTTGGTCTGTATGCTTGTTTGTATTTAAAGTATCTTTGGATTCTCTCTCTCTCGACTAATTCAGAACATTCAGAGCAGGTGAGTCTTCAAAACAGAAAGAGGTGGATGCGGTAGCTTGCTAGTGATTGGGACCATATTTCCCCAGCAACAGTATCCCTATGGAAGCTTGCAGGAAAGCTTTGACCCTCAGTCCTGGTTTTGAGTTCAGAAAGGCTCAAGTTTGGCTGTGCTGTTTGTCTGGTTTGGGATCTGAAGCCAAGGCCAGTTGTATGAGGTTCAACAAGGCTCAGTGCCAGGTCCTGCACTGGGGTCACAACAACCCCATGCAATGATCCAGGCTTGGGGAAGAGTGGCTGGAAAGCTGCCTGGCAGAAAAGGATGGGGGTGTGCTGGTTGATGGCCAGCTGAACATGAGCCAGCAGTGTGCCCGGGTGGCCAAGAAGGCAAATAGCGTCCTGGCTTGTGTCAGAGAGAGTGGCCAGCCATACCAGGGCAGTGACCGTCCCCTTATACTCGGCACTGGTGAGGCCACACCTTGAATCCTGGGTTCAGGTTTGGACCTCTCACTTCAAGAGGGATGTAGAGGGGCTGGAACGTGTCCAGAGACGGGCAGCGAGGCTGGTGAAGCTGTGTCTGGAGCACAGGTGTTATGAGGAGCGGCTGAGGGAACTGGGGTGTTCAGCCTGGAGAACAGGAGGCTCAGGGGAGACCTCACTTTCTACGGCTCCCTGAAAGGAGTGTAGCGAGGTGGGATCGGTCTCTTCTCCCAGGTCACAAGCAACAGGAGAACAGGAAACAGCCTCAAGTTGTGCCAGGGGAGGTTTAGACTGGGTATTAGGAAAAACTTCACTAAAAGGGTGGTCAAGCACTGGAACAGGCTGCCCGGGGAGTGGTGGAATCACCAGCCCTAGAGACATTTAAAAACTCTGTACATGTGATGCTTAGCAACATGGTTTAGTGATGGACTTGGCAGCCCTGGGTTAATGGTTAGACTTGATCTCAAAGGTCTTTTCCAGCCTAAAGGATTCTGTGTTTGGACTTAAAAGGCAAGATGCTGAAATGCGAAAGCAACAATTTCATTTACACATCGTTGAAATCACAACTGGCTAAAGCAGCTGCTCACATCTTTCTTTGAGCATACCAGATACCATGGACCTTGAGATCACACAACAGCCACACTGAAGCTATTCAAGCAATTTTTTGAGGCTTTGGCATGTTTACACATCAGAAGACAGATACTCTGCATGCGTATCTTGCGTAATCTGGAATATAATATCTTGGAGATATCTTGGAGACCATCTTATTGTAAATACTTTAGAAATATCTAATTGCTGATTAACTTCATCAGGCTGCATTGGCAACTCAGCTGAGATAATGTGGGGTTGAGAAAGCATGTGTGAGTGCTTGGAACTGCCGGGGCTGGGAAACCTTTTCTGTTTCCAGTGACGCTTTCAAAATTGTGTTTGCAGATGCTGGTCTGTCTGCCTGGCGGCACTCAGTAAACCCCATGCAGCAGGCTGCACCAGAAGCCAAACCCTAGTGCAGGGAGGGCAGCAGCCCCCCTGTGTCTTTTATCCTGACATCTGAGATCCCTTCAGCCTTTCCGGTGTGCTGGGACATGATGGTGTGTGTCAGAATGAGGAAAGGAGAATCAACAAAGCTTATTTATAATGTCCACATTGGGTCTAAGCAGGTTCTCAGGTGGTCTAGACAGGTGCTGTCTGGCTTCACAGTCTTCATCAGCACAGATGTGTTGTGTGTGGTTTTAGTGCTGGCATTAATTCAGTAGATGCTTAGATTAGACAGTAAGGGAAGTCAAGGGAGTTGTGTGAGAAACTCTGGGCTACTTAGTGCATCCTTCTCCTTTGGTGTGCCAAGACATTTTAAGTTTCACAAACTCAGTGCTCAAACTCCTTCCTGTGTCTGGGTGACACAAATGTGAGGGTGTGGTTTCTTGTCTCCTATCCCCAGTGTTCCTTTTTCTGGGTGAGGTAGCACATTAGTCTATTTAAAAATAACAACCCCTGCCTAAAACCAACCAAAAAAAAAAGAAAAAAAACCCAAAAAACCCCCCCCAAACAAAAACCTCCCACCTTGATTCACTGAATTTGTCACAATAATTAAGTATGGTAGCTACTGTTTTGGATGCATTTCACCTGCTAAGAGATACTGCAGTCAGCACCATATGGTAGCCTTTTTTTTTTTCCTTTTTAATAGACTTAGAGCAGCAATTTGTTTCACCCGTGAGCCAGCACCACAGCGTGCATTGCTTAACAGAAACAGGGTAAGACTAGTGAGCTTTTTATTTCAAGTTTTCAGGGAGCTGAGCTTCAGAGCCTGGTTTCTGGCACTGTCCTATTTGTGTTGTTAACTCTTCAATGTATAAAGTGGGGGGCTGAAGGACTGAAGGGCTCGATTCCTCTTCTGACTAGAGAGTCCTGCGTACTTCAATCTTAATGTTTGCAAATAATATGCTAATATTTACCTAACTTTTAGATTTATTGCCAAGCTCTCTTCAATGTCTGAATATCACCCTGAGACTGTGGAAAGAAAATAATTGCAAATATGGAAAATATTGTTTTATTTGATGGTGGACTGAAACTGCAGGTTGAGTTATGGGTATGTCTGTGCTGTAAAACAGTGCCCAGTGCAGGATCTCCCATCTTCTTCCAAACCACAGAATGGTGTTACAGCACTGTGATGCTGTCCCCGAGGGCCTGGTCCCTGACAGTCCCGTGATGATGTGTCAGTACTACTGTGAACTAATATCTCTGATGTGGATGGTTTGGTTTTGTTTTTAATTACCATGGGTACTCAAATTTTTTAATAGCTTGCTGCACTGTGCCCTGTAAGCTGACATTACATAATGCAAATCCAGTTAGTTCAGGATCCCATTATTTCAAAGCGTGTTTTTTTTTTTGTGACTGCCAGATCGATTATAAATTTTTGTATATTTTTAGGCTTCCTTAAAACTTGGGCAAGTCTGTTACAGTTGGTCAGTACCTTAATAGCTTGGAATCACATCTCCAGGGTACAGCGATGACCTAGTAGCATAGCAAGTTAACCTGCAATGCATGAGACTCCTGTTTAATTCCCCTTCCATAACTGACTCTATATAACTCCAGGTAAATTGTTTAGGTTAGGGAGGCAGTAGGATTCCCTGCTTCAGAAGGCTGTAAGAATAGACATACACACCACAGTGGATCTCAGATGTTGTGATATGAGAGGATGTATAAGGAAGGAGTAGATATAGCCCAGACCCTGTCACTTCCCCAGGCAAAAGTCGATTAGGGTCATGCTGAGTCCTCATTCAGATGCAAGAGCTGTGGTCCTAGTGTCTTCCGTGCTTCCTCACTGTCCCCTAATTGGTCCTGGGATCTTGCAATTTGTGGTGGCCATCTAATTTTGGATCAATATCTCTGATTACTTTTGTTTTATCAGATAGCGTTGATAACCCCATTCTGCAAGTGATAACCCCTTTCTCTGCTTAATTAGGAATATCTGCTAAAAATAAAATATGTATCTGGGTGAAATGCAGGTTACAAATGGTTGCAATTAAACCTCATGTAGCAGATTTCCTACATCTTGTCCTACTGTTTCTTTTTCCTTTCTTTAAAAGATAAGAATGCAACATTTCTAGAGGGTACAGTTGTTCTGGTCAGAGCTCAAGATCATCTAAAGTGAAATGAGATGTGTGAATGTCACACATCCAGCCTTGCTCCTGTCTTGCATCCTTGTGTTCTTTAACTGGAATAAAATGTACTTTTAATTTCACAAAGCTTTAGAAACAATGGGGAGCTCTGGGTGCTTTTGCTTTTAAATTAACCAACTTATTTAGAACTAAGATGTGGCTTTTTGTGCAGGCAATTAAAAAGTTATTAAAGCAGTACCCAGTGGTGCTGCAGCTACAGCTAACGCTCTGTCAGCATTTCCTTTAGACTTATTTTAGACAAGGCTGGACTTGAGACTGGAATGCAAATTGTCAGCTTTACAGCTGATCAAACTTCCTTGGAAAAAAATGAACTGTTTGACTGGGACAAGAGACCCAATTTACCATCATGGTGTGATTTTTATTTTTTTCTCGAGATTGGAAGCCAAGAAATGCCACAGTTGTGTTAATCTTTGCTTGCTTCTTGCCAAAGGTAGTTATGTGGATGTCAGTGGCCTGGGAGAAGGCAGTGCCCCGCCGCATCCCTGTGGGCAGACCAGGCAGCAGCAGGAGGGAGCATCCCCCACAACATGGGACTTTACAATCCCAAATGCATACTTTTCTTTCCTGATGCACAAAGAATACTTGCTCTGCATAAGAGAGATTTTAATCTGAATTTTGAAAGGAGTGGGACAGAAGGAAATACGCCTTGGTGTTCTCTAACGTGATGTGGAGAAAGGTGAGCATAGGGAAGGTGATGCAGTGCCCAGGAGCTTTATATTCTTCACAGTCTTTTGTAACTTCATGCATCCTTGCCACTTGGTAGTAGTGCACAAGTACTGTTAAAATTGGTTTACTTTGCAAGTGTAAATTAACTTGCTAAAGTTCTCATTTTAGCAATGCTGTATAGAAATATTGGTTAAAAATGTCACCTAGTGATTTTAATCTGTGTGGAATAAGCAGTTGCAGGAAAAGTAGATAGACTTCCTTCTTGGTACACCTCCATCACAGCAGAAATTGTTCTTGTAGTGTTCCTTGCCTGGAAGGTATGTATTTAATTGGTTTCAGAAATAAGTGGGAATTTGCCTGCCTTTTCTGAAGCACCAATAAACTTCAGTCTTTTCAATGAGCACCAGGTTTGAAGTTGAAATTTCTGGTGTGAGCGCAATCTAGAGAGATGGCTCTGCACCTACTTGGGAATAAAATGCAATTAAAATACTTGCTTTTTAAGATGACAGTTTGCAGTTCTATATTTTTCCCTACTGGAAAACAGGGATCCTAAATTTGCTGCTGTGGGCCTGATGAGCTGCAAGGGTGGAAGCTGGGCCGTTTTGCAGTTAATGGATGATCGCCCTGTGCCAGCCTGTGTTGTGGAGCTTCCTGGTGGGCCCAGCACCTGGAAGGCATGGCTCTGCGTGAGCTATAGGCTTACCATGCTGGTATCGTTTGTCCAAAAGCTCTTTTTATCAGGAATTTGCCACTCAGCAGCTGTTAGATCTAAGATCTGTTGATATTTGCAAGAAAGGATGTTGTGTGTTTCTTCTGCTTGTAGGTCCCAAAGTCAATATTTATTTAGCAAATGCTGATGTTCTAATTGGTTTTGCAATGCAAAACCCTTCAGTAATCCAAAAATTGCTCCCCAGAGTACAAATAAAGGATGGGATTTTATCTTGTGGGAAAACAGTATTGTCAAGTGTCCTTTTTTTTTCCCCCAATCCTTGGGAGGATATATCTCCTATAGTAGGAGATACTTCAGAAAGCAGTTGCGTGGTTGGGGACTGCCTTGCTGGATCGATTTCTGCATGTTAGGGAGAGATGCCAGGTGCATAAAGAGAACAGGATGGATACTTCTCCTCTGCTCACTGGAGCCAACAGATGCACAGTATCAATTAGCCTGCTCCTTAGGGCACCTTATGTACTTAAACAAAAGAGGGACAAGATCAAAACAGCACCTTATGATTAACAGGAAAGATGAGTTGTGTTGTGACCTTAGAGCAGAATCATATTTTATTATTCCTGAAATTCTTTGAGAAAAAGTAAAATGAAGGATACAAACACCCAGAGCATTGAGTCCCTTAGACAAGAGAACAACACAAAGGAAAACGGGAAAGAGTATCAAACACGTCATTTGTTTCATGGAATTTAGTGTCTTCCATTTAAAAATAAACCAAAAAAACACGACAGGTGGTGGAGAATCAGTTATCATATGCCAACACTAATATTGGATATGTTCTTTCATATATGAAATTATCCCATAATTGAGACAAATTATTTGAAGCATTAAACAGTATCCCAGAAATGCTGATGCGGAAAAGACCTTGGGAGGTACCTTAGTGTGCTGCCAGGCTCTTAGGCGAGATCAAGTGTACCTGTCTTGCCTCCAGAAGCTGACAGTCTGTCTAACCTCTTTTTAAACCTTGGATATTGATTTCTCATCTTCCCTAGACAGCCTGTTCTGGGTCTTCACCACTCTTACTGTTAACAAGACTTTCATTTTTCTAATACCTAATTCTTTCTACCACTTGTCCTCCTGTCAGCTGTACGGAGAACAACTGATGAATGTCCTCTTCTGTTGCTGCTTTGTTAGGCGTTTTTGGATGATGCTTAGCGCCTCCTTAACTTAAGCCTGCAAAGCCAAGAAAAGAAGCAGCAAAAAAAGAAATCTTGGTTCTTTCCTTGTTGACCATGCTTCTGAAATCACTTAGTTGCTTGTGCTTGGCTTCGGTGTTTTTTGGTCTTGTTTTCCTCTTTTCCTCCCTGTTGACTTTTCCCTGTGTGTTAAGGAGTGGCACTCAAAATGGGGTGCCTGTTGAGATAGCCAGTGTCTTTCTAGTGCAGCAGGAAAAGATGAACAAGCTCCTTGGTCTTAGCATCTCATGCTTCTGTCATACTTCTCTTATTTCTGGTTTTCCAATAATACTGTATTTTTTACTTGTATTCATTGTAAGTTGAAGTACGGATACCTGGCCTTTTATCACTTTACACCTTCACCACATGCGTTTTAAAAGGAAGAATAAAGTGAACAAATAGAAAGTGCTGTACTGTATCAGCTTTCAGCTTTCGGACGTTGTACCCTGGTCTCCCAGTAGTTGATGATACATTCTTTCTCTGCTGATTGTAATCACATTTCTTAGCTTTGTGTCGTCTGCAGTTGTTCAGATGTTCTTGCCATGTAGTCCTGTAAGAGCATCTCTGGTACTGCTGCTGATGGTGACTGTTTCAGAGATCATTTATCAGAAGAGAGTTGGTGACTTCAGGCCTCGAGCTGCTTTCTTAGCAGAGCTTTATGTGAGCCTCTGTGAATGTCCAGCCTTCATGTACTAAGGAATAGAAATAATTTCTACATTTAAGGCTAGTCATCATTGCTTTTGCAAAATCTGTATGTGTTGGTTTAAGTTTTAGAGTTGTGTGGAGCTGATCTCCTGAATGCTGTTGGTGATTTAGGTTTTTAGAACCCTCTGAAATGAAAAAGGTTTTACAATATTGTCTTTATGATATTCTATTAGAACTATATTTTCTTGTCTATGTATTGATGCCAGCATCATATGATCATTGCTTGGAACTAGTAATACTCTATAATCCTCCAGTGGAGAGAAAGAAAAATAATCAAAAGATCAATTCCTCCTCCTTGGAAAAAGCTACCAGTGTTGTCAGGTAGCTCAGGTGGTTTTCAGGAAGAACTTATTAGAACGTATCAATTCACGTAAAGATGAATATATTTGCGGTATGTAGTTATAAAATGCTATGAGATTCTTGAGTCTTATAGTGGTGTAGTTACTAAATGCTTTCAAAGGCAAAGTGACACTAATGCATTTCATTGAAATTACTATTATTTCAGCGTTAATTTTACACCCAAATTGAAATAGGGAAAGCACTTTTTATTTGGAGGTGTTGCTATGTTATTTGAAATTACTTGGAGAAACAAAACTGCTCCCACATTCTGAAGTGTGAGTATCTGAAAGGTCTGAGGAAGGGGAAAATGGCTGAGGCAAAAAACTGAAAGCATTTTTAAAGGAAAGGTATTTATCCCTGTACATGAGTGCTTACAGTGCTGTTTTCCTCAATGCACTCTGATATTTACTCACATATGACTTTGAAGACATGTAGTGGGTACCATATAACGCGTATTGCTGTTGGTTACCACTATATTTGAAAGAATTAAGGTTCTCTGGCATTTCATAATTTTCCTCTGGGTTTCTTGCCTGATGGTCCAATGCTGCTCTGCAAGTCAGGTTCCTAGGACCCCCTGTTCTGTCTGAAAATCTTGAACCCCTTTTGCTCTTTTCACTTTTTTTTTTCTTCTCTGATGCTGCCAGCATTCCCATTCTGCTCTTTCCTTTCCCTTTGCTCTGCTTTCATGCAGCAATGTTTCCTATCCTGGTGCTTCAGTTTTCTTCTCCTTGTGCTGGCCTGTGCTCTTGACTGTATCTTTGTTGCTCACTCCTTTACTGGCTCCCTCCTCTGCACATCACTGTTGTCCCTGGGTCTCCCTGCACCCCGTGTCAGCCCGTTTCCACCCAGGTTTGCAGCTGCGGTGCTTCCAGTTGCTATTGCTTCCCCCTCCCTTCCCCCATGTTTTTCCTAATGCTTTGCTGCTTGCCTGCTATGTCTGATTAGCTGGCTTCAGGGTGCGAGTTAAATGTCAGTATAATTTTTTCTTTCTTCCAGTCTTAAAGGAGTGCCATGGAATGGAATTTGAATACCAAAAAATTCACTTTTGCTGGGAAGGGTTTAACCTGCCATGTCCAAGTAGGCACTAAATCCCCGTGTGATTTGCCTCCGTTTCTTATGGCAGTCATTCTCTTGTGAGAATCCATCCTTATCAACGGTTGCGTAGTCTAAAAGACTGGAAATAAAAATGGTTGCTGTAAGTAAGCCAATGCCACTGAGTACAGTCTCTTTTGTTCTCACGTTTTGAGTCTGTTTGCTGTTTATAGTGTGCTATGACACTCGGTAGCAGTTGCAGTTTCTGTCCTTTCAGGGTACAACACTGGCCTCGGCAACAGCAATAATGAGGCAATAGTTGTGGGTGCACTTCACATCTGCCCTGTGCGGGTGCTGCTCAGTTTTTATTTGTTTAGCTTGAATGCAGTATTTTTCAATAAGGAGACAGCAAATCGTAATCAGGTTTTTCTGAGTGCTTATTGGGAGTGATTAAAAAAAAAAATAAATTATGGCAATGGACAACAGCCAATAGGTGTGTCTTACCAACTGTGACCAAGAAAATAGGACGAGCAAGACAGTGAAACAGGCTCTTGTGCTACAAATCAATCCAATGATAACAGGCAGGACCAGCCTTGCAGGGGCTCAGGGTGCAGTGTTTTGGACACTGGGAAAAAGGTTAGGAAAGATGAACATCTTGGGAGCGAGAGGGATCCTGGGTGGTGTTTGCCTCTAGCTGAACTCAGCAGTTAAAAGGTGGAGGTGGCGGCAGGGATGATCTGCTTAGGCAGGCTGTCTTCTGCCCGGGGAACGTGTTGGGCAACGTGATTTGCGGAAGAGCTCTGCTATGCCACTGCTTGTTCGTCTCTGAGCAAAGGCTGGTATTTATGATCCACTGTGTCAGCCTGGGTGGTAGGGATGTGACAGACGAGTGTGGACATGGAGACATTGACCCTTGACTTGTGCTTTTGGCAGCCCTGTTGCCTGCAGGCAGAGCAGGCTAGGAGCTGGTGGTGCACCTAACGGTTGTGCTGGGTGGGGACCAGGGCAGCCTTCCATGGCCGGGTGCGGATAGCTTCTGCTTTTGATCAAAACTGAATTTTGATCTGCTTTATGTTTAGGGACAAAGTGCTCTTATTGCATCATTGACCCCTCTCTCTTAAAATAAAGCCCTTCTGTATTGCTCTCAACTGTTTGCCGATACTTTATATTAAGATAAGGATTGTTGTTTGCTTTTTAGAGAGATTTACAGTAGCCTAAGGGAGCGCAGCTCGCTTGGCAAGGGCAGTTACGTGTACAATGAAAAAGACATTGCTACAATAAATACAGTAAACAAACCCAGTTCAGAAGGAAAGAGATGTCTGGAAATTAAGTCCTGCCTTACCATGCTTTTGTTCAGGTTAGTATTTTCTGTCAAGTGACATCCAAGAGCCACAGCCTGCACAGCCCCATTCCCCTGAAGGCAGATGCTCTGTCCCCGGTGCAGGTGGAGCCGTGGTGACCACACATAACCATCCTGTAAGGACTGGCTTTTTATGTACTTGACAGGCAGTAGCAAATGAAAATAGAGTTGGCTGTTGATAAATACATAAATAATTAGAGCTGGTGTTGGGCTGTGCAGAATGTTCTTCCCTGTGGATTGTGCTAATAACATGATGGAGGGAAAGGCACAGAATTTTGATAATTAATCCATGTTTGATTCCCAAAGATAAAAAAATTGAACAAGTTAGTATTTTACCACCAGCTCATTTTGCTTTCTTCATCAGCTGAATGGGGAGGCTCTCAGAACAGCTAACCCTTGATGAGTGGAAGGATTAGGAGGAAAACTGTTTTTAAGAAGGAATAAGAGAATTTAGTTTTGCATTACATGTTGTGCTTGCTTTTTGCCCTATGCTCATGGGAACGTTTCAATGAAAATCTAATAAAAAATAAATCAGAAATTGATATAAAAATGAAATTTCAGCTACTTATTACTTGAAAAGTAAACATTACTCATAAGCCAAAATGCATCTTTCAAAAAATAAAAGATAAATGTGAGTGAAATTCTGTGAAAGGCTTTAACTACATCCCTTAATGGCTTTTTTTATGCTGGTGCATCCAGCGAAGATCTTCAGAAATCTCACTTCTAAATGCTCTGCATGTTTCTTAACAGGTTGCTTCTTGTTGTGTCATGTTCTTGGCTGGTTTCAAGACCTAAACACACTTAGGAGACACTGAATTCCAATCTCAAGATTTGTTTACATATGAGACCTTGAGAAAGACACTTGAGCATAGGTTTCGTGTGTTGACATTTTAATCTTGCTGTATATCAAGCTCTGTGGGGAAATAGTGTGAAAAATTAAATATGTTTTTATCAGGCTAATTTTAATTTCCCCCCCTTTTCACAAAAATTCACCCTTCCTAAGATCTGTGATTATCCAACCTCAGCTGGATAATCCTCTCTCCTTCCTTTCCTCCAAACAAGAAGAAAGACTTGTGCTTGTTTTCTGCCAGCCAGTCGTTTGCCTTCAGTAAGCAGCTTATGCCTAACAACAAAAGAAAACTTTTGCTTGTTTTTAAATGTCAGTGGGCAAAAGAACTGCCCTGGGAGAACACATGCCTTTTTAGTGTTTTCTTCATCACCTGAACACCTCACAGATGAACTGTCTGGTTTTGTGGGACTTGGTGTCTAACCCATCAGAAGGTAGTGCTAGATGGCATTAGGACTGTGGACAATAATGATCTGTTAATAGACATTACAGTGATAAACAGCTTTTAAAAATGTTGTTGTGTTAAGGCAGGTTTCTCAGTTGGACGGTAGAGATAAACTGGTGGAGAGGAACAGGTTGGTGCTTGGACTGGCAGAAGAGAGCTGTGAGGGTATGGCCAATGCAGGAGATGAGATGTGCTCCTATTTTTGTTAATCTTGGATGATAACCTTGAGTTGCGAGTCCTGCCCTCCCCCTTTTTCTTTATTAAGCATTTTACAGCTGGACTGTGCCTCTTGACTTCTGATTTTTCACAGCTACTGCTGCTGATCATGATGCGCAGGAAACATGCCTTTGTGCTGAGTAGCTCAATTTTGGCATCTTGCCATTGTAGGCTTTCTGCTAAGCTCCCTGTGTGAGAAAGGCAAGGCACTATCGAATTGGAGTACTTGTCGCACTGGGTTTTGTACTCTTAAATCCTATGGCTCATTATTTGCCTTGCTATCATGCATAGGAGCCTTCATTGTGGAACAGGACTTTGTTGTATTTGTAAACAAATAATGAAAGAAAAGAAAGTCTCCCCACACTGAGAGTCTAGGAATATGAGAGATGTTTGATGCACTTATATGGACATGTGTAAACAAACGGTCAAAATGAATTGCTCTGAGGATGGGTAATCTCAGCATGCCCACTCTTCCTGCATGCCCCTTGTACAATGTCTTTTGTAAGGCACTGCAGTGAAGGACTTAAAAAAGATAAGGTGATTTCGTAGAAGTGTGGAGACTCCTGTTAAGGGCCCAGATCAGGTGTAGATAAAATCTGAAGGTTGTTGTTTGAAAATGTAATGTGTAAGGAGTATGTATTGACCAAAGATAGGATCAGTTATCAGTGTAATGATTGAGAAATGAGAGGTAAGGAGGAAAAAAGATGTAGTGAAATATTCTTTCCTTGAAGATACATCACATTTACCAAGTCAGAGATTGAGGACTCTTGTGGAGTTCTGGAGGTCCTGCTGTTCACCACTTGATGCAATTTGCAGTACTGACGCTTCTCTCATTTGGACTACTCGTTTGTTAATTTACCTTGGGCTTTATGGATTAGCATGCAAATCATAGCACATACTGGTATTTATCTTTCTGTTGTGTATTTGGCTTAGCTATGTATTTTCCAGAACACTCACTACTTTTTGTTTTGTTAAGGTCAGTGGTTCTTAGTTGCATCTGTCCATCTCCTCATAACTCAGGACAGGCCTACATCAAGCTGTTTGTTTAACCATTTCAGTATCTCTGTCACCCTCTCACTGATGACTGAGCCTGCTGAAGAGACACACATCTATACAGCAGCCACGCTTGATTTGTTGCAGGTCATTTTTCCCTCCCTGCATTCAATTCTCCCTTGTCATCAGTCAACTGCTTCATCTTAGCACCGCTCTCTTCCTTCAGCTTGTGTGTCGACCTCCACTGTTGCCAGCCAGACCAGATGGAAGCAAAGTTGTGTGCCCATTGTGCCACTGATCACATCCAGGCCCAGGACGGCGTGTGCCAGCTGGCTTCAAAGGTATCATTTTGTGTGTCCTCCAGTTGCCATTGGTTTGGAGGATAATTTGGCATGTTGATTTTGGTCAGAAAAATTATCTGTGCATCTGTGGCAAGCCATCTGCTTTGTGCACAGTCAATGGCATGGGGAGTAGAATGGTTGCACCTGACCCTCTTCCACCATATCACAGTTGATAACTTCTGTCTGCTTTATGCGTACATTCACATATCTGTCTGGCTGCAAACATCAGTAAAATGCTCTGTCCTAGTGTGCGTTTCAGGGAGAGCATCCAGTTACCTTTTCAATTACACATACTTGCCTTTGGTTTTGCAATAACCTTTGAGATAATGGCTACAAGCTTTCCCTCGCACTCCTGGCTTCACACCATTCTGCTGCTCTAATTGCTTGCAGTTTTGCGTGGGTTTTCCTGCAATGGTTTACAGTTACATGCAGTCAGTAGGTGTAAATTTCATTAGGCTGTTTTACATGTATACAGCCTTGGATCTTCCCGTTTGTACATTCTTGTACGTCTAGTCAAAAGTGCTGTTAGTGAAACATGCTGTTATCGGTGCCTTTCCTGTGTATGTTGTTATTGGTGGTGGGTGAAGACAGACTGACTCTGTTTGAAATTACATTCCTATACATCTTTGTCTTGTGTCTTGGCTCACGCTGTGTTACTTGGGAACTAAGCCAGAATGTAGCCCTAATTTTGAAACATGCACCATCAGCTTGAAGATGCTAAACCAGTTAAACATAGTCTCACCCAAAATGCTGGTAGTGTCTGGTCTGCAGGTGTTAGTGTATGCTGAGTGTGAGCCTGGGAAGCACGAATGCAATAGGTTATTGCACTTTTTCTCTCAGGAACAAGAGGATATCATAATGAGTGACTGGATTTCTAGTTATGATGTTTGCAACACTATTTGCTGACACCATAGTAAATGCTGATTTTAATTTCTCCTTACTTCACAAAATGGACCTGTAAATAATGCAGTACTTTATATTTTGTGCCACACAGAAATATACTGGTACTTTCAAATGGAAAGTTCAGACTTCTCAAGTACAAAAATTGGTTCTTTTGTGTCAGTAATTTCTGGCTCATCAATGTGGTTAAGTCACTCTGTATTTGAATGGGTGAAGTAAGGTATAATTGATGTTACTATTGTTTCCAGTTGTTAGGAAAAGCAGACTGAGGCCAAATCACCTGACTGGACTCTTGAAGAACAGGAGAAATATATTCCCAAACAATCAAACTAAATTACATGTGTACTTTGGCAGACTTCAAATGAATGACATTAAATCCTTAAAACTGACCATTAAGTCAAGCACAGGCCTTGATACCATTAATGAAGAAATAATGTTTTGACATTCATCCTTTCACAAATTCTGACACTTTCAATTGCCCTCAAGTAACAAAACACCATTGTTGTCTGCAATAGCGCGCGCTCTAAAAATTTTGCCTGAGCTATGTGAAGCTGGCCACTTTGCTAGGAAAGGACAAGCATTTCTTGTTTGTGCTTTTGTTTCCCTTTCTTTGGTGGCTGCATGCCCTGCTGTTTAAGCTCTCAGCTGTGCTTCGAGGTCTTGTGCAGTGACTCTCATGTAGGTCTAGGTCAGTAAGGCTTGAGGTGAGCCTGCAGACCCAAGTGATGCGTTGTGCACTGACTTAGCATGTTGCTGTATGACTACTTCCTTTTCTATCTTCAAAAAGGGCTTTAATGCTGTTTTTCTTTTTTTGGTATTGCCTTTTGTTCCCATTATGTGGAGAGCAGTCCAGTCTGAGAAAGATAAATTTCACAATTTGTCTTGTCAGACTCTGAGATGGAGTTTTCCGTTATGCTGGCCGGGCAGAGGAGCAGTAGTGCTCTTTCCAAGTGTGCGTAGGTGGCCGTGCGCAGAGACCCCTTGCTTTCTTAATGGGATCTGTGTACTTGCCTCCCACACTGCAACCTACAGACGTACCGCAAAAACTCATGCCTCCTTGGCTTGCTCCCTTCCTACCTACCGATGGGGCTTAATGGTGCTGACTTGGGATGTAAAACCACTCAGTAACCCTTCTCGGTAAGCTGTCAATTATTAATGTGAAATACCCACTCTGTGCACTTGCACTGCTTAAGGTTTCATTATGTTGCCTTTCGGTTGACCTGGCAAAGCTGCTCAGTGCCTGTTCTGCCAATGCAAAGTCCTAGATTCAACTTTGCTCCTGGGACCGTGTACTCCAGCTCTGGCCGACCTTTTGTAGGAGGTAGAGAACGGAACACAGCTGAGAAATTAATTTCTGGAGAGAGTTAGAAAAAAGTACATAAAAATATTTCACTTACTGAGAAGGAAAAAAGAGCTGTGATCGTGCTAAAGGTAATAGGAATCTGGTTCATGTTCTGTGCTGCCCTTTACTGCAGCATTTAAATGTATGGTGGAGAAATCCTTCAGCTATACAGCTATGTTATTGTTGACCCATTTTCCCAACAGCTAATGGCTAAGACTGAATACATGTTACTACCATTATAATTGTCAAATTTTTCCTTGCTGCATCGGGAATTCTGTGAATATTGTGAGTCTGGCCCAGAGCACTTTGCTAATCAAACACAAATTAAAACTAACCCAACTGACTGCTGTAAAAATATTGGTTTGCTTCCCTAGTAGATTTACGGTCTCATGTACTAGGAGAGCTTCGTGACCCTCTCTTAAAATATGTGGCCATATCTCCATTTTACAGAGGATGAAAATGAGATGCAGTAAGGCCTTTAACTTGCAACCCCACAGCAAATGGAAATTGGCTGCTCCTAGTTTAAGGCTGGGAGCTCTACCTTTGGTAGAGATGTAGGCGTTAGCCAGATTTACTTCCAGTTTTCTGTATGTAAGAAGTGATTTGTAGTCTTGGTATTGCATTTCCTGCTTCAATAAATAGCTGTTTTCTGAATGCTGTATATTTTGGGTTTGGTGCCAAAAAAGGCCATTACAGGTTTTACTGTGATACATTCCAGTGAAGTAATACATTAACCCCCCCCTGTTTTTTCTTTACCTTTAAGAACATCAGCCAAAATTGGGCAGTTCTGAGGAAGGATGGAAGGAGGATACCCTGCATTTTACTGAAAATGCACATTGCATGCTCTGGATTGCCATTTTCCTTGCGCTGTACTCAGCGTGGCATCCTATAGCACAATGTAAACAAAATTATAATCTTATCAAGCAGGCTGCTCCTACAGTGTTGACAGCTTACTTAGATTGCCAGAAGCAGGGCCAGACTAACAGAGACCGTTTTAAAGCGGCTGACAATTTTTTTTTAGCAGTGCGGGTTGAAAGAAAATAATAATAAAGAGTTCATTACATGCTGTTCAGAAGGGTCAACACAGTAAGTCTCCAGCAGACCTTGAGACCGGCAGCTCAAATGAGGTCAGTGTCCTGACCATTAGCAACACCTTGTGTGTGAAGATGAGGTTGGGAAGACTGGGTGAGAGCGCTGTGGGTGTAATCCTTCCTGGGTGTTGAGTGAGTTGGGGTTATTGCACCATCCCGTTGGTGGGATGGAGTCACTCTCTGCTTATTCCAAAGCAGGCTAGACTGCTTTGGGCTGAGGAAGGACTAAAAAAAAAAAAAAAAAAAAAAATGTATTTGACTGTTTTGTTAAGTAAGGTATGTCCTTAACTCACCTACATATTGAACTAGTTCTCAGAATATTGCTTTAGTATGTAGCTTCTGGTTTAGGACTTCTGGTTTTGTTCACTGCAGAAAGACTTGCCTTACCAGGTCCTTGCACGGTACATATTTAAAATATTGCTCATTTTTGAGGTGTTTTTGGGATAATGAGCTATTTCCTAGTGCCGGAGATCTTGACCATATCACAAAACTTAAAATGTCCCAATGAAAACTTGCTGCCCCACTCCATATTCATTGTGTTTTCAGTTGACTGGTATGTCTTAGAGGTGGAGACATGGAGTGAAATACTGATCTACAGATGGCAACATCAGTTTTAGCATGAGCTCAGGAGAACTACTCCATCATATACTTGCTTTTAAATATATTACATAAAAGGTCACAGACCCAGTGCATTTTGTTTCCTTAACAGAAAGGAAGTATATTTGAAGTTGGCTATATAACTGTCTCTCTAGCTTGTAAAATGTTGTAGCCCCTATATATTTTCAGTTATTCGTGAAGTGTATTGCATGTATAATTAAAACATTAATAAAAATAACAGTAGGAAGAGTTCATCAGCAATTCAAATACAAATATTTGTGAAAATCTGTCTTCTCCAACATGTTCCTTTCCCCTCTGACTGATGGCTTTTTTTGGGGGAGTGGGTGGTAAAAATATCATAAGCAACATTGCTTATCCATTTTCACCACTCCAGTATCTCTGTAGGGTAGTAAATTCATTTAGCTGTTGAATTAATTTACCATAGATGGTGCAAGCTCGTTATTGTCATGCACTTTAGGAGACATCACATGCATATTCAGCACAGTAAAGGCTCTTGTCTGGCTTTGTGTGTCCATTCACACTTTACCCAGAGATCTGGAGGCGAACCTGACCCTCCCCACTGCAGCTTGGCAGGGCCACAAAGAGTGATGGGCATCTTTGTAATGTTAATGTCCTGCAAGCAAAGGAGTAGGGCTTGAAGTGCTTATTTTGTTTCCTGTTTTTTCTTTCTGAAAGGTGCCTTTGACTGCTCTTTGAAGTATGAAACTGAGCCACAGCTGCCAGAATTAGGCAGTGCCTGGGAGTTGGATTGGGCTTGGGAAGGTAGCCAGGAGATCCCGCCTGCCATTTACCCTGATTTTGGTGGGACTTGTGTGCTCGCCTTTCACAGTCAACTTTGAAATTCTCAGTATGTGGATTCATCATTGTAAGAGTCTTAAAAACCTTGCAGCGTGTGTCTACTTTCTGAGCTCAAAATACAGCTTTTTAAAGAAATGCTGTCAAATGAGTTAGACTTTTCTAATTCTGGGTTATTAAATTCCCTCAGGATATAATCTGAATTGTGCTTTGCCTCTTATTACTGTGATCTATTGTATGCCTGTAGCACATGCTATATTCCTAAGCAAAACGTTCAGACAGTGTGCAGCATTGGTAGGTTGTTTTGAGTAAGGATCACAGCATACAGCCAACAAATATGTCCGATGCGTTGTGGTCCGATGCAATAGGTTCAGTTTCCAACAGGTGGACTGAAAAAGAGAAAAAAAAAAAAGAGATAAAAATGTCTCTTATGGGGAGCACTGTTCACTTGCTTAATTAAAAGGTCCCCTTTGTTTAAGGTGTGTTTTCAGCTTTTCTAGTTCACTTTTTAGTTCTCTGTTAGTGGATGAGACCATGGTCCTGGAGAGAAAAGAATCACTTCTTAGAGAGTTTCTCCAATGCCTTCCTGCAGTTTCTCTGCATTTCTTGACTGGTTTAGCATTTCATCAAGTTGTATCTTTGAAATACTGAGCTGTGAAGAGTATCTTTGTTTTAAGCATGAAAAGAGAGTATTTAAAAAACCTGGTTCCTGCAGGACGCTGAGCTCTAGTGCTGACAATCCCTCTTTTGGGGTTACCTCTTCCCATCTTTGTCTTTTTGAAAGAGCAGTGGATATACATAAACTCTTTGCTGCCTTGCATTTCACTCCCAAACCACCCAGGGTGTATTAAAAGACTTTGCAATGAATCTCATGCTTTTATTGTTTAAAAAGCCACTATTTACTTAGAGCACAGGAAACCTAGCATCTCCCGGCAGGGTACCCCGCGTATCTCTGTGGAACCAGGAACAAGACGCTAATTTACTACCTCTGTAAGGAAAGCAGTTCCGTTACTCTCTATGTCAATTGACGTTAATCCCATAATTGAAGCATCCAGTTTTAGGATTAAGTTGATATATATCAGCAAAAGCCTGCTAAAAAAGTGCAGATTTGTGGTAAATGGTGATTTAGACCAACCCTGCCTGCTTCCAACTTTTCCATATTTCTTGCTCCTTCACATCTCTGTAAACTGACCAAACTAGGCTGCTTCACATGTTGGTTGAGAGCTGCTCCAGTCAGCTCTGTGGCATGGAAATGTATTAAGTTGAGCAGACATAGACTCAAAGCGTGAAGGAAAATACCCTCTGAAATTTATAATCAAATAAATGCCACCAACCAGAAATTCAATTTGTAATAGCAACAAAATCCATTTTAGGAACAGAGACGACAGAAGCTTTTACTATCAGAAAATGTCACTGTTGTATAAAGTCAAAACCCCCTGAGCAGTAGCTCGGTCTGAAGATAATGATGGTGTGAGTGCCAGAAGAGCAGTGCCTTTACCATTGAGTTCATATGTGACTTTAATTTGTTTGTAAGGCCCACTGGCACCAGAAATTTCACTGGTGCCAGCAGTCCAATGTGGAGCGATCCACTTTTCTTAATTGCAGCAGAAGAAAAATAGGGTTGATGACATTTTATCAGAATCTACCTGGATTTATATCCTTGAACTCTTTTGTGTGGTGACAGGGAATGTCAAGCTGCTTATCTCTGACAGCATTTTCTTCTATTCCTTACAAATATCTTTAATTTGGTTTGCTACACTTCAGTACTCTTCAAATGTGTTGTCTTTGTATTTTCATATTAGTGATTTTTCCCTTTGTTTTCATTTAATTTTCACATTGTTTTCTGATTCTTCACACAGTATTTCCTTTCTGGCTTCAAAAGGGAGCTAACTAGGTGTAGTGAATTATATTACAAAATGGAAAAGAAATGTTAGCCGAATGATGTATTGCTTTTTTGTTCTTCTTCTTCTGGATATAGGCCATTATCTTGTAGTACTGCAGGAGTCAGGATGCTTCAAAAACATACTAAGTGAATGAAGCTATATGAAATTCCTCTTTTTTAAAAAAAAGTTGCAGACATGCTTTGCGTAAGTGTTTAATATTTTTATGTTTCTGCTCAGGATGGTTAATATCTTCTGGAGATTTGTTGCTCTAAAACCCCTGTAATAAACAGCACAATTTGTGCAGTGGAAGGAGGTCCATCCATTAAAAACTGCCTCAAGTTTGTTGGGGTTTTTTTTCAGTGTTTTTTGTTATTGTCCATATTGTTTTATCTACTTTTTGCAGGCAAAGCCTACTAGAACTGCTGTAGGTTAAAGAAGTGGAAAGGAAGAGAAGTAAATAAACCTTTGCTTTTTGATTTATTATGTTCATTTCACAGCTGTTTCAGTACAATCTGTTTTGCTCTTTCTTGGGTAGTCAGAAAAGCAAATTTGGAAATTAGGCAAATATGGTTATAAAAAGACACAACTGAGAAACCTAAAGTCTGAGGAGCAGGTGAACTGCCTGAAACTAATTACTCTACACTGTTTGGCTAATTGCTTAGTCTGGCTCACTAAGAAAATGTCATGTCCTGTAACTGATTTTTAACTGAGGATGTCTGTTTTTGGTTTGGTTTTGGGGGTTTATTTTTTGTTGTTTTCGTTTTTTAAGTGGTTTTAATGTTTCTGTTCAAGTATGTGCTTTGATGCATTTGCTCTGAACAGCATGGCTGGTTCTTCCTGGTGATTTCCATGTTGTTTGAACTGGCTTGTTCAAGGTCTGTTGTGTAAGCGTCTGAGGACAGGTTACACCTGGGCTCTCGCTGTGTTATCTGCATCTTAAGTGTGACTAATAACGAACTGCTGACCGTAAGCCGCTGTTTGGGGTAGAGCATGGTCATGTCACTGTCCTGATACCTCTTTGCACTGGGAATTAGCTTCATTCAGAGTATATTTCTGCAGCTATTTGAATACCTACTGTTCATCAGACAAAATAGGAACAAAGACCTGTAAACACTGTAAGAAGTTTTGCAGAAATGTTCTTGAAATAATCTGTAATTGAGTGCAATAGGAGTGTGACAGAAGACAGTAATGGGAGGGAAATGCTATCGGAATATGATCTTACCCATCGGGAATGGCTGTGTTTGCCAGGCTGTTGGGCATTGGCTTAGGAAAGCAGATGCTGTTGAAAAGCTCCATTTCCCCTGTGCTCTGCTCTGCTCTTCTGAAGGAGCTCTATGGCTTCCCAAACCTGAGCGAGGTGGAGTCTTGACCTCAGAGACTACTTTGCAGAGATAAAGGTAGCATTAAAGTCTTCCTATGAAACAAATATTGACTGATTTACAAGAGATCCTTGCTTCTCTGAATCATCCTTTCAAAACATTTTATGTCAGCATGAGATTCCATGGTGGGAATAACCAGTTCTAACCCCTTTTAGCTTTTCAAAGCACAAATAAATCACTTCCGAATTCTGTGTCTCTCCTGAAATACAAGTGTCAGGCAAGTTAGGCTCACATACTGCTAATACTATGGGTTGTGGTGATTCTCATGCTTATGCCCTGAAACAAGAAATGAATAAATAAAAGATAACAGCCCCCAGTTATACCAGAGGCCGTCAGCAGGTGAGGAGCAGGTGATTCAAATAATACCCGTCTTGAATTTATGTTTTTAAATGAACAATATTTCATGGGCTTTTGTGAGGAGGAGAAGAATGAGAAAAAGAGGCACAGCTGAACAGAAATCCCGATAGATGCTTCTACTTCCAGCACTGAATAAGCAAGAATAATAGGAAATGTGAAGTAAAATATCCATGCTGTCTTAGAAACTTTTCTTGGAAGAAGATAAAAGGTATTTTGTCTGGTTTTGTTTGTCACTGCCCTGCTTTTTTTTCCCATGTCAGAAACAAACAGGGCTTGGAGGTGCAGCAATATGCAGTTTCAGGGCCTTCAGGGATGTGTAAAGGTTGCGCAGGTGTGGAGCAAATGCAGGCTGATGGGAGATGGGTCGCCGAAAGGGGAGTGTGTTAGCTCAGCTATCGGAGTGCACAATCTGCTGTTTACCTGCAAAAGCTCTCCCAGCCCTGACCCCGTCATTAAGAAGGATGTTTCCTGTTGTATAGGAGTATTTTGAAGATGAGCAGGCTGCTTGCCCTGGCAGTATGTGTCTGTAGTCTGTGTGTAGACAGCATGAGCCCGTTACTCTGGAGCAGGATTACGGATCTGAAGTCTCAAATTCCAGGGCAGGGGCCACAGAACGCATTGATGTCCTCATCCTCCCTGCATGATATGCCTCTTTTTGCATACTTCTGGTGATAGCGGTGTCCTTAGCTCTCCACCGAATACAGCCAACCTGTAGGGATAATTAGGCACCATTAGCTGGGCAGAGGACAGTTGACCTGAAGCTAGAACCCTGATTTAAATGGATCAGATGCACAGCCTGTTTTTTCTGCATAGAGGAATGTGGCACTACTAAGCAGTTATGAAGATGCTGTTAAAAATAGGGTATGGACCAAAGGCCTTGGTAAGAGTGTACAGAACAGCAATGCTGCCAGAACAGTGACATCCCAGGTGATATAGTGACTGGGAAATGAGGAAAGCTGGGGCAACCTCACCGGGCAATTGTCAGAAGCGCTTCCTTCCTGAAATGGGAGCTGATAGAGACAGCATGTGATGTCACCAGGCTTCATTTTTTCCTTTGCAATAGTTGTTACATCCCAGCTAGTATTGTATTTCATTAAGATTTACTACCTAATAGAATTCTTGATGCTTTGAAATTTGAGTCACCTAGTCATTCTGATACACAGTTGATAGACTTTTGGTTTGGGATATGTTTCATACTTGAGAAATGAAATGCCAGTGTTTCTAAAGGCTAAATTAAAGCACTGACATTTATTAAACTCCAATATATAATTATTGTTGATTAATGGCATGTATCTTTTTGTTGGTTTGAAATTAGCTGTCCTCAAAACACAACTGTGCATAAAGAGGGATTGCATGGTTCTGGAACCTGAAAGATTCCCTGCTGCCAACCTGTTGTCTCTGCACTGAGATACTGGGTGTCTGAGGGGATGGGGAGTACAAGCTACTTATTCTATTTCATGGCATCTCTCAAAGATATAAAACCTGTTTTCATTCCAGAATTCAATAAAAACAGCATCATTTTAGCTAAAATTGAATTGTTACCGTGTCTGTTGCTGAATTATATGAAATGGGTGCGACTGGCGGAGACATTGCTAGATTTCCAGTGGAATTCTTCATCCTGCATCACACTGACTGATGCTCAGCCATCTCCCAGACCTAAGCCCTAGCCACCAGCCTACAGTTTGTCTTAAATAACATCTGTTTCATTCTCTTGCACAGACAAAAATGTTAAAACATTTTGGCTGTCACGCAACAGGAGCTTGGACAGAAATCCATTTAATTGAACATGCTCTCATCAGCTGCTGTAGGCGATTTATAGGGTTCTCTGTGATGAGCTGTTGCCAGAGTCATTGAGGATCATCTAACGCAGGATGCAAACACCCAACCTGGCTGCACAGAGAACAAGCCCAAATCTGGGATGACACCTTTGTCCAAAGCAAATGTGTTCCACCTCATCCCTTTTACGAAAATTGCTATCATCTAGTAAAGTAAAACTTAAAGAAAAAAAAAGAAATGCTGATGGGAGCCATTTTAATTCTAAAAATCTAGCACTTGTATCTTGTTCTCTGAACAAGCTGCTTTTTAAAATTTGTTTCCATTTTTTCTTCATTCCTGCCTATTTTCTCTCTATTTTCTTTTCTTTGTATTTTTCAATTCCTGCCTCTGAAAAAGCCTGGTATGAAAAGGAAAGATGGTAGAGAGACTGTAAGAAAAGAGCTCATTAAATATTGAAAGTGGGGAGAAAAATGTAATCAGCTGTTCGTTTTTTCCAGTGTAATTGGAAAAATACAGAAGGAAAAATCCATGAACTTTTCTAAATTAAAAATAATTAAATGAAAATACTTTGGACAAAATAAACATTCTTATTTGCTTTTCTGTTGTGCACAGCTATTGCTCAGCATTGGTAAATATTACGTAATCAGTCCCTAAGGGACCAAGGCCTTGAATTGAACCTGAATTTGCTTCATGGGGGAGCAGAGCTGGGGAGCTAAGTCTCTGGGCCAGTCCTGCATTTCTGCTCTTACAGATTTCAGAAGCATGCTAATAGGATTAGGTACTACAAAGCTGTCTTGCATTCAAAATTAATATCAGAGAGGAATGTGGTGTGGAACAGAATTTCTCACAAAGAATGCTGTTAGCGGAAGCACATACTCACTGTGAGACTCAACTATCACTTTACCACTTACTGCTGTTGAGCTTCCTACTCCATTGCTTTGGATTACTGCTCTTCCAAACTCTCCTCTCACACAGCTCCTCTTCATCCAGAAGATCCCTGTGAGATGGACACTCTTAACCCCACACAGACACCCTTATGTCAGGGTGCTTTTACAAGTGGTTGTGTCGCATGTTACTACAACCTGGGAAGGAAGAACTCGAGTGGTTGTGTAACTGGTACATGCTTAGTTTCTGAAAACAGCCTTAGCTGACATTTTTGCAAGTGTTGAGTAAGTAGCTAGCCAAAGTCTTGGTAGGCTTTGTCTCGAGTGGTGGGAAGTCGGGCCCATATGTTACTTAAAATGAGCAATGACTCTACTGTGCTGCTCCCCCGCTGCCATACTTTCTTTTAATTCATTTTGCAAGATTTTACAGCACTGGAACCAGAAATGTAAAATTACCAATTCAACATATGTTGGGTTAAAAATAGAACAAAAATTAAATTCATGCTAAGGGATACAAAGCTGAACTTCAGCTAATTCTGTTAATTCCCATTTACAGGGTCCAGCCCAGCATCCCATCTCCAGTGGTGGCCGTAGGCTAGGGGTGTATGAACAGGGCAGGCACACGTGATGCTTCTCTTCTAACACGTCCCAGGCTCCAGCTGTTTTCAACTCAGGGACTTTGTGCCAGCAGCGATTTCTGTGTAGATAGTAAGCATGAATAGATTTTTCTTCTGTGAACTTAATCTTCTCTACCCTTAAGCCAGTGTAGGCTTGTGACATCCACAGCTTCTCTTGTTAGGTACAAAAATCACTTTTGTTTGTTTGCTTTGGACATGGTTCCAGTTTGGTTTAAAGGTTCCTTTTGTCAGTATCAGAAACATCTAAGAACAAGCAGTCCCCATCCATGCTGTCCATGCTATATGGTGGGTTTTTTTCCCCCCTAATGATTCTTAACATTTGATCTGCTGACTTTTTTCCTTTGACTGTTGGTAGCACTGAGCTGACATTTCCATGGGGCTGTCCGCTGTAATTCCAGGAGCTGTAAAAGCTGTGTCGTCACGGTTGGCTCAGAGTCCATCATTTCATATGTGAAGTTAGGGTTGGTTTTCCCACATGCATATCTGACATTTATGTCTATTGAATTTCATCTGCCATCTCATATGTCATATCATTTCATAAGGTCCTTCTGCAGTTCCTCACAGTCAGCCTTTGTCCTCATTACCTTGAATAAATTGAGATCAGCAAACTTCCTCCCTCTGCTTTCCAAGAGTATTTTGGAGAGTGTAGATCCCTAATTTGACTGGTACAGGTGACAGGCTTTCAGTCCAGCAGGTCTGTGCATCTCCCTTGGTTAATTGGTACTCGGTATTACATTGATAAACTCAGTGTGCTGTGAAATGAATACGTACGTGTCCCGTTTGCTCCAGTCTTCTTGTTTACAAGAAACCAGAACAAGCTATGGGAAAATGGCTGCTAACAATTTCCAGCTCCCAGGGTGTTTGGGAATATTCTGTTCTCAGGTGTTAGATGTTGCAGAAATCCAGGTTAATGAGGACAGTTGTATTACTCTTCTCTTGAAGATGAACCCAGTAGCTGATGCGAATCTCTGAAGCACAAAATTTCTTCTTTGCAAGTGCTTTTGACGACCTGCTCTCATGAGCTTGGATATTTCTGTTGATAGAGTAGCATGTGTGAGATCCCAGCCAACAGGTTGTGGGTGTGTGTTTGGAAGAGTGGTAAAGTGACTTGACTGAGTTGAAGGGACCTCGTTGAACAGCTTGCTGGTAAACATGCAGGCAGCGAGCGAGGACGTGCAGCTGCCGTTTGCATCAGGTAGCCCTGCACCGTGGGCTTACTCAATGCAGGCAGGAGGGCTGGCTTCTCCTCCCTGTGCATCCAGGGGCTGACACCCTTTCTCCAGGGAGCATCACACGGTGACAGTCTGAACTGTCAGTTCTCGGAGCTGCTGAGCAGCATACCTGCACAGCAGGGGAGTGTGGGCACGACCAGTGTCGGTGCTGACATGATGGGCTCCCTGCACCGCGGTGGACGGCCGCGATTGTGCTGTTTGGGACTTTTGTAGCTTAGAGATCTCTTCCCTGCCCCGGTCCCACATCTGTTCCAGTACAGACGGAAAATTCTCTGTTACAGATTTCATGTTGAGTCCAAGCCTGAAATTGTTTATGTTGATGTTTGTCTTATATGTGTGTGAATCTGAGCCCATGAGTTGATGAGTAGGAGAGAAAAGGGAGAGAATAGGCTGAGAACAAGGATCACACTATTCACAGTTTGATTTCTGTGGATAACGTGAAAGGCATTAATAAAACCTAGAAAAGAAATTGAAGATTGAGAGGTACCTCCTCTGACGATTATCATGTAGATATCTTGGAAGAAATCTGCCATTGGTGTATTGTGCCGCTTTTCAAAATGGGTATAGTTGAAGTTGTAGCAGAAAGGCAAAGACCAAAGAAGATTTGATCAGGTACATGAATATAGAGATAGGAGTGGGAACACGGTCCTATGAAGCTCCTTTGCATTTCTCTCTTCTGCAACAGGAGCTATTATTTCAGCTAACAAAGCGTTAGTGGGTTTTGGCAGTATTTCAGGCAAATCTTCAGATAGGGGTGAACTGTTCTTGAACCATATCTCCAAAGGATTTGGCACAAGTGTGCTTTCCTGCAATATAAAATGTGGATTTTTGTTCAGTATTTATATTTGAATAGACATTAATGAATGCCTGAAGAAAATCACAATCTCTGCTTTTTCTCATGTTATTTGATTTCCTTTTGCTGCTTAGTGCTTCTGTAGATTGTACGTGTTGTACTGGCCAACCCTACCTGGTGTCTGTCTCACTGCTGGGGTTGGGGGGTGGTGAGGGGGAAGACACCAGTGTAACCATGACAAAACATTTACTGATTAATTGTATCAGTTTCAGTACTTAATGTCTGACAATGGTGCCAAACTGGAGGAAAATCGCTCTTTTTAATTTTTACTCTCATAAACTTTCCTGTGAGCCTGCTACCAATACCACAATGTGTGAAGTTGCTCTGTAGGTATCGTTAAGAGGAGATGGCTATCATTAAATAGTTATCCTATCTGGTATTTCCCACTTAATTAAGAGACCAGAGGAGGAGCTGATCATGATTGCTTACAGGCATTTTCAAGTGCATGGCTGGCTAAGACTGCTGAATGTTGATGTGTCGTACTCTTGCTTGAGTACCAAAAGATCTGAAAACTGTATTCAGGGACTTCATAGGAGGGAAGGAGACTGATGAGAAAAGCATCGGTAATTGTGATCTTGCTGTGGGAAGTCCACTGTTTCCTGTTGATTGTATAATAACCAAAATGAGTGAAGAAAGAGACTAACCATGATAATTTGTGGGCTAAATGTAGTGTCTTGTGTAAACAGATGTAGTGTTTGACTGGAAATCAATGTTAAATTTAACCTGAAATCTAGAATCATGTCAGTGAAGTAGCTGACATCACAGGATAGCTAAATGGTTGTGACCTTTTTCAGCTTTGCTGAGTTAGTAGATTTATTGCTCTGGTATATTCTTTAAGGGTGGTTTTTATACACCACTTGTCAAATTGTAACTCCTTGTAACAGATCAGCCCTTCAGAAGGTATGCCCCATGTTTCCTCTAGACTTTCCAGGTTGCACTGAGTAATGATTCTCTATTAATGAAAAATTGAGTTTGTTTCATTTGCTGTCACTTTTGAAGCACAGGTGTATTTTTTTCTTCCCTAGGACTGGTTACATTTTAATGCATATATTCAAAATTCAAGTCCAATCTGAAATGACCTGTATCAGCTGTGATATAGTTAGTGGAAAGCATCAAAACATGATGCATTGAACATATTTTACGGTCCCAGGGTAACAGCATCCTCAGACTGATTTTATGCAATACATATATGCTGTATTTGATTTTGGTGAGAGGGTCTGTAGATGCAGATGTCCTTCTCTGTGAATATATTTTGGCAGTGGTAACATATAACTTGCTTTAATTTTGGATACAGAAATCATGCTGATGGTTTTTTAAGTTGTGATTAGGAAAACAGCCGAAAGGATCAGGGTAACTGTCAATAGTTACTTTTTAGAGTTTAATGGAGAAGAAAAAATATAAATGAGGCATTGCGTGGTAGGTTTCAAGGCATTTCACTGAGTCTAGCAGATGTGGTGCATTATCAAGTTGTTTATCAATGGATAAGTCAATATTTTATTAATCTCTTTATGCAGTTATATATGTAAAATAGTTTTTTTGCAACTGACTGTCTGAGTTATGTATCTCTCATAGTGGTGCAAGTTGTCCTCATAGGCTGGTATTTAAGCTTGAATTGAGAAACAGAGCAACATACAAACCCCAGGTAATTAGAAGCTGCCTGTTTGCTTCTGAATTTCTATTCAGATTTGTAAATCCTGCTTCAAATGAATGGAAATGTTCTGTTTGTGCAAAAGTAAAAAATAAATATTTATCGTATCAAAACCATTATATTTCCCTGAGCACATCAGGATTAGAAGGCAGAGCGTTGTAGGTAAAATGAGTCCCTCAATGACTTCCTGAAAGGAGATATGAAATGATTTCAAAGTAAAAGTAATAAAAAAAATGTTTATACATCACACCTTATTAACACGCAGACTTTAAAAGTGACGGTTGAGGATAACTTAAGACATCTGTAAACTCTAGGGCACACCGTGAACCCTTGGAAACCTTTTAACGAGATTATTTTATAGCAAACCGCATTTGGGGGCACTAACAGAGATTTGATGGAGAATTTTGAAACTTCCCAAACCCAAGGAAAATGTCAGCTTGAGAATAATTCAGCTTGTTAAGCTCTGAAGATGAGGTCTCAACAGATACTGGTCCTCTGACCCGTTCATGAGAAATCGACTGCCCAGTAAACAGCAATTGACTTGGGACTTTCTCTCCTGTGTCCCCGGCTCATCCTTTATCTGGTTTCTGAACGGCAGAACCTCTTGCCATTGGAAATCCAATTACAGTTAAACAAAGATTCACCTCAATGCTTCATGGAAAGCTTTGAAAAATGTTTTGCTTAAAGACGTTCTGCCCACATCTGTCTAGAGAGCCAAGATTTTCTGAAGATTTTGGTGCTGTGTTGCACTGTCTGCTGAAACAGGGTGTCAGCTGTTCTTGACATTGGTGTTAATCCAGACCAGTCTCCGTTATAGCTACAGGGGCCGTCTGTGTCACACCCTTACTGCCCATTTCCTCGTGAGATTGGCTTAGAAAGCCGACTTCATTAAAATGAAATGTTTTTTCTTTCCCTTTAATTTTTTGGTCTAGCCTTCTCATTGTGTCATTTCAGCCCCTGAGAATTTATGTATTCAGGTTTTTCTCTTCCTTCCACACACCCCTCTTTGAAAACCCAGCAGGTAGAAAATCACTTTGACTAAAGCTGAGATTCTCACATTAAAAGCTGAGATTCTCCAGGTTTTCAAAGTATGTGATTATATAAAGTATCAAATACTGTGAGAATTGGATTAAAAAACCACGAGGGCTGATATGGAGACAAATGATAATGAGCAGTGGGAAAAGACAGTGCGTACAAATACAGTAATGGATAGCAAATGTCAAGAGTTCAACATTCAATTTCATTTCTCTGTTTTTATGAGCTGGATTTTTATTATATATGTCATGGTGAGTGTGTGTGTATGGTTAAGGGAATGACTGAAAAGGTGTACAGAGAAAAGAGACTAAGGGTCAGGATAGTCAGAGATATTTGGGATGAAGACGACTGAAATGAAGCTGGGGAGTGAGCACCAATAACACACAGGGGATCAGATTGTCAGGCTTCTTGGAATGCTACTGCATTTCCCCAGATTTGTGTTTGCCAGCCTCTCGGTAATTGCAGAAAGTTAGGAGAGTTGCTTCAGCACCAGGAATGCTGCTTCAGCATATGATAGACGTGGATTCAAAACTGTCTTCCTCACACGGAGGGAGTTTCTTCAAAACCAGAAGGAAACCATAGCTTTGCGTCCACGCAGCTCCTCCTTCCCTCCTTGGGGAGCTGGCTGTGAATTTTAGGGGTGAGATCTGGTTGTGAAGACTAGGGCTTAAGCAAAGTAAGGATTTTCAGCATATTGCAGCAAAGATAAATGTTTTTCCAATTGAGAAGAGTGTCAGAAAAGCAAAGATGTTCCCCAGCATCCCTCTAAGCTGTAGACTCCACCAGTAAAAAGAATTCTGTTTATTGCAGAATATCAAGTGGGCCATTTTCTAAGACTAGATTCAGCAGCTTCCTTTGCAGTTTGTGCGTTTCAGGAACGTGGGAACTGTTTCCAACTGGATATGGAGACTGTCAAGTGCTCCAGCGTACTGTGGGTAACTGCATTCAGGTACGTTGGTTTTTTCTGCTGACTTTGTGATTCAGTTTTGCCCTTTTTGTGTTGCAATCTATTCTGTCTTTTTTTCAGTTTTGCCCTTTTTGTGTTGCAGTCTATTTTGCCTTCCCCCCCCCTTCTAATCTTTGTTTTTATCAATAACTGCCACCATGGCCATGTATTGCTGTAAAGCATGTCCTGGATAAACTTGCCTGAAGAGGATGGAGGAGATACAGTCATAAAAGGCAGAGCTCCTGTCATACAGATTGACCTGTAAACTCTGGGCTGGCGTTTAGGATTAAAACCAGCTTCTGACAAGATTGTGCTTCTGCAGCTCCTCTTGGCCACCTCTCCTGAGACACCTGCCCTCTGTTTGGCAATTTCTGAAGTACTGCTGCCTTGTGCTGGATTTAGGATTAAAAATGTGTCATTTCTGGCCTTCCCTTATCCTCTGTCCTGACTTACATGGAATGGAAATGACCTGGGGCTAAGGTTGACAGTAGGCTTTAAGGAGGAGGATGGAAGCGGTATGCCCTGCCAAAGTGCATGCGTGTTATTTACCCTGGGGTTCATACACGGAGAGTCGAAGAGGGAGAGCTCCTTCCTCAGGTTTGAGGCTACTCTGGTTACTCATGGCGCACTGACCGGCTGGCGGGGAGGCAGCTGCCTCCTGTTAACACCCCTGCACGACTGCTTTGGGAGTATTCCCCAGCCCGGCTGTAACAGGGCTCTTCCGAGAGCAGGTGTGCTGTGGAATGCGGGACTCTTCCATAGGACATCTTGGTGCCTCACGCTTATTCTTGCTCCCTCAATGACTTCCTCATCAAATGTGGTCCGTTTAGAGATTCAGAATGAGATTTTTCTTAACTGCCAGCTTTGCAACAGCAACCTGCTATCCAAGAAGTCAAGCTGTGCGCTGTCTGTGTTCATCAATCATTACCAGCCAGCACTGAAGGGAAGGATTCAGGATGGAAACGTAGCTGGCAATTAGGCAGCTGACACAGGAGCGGGTGGAGTGTGATCTTGTGCTGGCGGCGGCCGTGTCGACTCTGTGGTGCAAATGGTAGAGGAAAGAAGTTTTGCCTGTTTCTTAAGAAAGTCAACCTGTGGCTTTGTGTAGGGTTTAATTTTCCCTGTTTTGGGGCTTCGCTGTCTTGAAAATCAGCTATATGTTTCTGTATTTGATAGCAGCAGCAACATTTGGTTGTTGTTTTTATTTTTGGGAGAGCAACGTTTTAGAATTGACAGCTTTGGCATCGCTTCCCAGCATTGCGTCCTCCTCTCACCAACAGCCTCACGGACAACCTAAACAGTACAGTGTGTGTCCTCATGTCTGCTTTCCCCTCTGGTGTAGTCATAATTGTAGATAGTCTCTAATTACCACATGCATTCCTAGTATATGTTGCAGTATTAGCAGCTACAAGACTTTCCACAATTTGGAGCCATCCTATACGGCTGGCAGCTCGGTGAATTAAAGGCTTTTCCAAACTAACAGTGATTGTTTTGAAAAGTAGAAGAGTGACATGGTGTTACGCTTTCTCACTGCTGAGCCGTGCCGTGTGTGTCACACACAACACACATGCACAAGAGAGCTGCTCTCCCCTTGCACGTGGCTGTTGGCTTTCAGGCATGACTTGCTGAAAGAGGAGAAGGTGAAAATGCATCATCATCAACCGATCTTTGTAGCTGGGTGAGAAGCTTTTCTTCAGTCATAGGTTTTACAGACTTCATTAAAGTTCCTGGTTTTGGAATCAGGATTGACTATAACCTTTGAGAGTAGAGAAGTGAGAGCAGCCTTTCAGGGTGGAGAACAGGAATATCACCCAGAATCAGTAGTTGATGCAGTAATGTCTGCCACGGGGAAGCAGGGCTTGAATCAGGCAGACCTGAGACTTGGACCTTTGCTTTGCAAATCCCAAGTGAGTACCCTAACCATGGGGAAGGTCACATCCCCTTGCCTGAGAAGATTTGTTTCCAATTAACTTAAAACTAAATGGTCTTTCCAGCAGCCTTCTCTGCTTCTCGCTGGCTGATAGACAGTGTCCCTAGTCTAGAGATGTGGCGAAACTTTTGGGGATAACCGGAATCAGAGGGGCCATTCCCACGTTTTCCAGAATTGACACTGCAAACCCTCAGCAGGCAGGCCTCTTAGAGTCTGTGCTGACCACAAACCCTTGGGCAAGTAGCACACTTGCAGACCGAAGATGAAGAGGTGTGGAATGATGGCTTACAGCAGTTATACCAATACTTTGAGGGAAACCCTCAAAAGGTATTGCAGGGAAAAGCCGTCTAGGCAGACAGTTATTCCCATTTTTGCAGGCCTGTGTACAAAAGCAGAACCTGTGGTATTAAAATCTGCAGTAATTTTGCAAAATTGTTTCTCCTTCTTAAGTGGAAATGAATTAAGTCATACTGTGAACGGTATTGTGGTCGGTGCATCATAATAGAAAAGCAGCAAATAAAAATTACTCCTCCAGCAATAATGTGTTAATGTCTTTTTAGCACCACATAATTTTTGATAGTTATCACTGATGTATTTTTTTAATAATTGACTGGGATGCTTAATAATGCTATATATAATTTAGGAATCCAATTTATTGACAAAACCAGAAAGAAACCACCGTATTAAATAGACACAAAAATCAGTTTAATACAATTCATGGGGAGGAATCGTAACTTCACAGCAGGCAAAATACAATAAGCACTAATGTAACCTTTTAAAATAAGGATTAAGCACAAAACCTCCCAGCCTGTCCAGAGGGGAGCATGAGACAGGGTAAAGGCTTTGATGCCTTGGTTCATAGCCTGTAATCTGTCTGTCTACCCAGAAAAATTCCATTTTGGTGACCACTTTTTTGCACTTCATCTTTCACTCTAACTGCCCTCATTTTCCTTTTTAAAATGTCGTCTTTTCTGTGTACTCCACACAGGACTTTTGAAAACCCATCCATTGTGACAGGGTTTCCTCCAGTTCTGTTCATCTTTTTTTCAGTAACTGAGTCTGTTTAGTGGGTTTATTAATTATCATGTTAGATTCATTGAAGTGAGCACCTCATTTGGAGAAACCTCCTGGGGACTCCATTGTATATCAGCATCTTGATAATAAACACTTTATAATGTTAAGGGAAATGGTGCAGGTTAAAAGTTTGAATTTAGTTGAGGCTATTTTTTTGGTGTGTTTTGGCTTGGTTTGTTTTTTTTGGGTTTTTTTTGTTTCTTTTGTTTGGTTTTTTTTTTGGTGTGGCATCAATATGGTTATTAGCTATACAGCTATGGGTCATCAAACAACCAGGGAAATAATTTCTCACATGATTTCTGCACTGTACTTAAAGAAATCCATCTCTTCTGTCTTGATGGTTCATGCTGCTCATTATATGACACTTGGCTGTTGCCAAGTCAAAATGTAAAGGGCCATGCAATTATATATAGTTCTGAATTTCCTCCTTTACAGTAAGGGCATGATAATAATGTCTGACTTGGTTTAGCGCTGGTAGCTGTGCACTTTAACCCAACATAAGCAGAAGATTTAAATTAAGTCAGCAAACTATGAATTGGGTAGCCTATAGCTGGCTTTAGAGTTCAGATTAACTAGGTGGCTATAACGTATGGTGGTGTCAGCTGTGATGTATTTGAGGAGGGCTGAATGCAAGGTGGAAAGATTTTGCAAATCCCGCTGATGCAATGACAGGTCAGATAATAATCAGGAGCCTGGGGTCAGCTAAAACGCCTCTGACATGTCTAGGGCTGTGCCCATTTTATAGCCTGGAAAAGGCACAGGCAGGTTGGCTCATTTGGCAGCAAGACTGCGGTGGAGCTGAGGCTGGAAGCTCCACCTTCCCTCCTGCCTCTGGATGAGCTGTCTGTCCTAAGCCTCGGCCGCTGAAATGCCGTAGCAGTTCGGTTCATCCCTTGCAGGGAGAGCTACTGCAGCCCTTTTGCTTACCGTTGGAGAAAACAGTCTCAGATGTTTCTGCCCAAGATGAGGATGTGTGGTTGGACTGTTGGAGCTGTAATTTCTCTTCCCAAGGATGAGCAAAGCTGTAGAATTAAACCCTGGGTCACACCGTGAATCAGCCTCCAACCTACCGCTCTAGATTTTACAAACCGGAGACGACAGCTTAAAAACCAGCAGGGTAACTGGAGGCTGCTGGTGCCCTCCTGTCTTGTTAGAGGAGACGTGACACCTACTATTGAGTTTCTCTGGGGGCGCTTAAGGCTGAGTTTATTTACTGTGTAACATGGTAGTTTACTGTGATTCCTGCTTGCTGCCTAATTAGTTCCACTAATTTATTTGGAACAAAACTTCCTCCCTTTCTGTTGAATAACTGGAGTGTGGTTTCTATGAGCACCTCTAATCCCTCATTTAGCTGCTGCATGGCTTACTGGGTGCTGCGCTCTCTCTCTCTCAGCCCTATGTTTTGAATAACCATTAGCTTTATAAGCGCTTTACCTTAGCAATGCCCAAAGGCCCTTTTGGAACAATTGAAATACACTCTGTGTAGACGGAAGATGTTACCCTGATCCTCTTAAAAGCTGTGTGCTCCTGAGCAGCTCCACTGGTGTGAGTAGTCACTGGAGCACAGGGGTTCCTGAGAGCCAGAGGATGCAGGATGGTGGCAAGGGACAAAGGGCTGAAGTGAACAGCCTGACCCTTGGCTAAGTGGCAGCAGAGCGGTGGAAATGCCAGCTTCTAATTTCAACAAGTGCACAGACACATCAGTGCTCTGGCAGGCCCTTCAACAAGATGATGCTGTAAACTTACCATATTCTTCTGTGTTCTTAATAGCCGTATCAACCACTGAGGATAGTATGGTTTACCCGCTGTTCATCTGCTATTTTTCTTTTGGCAGTATGACCGCCAAGTACGCGTGACAAACATATATATCTGAGCTTTGCTGTATACACGCACCCCAGCTGGCTCTACGTTTCTGCCGAGAGCAGGGCCTGGAGCATCCTGGGGTTCAGGCAGACCAATGTGCTCTGTGTCTATGCCTTCAGCTAGCTTCAGTGGCTTTACCTGTACTGTATTAAGCAATATAGATGAGTCTATAGATACTTCTGACAATGTTATTCATTCACTTTATTTTATTTCTCATACTTTGCTAATTAATTGTGCCTGATATAATTTAATTTATTTATTGGCCTTAATTCAATAGGACTATTCAGTGAGATAAATTAGAGAATTTTTGTGTAATTTAACTTCCTTCTGCTTCATATCCTGCTGCCTGCTGACATGCTCTCTCATCCCTACTCCTTTCCAACCTTGCTTACTGTCTGCGTATTTATTACCTTTAAAAATGATCTAATTATTCTATAATGTATGCACACTTGTAACTAAAACTCGTTGGCTTGAGAGTAATTTGTACAGAAGCAGGCTTGGTACTGAATCTTCCTGTGCAAGTGGTGCTTCTCTGTTCTTTTCCGTGGATGTCTGGCTTTAACCTTTGGGATTTTGGTAAGTGGAGCAGAACACAAGAGGAGGGATTGCACAGGTACAGGCATTTGCTGCACAGCGTGGGTGCCGGCACCCCTGCCTCCTAAGAAGATGCACGCGTGCTTCTGCTTGCAGTTAGGACTTGACACCAATGGGTCAGGAAACAAAAGTGCCAGACCTAACCGTATGTACGGTCTGGACTTAAATACTGGACTTTTTCAAGTATTTCCTATGTTAGAATTGCTCCCTTCATTTTACCATCACCATGTGGATGGCTCAGAGCAAGGAAAGGCCATGGCTGTGTTACCAGCTTGAACTTCTGCCCTTCCATATAACCATACAACGCCTGCAGCCACCTGGACTTTACCACCACCACACATGTATTTGGCTCAGGCAACCAAATAAGTGCTATTTAATCTGTTGCAACTTCTTCCCCTGAAAGTTTCACAACAGGATGTTGTGTATTTTGAAACTGTTTTCTAGTGAAGATAATCTTTCTGTTTGGTCTTTTCCTTCTGGCAAAGGAGACTTTTCCCACTTCCCTTGGCTGGGGAGCTGGAGAGAGCTGCAGGCTGCTCCGCAAAAGCTTGGTGCCTGTATGAAAACAGACGTGAGGTAATCAGGCTGGCACAACAATGTGCCATTATTTATGAAGCCAGCCCTTTTCTAACTTTTCCTTTGTTTATGCAGTGTAATTTCAATGTCATAAATACTAAAAGATTTACTGCTGAGAGATGAGAACTTTCCTTATTCATCTCTGCAATTAAGCTTCTTCTCGTGCCCACGGTGGCTTTTCCTTTTAACTGCCTTTTAGGATGGCGTCCAGGGTTTTAAGAGTTTTCACTGACTGAATTTTTTTAATGAGGTCGAACAGGTTTTGAGGGAATTTTTAACACTATTGCATTTTCTGTTTTCTGTGCAGGTTTAGGCTTTATTTTTCAGCACAGTCCTTGAGTTCCTGAGTGACTTCAAACAAATCCTTTCTCCTTTTCTGTGTCTTACTTTCACCCTATCTGTAACAGGATAAACCTGGTTACTGTCTTTAAAGTGTCCAGCGCTGTATGTGAGCTACCCTGGAGCTAGGTACTTTCACTGTAACAGCTCAGCTGCTCCCTTTCTTTCTGGCGCAATCTCTGCAGCCTCTGGGTTTGTCCTGGAAATGTGTCACCACTAACAAATATTTTAATGAAAGGAATCCCAATTGAGTTTTTCTGCAAAGGGTGGGGAAAGTTACTGCATGATAATCCTCAGGAGTACTGTGTGATGCTTCTATCGGCTGTAGGACAGGTGGTGCTTTTGTTCCATTGACAGAACTCTATTAAGTTGGGCTTGCTTCAGACCTAAACCAGCGTATGCTGGGAGGAGGTATAGACATCAATGAATTTCAAATTCTCCTAGAAGAAGCAGGGTTTTCTGCTAAAGTAGAGTGGATAGGTTACGTGGCTACCAAGCTGTCACAGCAAGCCATGCTGTCCTAAGTAAGGCTTATTCATAGGACAATCCCTGTACGCTCCTGGTTGTAGAGCCCTCCAAGCTTCTGCCTCTCTGTTTTTTCTGGTTACAAGGGAGAGCACAGTGCCGCCTTGCACGCAGTCGCTAATAGCTGTTGCTGTGGGCAGCTCCTGGGCAGGGACTGGTTAACAGAAAATAAGAAGAGATGGGCTATGAGTGACACTTCCAGAGCTCTCTCCAGACCTGGCTTCCTTATTCTTTAACTACAGACCCTGCTGGCTTTAAGATGTGGGATGTAAAAAAAACCCAACAAACAACCTACTAGTAAGCCATCTTTGGACCCTCAAGTTAACGGAATTGTTTCTTTCATTAACAGTCACAGATTTTCTGGGTAAACTTTATCCTGAAGAGCAATATAAAGAAATTCCATGGTCACTGTAGAGCTTTAATTGTTTCAAGCTGTATGTATGATGTTGCAATTCTGGGAGTAGCTGGCATGCATCAACCTACTCTCATTTCAAACAGCTGTTTAATGAGAGCTTCTTGTAAGATCCCCTGTTAAGAATAGGCCATAATGAGTGTGATGAAACCACCTCATCCCTGAAAACAAATTCCTTTTCGCGGCTTAATTAAAAGTGCTCCTAATACTTCTGTGAGCATACACGATAACTTAGGAAAGCCTGTTTTAATTTATATAAAGCAGTTTCAATTAAGAAGCAAAATATATAATATGCTGCTTTAATACTATATATCAAAACCTGTTCTTAGTTCTGAGCTACTGTTGTCTTTCAGTCAAATACGATGTGTGTCTTAGCGGTAGAGAACAGCGTTGCCTGCTGCTCCACACCACTTGCAATTCCTGTGTGCTTGCTTTCTTTTTCTCATTTGCCAGAGTGAAACGTCACTCTCTGTTTGTAGTTTCTATGGAGGATGCTAGGAAAGATGCTAATTAAAGAAAGAAATGTTGATTTGAGAGAAAATTGCCAAAATGAGCATTGTAAAAGAACAACTGTTTCCTTATGTTTGTCTGAAATTGCTCTCCCCTTGGGACAAGCATAAAGATACGAGTCCCTTGTGCAGGGACTTCCCAGCCTGTGTTACGTGGGGAGGAGGGTACCGAAAAGCGAATCATTTCCATGCTGTATCCTTCGTAGGGCTCTCACGGAAAAATCAGTGAGTGAATGGCATTGAAATACATTAGAACCACCCTTTAAAAGGGGTCTTTTTAAAGAAGAAGAGTGAAGTCTTGAGGAAAGGTTGTTGTCTTGGGTGGAGAAGTTCATTGCTCGTTGGGAAATGCCCATCTCTGGCCTGGCCCTGGGCTTCGACTGTCTTTTGGAGGGTCACGGGCAGCACGCGGTAGCCGTGACCAGCAACCAGCTGGGGAAGAAGTCGGGGGGCTGTCACGCTCTCCGAGTAGCCAGCAGTGTTAAAGAGCAAACTAAAGAGGAACAACCTGTAACCTCCTGTGCAGAGCTAGTCCTGCGACAAACGTGTTATCTTGGTCCTTTTTCCCTTTTATCTCTTTGAGGTGCAGCCTTTTGATTTCCCACCAGAAGGCGTGCTGTAGTTTGCACAGCGTACACCAATGCATCGCTTTGATTGTTTGTACATTGTCACGTTTCCTGTACTTAGTCCTGAGACACGCTCTGTCTGCGTGCCGGTAGAGATGGGCTGGTTCGTTACATGAAGGCGTGGGAAATTCAAATCTAGTTCTCACGTGGTGAGTTGGTCTGTATTGCAGAATACCAGGTCAGTACTCTGACCTCTTGCGCTGTGACACCACAATAGATCGATATTATTAGTGAAAGTACAGTAAAAAAAAATAATACTAAGAAGCCTTTGTTTTCATAATGATTTCTGGTGTGCCTTCCATGTGATCAGGCCGACACCTTCACTGCTGACCCTTTGCTCTCCACTCAGTTTAGGACCCTGCTAATCCACCCATACTTTTCACATGATTAATTTTCACTGATTTTTGTTTTTCCTTGCAAATCTGTCAATTGCACTAAACAATTTAGGTGTGATCTGTCTTTCTCAAGCTCTCCTTCACACATAGCTGCCTCCTTGTCCGTTCTTGATGGGTTGTTGCAGGCGGATTTGCTTTCATGCTAGATGGGAGATCAAATCCTTTAGCAGAAACACTGCCCCTACTAGCATTGTTCGCAAGTTTTGTTAATTGCTCCTTGATGATGCCTTGGTTTGCTGTTAGCCTGTTGTTTCCTCTAAAAAGGGGTTTATTTGCGGTACCGAGTAATGTTCGTAATTCCCCTCCTACTTTGCCAAAATGCTACTTGTGAGAGGCTAAGAGATTGGAAATGTCAAGCATGGTACCCAGGAGGACAATCTACCAGTCAATGCTGAAATGATTTGAACTAGTGAACTCTTGTTAAAACTGTTAATTGCTTTTTTAAAAACACTTAATGGAAATTGCCACATTTAAGTAGTCCATAAAACTGTGATGACACCAGCTTTAATCAGGTGTCATGAAAACACGTACATTATAAGCTACCTGGCCTGATAACTTTGATGGTGGAAATCAGTTATGACAGCCTAGTGTTTATAGTTCGGGATCTCTCTGGAAGAGAAGCAGCATTTATTTATCTTTCTTTTGAGGATGCTCTTCTCTAAAATGCACCTTTATGTGAAATAAAGCTTATTGAAGAGGATGACCCCAGTAAATTCAGAAGTCTGTAGGGTAAGTTTGTGCTGCCTGTTTTTGAATATTTCATACTGGAATATGCTAATTTGTATGCTGACCTTGCTGCAGACTCCGAACAACCACGGACAGCTAGCTGAAAGCCACCGTGCTGTGTTTGTGCTGGTGTGTTTGCTGGATTCCAAAGGGCCCAACGCTGCAGGGAGGAATCTCTGGTGCTGGGCAGTGAAGTCCTAGGTGTTTGAGAATTATCGGTTAATATAGCTAGTCAGGACCAGATTTTAAAGAATTCCAGAGGTTTATGGGACATATATGTATTTAAATATCAAGACTTAACTATAAATCCCACTGAAAACATAGATGGGCACTTGAAGTACTTATGAAGATAGTTCTGAGATGTCTGTTCAGCCCTTCAAGCTGTCCACACAAGCTGATAGAGAACAGTCTAGGTGGAAATAACCACGCTGCTTACCTGGATTGTGTATCAACACGTGACCCACCAGAAAATGTCTTTGGAAAGAAGAAAAGAGCGATCATTAGGTGAAGGTGTTCGCGTGGGAGTGGACGTGTACGTTTTGTGTATCCAGCTCAAATTCAGACTCTCGATGACAGCAGTCTGCAGCTGCTCAGCGGCTGACGGCGGCGCGCACTGGCCTCACTCCAGTTCCCTGTGCAGAGGTGTTCCTCTCCTCGGATCTTCTAAAAAGGGTGTCATTAATTGCTGTGCTTATCAGCGGTCTCAGAAGGGGGCCTAAAAACAGAATTGGCCCAACGAAGCGGCATACTTTCTAACCCTTGGCAATGGAGCCTTTTAGGTCACGGCATCTTAGTAGGGCACTGCTTTAAATGTTAGAAACCTGTTCTTTTGCTCCTGGTGTTGTTCACTATGTATCCCCTTGCACCTTTTATACACATACCATATTAATGTATTTTATTAGATGCATTTTAAAAAATAACTGTAGACACTATCAACTTGGTTTCTCTCTTGACTAAGAGATAAGTTGAACGGAGCTATGATAGCAAGGCTATTGCCAGAATGGGCTATTTTTGGTAGGGTGTTGGTGACAAACATTGGTATAAAAATGCTAGAAATCAGTAAGCCCGGTGTTTCTATCTGTGTCACGCAGGTTTCTGTAGAATTATGATGTTTCTTTTTTTTTTTTTTTTTTACTTCTAAACATTTTATACTGTTTCTTACCAGACATTATTTGAGGAAACTTCAGAATATAACCTTGAATTCCAGTGATCTCCCTGAAAGACTTCACAGAAACTCTTCCACTTCTTTTGGGGTAAAAATTCACTTTATTAAGCCAATTTAATTTACTGGCAGAGCTGATTTTCAGCAGAGCTTTGGAGGCATATGGGGGTGCAGGTGGTCAGTTTTTCTAATGATGGGTTGTTTTCAAGAAACAAAGCCTTACCGAATTTCCTGAAGTTAGTGTTGACATTCATCAGATCTCAGGAGGTGTATTTCATAGGGAAGATTTCTTTGGCAGCCAGTACTTGCTCAAATTCGAAGTTGTTGTTGGACA
This sequence comes from Falco punctatus, assembly GCF_963210335.1. Lineage (NCBI taxonomy): Eukaryota > Metazoa > Chordata > Aves > Falconiformes > Falconidae > Falco > Falco punctatus. Next base: position 5,189,918 of record NC_137591.1, read on the forward strand.
GAGTGCTTAGCTACTTTTAGATAAATGATGTATCCAGCTTCACACTGACAAGAGGGACTCTGTTCACTCTTTGAGTTGGCAAAATGTATGAATAAAACTGTAGAAACATAGATTTTTAAAAAAAGAAAAGTATTTTTGCTTCTCTTTTTTTTTTTTTTTTTTCTTTTCAGTTCAAAACTGTGGTTTTGGAAAACTCTTTGAAAACATATCTGTTTCCAGAGATCTTAAGGGTGTCACTCTGTGGAAGTCTGTGCTTGTATATCTCCGTGAGAAATTATTTTGCATTTCTTATGATTTGTTTTCATTTTGCCTTTTATTGAGGGGATGAAAAAGGGTTTATTGTGCTGATACAGCAGACTATTTCGTGGGCTGTCAGGTGTGTGCTGAAGTGTCTTGTGCTAATGTAGGTTTGGAGATTATACGGATTACCCCTTAATATAGGTTTGTAACTTTGCTGCCAATATCCTGAACTGTCCTGGAGCCACGGTGCAGCAACTTCTTGCCTCTTTGAAATTAGGAAAACACATAAATAAAAGTAAATACAAAATACGAATTAATAGGTTTTTATTACGCTTGTGTAATATTTTTTAAAACCTTATTTACCTGAGATCCTCACATTTTCTACCATTATCATTACTTTTAAACATATAAGCCCTAAATAGTGCAGACATTACCAGAAGAGCTAAAGGTAATTTAAAGGAGAAATTTTGCAGTGGAACTTGAAAAACACCTTTTTTTTTTTTTTTTGAGACAGCTGTTCTAAATGGTATGTTCTTAGTCTTCCTTTTCAAAAGGGAAATTTTGTCTCTTCCAGTCAGGGCAATAAATAAAGGTGAAAGAACCACCACGAAAACATCACTGAATTATTAATTTGCCAGAAACACTGTCTCAGAAGAAAAAAACCTCTTCAGCATAGTATTGGAATGTAAAATACTTATTATTCATCAAAAACATAAGGATCTGCAGAGATGAGTGGTGCAGCTGGGTCCACAAACCTGAGATCAATGGAAGACTTGAACCACATTTTGAAGACTACTGTTGTTTGTTTTTTTTTAATAAGTAAACTAGTGAATTTAAAAAATAGAAAATATCTAGGTCAAGGTATACCTTCATTAAAATTCAAATGGAGAGTACCTGTGTTATGAAATCAAGCTGCTCTAAGGTGTAATGATGTATATGCTTTAGTTTTGATATCAACTGGGAAATGTTTCTATTGTAATGCTTGGCCCAAAGATTTAAGGTCGCAGTCAGGAACATAACACAAGCTTTATCAGTCCCAGTCCGTGTTTCAGCAACCACACATTGTTTAACTTTGGGTATCTTTAAAAATTAAAGGTATAGGAGAAAGGTGAATTACTAACAGTGGATCGTTTACTACATCATAACAGTTCAATCATCAGTGCTGGAAAGTCAATATTATATTAACTTCAAAATAGTCTCTACTTAAGTTCTCCAAAATGATGGAAATTCAGCAGTTCTAGTTTTCTGGCTGTGCATTTGGCTGCTTATGAAACGTCATATAAAAATGATGTTTTGGTAAGAAATCGTTACCTTTGTTCTCCCAAAGGCAGCAGTTATATGTTACATCAGTTTTGGTTTCAGAATAGAATTTACTACAAAGTATGTCGTATAAATTAAAATAATATTGACATAAGATAGTCAGGTAAGAAACTGTGCATGATGATTCCTATTGGAAATTCTTTGAATATTCTCAAATTGAGTATCAGCAATAACTTCTGAATGTCTGTCAGCAGGCGACTTCCCAGAAGGTGTTTGTTTCTAGTCCTCACCACAGTGGAAGTTCATTGCCCCAGTTACAGTTTATTTCATCTGGATTTTTCCTGTTGCTGTCTAATTGGCAGCTGTAGTGTTTTAATACCTGCATTAACAAAGGCCTTTCTCTACCATTTGTACAAGATAAAAGAGGATTTGAGCTTTTACAAACTAAATGTATTTTACAGGATGGTAATAGATGAAAGTGCAGCACACTTCCTATTATATACAATTTTGACTGAGAGCTTCAGGGGCTTTCCTCAGGCCCTTGTTCCTCTCCTGCTAAGCAGGCTGCAGGTTTGCCAGGGGAGCTGGAAAATCTTAAAGAGCTTGAGCCCCAAACCAAGAAAATAGTTTTGTAGAAGAAAATGTCATGTGGTAGCCTGTATGTGCCTACGTGGCAGATACGCATATGTTGGCTTCGTTTAAATGCTGTGGGGTTTAGTCTGCGTAGATGTGTGTGATTCCCAATCTGCATTTCTGAAGGCTGGTGTCTTGCTCATATCTGATTCCAGTATTTGTACAGTTCACAGGAATCCTTCAAGGGCTTATTTGCTCTATGTTCATCTGGGATGGAGTGAGTGTACCATGTAAAATAATATGTCAGCTCATAAACTGCATGTACAGCAGTGAGATGTGAGCTCGTTTCACTTTTATCACAGGACCTTGAATCAGACTTGTTCTGCTGCCAAGTCCCTGAACGCCTCCTTGCAATGTGCCTGGAATTCACTTTTCTGGTATTATTGGGTTTTGGTGTATACATACATGTTTTTTCAGACTCTCGTGCAGGGGACTGATGGCCCCACAAATGAGAGCCTGCGGGGATGCAGCCAGTGTGGCTGGGAAGCTTTTGGGCCCTTCCTAGGGAGCTCAGGGCAGGATGCAGGTCAGCTGACATGAGCAAAATATTGTAATCTGTGCTTCGTGGGACATGCTGAACTGTTCTGGTTTTATCTGCCCAGCCTCATGGCTGCTGCTTTGTGACATGGATTTTTGTGCATTTTCTGAGTAGCGTGGAGGCCTCGGTCCTCCTCTGTGCCATGTGAAGTGGCATGACGTGTCCTGCTGCCTGGACGCCGAGCAGCAGCAGGCTGCGGTGGGACATGGTAGCTGAGGGTGGAGAGCAGAAAAGATGCCAACAGCATTCCTTCTTTTCCTGCTCAGCTGCTGAGCTCTCTAGGCAAAAGGATGGCTTCTTCCAGCCTTGTTTCAGGGAACTGGTTTTAATGACCGTAATACATACTGTGCTCCTTTCTGCACGGAGCAGTGACGTTTCAGGAAAGTATGTTGAAGAGGTTTAGGAAATTTGTGAACTTGACTTACCCAGAGTGGACTTAGCGGGATATGTAATTCCTTTAACTGCTACCGTTCGCATCATGACTGCTTTAAGTCACAGCGTTTTCTTAAATTTCTGAAAGCTGTCTGCTAATCACGTTATCTTGCTGGTAACGGCTATGGTTTTGGACAGCACTGTTGCTGCAAACTTTTCCATCTTCTCTCACCATCTCTCCAATAGCAGATCTGCTGTGACTAGGAGGATCTTTGGATTCTCCCGTGCCTTGTTTCCTTGGCAGAGTGGTAGTTATCGTCTCATGGGTTGCTCCTTTGCGAGACTGTATGAATCATCCTTTGAAACGAGCTACTGTGTTGTCTCGAGCTCTGGAGGAGCTAACTTATTTTAGTGCTCTTTGCATCCTTCTGACAGCTTGTCAGGAAGAGAAGTTTTGCTTTATTTTCTTTTCCTTTCATCCTTGTTGACTAATTAGTAGCCAAACAGACAGCATTTGTTTTTGTTATCAAACTGCTAGTAATTTAAGAGTTGGATGCCACCCAAAGCTCTGGAACCGAATAATGACCTTTGGGTATGGTCAGATGAAGATGTAAAGTGCCGGTGGGGTGCATCCAAAGCAGGACCTGAGTGGGAAATTTCCCATCCAGGGCGATGGTTTTTATATTCTGGACTGTCACAAAGCAATCCCGGTTAGTTTTGAAATGCCATTTTAACAGTTCATGATAAGCAATTTAAGCTGTCATGCTCTAGAATCAGAGGGGATTGAGCTGAGAAATTTTGGACCTGACTCTGGTCTCCTTTATTTGTTTAAACAAGAAGCAGCCCGTGAAGCAGACCTCTTTTTGTGTTGCTCCACCATCCCCTGTAAAAGGGGATCAGAACCGAAGCCCCTCTGTAGAGGTGGTGTCTTAAAGATGAATGGTTGTCAGTGCATTTCAGCTCCGTGTGACTTTGTGGGTGACAGATTAGCTGTGTATTTTGCGTGTTTATTTGTACCTGGCTATGAACGGGAAGGCCCTTCTCAACCAAGGGACCTATTTGTCCAAAGGACTTAAACAGTCATGTATTTGTGTCATTTGGAGAGTAACTAGTGCCCAATCTTTTTCAGCCAGTGATTAATTGCACAGAGCAATAGGTGACATGCAGCCATTTTTCATACCAAATGCAATTCTGGATGGGAGGAAGCGTGGCACTCCGTGTCCTGCAACTCCCTGACAGCAGCGATGGAGAGCAGACCTTCTTGCTGGCAGGTTTCCTGAACCACCTCGCCTCATGCGAGGAGACTCTTATCACCTTCCCACAGTGGGACCAGATGTCCCAACACAGAATGTAATATTGCAAAGAGGGGAAAAAAATTAGGTAAAAAGCTCTGAGAACTAATCTCTGTTTTGTCGAACAGTTGGAGAGCTCCTGGCCATGGCATCTCAAACCTGACAAAATTACCCCAAAGTCACTGATTTTACATTCCATTTGGCAGTAGAAAATCTTCCAAAGCATTCAAATTCTGCTTTCCTTCATCAGCTCCATTGGGAGGTAAAATAATTCAGAGTAAGGGATTATCGTGTTTCACTCGGGCCTGGGAACAATTAGCTATTTTTCTGCGAAACTCCCCTTTTTTCAAGTTTTTCTTGTCTTGCTTCCTTCTGGCTGTGTTTGCACAGCACTGGCATGTGTCTGCTTCTCGTTTGAGGAAGGCTAGCCATCTTTGGGAGTCAGACCTTTGCAACGTAATTCTCATTAATGTTAAGAGAAAAGTAGTTAGGAATCTAATCTCTGTACATTGAGCTGATTATCCATCCCAGACTGCTGCCTTGGTGACAAGCTTAGACCCCGCAGCCTTAATGTGCATATGTATCAAACACGGCTCTCCCACAAGGTAGCAAGCAAAGTGTATGTTTCCTATGCATTATTTATGGAATTGAAAATGCATTCTCTTAAAAATTATTGTGGACTCTGCATTTCTTGATGATGCAGCTAGAAACATGGGGATCTCTGACATTTGGAAGGACCTGGGATGGGCACTTGCACAGCCTTATGCCTTACACAGCTTGTTATAATTCACAGTAAGGGTCCATGAAGCCTTTTTAGGAGCTTAAGAAAAACAATTAATAGTTTGTTTACTGGAGTTTGAGTTTCAGTGAGGATAGATTGAAAAATAGCTGGGCAAAAATATATGTACAGCATAGCAATTCTGGAAAAGTGTTTTGTTTTCACACAAAAAAGGTTTTATATTTTTTGTCAGTCTTTTTCCTAATTAGAGATACAGATTGTTCTTGCAGAATAAGGGTTTGCCAGGCAGGATGTGTTCATTGTGTTTACTAGCCTTTGTTCAGAGGTGCAAATTTGCCCTTTAAACCATGGTGTCCCCACATGGTAATTGGAGTACGTGGATCCTGCACATGCAGGGACTTTCGCTGTTCCTAACACCCCTTTTCACAATAGTGTCCATCCCCCCTTTATCATTTGTACGCGTTGAAAAGCCAAAATCAGGGAGACTCTTTTTTTTTTTTTTTTAATTTTGATGAAATTTTTGCTCATCGAAGCAGTCTGCTGTTTTCTGTGGGTGTACATGCTGGTATGCATGGACTGTCATCAGTGTCTCCCTTACCGCTCTCTACTGTGCGGAGTCAGGTGAATTACGATGCCTTATGGTATTCTCTGCAGTGAGGAGCTATTAATGCTTTGACTCAACTGTCTTCTTGATAAGTCTGAAAATGTTGAGAGCCAAGCTTTAGACTGTGCAATGGCTAATGTATGATTAAGCTCAACCAAAGACAGATTTATATTTGTGCTAGCAAATTTAGTGCCTGTTCCCCTGCCTGTTGTAGCTATCAGGAGGAGTTTCAGGTATTGGTCCACAGGCAGATATATTTGCTCATTAATTATATGCATCATCTATAAGGCAGGAGAATGAATTATAGAAATTGCTGGCAATTCTCCACCCAGCATTTCCATGTGGGTTTAAAAATCTTATTTTACCCTGGGTATTTTATCCCTGCCTACTAAGATGCATGCCTGGAGTGTGCCACGGATAGCCTACATGCAGATAATGTACACAGTAGGTTTATTATTTCCAGGTAACAGAGAGGAATGCATCAGCACATTGGAGACATTAAAATGTATGGTTTCTCTGTGGCCTTTAATGAGGGTTTGCAGGAGTTCCAGTGCTCTACAAAAAATCCCTGGATTTTTCTCCTACTTCCTTGCAGGGTCCAAAGAGCAAGGAGGAAATTGTTCTGTGTGTGTTTTGAGGATACTATATTTAGGGTAATCACAGTTTTTCACTAGTTTCTCACACACACCCAAACATGGAGCTAGGTAAGCGGTTTAGCTATGCATCATTCCTGCATTGATGTCTGAAAGAGGTTAAAATCCCTGTGCCCATGCTTAGCGGCTGAAATCAGTCATAGGTGTGCCTTCCGAAGGCAGCTGCTCTGCCTGGGTTTGGTTTGGTTCCCAGGGATGTGTAAGCGTGCAGAAATGTTATTTTGAATAAGACAGTTAATCAGCTTCAGTTGTTTATTTTCTTTTTACATTCATTAGCTATAAATGTACTAGCCAGTAGGTTTTCTGTTTGCAGTTAGCATTGAGAAAGGAGGACTGAAAAATGTTTCCAGAAGGAACATTTTGGATGGGAAATTGTGACTATTCACCCTAGAAATCTACCTCTGAGGTTGTCTTTTCCAGTCAAGGAACAGATATACTGTGTAACTTACATTTTCCCAAATCTACCTGGGTATCTTAGACAATCAAATACTTGGAAACATGTCACAGACTAGGAAGTATTCAGAGAGTCTTTAGTGGCTGATCTCAGGTAATGTTCAGTGTCTGCTGTGATAAAGTCAAGGTACTCATAAATTGTTCCCAGACAGTTCGCATAAAGAAAAGTGGCTGGTGCACCGATGTTCCTCACCCATCACTCAGCTGTAGCTACACCTGGAGGCAAGTCTGGGACAGCATTTCCCTGTTTTCACATCCACAAGGTCTAATGGGCTGTGGGATACCCAACTTTACAGTTCTCTCTCTCTCCTCGGATAGGGTATCTTTCAGAAGTGGTGTGTGGTCACGCTCTGGTCCCCTGAGAGATGGTAGCTCTGAGCTGCCCTTTGCATCTCACCTGACTTTCATGTTCCCCCACTAGTGGCACTGTTTGTTTCGGGACATCTGTTCCCCTGTGGGAAGGTGGCAGCAGGTGACAATGTGAGATCAGTTAATGATTCTAAGTACGTTCAGGCAATCTGCCAGTCTGTGCGCTCAGCCCTTCTTCTTTTTTTAACTTGTCAGAAATTCAAAGTAAAAATATTTCAGTGAAGAGGCTCATCTAGAAAACCAGCACGTTAATTATGGAAGGCAGTTTCTTGGCTATCAGTTGCTGTCCTGCACAGAATAACTTTGAGATTTCTATTTTTACTATGGGAAGACATTTAAGCCTGGAGCTACTGGCTTTGGTTCTCATGGTTTGTTACCGCTACAACCATACAGTAAAATCTCTAACAAAACATTTTTGGAGGCTATAGACTAGAATTGCAGTTTTCTCCTTATTCTTTGTCCACATTAGATAAAGTTTCACTCCATCAGGTCAAATTTTCTAATGTTACCAGAGTTTTGTGTCCAAGTGTCTAATAGGTTTTATAAGTAGCTACAAGTGCCAGTGGCTAGAAACAAGGCATCCCCATCACATGATTGAAGTTTTGTAATATATAGCAGGGGAATTGACAAGCATTTCAAAGATAAGGCCGAATTTGTAGGTTATATGCCAAGATGCATTAAAAAGATGCAAATCCATAGCAAAGGAGAATTCACAAAGGAGAATCCAGGAGGTTCAAAAATCAAGTCTTTCGTATAAATTATGGTAGCACTGGATCTGCATTTGCTGAGTTAGAATCTTTGTGTAACCTAGGGCTCAATGCATACAGCATATGCCTCAGCCCTTTGGCATAATTGTTTTTGCAGTAGTTTTAATGTACTGAAATGAAGCATGCAAATAGAAACTGTGGTGGGGGGAGTGGGGGAAAGGGGCTTACCTCATGTTATTTAGTCTTCAGTGCTCACTTTGATCATTTTGCTGTATCTTTCTAAGCTTTGAGCTCAAGTCAATCAGCAAAACAACAAAGCCTCCTTCTCTCCAAGCCAACCCTCTCCCAAATACTACAAGTGGAGAGTTTTACCCTGAAAGAGGGGGAGAGATCCTGCAAGGACCCCAAAGATATAGTTGTCTGCTCTCAATTATACTTGAAAAGAGCTTGGGGATTCCAGTGATGGATGACAGTATACAAATCTCAAGTAGCTTTGTTTACTGTGTTTTGTGATATGATATAGGAGAGAGAATTCTTACCCAGTGTCTTTTAAAGGAAATCCTAAGGGTGAATCAATTACCTTTCTTTTCTGAATCAATAGAGATGGGATGTATTGCAGTTACTTTATGCTTTAGCGAGTGCTCAAGCACAAAGGATGGCTGTTGATGATAACCATTGCAAAGAATGCCATGCCATTTTTTTCCTCTTTCTTCTTTTAAGGACACTACAATCCCCTTAGTTCACATACTTTATCATTCCTGGTCACAATCTTTTCTCAACCAAGATTTAAGAGCAGGAGGGGGAAATAAGCTCTCAAAATGTACAAAATATGCTCTGAAACATGGCGTGTAGTCCTAATGACAGCACTTCTCGTTCCTGAGACTCTCCAAACCCTCGACACTTGGGAATTTTGCCTCAAGAACATTCAGATTTAGGAGATGAGTAAGGGGAAATGGGTTATGAGCTGACACTGTGGTGCTAGCTAAGGTTAAATCAAGTAGTTGAGCCAAGGATAGAAAGACAGATTTCGTGTATCTCTGGTTGTAAAACAAATACCTTTACACTTTTTGCTAGATGTTTCTGTGTATCCCATGAGGTACACTTCTGTCCAAAAAATGGTAAAATACTGCTATGGTAAGACCTGATATTTTAAAATGATGTCTGAGAACTTACTGCCTTTATAAAGTCCATATTTATACTCTCAAAAGAGTACTAATATGTGGGTATAATACCGTTTAGCTAGTCTATTGTAAGAGCTTCCTGAGTGCAACCCATACAGTAACCTGAGAGCAGTATGAAATGTATGGTCTGTTGTTTAAGTGCTTGTAAAAGTATCTTAAGACAATTGAGACAGCACTTTCTTTTTTTCTATTTGGATCTCTCCACAGACCCAAATATATCTGAGAGGTCTGTTTAGGCTACTCTAGTTATCTGTATTGTGAGACTGATATCTAAAGCGTACGGGGAGACAGGATAGTGGAAGCTAGATGAAAAAGGAAGGCTTCTTAAGCTCCTGCCTTCCTTGCCTGATACCAAAGTCCCAGGAGGGCTAAGGCAGTCTGAGGCAATAGAGAATTGTATTTGACTTTTCTCTCCAGTTCCCTTGATTGGGATCCACTTTCCTTTTCAGAAGCTTAGGGGAAACTAAAGGCACTAAAAAGGCCGTGAGGCATCTGACTGCATACTGGCTGTGTTGGCTGCTGTTTCTCAAAAGGAGGAGGGCTGTGTCTTAATACAGAAATGAATTAACTTGTAAGAGAGGGTACTGTTCTGTTGCAGGCGTTTATTTGCATTTTGTGGCTTGCATAGCAACAAATTGAAAAGGAAGAGAGTTAAAAAAGAAGGAAAGTTTAAAATGCCTTTCTCAATGAGAAAGAAAATTATAGGACAGGTGGGGACAGGTTAGAAATGTGGGCAGGAGACTTGGACATGGCTTCACCTTTGTTTCTCTAGAAGTAGTAGTTTGCATCACGCCACCTGAAAGCTCAGCAGAAGTGATACGCGGTAAAAAGTATGAACAGAGGGGAGTTACAGAGGACACCATACAAACGTGATCTTCAGATCATGCAAGTGCTGGTTGGAAAGGAAGTCTGAAGGTTTTGAGTCAGACCTCCTGCTTGAGGTGGGGTGATCACAAACACTAGCCAGGTCAGCCATGACCTGGTTAAGCCAAGTCTTGAAATCCTTTGAGGACGGAGATTTCGCAGCCCCTTGTGTAATGTGTGCCCATGCCGCTTTCTCAGATGACCAGCCTGAACCTTCCTGCCTGGCTTTGTGGCTGTTGCCCCTGTGTTGTGTTGTCTGCCAACACCAATGAGAATTTGGCTGTTATCTTCATGTTAGGTTTTACAGTAGCTGTAGCTGCTGCTAGATCCATGCAGACAAACACTTGTGGCTCCCTTGGGTGGCTCTCCATGCAGATCTGGTTTGTAACTTGCTGACCCATCTTGGTAACAGTTTCACGGATCTTTGACAGCCTCCAACCATCACCCCTGAATGCGGAGGTCCAAAAGTGACCACAATATTCCAGGTGTGGCCTCACCAGTGCCAAGCAGAGGGGAGTAATAACTCCCCAAACTCCTAACGTAGCCCACCTTGCGGTTTTCCTGACCTGTGGTGGGTGTCCACTGTTGGTTTCTATTCGATTTGCTGCCCACTGAAACCTCCAGTTGTTTTTCAGCAAAGCTCACATTCACCCAGGTGATTCCCAGGCTGTGCTCAATGGGATTAGTCTGTGGCAGCTGCTAAACTTTGCATTTCTCTTCATCGAAGATGATGAGGTTTCTGTCAACTCCATCTTCAAGTTTATCAAAGCCCCTCTGGATTGAAGCTCTGCCCTTTACCTTGACCCCTCCCCTTAATTTAGTACCATCCACACGTTTGCTGAGGGTACATGTCTGATAATCACTTTTATGCAGAGATCTTTAATGAGTGGGACATTATGAATATCCAAGCTTGCAATTTAAAATAGATTCAAGAAATGCCAATGAACTTTTGTCTGGGAGCCAGAGAGGTAATATTCCCTCTGTGCAAAGACTCTTTTTCTGCCTTGAAATACAGCATTCATCTACAGGTAGTTCAATAATAGAAACAGGATAACAAATTACGTGGAATTCAGGAAAGAAAGATGATTGTGCCTGAAAGTGAATTTTCTGGGTGAATAACAAAATAGTTTTGATATATTTCATTTTGATTGAAGACCAATCAGCCTAAAAGGGGCAACTACCAACAAAAAATGTTTCAAGGATATTTAAGGTACAGGAAGGGCTTTTTATAGAAGTTACGTACCTGTTTAACTACCAACAGGGATATAAATGAACCCTGTCTCTAAAAGCTGGATCCCAGAACTGCTGCGGTACGCTGAGGAAGGAGCAACAGATACAGCTGCACCACAGGGGTGATTTGTGAGTCTGAGATGAACCATGTTAGAGTGCCAGGGCAAGCTTCTAAAGCCTTGCAGAACACCTTAATCACTTCAGGTAAAAATTAAATCTGTACTATGACTCTGCCTCTGTGCACTTTCAGAGGGAAACACAGGGAAGCGCACTGCATTTCTCCTAAGGTATTTCTCTTTTCTGTCTTGCTGGGAGGGATCCCTTTGGAGAGGAGATCCTGCCAGCTTTCTTTTATGTTGCTTTCAACTGAGTTATTCCCCTTGGTTTCTCCTTGCATTCTTGGAGGAGAGAGAAGCAGCTTTCATACCTCCAGGGTGTAAAATCTGTCTCTGTTGGGGTGAATGGAAATTTTTCTCTGACTTGAAGGTGATCAGATTTTCACCCTTAGAGTCTGCTTAAGAAAACCAGAGGATTTAATCTGAACCATTGCACGTTACAATGATGGTACATAAAAGAACTTCAGTGCCTCGTACAGAATTTTTTCTGAGTGGAAATGAACAAAATTGTATATATTATTTGCAAGGCCTCCTCAGTAAGAGAAAATATTACAGATGATGAAGAGAAATAAGAATTACAGCTTGAACTACTGAAAACCTCTTTTTGACACTGTCTCTTTAATTAGAAAAAATGAGCCTAACCGAGATGTATATCATCATTGATTTTTATAATAAGCTTTTAAAGCAAACATACGTGGTGTCACCGTGCTATTTTATAACATACACTGCTAACCATTTATTCTGTCGTATAACAGTTCACCAGCAGACATATTTTATTATTTTTTCTGTGTAATAAAAAAGATAAAATCAATACCTATTATATGGCATACCTTCAAGGTTAAAAAGTACTAAATCTTGATGCTAACATCTTTCCTTGTATGCATTAATTTAGGACCAATATAAATTAAATACAAATACATTTTCTAGCTGTATTAAGATTAAAACTAGATCCTAAGTATAACAAAGTATTTGGGCATTTGGAAACTAATGTCAAGATACTGATGCTGGACAGTGTATTCATGTAGGTTGTTAAACTTCGCAGGAAACCTACCTATGAAAACCTGAGATAGCTGGTACGTGGACCAAATAAGACTGGAAGGAAAGGAACTGTGGTTTCACATATTTGGACCTAATTTTTGATCCGAGAGAAGATGATCTGGCCTGACAATTGCATGCCAATTACATGGCTTTATAAGGTCAATACAAAAATGGAGTAATTTTCCTTGGCTCTGTTGCTGGCAATAATTTTACAGTTACAGAGTACAGTTAATTTAATAAGAAGCATCAAAATGAGAAAGTGAAAATGGAAGTGTCAAAGCCATCAGAAGACTTGTCTTTACTGGGTTACAGCAAAGTTACTTGAGTGCCTAAGTGGGAAGCAATATGATAATGTTGCAGCCTATTACTGCGCACTTTGCCAGTGCTTCAAGGCAACATCAAAAAAAGAAACTCCGACACTTATCTCTGCTTATTATGAGTTAGTTCAAGATCTAATGTGACTGCAGAAGTAGTAAATGAAGGAGAACACACTATCTCTTTTTTATTAAGCAATTAAAGCTTTTGGATTTCTAATCCAATGATGAGTTTGTGGCAGGTGTGAAGCCAAGTATAGTTGTTGGTGATGTAACATGCACAGTGTGTGCTTAATATGTATTTCATTCAGTGTTAAAGAAGAAATCTCTTCATTACTGCTTTTTCACCACTCAGCAATTAATTGTGTGTTGAGATACTTATGAATATGCAATTACTGTTTCCTGCCTGTGAGCAGTCTTTTCCTGTGCATGGGAAACAGCTGCATAGAGTTAACTAAGCAATAGCTGAAACTCCGTGTTTATAACATCCTTAATATGCAAAATGCAGATGATGATAGAAATGATAATGAACAGATTCATATTTATAGGACAAAATTCTGCCCTTGGGTTATAATTGTTGGTGGGCAGGAGGTTTACCTGGGTTCTGTCCCAGTGAGGAATGTCACTGCTCATGTTGTGATGCTTATGGTGAATGAAATAAATGTTCAGTGCTGAAGATAAAAAGAAACAGCTAACAAACACTGAATACCTCTTAGGATAAGAGTCTTCTGTTTCTGTTTGGGTAATATGCAGTATAAAAATATTAAATGTGGGGTTTTTTTTCCACTTGGCTTTAGAGCTGCTCTCAGCAACTTCAATTAACAGCTTACACCTGGAAACATCCTTTAGTTTATTTTCAGTAACAGAATGAAAAGTTCATTAATGGACTTACTTGCATGACTTCTTGTTAAAACTTAACTCTCCTCCCAGCTGGCTTGCAGAACCCCCTAGGACAGAATAGCCCATGTTTTCCAAAGTATTTGTCAGCTGAAAAACATCTGAGAAGTGTGTCTGGACTTCTGTTGGTAGGATGAATTCACTGATGTTGCAGGTTTTTTCAATTCCTTGCACATTGCGGAAGGTTTCCCTGTTGTGGCAGATGAGAGAATCTCTTTGGGAATCTCCATGCCAGTTATCAAACCATCACCGATTTCTGGGTATCTTCAAATTATTCACTTACCATTAGCTATATCTCTATTGAAAATTTAAAGGAAAAATTCTGCAGGCTACTTAATATTTGCACTGCTGGGATTTTTTGAGGGCAGCAGCTGTTTAATGAACCAAATAATCCATCACAGTCACCTTCTTCTACGTACGTTATACGTTTACTGGCCTTTATTTTTAAACAAGTGTCTGCCAGATAAAACTTAGCTTTGTTTGGCCTTGGTTTAAAACATCTTAAGATAATTCAGCTTGCTTCTTACAAAAATTGCGGTGAATGCTAATAATAAAATATAATTTAGAAATAAATACATGGGTTGGGGTTTTTTAAAAAAATAATTTGGGGAGGGAATAAAAGGCTAGCTGATAGATTAATGTCTTAGACGCTAAGTGTAAGTTGGAGAGACGTTTCACTGGCAAGCTGTAAGCTTCTGGATACAGAGGATTATGAGGGAAATGCTCACGCAACCTTAGCAGCATTACGAACAGCAATGCCACAATGAACAGAACAGCCTCATTGCAGCGATCTAAAGCCACTGCTGTTTTCTTTAAGGCAAACATTGTTTTTATGCCCTACAGATAAATCCCATTTTAAGCTTTGATCAAAGAAAATACACTCACTTTGAGGCTTTGGGCAGATGTAAATTGCTTTGTTATACACATGCATTTGCATACATTTGCAAGGAGACAGAGTCTACATGTAATGGTGCCTTTCATTTTTGATGGAGCGCTGAAATTCAAGTAACCCGTGGCTTTCTGCCATCGAGAAGGCAAAACTTACTCTGCAAAGGAAACAAATAACACAAGTAAAGCAATGCGAGGTATGCACGAAGCTCCATTGTTGCCAGAGCTGTGAGAAGACACCATGCAGGGCCCCAAACATCAATTTGTTTTATTTTATTTATTTTGCTATTCTATGTGGTGAACAAATGTAAAGGAAATAGTTCCTCGAGAGGAACATGTCTAGTTTGGCCACTTCTGGAAGGACTGTGCCAATAGTGTATGAAGTGTACAGATTGCCAAAATATTGGGTATCTGTCTGTGTTACAGACTTCCATTTGTTTTCTTATTTATTTCTCTACTTAGTTTCCTGAATTAAATTGGATTAACTTCCTCTCTGTCCCAATTAATGCTGTTAACAGTAATAACAAGCATAATGTGTGAACATCTGGCATTTTAGTACACAGTAAGCTTGTCGAAATACCAGATATGAATCTATTGAAATCTGTCTCTATAGTGATTTTCCCAGTGTTTTGTGGCTTAGGCGATGAGTTCTTTCCTCTCTGCTTTCCTTTCATTATCAAGGTTTGTTAATTCTTTAGATGCCAGGGTTAGATAATTAAATACCCCTTTGTAATTACCGTGGTGCCTGTGGGTTTGAGACCTCTAGCTCATTAGGCAGTATGCTGTCCTTCTAAGATATTTGAGGGAAATACTTTCATACTCATCAAAGATCTCTGTGGCAAATTAAGGTCACGGCTGTCTCTTTGACAGGCTGAAGGCTAAAGGCTTTATTTTTTTTTTTCATTAGTTACCACTGGGGCAGTTCATATCAGAAACAGCTTTCTGAATCCAAATATTGAATAGCCAGTTCTTCAAAACTTCAGTGCTTTTAGTAGCAAACCCATTGCCCTTAAAAATTGCCAATGCTGCCTTCATGATAGTGAACAAGAGATTTTGTGGGGCTGCCTGCACTTTCAAACACTCTAAGGTGAAGATTGACCTTACAAAATGTCTTTTATTTCTACCCTGTCACAGCTCTTGACCATTTTCCAAAGTTTTTTATTATGGCTGAAGAAAGAATTGGAGCAAACTTCCAACTCTTCCCCCTTGAGTAATTTTGAGAAGGTGCTAGCTGTCAGCTGCGGGCGAGAAGTATGAAACTCACACTGGGGTTGCCCTTCATTCTGTAATGTGTCCCAGAGATTTGTGGTGACTTGTTGTTACCTGTTTAGATGCCTTTCCATGCCCATGTTCAAGCAATTCTATTGTGAGTGTGATAAGGCTGGGCGCGCTAGTGAGGATTTGGACTATGACATTGTGAACTGCTGGTTCAGTTCATCATTGCATTTTTGTTCAGTAAAACTTTGCATGATTTGATGTCTCTTCACTAAAATGGGAGATACTTTACTATTAGAGAAGGATCATAAAGAGCCTGAATACTAAAATGATGAATGATGCAGTATTGCTTACTTAATGGAAAACGAGCAAATGAAGCCAATGAACTCTAACATGCAAACCCGATATACCCTAGATACATGCGCTGAGAAGGAGAAATGGGAGATGGATGTGGCTGGTACAGGAAGTAAACCTATTTTTAATCTGGAGAACATTTGGAAAGGAGAAAAAAATCCGAACAGAATGATGGGCTGGTAGGGTTGCAGGTGTAGCAGATGAGATGGATTAATTGTGTGTGTCCATCCCCACCCATGGTAGATTGTCTCCTTTGCCTGGAAAGAATTGGGAAGTTTTTTTGGAAGGTTAGCAGGTCTGAGGCATCTAGAGAAAACCCTGTGTTGAAGCTCGTTTAAAAACCCTATGGAGGCACAGTTAATTTTGTGTGAGGCAGAAGCCAGCTTCCGAGCAGCAGAATACGCTCAGAAGGGAGCCCCAAGATGTTTTTCCCCACTGGAAAATTAATAGGGAGTAGCAGGCTGTTCTTCTGCTGGCTCGAGGCAAGCGATGGGAGGAAGGGCATCCCAAAGCCTGCCGTCACAAGCCCACCAGCGTGTAGGGGGGGAAGGGTGTCACCACCGATCTGCCAGATGGAGCATGTTAAAGGGCAGCCTGCTGAGCGGAGAAGGCAACAAGCTTGAAAAGCCAAGCACATTGATGACTGCACCATCTCCCCTAGGAAAAAATGAAGCTGCAGACAGTGTTTACAGTTGCATCACACTGATTCATAGAGGCAGAGTTGAGGGTGCAGGTATAACTTTGATTTATTGGGTGGTATTAGTAAACAACTGCATTTGGTTGTAGCTTGAACCAAAATACCAGCTCCCCAGCTTTTTAGGGCTGTGCATGAATCTGTGCTTGGAGCATGGCCGGTGGAGCTGACAGTAAAATTCCTGACTAATGTGGAGCTGAGATTGGAGTCATTACATTGCAGGCGAGACGTCCCACAGGGCACAGCACTCCAGCTCCCAGGACTGAGGGCTACAGAGGTTGAGCAGTACCTGAAGAGTAAAGCAAATGTTGTTGGGCAAAGCTAGATCCAGCTCTAAATCTCACGAAGAGCATTATAGTCTCTTTGTCTTTTTGTGTCTCCATCATTTTGTATTTTTTACCACCAATAACAGGCATCAGATTAAAAGAAAAGCAGCACATTTTCAACTCTGTTTCGAGTGTGCTGTGCCTCACATGGTCATCTCTGATGCTGGGCATGATCTGTGAACTTTTGTTTCCAAGGATTTTAACTCTACAGATATGATGGCTTTTGCTGATAAGGAAGTTGAAAGCCATAAATAACACTCTAATTTGCTAAGTTTTCAGTTTATAGTGCTCTAGTGCATGGAGCTATGAAGCAGATTTTCATAAATCTTCTCTTTTTATCTCATCTGATGGTTTCTTTTTAGATCTTAGCCTGCCAGCAATTTTCCACTTTGCCGGACAAATGAATGCGTATAGGTAGAATGTCCATGGCAGTTGAAAGGTTAATGGAAGGAAAATTTAGTGACATCAAAGTAAGTTTTATTAAGTGAATCTCTGATTTTCTCCATTATTGCCTTTTTTCTATGAACAAACTTAAATTCTATATAAAGCACATGAGCAGACTACTCATGAGCAGAAAACACAAGGGTACAGCAAAGAATATTAATTTGTTGGTGTTCTATAGTTTGTTCCAGCTGAAGGTCAAAATGAATGCATTATATTTCAAGTGTCTCTGCTCTTACATGTGTTAAATATTACCAGTTTCATATTACAAATAACTAAGAGACGAAAGCAGAGAGTTCCGTATTTAAAGACTGAGAATAAATGTCTTGAGGCAACCCTAGGAGGGGATGTTGGATATTTTGGTTCCCAGTTTTGGCCCTTCTCTAAAGGAATTTTTTTTCCGTAGAAGGCTGTTTCTGTGCAGATACTGGGCACAGCACTCTGTCAGCACTAAACGGATAAATAATAATCATCCAACAGATTCCTGGTTGCACCTGACATACCAAATTTATTTGAGAAAACTTCTGTTGCTGGCAAATATGGATTCCATGTCTGCATGCCAATTATGGGATAACTGCTTTCTGTGAAGAGAAAAGCCTATTTTTTTAGGGGTTTTCAGAAAATTACACACCTGAAAGAGGTCACTTTCTGTTGTGATTGAACAATTTCAGTTCTCTTAAAATACCCCACACATAAAAAAGAAAAAAAGATCCTGTAATTTTCTAAATTGCCAAATAGTTCTTCTCTCTTTCATGTTCATTCCACCTGGGTTAGCTGCTGTGTTATTAATGCTACAGGTGTTGAAGGCTGTGAAATGTAGAGGCAGGTTTCAATTTTAGGTGAAGCTGTACAGTACTCACATTGTTTCTTCTTCGCGTAGTGTGTGGGGTTTGTCCCAGACACCTGTGTTGGTAAAGGTTTCTTGGGGAAGTGAAGCTGAAGCACAGAGGAGGGATAAATAAAAACCAGGAAAGATTTCTGAATGTTGAGAGAGTGACTCCCCTTCTCAAGGACCGAAGGATGGTGATAACTTTAAAAAAGTGTTTGGGGGGGCGAAGGCAGGAACTATGTCTATGTTACAAACATAGATTTTTGTGGTGTTTTTAAAGAAATGCACTTGAGGTTTTTGTCAGCTTTATTGAGGGATTTAATCTTTTCTTTTTGACATAGATTAATATGAAAATAGAAAATCATTATCGGCACAAACGGTATTTAATAAAAAACATAAGCAATGTTTTCCATGAACTTTTTCAGTTAACACTAGGTAATATATCCATTTCCTACCCTGATGTAGTAGTACTGGATATTATTTTTAACACTGGTTTGGGAGGAAAACCCCCAAGTTTCTCCTATATCCTTGTATTTTCTGTGTTACAGCAACTTCGACTGTGGATCAGCTATGCAACTTGACATATATAGCATTTAGAGTCACAGCTTATATCTTGTCCTATGTGGAACTCCACTGTGTCAATATAAGCGTATGTATAGCTGATCCCATACTAGGGATGTGATTCCACAGCAGTACCATTAAAAAATCATGATGTAAGGAGGAAAAAAAAGCGGGGAGACAAAAAAAAATAAAAAGAAGACAAAACCATGGGGATCTGAAATCCCATCGAAAGCCAGTAAAGCTTTAGCACAGGAGTTATTTATATCCTTTTGTAAATGTTATCCACTTTTTCTGGGTGCAAAGTGCAGATTCTCAGTGGAAGGCTGGCTGAACACAGCGAGTCTTGAGGAGGAGGATGGGAAGAAGATAACAAGGCCACTGGGGAAGGACACAAGGCAATGGAAATTGTCTCAGGCATAGCAGAATGGTGGGTAAAGAGGCATGAAAAAAGGAGGTGTGAGAAGGGTAGGCACAGAGGAGGGGGAAAAGAAATGAGAGGGCTTAGGGGGAAAGTTAGAGCTGTCGTGCACGTGGGAATGCTGGCTGGGGAGGAGAAGCATGGCTGCCCTTTCCTGGCAGTGGGGTCTCAGGAAAAATCTCGGTTGTTCTGCTTATACAGTTGTATTTCGTATCAATTTTTAACTGCAAGATTTTAAGGGGGCTGCTATCTGCAGTTTCTAAAGCTGTCTTGTCCAACAGTTGCCCGTATGGCATAGTTTTCATCGCAAATGAAAGCCAAACTAGTGGGTCCTTCTGGCAAGGGGTGTTCTGTGGCACAGGTCAAGTCACGGCCCACGCTGGCTCGGGGCATCCCTGAACCGAGTTGCCCTGGGCATCGCGGCTTCGTCAGCCAGGGCTGTGCCAGACCGGCACGCCACACGCTATGCTGGGCTCACTTCCACCTACGTGCAGGTAATATTTTCACATGGAGGAAGGTGGAATAGGGGAGAAGGCAAAATAGAAGTTTGATGAGATATAAATTAATTAGCAAAAATTACCTGCTGGTCTGTTATTTTATTAAATACTTTTAATACTTCTGGTTTTAATCCTTCATAGCAAAGAATTCAGCCAGGAATTTTATTCTTGCATGAAATTCCCCACCGTCATTGAATTTCATTTTACTATAACTGATGAATTGTGTTAAGGCTGTACAGAGTTTCATGGTCAAAATGGAAATGAGTTGAAGAAAACACGGCATAATTAAGAATTCTGCAATTTTATGTATCAGTTCCCTTATGATAATGGGCCTGCAAGATGAAATATTTAAAAATGCAATCAAACCCTGTCTGTGTACATGAGGATATTTTGTGTATCTGTATGTTAGCAGTGCGCAATGTATTAGTTGCTTGCAACTAATTAGTTGCTAGCTACTCAGAGCATCTGTATTTCAGATCCCATGGGACTCTAAGGAATGTGACCTTATTTTAATGCTTTTCTGTGCTTTGAGAATCCCTCCTTTGTGTCTGCTGCTAGGGCATGTTTTGTTGCCTTAATAACAATAATGCTTAGCACTCTTTTTTAGATTTAGATCCCAAGGACACCTACAAAACTAGACAAATGTTATGTCTGTTATAAAATTGTGTCTCTTACTTTGAGCTGGCTATTTAAAACCAGAGCGGGCTGATTGATTGTTGGGTGTTGCTGGTGCAAGGATTACAATAAACTGTGCTGGAAGTGCCAAAGACGGGACTCTGTGCTGGGTCCCAGCTGTACAGCTCCAGTGTCTCCCCTCGATTCCTTTTACTCCTCCAGTAGTTTCTCTGCTTGCCACCGATGCGGGTACCTGCCCCAAAGTGAACGGGCTGCTTGGATAAGGGAGTGCCGTGCTCCATCAGAAAACACAGCGGGAAGGGAGCTGCTCGGAGGACATCCATTTACACGCCATGGTGACGTGCGACAGAGAAGAGGAGAGACAGTGGCTTTACTTCTGAGGGAATGGCGTGTGCTCTAGGGGTGCCTGACTGCAGGACAGTCACAGGTGTTGGGGCTTTGCTGCTTTCCCTAATGCGTTTCTGTCTACAGGGCTGAAGAGACGTTTGAGATCAGTAGAACAGATTTATTTCCACGATAAAGAATCATGTTGATGTTCTTGAGGCCCAGGGAGGTTTGATTAAAGAGGTTCATTACACTTTGTCTGGAATTTGGTATAATGCTTGGTGCGTAGTTCTTAAATACGCTGAAGTTTGCCAGATCAGTACTTAGCTTGTATTTTTATGAGAATGTTGTTTGTGTTTAGTAGATGATGCAAGATTTTTCTTTATTTATTCAGCACTAGAGCCACATTAAAATTGGAGCTTGTTCAGTGGCTATTTTCTCTTTAAAAAGGCCATCATAGGCTTTGCCACTTGTGTTCACTAAAGATCTCATGGCACTTCTGGCAGGAACTAGGTGGCTGGACTTCATGTCCTGGCTTGTACTCCACTTTGCACTGGCCAAAATCCAGTATGAGTAATTATATTCTGCATGCCTTAATTCCCTCAGTAATTTCAATTAGAGTTAGTATTGTTCTTCATGTCTGATCCTAAAATGTTGTGTGGTGTTGCTGTGTGCTTAAACTGTTGCGACATTCCATCCCAAAGGTAGGTAAAATGATCTTGGCTTCCCACTATGTAAAGCATTTCCTTGGGATAAATGGGCAAAATAAGCATAAAAGATTATTACTGTTTATCTGAGAAATATTGATGGCAAGGTTTTCTGCTTGTTTGTTAGTCTTTTTTTTTTTTTTTTTTTTTTTTTTTAATACACTAAAGCAAGGAGTGTTTGCAACTCAAGACATGACGAAGAAAGTATAATTAGGCTTGTTGCTCAAGGTGTTTTAAAGGTTTTAAACCAAATGAAGATAATGTACCTTAATTGCATTTGCATAATGGACATAGTCGAAATCAGGTCCCTTTTTTTAATGTCTGTGACTTCCTCAGCAATGTGTGCGAGAGCCAACTTTCTACCTGTGGCAAAATGGAAAATAGAAGCTAAATCTGGATGGAGTTTAGTATGTGAGCAGAGTTCAAATGAAGATGTAGCTGTGCTTGGTGCACAGGGAGGCAGCCATCCTTATTCAAAGTGGTCACATGTTCACATTTGGGATTTACCAAGTCCTTGATCTTTGAGATACTGAATGAGCTCATTCCATCTGACTGCACACTCAAATCAAGCCTGAATTGCAGAAGATAAGACCTGCTGCAGAGTGCAGGTGTGGTTTTTTTCCACCCCACTATTCACTTGGCCCCAAGATGTCACACCTAAGCTGGATTAAAAAAAGCTTTGATGACTAAGAAGCATAAATAATATTACAACAGTCTCCTGGAGTCAGAGCAGTCACTGAACAAGGGCAAATCACATGTATGTTACTTCCCAAGCGGGGATCTAACCCTGGGGAACCGCGAGTATGTACAAGTTAGCTTCACGTGCTGTCCCATGTCAGCAGAATTGGCATGCTGCTTTTTAAGCCTACAAACCCAACTCGTTCCTGGAAGTAATGTAGCTCCTCAGGGAAAAAAAACAATCTTCCTTGCTCCAGAAATTGTCCTTGGTATCAGATGTCAGTAGCTCTCCCTCAAGCAATCTCAGCAAGGCTGAGACAATCGACAGCCATGCATGAGCACATTAAAATACCGTGGAAAGCACTATTAGCTAAATGAAAATTTGGGGGTGCTGGGAGATATTTTAGAAGGAAAGGCTGCCTTCCTAGGCTGACAGCACAATGGGTCCCTTGAACTGGAGGCTTTTGGTGTTGTAAGAATCTTTAAGAGCACTGTTTTGGTCAAGGTGTTTCTTCTCCCTCTTTTATCGTTTCATAAGCTTTGTAAAATGCTCCTGAGCTGCAGTTTCATAGCTTTAAGTAATTGAGGACTGAAAGCAGTGGTCCATACTAAGGCAAAATTCTTAATTGAAGTAAGTTTTTTTGCTTGAGTGTGTCAGACTTGACTGAAATAAAATCTAGGACACTTGATAGGAAACAAGCTTTATATTTAAAAAACCCCAACAGTTAAGATACCAGCAATAACTGTTCTTTTAATAAACAAACAAATGCCCTTCCAACAAGGGCAAAATCACAGTGTCTCATGTAGCACTTGGATGTGTCTGTTCCTTCAAACGTTTATAGTGTGTTTTGACGATGAGCAGGAGGCACAAATGTGCTGGTTTTGTAGACTGCGTGTGCTCACAGAAGGCAGGTTCCTGGTGCAGTAGTATTTAGGGGGTTTTATTCAGTAGGGCACTGCTTGGCACAGTTCAACCAGCAGTACTGGTCATCTCCCATAAATGTTCACGATAAACAAATTGTCTGATGGACAGAGCCTCTCTCCTATTTGGGAAATAGCTGTCAACAGGCTGAGATGAACAACATTTCTTTGTTGTCATGATTGCTGTATGAAATGTCTGACACAGCTGATGAAACTCCTTTAGCTGGCCTCACCTGCTGTGCCTGTGCTCTGTACTGGAGTGGGGTTAGGGTGACTTCCCATTCCAAGACCTTTATTCTTGGCTGTGGGCTGTGACCCACAGTTTGGCTTCATGTACAGGATTTTCTCTTTAGGCTTTTCACTATTCACTCAGTGTTCCTAGAGGGTCAGTATTTCTCTAGCCCCACGATGCTCTTTGTCCACCAAGACTTAAGGGCTGAAAGCAGGGACCTGTAAGTTGGGAGTGAGTCTTTGGAAACCGTATGAATTACTTGTTTTAACATGTCAAAATAAGGACTTATATGTAGAAATCTATTCTGACAGAATCTCAGCCGCACTCTCAAAATGAGGATGCAGATAGGATGGTGACTCGGATAAACTAAATAGAAGTTCATTATCACAGCCATGTTTCTTACAATTGATCTTAGTTAATAGAAGCCACACTTCAGAATATGTGTTGCCAAAATGTGGTTATACTAGGGGAGACTGTTTCTGTAGAAGGGAACTGTGCTTGCGCCAATGATATTTTTTCTTAACGTTTCGTATGACATTTAAATTCCACTTTACTTAAATTCACAACTTTTAGATCCTGTCTTTATCTGTTTGAAGAGGGAAAAACATTTTGGATAAAGGGTGTGTGTTTATTTTTGTTCCTTCTTTTGATTTTACATCTACTTCCTAGAGCCTGTTTTGAGTGTGGTCATTAGTAAATTGCATTACTTGAGATCTGCAGTTGCACTAGATGCGGTCAAAGCATGTTACCCCATGAAAGAGTAACGTAAAGCTATATCTGTTCTGATGGGCAGTTGTGACAACTTCATCTTCAGAATCGACTTACGCAGAGGGCCTGCTGTGATTTGCCTCTTGGTAAGTAATCTGCAGCATTGCTTCTTAAAATGTCTGTATGTTTCTTAAAGAAAGTATTTGTTACTGTCGTTGAGATTACAGCCATAAAATGCAAGATTTTTTTTCTGGGGTAATTCAGTAAATGCTGAACATGCTTAGCCTTGAGCCCTTAAGTGGAAAATAATATATGATAGTGCATGTATTACCCCAGTATTCTGCATTATTCTTTCAGTTGATAACTATTTCTGGTGTATATCTCATTTGCCTGGTTTATGCCATCTGTTTTCTTTCCAATTTATTATAATTATATTAGTTACTCATCAGACTTTGGAAATTTTAAACACTGCCTTGGAAATGTGTGAAGAAATTTGAAGTTGTTGTCGTCTTTTCTGTTTGAATTCCACATCTTCTAAGTACAGTATGCCAAAATAGCTGCTTTTAAAAAACTACCACCTTGAAAAGTAAATTTTGTTGATAATGGTATAGATAATTTTCTAACTTCTGTGTGCTGCAGATGTGAATTGTGAGGGGAAAGATAAAGCAATACATCATCAATAGGACTAGATCTTACATGATTTTTTTTTTGCGTAATTTGCATAGTAATGGAAGACAATTATACTCTTAGACTTTGTTATAAGCTCACCTTCAAAATAATTTATGGTACATGTATGGAAAAAATTCCTGTATAATTTTACTGATGTTTCAGCTTGGCCATGTCAGCCTGACCTTCAATCACTGTCAATTGTTCCATTCAAACCAATCAATGAGAACATTATTAGTAACAGTAAGTGATCGCTTATGACAGATCAGTGTGATGTGATTAAACTGTCAGTGCAAATACACGTGATTGCGGCTGTAGGTGCAAGGAAGTGGCCCATCGGAATATTTAGGAATACTTAAATCTGTTCTGTAGACCTAGGCATGTAAGTATTTCCAGAAACAAATGTGTGGAGAGGGTATTAAATGCAACACTAGAGATGAGTAGATGGTTCGTTGGGAAAAAATGCATGTGAAACTTAAATGACAAGGAGAGCAGCAATAGCAACCTATGCTCAGTCAAAGTGGCATGTTTAATTTCTAGTCCAGATTAAATTCAGGTCTGCTTCATGCCATTGATTGCATGTTCCCAGTGCTGTAATGCAGGTATTTTCATGGAGTAGCTTGCTCTTCTGGAATCTGTACTCAAGCTTTGAGTGACCTACTGATAGAAACTCCCCAATCTGTCGTCTGCCCTAGGAGAAGCACAGAGCCCTTGCCAGAGCTGCAAGGACGACGTGCTGCTGTGCAGTGCAAGCTCTTGCTGAAAGGTTTGGGCAGGGTCTGTGTTTCACAGATAGCTTGTTTGAATAGTCACCAGCCTCAATCCAGCTGGAAAATGGGACTGGAGATGATCCAGCTTGACAGGTGCATCTGTGATGCGCGGCGCTGAAGGCAGTCTTCATATTTCTTCTGACTTCTGGGAGGTGACAGCAACCATAATTACGACTTCTTCTCTTTCCCCAAAGTCTTTCGTCTCAGGAGCAAGGGGCTACTGCACTTCCAGTTTGCAGATAGCTGTTTTTTCTGGGCCACGTCTGTCTTGTTCGCAGTTTTCAGTGTCAAATCCAGGTTTCCTATAGGACCCTCCATCTTTTCTGTTCAGCTATGACCAAGTAACTTTGTCTGCTCTCCTGCTGTTAAGTTAGGTCTTTTGCTTCCTGTGAGAAGCCCAAGTTGCCCAAAGGGTAACAGACTACTCCAAGCAACCATCAGAAAAAGAGATATTTTTTTCATCTGCTGACAAAGGAGGACCGCTTTAAGCAAGTGCTGTGTCCTGCTTAAATCCTCCTTATCTGGAAAAGTGTTGCTGAGGAGCAAGCAGATCCAGAGGAAAGATCAAAGGAGAGCGCTTGGTGTGGCTTTTTGTGCCACATATATGGTAGAGAGTGGTAAGTGTGGAAAACAGTTGTGTGAGCAGGGGAAAACTATGGAAACAGTTGGAAATTCCATTTAAAACCTTTTTTTTTTTTTTTTTTTTATTAAGCTGTCATAGGCAGCTGTTGTAGGATCCAGTTTAGGATCTATTTTGGTTTCTCCTTGTGAACAAATACTACTTGTGGTGTTTTTCTGGATCAGGATATGTGCTAACCCTCCTGCTGCTCAGCTTCTCACACTCTGCTGAGCTATGGCGTATTGCTCATCTCTGGGAAGGGCTGTGGGTTATACTGAACCCTGGTACATCTGTAGGATGAAGTGGTAGCCACCTCTCTTGCCATTTCATTTATTAAGAGCTGAAATAACAGTAGGTCCCTTCCTAAAACATAGTAGTGCACAGCATGGTGGTAGCAGAAGCATGCTGTGCAAAGTGGGGGTTTCCAAGGGAGCGATGCACCAGATACAAGAATTACACTACTGGTGATCTGGGACTGGGGAGGACTGTGTTTTGGGGACAGCCAGAAGAAACAGAGGCACAAAAACCCAAGAGGCTGAGGTGAGAAAAGAGCCAAAGGAAAATACTTGGGTTACATGCTGGCTGGCAGAAGAGTGATAAGATGGTGTCTTTTGTTTTGTTAATTCTGTGCCCATAGAAATAGGGCTGTGAATAAATAGGATGTGTTAAGGGGACTTTGGTGTTCCTCACAAGATCATTTTACTTGCTGGAATTACTGCTGAGATGATTTGATTCGAAAGGGATAACGTTACTCTTTGGCACTCGTAAATGAGAAGTGCAGGCTCCTCATGTTTTAACTAATTTGTTCCAGCAGCACCTCACTTCTCATTTATCAACGACTGAGATATTTCCATGAATGTGCTTTACTGTAGCACCACAGGTCCATCTTGAGTTCCTGGGCCATGGTTCAAGCCGTCTGCCTGTGCTTTTCCAGCCTTAGAAAACAGATCCCCCAGTTACGCTGCCAGTGCCTTTCTTCCAGGAGTGTAGGTATTGAACAGAAATCAGGTGTCCATCTGTAGACCCAATCAGCTGTATTTTCATGTTAAATTTAATATTAAACTCCATCTCACTCTGCCTAGCTGTAAGTTTTCTAAAAGGTATTGTCACTCCCACACGTCCTTTGTATTTGCCCAGTGCTTTGCGAGTTGTATGGAAGAGCTACAAAGTTTTAGTATCATTAACTGTTCTTTCCGAGGATTATGGAAAAGGAAAGTCAACACAATCATTCAGCTGTGTTACAAACTACAGTTCATATCAAAGAGATGCCCGTTATATGTGTTGAACATCCATCTCATCTCCAATGTTAGAAGAACAGACAGACAGTAGGGAAATGAGGTTAAAATCCAGTGGAGTCAGGACAGAACTGTCTTGGCCTCCTATGTCACGATTCTTTCGGTAAGCTGATAACGTAAGGTAGAAAAAAAAAAAAAAAGAGCATACTATAAAATGCCAGCCTGATAAAGTGTTCCTGTTCATTTGATGACTCATCAGCCTCAGTAGGTGCAGATGTTCAAGCTAAATCTTTGCGGTAAATTTTGCCACAGTGAGGAAAACTACTAGATTAGAGATAGCGTTGCACACCAGATCAGAGCAAACCAGGACTTAATATGCCAATACGTGATACTAACTTGATAGTTAAAGCACTGGCTGCTTTATTGAATATATTCCAACGGGTTAAAATCAGCCCCAAGGTCCCAAATATCATGCACGGAAAGTTGTAGTGGGTTATTCACAGCCCCTTCTTCACTGCAAGCAGCAGCTGGCATTGAACCGGCTTGGGAGCCAGCCCGGATTGTCTTGTGGCTGCAGCCAGACGGGAGAGCCGAGCGGAGGGGACACAGCCCGGGGGGGCAGGGCTACGGGGCTGGTGATGCCATTGTTTTGCAGCGTTGCTGGATGCGACTTGGCTTTTTCCTGTCCCTGCTTTCCTGGCTATGAGGAATAACTTCTGTGAAGAGCTTTGAAGTCTTTACTGACTGTAAGGGCTAATTATTGCATAATAATGTAATGACTTATTCCAGTTGTTCCAGCTAATAGATACCCATGTAAGAATTTGAAACAGCATGTTAGTTCTTTTTACTGATAAAAGAAAAACTATGAGTTTTTCAGTGTCACTAGTGAACAGTAGCTTAAAAGAGGATTCCCAGCTGCCATGTGGGTTCCTGGTATCTATAATATTACCGAGATCTCAAAGTTGACAAACTGGTTGAAAAGATAAATATCTTTTCTTATAATTTTTTTCAATTACTGCCTTAGCCCACCTAATGCGGAATGTATTAACTAGTAAAACTGGGGTTTAATCTTCCTTTCCCTTCCCCTC
This sequence comes from Falco punctatus, assembly GCF_963210335.1. NCBI lineage: Eukaryota > Metazoa > Chordata > Aves > Falconiformes > Falconidae > Falco > Falco punctatus. The sequence goes on from NC_137591.1 coordinate 5,218,225, forward strand.
CTCTACATCTGATTCCCAGCCTCATCATCCACATGGGATTGAGAGGAGTTTGCCTGCGTGTCAAAGGTCTCTCTCCAGAACAGTTATTTTGTCCAAAGCTAGGGCTAACCTTTGCTCCCATGTTTCCTGCGGTCTCACCGTTATCTGGGCTTTGCTCGGCTTTTTCACAGGTGTTCCTTCCTGCCGTTACTTTTTCTTACACCACTTAAAACGAAACAATCTCCCCTCCCCAAAGCCCTAGGTTCCAGCAGCAGGTAGCCTTTTCTATTCCCTTTTCTTCGCTGTGTTTCACTCCAATTACATGGTGAATGTGGTTCCCCTTTGAAGTTCTCTTGCTGCTTGGCTCTGTATTGACTGTCCCCCATCGCTGTGTATCATCAGCAGATCTGACAAGTTCACAGCTGGCTTCTCCACTGTAGTTGCTGCTGCTTAGAAACAAAAAGGGGCTTTACTGAACCTTCCCCCTCTACTTAACCTGCTTACCTGCTCCTACCACCCGTATTCTCAACATTTCTTTTGGTGGGGGTCTCATTCAAGGTTTTCTCTTTTAATAGGCTTCGGTTACTTCACACCCAAAAATGAGCGGGGGAAGAGGAGACATCCCTTCAGCGCGCTCTAGGATTCCAGCCCATTTTGTGTGCACACACTCATAGCATGCACACCCGTACCCCGCATCAGTTGGGTTAATTTCCCCTTAGTTTGTCAGTTCTTGTGGGACAGATGCTCCATCTCCATCCTTCAGCGTGCTGTTAACTGTAGACCCGGAGGTCCTAAAAGAAGTAGGTGACGCTGCTGTGCGCTAGAGCTGGAGTGAGCAAGGCACCCTGGAGTCAGGCAGGTGAACATGCTCCTTAAATTTGCTGTGGGAAAAATCAGATTAATTACAGCTTTGCGGGGGTCTTTGAGGAAGGTGCTTTGTCCCAGTGGAGGTGCCTGCTTGGACCTTCCCCTGCTTGGCAGATAACATTTAGCGTGGGCAACAGAAAGGCCTGAATCTCTAAAAAGGCTCCCTCTCTCAGGCTGAGAGAATTTATTAATTTTCTGTATTGTTTGGGTTTGAGTTACTTTGCTGAGAGTGTCCACAAGGGGCCAGTCTGCTGATTACTTGGGGATGCCAACACTTGCGGGGAGCTCGATCGAGACCCTCCAAACGCTGGGCGTAGGGACAGCACAGCCTGGCAGCTGGTAGTGGGAAAAGCACCCACTGCCTGCCTGAGCTACCCTCAATGAGACACACTGGGGTGAAAGGTTCTCTAAATTATTTTTTTAAAGCTGCCAGTCTCCTATATCATCTAGTCCTTTCCTTATTGTGTAGCTACTTTGTGGTTTTAATTAATATTATGATTATACAGCAGACATGCTTCTATAGCGTCTGTTGCTGTGGCAGCTAGACACTTTAATTATGGAGATTAAAACACAAATCAAGGACAATACAGAGTCATTACGATGATAATTACCAGATCTGAATATCTGTAGAAAACTGGCCACTTGAGCCACTGAGGTTAATGTACAAACATGTGCCACTCGGGCTCTTCTGGAGACCTGCGTTCAGGTGGCTGCTTGTGACAGGGAAGGGGGAGAGCGTGGAGGGCATCTTCTTGCTGCCACCTTCCTCAAGTGTTTCAGCTGTTGGAAGAATTCGTACTTTTAGCCTGGTGGGTGACAGATTCACTTGTCCAAGTCAAGATCTTGGTCTAGGGCTTCAGTTGGTTTATTCTGTTATTGTTTTAAAATATTTCTCGTTTAATCCTAAAGGAAACATTTCCTCATTTCTTACCAAAATGAAAATGCTAGAGGAAGGATTTTTAGTATTTACTTAAAGGAACCGTGAAAATTAATTTAGTGTTTTAAAATTTGAAATATTAATATATGATTTTTTTTTCTTTTTTAGATCATGAGATGTTTGGTGGGTTGAAACAGTTTTTTATGTTTAATTCAAATTTGGGAATATTGTAGTCCATCTCTCTGTGCATTTCTGATTTTAGGGAAGGGTCAGGGGAAGATTGCTTGAAATAATTAATCTGGCTTTAAAATCACCATATAATTTAGGCTTGCAGATCCAGCCTAGAAAGCTTTTATAAGGCTGAAGAATACTCGTCAGCCTTAAGACAAGGATTTTAATCCCGTTTTCAGTTATGTTTATTTTACAAAAAGAAATCTGTAGTTTAAGAATCTCGGTATATTGCTCTTGTCAGCTTATAAATACTTTTTTTCTTGATACGTGAGTCTGTGTGTTCTTTCCACTAGATTTTCTGCTTGCCTGCTTGTGTGGTTCACTTACTCTTTAAATAGAAGGAAAAGAGTATGATCTCCCCTTAATTCTTGGCCCAGAGGTCTGTAGCAAATCTGTTGTTATCTGGCAGTTTGTAGCTGTCAGTACGCTCGTGCGGTGGTCACTGGGAAATGGAAATGTTGCTCCTTTGAATGCAAAGGACCCTGATACTTTGGTCGCACACTCCCTGATTTCGCCACTGTGCATCCTCCTACATCATTGCCAAATCCCGCTTGTCTCATGCTGTCACTCTGGCAGGGAACTGAGAGTCATAATCATATTAGAAACATGGCAGGTTAAACTCAGAAAGGAAAACTAAAAAGGGTCTCCAGAAGGATTTCTGACTGTTGAAAGATCTCCAAGTCATCTACTGCCAGCTTTGCTAGACACCAGGGGATTGTCACCTGCGGTGCAGTAAAGGAAAACATTTCTTTTTTGAAAGAATACACCACCATATTCTTCCTTAACTAGGCAGAAATAAGGGTCTACCAGCAGGAGCTAACTATAAACCTACAAAGAGTGACAAATAAGCCAAACAGAAGCAATAGTGTATATGTGGTCGTTCGCTACTCGTCTCCCTGGAGGGCTGTAGCGATGCTGTGTGCGAAGGTGGAAACAGCGTCGTGTGCGCGTCTTCCCTATCCTGTCACCCTCTCTTGATCTAAAGTAACACTCCCTCCTAAACGCACGCTTGATTCAAGAGAATGATCAGATGAAGCACAGAAAGTGCTCCCCAACCATACTCCCTTCCTCCACAGATTTCCCGTATGTGGAGGAAGGAAGGCAGATCTCTAACTGTTGCTCTAATGTTTGTCCCCATGGATCCTCTTAGGGAAACAAGCTGTGGCCCATGGGGAATTTCCCGATGTGTTTTCAGTATTTTTGTATTTGCAAGTGAAGGAAGACTTTAAGGGATGCAACTGCATTTTGGTGCTGTGGTTCGTCCGAGGGAGTGGGTGTCCCTGCCTGCTTAGAACAGGTGAAATGAGAGCTCTCCAGGCCATGCAATGCAACTTTGTTTTGTACAGGTTCATTTTCGGGTATCTCCAGCTGCACTGTAGAATTACACAGCAGAAAGTATGTGGTCTAAATTAGAGCAGGGTACAGGCAGGGAGTGGTGCATGAATTAAAATAATAACTGAAAGAAGAGCTTGCAAGGCAGGGACAAAGTGAAAACCCATGGTTTTGTATTAGGTTTCATAGAAGATGATGGTATCACTAAGTCAAAGAGAGAAAAGCTCATTCAACTGTATGGGAGAACCTAGAAGGAAGCGTTGTCCTATGGGTAGAAGAGTGGTGGGAAGCATCATCCCTTTCTCTTGTCTTCTTGTTGATGGGGAGTTGACAAAGGTAGAGAAAGAGACAGCTGAGATTTTTCCAAAATGTTAAAAGACGTTCAGTTCTATGGCTTGGGCTTGTGCTAATGATCAAGTTACCTCTTGTCAGCTGAGCAGAAGTGTCTTTTGCAAGCTTTTAGCCTGCAGCAAACCCCCAAAAATTCAACTTAGTTTCGATTTGCAGTGCATGAAATTCAGTGTGCTTCTCTGTATTGCAGCGCATAGGCATTTACTGGTTCCTGTGTGCCCAGGTGATGCAGTCCTTGTTCATTTTCAATGAGAAGTGAACTACCAGCTTTTAAAATCTCATAGTCCCAGGCCAGTGGGGTGAAAAGGGTTGTACAGTTTCATTTTGAAAGGAAGATTGTTTTGAAGCAGACCATGCTGAAGAAAGGGGGATGCTGTGGAGCAGCCTGGTGACTATGGTGAATTTAGAGTTGGTGAATTGATCATCTACGGGCATATCAGTGCAATTAGGTTATAGGAAGGCTCTGGAACAGTATGTCGAAATATTAGACTCAAAACAACGCTGATGTACAGAGTAAGGATTCAGCAGATGTGCTGTTGAAGTCATTACATACAGGGCTTTCCAAAACAACATCCCAGAAAGAAAATTCCTTTATTTCTTCCATTAGTTTTCTACAGCATACTTTATATTGGCTGCATTGAGCTGTTGGCTTCCCAGCATCCTTGACTCTGGGACTTCTGTAGTACACCAATGTTTTCGATTTGCTGAAGAAGACATACAGGAGCTGGTAATAAACAGCTCCCAAGGGACCAGTCCTTAGATTGTCCATGAAGTGTCTTAGTTTCTAACCGTGGTGGATCACTAATCATACTGGTGAAAGTAAACCAGTTAATGACAGAATAACTTTGCATTCCCCTGAACTTAATTGAGGCTTTGTCAAATACTTTTGTGGTGCTGGGATTTCATCCTTATTATTTAAATGTTTAAAACATTTCAAATGCAGTTAAAAATTGTGTTAGTTAAATGCTTAACTCATCCAGGTATTTCAGGTCAGCGAGTGTATGTGTGTACATACACACATTGTGGTCCTGTGGATGCACACGGTGTATGTAAATGCCTGTAGTTAGATGACATGTAAATTATGTGTGTATCCACATCTGCCTGCGATAGATCCATTCTGTGGTGGGCTGACCCTGGCTGGAGCCCAGGCGCCCGCCAAAGCCGCTCCGTCACCCCCCTCCTCAGCTGGGCCAGGGAGAAAGCACAGGGAGAGGCTCGTGGGTGGCGATGAGGAGGGGGAGGGAGGCTCAGCAGGTGCCGTCACGGCCAAAGCAGACCCGGCTCGGGGCCCCCCGGCAGCGGTGGGTCCGGCTGGGAGCCGGCGGCACCGGCTGCATCGGGCACGGGGGCAGCTCCCCGCAGCCACCCCCTCTGCCAAAACCTTGCCATGTAAACCCAGTACATTTTGTTACCTCTCCAGACTTATTTGTCAGACACCACTGGACAACTTAATTCAGAGCATTAACAGTAGTTTCTTTTCATTACCAGTCTTGTTAATTTGGGAGGTGGTAGTCATTAAGAGTACAGTGTGAAAACAACAGTATTTTATCTCAAGTGTTAGAGAAGTTCTTGATGTTTTCAGATCCCCGGCTCAGTCTTAATGTGTCAATACTGCTGTGCCACTGGGTGTTGAATGTCCACAGCTGGATCTATTCCTTCATTCCTCCTTCAAAGACCGTGTTAAGAGGGAACCCCACCTGCCACCCCTGTGAGCTGCAAGAACACCTCTTCATGCTACATTTCTCTGGTACTGTGGCATATATAAAATCAACTAATTCTGAACCTTAACTGCCTTCAAGATTTTTTGCATTAAGAATGCCAGACTGACATTTACTGCTAAGGTTTGACTCCAGAAAATCAATTCTGCCACTGCTGAAGTGGAGTGCCCATGTCTGCTGCATATATACAGGGAGAAGGAAGGTAAATCTTGTAGTCCATACGTACGTCCTGCTTTAGCTGACATCTGCAATCTAACAGACACGGCATATGCCTCTATTCCATTCAGATCCCCTCAGCCCTTTAACAGTGCGAGTTCTAATTTCGCTAAAAGTATGTCATTTCTTCAGTGTTTTGGGGGTTTGAATCTAGGACAAGAGTATCAGCAGAGAGCAGCAGGTACAAATATTCAGCCTGTATATCTTATCAGATATTCAAGAATGCAGTAAGAAATGTCAGAGAGAGCTTTCTATGAAATATTTAATTAACAGCAACAGCTACAGAAATGAAAAACAACATCCAGGCAATTACAGTGTTCAATAAAGCAGCTCTCAGAGGATGGAGCAGCAACGGATTAGTGACTGACTGGCATTTAAATATGTTATCAACCAGTTAGGGAGACCAGTGTAAATTTGCTCCCCTGGGGATCAAGCTAGTAGAAGTATTATAACTATATTATTGTTTCTCAGGGCAATCAATTGAATTATAAGGTGCAGTAGACTGGGATGTTTGGCTGTTATTCCAGCAGCTGGTTATGTGATTTGTTTCACTGGGCATTAATACAATGTACTGGGTGAGATAGTTCTGTCAGCTTGCGAACAGCGTTTTCTTGTTTAAAATGAACAATGTATACATTCCACTTCTGGATTTGAAACCCAGAGTGTGCTGGAAACTCCGTAATTTATAAAAGTGGTAGAATATGCTAATCTTTGGACATTAAAATAGAACACAATGAAGAATTTATGTTATCTTTACCTCCAGGGCCAAATATATGCTGAGAAGACGTAATTAGTCTACCACTTGTAATGCCTTCTCTTCTTATGATCGTGCAAAAGCATGCATAGTTTCACTGATTGGGGATTTTTGCTGTTATAGATTTTACATTAAAAAAAAAAAAAAAAAAAAGGAAGCCCTAGAATAAATAACTGTGCTTTTAGTGTGATGAATGAGATAAAATTACATGAATCACAACCATACTTCATTGCAAGCTAATGCATTCCCTTTACACATACATACAACCTTGATGATGCAAACGCTCCATTTCGTGATGAAGCTGCACAGGGAAGGCATACTCCAGTGTACACAGATACACCTGTAGTTGAATTTCTAGTTGCATCTGGTTCTTGAGTCCATTGCCTGCCTCTGTCTCTTGGTAGAGTACAGGTTTGCAAAGAAACTTACAGGGAGTTGGCAATTTGTGAAGTTGGACCTAATAAATAGGGTTTGTATTGATTTATGTTTGAAGCTGACCAATTTGGCAAGTAAATTAAAATGAATCAGCATCCCTTCAATAAATTAACTGGTCCAAACCCTATAGCATATGGGCCACAGGATGGCAAACCAAAATGATTCAGTAAAGGATCTACATTTCTTTGATATCGTTCATTCTTTCCTTATAGCAGCAAGGTTGCTTAGGATAGCCTCTTGAGCCACTATTGTCACAGACTCCTTTTCATAAGGAGACACAGAGCAGAATAGAACAGCTTGTTAGTTTTTTCTCCCATTGCATTTATATAGATTCATTTTCCCTTCTCAGTTTCTCTTCCAAAAGTGAGAGCAACCTTTGCACTAGGACACTAGGAGCCAATATAATGGTCCGAGACAGAGCAGCTACCAAAAGGGACACCACTGTGAATGATTTCTTTCGCTGTAAGTGCATGTTATTGATGGTTGGAAGGAGGAAGAGCCCTGGATAAGTCAATCTGCTGAAAACCCAGGTGTCTAGGAGTCCCCTGGAATTGCTCAGCAGTTTTCCATTAATGGCACGCTTAACTTTAGAAGAGAAGACTGCCATTAAAACACATGGGCAGCAAGGTACCTTTAATACAATTTAAAAAAATGTATCTAAGGACTGTGGACCCTATAATGATATAGTCAACAAAATAATACATCAATATGGGCACATTTGTGTTCATGAACAGTCACGAAGATGACAATTACAGAGAAGCATGTCATACTGATAAAGCCCACCTTGAATGATTACTTGTATAAATCAACAGTTGTCCCAGAGGCAGTGCTGATTGCAGCCAAAGCAGGCGAAGTGGGTGGGATGGTCTGATCCAGCTGGCAGGAGAGTAACTAAAGCAGGGTCCTGTTGCTCACTGCTGACCAGCAGGTCGTGAAGAAGAGAGGGGTATTGTGCGTTGTCTTACCTTGCAGATGCCAAGATATAAAATACATTACTAAATAAGAAGTCCTTCATGAAAAATGGACTATATGCTGTATTTTGTGGCAGAGAAATGGGTAACCAAGAAAAAAATGGGACCAGCTGCCCCGAGATGTTGCTGGTGGAATGAAATCCTGGATGCGATAAAGTGCAGACTGAAGAAAACGTGTTTTTCATCTCTGTTCCCATTGCAATAACTGCTGAGGTGTTTTGGCAGTTCCCAAGCACCTCCTCAGCAGTCTCTGGGAATTCCACATTGCAGCAAGGAGAGAGGGGCAGTGGTCAAGCAGGTGAGAAACTCGTAGAAAAACTGAACACCGCTCAGTCTGCACAGTCCCACTGCAAAAGGGCAGTGTGGACCCACTCTGGTGCCTTACAAAGGCACCTGGGAGAAAATCTTTCAAAGTGGAACCAGTTCTCACTGTGCAAATTCTGAAGTGCCCCTCTGAAGTTAAATATTAAGTATCAAGTTGCTTGAAGCTCACATCATTTTCCCCATTACCCCTGTAACGCAGGGAATTGAGTGAAGCAGAACGAGAAAAATCAAGATGATCTGAGCAACAGAAGCCTGAAGTTAATTAATGCTCAGAAAGTGGTTTGAAGATGAAAAGCACTGTTGCTAAGTGTTATTAATAGTGGAGTAACCCTGCTGTTAATTACAAATAACAATAATGCTACAGAGCATGTTACGTGCAAGGATCTCAAAATCCTTTTGAAATATAAATCACTGATTTATTCTGATATTCGAAATGGGAAGGATGAGGCATGGAGGCATGTAACGACTTGTTCAAGTAAAGTGTTAAATACAGAAGTAGAGGCGTCCAAGAGTGCAATCCAGATCTCAGACTTGCATTTTACAGGTTTGACTCCTGCAGACTGTTCCCTGGCTGTGCAAACACTGTGCAGCAGAGTCCAGCCTCCGACTTTTCTTGAGTTATGCAAGAATGTCTAATTGTGTGGAGTATTACCGATGAGGTGAGGAGATATGTAGCTATATCTCTGATTTCTCTGCTGTAATGTTAGGAAGTGCAAGGAATCCTTGCAAGAAGTTTGAAGCTGTATAAAGTGGACAAAGCTCTCCAACTCCAATGCAATAATTCCCCTTAAAACATCCCTGGGATTCCTGTCTTGCTGTACATGTAAAAATAAAAGCATTCAGTGTTGCTTTTCCTTGCTGCTGCTTTGTTTTCACCATGGAGTGATACTAGGCTGATGTTTCAAACAGAGGTTACCTAACTCAAAGCCTGGTACTTATTCCTAGAATTCTCAAAAATGAAGTCTGCAGAATAGAGTGACTCAACCGGAGCAGAGCAAACAGTGACTGAATTCCAATCAGAGATGCTAATTGCACCCAAGGACCCTCTTAGTTTTAGGGAATGACAATATGAAAGTAAAATAAAATAAAAGGATCTAGCTCCTGCGATAAAAAGAGCATCTAATCCAGGCCTTGCACTCTCTTTTTCTCTCATTTCTTGTGGCTAATAGGCATTTGCTGCTGTATTAGTTTGGCTTTCAGTTTCATCAGACCCTTTTTAAATGAGGATTTTTAGTTCTCAAACTAATCTTTTCCTATGAAGGAGGGTTCATTTGTATGCTGTTATTGTCATTAACAGTGTAATCTTCAGTCTTAATGGTGGTGTGTCTGTTTTGTGCTTCCTTAGGGTAGCTGTGAAGTACTCCGCCACTAACCCATGAGTGTCTCTGTTTTCACATCTTACTGAGGACTATTGTGTATTGTGATCATCTGCTAATAGAGGAGATTAGCTGAATCACAGCAGTCTCCCAAGCAAGAGATATGACACTTTTTTTTTTTTTCCCCCCTTTCCTTCTTTTTCCTCTTCAGTTGATGTTATAAGCTTGCCTTTTTATACTGGGAATAATCACTTTGTGTTGTTCTTTTATTATTGCAATTTCTGTTTGAAGACTTCTAACTGCAGAGTCCTAAAGCGCTTCCTTGTTTCATCTTCATGGCCATTCAGTGTGTTTAATGGGCTTACAAGCAATCAAGACTTCCATCTTCTTTGGATGGAGCTTTTGTTGGAGTCAATCTGCTTGCACAACTGGGATCACAGGTGTATGCAACCTTTCGAGCAGTGGTTCCTGTACTCCAAACCAAATTTGCCCAGATGTTATTTTGAGAGCAATCAGAATTATTAACGTATAGTTCAGCAAAATGTTGACAGAATACAAAGCATAAAACACCTTGCGCTGAAATTCTAAACTCAATTAAATGGGCTAATTCACCTACTGCTTAATTGGCTGGAAGCCATATGAGTAATTACACCACTGACATCTTCCAAAATTATATTCTTAATTGTTACATTTATTTGCATCACAATGAAATAACCACATCTCAGTTCAGCACAGCTCAACTCCTCTCACAGCAACAGCCTCAGCAGTGTAAGGGAAGAAGCAGTTTTACATTTCACAGGGTTGCCTTCGTGAAAACGTCAATTGGCAAGGTAGCAAAGCGAGGCCGCTGGGGAGACAGGGCAGGAAAATGCAAAGTTGGTCTGTTTATTCTTGAACATATGTAGCTTGTTACTGTAGTACGTGGTGGCTTTTATTGTAGCACGCTGTGGAAGTCTCTTTTCTTTTCTTTTTTCCTCCTCCCTGTTATTGTTCACTAAAATGTATGAATGTGGTAGGGCAATGCTATATTGGTTGCGCTTGCAAACTGCAATATAATATCACACTCCAGAGATGCAGTGTTTCTATTTGCTGTCGTAAATTTATTTCGTATTTTCTTTCCTTCATAAAATATACCCCTACTCCTTTATACAAATAATGTCATTCCAAGGAAAATGTATGCAGAACCACTTTACAGAAAACCTCTATAAGCACTGTTTGGTCTTGCTGTGTAGATCTACTCTCTAATTGCTTTGAATTTACTTTATTGCAAGGCTGGGGATTGCTTTGAAGTGATTATGAAAGAATAAGCAGGCTTCTGCAAAGGGAATTTAGGAAAGAAAAAGCTTTTAAGAAATCCTATTTTGAAGTTCCAGTTCCAGAGGGTCCCTGGTTACTGAAATGTAATGCCAATGCATTCCCTTCCCTTCGTTCTCTTTAACGGTGCACTCTTCTTCGTTAATAAGTCTTACACTGGCATGAAAATTGTTTCTTGAGATCATTTTCCAGCCATGTCATTTTGTTGTAGGGGGCTGCAGTGTTACTGTATTTATTGGCTTTTTGGAAGTCCTTTATATGCATTCAGGAATATTTTCATCCATCTCATAAGAGCTTTACCCAGTTCTAACCCTGTTCCAAAATACAATAGACACATGATGGGTTTGCTGGCTGCATGCTATCTTTTTTCTGAAGTACATGAGTTAGGTACAAAGTTCATCCAAGCGTCTTATTTGACCAAAATAAATTGAATACTGAGAATAAGGACTTGGAGCAATTTAATGCTATTAAAAAAAAAAAAAAGTGGAATAATAAAAAAGGAAGTCGAGATTTTGACTCGAGTTTTTTATGTTTATGAGCAGTCGGGAGACCCAGGTAAATGCTGCTAAGTCTGATGACTTTCTGTGAAATGAAAAGGTGGGGTTGTATTTTCCAACCTATCATCAGTTAGAGATTTCTGTAAAAACCCAAAGCAGATCCAGCCGTCTTTCTGCCTGTCCCAGCACGGACATTAGAGGATGGTGAAGAAGGAAAGGAAATCAGACCCATGTTGTTTTCTTTAGCCCTTGGGAGCAGCGTGGTTCCCAGACAGCCTTCCCTTTTAGAAACTCTCTGTGTTCATTTGTAAATTGTTTATTTATCAACGAACTCAGAATTTCCACCCATGCCTAGAAGACTTGTTGGTTTCTGATGCAAAGCCAGTAACGCCTGCTCATAATTAAACATTAGTAGTAACACATGGCTGCCTATCAGGATTTTATCCCCTGTCAGTCTGTGCGGTATCTAGATGTCTTCTGGAAGGCAGATTTCTCACCCGGCTGCACTTAGCGTGCCCTGAACCCAGCGCTCAGCTCAGCGTCACGGTCACAGGCACGTTCAGGGGTGTCTGTTTCAGGCATGGGTGCTGGACACTCAGAAAACCAATCTGCATTAATTACAGGAATGAGGCAATATTAAGGTAAGTCCACTGCCTTGTGATGCCTCTCATGGGACTGATGCTGAGGAGGGTGTGCTCAAGGGATAGACTTAGATATAACTGATTTGATACTGATTTGGGTTCCCTGTATTGCAGTGACCCCAAATTAATAATACTCAGCTTTAGATCAGTTTGGTTTGTTTGTTTTTTGTTGTGTTTTTTTTTTTTTTTTAAATCTTTAAAATGGATGTTTGGGAAACAGGTATCAGGGAAAGATGGGTCTGCTAACAAAAGGAAAATTAGCAGGCATCACTGACAGTCCCACGGCAGATAACAAAAAGAGGTAAAGTTGCTGGCATAGAAGGAAGTGAAAATTTTTGTAGTAAATTAGTTAGGCATTATATTCTTGAAAAGTCATAGCTTCTCTGGTAAGAACGTGTTCCTTTTCACACAGCCTGTGGAAAAGTTTATATGTGTTGTAAGTGGTTTGTGAGCCGCACGACAGTTCCTGCCATGGTGGGGCAAGTTTGGGTTCTCCAGCTCCTTTTGGGCTGTCACCTCCTGGGTGAGATCTTGTCAGGTTCTCTATTGATTTTTTTCCCTTCACAAACACCAGACACCTTTTTCCCTTCTCATTTGTAGTCCGTCTCCACAGAAGTCAATCAAATGGTCTTACCTATAACTCACTTCAAACGCTTGCTAACTTCAAAAATACCAGTTCAAAGAACTCTGGTTTGTTTGCTGGTTTTGCAGCAGTTACAGCCTAAATAATTAGCTAATACCTTTTAAATATGTGTTTTAAAGATTATGCTTTAAATCCCCAAACTGTGTCATCATTTGGAAACAAGTCTCCTTAAAATTGCAGAGCAAGCATAAATTACAGAAAGGCTCCAGATGGTCCAGGAGTTTGCTGTTTACTTACGGTAAGCTGGATCCTTCCCATCAGCCTTTTATCTCAAAAAATACAGTTGGTTAGCAAAAGACGAGGGGCTTTCTGTGAGCTCTGTAAGGTATTTGAGTCCTTTTACCAACCTGCAAGTGAAAAAGCCACCTTGGCCAATTCCAGTGCCCTAAAACCAGATGGGAAAAGCCCAGTGAAGGCTGAGCTCTCACCCACGCAGGCACCCCAGGCAGCATTACCATCCGATGGAGCCAACAACATCTGTGCCACATCACCCTGAGCCAAGGAAGAGCTGCCGGTGGGGGTCTGTTGGTAAAACACCTCTGAATTTTTTATTATTATCTTATTTTTGCCCTTGACTCTTTGTTTTGAGGATCTTGACAACAGCATTTTACTGTTTTCCAATCTGCGGCTTTGAAGGTAGGACTACAGAAGAGATTTGACTGAAATATTTGGGATATTTGCAGCTCTCACATCTCTAGCATGGCTCGGCTCTGCTTTCTAATTTTTCCCAAATAGTCAAGAGTTTTCACCCATCACAGATGTTGCCCTAAACCAGAAGACAGCGCCGTTGTCCATCTATACCGAGATCTATAGAAAACATATTTTTGGGTCTCCCGGTACATTTTTTGTCAACTGTGTTTTTCTTGTATGCTTGTTTGTGCTCCAGCTGGGCCTTCTGTGCCTTGTACAGAGAAGCAAACCCTGCCAGCACGTTACATTATTTATAAGGCAGAGATGCTATCAGATCTCACTCAGGTTGGAAGAGACTCGGCTTTCAAATAATTATAGAATTTACATTTATGTAGTGCCTCTCAGGGAGACCTTGAAGCGCTGTGTCGAGTGTCAATATGAAGCTAGGGTGGTTAGTTTGCTGCTGAATAGAAATAAAATCAGACGGAGGGGGATAGGGAGCGAATACCCCCATCGGAGACCGGCTGCCAGAGACCGCGAGGAGAGTTTAGGTGGAAGATATAGCTATCTAAATTGGAACTTAAGTAAGAGAGCAGGCCTGAAGCAATCTGTAGAAGGAGCGCTGGACTCATATGTGAGCAGTGTGGACAGAGTCCCGGGTTTATTTTTCATCGAAAAGAGTTCTTAATGGCTGCGTAGTTCCTTACGCCGAGCAAAGCGAGACTTCACGTCCAGTCTGCAAGGCAGGATAGGCAGTCATCTGGCTTGGACAGGAGGGCTTGGCGTGGCGTGGGATGAGTTAGGGCTACCCCTGCGGGTTAATCGCGGCCGCTTACACTGGGCTCTTTCACATCATGTCTATTAATGTCGCTTTCCAGTTTTAGCCACCACTTGGCATCTTTCTGGCTTCTCAGCAGGGACAGGCACAAGCTGCAGTTCCCTCCAAAGTTCATTTTATCAGGATGTTTGTAACATATGCCTGTCTCTGGGAATGTGTTTGTTGGAAGGAGGGTGTTCTGGAAGCATGTGAAAGATCCATATTTTAAGCGTAAAGCCTAGTGGAGAACTTAATTTTAGTGCATTTGCAAGTGAAAGAAGAGCTCTACTTGTTCTTGTTTTGGCACAATGCAACACATTAGTTAAGCAGTTTGGAAAAGTAGATTAACTTAGTGGAGAGGTCCCAAGTAACACCCTTTTTTCTTTTTCTTTGGAAAATCATTTTTATACAGGAAGCTTTAAAAGAAGAAAAAGAGGGGGGGAAAGGTCCAGCAATGCAGTAGGTCAAGACAAGAGCTGGTAGGGCCCAGGGTCTAATGTGAGAGAAGCTGGATTCCTGCTGTAGGGGCTGTCTCACTGCTCCGCTCCTGTGTGGCCACAGTTCTGATGGGAACATCTGAGCAGGAGTGTCTTCAACTGGTGTGATCAAAATACGTTTGGTTACTACTTTTTGAAGACTCAAATTGTGGCTGATACAAAAGATCCCGATTTAGATCGTGAGGGACCTTTGTGTTTGGTGCAGCACAAACAAATACGAGGGACAGGTTGAGGACAGAACAGAGTCTGGGGGCTTCATTCTGAGAAGATGTAATTTTGAAAGTTGGCTAAATGAGCTGTGATATTTTTGTTGATAATTTCTGATCAGATTTATGACTAGCAACTTTTTAAAGCGTACAGAACTCCCAAACTCTGCAAATTAATATTGTACTGATGGACCTGCTTGAACAAACATAATAAAAAATGTGCTCTCTGTCACGGCAAGCTGAAAAAGCAGATGGCAGTCGGAAGCTGAGCAGCATACAGAAGTTTGAAATTTTAAATTAAATCAATTTGAAGCTTTGTTTGTGCCTAAGGCAAGCTTTCCCCTCAGATGAAGGAGAGTGGCTAGCTGAACTCTTTTACATGGGCTCTGGTTTTGAAAAGGCTGCTAAAGGATTTGAAGTCCTCTACGAACTACGGCACTGTATTAGTCTGGGCTAACCGTGCAGCAAAAATATGAAATTCAGGTTGGTCCTGAACAGGAAGCCTTTCCAAAAATGCAAACTTATGTAATGAGATGGGTATAGAAGAGGGGCTTCTGCTTTTACACAGCGTGCCATAAATATTCAGATTATGTCATATGTTTCCTGTGCTCTGAAGAGATGTAAAAAAATAACTGCAGAAAGAAAGAATCCTGAAGCAGACATACACACCGTGTTGTTCTGCTACAATAAATCAACTTGTGCCTTGATTTAAACATCATGAACTGTCTTGACTTTTCTGTAAGCTCACAGGAGATCATGGAGTAAAGCAGGAAAGCTGCTCCCTGGGCAAAATTTTCTCCTCTGTATCTAAGAGTTCATTAGTAAGAGGAATAGGCTGGACCCTGAGGTCCTTATTTTTACTTACTCAATATTCTCCTAGATTTTAATGAGAGCTTTACCTGAATAAAAACTACGTTTTATCCCAGGCCAGTAAGACTGCTGTCTTCTGTAGAATTGTAGACCTTTTTCTGCTGTCTCCTAGCTTTTTGATAATTGTGCCACCTTTGTAGTTAACCCGCTTTGTGTAAGGACCCTTGGAGCAGGTCTCGGGCTTTTGCTTCATGGCCACCGATTGCAACGTTCATTCAGTTGTGGAGTTATTTCTGCTCATTTGTTTTTTTGGCCTCTTCTCTTTGGAAATCATCCCATTAAATTGCAGTTGTACTCATCTGTTGCCTTAAGCTGTACCAAACCTGCTGCTGATTGATTGTGTGATTCCTACTGTGATCAGCAGTGCTAAAATCCCAGTCCCAGAGATTTTGCTAGCCCCTGAACCCTGAGACCTGCTCTCAGGCGGTGGGTGTGCAGCTGGTTTTGAGAGGATGCATGCATGCACAGAAGGGAAATACTCATTTTGACAAAGCACAAGAGTCAAGAGGCGTTAAAAGAGAATCAGTTTAATGACTTCTAATTCTGCAGAAAGAAAAAAAAATATTTCAGAGTTCTCAAAAGATAGCTGAATTCTCAGCCAGCCTTTTAAAT
Organism: Falco punctatus; assembly: GCF_963210335.1. NCBI lineage: Eukaryota > Metazoa > Chordata > Aves > Falconiformes > Falconidae > Falco > Falco punctatus. Next base: position 5,234,323 of record NC_137591.1, read on the forward strand.
GAGTCAGCGTGTTCCTTGCTCCTTCTTTAGGGGTGCTGGTCTGCTGCTTATGCATTTGGTCAGGGTGAGCGGTTTGTGCTGCAGTAAGCATTCACCTGGAACCCACTGTCAGTATAAACTATGCCGTTATCCAGGAGAGTAGGTGTTGAAGTCACTGGAAATGTAGCAAACTTGACATACCAGCTATAATTACTGCAATTCTCCTGAACAGAAACATAAAGGAGGAGGATGTAATGCCCAAACCTACTGCTCCACCTCGTTCTGTGGGACAGGCCGGAGTGTAACATCAGTGTGGCTATGGGATGAACAGAAGTGTTGGCTGCGCAGAGGAAGGACTGGATGTGGTTCCCCTGCCGAGCACCCGGGTTAGGCAAGGTGCTGCTTGGCTTACTGATTACAGGAGCCTGTAACCTTGTTTTGGCTGCAGTTTGAGCCAGCGCAGATCAGCAGTGTTGTGTCACTGAATGCATTCGCACTTAGAACGGGGGACATGTGGATTACAGGCTTCATTTGACTTTTCCCCAAATTTTTACTCTGTATTATCAAGCACACCAGGTTTTGCAACACGTTTTTACATAGGCAGCCTGAGTTGCTGGAGCCCACAGCTCTGTCTGTGCGCCACTGTGTGGCAGTGGGGTTGTGAGCTTCTGCTCCTGGCACCGTGCTTGTGCCGCGAAGTGGGTAATTTCTGAATCCCAGTGGACTTGGTGGGCTTGAGCGGTTGTGTGCTGCCTGTGTGGGGCTGGGCTCCAGGAGGCTGCAGCAGGACTGTGCCAGTGACCTTTGTGGCAGTGCGCAGTGTGCCATTCCCAGCAGTCACACGCAGTTGCCTTCCTCAGTGTTGTCTTTGGTGGTACACTGATTTATGCTGAAAGGCTTGCTACAGATGGTAGGTCAGCGCTGCTATTAACATTTTTCTAGTGCTTAACTACTCGTTCTTCTTTCTGATACAGTTTCTTTTGCATCCTACAGGACAGAGTGCAGGATGCAAAGAGCAGTGGACCCATTGCTTAGGGTCACCAGCATGTTCAATACATGCTTCCCTGACCACTGATTATTGTCCCTGCTAATGCCCAGGGGTCCACTGTAGCAAGGCACTTGGCATCACTGCCAGCTGCACTAACTACCAACCAGCTGGCAAAGGACAGGGGAAGGGAACTAAGAAAGGGAGAGAGACCACACGTAGGAAAAAAAAGATACTTTGGAGTCAAGTACATTCTTTTTGACATTCTCTCTGGCTCCAGAGAGATCAGTGTGGCTTTTTTTAGTAATAATAAGTAAATATAGCTCATGGACAAAACAGAAACTGGGTTTGACTTTCCCTTCATCAATAAATTCCAGTGGCTCCATCTGGCTTTAATGTTCTTACTCTTTTTCAGGACTATCTGTAGAAATGACAATTAAAAATGGGCAGAGGAAGAAAATTGTCCTCTTGCTGCTTTTCTTTTACTCTCCTGCTCGCTCTCAGCCTGCAGTTGAAAGAGCTGCTGCATGCTGATGAGTGTGATGGGCCCAATGCAGCTGTGTGTACCCTGAGCTGCTGGAGACTGGGAAAGCCACAGCCCAGGGACCAGCTGCTCTTTCAGGAGCCTCTGCTGCTGTTCCCACTTTTTGGTCAGCTTCAACATTCTGTATGTTGTCCTATATGATTTTTAAAAATCTTCCTGTCTGGAAACTATGGAAGGAAGAAGCTGGACAAGACAGTCCTGATGTTTCTGGTGTTGGACATCCAGATTAGGGTTTGGACTGAGAGGCATGTCCTGAGCTATTGGGATTCGCCCGTTTTGCATGGAGCGTTATAAGGCCTGAGGGTGAATAATGTATAGGATGTAGAGTTCAAATATTCCCCCAAAAATGTATGTAAAGCCATAGACTCCTGGAGCCAGTGTTATGAGTCTGCCTTCGAGTATGAGCTGGGAAGTTTATATGGAGATATTGGAGTATCATCTCAAATACTGCTTTCCAGATACATGGACATGGACTTTCCTTGCCTTCTCTCCTTTTCTCAGCTTCTCTCCTTTTCTCTGATAGGCAACCACCAGGTCCCCATCCAGCTGGGAGGCCAGTGATCTAGTCTAGCAGAGCAGTATGTGAGTGTTGGTTGTGTCAATCTGAATTTCAGTGGGGCAGACCCGCTGGTGTAAAACTGCCACTTGACTCCAGTGGAGCTATATGTCTCACCTCAGCTGAAGGGGTATACCATTTAATAGTGGCTCTGCCTTCCCCAGAGGCTCTTACACACATCTTGGCTTTAGGTATATCTGCAGATCTTTGATTTAGGTGTATCTTGAATACAAAGAATCAGAAATCAGCCCTGTCATTAAGTTGGATATTGTGTTATCACTGCTACTGGGCATTTGTGTGATGAATTAACCTGGCTAATGCAGCGCTGGGTGCAGGCCCCTCTGCAAGGCTCTTTTACAGGCTTTATAGGTATAAACACACTTACAAATGTGGTAACCTAACGGCATAAATCTTCAGACGTGTTTGCATCTGGCTTCCCTTGGATATCCAGTTTTAATTATCTTCAGATAATTAAAAATAATATATCAATACACTGCAGTATGAATAAAAAGGGCAGGGGTTTGGGAAGCCTCAAACGCCTCTATTGTGTTTTGATAGATGCACGTGCTATGGGCTGGCGTGTGCGCGCTGAGCCAGCTCTGCGTACCCGGGAAATGATGTATCAAGTTTCCCGTGTAACTACTTCCCTGCCCCAAAAATGGTAGCTATTTCTTCTTTCTTTTGTGTGTCAGGAATATGTGATTTTGTTGTCAGCACATTTTTGGTAATGAAAAGCAAATGGTATCCAATATGTCTGGAAGAAAACGTGCAAACAACAGCAAAATTATATGTTGTTAAAAAAAAAAAAGATATGTAACTTGTTTGCTGTCAATACAGCTCTTAATAACAGAGTACAAGGAAAATGTACCCAGTGTTCACTGCATGTGTGCAGTGATATGTGTAGAATTGGAATATATATATATATCTGTATTAAAAAAACCTATACCCTGAGAAATTAAGTTGCAAATATTGGATACACATCTGCAACATTTCATAGAGTTAAGATTGTGTGTGGACTTCAGGAATAAGGACTTGGTTCTGTAAAAGATGTACAAATTGAAAATCCCCGGCTGGCTTCTTCAAAGAGAAGACATAGACAGCTCCCTGAAATTACTGCTCTGCAATTTGCTGTAATTTTAAGTTCAGACGTGGAGAGTAATGTCCTAAATCACAAGTCTGATCAAGGAAAAAGCCAAACCAAAAAAATCAGTGTATTTTTGTGTATGTGGGTATAGAATCGGTATGGGATGAGCCTTCCCTGGTTTTTTGCAGTATTCCACTGACTTTCTCCAAGCAAGTAGCCGCTCCATAGAATTTATCCTCAAACTGGAGTTGATTTTAAGTGCCTGTGTTATTCACTGTAAGTTGGGAAATTGATTTTTTTCCAAAAGCTATCTCATTCTAAGAAAGATTATAAATGATTTGCTATTCCTGTTGCCAGTAGAATTGATTGTTCTTTCTTTGAAATCAGCTAGAAGACATCTGGGGTAAAATCTCTGTGTTTCTGAACACACAGCAAAATTCCCATTGACTTCACAATTGTCAGATTCTTCCCAGATATGAAAACCGACTGCTTGCATCCAGTCTACATATTTTACACAAAGATCTAGTCATGCTAAATCTTGCTTGTGCGATGACTTTTTGCAAAAAGTGAATAAAAAGGAGAATGAATACTTGAAAGGAAGCTCATGGGCCTTGATTGAATGACTGTCCATAAATATTTGATGCCAATATTTGTCCTGCTCTAGCAGAGACTCTTTAAGAGCTTTTCCTCTGTGATCTTCACTGGACTATTCTTTTCTCCTTCTGTCTCCCTGTCTGATGGATGGCTCGCTTCTGTTCCAGGTGTGAAAATTTACATCTCAAAAGTGGAACTGCCCTTAAAAATGATGACAGTTTTAAAAAAATAAGAATCCGTAGGCTGTTTGTAGGAGCGTATTTTTAATAAAAAGCTATTAAACATGCTACTAATACTTCTCAGTATAGCAAAATTTCAGATAATTACCCCCAAAACTGTCCACGTTTCACACACATCTACAAGTTCATTGGGGTTGTATTTGATTCCTTGTTTATAAAAACGTGGTGGGTATGAAGGCTTCTCTCCTTGTCCCTGCTGGACGCCAACACACACCCCTCTGATACATTCAGCTGGGAGGGTCCACGCCAGCTCATCTGCACAGTCACTGGTACCTGCTGCTTTCTGAGGCTTTGCTTGTAGCCTCTGTTTCTGATCATGCCTACATATAGCGAGGCCCTGCAGCCCTTAAAGGATTCCCCAGGCAATAAGGATATCTGTAGTAAACGATTAAATACTGCCCAAGACTTTATTTGAAAATAATTTTTATACATCTAATTTTCAGGTGTAACATTCAGCCTAGGACAGCCACAGAGTCTGGCTGTCGTTACTGCTGGTTTACACGGTTGTAACCTATTAACTTCAATAATGGCAGTCCTCATTTGCACACTCGTAGTGTGCACTGAACGGCCTGGAAGCTGTAGCCGGTGGGGTGATGCTTGGCTGCTCTTTGCTGCTAGAATAAACCACGTAAACAGGCGGTGCTGGAAAAATGAGCACAAAGGTGGTTACCACCAGCGAGGCGCGACCTCGCTCGCTTTAGTATTTTGCTCAGTTATCTCTGCTGAGTTTTACATGCAGGATTATGTTGAGTGGCAAACAATTGCGTAACCGTAGTTAACATTTTTTTGCAGCTGTGGAACAACATTGAGGGGGGAACAACTGGGGTGTAGTTTCAGCTCTGCTGTAGCAAGTATTGGCCTCAGAGCTACCATTAAGCTAACAAGGGATGCACGCCTAACGGTCTGTAGTAATTAGTAAGGTGCAAGAGGGAATTTGGATCCACAGTATTTTTAAAAATTATTTTTTGCTTTTATTTGCTTAAATAGTTCTTTTGGCATCTGAGGCTGGCTGATGGATATATTTCTGGGGAAGTCAGGGCTTTGGTGAGAGCAGCTCACGTGAAACGTTGAAGTGTTTAATGTTTTTCGCAAGACTTTGCTACAGTTGGTGGCCTTCCCAATCAAGAGTGACTTTAATGAGGGAACTGATCTTAAGGATGTGTGCCGTTTCCCAGTGAATTGAATAATATCTATACACATACTTGTTTGAAATGTACAAATGCAAAAATGTGAAAATTAATTCAGAATATATGTGTTATCAGTTTTGAATAATTAAAAGCTCTGTCATAGGGCCTTTCATTTCTTGATTCAACCACTATGACCACTTTTTTTTTCCATGGTCAATTGTATGGCGACCTTAATCCGTGGTACTGAAAGAATAGATATTTAAATCAAAATAAGCGTAAGGGGAGGAAAAAGGAGCATATTAATTGCTCCTTCTTCCTACACAGTTTCTCTGGTTCTCTTTCCTTCAGGCATTCCTTGCATAAAAATATCCATTCACCAACTGTTCACCAACTGTTCCTCTGCTCATTGCCCTACCTTAGATTTCATTTTAAGACACCAGTGAATATTTGCTTTTCAGTCTCACAGCCTTTGAAGTTTTCTTCAGGTTTTTAAAGGTAGCAATTTGAGGATATACCAAACAGCAACAGTGCATTAATGAGCGCTTTCTGGAAGGGGCTTAGGTGTTATTGAACTTCGGCTTTTATGAAACTGTTACTAGAAATGTCGCACAGGTTAACCGAACTGCCGGCAACGTATTCCTTGCTTTAACATCCCTCAGTGTTTTAATTCCTCTCGCTCCTATCCTTCAACTTGTGGCACTTTCCAGCTGTGTCCTTCATCATCATAAGACCAAGCGGAGCCTTTCCAGGCTTGGGCTTTGGTTTGGGGAGGGAGGCGCATGCGAGGCAGGAGGAGAGAAGATCCTACTCAGACGCTTTTCCAGTGTCACATTCGCCTCTTGGTTTTGAATGGTGTTTCTTTTGTCAGCGGTGAAGAGCCAGAGGAGCGGGTGTGTGGGCTTTGCGTGGGCTCTGTCTGCAGCTGGGTCCCTGGGCAGCCCGGGGGTGAGCCGCAGTGGGCATGGTGGGCAGCACGCCCGCTTCCTCCGCTGGAGGCAGGAGTGGGGCAGGGCACGCTGCAGGGACCAGGGCTGGGAGGACCCTCTGAAGAAGCCTGCAGAGCTTTTGATGGGAACGGACTCCAAATCCCACCCTGCGCCCCATTACTTATATCCTGGTGTTCCTATAGCTCCTTACATTGCTTTCCCCTTCAGAAACAGAGAAGCGGATTGAAAACTCAGGCTGTATCTATAACCATTAAAGTCGATGTTCAGCCTATAACAATGAACTCCTGCAACTACCTACTAAATTATGCACAAACAGACCAATTCCTTGAAGACTGTGGAAGACTGTAATAAATATCCTCTGTTACCAGCCAGGGGGGTTGACTCTGCAGTTTCTTTTCTCATTTCCACGTGGTGGGCCAGGTGGCCTTCTCCTGGAAGGTAGCGGAGATAAACAAGGCATTTGGGAGGCAGCATTAGTTATTTTTTCATAGCTTTCTATTGAACTTCTAGGGGAAAAAATAGCAGAAGTGAAATACGCTGTACACAAACCTATTTCTTTTTCCTGGGAATGGGGCTGGAGTCCTAGCCTTAAGAATTATGAAGTCATGCAAATTATTAGAGCTGTGCTTGAAAAAGGAGGGGAAGAAGAGCAGATGCTGGCTGAACTGCCTGCTGAATCATTCCGTTTTTTCTGCCTTTTTATTTTTAGGGGCTCCGTCGTCATTTAGATACCTGTAACAGCTTGTCTTCTAATAATAGTACAGGCACAGGAACGGAGTGAGACCTAAGGTCCACCTCTATTCCAGTATCGTGTCTCTGACAATATTCATTACAGCCTTTAGTGGGGGAAAATGTAAGAGCTGTGCAGGAGGGAGATACGGCATAATGTGATTCCGTGCGTGGTCTCCTTTGGATCTATAACACTTAAAGACTGTCCTAACCCCTGAGGTACAGGGTTTTATATCCCTTCAGGTTTTTTTGCTGTCATTAATTATGACAGCGCTGGACGCTGAGTGGACGCGATTGTTGTTTCTGTGGATTTTCTCCTCTGTACATCTCTTGAGACATGTGATCTTGCATCTTGTTTGTCTGAGTGAAGCAGGACATGCTCCTTACAAACAGGTGAATTATAGGGGCGTGAAGGGACATTGCAAAAGGACTAACATGCCCCCTCCTCATTACTCTTTATGTCTGATTATAAATAACCCAGGTTTTATGCTGGAGCCCAGAAGAGCTTGCAGAGCAAGTATTTGAACATTGTGTTGTGTCTTTTAGCTCTGTGGATTAGTTTGGCCAATTTCAATATATTTCCTTATCTCTCTAACGTAGGGGCTTTTGTAGAGCCCCTCAAAGGAACGTTAATATGCTCCACACAGAGATTATTTTATGTGCAGAATGAAATCCCTTGCACCTATACTTTTTCATCCATTGTTTTTAAAACCCCAATATACACTGGTAATTTTGGAAAGCTGTTAGAAGAGTAGGTGGGATTTGCTCATAAATTAGCTGTGCTTTGATCTAGCTGTTTGCTTCCTTAAGGCGCTCTAAAAGATGATAATATTTCAGTATTTTGTATTTTCCCCAGCATCCCACTTTCATGAGCAACATAGGTGTGTAAGAACCATTGGGTTTTATTAGGCTCAGGTTTCTCTTCCAGTGTTTTCTTTCACCTTTTGATTAGCAGTGCTTTGACGTATCTATATTGAGGTTTTGGATGCGCCCCATTATTGAACCGTGTTCTCTCACAATGACTTAGTACAGTCATTTCAGTTCTCCATGCTTAAAGTTGTAAGTGGCAAATGTAGATTCTGTAATGAAATACAGAAAATGTTGCTGTAATATTTGAGATGCTTTGATTTGGAGAACAGAGCAGACAGGGTATGGAATTTTGGTTTTATGTATTGTATTGCTCTTTGTGTTTGTGCCATGAGTCTGGTAACAATAGAATGTATTGTGCCACTTTGATTTAGAAGAAGTTTTACTTCAGGAGTGTAATTACCCTTTCTTTAGCATTAGTTCATTCTTGGTATGTGGGGAACTGTTCCCATATTTCTTCTTTTGTCCTTGTTGGCGCTTTCTTATATGACATTCTCTCCATTCGTATGATCTCTGACCCTAGTGATGCACAAGTCGCTTCTGAGTCAAACTACAGATGAAACTGTTCAGAACAGCTGCAGAAAATATTCTTTGCTTCAAGAACTGTTTGATGCCATACTCCCTAGGGAGAGATGTTTGTTTCCCAAAACAAGAACAAAATCTTGCTGCGAACAAAAGAGATAAAATATTAAGCATCATTTTACCACTCACAAAGAATAAAAATAATTTAAGTCTGGACTTGAATGACTTCAGCAAAGCACGAATTATTTTTCAGGTTGAGTGTGCACTCTGCAATTCAAAACACAGTTGAATATTCAGACTTTTTTTTTATTCATCATTTCAAAATGCATCAAATGTATTTTTTTTAAATCCAAAAAACGTGCTTAACATTACATTTTTCTGAGGCTGTTGTTGGCTTTTAATGGTGAGTCAGTTTGTCCTTTATCAGAATAGCAACACATGGCTAAACATAAACTCCTTCGACTGTCTTATGCATGTGGTTAGTCTGCTAGCGTTAGTGTTGAATTGCAGAGAGGTGATAAGGATGCAGCAACCGTTTCATCCAGGTTTCCATTACAGAGTTGGATTTCAGCAACTTCCCTCCTCGCCTGCGCTATTCCCCTGTAACCTAAAAGTAAAAAAAAAAATCTGTTTCAACTCTGGCTGGCTGGATCCTCGCTGGCGAGGAGTATCCTTTCAGATAACCTCAGCAAAAGCAAACAGGTTCTTTGGAGATATAAAGCCTCCGCATTTGCTCTTTAATTGTTACTTTCACATGTTATTTAATGCTTCTGTATTTCCTTCTTGCAGCCCATCCAGTTACTGAGTTATATCACATATGAATCACAAACTGATGATGGGTCCTGCCATTCCAATGGCATCCTCCAGGTCTAGATGCAGACACAGTGCGAACATCCCCCCAGGGAACATAAGATGCTCCTGATTCATGACTGAGCTCCGGGATGCCATCTGCGGTTCCCAACACTCCTTGCCCTTTCAGGGCAGCCACACTTCCAGCGTGGAAAGTTAATCATATCTGTCTCAAACTTTTCTTTCCGAAGTTGGTAATTCATCACCGTGGCCCACAGAGTTCAACATTTTGGCTGAAAGCTGTTTTGATATATTAGTTATGGACTCTATTCGGTAGTTGTTTGAAAAGTAAGAAAGTTTTGTGCCAAATGGGGAGAAGATTTCAGTGCAGATACGTGACAAGAGGCATGAGGACCTAATGCAAATATGGATTATGGTTTCTTTGGCTGTCAGCGTTGCCTTGAAATTGTGATTCTTCCTGACTTTTTAATTGTTTTTAGAGGCTGCCATTGATATGACATTCACTTGATTCAGTTTGACTGCAGCTTGCATGTTTTGAAAGTTTTATTATGAGCCAACACTGCCTGGATGTGCAGAGTGCCTATCTATCCAGTTATCTGCCACCGTCGTCTTTCTGGCCAGTCCTGAGAAAGAAGTAATAGGTTGCCACATCAGTTTATTTACAGCAGTAAGGCATCATTTTAGCTGCTTTCTGGGTTGGCTTCTAATTTCCTTCCCAATTCTCTTAGCATTCACTTTCATTAATATGATACAAAAACAGACCATCATCTCGGGGTCCTTTTTGTCATCTTAATGAAAATGTAACTATAACAGTGATACACTTCCAGTGCAAGGTGATTTGACTGCAGTAGGGTAGGCAATTACTACTGCATTAACATATCCACGTTACGTTAATGATGGAGTGCCAGGCTTGCTATCAGGAGGCTATGGTTTACTTTTGTCTTGCACGCAGAAAGGCATCATTAGAGTTCCATAATGAATAATAGAAATCAGAGAAGAAAATAACCGATTAGGTTATTTTATCTATTTTCTTGCCAATATAAAATTCCTTTTTTTAGTACATGTTCTACAGTTGTGTTCTTTTTCCTGACAAAATGCCTGTGTTAAAATTCCTGAATAACTCTCTGTGGGAAATGTGATCCAAGTGCTGTTAGGATCAGTGGCAGGACTCCCACTGGTTTCAGCAGCAGTTGAATCAGGACTGGAAAGACTTGGACACATCTTGGTAGGTAGCTTTTTCCAAGCAATGCTTTAATCTATAAATCAGTAGGAAACATACAGGGTCTCTCCGTTCACGTACTGTAGCTATAGAGCATTTGTGGGACTGCGGTAGTTGCTGGATTTAGGCTACTGGAAGGCAGATGGAATGCAAGTGATTCTACCCATGTTGCCTATTCATTACTCTTTCACGTTCAGAAAATATTTTCAGATCTATTATGGTAAAAAAGGCACCAGATATTTATTTTAAAATGTCTTTCTGCATGGGTTACAGCTTTATTTCACAGCTACTGTTCTAGTTTTTACTTACAAAGACAAGATGTCAAGGGAGAGAAGAGGATCCAAGATGCAGGCAGCCTTCCCTTGTGCTGCTTCTCTGTCAGCAACATCCAGAGGTTGTGAAAGATTATCGTAATTTCTGAAGTATCCAGAGGATAATTTTGTGAAAGCAGGGCAATTCTTATTTTGCATCTGTGTAACCTTTTGGGGGAACCATGTGTGGGTTTTCTCATTAGCCTTGCTCTTTGGACGCACTGATTTCACTTGCCGACATTGAGCCCTTTTACGCAGCTTTTCTGCTCTCCTTACAAAGTGCCTCTGCCTTGCTGTGCTCTGTATTCTGTACCATCAGCGGAGTGAGGGCGGTGCCACTCCTCACGTTTTCCTAATGCGCAGAGTCCAGCACGTGCCCCTTTTCAGAGCGTTTCAGCACTCCTGAGCACCGGCAGTGCTTCCTGCATGCTTAAAGGTGAAATCCCACCTATAATTTAATTCTGCCCGTCTTTCATATTCCTAGATACATGATACTATATACTTGCTAGGTCAGGACACGGAGAATGGTGCAGAAAGTGGCAGTTTTCAGATAGCTCGGTGAAGACTGGAATGAATAAGAGTGTTTTATACCCGAAGAACCTGTTAACTGCAGGGAACAACAGTGGGCTGTCCATCCTGCATGGAAAAAGCCACCTATGAATGCTAAAGTATGCAAGAGCTGCAGCAGATGTCTGTGATTTAGAGATTTGAATAACTCTTATACTTGCCAATAGCTCTTATGTACAGGGATTATCCACCCTCTTACATAAAATATGGTTTATAAAATGTGGAGTGTAGGGAAGATGAGGTAACCTTGAGCAGTGCTAAAGCTCCTGAGACTGGGACAATAGATGGTTTCGGTGGTTGACTCTCCAACCCTCTCTTATTAGAGCTGTGCTCACTTTCAAGATTTCTCAAAGTCTGGCATAGCAGCCTGACTGCAAATCAGCCTAGGTAAAGAAAATGTCCTCTGACTTTGAAATTATTCTGTAGGCTGAGCTGTTTCTGGTTTTGCCATCCCAGGTGGCAGTTCTCCCCCCAGAACAGCACTGGTTGGCATGGGGTGTGGTTGTGTGGGTAGTAATTTTTTACTAAGGTGATAAATAATTGATAGATGCACAAACAGGATCTTTACACTGTCAGATGTAAAACATTACGGGCTATAATTCTGCTGTTAGGCTTTTTGGCTGAGAGCGAGTGTAGTGTCAGCTTTGGTTTATGCATCTTAGAAAGCAGCCTCACAACAGATTCAGAGGTTGTGAAAACATATCCTTGTGTTGGTCTTTTACTTTGTTCTTTTTAACGGTTTTATCAGAAAACGTATTTATTTAAGAAAGTATAGGTGTTGATCCTTCATATGCTAATAAATTGACATTTACAAACAAGAAACATATATGTCAGTAACCAGATCAGTAACTGTAAAATAATTTCTATTTATCTCATCTACTAATATCACTCAAAGAAGGCCTCGGGCTTCCAGACAGCAATAACATAAATACCAATTTAAGAGGTCTAGTCAATAAAGTGCACTGCACACACACTCCAAATGTAATTAGCTACTCTGTTCTGTTCCCTTTGCGTTACCTATGGATTACATATATGGATTAGGCCTTCCAGAAATGTTTCTCTCCTGCTGTTTTCCCCTGGCTGTAAATCAGGCAGGTCAGGAGGTAGTTCCCACCTTTGGGTGGGAACCATTTGCTTACAAATGTACCTTCTCCACCAGGCGCTGCCACCCCCAGTCTAGGGCATTTCCCTGGGGGAAATCTGGGTTTGGTGCATGTTAGTACTTACCTGAGCGTGCAGGAGAGGGATCTGGCTATCCTGTTAGGATAACATACAAAAATTGGAGTCACACCAAGATAACTTTGGAACTCTTACTCCATTTAAAAAACGCAGGGACCAATTTCTAATTATGTTTCATGCACGTCAGTGCTACAGTTTTCCCACCATCAGACAGAGAGTGAGGCAGCGTGAGGCTGCCCACCTTTCTTTGTAGTTTGCTGATGGGGAATGTTAACCTCCTCCTTCGCCAGCGCTTTCAAACTTGAGGCTAATTATCAACAGGGGTCCATGTTGCATTTCTTCTAAAGCAGATTTCAAGGCCATGAAATCTAACATAGTAAGTAGATGAACCTTAAAGGAGGTTAAAAAAAAAAAAAAAAAAAAAAAAAAGATGAAAAGAATGTGTAGCATAAGTTTGATTTAGCAGAAATAGGTCTTTCAAGTTTTGTTTGCTTACCTTAGCAGACACATATGAGCCAAAAATACACAGCAGATTGCAAAAAATAATGAGCTGGAAAACAATACGCCATTGAGGGGAGCGAATAGTTAGAACAGGAATGGAAAAGTCTCCCTTTCCTGGGCTTGTATACTGTGCTATACTCCTGTACTATATAAGTTTATTCTTTGGAACTGGAAGACTGTGAAACTTGTGTTGGGGTACTGGTGCAAGTCTTGTAGGCCACATTACCTCATTTTCAAGTCAATTTAATTGCAGAAATTTTGCAAACCATACCCTGTTGAGACCTGCAGTTGCATTAGAATGGAAACATTTTGTGAAATTGGTTGAATTTGCCATTATTTAATGTAAGAGAAATCTAGGGAAAGATGTTATGATGTCTAAATATCTCATTACAAAGTTTTTGGAACAGAAGGTCTTGATTTGCATTTATAATCCTACTTTCATTTAGAATAGTTTTCTAATTTTATGAAAGTGGAAGACTCAAAACATGGAGCATTTTGCCGATTGTATGAAATGGTCTTTTCTGCAGAACTTTCCTGCACTGAAAATTTCCAAATAGGCAAGATTTGTTCTTAGCTGAGGTGAAGCTGAATTTCAAATATATCAGAACACGGATCTTTTGCAGAACTCAGTTTTTAATATAGAAATAAAAGAATATGGTAAATACACCTCACTGTGTTGTTAATCACCATCAGGTGGAGTTTTAATGGAATAAAAATACATCGAAGGTATGATTGATTTCACTGCAGATCAGAGGAACGGGTAGGTGACAGGCAGCACATCTGCTCTGCCAGGGTGTTCCAAACAGACTGAGGAACAGCTAAGGCTGTACGCTCTGCAGTGCCTGTGTGCTTGTACTGAAAGTGCCATAAACGCAGGGAAATTAGATATAGAAGTAACATGCAAAATCATCTGCTGTGCCACTTGCTCATTCTGTCTGCTATCATACCCTTAGCTTTGTCCACCCACTCTTTAAATGCCTGAAGCTTGAAGGCTTCCACGTGATTTTTTTTTAGACTGTTTCTTAAACCAAATGGCTACATAACTGAGCAATTAGTCCTGGCATTATTGAAATGTCTCTGCTTGCTTGCTTTCGTTTTTCCTACATGTCACGCTAAATATTAGGATAGTTTACAGGCTGGTTTGCAAAACAGTATGAGAGACTGAGATGGTAATTTTTTAATTGGTAGGAAGCGTCTCATGATTCTGCCTAGAGAGAAGATGCTTAGGAGGGGATCTACGATAGATGGTGTAATTCCAGATGGTGGAAATAGCTTCCAAAGAGTTTAAAAATAATATGGAAACATTGGACTTTTACAGGGAATGATTTCTGATCCAGACCAATGCTTCAGCAATAACTCTACGACATATGAGTAATGTATTTCCATCCTCAGCTGTTCTTTATATATTCCTTCTGTGAAGTATTTGATCTCCCAAATCCAGGAGGCCTTTGCATGGCTGGCCTGCTCTACCTCAAGCTACATAAGGGCTTTTATATCTTTTTTTTTTTTTTTTTCCCTTTAAGGCCATCTTTCCCCCTGTATGACCTTCGTAGAGATCCTTCCATTCCCCAGTAGGTTTAAGAAAGTTAATCAGTGCCTTGTACAGCTCTCAGTGGTAGAAAGCGCTTACAACATAGGCTATTTGTTCCTAAATCTACACATAAAAGAAGCAGCAAGCAATATGTATCCTATATATATACACACACATGCACTTACACCTTCTTTGGCTGACCTGGTTATTCCAGTGTACCCATTAGCCTGCTAGGCTGTTCAGTTTAACCAGCTGCATGAACTAAATAATAGAAACATTTAATGTTTTGCCGCTTGAATGGTCCCCAACAACAGTTGGGAACAATCTCGTCCCAGCGGATTGTGATTGCGGAGCGGCTGGATGACAGCCCTGCTTCCTTCCAGCCATTTGCAGGGCTTTGGCGCTGCCGCGACTGCAGCGAGGTGGAAGCGAGGGAGAGAACATGTGCTATTTTCTGAACACTCACGGTGCAAACAGGAGCAGGGTGTGTATGTGTGTGTCTGCGTGTTTACACTTCATGCAAATTCAGATGTTCCTATAGCAGCACAAACCTCTTGCTGCTGCTGCAGAAGCTCTCAGAAGTTGTTTTCCTCTGTTGTTAAATTTAATTTCAATGTTTTACTGTGTCACAGAATGTGTTCTCTGCCTTCCTGCTGGGGAAGACCTTCCTGTGCAGCACTGGCTGGCTGCAGGCATCCCCGGGTGAAAGCAGAGCTGCAAATCAGCTGTGTGTCTTCTGACAGATTTTATGCCAAGAGTGCAAGTCTTGGTCCGGCCATCCACCCCTCTCTCCTTCCCCTCTCCTTGGACAACGCACTTTCTTTGCAAACGGAGCTGCTTTCCCTGGGTTTATCTGCGAGCCTGCAGGCCCCGCATGGTCAAATTCTTAAAAAACCTGAAATACCTGACCGAAGGATGTGGCGAGCCACCTGTGAAAACCCGGGTGCTGCCGGCAGGATGGGTGCGGCAGGAGGCTGGCAGCGGGCTGGTGCCTGCGCGGGGTCCTGCCGGTGGGCAGCACGGGGAGCTGGACCTGGGGACCAGGGGCGGTCCGGCCATCAGGAACACGCTTCGCTTAATGCCCCTCAGCCCTGCTGTGACAGAGCCAGCCTCCTGGGAGCTGGGCCAGGGTAACTCAGGTGTGCTGGTGGGCCCAGCAGGCAGTGCCTCTGTCATCTGCTGGCAACCTGCTGGGAGCCTCTGGCGCTGGGACAGGGTGGCAACCCTGCGGGGGGGCTGGTGGCCTCAGCCTGCCCCCAGGAAGGCTTTCTGTGGGACGGGTCGTGGAGCCTCATGGATTTGGAGAGGCTGCAGGGGGCTGAACTGGTGAATTGCCACATGTGAAAGGGCACGGCCCGCAGGGCAGAGGCAGGATCCTCCCAAATAACTGTACAAAGTGCTGCTGCGCGATGAAGCTAAATGCTGAGCCGTGTCAGCTGAGACCGACGGGTAAAATACCCCAACTCAGCTGGCGCTCCCTCCAAATGAAGTGTTTTCTTCTCTTTGTCCAGACAGAAAATTGGAAAATGTCAGCTTTGTTTTCTGATGAAAATTCATTGCCTGCCAGCTTTCCTGAAAGCCATTGGTAATGCCTAGCCCCAGCCTGCATCAATGGGAGTCCTAAAATACAGCTAGTGGCAAAAAGAAGTAAAAATATAGGCTGCTCTCTTCTTGGAGGTGCTATTACTCTTCCTGGCCCACTGTGGGTGCCTTATGTGAGCGCGGAAGCTTCTATTGATAAAGAACGCTGTTTCTGCCGAAAGAAGAGGAATTTATTATTTTTGTTACATGCGGAACCTGTCGTTGACAAGTATTTCCCTTTCCCAACCTCTGTTCTCCTGTTCTCCTTTTCTGTACATAAATACAGCGTTTGCGCCCTTCCGAATGCCCTGGCTTTTCTGAAAAACCCAGTGTTGCGCATACATCAAATTGGCCCATGCATTTTTAATGCAGTCTTATTGACTGGATTCGGGAAACATAAGGATAAAACAAATCGCTATACTACGAAGGAAAAAGCCATTTGGCCAAGTGCATCTGCTCACCTTTGATTTATTTCAGCAACTTTCTCCTATATTTTCAGTCTATTCCCTCCCCTTAAAAATAATCTATTAGTCTTCTAGTATTTTGGCATTTGCATCTGCAGTCTGCTTCTCAGCCTGTTCCATATTCACATTGCTTTGATATATACATATGAAGTAATGACCCAGAGCTGAAATACTAGCTAAACCTGGTTTCTGATATAATCCCTCTGGTATTTAATTTTACTTTCTTAGGCATCTAAAATGGTGGCGTGTGTGATTGGTATCTCAATGTATACTAGTGTATCTTGGAGGAGTTAAACATTGTGTTCAAGCTGGGAGCATGAAACCTAGCTGAACAAAGCCCCTTCAGATAAATGAGCTGTGTGCTGTTTGCTCAGCGCGGTGTGGATAACCTGAGTCTTGCAAATGCTGCCTTGGATAAATGCTGCGAACGTAGAAATCCGCATTTCAAAACCTGAGCTGCCTCCTGAAGCCATCCAGGCTGCTCCTTCACCAGCTTTGGGTGCACAACCTTTCGTGGGGGCTGTGGGGCGTGCTGGGGAAAAAGGAAATTTTCAAAAGGGGTTTTCTCTGGGTGTGCATGTGTGTCATTTGGGAAGCAGACCTGCTTTTTCAACAGACAAGTACTAGTCTCTTCTGCCGTCTTCAAGCAGGACATTTGTTAGGATGTGATGGAGTATGGTCCTGAGAGCACCAGCTGAAGGTGCCATCCAGAGGGGCTTCTGGATGAGCTTCAACTTCTGGGATGCCTTTTGAGATGTGGACTGATGTGTTCGCTTTGCAGGTGTTGCTGTTAAGTACTGCGTAGCCAGTCCATGTCTTCCAGAAGCAAACGTATCATAAAATCATAGAATACCAGGTTGGAAGGGACCTCAAGGATCATCTGATCCAAACCTTCCTCGCAAAAGCACAGCCTAGACAAGATGGCCCATCACGCTGTCCAGCTGATTCTTAAAAATATCCACTGTTGAGGAATCTACCACTTCCCTCAGGAGATTATTCCAACAGCTGATTGTGCTAATTGTGAAAAATTTTCCTCTTGTGTCCAGTCAGAATCTCCCCAGGAGTAACTTGTACCCATTACCCCTCATCTTTTCCATGTAAAAAGGGAATCTCCATCTTCTTTGTAGCCACCCTTTAAAGGCTGGAACGTGGTGATGAGGTCTCCCCTAAGCCTTCTGAGCACTCTGACGCAGTTAGAGCCTGGTCTTTTCAGTCCCATCCCAATGCGCTGTCCCTGGACCAAACAAAACCAAGCTTCATGTCTGCCTCCTCTGAAGATGCACACTGTCTTTTCTGTATTTTGCTGCTTTTCTATATTGTGTTGCTGCTGTGAGTCTGTGAGGCTTGCACTCCACATACAGATATAAATTACTATCAGCAGCATAATAAAGAGTGATATACACAGCCATGTCAGCCCTGCTCACGCTGCAGGCTTTTATGTTGGTTGTTTAAATCCACCAACAATATTGCTGCAACTTCACAAGATATTGGTGCTTTTTAGTCTAATGGGAATGATATGGCTTGTTTTCAGCTGCCTTCAGGAGCGATTATCAATGCTATGGAATTTGCAAATAGACTGTCAGTGTCACAAGGATGGTGTTGACCTGGGGACTTGCAGTGGGTCTTATAATGGGAGCAATCCAGCAGGCCAGTGCACTGGTTCAGGACTGTCAGTGAAAGTAACCTAAAACTTATTGTAGAGGCAGGATATCATCGGGCTTTTGCAGTTTACAACCATTTACTAGTGTGGGAAAGGATAGCTTGTTGAAAAAAAAAAACACCAAACAAACAGTGGAATGTAAATCCTTCTGCCTTAGGCTGCATTTTCCCTAAAGCATCCCCTAACCAAACAGGCTGAGGTTCCCTTTGTCTCAGGCGGTATTTTAGCCATTCTGAGTGCAAGTGATGGATGTATAATTCTGTGACATGTCCTTAAAGAAACATGTTGTGTCTATGTTCAGTGTTGACCCAAAGCCAAAAGAGAGAAAGGGTTTTGCAGATTTTTGTGTCTGGTAACTTCAGGGAATAATGTTCCTTAAAATATTTCTTTTAATAAGCTTAAGTGGAGAAAATTGAAAAGCATCATTCATACTTTGATGTTTTAAAATACGAAATCTGAATAGCTTACTAGCAACTAAATTCTATCCATTGACCATGGAAAGAGGAAAGATTTAGGAACATCTTAAGATCAAATAAAATAGGGGCAGCTTTGTGATGTATTGGCTGTGCGATTCATTGGCATATGGGAGTCATGAGTTCAAGCTCTGAGCTCAGTATTTCTCTTACAAGCTGACATTCCCACAGAGAGCTGCAGGGATAATATTTTAAGCACAATCCTTGAGAAGGGCTCTGGGCCAGCTGCAGCGGGAGGCCAGTGGTTAGAAAACGTCCCTAGGACATGGGACACCTCGGTTTGAACCCGTTAAACTAGAGCTTTCTCTGAGACTTTGACTCAGGTGCTCCTGTAGAGCAGAAATAAAAGCACTTTTGCATCTTGGTAAGGTCCTTTGAGCATTAGAGACACCCCAGACCAGAGTTTAAAAGTTGTTTAGGGTGCCTGAAGATTCATTTAAGCAATTTAGAAAATCACTCAGGTGCCTGACTTGGCTTTGCTGAGTGTTTCATAAGCTGCTCAGCCTGTGTTGACTGGTACCTCCAGATAAATGAACCTGGACAGATTTTCACTTCATGGAATGATTTTTAGAGGTGGCTTTAAAGACTCTTCATCTTCCATGGAAAAAGTAACTTTTGGAAATAGCTGTAAAATGTGGTTCAGCCCCTACTGCACTTTACTAGTATTCTTTATGTAAATCCACGTAGAAAACTTGCTTGGGAGATACCTGCTTAGGAGTCTAAATAGTGACAAGCTTGCCACAGACTGTAGGAAATTGGACATACAAAATCTCGGGCCTGACCTTGCAATAACCCTGATACTGAAATATTCAGTTTGTTGTACACAGTCTGCTTTAATTCATGTTAGAAGAAAAATGGTGTACCCCAGGGCAAAGAACCTGGCCAGGTGTGAAGGGCTGCAGCTGATGTCTGTCATCACCTCTGTGGCTGAACTCCCGAAGTCTGTAATCGCATGTGAACTTCAGCATCTTCTTCCTGAAATCAGCTGATCATGAAGTTGGCTGTGAAGCATTTGGAATTACGTACATTTATATGTACTTAGCAGGAAGCTTTTTATGAATCAGGCAGAACTGAGATGGTATCAGGGATGGTCTTAAGCCTTATGGACATGGATGATTTTTACACAGCTTTGTGATGATACTATACTAATATATTTACTACCTTATACTGAGAAAGTATATTCATCTTTTACCAGCATGAAAATGTTAACATTTAAGGTACATTGTGTTTGCCTTCAGCTTCTTTAGGAGGCTGCAAGGAGCCTTGTTTTGGTAGCTGTGTTTTGGTAGACTCTTAATACCTTGCTGGTTATTGGCTGTAGGCAATAATCTAGCCTTTATTCATACCCAGGCTACTCAAAGCCTTGCTTGCCCCCTTCTCCAAAAATATT
The DNA here is from genome assembly GCF_963210335.1 of Falco punctatus. Taxonomy (NCBI): domain Eukaryota; kingdom Metazoa; phylum Chordata; class Aves; order Falconiformes; family Falconidae; genus Falco; species Falco punctatus. Next base: position 5,254,182 of record NC_137591.1, read on the forward strand.
TGGAGGAAGACAACACAGCTCTCTTCTTGGGGAGGAAAGAGGTGGATTCAACCCATAACTGAATGTCTCACCTGCCCAAGACATGTAAGGTAGGAGTATGGCCGGCCAGATTTCACCTACAGATTATGAAGATGAATAGACCCTACTGCTGGGATTGGGTGGATGGATCATTGCTCTTGGTGCTTTGAATGAGGACAACTGAACTCCCACGTTTCAGGACTCATTCAAGCGCGTTAGGTGTGGGTCTTGAACCCAGGCCACAGATGTGGAGGGAACCGTCATTTTTGACTTCGCCTCAGGGTACCCACCTGTGCTTCCTTAACTGACTTAGCTGGGGTGGCCGCAGCAGTCACAGCAGGGTACCTCAGGTTACCGCAGGCTGTAAAGGCATTTCCAGCATCCCTGAATGCATTTTTATGTACCTTAATACGCCCATGTGCCTGTGTTTTTATTGCTGCGGGATTCTGCTGTTAGAGTAATGCTTTACTTGTGCTTTTATGCGTCACCCATCACATCTGCTTTTGAAGTATCTCTGTGAAGAGGCAAACCTACAGAGATGTGCACAGAACACAGATTTTGAACCTCTCCCCAAGTTCTTGGGTGAGAATCTAGGCAGTAGATCATCCCTCTCCTAACTCACACATGTATTATATTAATATTCTTTAATTTATGAGAACGGATGCAGAGAAGATAAGTGACTTATCTGGGTCCTGTCTGAAGCTGGAGGACATCTTGCTGGCCTGTTCAGTAACCCATAGCCATCCCTCCTCAGAGCCTGCAGACTACAGAGATATTAATGCATCCTCGCTTCTTTATGGCTTTAATTATTGTGTGCGCTGGGTACGATGATAAGTGGATATCTTTGTTAAGCACCTAATTAATGTTTGGAACTTAGTCTTTTGTTTATTGTAGAGTTTTGTGTGAAACTATTCTCAGCTGTAATAGGGTTCATGAAACATGTACTGTAGATTCAAAATGTTGGAGACAAAAAATGAGGTGCTACTAAGGGCCATCAATGGATCTTGACTTCTTTTGGTCCTACATACATCAAAAAAATGAAGCGAAAGCCGTTGCTGGAGGACTGATTGCAGCAAAAGCACCTTGTTTAATCTCACACGTGCAGGATGCCTTGTGAGCCAGGAAGGCTATCAAGATACAGTTTTAATTAACATTTGCTTTTTAGATAATGTGCACAGTTTATTTTGGCAAGAGTTCATTAAATATGAAATTTCCATAATTAAGATACTTAAACCTGCAATATTTTGTTTTCAGCAGTATTTTTTCCAAAATGGCATAAATTCTGCAGCGTTTATTACCCAGTAGATAACTACGACAAGAAAGAGCAATTTCCCCCTCTGCTTTTTTTAATCTGCTTCTAACCTCTCGGTTTTGGTGCCTTGTTAAGCAGCAGCATCTTTTCACAGATGTGTTTGAGCAATCACAGATGAAAATAAAAGGAGAGAGACATACATATAAGTACTTATTCCTAAGATAATTATAAGACAAATCTTCTATTAATCTGGTTTAATATGCACATCTGATTGAACTCATCACTGTGCCATCTGAACACCCCACAAAATGTGTAAATCATTGATCACAAATCAGTGAGTCAACACAGATATATTTTTGTTCTGTCCTTCAGAAGGAGCCAGACTCTTAAACCAGGATGTTTTAATACTTAGAGGTATTAAATGCTCCTTTCAGAGATATTGTCAGCCTCCTGTTGTAAGAGGAATAAGAGAATAGGTGTGAGAAACCTTCCTTGGCAAGCCAGAAGTATTTGTGATCCTTGGATGTTCCTCTTAGTTTTAGTGGTGCTTAAAAATAATAAAAAAAAGTGCTGAAAGAACTTGGTCGTGCTTTGTATTTTTCTGTCATAGATTCTTAAGATGAGGCTAGAAAGCTCTCAAATCAAACAGATTTTCACAAGAAACAACATCATTAAACAACATTTAATTAAAATTAAAAGGGAGAAAACTGCTTCCATTGTGGTTGTGTTGGGAGGGGTTAGGAGAAGAGAGGAAGGTAACATCTCAGTTCAGTGGGACTGCTGGAAAAAAAATGAGATTCTTCAGAGCACTCAATGTCATTGTTAGGGGAGGAAACATGCAGATCCGTTGTGGCACTCTGAGTTTATTATTTATTGAGGAACTTCCAGATGAGCGCAGGAGGAGTGTGAAATTGAAGAACAAATTAAGGGTAAAAGGTTATTTGTGTTCTGGCTAAGTCCTCTTTCTTCTGGATATTGTCAGTAATTCCATTTTTAGCTGCAAAGCAGCCTACCCTGAGAAGCCACCAGGAATGCAGTGCAGGAGGTTTGAGGGGCTCCCCACGTGCTTGGCTCACCTGAGGATTTACAGAGTGGGAGGACAACAGCTTGCTCATAAGAATACAGATTTTTCTGAACTGCTCAAGTTATTTCTCTGATGTCCAAAGAGTAGCTGTGAGGACAGCTGAAATCACGCCAGCCTCCCTGTGCGCACCCATAGGCTATGAAAGTGATAGCTTAAACCCGAACTGCCAGGTAGCTTCTGCTCCCTCTGGGCTGCGAAACAGCTCTGGCTCCTGCTCCCTGGAAGGAATTCGTCTGCACTCAAAATTTCGTGTGGGTCTGGCTTTTTTTACAGCTTAGCTCTTACGTTTAGCTGTGAGATAGGTAAATGTGGCCAGTCTAGCAGTACCCATCAGAGCGTTAGCTTCTGCCAGAGTACCTGGGGGTTGCAGACCAGGCTACGGCTTGGGTGAAGGTCTGTGGGGGACCTCGGTTCTCACCTGCTGAGCTGTGCCTGGCTGCAGCCGAGTCACCCCTGCAACAGCACCCAGGTTTGCTCAGCAGAGGGGCTGGCTGGGAGAATGAATGCTGCATTGATTGGATCCTCATGATCTCAGAGGGCGTAAATGCTAATTAGCATCCGAGATTGAGAGAGGGAGGGGTGGTGCCCCTTGGACTCGGAGGGGTGTAGCTTGCCCTTTCTAAGCAATAAATCTATATTGGTTAAACTGCCTGTGTCAGAGTGTTTGTGGAATCAAAAACTGTGTCTGCACATTTGTGTGAAGTTAATAGTCCCTGTTAGCACATCGTCACAGAGTTGGGCGACCCCGCTCAAGCAGGTATCCTAGGTACTGAAACAACGCTGGGAAGCTGGAATTGTGTCCTTTGGGCAAGGAGGGGAGGAGATGAACAGGCCTTACAGATAGATGCAAAGCACTGCAGGGAACAGGCAGAAGAGAGGCTGTGAGTTTATTCAGACTAATGCCAAAATGTGCATGAGAATCCACAAATGGAAAGCTAACCTGCCCACCAAAAGAATACAGGAATTATTTCTCTGCTGTCAGAATGACAGCTAACAAGACTGTAACCAGTTGGAAAATATACATGGCTTCAAATGACCATCATGTCTTATCCTCAGAAAACAATGAAATCTCTTCACAGCTTCCGTATCCCTGAAGTATGTGCTAGTCATTAGCTGTTATGATGTACATAACGTTCCTCTCATTTTGAGGTCTTTTCTTCATTCATTTTCTTCATTGTACAGTAGAGAAGATCTGAAAGTACACGCTCTTTTAATCCAAACAAAAATTGCTACTAAGAATAAAAGAAAATCTATCGTTTTCTATGCTGCTTAGGAAAACCATGAGTACAAATTCTTGATGCTGTGGCCAGGTACTTGTGTAATTCTGGCCTTTGCGCTCCTGCTTTACTCATATCTTCACACTCTTGCTCAGTTCTTTTTAATCTGTATGAAATATGTTTATATTTAATTCCATTACAGGCTCTTCTCTAGTTTGCTGGCGCTTTCCACACTGCGTGAAAAAGAGCAAAGTGTGCCATATGCTGCATTCCTTTTATCCATCTAAAAGTGGGTGGACCAGGCAGGCAAGACTCAGAGGAAGGAGAAGGTGGATTGATTATAAGTTAATAATGATCATGGACTGTGCTATGTCTCTATCATGTTCAGCGCCTTTGTAGATACAGCTGGGAAATTGTACAAGATGGGTTTGCTCAACACTCGCACAATAGAGACGAAAACGAAAACCGGAGATAAAAGATGCAATATTAGCTTCACAGAAAGCTGCAATACAAAGGTTTCAGGAAGCCATTATTTTGAAGAATTAAGAAAGTTTTAGGAGGTAAAGTGGGATGGCTGGAAGGGCTATACGGAACAATCACTGATTGCTGTGCCTTAAAGAGGGACTTCTCAGAGACTGAGGCTAAAAGTGTATGTTGAAACAGGCAAAGCAGTGAAAGAGGAATACAGAGCTGAGTTAAACGTGAAAGGACAAAGATAAGCTGGAGTTAGAGTCAGCAAAAAGAAGAAAAAGAAGCTCCCTTAGAAATAATCTATAAAGGAGAAGGAGGTTCAAAGAGGAGAGCAGGCCTATAATAAATTAAGAGAGGGGTCTATTTAAATAGTAATTCAGATGGCTAAGGTGCTAAACTAATTTTTAAACATTTCTGTAGCACAGAGAAGGATTAGTTTCTGGCTGCAGGGAATTGGTATCCATAGTCATTTGTTTCTGATGGGGCAATATTTTGCCCAGTAGTTGTGGAGGAGTATTGTGTGTATTATATCTGGCATCCCAGGGTATGCTAGAAAGACTAGAGACAGTAAATAAGGATGTAAGCGATGAAGAGTGGGGAGGAGCCCAGCAAGGGCCCTTGAACCTTTGCAGCTCAGGAAGACCAGATGCTGTGGAGTTGCAGGGCCCGAGGAGTTAAACTGGCAGCTCGGTGGCAGAGGAGCTGATGGCTTGTCTAACATTTAGAGGTGCAATGTTACAAGGCTTGATCTAATTAGCACCTTCTGAAGCAGTAGCCAGGGCAAGCCAACGGGATGTCTGTGTGTCTAAAGTAATGGAGGGAGTCTAGAGGGGTGCTAAAAGTGTGACAATGTGTCTAAATTGGCATTAAGTGGGATTTTCAGCTGAAGGATGTAAGACAACACCCCTGGCTTGCGGACTGGGGCAGGACAAGCACCCTGCGCACCCCACTGCCTGCGCTTGCTCCTTTTTTACCTCTTGTTTCTTCTTTAATGTAAAAATAAATCCTTTTTTGCCATTTGAAACAAAACTTTAAAGATAAACACACTTATGTTGGTCTTCTGCAGAGGAATGAACTTCACCTGCAGGGATTAATTAGCAGTCACTGTGTAAACAAAACAGCAAATTATAGTAAACTGGAGCTGATCAAATTGGAGGGATCATGGGTTACCTGGTGAAAAACTAATAGACTATCAGTTTGAAAACAGTATGTAAAGTGATTCTGCCAGTTCCATTTGAAAAATATCTTCTATTATCAGTAAAATAAATGGAGCTAAAATCACTGGTGTTAGAAGGCTATTGAAACTAAGTGCAATAAAGAACACAAATTTATAAAGAGTAAATCCCACTAAGAAAGCGTACTGTGGTTTAAAGCAGAATCACTGCCTCTTTTGGCAGCAAATAATGCAATTAATGTCATAAATTTGGATTTTTCCAAAGCATTTGATATCGCATTTCAAGAAATCTATTTGACAAATTAGTTTAGTGAGGCTTGCGATGTGAAGCATGGCCAAGAGACTGCGCAGCAGAAGCTGAATGATGGATAGCCAAGTATTGTAGTCAGGAGAGGTACCTAATGGGGTTTTCTGGGAAAGGTGTTAGGTCCGGTTTTATTTAACTTCTTCATTAATGAGCTGGGAGAGGGAGTGGGCGTGCAAATTAATGATCTCTGTTTGAGAAGACTTGTAGTTAAAGAAGAAAAGAGAAATAAGGAACATGGGCAAAAGATAACAAAATGATAACAAAATGCCTTCACCTTGCAAATACGAATGCAGGTGTATAATATGGCTTAGGAGAGCTAGCTGGAAACGCACAGCGGGCACTGAAATAATAGATCGAGAGGGCAATAGAAGGAAACAAATTAGACATAAGTTTGCAATGAAGTGTGCCAATATGAAAAATAAATAATAAATTTGGGGTGCATTTGGCAGCATTTCATCATAGTGCAGAGGATGTGACAGCATGAATCACATCTCTTAGGACATTGGATAGTCAGATGGGAGGAAGCGTTAAAATATACGCTGTGAAAAATAATCTTATATTGGCAGGTGGATGGTCGAAATGATATACCGGTCTTTTACCTATAGTATGTATTTCTCTAAAGTCAAGAAACAAGTAGTTTTAGTCTGGATTTGTTATGCCATAAAGCTACACAAAATACAAACCAGGAGATAAATCACACAGATGACAAAACGGATGAAAAGGAAGAGGAAGAAGTGCAAAGCCTGATGCCTAGCACATGCAGTTCCCAGCTCTTGTGACTGAATTTTTCTCCTCGTAGAGAGTTTATTTGTACGTGATCTGCACTTTCTGTGGTGCTTCCCAGCTGATGAGCACTGTGATGTGACATCTGAAGGATTTCGGAATAAGGAAAAAAAAATAAACAACAGGGGAAAACCCACTTCAACTTTAGAAAAACACAGAGATCAAATGCAGGCTAACAATATTTTGGGGTTTTCGGTCAGGTTGCAAAACCTCTTTGTGTGATTGCAAAGGTGCACCCTTTGTGGCAGGATTTTCTGTGAAACAGGTGCCTCATTAAATTAGGCTTATGTTCGGGAAGCCTTGAGAACAGATTTTTTTGGAAGGGGTAGAGAGAAATGGAGATAACAGTTCTGGGCAATTGTTAGTTCAGAGCAACCATCAAAGCCCCCACGGTGTTATTTTTAGTTGCAGATGGCTGGTGAAAGAGAACTGAGGGAGCTCCTCTTGTTCTCCGCAGAGGGGCCGGGTCTAATGAACACACTGGTTTCCCAGGACGGAGAAACAACAGCCCACACTCACCGTGCTTTGTACTTCCACAGCTCTTTTCATCAGCAGGTTGTGAGTATTTATCCAGATACTTTAAGTGGAATGATCTGTTGAGCAGTGAGAGGGCTTGCAATTCAGCTAGAATCTTTGATAACGACATGAACAAACCAACAAAAATGAATCCCGCTGTAGGTTTTTTGACTGCAGGGGTGACAACTAGCAAATTTGACCTGGGTTTTCTCTGGGAAGATACATAACTGTTCTTCGAGAGTTGCTGTAACTTAAGGTTACCCATGTTTATCTTAAAGATAATTTGCTCAAAATTATATGTAAACTATCCTTACTGTAGGCTGATACATGCAGCTTGCACCTGGGTTTGAGACTGCATTTATTATTTCCATGAATTTAGCAAACAACCAAGGTCTGCTTTGGTCTGCAAGTGCTGGTGAATTGTTCTCTCTTCGTAATTTCTGATGTGCAAATGGCTCCTTAAGACTCCTGACATTGCTCTTATTCCCTCTTTGGAGGACTGGAGTTTTCCTGAGTTTGAGTGGCTTTTCAGAGGCAGGCCATGTAGCATGCAGTCATTTCCAAGCAATTTGAGTTGTTTCTCACTGGCCCAGGCTTGTCTCAAGTGTACTTTGCAGGTTTTGTTTGCTGTTCATCTGCGCTAGTCTTCACCATGTCATGGGCATTTTCCCATAAAAAGGAAGGTGTTGAACTCATGTTGTAGTTTTAGGAAAAAAATTATGCTGGTGGAAGGTAGAGCTGATGATGTCTAGGGCTGGTCCCACCCTCCCCTTGCAGTAACTCCTGCCCCCATTCTGCTGCTGCCGCCACTTTTTCCTAGGGGACAGTGGCCGTGGCACTGCTGCATCTTCAGACTGACACCTCCAGTGCGTTCCTCTGTGACCTGCACCATGAGCTGTGTGTAAAGAAACAGCATCAATAACAGGGTGTGGTACGGTAGGACCCTCTTCGTCAGAGATCTACTGTCACGGTTCTCCTATTTTCAGTCCTCTTGAGTCCTTCCCAGGTGTGGTGGAAGGAAACTGTGACGGCACTAGCGAAAGGTAACATTTTTGAATACCTCTTTGGAAGAGGACAATGTTGAGTCATCGGAAGATATATGGTATTTGCTTTCTCCGCATGATTTTTATGGCTGCTATGGGGAAATTTGCAAAATGCGCTGTTTCCCAGTGCACGGCTGTGTAAGGGAGAGTGCTGAGATGCATTTTCTCTATCTCCCGTTTGATCTTTTTTCTTTTCAAGTCCAACCTGCTACCGCATTCACTTATCATAATCTAGTATCATGTACCATTCACATATGCTGGTTCTGTCCTGACATTTATATACCTGCAGCCCTCTGTATAGGCATCATTAATGTATGAATGCAGAATCAGCCCATATATGATGTATCATGATTAGGTTGAAGTGTACGGTGTGTGATAAACCCGCTGTATCCAGGAGATGCATTAGAGAATTCTTTGCTGCACATGAATCAGCTACCTGATCAACTGATGCAAAATATTTTTTCTGTCAACGGGAATGAAACAGTGCCTTTTTCCATAAGTAAGATTCTGTTTTGTATATGCATGCTACTGAGCAGGAAACCAAAGGAAATATTTATGAGTGACAATAATAGTTAATTCTTTTAAAAGCACTATAAACCCATATGCTCCAGGTCACGTGGCAAGCCTCAGTTGACATAAAATCAGAAGAATCAATCTTTTATGGACAAGATATTCTATAAAAGTCAGGCGTTTTGTGCATCCTCCAGAGTGTCCAATCCTGTCTGCTTACGGATGGGCTGCTGTCCCATTGTGGCAAGGCAACCCCTGTCTCCCGAACGTGTAGTCGCCTCGCTATGCGCTTGCATTTCTATTTAGTAAAGAGTATAAAGTGTTGGTGGGTTGTTTCACATCGTGTGTTGCATCTGCTGTTCAGCTGAGCTCGCTGCGTGGGGGAGACGAGAAGAGACTACTCTGTTCAAACCAGTGTCACACGGGCAAGCACAAGCCATCCCGCTGCTGAGCTACCTGGAGACCTACATGTATTGTGCGATTTGCCTATTCGTGATGGGAAATCATCGATGGGCTGGCCCAGGGAGCTGTGATCCTTTTACAGTTGGATACGCTTTGTGTTACTAAACTGAAGATTGTGCGAAATCAATTGGGAGGGGAAAAAAAAATCAATGCCTGGTTTTTCAGGATGAAAAGGCAAGATAGCCATACAATTAAGCACGGGAACACATTTTCCACACTCTTCCTGTCATGTTCTCCTGATTCTGTGTCTTGCTCTTCATCAGAAATAATTAAACTCTCTCCCATGGGCAACAATTACTTGCTTAAAAAAAATTGAGTAAAAAGAATGCATTTATAATTACCTACCCTTTTTGAAGGTGAAAATGGAGATTATCTTTTGATGAAATAAATGTGTGTGGGGAGACATCCCCACTACCGGAGCATCGCACCCTATGGCAGTATGGATGGTGTCCATTGTCAGATGTGATGCGCTCCACGGCGGATCTCCAGCCCTCCAGCGCGTGTGAGCTATAAGAACTGGTGGGAAGGGGGTTGATTTCAGAGTCAGGCCAGAGTCTAAGCCCCTGCCCATTCAGTAGATGTTTATTCTGGCAAATCTGCATATGGACTTGACATTTTTAAGCAGCAGGACTGAAGCAGGAACATATCCAATTTGTACCTATCAAATATCGCCCTTTTATTTAGTCACACCGCGTCTTTCCTTTTCATGCTAAGAGTTGTCTTTGTTCCTTTTGACTTTTACTCTCAAGGGAGTTTGAGCTTTGAAAGTGTTTCATGTTTCAGAACAGCCTTTTTTCCCCCTCAGATTTGTTTACTGATCCATCCTTGGTAAGACCTTTTAGTGAATGTGATAGGAAGGTTATTAAAAATAAAATATTCATCAGGAAATCAGCCATAAACATGTGGGCTGTTAAAATTCAATTCCTAATTCTTTCAACCTTGATATAATTCTGCTTTTTGCTTAATATTGCTGTATACAAATTTCTGAGCTAATTTATTTTATCAATTTATGCTTATTTCAGTTGTTCACACAACTGGCTCTTGTCTGCTTAATACCATCAAATAACGTGACAATGGTAAAAATGACAATGACAAATGGAGGATTGTGACAGACTGGGTGAATTTGAATGTCTCTTACTGAGAAAAATGTTTCAGGAGTGCCATTAATTGCTTTCACAGCAGTGAGTTATGTTTGTGCATCTTGTCTGTCACTCGGTGCCTGTTCCTGCTCCTCCGGGTGGAGGAGTGCTGGCTGGTGGAGGGGTGCTGGCGGCTCGCTCCTCATTGCCTGGGACAGTTGTGCAGGGAAGCCAGGCAGGAGTGCAGGAGAGAGGGGTGGGAGGGAAAGCAAAGGGAGTTGGTCCTGGCTGGAGGTGGGAGCTGGATTTATCTGGCTTATTAAATGCAAGCGGGGATGGAGAATTGGTACATCTCTGGGAAGCAGCATGACAGCGTTGGTGGCGAGCGGCTGCCGCCTGGTAGCTTCAGTGGGTCACACCATTTCCACTACACAACTTCCACCGAGGCCGAGGCGGTCAGTAACGCTCATCCTGGTGGCTGTCTTCTTCATTGTCTGGAAAGATGGTTCAGTTCTCTTACTTCCTGCCACTGGCTCTTCCTCAACACCACCTCTCTTCTCAGCATCCTCCTGTTTTCTGCCACTGCTGTTCCTGCTGCGGCACTGGGCGTTCACGCTGCTGTGGTCAGTCACTCCGACCTTCAGTCCTATCTTGGGGGGGAATTAAAGCTGCCCCCTCAACACTGTTCTCCGTTTCCCCTCTGGGTTCAAGCGTGTTGGCTGCCAGGCAGGGCACTGCCTTGCTCCCTGTGCTCTTGAAGATGCGGCTGGGCTGAGGAGCACGTGGCTCTCGCTTATCCCAGTCCAGGGAAGCTTGTGCAGGCTGGGGGAGCCACCCCCATCCCCTGTGCGGGCAGAGGGACTGGATTTTAGTCCAGCCTTCAGTACTTTTTTTTTTTTTTTCTTCTGCCTGTCACATCGGGGTTCAGTAGTGAACTGCTTGCTTTGTCAGCTGCAATTTCAGGTGGTTTGCGCACGGATTTTAGACTTTTTAAATTAATATTAAAATATGCTTCAATCTTTTGGACATCTTGCTTTACAAACCAGTGGCTGCAGTCAGCAGTTGCCTGTCAGCTCACAGGATTAGTGATAATTGTAAAGGTCAAGTAGGAGCCTGCATCATCAGAGAGCGACCAGCATTCAGCATGTCCTCAAAGACTCTGTGCTGGCACGCCAGGGGGGAGGACACGCGGCAGCTCGGGGGGGGCAACCCAGGGCTCGAGGTACCTGTTGGAGAGTGACTGGTGCCATTTGCCCAGCAAGGCTGTGTCTGCTGGTTGTTCTGGGCAGCCCCCGTAGCCTTCAGTGCTGCTACAGGTGGGCAGGAAAAGAGCCACCGCTGGAATTGTCAGTCTGACGAGTGCACTGCTAGGAGAGGAATGACCTAGGCATTTAATTTTAAGTTTCATTTTCTGAGTGAGTCAGACTACTTCCGCAGGGTGACCAACATATTTTGGAGCCTGAGGAACATTTTTAATCTTGGTAATGTTTATTTTATTAAAAAAGAAATAAGAGGTGACCCTGAAAGGGCTAGAGTTACACATTGGGTATTCATTTCTGATCCTCTCCTGAAGCACCCTTCTTCAGAAACAGGAATTTGCCGATTTGGTTTCTGACTCATGCGTGTCCCTTAGCCTTCTGCAAGGGTTTGGTGTGCCTAGGAATAAGAAAATAATGATTTTTTTTTATTGCATGCAGGTTTTCTCAGACTTCTTTCCTTCAAATCTCTGGGTTAAATAATCAGGAGATATCAAAGGGCAGGTTTTGAAATACATGCACTCAATTGCTCAGCCGTCCATCTTAGTTGAAATCATGATTATGCTTTAGAGCGGAGATCGATTTTCTTCCTTGACCGCATTGTCTTTCGCAAAAGGAGAAGATGCTCACCAAGCCTGTGTAAACTCTTGCTCTCACCTTCAGTAGAGGTGAGCATTTTTTAAGTGCCACAGGTACTTGAAAGCCTTGTTGGGTCATGAAAATCCGTTCAAAGGCCTGAAGAGGTAAGGCTTGGATTAAAATATCTTTTTTTGATAAATCCACCTCTCCTTCTGTCCTTTCCTCCAAAAGGTCAAAGCTAATGATTTCCCATATGGTTGGCACAATGGAAAAGACAGTGTAGAGAATCAGAGTTTGTTTACTACTACTCTGTATATCAGTATAAGGAAAAAACATAAATAGTTTTCCTTACAGGCCGGTGCCTGGGGAATAGAAATCAGGGAGCAATTTGCAAGTCTTAGTGTATTTGTGAATGTGCATTTCTGCTTGATGGCAAATGTTAAATCAGCCTTGGAGTCAGTCACCCGCCATAAACTTTCCCCATCCTAATATACACAGAAATGTATTTGTATCCCAGCAGAGAACAGATTGGAATTAGGTTTTACTGGGCAGTGTCACCGTTTTGCTCGTGATCTGCAAAAAGAGAGAGAACAGCTGGGAAGTGCCTATTATGAGATTTGATAGACAATGAGTGATCGAAATGTGAGGCTAGTGATGTATTTGCTTTCCCACTTACCTGTAATAGAAGTATGGGAAAAGTAAAGATTTTCTTGTTTCTTTTTACTTAAATGGGGGCGTTTCCCATTTACCTTTTCTTGCTGTACAAAATTATTTTTTCCCCCATTAAAATATAAGTGTGTATTTCGCCTTTTCAGATGCTTCCTTCTGAAACAGGTTATTTTAAAACCTAACAATTTAGGGATGGGAATATGTTAACAGCTAATATTATTTTTTTCTGATTTGTATGTGTTTTTTTCCCATCCAAACTGTTATTGGTGCCAGCTGGGGGCACATTTTATATCAGTCATTTGCAAAAATCTTAAAAGTTGGATGTTTTAACTGATTTGAGCAAGGTTACCCAGGAGACTTGAATTTGCAGCATCTAGACCCTGTAAAATGTATGGACAGGGGACGTTTGTTAAAAGAGTGAAGCCACTTTTTGGCTGAAAAAAAAAATCCGGGCTTGCCTTCTTATACAGAAGAAGGTTGTCTTTGTTTCTCAGATCAAAGTGTGATCCTGTAGTTGAGCCTGTAAAATGCCCGGCGCCTCCCCCTCCCCCCCTGGATCCTGTAATGCATTGATTCATCAAAATCAATTGCACTTTCATGAATTAGTCATTTGGTTCCTTGCTGCATCTGGACAAATTATGTACTTCTTCCTGCGCGCCGATATCTCGGCTCTGGTCTCTGAAGCAAATGATGCTGACTGGCTTGTTAATAGGCCAGGCTGCTTCTGATACAGAGCTGGCTGACAGCAAATAAACAGTTATTTTGTAGGATTTTGTTTGATCACCTGCAAGAACCACCCCAAACATCTGTGATGAAGGGACTCGTTGCCTGCCAGTAGCGATGGCAGAGAGAGGAGTTTTCAAAGGTATAAAGCGCCGTTTGCTTTTTAAGGATGGATTAAATGCTGTGTTATCACCAGCAGCTTTATCGGGGTGGAAGGCACAAGGATGCGCCTGTCAGTGTGGCAGGTTGGCCCGCGGGCCGGTCCGGGAGCCACATCCCGGCAAGGTGTGGCACAAACGGTCCTGCCTCTCGGATGCTTCTTGCTCAAAAGAATTGGAAGTGTGGCTGATAACAAGCTGCCAGTAGGGACTGGCTTCTTACCTGTGCCCCCCGATATTGCTTACGACCTGTGCTGGGAGAGGGTTCAAAAGCAGCAGCGCGTGGCAGGAGAGCAGGATGCGCCCCATGGAGCAGCCCGCGGGGGTGACACAGCCGGGCTAGCATGGGCTGAGTGTTTGAGGCAGGACTTCTGCACACCCTCCCCATCCCCCAACCCCTTGCAGCACCGTGAGCCCCAAAAACATTTTGGAAAATGGGATGTTGCTGTGAGGATCCTCCACTGATCACGGCGCATTCTCCAAGACGGGGATTTCTGGGCACAACCGAAGTTCTCCCGGTGAAGCCCAGTGCTCGCGCCTGAGCAGGACGTACCTGCAGCTACAGCTAACTCATCTCGCCAACGAGCGCAGTGGGGGGGTGGGCATCCTTCCTGACTCCTGTTGTTTCGTGCTTTGAAGCATGAAATGTAATCACCGTTACCTTATTGCTCTCTTATCTCCCTTGGGTGCTGTGCCCTCTATCCCATCCGCTCGGCGTGGAAATCACTGCTTACAAAAATCCTCTTGCCTCTTTAAAATCTGGACGGAGCATTCGACTTGATGGCTTTCTGTGACAGGAAATTCTTCGGGCTGGCTGTGTGAACAAGTATTTTCTTTTATTTGTTCTACATTTACTGGCAATTATCAACTGACCCCTTTGCTCTTGTGTTATAGGATGGCATGAAGGGAGAGGGATTGATCAATCTTCAGTATACTGCCCTGCAGAGTTAACGATATTTTATTTTCCTGTATTATGGGAGAGAGAGAGAGATCCTTTTTCATTACGAGTCTGATCAATTCCTAAGTTTTTCAGGGCATTTAAGTTCCTGAACTTTACAGATAGTAAAGAATAAGGTGAAAAGGCGTAGAGTTGTTCTTGAAATAAATTGTTGCAGAAGATGAAGAAAAATCAACAGCTGTTCATTTATGTGTATTGCTTTTTGCCTAAATAAATTAGAATCAAAATTGTCCAGCGAAGGAAATGCAGGCCTCTGCTGTCTCCGCTGCCTGAGATCTTCAGGCAACATTTATGGAGTTTGAAAATAATGTTTCTGGTAATAAATGGCAGAAATATTCTGTTTTCTGCATCAGCAGATATGAGGATTAAAGGATTTGACCATATTAAACAATTTTGCACAGCTTTGGCTCCCAGGGCTTGCAGGCTGCATTATCAGAGTTCATCTCACGGCATTTCCAGACCTGATTTAAGAAGAGAATATGTTCCTGCTTTGCAAGTTGTCACTCCCTAATTTAGGCCATCTTTGACAGAATTAAAAAACCAAAGATAAAGAGATTACTTTTCGTTTCTTGAAAGTGGGATGGCTTTCTAAGGCTCCCCCCTACCCCAATCAGCCATTGGAAATTATAGAGATAATTGAATTGTATTGTTTCTCCATACTCCCCCGAGCTCTGCTTATGCTGGACTATCACATTGCTATGGAAACTTGAAAACGGTGGTAGCTGATCTTTGTTTGGGTGAACAAGGTTTCCTCTGCCATTTGTCACCATAATCAAGCTGGACCTGCCTTGTGGTCTCTCTGAGGCAGGTATGTCCCCCTCTTTTTTTTTCTTTCTTTTGTTTTCTGAATTTAAAACCACGGAATGGTTTGTTGTTATTTTAGCTATCCGGCATGAAGACTCAGCACTTACCAAAATAAGAGTGAGATGCTTTTGAGGTAACGAGGTATGAAATAAATCCTGAGTGTCTTCCTACTGTCAGGGTTTGTATTGGACCAAGGAAGTTAGTCCCAGCTCTGCTCCAAAAACAAATGTTCCTGCTGCCATCGGCCAAGAGTAGGGTGGGGCAGGTGTGTGTTCAACTCAGTTAAGCAAGTACATTTTCTTAAAATTGCTCTGAAAACGACTACTTCCAGCAAATGCTGATGCGGGAAGCTGTCCTGATTTGTAACCTTAGTTAAAACCATCCCACCTGCCTTTGTGCCATTGCAGCATTTCTTTTTGCAGCGTTGAGTTGCCTGCTGTGAAAGCACCAGCCTGGCCATGCTTTTGAAGAGTCATTGCTTTGACATCGTCTGTGGATGTTTGACTTCCTTTACGTGTTTTCCAGCTGGCTGTGCTGCTTTGGGTCCATGTATCAGGCACACCACAGTAATACATCATCACCCGTTTGTATCGCATGCGTATACTGACTTGTTCTTTTTATGATCCAAAGAGCAAGTTTTTACATGCTATCGTTTTCACTTAATGTGTCGTTTATCTGACAACCATCTAATAGACTCCCCAGAGCCCTAGAGACTGATTTTAGAATTATTTTTTGTGTTGGAAGAATCATTAAATTTGAGGTGAAAAATCATGTAGATACCAATTAAGCTGTGCTTGGGTAGACCCACCAACTCCATTTTGGCTCATCCTTCCTCATCCTCCAGTTTATTTTTCCAGACCAAAAAACTGGCTTTCAGTCATACAAGCCCCCCCCCCCCCCCCCTTTTTTTCCCCCCAATTTTTAGTAGACTGTAGCGTCTACTGTAGCATTAAAATTCTCTCCCAGTGCCGCATGTCACAAGCTATATTTTACAAAGCTTCTTTACCTTTATCAAAGAAAACTCTTAGAACTTTGGAAGTCCTGAATGCAGCTATCTGCACACATTGACTCTTGCTGTCTGCACAGGATTAATCAAGGCTGTCACACATCTAGCTGTAAAACCTTTAATATTTTTAAAAGGTTTGAAGCTGCTATATTTATCACATGCATCAGGGAGAATAAACTGTTAAATGGCTGTATCAGTAGGAAATAGTTGTTGCAAAGTAAGGCAGAGATGAGCCCCAGACTCTAGCCAGCTAGAAAAAACCCTCTCTAGGTACTAGACTGGGATGCTGCTCTTTGAGTCTTTCGAAAACAGTTCCTCTCACATACACACGTATGCAAATTGCAGTGTATTCCGTGGAATTTGCACATGGAGGCTGGTGAAAACATTAATCAGTTCCTCTAAATAGGCAATAAAAAGGGTAGCGTGCCCTTTACTCTGCTGGTAAATACCTCATTTCTGAAGAAATCCCATTGTTGACTTTGTCACTACGAGACATTAATTTTGACACACGGCGTCTGATATAGTGCATGCAACATCAGAAGTCGTCTCCTGTATTTATAGCAGCCTGTGTCCAGCGTGAGTGTAATGCAAAAGTTCGTAATTTTATTTTAATACTTTTCTGGACTAGCCACCTTTTCAGCTGAGAGTTTCTATGCAATTTCAACCTAGAGGTGGAAAAACTTTGTCAGAATTGTTGTGTTGCATTTGAATAATCACAAAGCAACAAACAGCAGTGATGGTTTCTCAAATCTAGTTTGACATTATGGAGTCTGCAAAGCTAAATTGGAGTGCCAGCAAGGCAGATGTTGCTCTTCCCTTAATTCTGCACTTCAGCTTTTAGTTTTGCTGGGAATTTGAACAAAAGAGAAATGGTGGGGAAGAAGTAAAAGTTAATGGCTCCTTTTCATCTTTGAATCAGGTTTGAGTATGGACAAAGTTTGGATAAATTGACTTTTTCTTGTGTCTATTCCTTGTGTACACATATATGTGTATGTATATGCTTAGAAATGCGTAAGACACAGTAAGATACAGCACAAGTAGAACACTGGTTATACACAACCATTGATTATCTGTCTAGAGGATAACCATGCTGAAATCACATATGGATCGGAACGGCTGTTATCATATACACTGATCCCTGCCCAAACACGCTCATGCCAGAAAAAGATGGGCTTTGTGTGTTCAGCTTAAGACGTTTGAGAAGGCACAAACAGAATCTTGCTAGAGAAGAGCTGGTGTTGGGGCCATACCAGGTTTTTTCCGAATCTCCAGGAGGAATTTGCATCATACTGGGCTAAATGGCAAGGTGTGCGCACTGGTATTGAGCAATAGACTATACTCTGATGTCCTTCTTATGAAACCGTAATGGTTTTCAGTGTCCGGTGAGCTTTAAGGGGGTAGATCCTGAGAGATGTTCAGCACCCTCTGAGAGCTGCTGAACACTTCAATTCCTTGTGGCTACTGTCAGAGCTGAGGGTGTTACACACCGGGTAAGCTGAGCACCTACCTGATCATGCACAGCTGCGACACTTACTTCTCAGTTCTTCCATATGCTTTTCTTACAATTGAAGCATTGCAAAAGCTAAATTATTAAAAAGGTGTCCAAATAATGATGGCAATTACATGATTAATTAGGCATGGAAGTGCAGTTGCTTAAAAATTTTCAACAGTTGCTGCTTAGTAGCAAAGAAACTATTGGGCAACTAAACCTCCCAGAAATTATGAGGTGGATCAGGGGGCAGGTAAGTCCATTTAAGTATGGAATTGCAGAGTCAGTGTAATTAGTTACCTAATTGTGTGCCCAAACTTGTTTGATGCACTCAGCGTGCATGTATAATTAATGTTGATTTATTGAAAAGCACTCTTACTGTAATGCTTTTCTTATCATTTCCTAAAAATCAAATTGCTGAGGGAAAGATTAGGATCTGATTTAATATGTAAGGATAGAATTTGAATTTCTTGTAGGGTTTTTTACTAGCTTGAAACAGATAAGCCTAGAAATTATCTTTTTGTAAACTCATACGTAGGAATGGACCTAATACGTTCAAGTTCAATCAGTTGCACTAATACTAATGGTTCCAATAGTTTTCTCAGTTCACATAGGAAGGGAGAGAAAAAACAGAATTTTTTTCACAGGTAGCATAGAAGTGTGAACAGCGCATCTCCTTCCGTGCTTCATCTTCTCCCCCAGAGCTCCCTACCTGAAATGGTACTGTGCCTTTGAGTAAAAGTTGAGCTGAGCACGATCTGCTTTCTAGGTATGCAGATTAATGCTGGGTTATGGCAACATTAACTGTTACTCAGTTTGCATTTCTTCGGGAGTAAGTCTGTGGTGCAGGAACAACTGGAGCTGCTGTTTTGTGGGTACAGGGAGGAAAGGATGCCAGCACTGTGGAGAGGCAGCTGCAGGGCTGGCGCTGCTCTTTGGTTGTGAAGTCTTGGAGCTTCAGTGCATCTGTCGATGTTGTAGCTGAGTGAGGGGGGTTCAGAAGCCAGGCTTGCAGAGCCTGCTCAGCCTCCCACGGCGTTAGTGTTTAAGCTGTTTCTAGAAGTTTGGGCTTTAGAAGAAGGCAGGAGAGGAGAAGTGATCGCTGTTTTTTTAAAATCAATCTTTTTCCCTGTTTTTCCCTGGTCGGCTGGGGCCCTTGGAGTGAACGCAAGCTGGCCATCAGGCTTGCTCCTTAATGGGCACTTCACAGGGTGTTTTGCCTGCGTTTCACTGTGCACCACACAAAAGCTCCAGGTGAGGTGGGCTGCGGACAGTGGGGTGCATGGCAGCCTGGAGAACGAGGGCTGCCCCTTCTCCCAGAGCGACCGCACAGCCGTGCTCTGCCCTCTTAGTGGTGCTCCCCTGGTCTGAAGATGGTGTCCAAGCACATCCATGTCCCAGTAGTAACTGCGTTACCTACTGCTGCTACTCATGTTCGTTCTTTACAGTGTTTCCTTCTTCTGTGATGGGCAAATCTCATTTCTTGGACATTTCAAGCAGGTTTGAAGGCCAAATGATGGAAGAAAATTCATCATTGATTTCTTCAGGTTTCCTAATAATCTTTGCGCTATTACCTCTTTCCTTCCTATTTTGTACTTAACACAGCACAGATCTGTCATTGCTCCTTTTTCATCTCCTGATTTTCAGGCTTTGGTTTCCTGCCTCACTTTTCTTGATGGGCTCAACACTGCTTCCCTGATCTTCTGTTCATCTTTGTTTTCACTGACACGCACAGATCTTCGATTCATTCTGGCATTCAGATCTTTCCTCATTTCCTTTCTATCTTTTAACAGTCTTCTCTCATCTCTTCAGATATGACTTCCAAGCTGTCTGGCGGCTTCTTCTCCTAGCTACCCCACAGTACAAGGGAAAATAACGTGTACGGCGTGGCAGGTCCAGTGGGGGAAAGCAGAGCAGATTTATGTACAACAGAGATTGCTTGATTTTTTTGTTTTCAAATAATGGTTTAAATTAAAATCGGTTTCGTTGCTTGAAAACGTACAAAATCAAAGAAATACTTTGATCATCTGAAAAACACAATTCTGTTCTGTGAATATAAATGAAAATATATAATGTGTAGGCTATTTGCTGCCTGTAATTCTAATATTCTAATTCAGCTTGCTATCTCCTATTCCTACCAAATTTTTCTCAGTGCTGTTTTTAAAGCAGATTTCATAGTTAGAAGTTGTGGAAGTTATGGAAGTAAAAATAAAGTGTAAATTATTACGACAAGGAAGCTGGAAAATTACTTAGGTCCTAATTTTCCACCCTATAATATTTGGGTAAACAGATCAAGAACCTCATTGATTTCAGAATGGCTGCATGTGGAAACACATATGTAGCAAGATTTGCGCTGGCATCACCACTAGAATTGAGATTAGGCTGAAAAGGAATCAATTAGCTGTCTCCCTTTTCTTAAGCTTTCCCTAAGTCGGCTCCAGCAGGACAAGCTGCGGTAAGTCTTCCCTTTTAGCACAACCAGGGTTCTTGTGCGGAGTGCAGTGATACGCGGACAGGAGGTTGACTGGGTACAGAAAAATTAGTGCAAAACATATCAGTAATAATGCTTCACATCTTCAAAGCACTTTACAGACATTAACTAATGAATTGTCACAGAAACCGTATAACATAGACAAGTGTCTTTTTCCTCATTATAGAGATGGAGAAAGTCAGGTAACAAGGATAAATCACTTGTCCTGGGCCCCAGAACAGCTGACAGCAGGGGAAGGATCTGTAATGGAGAAATCTCTGGCCAAACATGCGGGAAGGCTGAGATTTCACTTTCCTGGATGACTGTCTCTCGTACAAAATATTGCCAAAGGTGGGTAAATACAATCCCTTTCCCCCATCCTTTTCCTTCCTTTGGCATGTTTTACTGCATCTTGCTCTCACAGATGTTTCTAAAAGGTCTGTGTACAATAAGTTGGGGGAGAGTGTAAAGGTCAAAAATTGTATCTTGGAAAATGGTATTTTTTTGAATTTCCCAGTCTGATGAGTCATTCATTGCTATGACATATTGTGTCTGCTTTTGTTAGTCATGTCATATTAGACTCAGTGAGCAAGAATGATCCTGCCTACTCCAGGCTGGCTGATTTCCTGAAAAAACTTAAATTGAGAGTGACACTAAAGTGCAAAAGAGTAATCTGAGGGAATGTAGTTAGGTTGCTTCAGATCTTATTTCTTCTGTACGTTGGACTGACATGAATGTTTTTCTTCATAACCTGCAGTTCACAACCAGCTGAGTTCTCTAAGATTATGCACTTTACAAAAGTGACACTATTTTATTGAATTAAGTAAACAATTTGTCACTGCTGAAAGTCGGTGTTAGT
The DNA here is from genome assembly GCF_963210335.1 of Falco punctatus. Lineage (NCBI taxonomy): Eukaryota > Metazoa > Chordata > Aves > Falconiformes > Falconidae > Falco > Falco punctatus. The sequence continues at coordinate 5,275,069 of NC_137591.1, forward strand.
AATTTATTACAAATTACATCATTATTTTACAATACAGGACAAGTGAGTCAGACAAAATGCATCTAGCTAATTCTGAATTTCAGGATAATCAATGAAGCCTTTGTTAGATTAAAATATGATATATTATCTAAAGCCATTTGGCTGGGCCTGGGCTGAAATTTAAATATTTCTGTAACAGCCTAACTCTTAGTTTCCAAAACAAGCACACATTCCCATTAGCACTTTCAGTGAGCGTGTGCCCTCATTGTGCAATGACCAAATCCATGGCGAAGGTGCCTTATTCTGTGCTGTCCATCACCGGGCGTGATGCTGAGGGTTTTGTGCCCGTTGTGTGCTGAGGGACACCTTCCCCTCCCTGACCGACTCTGAAGGTCCGTGTGCCTTGGTGACATCCTTCCCACAGGGTTTCCACCCAGTTGTTGAGTTTGTATCTAGGAGGCGTTGAAGGGAGTTCTGGCCATTGAGTGCTCTGCAGCTGCGAGGGAGACCTCGGGTGGGATTTGGTGCGTCGTGGGACGTGAGGCAGCGCGGGTGGGCAGGGGGCTTCCCGCGGGTCGTGTGGCCAGCAGATCTGCATCTGTGCTGTCCTCCGGCTCTCTTTGGGCTGATGGCTTCTTTTGTGGGCAGGTTGTATTGCCACAACCCTGACAGCACAGCAGGCTGAAGTCAGGTCATCACCTAAGAGGGTGAAGTCCTTTACCTCTGTCTTAGGCTCTAGAACAACGCCCAGATTACTCTCTGAGTTCACTGAAGTCAGGTCTAGCGTTACAGAAAAGTTGGCATCAGTGTGGTTGTAAAGGTGTAGCTGTGACTGTAACCTCTACCTTGCTGTAGCCGCTTGTTATTTGTGCTGGTCCCCCAGTTTCCACCGGTGAGATCTTCTTTGCTAAAACATTGGGGTGTTTGTAGAGCAGTGGGTGCTTATACATGGGGACAGTACCTAGACCTGCCTCAAGTGAAGCACAGTATATTGCTTTTCACTGTAGTGAAATCTACATTTTAAAGTTTTAAAATTAGAAACCTGTAGGGTTTTGGTGAGAAAGGAAATAATGTTTTCCAACCACAGGAAAAGTAGGAATTTTGAAAATGTTACCAGGTGATCAAAAAGCTGAAGCCTGGAATGTTCTCATTAACTGAAAAGGAAAATACAATTTTAGATAGAAAGAAGTCAACTGAGTGAAAGATTTCCTTTCAATCTATTTTAATAATAATTGGTATGTATGTCTAAATGATAAATATGTTGAAATTGGAGGTAATGATTTTTTAAAAGTATTAAGTGACTATTATTATTTCCAAAACTGGTTGATAAATCAATTGAAAATTATTTTCCCTTCAAAAGTGGTGTTTTAAGAAATCTCTTTATTTTCTAATTTCAAAAAATTGCATTCTGAATTTCCCAAGATTCCTTTATTCCCTGGGGGGTTTGCATTTTTGCCATGTGTTGTCTGGGTCAGTATACCTTACCTTCTGTTAGGGAAGGACATGCTGGCCGGTAAATAGTTGCAGGCCATTTGTGCAATCTGAACCAACCTTGTAAGCGTAGGGAGGAGAAGCACTCCTCTAAATCAGAGTGAAAGCATTCAATTATAAGGTCTGTTTCTGAGGCTGTGGCTCCTGCTGACTTCCTAAGGGGAAGACCCTCCTTTTTATAAAGAGTTTTTTTCCTCCCTCCCTTTAACCCGCTGGCAGCAGGGGTTGGGTTTCGTGCTGTCAGAAAGTCCCCTCTCGGCAGTGGATGTGCTGGGGATACTGAAGTGATTAATGACCCTAGTTAAGGGCCCGTTACCAAGGGAGACTTCAATTCATCTCACTTCACTGGAGCATTATATGCCATGTGTTGTCACTGGTGAAGATACGGTCTTCTGCAATTAGGGTAGGTAAATTCTGTCTTTCAGCATACAGGTGAGGCGTCCTCCTTTAGCTTTCTCCAGAGGACAGGGTTGTGAAATTCCCTCAGCTATGCCGTCTGAGAAATAACCCCCCTAGATCTTGTTCTGCTCGTGTGCATGGCTTTCTGGGGGAAGCAAGGGTTGCATTACTTTGTGTTTAGGATTTTGGGGTGCAAGGTGAAGGTTTAGGCCGTTGCTGTGGATGACTGAGGGAGAAAAATAGGAAGAGTTGTTACCCAGCCTTTCTGTCTCGGTTTGCATTCTGTCCATTGGCATCTCTGTGTTACGGTTTTCCATGTGTGCTGTCTGCCTACAGTTAATTGAAATAAATAAATAAATAAAAACAGCAGCGTTTCAGCTACTTCTTTTGTAGGAGGAAAATGGACTTCCCTGACTACCAAAGATCATTCCCTGAGCAGTTTCTTTGCTATCTCCGAACTTGCAACTGCAGGAAATGCAAACTCGAATGGGGAGAGAAAATGAAGTTCAGCGTGAGGTCCGCTGTGTCTGCTGGTGGAAGGGCAGCGCTGTCCTGCCAGCGAGGTCCAGCTGCCACCACCTTCCATGCCTGCCTTCAGGGGCTGCGCAGCGCCTGCATCCAGCCTGAGAATGTGCCAGAGGAGCAGGCAGGAGAGGACATTTGTAGGCCATCTGTGTCTCCTGGATGGGTGTAGGTCACTTCTGTCTTCCTGACTGGTCCAGGGACCCATGAGGTGGCAATACAGTGCAGGAAGGAAATGGCAAAAGCCAGTTTGCTTGTGGCAGACAGGGTGAGTAGCCTGTGGGCTGTTGTTCCTCAGCCCTGTGCCCAGGCATCGCTGCCTTCTGCTCGCGGGGGGATGGGGAGAAGCTCACATATATGTTCTGGGTTAGGCAGAAGATGGGTCAATAACTCTACCAAGGTAACTTTTCCAGCAGTTGTACGGTTCTGCTGTGGTGCAGGTGAAGAATTAACAAATTTCTGAACCAGAGCGTAGAGGTAACAAGAATTCAGTCCTGTTTCTGCAGAGCTTACAGCATCACTGGTCTATTCAAGGTTGTTACTGGCTTGGTGAGGACTTTGTGCATCAGGTTATCATATGATCTAAGGTGCATTTGTCAGGATGGCTAGTGGGTTGCATGGCTTCCTGATGGCATTGCTTGTTGTCACACAGTAGACTTGAGTCACGTCCTCCCGTCACACCGCATCCCAGTCCTGGTCACTTTTAGGTTTCTGCCCCTTGTAGTTCAACTAGCAACATGAGCTCCACCTCAAGAAAACCAATTTATGGTCTGTTTTATTTGAGATATTGCCTAAAGTTGCTTTTGAAAATGGTTGTTAGTCACCTCTGTCACTTCAACGCTTTTCAAAATTGTATTTCCTGTCCAATTTCTCACTTTGTCAGACAGCAGTAATTAAGGTTTAGTGTGCAGAATTTAAGCCAGAGAGGACTTGCTGTGCAAAAGATGTATGTGGGCACTGGGGAGTAAATTTAGCAGCCTTCTAGTTGTAAATATTTTATGACTTTATCTGTGAGATTATGACCATGATACACAATGGGAGTTGAAGATGTGACTGAAGATGAAAATGTGGCTGGCTGCCGAGGGTGTTTGTGCGCTGAAATGCAGGGGTAGCTCTATTGGCTGTCTGCCCACTGGGTTAATTGGTATTACCAAACCCCTAAACCTGGGAAATGAAGGGAAAGTTGTACTAGTTCAGTAGTTAAGGTGAGAAGATTCTCTCCAGAAAGACCTGGCACTGGTCCTAGCATAGCTTTTTCCTGTCTCTCCCTTTTCTAAGTCTTAGGTCTTCCAAGGAGGAAAAGGTGCCTTGGTTTGCAAGATGCAGAATGCAGGAAGGCGGGATCACTGGGGTTGCAGCGGCTTTGGTGAATGTATTGAAGCCTGAAGATGAGCAGACGCAGCCAACCCTGCCTTGCCTGGCCTGTTGGCTGTTGTTCATTGTGTGTGTGTGTGATGTCAGGAGCAGATCCAAGTGAACAGTGATTAAGAAATAACTCTCTGAAAGTAGTTTTTCTGAAAATTTTCCTGCTCTGAAAATGAGACAAGGAACAGATGCAGAAATTATCCTCCAGACCTGGGCTGACACAGGGCATCGATGCTTTAAGTTCTTCCGATCCAAGTGCTTGGTCTGTCTTACGGCACAGGAGAGGTATCGTTGCTCACCAAAGCCTGTGCTGTGTTTGGGGTGCAAATTCTCTGCTGGGTAACTCTGACGTTATTTAGAGAGCTGGATTAAAGAGAAGGATTATGTATCTGGATTTCAGTATGCTTATATTTGGAGCTTTAGTTTGGATGAATCGCTAATTAAAGCCAAAGGCTGAAAGCACTCCTTCAGTAGGGTATTACACTGTTAATTCTGTTACTTGTTCAGTCGCATGAGAGAAATGATAGATTGAGCTACCAGATAGTTTATACTTATGGCATATGGGTTGTTTGTTTTTTGCAGCTGAGCAGAGTGACAGCTCTGGGCTTGCCGCCGTGCTGAGTGTTACAGATTGCATTTACAATTCCTCCATCATTCCCTATTTGCATGGACATTTTAGTGCCTCTGGACCTTTGCACAATTATCTCCCAGCATTATTAATCAAGTCCCAAAACATTTACGTGTCCAATCAAGTTAATTGAAAGAGATAGGTTTTATTAAAAAGAAGTCCTAGTGAGGCCTGTAGCCTATATAATAAGGTCGTTCTGTAAAGTCTGTACATCTTATGCGAAAGAAAAACTTCTTATGTGTGATACAAAGCAACTAGAAGAAAAATAGCTGCTACAACTGAGATCTTGCTGTGTTTGGCTAACCTGTGGCTTTACAGCAAATAGCCAGGAATGCCTTCACTAGTTTAATTTTCCCCTAATTTAAAGCATAAGTTCTGTGTATAGTATAAAGTTACGTAATACCATCCATAGGGCATGTTTCTAACAGTTTTCAGCATCTTCACTGTTAATTTATACAGTTTTTCTTCAACATGAATGGGTAGTTGTGGTAGCTGCATTAATGAAACATAACATCTATCTCAGTGAGTCAGTGAAAGCCAGTAAATTTATTCACCACAGATTTGCTAGTTGAAGTGTAGGTAAGAGGGCTCCAGCTAGGGCTGGGTTTGGTTCAGAGTGGTAGCGTGGCTGTGAAACCAGCCCCCTCATTGTCCCCACTGATGGTGTGCTGATTCAATTCACAGCTCTGTTTTGCTGTGCACAAACTGCCCCAGGCAATGAATCCCAACCTCTAATGGAGATAAAAGGTCTGGAACAGCGATAAGTTTTGAACCACAGGCGTGGTGGGCATGTTTGGTTGAGGGGAGCAGATTAAGTCTAGTCCCCAGTGAATGCCTGAAATACATGTAGTGTAGATGTAGACGCCTCCGTACCAGATTGAATCTAATGATTTACTTCTGCTGTGTGAAATTACTTGCTAATGTAGATATAGCAGTGAGACTACAACAAAGAAACTGTTTGTAATTGGTGGCTGTGGATGTAGTAACTAAACTGTTGTCACCTGAAGTTTCCCAGCACATCTGCAGTTGTGTATTGGACTGAACTGGTGAGTCGTGCGCTCCTCACACGCTGTGCCTGTGTATCTCATTGCCTTTCTTCAAGTCTTAGCAAAGATACCACAAGACCAAAACTGGACAAAACAATGTGTTCAATATACGTTACTGTGGGAGTCAAGATCAGTGTGTTGGCAAATGTAAAGGATGAGACTTGCTTCACCCCCACCTCAGCACCAGCAGCTGCTGCCTTCACATCTGCAAGTGCTTGTCTTGCCTGTAGAATGACAATGACAATTGTCCCCGTTACGGTTTGTTTTCGCCAATATTTTAAAGAAAATGAGGTTGTAGATATATTGAGGACCTAAATTAGCAGAGACTGAGGAAATGCAGCAGCTGGGAGACTTAACCTCACCTAGTTGGGGTAGGCATCGATTTGATGAGGTTTCAGTGGTAGGAAAATCTGAGTCTGAAGGTTCCCCTGAACCTGCTTTTTGCAGCCCTTGCTGTTCTGATGCCGTATCAGATGGTAACGCCCACTGCCTTAGAAGAAAGAGGCCTGTCTTAACCTCTCAGACAACACACATTTTCTTGTATTTACTACATCCTTCAAAATATGTCACAAACTAATTTTCAGTCTTCAGGGGTTGTACTTGCTTGTCTGTATGTGTTTAAGTGGTGATGCCTTCCAGTAATGGCTGGAAGACCAACTGATTGTTGCAGTTCTTGTAGCAGTTCCCTTAGGTCAGCTGTGTGACACTGCTGCTTTCGGACAATGTTCAGGGCCAGGATTTTAGTCCTGACTGCTATATGTGCCTGCTCACACACAGTAGTAACCATGGGTTTTGTTTATAATTCTGTGCAGTTACAGTATCTTGCAGGTGACCGAGGAGGGTTTGATAGAACCAGCTTGTTAATGCAATGCCAGCGGTCAGCACTCCTTTGCTGAACAGCTTCTTGCTTGTCTGTGTCCCAAGGAACCTTCAGCTTTAATGTGTTGACTGTAGTCATAGATGGGCTTGGTTTTTTTGCCACAGCCTAGCTTGGAGACAGTTGTGTGAAAGACAGAGAGTAAAGGAGAGAAAATGTGTATTGCTGGTGTAGACTTGTTTTTATATTCTACCAAGGAGACGCTGAGCAGACTATAACCAGACCATGTTGTGTTGTAAAGGTACTGTAAGGTACATAAAAAGATGCGAAGCACCAACGTGGAAAACATCCGTACCTCTTTATACACTGTCTTGCATTACTAATCATAGAGTCATAGAATGGTTTGGGTTGGAAGGAACCTTAAAGATCCCCTAGTTCCAAGCCCCTGCCGTGGGCAGGGACACCTTCCACTAGACCAGGGTGCTCAAAGCCTGGCCTAATGCCAGAAGGACATAACAAGATGTTTCTAATAATTATTGCTTATGCAGGTTCCTGCTTTTTTGTCTTTAAGTCTGATTAGTTAATTCACTGATTTCACATCCCATTTCTCATCTGTTAATGCCCTGCTGCAGTGACTTGGCTATCCAACAATGCAGAGAAATACTATATCTAGAGGGTTTTTTTCTCATTTTGACTGCTTATTTCTGATCATTCCTTTACCTTTTAAAACTCACGCTCACAAATCTAAATTTTGGACCCAGATGAGCTGGAACTATACCTTAACTAAATTAAAAAAAAAAAAGCAAACCCAAAATCTTTATTAAAGTTAGCCCAATGTTGCTGTGTCAGCATCAATGTGATTAACCTGCTGTACAAATGTGGGTGCTATAAAATGAACTTGCTCCAAGGCTTTGATTTGCATGCTCGATGCTTTCCAAGTGTGGCATTCATAAATCAGTCATTTTTTGTGTGTGTCTGTTCTGGTTAAGTGTTTTTCCTTCATTCTTCCCTCCATCCTGCAGCCCAATGTATATCTCATGGCCATATGAGACCTGCCCAACGCGTAGATTTAGAGATACTGGTTTTATTTCTTAGGTACAAGGGAAGACCTATTGCCCAAGCTTTCTAAATAAATACACAAATTACTAATAGCTTGTGGAAAAAATAATTAAAAAATAAAAGAAAAGGAGAAAGTGACCTGCCAGTGCATTAGCAGGAAATGCAGCATTACAGAAGGCACATGTTGGTGTCCATTGCAGCATGCAGCGTGAACATCTGAGTTCATATAAGCAGAACACCTAGCAGAATACATCTAAGTTCCCTTTTATTTGAAATTTTGTATTTCTTCCAGAGAAGCTGAGCTGCTGCCGTTTCAAACAAACATAGCCCAAAGTCTTTCCCTCCCAGGTCGAACTGTTTTCTAGGGAGTGCCTTGTTTGGGTGCTGTGTTTCTTAGCAGTCCTAGTTGTTTGTGGTGGGGCGTATGGCTGACTCTGCCCAGACATTATCGATGCCAAGTTCATTTAAATTGCATAAAGTTAATTGACTCGTTGTTGTGGAATGGGATTTCATTCTTCCCTTATCAGAGTGCAATGTCCTCATTTGATGATACTGATTAATAGATATTCAATTCCTGCAGATAAACTTTGGAAGCAGAGTGGTGGTATCTTAGCAGTAGAAGAAGTTATTTTGGGAGCATGGAAGGCTGATCTGAAGCAGTAGTGCATTTTGCTATGTTTTACCCATAAGAACAGGCAGTAGCTTCTGACTTAACATCTCTGCTGGAAACTTAACGTTAGTATATCTGTGTAAGATCTGAAGACTTATTCCTTCTTATCTCTCACCTGGAAAACTCAGTTTTGTGACCATTTTATCCCTGCCGTCTCATCGCTCAGTTGTTTAGAGACAACCCACAGTAATACCATCTGCAAATGTTGGAGCAAGAGTATGGGAATACTGTAAAAATTTTTTGATTTAAATACTTGCTGAGTACTATTGAAACTTGACTTGTTTTCACCTCCTGATGTCATCCCATGGAAGACCTCTCTGGGTGACAGTAACCTGGGTTCAGATTGCTCATTATAGATTGTCAGACTGACAAGATGAAGCATAACTATGTTTGATTTAAGTGGGCACAGACAGACCCCGAAATTTAAAGGTGGCTTTAAGAAATTTGAGTTGGGATAGGCCCCCTAACTCCTTAACTACCTAAGGATAGATGTTGAGCTTTGGGAATTGTTGGCATTTGATCCTGAGCCACAAATCTAATTTTCTTCAGGCTCTTCTGAATGGGAGGAGACAGGAAATGTGTCACGTGGTACACAACTGATGAAGTAGTTGATGATATTTTAATATGTGGAATTTATTTTCAGCTCTAAGTATGGATTATGTATAATGCATATTTAAACCATTTCTGTCTGAATTCCCTCTGCAGCTGACAAGGTGCATAATTAAAAAGAGAAGCTGGCTACGGCCAACTAGACCTGGCTGATGCCATGTAGTTGGCTTGTGAAGAGAAAATTACATTAAGGAACGATGGGTGTTAGATCTAATGTCAACTGATTAGAGCAAGGGTGGCTAAGTGCAGTGTTTACCAGAGTAAATCAGGAAAAGGTTAAGGAAGGAGAGCAAGGCAAGAGATGAGATAAGAGGTTTGAAAGCCGTTGTGTTCCTCACTTTACATCCTGGGAGATAATCCCAGCAAGTCCATCAAGATGAACGTGATACACGGTACTGAGCAGCTCGTCCTATCAGGGACCAGGCGGGAAATTGGGAGAAAAATACCTGCAAGTGTCACTTCCCATGCACCAGCTAGGGGGAGGGGGGAAGGATGATACTGATGTTGATATTGATACTGATTTGTTATTATTGTTGTTATTATTTCAAAGGACTTCCAATATGATTATTATTATTATTTATTGAAATACTCTCTCATTTACAGCATTGTTTCAGAACAGGCAGGAGAGAAACTAGATGAGGTAGCCTAATCTGGCTTGAAACAGAATAAGCAGAATATTCTTTTTTGGTTTTAGTATTTCACAGAAGTTTTTCTTTGCCTTTGCTGCTTTTGCTACCTTAATTTTTCACAACAAATGTCACACCACAGGATCTGCAACTCTGCATATCAATACAGAAAGCACTGCATGGGAAATAGTCAAGTAGGGCCAATATATATTACACCAAAGGTACGGATTTGCTTTGGTTTGGTTTTTTTTTGTTGGTTTTTTTTTTTTTTTGGGGGGGGTTGCTTTTCTAATATTACTCTCTTGTCTCCAGGCAAGACAGCAATTCTCCCTTTGCCTCAGAAACATGTGGTATCACCTCATGTCTTGCTGGCAGGGGATTTAAAACAGCCACTATAATTTACATGATAATTGTGTCATATTTTTTACTTCACGTACAAGTTCTTCCTCATTTAAGATCGTTCTGTCCTTTAGCAAATAGCGCACTTACCTTTGGCTCTGCAGGGAGCTCTTGGCAATCTCAAGTCAGGAATATAATGGAAAAATGGCTCACCTGATGATTTCAAGGGGATTACAGATTTAGGGAAAATAATCTGGTGGATGGGGAAGGGAGGAGGGTTCCACCAGGCACTAGTGGAGCAAGACAGATACTGAGCTCTGTCATCGCTGGCTTGCCCGTCTTTTAGCGCAGCTTTTTCTTGCTGTGCTGCAGAGGGTGAGAGGGGAAGCAGCTGGAGGGACGTGTGGGATGCGGGTGGTGCCCATGCAGTGAAGATGCTCATGCAAAACCATGTTTCTTCCCTGGGCTCAACAGGCTGCAAGCAGTTCTTATACCACAAGTCCATCATGCTCTGTTTTATTGTCAGGCTAAGGGGAGCATTGCATACTTGGCCTGAATGACATTTTCTCCAAGTCCAGACCTGAGAACGTGCAGGAATGACAACTGTGCTGTGTTTATGCCGCATAAATGCAACTTTGCTAAGAGCTGCAGCGCTTGTCCTGGTTGCAGAGGAGATCGATCATTCTGGCCTTTGCACAGCTCCGCTCTTCGCCATTCGGCTTGTCCTGTTTGAAATACAAATGATAGAAATTAGTATATTAGCAGGAGACTGCAGGGTGTAATTGTATGTTGACTGAAACGTTTCTGATGGATGGACCTGGTGAGATGACATCTCTTATTTATGGAGAGGAGAGCACAGGTAGTTGATAGATTTGACAAGAGCACAGTGGCAAAACAAAATAACACTCAGGCAGAATGAGAATGTATTTCCTAATGGCCTCCCTCGCAGCTGTATACACTGATTTAATCTCTCCAAAGCACTCCGTTGTTTATGAGGCCTGTGGGTACAATTTTATGCCTGACTGAAGAGGTTGCTAATAGCTGCCATATTTGTGTTTAAGGACCTGCGAAGGATTACACTAAGTATTTTAAAGCAATGAGCCATAATAAAGTAATAATATATTGAAAATAATAAACAGCTTTTTATTCAATAATTGGCTGCAAAACTGGTGAACTTTAAATGACAAAACTACTAATTATAAATGCAATTGCTAATCATATATTCATCGGGGAATGCAAATTAAAACCATGGCATAAAGTCTCTATATGTGCCAGAGGCAACAAGTCACGGAGCAGGATGGTAACCTCCCTTGAAAAAAACCCAGAAACCCACAAAAAACCCATAAGGGAAAACAAAATACTCCTGTAGGAACAAGTTGTGGTGATTACTCAAGATTGCTTTGTCAGGGATAAAGCTGCTGCATGAGCGGGGAAGTGTCAGTTCTTCTCAGTGCCAAGGTGTGGTGTCCCATGGTGGGACATTTTGTGTCTCAGAATGAAATAGTCTCCAACCCATAATAAGTACTATGCTGGAGGTCTCCTTTTCCTGTTTTTGAAGAGTGATATTCTCTCATCCCAGTAAGCTTATTCTCTACCTTCTCTAGGAACCGCAGTTCTTGTGGTTCCCATCCCTCAAAGCACAGCACCGCGGTCAAGGTTCCCTCTCTTCTGGAATATCCTCTTCAATAGAGCAGGTCCGGGAGAGGTGATCTGAATAGATGATAAGAGGAGGAGGTTCTTGAAAGCCTCAGTGATGAGTCATTTTGTGTTTTTCTTACCAAAATCTGTGTGACTGGAGCTTGCCAGGGTACCAACATCTAGACCGTAGAGTCGCTGCCTCCTTCCCGCCGCAGCACAGGGCAAGGCTGCAGGTTAGAAGGTGCTGTAGGAAGCCGCTTTATAGAGGGACAGTTTCTGTGTGTGAACATGTATCCTGGTTACTGAATCGAGCGTAGCTCCGTGCTGACAGAAACACCCCCCGCCCCGAAGAGTAGGTACAGAAGCTGTAAGAGAGGTTGTCCCAGCGGAGAGCCTCTGCTGAAGGGTACAGAGTGTTCCTGGAGCTGAGGCAGCCAGCTGAAATAAATATTTCACACAGCCTTTTGATAAAATAAACTTAGTCTGAACCTACCCCTCAGTACTGAAGTGTCATTTGAGTTTCACAGGTCAGGAAGTGGCTTTAAGGTCTGTGAACAAAGAAGTTATGAAGATGCTGAGAATAAGCCATCGTCAGCATCCATGTGTTCAAGGGCAGAAGCCTTTCTCAGGCCCAAAGCTACCATCTCTGTGTCTGTGCCACCTGCCCATCCCCAGCTTGATAACAGACAGTGGCTGATTGCAGCTCACTGTTCTGCACAAAGCAAGCTTGTTGGCCCAAATTAAACCATTCGGGGAAAATGCTGCTAAAGCTGCGTATGGTCATTTCCCTGCAGCCACAGCAGCTGCTGCTGGTTGCATGGCTTTGGTGCAGAGGTCTCCCCGTGATTCTAGATGATGTTAGAAAGAGACAGAGCAAACTCTGCTGCTGTTACTCCTTGAAGGCTGTGCTGCCTCAGTTGCACCTGAAATCCCTGTCAGATTCTCTGTGGGACTTGCACAGCTGAAGGTGTTACAGGGTTACGCGTCTGGTCTGGCAGGATGAAAAATGTGGAGGCACGTCTGGATCTGAGTCTCCACTAGTAATATTTGTCTCTGGCTTCCAGCAGGAGCTGTATACGTGGCTGCACAGGCATATTTCCCTTTCTTGATGAATATATAAAATATATATGTCTATTAATTTGCTCTTAGGAGCCTTCAGGTTTCCATTAATGACTCGTGTCCCTCAAGGGCCTTGCAATACCAAGTTTAAATAGAGATGCCAGCGTAATAACCTAAGGGACAAGCAGCACGTCATGTGGTTAATGCCCTCCAGGAAAACATGTGGAGGGGTGGTGACAGTCCAAATGTCTTGGCAGGTCACTGAGTCAGAAGGGGCTCTTCCTGAAGCCTCAAGTGCAGCTTCTCCCAGTGCAGCTACCTGTAATGACAGCATCAGCAAGCTTTTGGTATTACGAGCTGTGAGTATTGAACCCCCTTGAAAAATGGAATAGTTACTTAGACACTTGCATATAAATTTTAGGTCCTTACCTTAAATATCCACATTAGAAATCCTTCACAGGAAAACCACATTTTCTAGGCAAGACACGTTGGACATGATAATTTTTATTCCACTTCCTATGGGATTCTATGTTGATGTTATTTTCTTATTTCCCTGGCATCAACAAACTGGGTTATGTATGTCTTTGTAGCTAAAAAGGCAGTGACCAGTTGAACAGCTTCTTTACAGGTTTGTTGCTAACCCCGTCTAGTTTAAATGTCACTACTGAGGTTGGACAACCACCTAGAACACGTGCAGTTAGAGGTTCAGCATGATGCAGAAGTTACTGCGTGAGCTTTCGGCACAATTTAATGCAGGAGATTATATGAGATGATGGCAGAAATCTGTCTTGAAGATATTTCCATTGTGTCCCCTGTGTATCTACACTAGATGGGTGACAGCAGGACTGTGTGGTGCGGAGGCTGCTTGGTCATCCTGGTCCTCGTCAGAGGGAGGGAAGGAGCCAGATGGGGCTGCCAAGGCTGGCAGCCAGCAAGCCAGGTTAAGAGTTCTAGAAAGTTTTATTTTCCAGTGACCACAGGAGGAACCAAATTTCTTTTTATTTTTCAGCATTACATTTTAGCCTTCAGAGAACCAGAGCAGGAACACTTGACTTTTAGCATAGCTCCACTACACCGAACTGCTGGAGAAGAATTTTCAGACCAAAAAAAGCAAGTGAATACAAAGAAACAATAAATCTATGAACGTTGTAGCTCATTCAAAGACAATTTATGGACAGTGAAGGGGCTGAAGTCATTGGATAAATTATTATCACTGAAATTATTCAGCTTTGTTTAAATTATGGAAGATGTTACCAGGTTGTTGTCTCAAGTCATCTCACTACTTTATATGCAGTGGTCTTCTGAGCCCTTCTGAGATCTCTAACATCAATCTAAACTGTTGACTGAATCTTTGTTAACATTTTCAGTCTTCCCACAAAAACATCCTTTTACCAGGCCTGTCAAGGTATCAGCATGAATTTTAGTGGCCCTGGCTCAGCTGGAGGAGCAGGTCTCCAAGCAGGGGCAAGCTCCTCAGGGAAGAGGCTGGGCTTTCCTGGGTGCTGGTTTGAGGCTGAGGAGTGGTTCCCTTCGGGGGTACAGCAGTTATCAGTCTTTCCTCTCATTGGTGTTGATTGTAGGTGCCTCTCCTTCAGCCTGGCACAGGAACACCCTGCACACATGTAAAATTGCTGTGGATGCAGTCAGGGAGATGTGTTTCTGGGGTGCCCTTGGTCAAAATGCTCAGTTGGGGCAGGGGATGGGTGAGGATGGGGCTGGTTGATGGATGTACATCTCTTCCAGGCTCTGCATAGGAGCAAGACCAGGGATTATTCTTGTTCTCCAAGAAGAAAACATTGCTCAGTCTGTGCTGCCAAATAAAAGGTGAGGTTTCTCTGGATTCCCAGCTAGTCAAAGATGTTTGAGAGGACTCCAATGTTTCCTTAAAAAATAACCAAACACACTGAGTTACAAAGAAGAAACACACCTGTTTCCCTGACCACCAAGGCAATTACAGCTCAGGGGATCATTTGTTGGTTGAGGTGGTAATGGTGAATAGTTTGGATAAGGAGATACAGGTGGCAACAATCATGCATCATTTGCGAGCAAAGCCGCCGACCCATGTGCATGTAATAACCATCAGACAGACCTGCTGGCTTACTGTGGGGGCTCAAAATCAAGTCCTTGGCCACACCTGTGTGGCCCCCAGCCCTTCTGGGGGAGCTCAGTTGGGAGCAGGGGCTTGTTGGATGAGGAAGGGCTTTCCCAGCTCCCACTGTAGATGCTAGCTGTGAGTAGCTTGCTTTGGGATAAGTGAGGTGGAAGGAAAAAGGAGCTGCTATGAAATACTTGGAGTGGCAAATGTTTTGGGTGCTGAGAGCAAGTCTGCAATGTAAAAAGGTACTTTTTTTTTTTTAAATTATGTACTTTCTTGGGCTATAGTTATATAGAAATGTGTATGTCCTGGAAAAGAAGGGCAGGTGTGTAATTCTGTTGATCTGGGGGAATTGTGGAAGTTTATTGCATGTAGATTTGTATGAATTAGCTCTGTGACAAAGGTATTTACATAAGCAGCAGTTCAGCTACCTTTTGGATTGTACCACTTAAATTAGTGAAACTTGAATAATTTCCCCAGCCCTGCAGCTTCGGCCAGGACTGGTGGTGAATGGGAGTAACTTCTTTGTGCTGTAATGCACCAAGGTGCAGAGATACACATAGCTACGGTGGTGGGGAGAGCTGAGAGTTGAGGGTCAAAGTCCTGACGTTAAGGATTAAAGTTGCTTTGTCTTTGCATTTTTTTAGTCTATACGGCTGTGCTTTTCTCCAGGTTTCAGATTATTCTGTGTTTTGTACGCCTTAAGTCTCACGTCGTGTGTTTCCTAAGGAGAATGTGTGTTCATCGTGTCATTGGCCTTGGGAGGATCAGCGTGGGGGATTTCTCTCCAGACTACTGTTCTTTTGGTGCTGCTTTTGCTTTGTATTACCTCCCTGTGGTGGCTTGGTGTTGCTAAGAAAATAGATATGGGTGTCACCAAACCGTTCTTCAGCTCCTCAGCTGTGCCATTTAATTTTGCTGCAGTTGTTTTAGTGATACATTAACAAATTTACAGACAAAGGTGGGGGGAGTGTCACAGAAAAGATGGGTTTAATAACCACTTGTAGAGAAAACAAAAGCCAGTCGAGTGACAGGCCTGGCAATTCCCACCTTCGTTATTGCTGACAGACGGCACAAGAATAAAAACAAGCTGGTTACATGCACTGACACTAATATACAACCAATGGTGATGTCCCGAAGGAAATGTCACCAATTAGCATGAAAGCTGCTGCAGTTATCCACTTAGACAAGATTTGGCCATGGAAAGTACAAGGTTTTAAGATGAACCTATGACTCCTTCTCCCAAATGCTTTCCCATCCAAACACGTGTGGAAATCTGTAAGACAGCTCAAGTGAACTCCTTGGTAGGCTCTTGTTGGTCTGGCGAAGCAGTTTGGAAGCCAGACAGGTGTGCAGCAGTGCTGGTAGTCTCTGGGAATGAGCTAGCACAGTGTTATGGGGAAAACAAATCCGCCTGTGTATAGACACAAGGCGAGAAGTAATGGGATAGCATGGCAAAGTTCAACATCGGAGAAGTCTTTAAAAACAAAGATGGAAATGCTGAGATGCATATTGGAGCGGTGGAGGATAGTGGAGGGGGGGATTTGGGTTCCTTCACTTTGCGTAAACACAGGATTTTGAACAGTTTAAGTTGGACAGGAAAAAATGAAAGGGGGGAAAATGCCACACCATCTGTAAAAACTGCCACGACAATTTATGCTGCATTAAAAACCTTTCCCTGAAGCTGTGCTTTAATAAGGTTCCTAGTCAGAAGTCAAACTCTGCCTGGTAATTCATTCTAAACTCTCATAATACATTTATTAGTGTGGAAACGGCCAGAAGTGAAGTGACCGTATTTGAGGTCCATATTAAAAATCAGCAAAATCTAATGTCGTTCCGAGTTAAAAATGAAGGATAACAAGTGCTGTAACGCCAAGTGAGTGCTATCTTTTGCATTAACAGGCGGCTAAATGAACATTGTTTGAAATAGCATTTTATTAGGTTTCCTTAAAGTGGATACTCAATATGATTTTTTTAAAAAATCTCAGATGAAGTTATTGAAATGAGAATTGTTCCATTAAAAAGGAATTTCTTGAAAGACAGGGATACGCTTTATCATATTATAGCTCTTGCATCGTATTAAATGCTACTTAATGTGTTTTATTGAAATCCATGCTTCTTACTTAGCGTTCTTTTCCAACAATACAAAAGCTTATGATTCACAACCTCTTACATAACACATACAATAATGAATTTCTGCATATTTTATTGCTTTGTATTATTCCAAAAGCCATTAGTCTATTTCTCTTTATCATCAGTTATGGCAAAAATGTTACCATTTTTCTCTTAATTTCATTGCTCCAGCCAAGTTTGGGACTTTCAGAACTAATTTCTTTAGCTACCTGTTGGACTTATGAAACCTGGCTCTTATTTTCTTCTTTTTCTGTTGGAAATTGTATCCAGCTATTTTTATCTGAATACAGGAGAATAAATTCTGCTTTGCGGTACTCGCATCTTCTTTTGTTCAAGTAGATTAGAGTTGTGTGTATGAATCTCAGGCCCTAATTATGTTTCTAATAATAGAAATTTCTTGCTATAAATACATGACTTGTTGAAATGATTCCTGTATGTTTAAGCTGCAGATGTGACTTCTGCATATTCATTAACCTCCCTGTTCTCCCCTTGAGGTGTGGGAATGCTTGGTGGTGGGCCTGCGGGGGGACGCGGGGCAAGAGGGGATGTGCCACCGCGCTCGGGGGGGTGAAGCCAAACCAGCAAACGGGGAGCAGGTGGCAGTGGCTTTGGGCTGCTCTTGCGCCCTGCCTGGCGCGGGCCAGCTTGCGGTGGAGCAGACCCCGCTGGAACCTCTGTCTGGAGGGAACTGGGGCCATCTCCTCTGAGGCGGTTTTGGCTCTGCCTAGGGCTTCACGCTTCAGCTTTCCTCAGGCGTCCCTTGGCTTGGACGGGTTTATTTGCTCAGCAGGAGGGAGAGAAGACACACGTTTCAACCGATTATTCAATTTGCTCTGAATCATCTAAAGCCATACAGGCTAGATGTTTGTCTGGTTTGTAATTAATTTTTTTGAAAACTGACAAGTTTCCCAAGGTTCCGTGTGGTTCATGGGCACGTACAGGGGGGTTTGTGTTGGAGCACGTGTTGGAGCCTGCTGGTGGTGCCGAGAGCATGGTTTTGCCAAGGATCACTGCCTGCTCCGGTCCAAGCGGTGGTTTGCATATGAGTGGGAAAATTACCTATTGTACACATTGTGAACTGCACTCCTGACAAGGCTGCCTCCTCATACTATTTTTACACGTTTTCTTTTTTTACCTCAGCAGCTTTATTTACTATCGAAACAGGACATTAAGGAGTACATAAAAAGACCATTCTTATACATCAGAACGGATGGCAAAAACCTAATTTCCACTGTGCAGAAGCAAAGGTGTGGACTGTAGACCACTTAGTTCCACAGACCAGATTAAAATGGGATTTAAGTGATGCACAGATTCCGCATTGTCCTAGCTCCAAGGGGTCTGTGTCACCCATGGGGACAACCATGCTTTCACTATGAGCACAGGCCTTAATGGTGTGGGTTTGATTAACCAATCACTTGAATACGATACAGCAGAATGATCTCTCATTTTACCATGGCAGTTATTGATTTATATACCCAGAGTGACAGAAAGTGTTTTTATTTTTATGTCTGGCAACAGGTTGTTGCCACAGCAACATCAGTGTTGGGCACCATTTGGGACCCACCCTCATCCCACAGTGAAACCCAGTAGATTCTGAAACTCTTTAGAAATTACTACAGTAATAATTTTTTTAAGGTCAGTTTTACTTCTTGGCCCCTTTTCTGGAGGGGAATAATTTATGTTCTAGGAAGGTAACGCATGAATCTACTGCATCTTCTTTCAGCCACTGTCTATTTTGGGCAAAGTCCAACGTTCCCTACAAAAAGAGCTGGAAAAGCTTCGGTTTTGCTCTTTGATGTTTTTTCTCCTCCTTCCCTCCTACTGTCTTTGAGGGGAGGGGGAACAGGGTGGGGGACACACCACCAAAACCAAGCTCCCCCTCAACGATTCCTTCAATTGCATACTTGCTAAATTATTTTTAACATTCGCAGCCTGTTTCTACTATGCGTGACACCAGTAATAGAGTTTGCAAAGTCAAGCTCTTGTTTTTGCAGGGTGCCTGGGCAGGGCACGTGTAACATCCCTGTTTGCTGGGTGGAACTTTGATACTTGGCAGCCTTGCTGGCTGATTGCCCTTGTTTCATGGGGAGTCTCCCCAAAGCCAGAGGGGAGGGGATAGGCTTATCCATAAGGCTCCAGCAACGTTCCTAACCTCTTCACTTGCTCCTGTCTTTGCTGCTGAATTTCCAGGTCATACTCTGGTTTATAGCAACCATGGCTTGTGCTGTGGCTGAGGGTGGGTTGTGTTTTCTGAATACTTAGACTGCTGCTGCAGAGTACCTGTGCCCCAGCTCTGAGGCTTGCTCTGCTGAGTGCTGACCTGCTGCCATCTCTGTTGTTACAGGAATGCGTGTTTGGACTTAAATATTTTGGCGTAGTCCAAAGAGTATAATGCCATTTTTCTTGGGCAGAGGGAGGGATAGCTGAACGGCTTACCTGAAGAACAACCTTCTGTGGTAGCAACTGTAACTTCGATCACGTACATTCTTTCAACCAGCACTGGGGTGTATATGGCTCCCCTCTAGATCCTCACAACCAGGGTTTGTTAATAAAGATGCTTTCTGCCTAAAAGAATGATTGTCTCATTCCCAGCAGCTGTTTTCTACTCCTGCTTCTGCCAGCTGCTGGTTGTGGTGTCTCTGTCCTTGGAGATACTCAAAACCCAGCTGGACCCAGCCCTGAGCAGGGAGGATCTCCAGATCTCTCAACCAGCCTTAGCAATGTGAGGAAACAGACCCAAACCAAGCTGTAGTGGGGCTGCCAGCACTCCAGCTCCATTTGGGGGTTGCCTTAGGGCAAGTACTTGTAGCTTGGGCAGCTGGAGCAGCCTCCTGCCATCCCGGGGTGCCCCATAAAGGCTGCTCTGCACCCTGCCTGCCTTGCTGGGATGGACAAACAAGCATTGTGATTGTTTCTTCACTGGAGTGTCAAAACCAGCAAAAAAATACCCGCACTGCTGCACCTACTTTTAGCATTGACTGGCTGGAATTACTTACATTAGTGGATGAGCAGGTATTTAAACAATCTCTTCTTCTTTTCTATTTTTCCCCTCATCTTGCAAGGTTTAAATATAATTAAAAGGAGATTGACTGACTGAAAATCAGGTTTGGTGTATCTGTGGGTGACCCAGCAAACCACATCTTTTTAATTTCATGCATCAATGAAATGATACGTCATGCTTTGTACAGTGCGACAGCTTGCTACATTGCATAACTCAACATGCTGATGCAACCAGGCATGCAAAATGAACCTGATCGTCAAACCCAGGAAATTCAAGACAACAAGCAGCTTCCTCTGCAGCTTGCATTGTTCAACAAATGTTGTTATTCCCCATCTTCCCTCTTATTCCTCTTCTATAAAAATGATGAGAATGGAGTATTTTGAAAGATATGATTGGGAAACAGTTATAAAATATAAATAACTCTAGACTGGATAGGGGTTGAACTGACACGGTTTCTCTGTCAGGGGCTGCTCAAAAGGATGGGCATCTCTTTGGCTTTTGGGTTAGCTTGGGAAGCAGTGACTTGCTGTGCTTGCTTTTTTTTTTTTTTTTTAAGCAGTTGTAAGAGGCTGTGTTTCCTGCATCTCCTTACATCTCATTTACCAGCTCTTGGGACTAGTCCAGGGCTGTAGAGAGGCTGAGAGTTTGACAAACCTCATAAATGTGCCTTTTTCCATTTCCACACTATGCAGCCATGTAAGCACCAACTGCCTCCTGGCCTTTGTGGCTAACCTCTTTTTGGAGTGACATAGAAAGGGACGTTGCTGTGGTTTTCTGTGCCTCTGCAGTCCTGTAAAGCATTCATCTCATCTGCTTCCATCCCAGGGAAGGGAGCAGCGGTATTGCTCAGCAGATGCAGGGCTGCTTTGTGGGACCCTCTGGAGCCACCCCTGAAGGCCACCAGCAACACGTGCTTGGTCTTGCTGTGCCCCAAGTGGGACATAATCATGAACTGCAGGGGGAATAAAAGGCTGATGCTGGGCATGAATATCTTCAGAGTCAAAGGCCATGGCATGCCACGTGTAAGCTTGAGCATCCAGTGCTTTGCTCGGGGCAAAATTTCCGCTTAATATCTGACATCTGTCAGCAGCTCCTTGCATGTTCCTGGGTGCAGTAAGACAGAGATTCTTCAGGCATTTCTCACATGGTTGCAACAACGGGAAGCCCTGAGAAACTGCTCTTGATGACCACACCTGAAAGTATGGAAAACGGGATTTTCTGTGCAACCTTGCCTGTCTTACCTGTGCTTATTACCATAGCACCTGAGAGCAGCTCAGGAAAGTCCCCGGCCACAGTAACACGTGGCACGTGCTTACCTGAACAGTTCCCGTCAAAACAAAACGGCGCTTTGTGGCCTAAATAAGGATCAGGCTCAGTGTTGGGATTATGGCGGTGACTGGGATAGCTTTTGGGAATGTGATAGTGACATAGTTGTTTATCTACACGTCCAAGCAACCCGACTGTGGGTTTGGATGTCTCTGGGTGACCAGAGTGATGTCCAGATGTTGCTGTTGTGGCTGGAAGAAAGTCCCTTTAGAGCAGGGGCTGCCGTCTGTTTACATAGCACCCGCTGCAATGCAGTTCAGCTCCTCCAGCTATCCCTCTGATTTTCGTGTATATTAAAAGAGGGGGAAACGAACTGCCTGAAATCTATTTCTCACCTTAATCCCCGTATCAGCAAATGGACTCCTAAAATAACAAGTATTAGTATGTCTTGGGGAGGTAGAAGAGGGCCATGACAGTTTGGAGTCCTTAGATATTGTTCTTGCTTGAGTTGCTTTGCATTTTCTCAAAGTGTACAGTGCCCTCTGGCACAACGTACATCCACACTGCATCGCTAAGTGCTGAAACTTCACATCTTAATTCTATGTGAGTGGTTTTCTCTCGAGGCTGCGATGCCTCTGTGGAGAAGGAGCCTGATAGCGGCACTAAGAAGGTTACGCATTATGCAGAGAAATGTTGATGGTGTATTAAAAAAAATCTTCACTAATATCTTTTTATTTTTGTTTTTGTCTTGTACAGTCATATTTGAAGTACATCCACTTTGAGGTTCAGTGAGGAAAAGCTTGTTTATTTGAAGCTGATGGAGATAGTTGAATGGAGGATAACTGGGATGTAGGGCTCTGGGATAAATTACTCCACTTGTGTTTTCTTTTGCTTTTAAACTGGAATGCACATAAGCCACACAGCAATACTATCATCGCTTTGCACTTTCCTAAGGAAGTGTCTTAATATTCTATAATCCTCTTTGCTACAGAATGGGGACTGAACTAAGATGGAATTATATTTTAATGTAATTCCTCGTGAAACAAAAGGGGACCGTGTTCAGAAGCTGGCTAGATATATGGCAAATGGGAACTAGACAAGCTGTGTAACATCATGACCAGTTTCTATGGCAACAAAAATGTCAGCTATCCTTTTGGCTGATTCTATTAATCTGTGGTAGAGGCACTGATACTGACACATTCGGAATTTATTTAAACAAGAAGGTGAAAAGATAACCTTAGTGCAGCTTATAAACAAGGGGGAAGTTAAGCCACTAACATAATGCTATCTGACATGTATATAACGGTGTAACAGGCAAGTAAGACATTTCCAAGGCAGCCGCTCTGATTGTGTTGGAAAAGTGATTAAGCCATTTACCAAGAGGAGTTACCCATTATTGTTTGGGTTTTGACAGAATTCCATGTTTGCCTCCAGGGTTGCCACACCCGAAGATGCTGCCCCGTGCTCACCTGTGTGCTGCTGAACCGGTGGCCAGGTAGCACTGAAACCGCCAGGTGGGGTGAAGTCTGGGTACCTGGGACGTCCTAAACTAGTTGCCTGGTTTTTGGGGTCTTCACCCCTCCATGCTTGCTGGCTTCTGTCCTGCCTTTATTCCTGTAGCTAGAGCAAAGCAGCTGCCTGCCTGCGAAGGCTGTAGTACTGTGATTAACATGCATGGGCTGGCCACTGGAAAATGGAAAAAAAGCAGTTGCAAGGAAACAAACTACATTCTCTATTCCTTCTATGTGGGTCAAATATTTTCCTAGGGATACTGGAAAATGATTGCGCTATGCTATTTCCCTTTGGTACTTTATCCTTTATTCTCTTGTTATTGAAATAGCTAAATGTTTTCCTACTTTTCAATGTACCATGACAATACAAACTGTACGGTGATGTCGGAGCACAAAATAAATACGGATGCAGATACTTGTCATTATGATAAAACAACATCTTTTCATCTTTATCTTGGAATTACAGGCTCCTCAGGAAGATGACAGTGTCTTGTTATGGAAAATGAATTTTTGGTAGTAGAAAGATATCTTTTAACTTATTCTTGAATTCTTCCTGTTTGCCAGAGGCATGTAGAAAAATTAGCTTCCTTCCCAATTCTTTTCCTGGTTTTATTAAAATTCATAGTACAAAAAGAGCCATATAAAAGTGCTTGGTGTGTGACTGAGAAAAAGAAGAGCTGGAAAATGCAGAGCTGAATTTATTACAAGAATATTAGCTGGCTGCTGTCTGGATTATGTTGGGGTTTTCTTTTAGTTATTTAAAAAAAAGAGTAAACCCTCAATATCCTTGTCCGTTTCTTTTTAGGCTTGTAACATACTGAAGAGAATTTAATGCAATATGTATTTCTCAATTTCTGATCTAAACCCCCAAAAAACAGTCAAACTCCCAAATAGAGGAATTGTCAAGATTGTAACTACAGTATAGCTCCTGGAAACAGAGCCCATGTGAACTTTTGAACTTTTTCAAATGCAGAAGAGTCTTCTCATTGGGTAAGGAATTCTCAGATTTATTCCGTGCTTCTGTTAAACAAAACCACTTTCCCTACAAGTGTAGATCTGCCTTTTGCATCCCTGTGACTGCCGGCTTTCTTAAGCCGGTTCTGCAAAATTGCACAAATGCATTATGTTTTGAGCTTTTAAGAAGTTAAAAAAATAAGTAGTGATAGTATATGTGATATCCAGCAAAGCTGGTTTCTCCCAGTTTCTAGTCCAAGAACAGCAGTTGAAGACAAGTTTCTTATCAACCTATGCATTTAATAGCATCAATTTATGAAGTTCTGCCTCTAACTCCCATGGGGGTTTGCCAGTGTTTGACACAGCTTTTCTTTCCATCTTTGTATTAAAGTTGCAGGAAAACATAAGTGATGTCACTTGATATTACGGAAGATCCTACCCCCAGGAACCTCGCTAGTCTAGATCATGGGGAAGAACATCACACTTATCCTGAAAACCAGAGACCAACAAAACTTTAAAACTCTTAAATCACTGAAATAAAGGAAGCCCATTCCTTATCCTGTATTGATTGTTACAGCAAACCCAGGCCTTCCTCCCCAAAGAAGGTGAAATCTCCTATCAGGGGAGGAGTGGAATTTCTTCTAATTGTTTTTATTCTTAAGCAGGACTGACATACCATGTGCAACAAACATTAACAACTCTAAATTCAGATGAAAAGTCATGCCGGAGAAAATTGTGAAAAGAATGCAGTCTTTTCTTGTGAGGCCATTGAATTGGAAAACTTGCACACACAAAAAGGCTGACCTTTTGAGGAGTCACAGACATTAACTTTTGATTAAGTACTGTATTTAATTTCACTGAGCATCTAACCTGAGGGCAGGCTCTAGCTTAGTGTACTTTGAAGTCAAATGCCTGGCTGGTCCCATCATGATCAAAACAGGTTGTGAGCCCTTGGTATTAGCAAGGGAAGTACCCCTGGTGCAAAAGCAGTTATATCTTGGTTTAAGTCCTTCCTGTATGATTTTGACAGCATTATTTGGGGTACCTCTTTTAGCGCTGTAAAAATACGGACCCTCATTTATTCTTTTGTAACCTTTTGTTCGATAATGCCAGTTCTGATCTGGCAGGAAAGAGCGAATCTCTTTCGGTCACCCAAGTTGCCGTCGTTGTGCACCAAGGTTGGATTAGCTCTGTGTTAGTGCATTTGGATTTCCTTGTCTGCCTTGCCTTCTGTCCTTCAAAGGCACAAGCACTCATTTTAATGATTATTTTTCAATGCATATTTATATACATACGCACACATATATATGTTATCTATAATAGGTATATATCATATGTTTTATGTTATAATGGCACATTTTAAGTATCAAGTGTTGTGCTTAAAATCCAGGCATTCCTCATCAATAACCTGGTGATGGCCTGCCAGATGCCTGTCTAGCGAGCCAGATGTTGCTAGAGGAGCTTTTCAATAAAGCCTGCCAAAGGACTAGAAATCACGTTGCTGGCTCTTGGCAGGTTTTGATGTGTGTCAGAAGTAGAGCCTCCAGTGTGTGTGTATGCCTCCTCATCGCAAAAGGACTCGTGTTTTCAGGGTCGCATCAGAGCAGGGTAGGGCAGAAGTGGAAGGTGGTCTGAGCTGGTATGGAGGAGCAGAGTGCTGGCCTGATGTTCGTTAGCTAGCTTCACAGCTAATTAAGTGCCTTATTTGACACTTCTAAAAATGATGGATGGACATATGACTTAGGACGTACTTTCACCTCTAAAGGATACAGTCAGAACAGCTTAATTGTAACCTGAAGGGCCTCCTCCTGCTAATAACTAATGTTGGCTCTTCATCTGTTATAAACCAGGTGGTAAACCAGCCAAACCTCTTAGAAAGATGAGACAGGGTGAACTTCATGTTCGCTATTCCTTCTACCTCGCAGCCTTTTCTCCCCTTTGCCAAATCTACTGAGCCTTAAAAATTAAGGTGAAGGACATCTTCATTATGTCAGGCTGGATACCTGTCCCCTGCGATTCTCCTTGGATTGCTGTTGTCCTGAGCGTGTGGTGGCAGTGTTTGCAACAGTTTGGGTTACTCCGACATAGAAAGCTAATGCTTGTTGGCAGAGTGCAGTTGCCCTCCTGTAGGCTTTCAGACCAGCTCAGTTCTAAGAGTGAAAGGTATTTGCTCAAGGGGTTCATAAAAGCGTTTAGCTTAACCAGGGGGCACAGTGGTGACGGTGTGTATGTGCGCAGTTGCTTTATGTGGCTCTGCCAATGCTTTGATTCGCACTAATGTGATGGCGTGCAGCAGTCTATTGCTTCCTTGGAGGAAGAAAATCTGTTTTCTTCTTACTGCCAGAAAGGTCTGATCAGCCTTGGGGTGTAATGCAGGGAAACCCATTAAATTCAGAGCTGCTACATGTTCACTCCAAAATATGCTCCCTGTTGAATTTCCTTCTGCCATAGAAAAGCTAGTCATCCAGGACCAGTCAATAGCATCGTTTCTCCCAAACTCCTGATCTTTCACTGGTGCACAGGAGGAATCATTTAACGATCACAAGACCTACCTCAGCTGCTCTGTGTCAAACCACTGAGCTGAACCATGGGTGAAGAACTGGAGGGTTTTCTTCCCTCTGGACCATGTTGTGGCACGGTAGGAGATTCACCCCGGTCAATCTGTGAATTGAAGTTTTACCTTTGTGTGATACTTAAGAAAGGAAATACTGAAATGTACTGAAGTGAGAGGATACTGCCTTTAATTAGGCTGGACGTGTACTGAATTCGGATTAGAAATGTCTGTTCTGTATTAAATCAGGCAGGATTAGAGCCACTGCTAGTGCAAACTGTTGGGGACGCGGTGGAGTTGGTGCAGACGTGCTGATTCACTCTTCTCTGTGTGGCATTAATGCTGATCCTTGTTACCAGACTAAAAATGTCCAAGACGATGCAAGACTGTGATACTTAACATTTTTAGGCAATTGCTGTTTTTGTCAAAACTGTCTGTAGCTTTTCTTCTTCAGCGCAAGATGGTAAGTAATGAGCTATTGGAATAATGTCTGTTTGAAACATCCGTAGCCATATGGCAACGTGGGAGGCGAGGATAAAACAGGGATCAGTCACAAGTGTTTACTTTGAAACATAGATAAAAAGGCAAGTTTTGTGCTGCAGCTCGGATGCGTCTTGGATCAGGTACTGGAAACAGTAGTTCTTAATTACTTTTGTGTTTAGTGAACTTCTAAATCCGAAGCACTTGAATCTGTTGTGTGTTAGCCCTCCTGATTGCTCGATTTGAATCTGCACTGTGAAACAACGGGACAAACGGTGTTGTCCTGGAGTGAAGCCACAACTGACTAATTCACATATTCGTTAGACATTATTTTCAACGCTGGTGTGAGCTGTATGTTGTTAAAATGGGGAAAATGTTGCTTAGGAAGTTTTCGAAAACTGCCTGGCTGCCCTTGCAAGATGGCTTCAGAAGTTTTTGGGGTTGTTTTAAGACCAGTTCAAGTCCCTCTGGCAAGTGCTTGGCTGAAGAGTTTAATTTTTTCCCAAAGAGCTGAAAAACTTGGGCTCCTTCCTGGGGTGAGGCACAGCTGGAGGAAGCAGAGTCCTCTGGGAAAGCAGGTGGGTTATTTTGGGAACTTAAGTGTGTCTGGAAGTGACAATTTGTAAAAATATCCCTCTGGAGGTAGATCCTCATTCGGGGTCGGGGGAGTTGCACTCATTTTTTTGCCTTTGCTGAGTTTTGCACCTGCACTGTGGGCTCCCACCCTCCCGCCCTCCCGGCACGGGAGCCCCCAACCTTGGCCGTCTGCTCCATCCTGGGGTCCCCACGTAGGGAGCCTTTTGGGGGATGAGGGAAAAGAGGCCTTTGTGCACCCGTCAGTGAGGCGTCTAGAGTCGAGTTGTATTAGGAAAATGTTTTGGTTCAACAAAGAACCTGTGGCTCACAGGCATTTCATGGTTAAAATACTTCCGCGGATTGGGTGGGTGATCCCGTTGGGTAGGGTGGAGGTGATGGGTGGGTGAAGAGGGGGTTACTGCATCCGTGTGGCCTGGCAGCTTCCTTTGGGAAGACATTATCAGCTGCTGATGAGCTAAAGGATGCTTCTCGTTGGATTTTAAAAGGAAATTTTGTGGAAGTGGAACGTTTCCTTTGCAAAGGAGAAGCACAGAATGGGGGCGGGGGAAATCTCCCAACTTTTCTAATACTGTGTGGGCTTTTGATTAGAGAGCGTTCTGTATGCTAATTGAATGTTGGTTTATATTAGTGTAATCTTGGGGTTATGTCTGGTCAGTGTTAATGATAAGTGACAGAGACGCGTTTCAGAAACTGTTTCATCAAATGGGAATTATATCCTGTAAATGCAAGCCCAGATCATAATATTTCATCTTTGTGTTGATTTATTCCAGCCTTAGACTATTTATATCGATGCGCTGCTGGAAAACATATCATCTTGTGTGTGATCTACTAATTGCATGCATACAATACGGACATTATACTGTGTATAATGTATAAATATATAAAAGCTGAAGACTTCTTGAAACATATGCAAGTGGATTCTAAAATCGGTTTTGAGATAAAATTGCTTCATAAAAAACATATTGTATATATGCTTATATGTACAACATACATATGTTTTTATAAACTTCATAACCATCTTTAATGCGTGTGCTTTAAACTTTTAAGTATTATATTGCCTTGTAATTGTTCACAGGATAAGTGTTTATAATTGCTGTGATTCTTGAGCACAATTATTGTAAGTAGCTGTGCATCAGAATGAGCATTTAGAAGAGAAATGGGCTTTTTCCATGTAAGAGTCATCTTTATAAAAAAAAAAAAAATGCTGAGAAAGTGGCATTGTTCTACCAGCACCCAAGGAACTTCACTAAAATTAAACAGAAACAAACCCAGCGTCTATGTGTTGGTTTTAGTGCTACATACAAATGTCTTCACAGCTATTTGCACTTGAAATGCTTCATTTGCCAACTCCGAGGTGGCATTTGCAAATGCAGATTAGTTAGGGGAGTGCTGTTGGCTGCTGCTTCTTCCTCCGTTCGGATGTGGTTCCTACTGGACATTTCCTGCCCAGACTTGTAGGCAGCAAACATATGGTCTGGTAGATAGTTTATGGAATGACTTGCTGGGAGTACTTCAAGTGTTCCAGAAATCTCACAGGCAAAGATGCACAATTTTCAACATAACATTCATTTGAAATGCCAAAGTTAAGATATTCATTTGCTCACTCGTATTGTTGCATTTCATAACGATAGCGCAGACAGAGATAGATTGCGGGGTAAATTAACAGATATAAATCTCTGCCTTTATTAGCTCTTTGCTTGAAATGCAAACAATTTCAGGGGTCTGCGTTACAAGAAAAATTGCTATATCTTATTAGCAAGTGAATTCCGCAGCGTCAGTAGCTAGCAACAGTGGAATTGTCTGTCTGTCTGAGATTACAATTTCTCACTTCACACTGTACAGCTTCTGTTTTATCAAATGTATTCAGTGTCTGCCATCACTAAGGGAACTGTCTAATTCTTCCTTGTACTTCTGAACTGTGTCAAGTGTTCTGGGCATCAGTTTTCATACAATTTTAGTTTTTCATAGCTTACAGCAAATGAGTGTAACACACCATTTTTTTAATTTTCATACTTCCTCCAAGATCTCTTTCATAAACACCCCAGTACACGGAGCCAGGATTCAGTCGTTGTAAGTTGCTGCAGCAAAGAATTTTATTTCAATTGCCTGGCAGCACATATTTATTTATTTCGGCTAATCTTAGATGAGGATTTGGATTCAGGCTCTGCCCGAATACAATGTTTAATACCCCGAAATGTGACGCAGACAAAGACATGCCGTTTTATCCTTCATGTAGCGTTTATATGTGTAGGTCCTTTACATGGCTCGCCTCAGTGCTGCAGATAAAGTTGTTGTGGAGAGACCGCGGTGGGTCAGGGTGGTCTGTTGGTCAGCCTGCGATGGGTTTGTGTCTGCCCGGAGAACTGGTTGCAGGTTGTGTGGCTGTGGAGCCGGGTAACTGTTCCTGGAAGATGGAGAGGCTCAGAAGGTCCCTGGAGAAGGGGAGCTGGGAAAGGCAATACAGCTTCCACATAAGCTTAATAGGGATTTTTCTTTCCCTCTAGTTGACTTCTATGCCAGTGACCTGAAACCATATAATTTAACTTTGTCTGAGCACCCTTGTCTCTTCCACAGTCTCTTTCTGGGTGCACGTACACTGATGGAAACACAACCTCAGGTTTCTCTTCCTTCTCCTTTCTATTCTTCTATGGAGCTAGATACCTGCTTTTGGGAGGGGATTCAGGCAGTGGACCTGGGTGAGGAACTGGCACCCAGCTCATTTTGGAGTTACCAACACTAAATCAGTGTTGTACCTTTCAAGTTGTAAACAAACCAGTTTCCCACTCTGTCTGTCCAGCCCCGTGGGTGCAGAGGGGTGGCTGAGTGGCAGGGCTCCGGCTTTGCTACTTGGAAATCAGAAGAGGAGGTGGGGTTATAGTTTGGAAACTCCTTCTAGCAGCGTGTGTGTTCCTTCAGAGGTCACAGACGCTCCTGCTCTCTTGGCAGCTGCAACACCCAGATGCCAAACTGAACGACAACATATGTATTTTCTGGTGGCTGCTATATTTACATGATTTTTACATGATCTCTTAGAGTGTTTTTCTCATAATGCATCTGGAACTGGTCCGGGATCACGCCTCTGGTAGCCTTTTCTGACTGGCTGACTGCTGCTTTGATCAGCCTGCAGTTGACTCCTATGAAATATTTTCAGATAAATACATAGTGTGAGGTAAAAATTAACTTCAACTTCAGGTGGTTTAAAGGTCATTTCTTAGGTGACAGTTGAGAATTACCTTTGTTCTTTTTGCTGGGTAACTTGTGACTAGCTCATGTGAAGGGACTGAGAGTACTGCCCGTGTGCCGACAAGAAGGATGCGCTGCAGAAGGGCGAGTCTTCTCATGTCACGGCAGAAATGTGGTCTCTTTTGCAGGAAGACTGTCATCTTCCTTTTCTCAAGCCATCTTTTTCTACCACAGTTTATAAAGAGAGGCTCAAGCCATTTGCCTGCATCAAAAGGCTCTCAGTACCTGTGTTCAGGTACCACAGTGAAACCTAGTTTCATATCACCATTTTTTTTTTTTTATATGTACCTTTTCAGGGCTCAGAAGAGAGGTGAAGTTTTGAGCGTTTCCCCTTGCCGAGCTTGGCACGATGCTGTTGTGGGGGGAGTCTTGTTTCGGAGACCCTCACCCTTTTCTTGTGCCCCTGGGGAGGTGATGGTGCCCAGCTCCAGGCTGGGGCACCTGCCCAGGCACTGCCCACGGGGACCTTGCTGTGCCCTATGTCCTTCTGCGGACCCAGCCCTAGACCAACTCGATTTATGATATTTCAAAATTTGGCCTTTCCAGTCCCAAACAAAACACCACCAAACTTCACGTTTCTTCAACGCTTGCATCCCAAGTAGGGAGGAAAATCAGAACCTATTCAGTATTGTAAATACAGCAGATTATTATCCTAATACGTTATCCAGCAGAAGCAAACTAAATAATTCAGCACACTTTTAGGCCTTTTTTCAAACTGATGAGCTAAAATAAAAAGTGTTGATTGAGCTAAGTGCATACCTCGGTGTAGATGGAAGTTGCTTTGTTTGATTCGGCTTTTTCCGAATAGGGGAGGTCTCTGATAAATATACAACAATTCTTGTAAGGCTTCTCATAAGCTGCATTCCGTTGCTGTTTTACTGTCTTTTTAGTGTGATCACTTTAAACCTGCATTGCAAAACTAGATTTTTCTCTCACAAGCTTGTGCGTTCATAATGGGTTTTATTTTTAATCCTACCTCGCTGCTGGAGTTCGAGCGTCACATAAAGAAAACCTGGCTGTAGGACGATGATAAAGCATAAGCGTCAGCTTCTTGTATTTTCTTAAAGTATTTCATAATTGAGAATTAACTGTTCTTGGTTTGCGTTCCCCTTACTGCTTTCCCCGTTAAAAATCCCAGGGTTTCTAGAAAATTCAGTGTTAGCATCACGCTTGCATAACACATGTATATTTAACAGGCCCGCTGTCCCGCCACGGAGAGCTTGTGGAAGGGGTGATGGCTCTGGGGGAGGTCTCTGGTCACGACTTCTGGACTTGCATGACAAACGTGAGTGCACTCTCCTGGCCTGCAGAAGCTTCTGGAGATGTGAGGGCGGGTGTGCTGCCCTGCCGCATCGGTGGGGTCTTGGCAGGGAAAGGGAACCCTTCCCAGTGCTCTCAGCTTCGTGACTGGCTGACGTCCTGGGATCATCCATCAGCGAACCAAGCAGGCTGGAAAATTGCGCCTATTGACCTAATACTTTTACTATTCAGGCAAGTTACTTTGTGTGACAGAGGTGTTTGCTTCCTGTGCACCAAGATACTTCTTCCCAGAAGTCCCGAGTGGGTGGAATCCAGATTTGATTGTTAATCCATTTGTATGGAGATTCCTGCTTGTAGTGTGAAGTAACAGTTAGACTGGGTCTGTGTGCGCAGTAGCCACAGCTTTCCATAACCTGCCCCTGAAATTCCAACACTAAAGCTGATGTGTAAGAAAACAAACCCACCCACAACATGATTTTTGAATGGTGCTTTATCCAACACAGTAAATCCATGGAGGAGGACATGTAGATGAAGATAGCGAGTGGTCTGCTTAAAGCAGCGTGGTTAAGAACACAATAAATGTGGTTATTTGGAAGCTTATTTTTCATAATGTTACATGTATGGAGCACCATTTTTCCTACTGAAGTGAGCTGTCATTGCTTCTGTAATTAGCGCAATGTTAATCATACAATAGTTCACCCTAATTTCAAAGACAAAAGTCGTGTTATAGAGGCTCATTTCCCTGGGAACTGGTAAAGAAACTATAATCTTGGTTTCAAGTATTTAGATAAACTTTTATGGTGTTTGCCTAAATTAGAGAGCAAGCTGTTTATGTGAAAAATTGAAATGTTAGGAAAAACCCACACATGTTCACTCTAATCTTGTTTTATATATATATAAATGCTTGAAATATAAAATGGTCAGATTTTGATCTGTGTTTTCATTGTGGAGGCTCTATCTATGGAGGCATTTCTGATTTGCACCATTTCAATCAAGTTCAGAAGCTGATTTTTTCCTTCTCTGTCAGCACAGATACAGAAAAGCTGTTACAAAATGATCCCTTTAATCCTGTACCATTTTTATGTGCTGATTAGAATCAGGGTAATTTCAGCCTGTGTTGAAGGAGTTAATCTTTCTGATGGAGATGTGAAAAGTAGGAGCCATTTTAAATCTCAATACCACATGCTGCCTTAGGGATCACACTGTGCTAAAACCCAAGATAAAAAGGCCTGACAAAGATTATTGACAGTTTACCTTTTAATGAGCAGCTTGGATTGATTTTTATTTCCCTTTGGGGCTGCTTGCTTTGCCCTGTTTCCACCCGTGATGTCATGATTAACAAAAACAACAACAACAAAATTAAGGCTTCATATCTGAATAATTGCAGAGAAATAAAAGAGTAGCCATGGCATTAAAGGGAAACCTGTGCCAAATCCCATCGAACCGCCTAGGAAAAGCCAGAGCACTTGAGTCAATGGTTTGGTGCTTCTCCCGGCAGAGGAAATGCACCTTCTACCAAACAACAGCTTGGTTCTTCATTTCCGTTATGTATTTTAAATAATGTATCACTCTGCAAATCAACAGAAAACCAACAAGAAGTCTAAATAAAGAGAAAATGCCTTCAAATGTATTTAATACTGTTGCTGAAAAAAGCAATGATTTCTCCCTCTTTTTTTTTTTTTTTTTTTTTTTTTTTTTTTTCCCAAGCCCCCACCCCTCTAAAGCCAACACTGAACAAACCGCCTCTGGCTACGTTCCCATAATTTCGTTCAAATCCTTAAGCTTCAAAAGAGAGCAGCTCTGCCGCCACAGAACTATCATCCCAAAAGCTCTTAAGCTCTGACATCATCTATTCTGTTCGAGTCCTTGCGTATAGACCTTGCCAGAAAATGGAAATCCCTTTTTCACACGGGAGAAAGGGTGTCTTTTTAAAAAATTCCTATTCTGCATCAGGGTGAAACAGTATTTAAAAAAACCCAAACAACAAAACACAGAACCCCACCCCCCAAAAAAAAACCCCAAAACCACACACACACACAAAAAACACCTAGCCCCCCAAAATCCCCGAAGGAGAAGGCTGTTTTTTCCCAGGCATCGCTTTCCAGAACAAAAACCATGCTTCTGAAGAAGAGGGTGAAGCCAAGCCTTCCAGGCAGGCAGATGGGAAGCCGGCGGCACAGAACTGTTCTGCAAAGTGGAAACTTTCCCCTGGAAATGTCCCGTTTTCTGAGGGCAGGAGGGGCATGTACGTTCTGTGCTGGGTTAGGAACTGGCTCCAGCCTCCTGGGAGGGGTTGGACAACCTGTCTGTGACCGGTAGGTGGTTTCTGGAGCCAGCTGGAGTGAAGCACGAAGAGTGATGAGGCATGTGTGGGACCACTCGCAGGCTATAGGCACTGGAAGAACGTGAATCCAAGCTAGCTTGTGAGGACTGACAGCCTGCTGGTACGTAGGCATTCCTCAGAGTGAAGTTAGGTGGAGGTGTAATTGGAAACGTGGTGGTTGAGAGCACTTGAAGAGTGGTACTTGTATGAGGTGCTGTAGAGCATCATTCCTTAACGCATCTCTCCTGCAACAGGTCAAGTGCTGTTGGGTGGAGAAGGTGGAAAAGCAAGCATTGAAGAGAAACTGCAGGTTAAATTGCTTGAACTATCATTAAAAGCCTCTTCTCAAAGTGTGGTTTTGGTTTGGGTTTTTTTGTTGGATTTTTTTTCCTTATTTTTTTCTTTAGAAGGCGAGTATGTTTAGTAACTATGGGCTATTCTCAGTAGTGTAAAATTTTGATTCTTTAAAACACATTCTTACCTATCAAATTGGCAGGCTTGAGGAGCAGTTATTCTGCTGCAAGTTCAAATCACCGCTTCAAAAATTGATCTGGGCTTAGGTATGTCTTTGCGTGTCTATGCTTATTAGCTTCATGTTGTGATTAACTTAATGGGCTATGGAATTTTACATGTACTCTATGCAAATGCAGCTGAAAAACCAATTATTGAAAAGTGAAAAATGAACTCTAGGAGACAGTCATTAGACTATTAGAATCCCCAGTTCCTTTGGAAAGTGTACTTGGGTAATACGTGGTTTTAATACTGAATTTCAACCCCAGAAAAAGCAATTGGAAATTACTTTTTTTTTTCAGGCAGTATGAAAACATTTTGACAGGCCTGCCTGCATGGGCTACTAAGACCCACTGGGCTTTATGAGTTGGAAAATTAGTCACAGCTTCAATAAAATGTTGTAGTCCACTTAGTACCCTATTTTCGAGACCCTTAGATGTACAAGGATCCATGAATTTAGCTTGGGTGGCTGGTGAGTATAATCCGTATTAGCCGGGCTGGGTCTGGCAGCAGGGATGCTTCCTAGCTGCTTCCTTGCACGATTATTTTCTAGTGAGTGTGTTTCACGTGGATAGACGGTGATGGAAAACATCCTCTAAAGCCTGACTAGGTAATTGATGTGCCCAAGACCACATGGACAGGCTGTGGCAGCACCTGTTGAGGCAGCCAGTACATTAACACTGTTGTGTTAGGGGGTTGTGGCCCGGATGGCACTGTTACTGTTGGCTGGAAAACAACGATGATGATGATGTCCCCCCTCCTCTGTAATAGCTCTGTCTTTTAAACACGTTCATATTTATCTGCTACAGGTGGCTGTTGGATCAGCTTTGTGGCATTCACAAGCCAGTGGCCCCCAGCTTTGGTTAAAAGCCTCTTCAAAATGAAGTGTCTGGCAGCAACACGGTTTGCACGTTTCAGAGAACACTGACATGGTGATGCCCCGGGCTTGCAGCATCTTGCTGCTCTTGGAGAGAGCACATGTGCTAGCACCGAGGGAGCTGTACTCTCTCAGGCTGGAGCTCACGCTGGGTGTTTGTAGGGGATGGAGCCCAATGTAAAGTCAAAAAACTGATGCAAGCCCTTTGGGGAGGGAATGTTGTCAGTCCTCGAATGTGCATGGACCAGCCCTGTTGTGCTATCTTCTTTCTAGCTGGTGAGCTGTAACTAGTGTTCAGTGTGCTTGTTATCCCAGTATTGTTGTTAAGTAGTTCTTCTATCATGCCAAGATGCATGTTTGGACCCTTTACCCTCCCTTACCTCCCATTTCCATTGCAAGTTCACCCAGTTTTTACTGCCTGCAACTTCCACCCTCCCTCCACACCAGGCTTTGTGCGTGCAGGTGCCTTCGCGCTGGCAGCTCCCTGTCTTCTGCATGATGGAGGCATTGCTGCAACACACCCTGCATCTCGTGCTTGGCCTCAGCGGGTCCTGTGTCAGTCCGGGACCCCCCCACGCAGAAATGGCTGCAGGACTGGGGACTGTCAGTGTATGTGACGGGCCATGAGTGTCTAGTTAATGCAGACACATACGCTGCTTTGTGCTCCGGGGAGCGTGGGGCCTGATTCAGTTCTTTGTTCAGCTCACTTCATCTGCTGTAAAACACTCTCATAACAGGGTGACAGGCTGGAAGACCTTGTGTAGGAATGAGTCACCCTGGGCTCCCCGGGGAATTGTGCAAACAGATTAGGGGCAGCAGCTGACCTTTCATTTTCGGTAGTGCCTAGACACAATTGGATGAGGAGGTGAGAGGGTATCCAAAGAATACTGGCTGTAATTTAATCAATTGGCATTTAGACGTGCGGTGATGAGTGCCTGTAAATGCTTTGGATGGATGAATATAAGATACAACCAAACCGAAGAGAAATAAGGATGTGTAAATTCCATAGACCAAAGTTTGGCAGAATGTAGTAAAGAGCAGATGAGCAGGAGTGAGATGTGATGAATAAAACAGAGAAGCTAAAGGCTACTGGATGTAAAACATCGTGTGCTGAACTGCTCTGAGTCTATTCAATTGGGTAGCTGAAAGCCATTTAAAATATCCTCTACACAAATGGAGGGAAGAATAAGAATAATGAAAGTCTAGATAAAGCCTGTATCAAGAATAAAACACAGTGATAAGGAAAAGTATGAAGCAAAGAGAAGGAAGAAATACGGTGTGGAAAGCAGATGTGGAGATTGAAGGGAAGGTGCCTAAAAGATAGATACAAATAATAAGGCATTTGTCAAATCCTTGAATATAAAATGTCAGGGCTTCAAGAACTTGTAAAGGTTATTTACTAAGTAAGGCCAGAGTGAAATCTGTTTAACTACATTGATGCAACACAGAAATGTGCATGTATGCTTTTCAGAATTGGACTGGTTTGATTACTTAGTGTCTAAGTAAAAAATAATAATTCTTTGTTGCCAGGGAAATGGGAGATAAATGCCATAAGAAATTGATGTAAATTTCTGAGCTTTTAAAAGAAAGCAGGAATGGAAAGGGGTGCGGTCACAGCAGAAAATGCAGTCCTCAAGTATTAATCTATATTGGAAAACTTAAAGAGAATTAACATAAAAGATTTGGGATTGAGACAACTGTAGAATTGCATTGTTCTAGGTGTGGGAAGGCATTGATAAATGTTTCAAAGACCCTTAGGAAATACATACATAAACAGGGTCTAGAAAAATCTGCGTTTAAATCTGGCTTTGGAATGGGAGAGTTAAAGAAATTGTGTAAGAGCCTAAATAAGATACGATATGGAAAATTCTTCTAACTCAGGATAATTAGTATCCATTCAGAATTACATAATTGCACGCGATATCTAATTAATTGTTTTTAGGAACCAGTGTCAGTAGCTAAAAGAGAGTCAAAATGTATTAGGAGTTCAGTACAGCTGTCTTTAGACCGCATAGCATTCAGAGGCTCATCTCCCTCTGGTAGCTGAGAAGGGCAGGTGTCTTCAGTCTCTGCTTCAGAGGCTAAGAATTGACTGGAAGGACTTGAAGCGGTTATGGGTGATCGGCATAGAAACAACAGAAGGAATTGGAAATGCTTCATATGTTAATAACCTGGAAAGAGGACTTTGCAGCCGGGTAAGAAAAAGGTGTACAGTGATACAGAACTGGGAAACAAAGAGTTAGAGCAGAGGTGGTGAGCAACCTATAATACTTCTGAATACATTGCATAGATTAAGAGCACAGACAGATAAGCAGGCTACACAATTTATGGTAAAGCAAGATAAGCCTATGGACAGACAAAGCATGAAATATAAAAAGATGCAGCAAAATAACCTCCATGGCTGTGCTCTGACAAGGTGGAAAAAGAAAGATGAGAAAGGTAGCTGGCTGATGTTGCCTTCATCACAAATGTTATCATCTGTGCATTACAGCAAACAATATGTTAAAGCACATGTAGCAGAATGATATTTAAATCGGCTGAAATAATCTGACACCAAACAAAGGACCAGGGACTACCTCTGCAGTCACATGTACCTAGCTTTGCTTGCGTCTTTCCTGGCTATAGGCCCAGACAATATGTGGCAGAGGGTAGCCACACATTTCTTTTGAACCCTTGAACCATTAATATGTGCTGTCCTCACATTTGCATAGACTGTATCGTTAGACATTGTATTGAGCCTGTTCATTAAAATTAACCAATTTGTTGTAATGGCTTCTGGTTACATGCACACAATTGCCATAGTCTTGGAAAGGGGAAAAAGTATCAAGAAGAAAGGCTATAATTACACTCAAGACTTCCAGAATGAGGTTTCTGTACTTGCTAAATGTAAATTCATCCCCCAGATAGTTTCTTTCAGCTGTTTATCCTCTGAGAATCTATTAGCTGTTGCTATTTCTATGCAGGTAGTAGGATGACTTTTTAAAGAGCCATGTAGATGAATCAATAACATTTGCAGATCTGGTGAACTAGGATGTGCTGCAGTTTGCTGTAACTGGACTGCTCTGTGGCAGAAGTACAATTCACTTGACTCGCAGTCTGTTCCCAGGTGCAAAAGTGTGACTATTTTTTGCATCTTCTCAGTGATAAATTCTTTCTTCTTTTTTTATTGGTGAAGCAGATGCAAATAAATGGCATAATTCCAAGCTAGAGCAGGGTGAATTCCCTTCCTCAGTCTTCCCTCACCTCCATCTTCCTCTTCTGACAGATGACAAGGAGGCAGAGTCCTGGGCACGCTGTGAAGGTAGTAGGTGGATTGCCCTTTGCTAGACATCTGCGTGTCTTTTGGCTTACTTGCCATGTGCCTCAAATCCTGAAAACCCAATTTCTTTTGTAGACCAGCGATGGGAAGCAGCTGCAGTATCTTCTGCATCCTGCCTGTCTGTCTTGCCAGCACAAAGACATGGGTTGCTCTTGGGTGCATCCTTCAAAGAGACTGTCCATCCGCTTCCTAATGTGCAGTTGTGCTTTTCTAGGTATTACGTGAACCCTGCTCACCATGCAACTATATAGTCTTTAACCTGAAATCAGCCCCGTTCAATTTTAAGTTTGTGGAGTAATTCATTAGACCTGTCAGTCTTTCTTCTGTCGGCGGCAGTCCTCCGTAATTTTGGACGTCTGACGCTGCATTAGTGGGAAAGGCTGCTGCATCCACACAGATCAGTGGAGCAGAGACAGTGTGTGGGTCTGACGTGACCCATCTTGGACATGCTGCTTTCAAATCTATACCTGCTAGTTGTGGGACCTTTGGGTTGCTGGCTGTATTGCACTGAGGATGAAGAACACAGCGAGTCCTTCTTAAATCCTTTATACGTGTCTTGTAGCACATCTGAAATAACCCTAGAAGAATTTGCTCTGTAGCTTCACTTAGTCACGTACTTTGAATTTAAGAACAGCTCGGGATCTCCCCGCACGGTGGATGTTCAGCGGGTTAGAGCAGTGGCTGTGTGCACCGCACTGGCTGGGTTTGCTGTAGCAGCAAGGGAGAAAGGGCTTTATTCACTTCAATATCAATGATTAATTCCGAGCTGCAGAGTTTGGAGCTGATCCAGCCTAGAACTTCTCCAATATTTATGGTGTTTAGCTGTAGGATTTTCCAATTTAAGCATTTTTGTAGTCCAAATAGGGTTATGAAGTGTTGAAGCAAACTCTCAAAACACTTACCTTGCCCTAAGAGGAATAATCTGTGCAATAATGTAAAAAGGTTTTAATCTATGCACTTTGAATAGTGGTTCCATAGTCTCTGAAGACATCCCATTTAATTTGGAGTTAATTCCACCTTCATTGCTCCATGGATGCACTTGAGGTGCTCTGTGGTGTTTAATTTGGGTTCTTTTGAATGCCAGATGCAGAGAATTAGAGTAATTATAGTGTGTAACTCAGCTTTTAAAGGCTGTTTCCTTTTTAGAGAGTATAAAGAGTATATAAATTGTTCTAAACGTTTTAGTGGGTATTGATGTCCTGGAAGATTATCCAGCTGGAAATAGAATGCAAGTTCTTTGTGTTTCTCTATCCAAAGATAACATCACCGTTTCTGGCTGCTTTTTTAGGGGGAAAAAAACCCCAGCAAATAGGAACCCTGTCTGGGGGGTGGGAAATTACATGTATCTACATGTGTGTGGTGCTCTTTGGGAAAAATACGGTCAGCTCAATGAAAATCATCTTGTAGTATCAACCTTCAGGGTCTAGGAGAGCTAGTCATGGATTTGCAGCCTACTGTGATGAACACTCTGGAGACCAACATAATGCTAGTACCCATTTTCAAGTAAATATTTTATGCCACCTCACAAGAGCTGTTACTCATGGGGAGGGGATTGCCGTATGCATCTGCAAAAGAAACATTTGTTCCTCTTCTGAAAACTACCCTTTGTGCCTACAAACCTCACTAAGCGTCGTTTTCCCTTTGTGCTAGTGCCTATTGTGGAATCTTAGCCCGCTGTTTCTATGGGCTTGTTCTCGTGTCTCCCCTGAAGCTGCACTGTCAGGAGCAAGGACTTTGTTCTGTGTTACTGCAGCACCTGGCACAAACGGGCATGGAAACAGAGCTTTTGCTCTTGAGTTAGTCCATGAAAAGCGAAGAAAGAAAAAAAGCTGTCCAGGATAACTCTTCAGCCATTCTGGAAGTCAACTACGATTCAGTCTGGAGCAGTTTCCATAAGTTTTTTCAGGTGTACTGAAATTTAAAAAGCAAAATAGTAAATGTTAATAAAATACATAAAGAACTGTGCTTTCTCAGTGAAGTCACGACTGCTGGTATTTAATACAGAATAAAGGCTGTGGGCAGAGGTGCTTGTTTTTTGGTTTTTTTGGGTTTTGGGTTTTTTTTTTTTTCTTTTACAGTA
Organism: Falco punctatus; assembly: GCF_963210335.1. Lineage (NCBI taxonomy): Eukaryota > Metazoa > Chordata > Aves > Falconiformes > Falconidae > Falco > Falco punctatus. The sequence goes on from NC_137591.1 coordinate 5,315,516, forward strand.
ATTGAATGCAGTGCTACTGTCTTTTCTCGTGCCTGAGTTGTCAGCAGCTGGGTTTGGGGTGTGCAGAATGCATTTGCACCCACAGGCTGTGCAGCGAGGAGCTGCTGCCAGGGGGATTTTCACTGCACTAAAGAACTGACTCTTAGGAGCAGTCTTAAGTTTTCTTCACGTTTAATCAGCTCTCCTGGTGGGGAACTAAAACAAAAGGGATGTATGTACTGCTAAACCCAAGTCAGATTTCCTGTGAAAATGTGGATCTGGCACTCAGGTATGCACTCTTTCAGTGCCTCATAATTCATCCGGGCAAAATGTGGTCCTGGAGCTGCCTCACATGATGCACAAGCTGTGATGAGATGCACCATCTCTGATGGGGGGTTTTGAGGCAGTGGCTGCAGTGGGAATTGTGCCTGACAAATTAATATTTCAGTTGTGACTGGCCATACTTGAAGTAATGAGGACATAGTTTTTATATTTTATTATTATTATTATTATTTTAGCCTGGTTAGAACCACAAAGATATGGTATAGTAGCAGAAGAAATTAGTTTTGGGTAGCTATCCTTAAATATTTTTCTTGGCAATCAAATGAGTAGGCCTTTCCCAAGGGAAACAGAACTTCCCCCAAAAACACTGTACCGCCGAGTCTTCGTTACTGCTCTTGCACCCAAAGATGAGCCATACCCCCTCCCATCTTCCACTTGGCTGTGAGTCTGGACAATACAGTCACTGTTGGCGATGCCTGCTTAGCTTGCTGTCACCTGGAGGAGAGGCTGGCGCAGCAGGATCCCTTTCCGTATTATATGAAGGGGTAATGCGAGAATTGCGTGAATTACTTTGACTTGTTTTAATTATTACTTTTATTTTTTCCCCCTTGGAAAGTAGCTATACCTATGTTCAGCATCAGTACAAGAAGAAGTGGTAGATTTTTGGTGTGTCAGTAAAGTTTTATACAGCTCTTGAATAAACAATGAGTCATTTCTCAAATGTGGATGTTCATAGTAAAGCACGCAACTACTGAACGTTGGAGGCTGGCAGCATTGTGTTGCTGAGGGTCTGTCTGTTTTTCTGGCTGTCCCTTGTGCCCAGGGCACTGTGCAGTGTGATACGTAGATCTCGTTTTCTCTTTGTACAGAAATGGGAAGTTCCAGTTGGGGCATCCCATAATGAGTCTCTGTCTGTATGTCCTTAAGGCAGGTTACGCATATGCCGCTTCCTCATTAGCATGTGAAACTCGGCCAAGAAGAGCAAGTGTGTGCCTGGGCTCGCGAGTTCTGCGCGGTGGCTGATGGCTCCTCCTTTCTTCTGCGTGGAATGATTCCGCGGCTCCGGTGCTGACCGCGCTGCTCGATGCGTGAACTCGGGCAGGCTCGTGTCCCGGTGGTGGCTGAGGGGAACGTGTCGTTCAGAAGCAGAAGGGATCTGATCTCGGGTGGAAGAACTAAGTCCAGTGATCCCAAATAATGTCTTTGTCAACATTTATGGATTTATGGGGCTGTGGATATATTGCCTTAGCCCTGTGAGAGCCTTTGTAGGGGAAAACAAATCTAGCGCGAGCGGTCCTTCAGCCAACCTTATTTTCCCTCCCCGCTGGAGCAGAGCACGCTCCCCGGCGCTTTCAGTGTGAGAGGCACGCTTTGAAAGTGAGACCTCTGACCTCACTCTGTAATGCGGTGATTCCTGGAAGCGCGTTTTGCTGAATGCTTTTGCTTTTCAAGGAGGAAAGAGCAAACAAGGATGCTCCATGGAGTCACAGCTAAAAAGAATTCCTCCTCTTTAATGTTTGTTCTTAGAAGTCGGAGAGGAATTTAGGGCCCAGAATTAGGTGTTGAGGTGTTCGTATAGGGAAAGAGGATGCCTTACGCGTGTTGAGATGTCTAGAAACACCTCCTGAGGCAGGTTCTCTTGTCCCATCCTACAGGGTTCACAGCTCTGCCCTCTCCTGAGCTCTGTATTTATGTTTACTTCTTGAAAAGTGGAGCCAATTTCACTTTTTTCCTGCTAAAGCATGGCTGGAAGAGGAGGAGCAGGAGGAGCCGCAGCAGGAGCTGCCGTGCTTGAGGAGGGAATGATGGCACGAGTCCTCTTGGGAGGAGCAAGGAACTGAAGTCACAGTGTTTCATGTGGTGGGCACATGGTGAAGGCTCCAGGCTTTTCTGCTGAAGGTGTGCTGGGTATGCCCTCAGCCTGCAGTGCTGGTGAGCGGGAAAACTACAGAGCCATGGCCGGGTTAGCTGAGGGCTTTCCCAGGAGTTAAAAGGCTGTGGAGACAAGTCAGGTATCAAAGTTGCTTTGATTTTTTTTTTTTTTTTTCTAACTCATCAATATGACAGAAGGATTTGTCTCTGCTAATAATTGACCTCAAGTTTGGATTTCATTCAGGCAAGTACAGTGAAGGCGCCTTTGTAGTTTTTTTCCTTCTCTGTGAGGGTAAGGCAGCCATAGTCAAAACATTTGGTTTTGGGCAGGCAAAATGGAAGAGGGGGGCATCAGGGTGAGAAAATCCATGTTGGGATTTTTCCATCTTTTAGCTGACACTGTTTTTCTTGGAAACTTTCTTATAAGTGCATGTTTTTGTTTTGAATCCATCCTGTGGAAGGACTATATGATAAATTGGATGTAGCAATTAAAAAGTCATCTCTTCCTCTGAACTGATTCGTTTCTCATATGATGTGCTATTGTTACAGAAAATTACTCTAAGTGCCTATTGATTTCACACAGTTGTATGCAAGGATTTATTCTGGAAGAGCCTGGGTTCCTCTCAGCTTCTGGGGGTGGCAGCGGAGATGGAAGGTGCATGGTACCCCTCCGTTGCAATGCAGCACTTCAGGGGAGCTGGATCTCAAATTCAGCTGACTGCTTGATACTAGTTCAAATCTTGGTTCATAAATAAGCTGTTCTGGGGGTATTCCCCCCCCCCCCCCCCCCCCCAGTGTTTAGCAGTTTGCTGCTAATCTCATGCATTAGTTGTTGCAGAGGGAAGGAGATGTTTATTGGGCGATTAAACTACAACAGGCTCAGAAGAATGTACTTTGCAGGTGTCTGTAGCAGACGTACCAGTGTAATGATGGATGGGGAAGGGCAGCGTTGGGGAAAATCTCCTTTAGCTTTTTTCCTGTGTTAAGTAGCTTGGTTATTGGAGGAGGAGGGAGAAGGCACTTGAGACTGGGCAGGTTGGGGAAAAATCCCTCCCCCAGAGCTGCCCAGAGCCTTGGGTGCAGGAGTGGTATTGACTGACTGTTGACAAGTCTGTCAAAGCAAGATAATGCTTCATGTGGCAGCAGCAAGCTACCAGCAGCATCTTCTGAAGTAAAGATGTCCAAAGACTGTATGTGCTCTGCTAGGAACGTGCCTGATGGTAAACTAATTTAAAACTGACACTTGTCTTGCTCCCTTCTCTCTGCTACATGAATAGACAATGTTTTATCCTGCTTCAGCCTACAGGAAGGTGCACGCTGTCTGCAGGTGGGGCAGATGTGGAGTCGGAGCTGGCTGTAGGCATCAGCAAGGCCAGCAGTTGCCTCAGGCAAAGGATTGCTGGGAGCAGCACGGCGCTGTGACCACTGCCTTGCTGGAGCTCGGGGAGCCAGAAGGAACGGCCGGAAAGGCAAGAGAAGGAGCAGAAGCCCTTTGTCCTCTTGTCAAGGCTGGTCTGTTCCCAAGGGTGTCCACTCATCCGTGGGCAATAAAGCTTGATCCTGCCAGAGGTCCCAAGGAAACATGAGCCTCTTGCAAACTAGAAACAAGATACACATTTTAAATAGGGAAGATAATTAAACTCATTGCCGCAAGGTACCATAGAGTGTGGCATTCTCCAGCAGGGACTGTTTTAAAGTCCTGTGTCCTATTCGGTGCAGAACGGGTGAGATTTTCCAGTGCTTCCTTCAGGTTTCATCACCTCAAAAACTACAGACGTGACAGAGGAAATATTTGCAGTTTTCCCAACCCACAACTTTTCCTAGAGCTGGTGGTTTGTTTTTTGGTTTTTTTTTTTAATTAAAATAAATTATCTCTTCCCTTCTTACGTGGTCTCAGCTGGGTCAAGTAAGATGTCCATATGCCACAAGAGGTGCTAATGGGGATGCTACTGGTTGCCTTTTAAATCAATACCCATAGTAGTGGAAAGCAGAATGGCTCACTGGCACTTTTTACCCAAGCCAGAAGCTGCTGCTACCTTTGGAACGCAGGTGATAAAGTGCAGCAATCAACAAGGTCACATCTTATGCGTTTCTGAATATTCCCTGAGTTTCTTCACATTCTTGTTAAAAAGGCAAAGCCGTGGCCACCATGAGGCACCTCCTGCCCTTCAGGCCCTCAAGGCATCATGGTGGGCATCAGGTTAGTGGTGTGGAAAGCAGTGGCAAGAACAGGCCTGATTTAGGTTATTAATGTCTCTCGAACAACAACAACAAAAAAGGAGTCTCTTCCATCATTCACAGCTCCTGAATTATCACTAATTAGTGTCTGAGGAATACAGACTGCATGGGAAGTTAGACATTCACCAGGCTGTTCATCTGGGAGCTGTCTCAGGAACGGCTCTTCCACACTGGACATCTGCAAGGATTAAAAAATACAACCAAAACAAAAGAGAAAGGAAAAAAAGATGCAGTTCATTAACTAACAACAACATTACCCGTAAAGCAACTAGGGAAGCTAATCACTACCACTAAATCTTACTCTGTTTACCATCAATTAATATTTAGTCTCCCAAATTTGGCATTCTCTTGTTCATGTGCCTCATGTCATGTAGATTTGCCACAAACCTGGGAATTGCAGCTGGCGGTGGTTTGCATCAGCATGCCCCATGGGCCATGATGCTCTCTGCAAAAGCCTTCAGGGTGCCGGTCTATTAAAGAGATAATAGTACAGATTTGAAAGCTTCAGCTGATTAATTAAATGCAAATACAAGATTGTACTCGCAGGCCCTTTCAAAGGACTCTGAATCCTTTTCTTAAGTCAGTTCAACCTTGACCTGCATAAGTATTTGTATGAAAGATTAAAGGTGACCCATAAAGAAAGAAAATGGATTTGCATTGTTTTTAAACTTGGATTTGTATGTTGTGGAGAGGCGATCTTTTCTGCTGCACGTGCATTCCTGCTTAGTCCCTTGTGAATACGTGGAAAACAGCATTTGGTGTTCCCTGTTAACGTGGGGGTCAGGGTGGCACATCAGGAGAAAGCAGAAGGGAGGAACTAAACTTTCTGCCTTGTTTGTGCAGCACACTGGCAAGAAGCAAGCATGGCACAAACTGTGTTTCTGGTGGACTGCTCTGAAGGAACCAAGACTGTTAGAGACCCCTGGCAATGCAATTACTGACTTTCTGCTTTTGCCGTTGGCGTGTGCTTCAAAGCCCATCCGGCGCTGGGCTGTCTGTGCTGGAGGTCCTGTATGTCTCATATCACATCTCCCGCACACGTCCACTGGTCATTGAGTGAGCAGCACCTCTGGCACGTGGGATCAGTGGCAGGTCTGCTGCGTGGTGCAGATCAGCTGTATGCTGAACAGGCGAAGACTGACACAGGATGCAGTGGGCTTGCTGCACCTCTGCCATGCAGCTGCTCTGCACGTGTGCTTGTAGCCACCGGCTGGGGTCCCCAGTTTGTGAGACCCCAAGAAACTCAAGGGTTCGCTTCCTGGTAAAGTTGATCGTCACTAAAAATAGTAGTCCTCTCTCTGAACCGGTGGGGCTTCGAGGTCTGTGCATCCTTCCCTCTGGAAGCAGGTGGCTGCCTCCCTGAAAGCTGTCAGTTTTGCGGTGAGCGGGTGAGGGTGGTGTGCTCCGTGCAAAGGCATCTGCTCCGCTGAGCGCCCAATGGGGCAGGGCACCAAAACTGGGGCTCCTCCTGGGCCATGGGGAACAAGCAGGGCTGGCACCTGCCGTCTGTCTGGGAAACACATTTCCATCCTACTCATTTGGGTGGAATTTAATTTTGGAAAGTGCTTCGTTAAAATTATTTGAATCTCTTTTGGGACCAGCCAGCGCAGACTGTTGCAGGAAATGTTAATATACTTGGGGATTCTTAAGATACAGTTTCATTTGTTTTGGTTTACTGTTTAATTCTGGTTGTGCTGCTTATTTTAAAGGGCTGAGCTGTATGTTTTGCATTCACTGAACAGCATGAGAAATTGTGAAGTATGTGACAACATGGCTTGAGAGAGATAGTGTGGTGGACATCATAAATTACCTCTTCAGTTATATTTCCGAAGCTTTTAATACGACTGAGATTTGATCCTTTCTAACTTGAATTGAACCTTATGAATTGCAGATTACTATTATTTTTTGATCAGAACACAAAAGGTTTTCATTTTCAGGCCTCATAACGTGTTTTTCTAGCAGCTATTTCCTAATCTGTAGCTGTTGTAACCCCTTAGACTGTTTAATTGGGTGTTGCCAGCGAAGATACGGAATTATAGTGCTACCAATCATTGTACTACATTATAAAGCTGAGTTCATCCAAATGCCCAATTTTTTCTTCAGTAAGTTTGTCCCTGCAGACTTCTCTTTAAAGTTAACGTTTGTCCTTGACAGCGTGTGTAACAGAAGCAGTAGAAAGGACCAGATGTAGTGTTATGGAGCTGCTTTGTTCTTCCCTTCATGATAAAGCATAAAAATCCTACATAGTTTAACAAAACTCTAGTATCTGGTTCTAATTGCTGTAAGTAAAGCACGTGTGATCTAAATGTTAATCAGATTTCTGCATTTAATGAGGGAAAAAGCAGCTATTATATGAGAAATGTTCAGGAGCAGGAGCTGTTCGTGTTCCAATCAGGTGATTGTGTATTTGAATAGTATTTCCATTTAAATAGCTTTATCGCCCCGCTGATTCCTAAGCACTGAGTCAAAACAAAAACTAACAGCTAAATTGATATTATTACTAAGGAGGAATGAATAATAGGCAGTAAATCCATACCTGCTGGGAATCATCAATGTGTTCACGGACTATGTAGGTGTAAAGGTTTGCACCAACTCTATGAAACTGTTATATTTACAGAAGAGCATCATGGGGGTGTAATTCTGTCCTACTGAGTTCATGTTATGTTTCCATTAAATTTATCCTCTCATTTAACTATTGATTCTCATGAAAATGCTTGGTCATGCGGTGGGCTCCCTTCCCAATTCCCAGCATTTGGAGAAGCCAAGCCTTTCAAACAGGCACATTGAAATTCGTAGAGGTCCTGCAGGACACATACTCATTTCCCCAAATCACGTTCGTGGTTAGAGCATTTCCCGGGACATCAGTGCGACTCTATTGCTCTGGCCACCCGTATCTCCTAATGCTCCTGAAAGGATTATTTTATAATCTTATCCTGTGAATGCAACAGCTGTAAGCCCAGATAAATTGCATTCCTCTAGGGAAAGTGAGTTGGGACTCGTTTTAACTGCATCCCAGTGGAATTACATCATCTGTAATGTTAAATGGTATTTGGCTGACTGTGATTGTGGTTGATTCAATGGAAGAGTCACCTTAGGATCTACTGGCCTCTCTCTGTTCATATAAAGCAGGCTGGTATATACTGATGCTGAAACCAAGCCACTAGCCCTGATGCATTTTGCAGTGGGACTGCCCTTCAAATCATGGCCTTTGGGAGAGTGTCACGAGAAACACATTTTATTTTAGATTTGGCTGTTCTTCTAGCACGTGCAGCTGTCATGCTAGGTTGGATACAGATACAATTAGACCTTACAAATGTTCAGAAACTCTGGTCCTTTCAGGCTATGCTTCGCAGCTTCGCAGATGGTGAAAGCCAGATGAGGTTATATCATGATCATCGAGTCCTGCCTCCTGCATAGCCCGGGCCAAAGGATGTCACTCAGCAACCCTTTCATCAGGCTCGATGCTTTGTGCTTGAACCAGAGTGCTTCTTTCAGAAATACACTCGGGCTTCTGTGAAATGATGGTGAATCCAGCCTGCCCTGCTTATCAGAAATAAAAATAAGGGAGAAAGCCTGCTTTTTCTCCCAAATGGGAACCCATGTGTGACATCTGCCCAGAAAATGTAAGATTGGAAGGGACCTGTATCAATGTGATTCAGGGTATAGGAACTTTGGTCCCCGTGCAGAGACCAATTGTTGCTTCCTTTTAACTGTTGAAGTATTTTATAGGCTTTTTTATCACAGCTGCTTAAGAATTGGCTCACATTTTAATACATCTACTTGTTATTTCTTTTTCCCTTCCAGTTCCCTCAGGAACCACTCGGCAGAGTGCTCCTATTTGTACAATACTTCTCTGTTCTTGATGTTTCTGTTCCAATCACCCTCTGCTTTTGCATAACTGTGTTCTTAAAAGTTCAGGCCCCCTGCGCATACACGTGAAGTAGATGAACACTTGTACCGTACTTTAGGTAGTTAATAAATAATGGCTAAAGAACAGGTATCTCTTCTTTAGGCTATTTAAGTTTTTTGGCAGAAGAGTGACTTCTTTTTTCAACTTTTGTGTTTGTTGTCTAGTGAAAAATCATAAACACTCCCAAGAAAAAACAATCACTATTGATTCTTAACAATATAACAGTGTAACATCAGGCTTCGAAGGTGGGGACCACGCTGATTTAGAAATTTAGTAGGAAAGGGCGCAGCAGTTTCTGTGGGAGAAAGGCTAAGACCAGTGTTGCAATACACCCTACGCAATGCAAAGGTGGAACGCTGCTATCTGGATGGCAGGCTTCTGTGAAACACCTTCTTGTCCTGTATATACGCATATAAATATGTATATACGCGTAACGAGGGAAAGGTGGCGTATGCAGATCTGATAGAATCCCAGTTTACAAATATGAAGGTGATGCTCCAAGACGGTAAGTGCTTTGTGTGGGGGGAAAGGTCCCCAAATACGTTAAGTCCCGCTTCAGTGTTTTTAACCACAATTCCTTCCTTCCTGCTGTACGTACAATTATAAAAATTGTATGACTAATGACAGGCTGCGTGTGAATGTAGGTTGCTGTGAAGAAGGCTGTGTTCCTCAAAATGTGGCTGAAGGTAGCAAAGATGGAACAGAGTGCGGTCAGGAACGAATCAGAAATGCATATAGCAGCTGAGAGAGAAATAAGTGTAGTGGTAGTGCAAACGTGTTTAGTGTTGGGCTATTCTTGACGCTGGGTATTAGAATTCCACATTGAGCTTGGTCGAGAGATGTATTTGGTTTCAACATTACAACTTAACACCTGGAAATCAATTCTTACACACAGCCTCTTTCAAAATGTTAAATGGAAAATATTTTCCTGACATCTGAAAGCCACACTTTCAGCGATTAAGATTGGAAATGTTTACTAGAAATTAAATCAATGGTGAAGTTTAGAAGAGATCTGATTGCAGGTTTGAAATCTGGGATAGATGCTTTGTTATTCCCCCATTACTAATGATTGCATTAGTAAAGAAAGAAATCGATAGTGTGACCGTACTGGGGAAGTGGAGTAAAATGATTGAATGATTGCCAAAAAGTCTTCATAGCACAAGACCTGCAAAGATGCTTTGCACAAGATGAGCATCTTATAGTAAAGAGCAAGTAAAGTGTTTGCATGACAGCTCTGCAAAATTCCCCAGCTAGGGGCTGTCTGCAGACCTAGCTCAGCTAATCTGTGGGAGCACTGGAAGGTTCCCCTCCAGTCTCAGGCTTAATAAGAAAACCCCCACAGATTGAGTCCGTAGTGCTGAATTGCATTTAGCTTTATGTCGAAGTGACAATTTTTGCATAGTTTTAATGAGAGGCAGCCCTGGGCCAGAAACTTCAGCTTGGGATGCATCTCGCTTTCTGCCCTAGTTTGCTTTCCGTCGGTCTGAGGCTGTTTTCATCCCTATCGCATGAGTGTGCCGTCCTGTAGCACATTAAGCAGCGGGACTAGCATCCATCATGTGGTGTTTATTCTGTCATCTCTCCCCAGGAAGTGTGAGCAATGGAGTGTTTTGGTTTAATAGCATTTTTGTTTGGTTGGTTTTGTTATTGTGGAAGTCTTTTCTGAGGTAGAATAAGTTTCTTTTAGTTTTCAATGCGTCGGTTGCTGTGTCCTGAAGTTAAAGCAGGGAGAATGGAGGTTTGTATCCCACATTTGGGGTGGATGGGTGTGAATTTTCTCTTAAGCTTTGCAGTCGATTCCACAGCCTTATGCTTGCCTTCAAGAACGTCTGCCTTCTGCCTGGGTAAGCTTTAGCTCATCGTGCAGAAAGAGTTCCCAAAGGATGGCCTGTGGGCACGTGCAGAGTCGTTCTGTGTAACTTGCAGAAAGATGTGTTCAGTAAGATCCTGAGCTGCAGACGAGCTTTGGTAGGCAGGCACCAGCCTAGCATCTCGCCTTCATCCCAGACTTGAGGGCAGTCTCTCAAATGCCCTGGGTTAAGATGGTGGACTGCTGCGAGACAGGGACAAAGCTGTCAAAAGATGACAAAACCATTAATATATATTTGGTCTGGTCATCATTTCACATTAGTGTCCTAAAAAAGCAGAGCCGAAGGGAGGCCTTCCCCGCAGATGGCAATGTGGGAGCGCATGGCCACCAAAGACCAAGACCTACACCCTGCCTCAGGAGCAGCTGCTGAACACGTTGACCGCTGCGGGTGGGAATGTTTGAATGAAACTTATTGCTCTGCGCTCTCTGGAGCTCGGTCTGGATCCAGCTACACAGTCACCATACCTCTGTTTCTCCATCTGTAAAATCAATTTTTTTTTTTTTAATTATTTTTTTTAACACCACTATTGAAGTATAGACATTTCTGCTACGAGGCCAGGTCAAAGGAGGCAGCTTCACACATCATTTAAAGTGCTGTGGGGCTAAAATGGAACAGCTGGAGGGGTATCCAGGCACAGAAAAGGGGAAAGGGCAGAGGACAGAAGGCGAAGCAAAGGGGAGGAGGAACTAAGCACGTCCTCCTCGGTTCTTCAGAAGGCTGCCAGTGGTGGAAAGCCTTGGGAATATGTAATTTGAAAGTTTATGCTCCTCATCTGGAAAATTAATGTATCTGGGTTTTATAGTATTAAGCAGTAAGGTTCATTGCAGCTGGATATGAAGTGGAGACGAGGATTTCATAGGTTAAAAAAAAAAAAAAAGACGTTAAAGGTGAATTACTCGGCAAAACCTTGATTAATTAGCATGATACCTGATATGGAAATGACTAGACACTTTCTTATTATTAATAAAATCAATTTGTAAGTGTAAAATAAGAAGAACAAACTTCAACATGTGAAAATAAGTGAAATAAGTTAAAAAAACTTTTTCTTGCTATTTGTAGAATGCCTTGAAGATGACGACTGCAGTAATAATGCTAACATTACTGCTGGGCACAAAGCGAGCTCTTGGTCCTGCACAAAACCTCTAGCCAACCCAAACAACTGGGTCAGTAGAAATTAAATCAGCACTGAGCCCCAGATAATATCTGATTGTGGGTTTATGTCTGGATGGATGGTTTCTTTCTTGTTTCCTCATTATGACTGATTGCAGTCACTGCAGAAATCAATAGTCCGGGCTTGGCTGGGAACTGAAACAGTATTAGGCAGAAAGGCAGCATCCCGCAAGAGCTTTCTTGAAGGCTTTACAGATCCTGGCACCAATCCTCCCAGGTGCATGATACCTTCTAGCAGGGGTTGGCTATAGAAGACCTAGAGTGCTTGGTCTTGCCTGGTCAATCAGTCAGGCAAAACATTTCTCTGTATGTTCTCATGTCAGATAGCGTATCCTGCGTCGTGGTACTGGGATTCCTCCCTGGGACTCATACAAGGTGTGTGCAAGGCCAGCTGGGTGGAGGGAAGCACTCCTTGGAGAGAATCTGCGTTAGGGACAGCAACCCAAAGCTTGCTGAAAAGTTCTTGTTTGGTGCTGTAGTAAACAGACAAGGAACCGATTATGATTTCTGCTGGGAGGGAAGGTAGCTAAAAGCTTTGAATCTGGTGTTCTGAGAGCAGTAACTGAAATTAAATGGTAAAATTTTGCTATGATTTTCCAGTACACCTTAAAAATACAAATTCGGGTATAAATTTTAAAAAGGTTATTTCATTTACAATGTGCTCAGTTTTGTTTTACTGTTTCACTGGTCTTATCTCTGCTTGGATTTTTGTGTGGTATTTGTGAACAGCAGCAAGAATATCATATTCCTATAAAATTAATAAGTAAAATCCACTCTAGATCAGGTGGCTTATCACACATTAGTTGACACCAGCATACACTTTAATGGATTTTTAAATCAGGCTTTCAGTTGGTAATTGGTGGATCTGCATACCCCTGAGTTTTATAGGCAGGGTTCACACAGGAGTTAGACCGAGTTACTCATTTCTCCAGCATCCCCGTGACACTTGTGTACTGCAGTAAAACCCCTGTGTACCGCTGAAACTCCTACTGATCCGAAAGCTTGTAGCAAACGGATTGAATGAGTAGGAATATAAGAAAGTGATTGGAACAAACCCACCAAACCCCATGGTTTTCTGATGAGATAAATTATAATAGAAAGGAAAAAATGTAAATACTTTTTTATGGGGAGGACAAACCTACCCTATATACCACGTGGACCGCACTGACGAGAGAGCTGGGGCTCCCCGTGCGCTGTGCATCATCCGCAGCGATGTCTAATACGGCTGGTCCCTGCCCGCTGCAGAGGGGGCTGGGAGGGGTGTGCAGTGGGACTGCCGGCTTTGTCTCCCAACACCCCGCGGAGGTTTGGGGGTCTGCGTTTCCAGCTTCGCTACGTTTCAATATTCAGCAACTTTTGCGGTATGCTGCGTGCGCCTTAGGCCAAGGATAAGCAGAAGCTTAATTTGTTCCAAATGATTTTCCACCCTTTTTCCTATTGTTTATTATTTATTCTGCTTTAATTTATTCACAAGATTAAGTGGGTAAACAACATCACAACTACTTATTGCTACACAGTCCAGTAAGCATAATGATGCCAGTTTTAAATGCCGAACAGTGCTGATTAGAGCTGTTATGCTAATATTCATTTGTTTGCTTTACCTTTACCACTTTGCTCGCATACTTCACAAATTAGGGTATTATCCTTTTTTTTTTTCCTCTTACTGTTTTTATCATCAAATGAAGGTAATTTGCCATTCTTCCATTTGAATTGTAAAGCTAATTGAACTTAATGGCTTTAGAAAAATCAATAATTTCCAACTGTTATTGATATAATGAAGCACATGTAAGAGATTATCCAATAAAGACACAAACCACTTAAATGAAAAATTCAACTCCATGTTGAACTACTTGAATTCTCTACGTGGACAATTAAGGGGAGGTCCTCGTTATGTGAAGTTACGACACAAACTGTGCAAGTCACAGAGGAGTGCACCGCTCTGTTGGAAAGCCATCCAGTTATACTTGGAAAATGCATTTCAGGTTCGCTCCAGCCTTCCTTTGGGCGTCATATCTCCCAGGGTTTGCAGGCTCTGCCGCTAACTGAAGTTAATGTCCTTCTTGCAGGGCACTCGTGAACCTCCGATGGGTCTGTGCTTTTCCCATGCAGCTGAAGTACACAAGGGTTTCCCCAAGGGGGCTGTACGTTCTCTCTCCGTTGTCTGTAAGAAGTACTGCGGTATTTTCTGTGTTGTGGTTTGAACTGGAAAAGCGGGAAAGGCTGGTATTGCCAGCCTGCCTTCCAGGAGTCTGCCCATCGCTGCCCAATGGTGTCGCAAGAGAAGCAGCCTGCGTTCTGTAAAGGGGATGGAGTCCCAGAAATTAATAAGGACTGCAGTGGTCATAACAAGGCAGCTTTAACGTCTTGTTTGTGGCAGCTGGGCTTTTCTGATTTAACTTTCTCTATTTTTCACGCCTCGAGTAATAAAAAGCCCATATTGAAATGTCTTTGGGGTCAGGAATCATCCCACAAGGAAGCTTCCTCAGCTGCGCTGCTCTGCCATGAAAAAGGGGGAAATGGGAGGTGGTTGGTTAGAAATGAAAATGTTGAGGTTTCTTTCCCGGTTTAAAAATACGGTTTTATTTAGAAGCGACCATTAGCTTGCACCCTGGTTCTGGCAGAGGTTTAATAGCTCCTGGGAGAGCGTATGAGAAACTCCAAACAAAACACTCCTAAACCTTTAAATCTGGATCAAACCCATTAAATCCCTAAATGACATAGGAGACATTAAGGTCCTTAATTTAAGAATCTCTGTAGTAAAAAGGGAATGGCAAATATGAAATTAATGGCATTTAAATTACTGTTTCATTAGAAAACAATTTTGCCACAGTATTTTGCTGAATTTGGGATACCCAGAGATCAATATCAATTCCCTTTATTTAAGACTCTTGTGACGTTTATTGTGTGATCTTTTTGGAAGGGAGTTGCTATTTGTGAAAATGTTCTTTGTGAAATATTAGTAGAATTAAATGCATTTTTAATTGCACTCTAAAGCTATATTAGTTTGGCACTTGAAGCTTCCGCATTAGTTCGTATGATGAATGGATGCTGAGGATACAGGGTAGACAATTTCTGCTGGATTTGCAAAATGGGAAAGGTAGAACATAGTCAGTTCAAGACCGCATGTTAGGGTGTGAAGGAGAGAGGGGACATATTGGGCTGCTTCAGCTCAGAAAATAAGAGGGGAAAAAAAGCTAAATGCTAAAACCTGGGAATATTTCAAATCTCCTCTCCCAGAATTTTGGTGGGTGGCTTGGTGGTGCTTCCTGAGCACCACCAAGATGTCCACATTATCTCCATTTCATTCTGCGTGCCGGGACTGTCCTCCCATGTGGTGCCGGAGTCCCCCATCAGCGTGATGAGAGAAGGTACGTCCCAGTATATGTAGGTCTAGACTGTACTGAAAAATAATCTCCGTGAAGTAATCCAATTAACCCCCTCCCAGAGGCGCTAAAGGAGGATGGCTGAATAGAAACACTTTAATTTAGGAGGCACTGGCTTTTGTTGCAAATACCTGGAAGATTCCAAGGAGAATGAATACCTTTATGGAAATCGGCAGTCCACAAAACTGCATTTACAGAAGAAAGTCTTTAAATGAGCTGTTGACAGCGTTCAATAATTGCCTGAATTCTGTGTGCGTCCACCATTTGATGTCTGATATTTCTATCTCCACGGTGTAAAGAGAAGGACAGCGAGTCCTGCCATGCACAGTGCCTGGACTTGCATGAGCTTCAGGAGTGTTTTCTCAGATCACAGTTGAGGTACTTCTCCAGTGCTCCCCATAACATTTTCAGGATGACATTTACGGGCATGAAAAAAATGACAACAAACCACTCCTTTTAAGCGCTATAAAAATAGTGGCTATTACCTTCCCAGCATCCTCTCAGCTAATGGCCTGAAACAGGACCAATATTTGATTTCTACTTGCTGTATTTACTTTATAAATAGATACTTCATGGGTTTCATTCTTTACTGAGATTGAATTAGCGGGTTAAATAGACAGAAGTATTTCTTACCATGGCATACTGATCTCTTAGCATCTTGCACTGACCTGATAACAGGCTAGCAGGAGAGTAAACTTAATTATTTTTTAAGCTAGAGACTGACAATAGAGGACACTGAATATTTCTGAAACCAAGATCTTCTTTTCTGTCATTAAAAAGCCAGGGAAATCTGAAAGGAGTGTGAATTCCAGGCATGTATCGCTGTGATTATTGAAGGGTTTTCAGAGAGTGGCTTATCACCTCTGGCTTTTATTTACCTGATAAACCAAAGCCTGATGCTTCAAAAGCCCCAGCTCCTCAACCCTAGTGCTGTAGCTACCTCTTAGCAAGAATGAACTTGGTCTGACAGCATCAGCAAGCGGGACCTAACCGAGGCCTTTTGCTGCAGTTTACACTTCAAAATCCACCCCCCACTCCCCCAAGTGTTTGTTTCATTATAAGCAATAACTGCACAAAGTGAGCTTGAGAAGATGTCTGAGGGGGCTCTGCCTCCCTCGTTTTGCTCTTGGAACTAGATTTCTTCGTGAGTGGAGGTGATGAGGAAGCTGCTGGGTGACGGTCCGTGGTTTTGGGGAGTTTGAGAAGATGTATGACATGTCCCTGTGAGCCGCTGAGCCCAGGCGCGATCTCTGCCAGCCGCTGGGGCACGAGATTAAGATCTCATTTCAGACGGCCTTTACCAGCCTCTGTGTGAGCAGCAGTAACCTGCAAAAGCGATAAACACCCTTAGTATCAGTGTTCGCCAGCCGGCAGGGCACCTGGAAGCTGCTTCTGTCCCCAGATTTTGGGAAGGGTTCCCGCTTCCCTGCGCATCCTTGGTGCTCCCTGGTTGTGGAACCGGCTCACCCAGCCTGCCGTTGCACCCCCTGCTTCCATGTGCTTATTAATCTTGATTCTAAAAGATCCTACAGACACCGCATGCAAATGTACCGAGTGATTCAAATTGGTTTTCTCTGTTTGTAAATGTAGTGTTCTGTGACTGCTCAGGGGCACTTCCAACATATGCTCCTTGATATCTGACATTTTTCAAAATTTCAAGCAGGGAGGATATTTGCAGCATAGGCACGCGTGGGCCCGCTGTGCTGCCCTGCCTCTCCTCCTGCAGAAGCAGGGTTGCATCCTTAAGGGAAAGGTTTTTCTTTTTGGAAATGTGTATATGAGGAGGGGACAACAAGCAGCAGAATGCAAATGCTCTGTGAATTAAGCAGGAAAGTCCTATCCCATTCCCAGAATTTCAGTTACAACAAAGTCTATTATTCGGGAGGTTTGTGTGGAAATAGCATTACTTATCTTCCTGCTGTAAAATGTCTCTGCGGAGACCTGCTCTGCTCCAGCCGCTGATTGGCGAGGGGGGAGAGCCTGGCTGCTGCTCTTGGCACCAGGCTGGGGCTGCCAGCCCGGGGCGGGGGGTGGGGCTGGGGAGCCGGGAAGGCACGAGAGAGCCTTTTCCTTCCCCTTTCCACACCAGACCTTTCTGCCCCATTTTCATGGCCACCTCCACCTGTTCCTTGCTGCTCATGGTGAGGCTTCTCAGTCCCTCCTCTCTCCTGGGGCAGTGGTACCTGAAGGCCTGTTGCTGGCTCCAGTTACTGGTCTGCGAGCAGGGATGGGTGGCAGCAGCTGAAACTCCTGCTGCTCTCACCTGGGGGTCCCCCCCGCTCTGCGAGAGGTTCCCGCTCTGGGATGAGGCATCCCTGCCATCCCGGCGGCCGATGCTGAGCACAGCGGTGTGTTTTCACATCAGCCCTAAGGGACCCGGCTGCAAGGTGGGCGAGAGGAGGAGCGGGCTGTTGGGCCGTTTGGCCGCCGCGCTG
Source organism: Falco punctatus (assembly GCF_963210335.1). Taxonomy (NCBI): domain Eukaryota; kingdom Metazoa; phylum Chordata; class Aves; order Falconiformes; family Falconidae; genus Falco; species Falco punctatus. Next base: position 5,332,656 of record NC_137591.1, read on the forward strand.
CAGGGATGGTCACCTGCGGCAGGACAGCCTGCGGTCATCCCGGCTGAACCTGCCTGTGTCTGCAAGCCAGCGCGCTTGATCTCCCTGGGTGAGGACCGCGGTTGCCAGAGGTGCTGCTGGGCTCCCCGGCACGGCCGCCCCGGCAGGGCGAGGATCACACGTGCTGGTGCGTGACCAGCAGTGGCTGCGGTGTGTCCGGCGGAGGCTGCGGTGGTCGCGGTGCTGCCGGGACCGAGCGGTGCTCCCAGGGCTCCAGAAATGCCCAGCCCTGCTCCTCGAATGCCTGGCTGTACCACAAGGCTTCAGGCACACGTTTTAACGCCAGTTCCTCCCACTGAAGGGCAATAAGTACTCTAACAGTTGGTTTGCTACAATAATTAAAATGCATGTTATCATTCTTAAAGCTCAGATGACTCTGTTGTCAGCACCTCTAGAGGTCCTAGTTTAGTTGCTTCTGGTTCGCTCAATGGTATAACAGTGAGAAGTAGGGATATTCCTTTTAATGTTGATGTGCAAGGTTTAGAATTAAGTATCTCTGCTGGTTGCTGAGTACTTTCTGCTACTGCCAACCCCATGAACTCTTTAAACATATGCTAATGAGCCCGACTTGCTCCCGTTCCTTCTGTATAATCCATGAAGTAAGAAAAGTCAATCTTAGTCTTACTGCCTAATGGCCTCTATACGTTGTAGTTAGCACAAAAACACTGTGAAGTGATGGAGATCTAGAGTTAAATGCATGAATTAAGCAGAGTCCCTCTGACCACACTCCATTAGAAGAAAAACTGTCTCTAGGGAAACAAAATAAGATTTCTCTTTATATATACATTACGAGAGTTGCCCACTGATCCTCCAGGCATTTTGAAACATTGCTGGCACCCTAGTGATGTGGACAGAATATAATTTGTCAATATCACTACAACTTTCTACCTGAGATGTTGCTGGAATACAGATGTGCTACAGCATAATAAGGTTGGAAGGAGTATGCATGTTACACATAGCATTGCTTTCTAGCATGCATCTGATTTCTCAGCCTTGATAGAAGGTTTATTAATAGCAATTGCACTTATTTTAGCAGTCTATACTGCTTTTTATTTTTAGCATTGCTTTTGAATACCTGTGTGCAGTTTTCTGGCTTGGCCAGCAGCTGTTTGTGTGTGATTTGCTCAGGAAAGAGAGGGGGAAAGTTATTCAGCAAAGCTGCTGTGATGGATTATTGCAACAGAATTACTCTGGTAAAACCTGGTGCAACGGCAGCAGACCGGCGAGGTTCAGCCACCGGACAGGAAACTTCCACAGTTCTTTCAAGCAAAATCTTTTCATCTGTAACAGCTGAGGAAAAAGCAGTCAGTGTAACAGACTGCCTCCATGCCAGCACCGGGATGCTATTTTTAGCATTGTTATGATTGATTATGGCATCTTACACAGTCATTGGGTAAAAATAAGAGACTAGCAGAGCTCGTCCTCCGCCTCGTGTCCCTGCAGGTCCATTCAAAACGCTGCTGCCATAATCTTCTTCTTGCGTGAAGTTTTGATGAGGATGTGGGCCAGTCTTCTCTGCCGCATTGGTCGCGATCAGCTGGTTTTGTTTTTTAAAGCTATTGACAGTTTATTCCTCTGATAAATACTTTCATACTTTGCATTTATCTTGATGTGATCCTCCTGCTCCTCCTCTTGCTTCAGGTGTTTCTCCCGTGCCCCCTGCCCCGCCACAGCCCGTTGTTCTGCACGGCCCCCCACGCCTTCCCGAGCCTCCTGCGGTGCAGACCGTGAGCGGCTGGCTGTCCTGCTGTCCTTGCTGGGACATCTCCAATACCTCTAGCCTGTGCCAGCTGGGTTCCCCTTCTCTGCCTGCCACATCCACAGCAGCTGTGCTCCTGCATCCATCTCCTGTTTCCTGTCCCTGCGGGGGAATACAAGAAGTATCTTTTACTGTGGGTTTTATCTGTTGTTGAGCGCAAGCACTGCAGCTTAACTGGGGTCTCTGGGTGCTGCTCTAGCACGAACAGGAACGTTTCCAGCAGCAGTGACCACGGCGTTTACTGCTTCAGGGTGCTTGAGCAGTCGGCCTCAGCATTTGTGCCCTTCCAGTTTTATTGTGAGCAAAGGGATACCAGAGAAGAATATGGACCAGAGGGAAACCTGCTATTGGCACGTAGAAATTGTGTGTTCTGGAATGGGGTTGTACAAATCTTACGAGTTATTTAGATAACATCTCGTTAGCATTCGCAGGAGGTAACGTGTGACCTTTTGAGAAAGGGTCTATCACCTATACTCCTTAGCATGGTTTGGTACCAGTACCCAGAACTCTGCTGGCTACTTTGGAGTGAAAACCTTTAAAGAATTGAAGTACAGAGAGTATAACACAAGAGAATAATTATTTTTCAAAGGAATTAATGAATATGAGTTAGTTATGTTACACTGATTTGGGCACACACGTTTCTTTCTGTCGGTCTTTGAACTTCCCCAGAAATGTTCTCAGAGGGGTCTCTGGTCCTCCACAGAACACATTAGGACATTTTTGCCCCTCTGATAAATTATTTAGAAGAAATCTCTTAATCTGTAGTGAGAATCCCACATGACATTATCTTCCTCTATACACCTGCATGTGAGAAGAGTTCTGCAGAAGTTTACAGTGTAGTGTGCTTAATTGTTTTCAAGAGCTGTACGCTGCACTAGCTTGTGATGGCTTTCAAACCAGAAGGAAAAAAATGTGCTTCCAGTGCTATTTTTATGAGTAATTCCTTAGCCACAGGTTCTAAAGGCTATTAGTAAAAGGGAGTAACAGAACAGGAAGAGCTAAATCCAGTGCACGTTCTGTTTCTGCCAGTGGTGGTGTGTAGTCCTGATCCACCTGGTTTCACCAGGAACTTTGTAAAGCTGTGGTCTGCGGTAGGGTGATATGTTGAGCCTGGAGTGCAGCGCGAGGCTGTACAGTGTTTGCAGTTATTTTCTTTCCTCTCTGGTTGCCAATAGCCGCCTTCTAGAGAAACTGGCTGGAAGAGCACCCCAGTAATCCTTTCAGAGCTTGCGGGATCTGTCCGTAAGCAAACCTTTTGCTGCTTCTATCTTGAAAACAATTCCTTGTGGTGGGATCAGTGTGATCAGCTGCTTTATTGCTGAGGTTTTGGATAGAGCGTGCAGCCTTCCTTCCAGCAGCACATGCTCAAAGCCGTCCCCCAGGAGGTAAGCCTCCAGATCCCCGTCGCCTTGGACTTGAAGATGGTCCCATAGGAAGGTTTTTTGTGGTACTTCATTTCTGGTGCTCACTTGCACTGAAACACCATGAACGCGTTTGTTCTAGAAAAACACGGGCTTTGATTTAGTTTTGTAATATTGATGCATTTCTGGGTTTCACTCTGATATTTTTCCTGTTCTGCTCTCCTCCACTGTGTTTTGGTTTGATGCGAGCTTCTTAATGGAAAAGCAATTGCTTAGGGAAATACGATGCCTATCAACTGTCTTGATCACGGCTATTCGTTTGTGGAATTAAACTGAGTCTGGGTCAGTGTAAAGGCTCCATGAAGAAAATTTGCTTCATAAAATTAATCTTGCATATTATGACTCCCTTTGTCCATAGAGTTCAGAAGCTCACTGTTCTTTTCCCATAATCTAGTGAATAATAACGGTTCGCACTTGCATCTGCAAATCAATACGTGGGCTTTAGCTCCCGACCGTAGTGTTGTGTTATTGTATTGAAAAGTAACCATTACCTTTCATGGCTACGACTGATCGTTGTGTTTTGTATTTCTGTCAAATTTGACGACAGTCACCTCCTGAAGCTTTAACAAAAGGCAGAAATTCCCCCGGTGCTTCTGGCAATTAGGCATTAGTCTTTGCAGAGACAGAAGATTACTTGCCGATTCCTGTTTGCTGATTCCATTATGTGTGCTCCGAAATATAATGGGTTGTTAATCCTTTAAAACAGCATAGCTAGAAGTATTCTGTCAAAACTGTATTTTGGTTCAATTAAAAAAAAAATAATCAAAAATTACTAATTCCATAGAGTCTTTTATCACCACTGGGGTTTTTAAGATCATTGCTGTCAGGAAACTTATCGCTGTGGTAGCTGGACTGTGTGCGATGTGAGCTGTTTCCTTTTGAAGATGCTCATTTTCCTTCCGTCGGTTTGATGTGATATGCTTGCAGTCTAGCTGGGCAAGAGTAATAGTGGTGATGAAGACAGCTTGGTGTTTTATTGTGCTCTAAAATAATTCCATTAAGGTCTAGTCTCTTTCCTGAGATGAATTCCTGTTTTCTCTTGGTTGTGTTTGCGATGGCTCAGCTGCCAGCTCCACCTGCAGCCCTGTCCTGATGGAGAGCCGTGGGATATTTTGACCCTATTAAGGTCAGGGTTTCCACACTCATTAGGTTGCACCTCAGCCTTGCTTGCAAAAAATGCAACACTGTATAATACTGTGCTCTGTGAGATGAGGTTAGGACCTGGAAAACAGAATGTGGTAAAAAGTTTGGCCTCGTCTGGCTTTGGACTTTTGTGCAAATTTCACCCTGCTAAGCTCAGCCTCACGCTCTGCAGCTCACGTGCCCACACTTTGGCCTCATCTTAGCAAGCAAAAAGCATTCCTCATGGGAAACCAGCCATAACGTTCACTGAGAATCTCTGCGTCGCTTTCCCTCAAACCTATTTTATGTTCCTGGCATCCACGCTTGGCTCTCGTGGGGATGGTGGTGGTGCCATCCTGTGAAAGGTCACGGCTGGTTGCTGCCACTGTGAGTTTGAAGGGCAGAGCAGCAGGAGGCTCCGCTCGGATCCCAGCCCTCTTGCAGCGGGTGCTGTCTGTACAAGCTGCAACAGATAGTCCTTCCCTGCAGAGCTTGCGATCTCATCGACGGGGTGGAGACTCTGGGAGTGTGATATTATCAGTCTTCTGCAGTGGAGAAAAGAGGTGCAAAGAGATTAAGCCCAAGGTCGCAGAGGAAGTCTGTGGCAGGACCAGGAATTGAATTCAGCTCTCCCGGGTCTTTGTCCAGTGCCTTAATCACAAAACCTGCCTTTGCCCCTGTGCTTTTCTATTATTTAATCAGCTGGGGGAAAAAAATGCAAATTGATTTAATTAAAGGAGAGAGCAAATTTCTAATTTCAGCCTGGATTTGTTCTATGGGTATGGAAATTCTGGAGAATGGAGAATAAACATCTGTAATTTCTTTTCTCAACAGATGTGTTTTCATTTACACAGCTGTGCAAAAATTATATTTATATATTTTGTGATGTGTAATTTTAGCCTAGACACAGATCTGATGTTGGATTACCAAGAGGTGTCATTTTCTGGCTTGCAGAATATTCCTCTTTCTGGCAAAAAAGTCGGTCATGTTTCTTCCCACAGACATGTTTTTTTCCTTTAAAGTGTCTCTCAAAATTATTTTATAGTCAATGAAGCAAATCCTCCAAAGGCTTCATTATTCTGATGGTAGCATCATCTGATTGAATATTTCAATCATAATGTCCTTCGGAGAATTTTAGCAGTTTTCTCTTGGGATTTTGGAGGCTTGGATTCATGTGTGTTCCTGAGGTTTTGAGGAGCTGCTGTAAGAAATTCAGGTAACTTTGGATGCACAGAGTTCACTGGTGGGGGGAGGGGTGGGGGTAGATGTTAATGTTTTCTCTAGCCATTGATTATAATAATTAGATAGTCTCTTTCCGATGTGAAAAACACAAATGCGCGGCTTTGGGCGCTCCTAAGCAAAGCATTTAAGCACATGCTTGTTTTTAACTATGTGAGTGTTGTCTGACCACGTTCTTGCTGTGCTTTATTAGTAAATTGCCAAGGTTCACACAATAAAGCATCACACATTAGATCAGACTGCTCGGGACATCATCAAGAAAGTCCATGCTTCCCAGTGCCAGGAAAACGTCCTATTTCTGGTGTGCGCTTCCTGAGAGCCTCCCTGTGAGTGCTCTGCACTAACCAACTCCTCTGATTTCGGTTTTGTTCCCCCGTTGCTCAGAAGCCCCGGGGACACGTGGTTCCGTGCAGGGCAGCAGCCTTGCTGGGCTGAGCGTGGCTCTGCTGGGCTTTGCAGCTGGTGCTTTGCAGGTGTCGGGGAGCTCAGCGCCTCCCCGAAGGGTGGAAGGGGAGCGAAGCAGCTTTTCCGCCTTCATCCATGACGTTTCTTCCCCATTCACTGAAAAAAATCTCTTTAGATACTGCTGAAAAAATGGCATGTTTGTTTTGATAAGTGTGTTCCTACAAGGATGCCAGTTTGAGAGCTTTCTAAAGAGCTACGACAGCCCTTGGTACCCTGTTGCCTCCTCTCCCCCGTTGCATCCCCTGGAGAACGCATGCAAGATTTTGGCATCCACCTTCGGAGGAGGAGCTCCTCAGGCTTACGTTGCCACCTCTGAATTGCCATGTAGCTAAGGACTACTTGTTAAGGTTGTTCTGCTGATTTCAGGCTCACATTAGGTTTTATGAACTTTAATGAACAGTAAGTAATAAATTCGCTGAAGAAATTGGGTTAGCCTGTGATTAACATTCAGAGTGATGCAGATGAGTGTACCAATGATGGGAACATGTGCTCACATCACGATGAAATGCAGATGAGAGGCCCTGGAGCAAGCCCAAGGATGTGGGCCAGCGCAGTTTCATCTCTGTCAGCTTTAATCTGATCTAAAGTGCGAGTGCTACCGGCCTGCAGAAGGAATCTCAAACCCTGGGAAGACCTAAGTACAACTTTTGTTTTCTATTAGAGGCTATTAAAATATTTCTTTACAATCAAAGCTCCACAACATAAAAGCTCAAGACACTGTAGCTAAAAAACAATATTTCTAGCAGTAGGGAAGAGAGGGGAAAATGGTTGGAAGATACTTCTTGATTTGGTTTAGCTTTTGTAACACGCTGCTTTACTGAGCAGTCATTTTAGTCAATTGAAGCCCAGCTGAGCCTCATCGTCTTATGACAGCACCGTTGTACGGAACAGAGGAAAAAATCCAGTACCCCTCCCTCCTTTTTAAATGAAGTGCAAAGTAATGCTAGAAAGGGAAAGAATAAATCAATTTTAAGTGGTAATCTATGAAGTTGGACAGAAAATGATGAGAAATGAAGCAACTGGTCATAGGAAATTGACCTTGAAAATGGTGTTTATCTTGCGGACGCAGTGGCAGAGCCCCACCGCTGCTTCAGGCCGGTGGCTGAGGGGGGAATTTAAATCAGAGTTTCTTTGCTTTGAATCTCAGTTGGGGTTTGGGGGAGTTTCTTTTAAGACCGTCTTCTCTTACAGTTGCGCCAGTGGTGCTGCTCGACAGCATCTGGCAGGCAGGATTTATTCCTTTGTGGCGGTCTCGTATTTTACTCTGTTGCTTAAAAGGCTGCGTCTATTTGGGAGTGGTAATTGCCCTGGGTCAGAAGAATAGCCGTGGTTGTATAATGGATATGTATGCTAGGAAAAAAGATGGTATTTTTACCTGACTTTAATTTCCATACAAATAAACATATTAAAGCGAGTAAAAGGACAAATGAGTAATACGCGTCACCTCTGCTATATTAAACTATAACACCTACTTACACCAGGAGGATGGCTGTTGCAGTATTATATACAACTTTATTTACAGTAAAGTACAGAAGGATGTGGGAGGTGGAATATATTGAGTTTTCACTGAAAATTCTCTAGTAGAAAACAACTGATAGTATATTTCCATGACATGTGTCTTCCTAGGGTGGATGGTCAGGAGTCCTTCAGATTAACTGAACGCTTTTTGGCTCAACTGATGATGATCTTGTTCTGCCTTTTTTAACATCAGCTCTGTCCATAAGTGAGCCGTATGCAACTTGTGGTGGTGGGTCATCTCCTGTTCTCGGGCACCTGCTTTCTGGATGTCTCAGTTATCCTGACTAAAACATGAAGGTACAAGTAGCCATCTGCCTCGCCATGGAGACTTCATGGCTTTAATGGTCAGCAAATTAACCTGATAGTAACACATTAGCTTTCCTAAAACATGAGAAATCTTTGCATCACTTCTAATGTGAACCGTGCAAGTGGGCTGTCTGGTTTACTCGGGTGGTTAATATAATCACTGACCTCCTTTGCCAGCACAGATTCTCTTTCAGCATCAGTCAAATAGCAGAAATGGGTGGGAAGGTCAGTGGGGCTGCCCAGGTGTAAGTGAGACCGGGTCAAAGCCCTTAAGTACCCTGTATGGTGCCTGGTGACTTGTAGGCTTTGACTTACACCCGAGCTTCTAGGAAGTGTGAGGGATTGCTCATACTGGCCATTAAAACAGGTGGTCCAGGCAATATCTGCACGTAGCAGTTGCCCCTGCTTGTAGGGGCAGCATCCACCCTAGCTGTGCACGGAAGGGCTGCTTTTCCTGGGTGGAACCGTGCATGGTTTGGCCGTGCCCTGCTCAGAGCTGAGAGCGTTGCCTTTGGCTGGGAGCACTGCCTGGTCCATCCAGTCCTGCGCCTGCCCGCCAGGGTAGCGTCTGGGACCAGCATCCAGAGCAGGCGAAGGGAAACAAAGGGAGGGAGGTGGGAAGCGGGGAGGCAGCGGTGCTGGCCAGGAGGCTCCGAGAGGAGGGGAGGGGAGCGACCCCACTCCCAGCAGTTCTCTCCCTGGAAAACTCCTATTGATCAGGCACCGGTGACATTTGGGTTGGTTGTGTTATTACCGTGCTTGTGCTCCGATGGGAAACTAACAAGTAATAAATCTAAGCAATGTTTTCAGACTGTGCAAAAATTAAGAATTTTGAAGCAAGCCTTCTCCAGATATTTAAAATTCAGAGAGCTTTTTTTGTCCTGGGTCTTGAGATGTTAATGACTTTGACTAATTGTCAACACCACCAATTACGATGACTGATACCTTATCATTTCCCACAATGAGCAATGCTAATTAAAATTGATTGTGCTGCTGTTCTGGCACAGCAGCAAGTTTCCTTTTCATTTTTTGTTTAAACATGAGCTTATTGTGCCGATTTGGTGAATTAAATGAGGAAAGCTCATTATTCTGATGTTTATTTTTGAGCAGGGGTTTTAAGCCACATTGGAAGCCTGTTACAAGTGTCAAAGAAACAGAAGAGCTTGAATGAATTGTATTTTTGGAGTACCAAAACATACACCTAATAATAATATTTAGTACCTTTATACCACAGCGCTTTTTAAATGATCACATTTCTGTACAGACGTAACTACTCCTATTATCTCTGTAAGGTGGGTAAACACTATTACTTCTGTTCCGCAGATATTGAAGCTGAGACGCAGGAGCTTTGATTCTCTAATAGCAGTGCACTTCAAGCTATTCACCTCAATTAGATTACAGATCTCTGTCTTACAGGCACGTGAGCTGGCTAAGTTATGATTTCCAAGACTGGCTTGCTTGAATTTTATACAAACTTGGCCTTTTATTTCTCACTTAATTTTTTAGTATGATTATTTATTTATAGGATTGAGACTTCCTTGCTGCTGGCCTGCCCTGCTCTGGCTCCTGCTGGTAAATGTTGAGTCTGCACATGCAGGGCACAGCCGAACAGGAGGGCTGGGCTTGTGCAGCATTGTGTCCTCTTTTTTTTTTTTTTGTGGTCTTTGCTTCATCAGCTGAATCTCCTTGGGCCGGGAGGGCTGTTCTTTATCAGGGAGAAGCTGCATGCAGCGAGGAGGGATGGCTGGGTTACAGCATGGGACGGTACCTCGAAACTCGTGCGTGGTAGATCTCCTGTGCAGCGCGGCAGTTGTAGTCTGCATTCAGCTCTGGGTTTATGTGAACTTCTCCGTGAGGAATGTTTATGGGATAGGTTATCAGTGGAAGATGTACCTAGTTTCTGAACTATTCTGCTGGTATCCTCTTAAGTGGCTGATTGCAGTTAATAGCACAAGTCTATGACCTTATACTGTTGGAGATTGATTTAATCTGAACAATTGGTTCCCTCCATGATCAATATGTAATGAGTTAATATGTAATGGATATAAATGCATGGAACTGCCTGAGATATTCCTTACTTCCTCCTACTTATTTTGTAAAATGAACCAACTACTTCATGGTAGTTATTAAAAAAAAAAGGCTTTTAAAGAATTCTACAGGTTGCACTTTTTCATAAACAAGATTTCTTTTAGGTCTTGACAGAGAGGGAACCCATGTTTGCCTGCATGGTATCTTGTATGAGCAGTTACAGAGGAGTATGTCAATCAAAAACGGTTTTTACATTTATTGGGAAAAAACTTTTAAATGTCTTGCACTTGAAAGCAAGATAAAAATGTTTATATTACGGAAACACCAATAACAAAAATCATATCTGAAAAGTGATTATTTCACTCCCGAACACTATTTCTTGATTATTTACAACTACATGAATTTCCCTGAGCATTGATTTCTTCTGATCCTGATACAAGCTAGGAGCAACCTTATAAATCTGTAGAGCCTCTTATGTCGTAGTGCCACAAGTGACTCCAGTGCAAATCCTCCTTTCTGCAAAAAAAGGGGAGATTCTGCTTCCCCCACACCTCTTGGTTTGGCTCCGCTGCTCCACCAGCGGTGTTCATAGGGACCTAGATCAAGTTAAAAATCTGGCTGAAAAGTAATTAAACAAAAAATAAAAAAAACAAACAACGTTTTCAGCGATGAGCAGTTGTTTGCTGTGGGGTTTCTGCATGGTTCTATGGAAGCCAAGGGGCAGCAGGCAGGGGGAAATTGGGTGTGGGGTCTGGAAGCAAGCCCACCTCCCGTGCCGCAGCAGGGTTTGATGCCTCACTGAACTGACCTTGCAAGCAAAGCCTCATGCTGCCTCTCTAATGGTCCTCTCCTGAGCGCTTCACCTGGGTTAAGTTGTTTGTGTTGGGAAAATGCTGGGAGGCAGTGCTGGAGAAGTGCAAAGTGTTCTGACTGGACGTAAATAGTCCCCTTTTTTTAGCAGTAAAAGAGCTGAAAGGAGCAGTCCTGTGTGCTCAGCTGACACGCGCTGATGGCACCATTATCAGGAGGTGACGCGTTGCCATTAGCACGTGGAGCTGTGAAATAACATGCCAAGTGTGTCTGCTTGAAGCGCGTTGGACCTAATTCTCCTCTCATCTGTATTGATGTCTCTCCATGGACCGCGCTGAAGTTGCTCAGGATTTACACACTGCAGAAAATCAGAGAGGAATCATGGATGACTGGCTCCCACAGTGTCGCAAGAAGCAGAATTTTTTACGTTGGTTTTTTTTTTTACTTTCTCCTCTATTTCCAAATGTCCCCTGGAGTTTTGTTTTGAAAAGTCAGTTATGAAAATTGAGAGCACGAGGGGCGGGGGGGGGGGGAATGTGTCATTTGGGTTGTGATTTGCTGTTAATTAAACTTTAGTGTGACACATCCTTTATGTCAGGGGATTCCTGATTCTCATCTCAGTGGCCTGGTAGAATGGAGGAGCATCTCCATCGAGATCAATGCTCATTATTATTTTCCTCATTATCATCATGATCCTCATCAGTATGTGTTCTACAACACTGGCTGTGGAATGGAAGCACAGGCAGAGCTGACCCTCGCCCGTGCCTGTTCAGAACCTCTCATTTTTTAACAGAGAAGCGGCACAACGCCTCGGGAGGGGGAGGTGATAGTGAACTCATGACAGAGAATTAGATCCAACTACTCAGAAGTCAAAATCAGCCTTTGTTTCCACTACAAATGACATAACAAGATAATAATTTTTCATTGTTTTCATCAAAGTCATAACACTCACGCACAGGTTGAAACCCAGAGTGCGCAGGATGGTGATGGACGTTATCAGACAGCTTTTAGCTGCGTGAAGTCCACACATCTGTGGAAGAGAGGGATTCCATGGGAAATGGGAGCGGAGCCTGCCCAAACAACAGGCAGGGCGGAGGCAGGGTAAATGCAGTAATATTCCTGAGAGAGAGAAGATCTGGCGCAGAAGGGAAGGTCCACAGCCTTGAGCTGTTCATGTTTGGTCCCCCTAAACAGGACGGTGAGAACTGTTCCTCCTCCTCAGTTGCAAGAGTGGTGTTAGGGAGGGAAAGGCTCATTTCACCGTCCGAGGCCCGAGCCATGGCTGTAGGGTGGCCCTGGAGGTGGCAGGGAGCCCAGGACGATTTTCTTGCCTAGGGGTGGCTTCTCCTTGAGGTGAGGGTTGGCTGATGGCAGGACACGGGAGCTCGGCCTCGGAGAAGAACCAGCCAAAGCACAATCAGCTCCTGCTCCATGCCCCTTGAAATAACCTCCTCTGACCCTCTGACACTCACCACAGGGATGCTGCTGGCGTGAAGCACTGCGAAAGGGCAGACACTGCTAGAAGCATCTGGAAAACAAATTTAGAAAGTGTGTCCAGATGTGAAATGACATTTAGGGGCAAATCCAGGGCAGAAGACCTGACCAAGATCCCATTCTTGTCTGAGTGATAATGCGTGTAAGTGCTGGAGAGAAGCTGGGCTCAGACCGTGATCACAGACATACCCTGGCCAGGCAGCCTGTTCCTGGGCCACTTTTGTGCTACATGTGGGACAGCAAGAGAAGCATCTGCACTGACATGTACCTGTGGGAGACGTCACGGCAAGCATCTGATGATCGGACCATCTTGTTTTGCTAATTGAACTCTTACAAAATCTGCAAAAAGGATCCCAGAAAAAGAGGTGGCCCTTTGACTTGGGGACCTGGACCCTTCTGCTTAAAATGTTGAAAATCAGTTCTTTTTGAAGGTCTGGAACAGAAAAGACTCTTGCCAACCTGACAGCTCATTTTTTCTGGTTTGAGATGGAGGAGGCGGTGTGTGATTTCTGTCACTCTGGTTCTGATAACCAACTGATAATCCCCCAACCATCCCCTCAGTGCTGGTAGTTTCTTTTCCTGCTGATGGAAAGTCGTTGGGGGGTCAGGAGGCAGATGGCTTTCCCATAGAAATGGTGGGATAGAACCATGACGTCATAGGCAGTACCACAGGAAAAGCTGCAGCTACCCCTTTGGGGAAAACCACAGCTCAGAATATAACAACTACGGAAAGCTTTGGGGTTCCTGGAATAGATCAAAACTGTTCAGGATCAGCCTTACTTCCAGCGTGATGAAAGAGGTGTTAATCCTACTGCTCATAAAGAATTTAAGAATATAAATGTATGAGCCACAGCCTGGAAGATTAGAAGAACACTTAAATAAATGATAGAGGCTGGATTGACAGAAAGGCTGTCATGCTGGGATCAACTTTTCTCTCTTTTGGACTAGCCAGTTCCCAGCCCCCGTAGCTTAGAGTTAAGGGAGCAGCACTGTTGCAGTGGTGGTTATCAGGATCCTGCCTGTGGCCAGCGGTCACTGTCATGCCGTTCAAACACCATCTGCAGGTCCTGCACAACGCACTTATCGCTCGGCGGGATGCTGGTTGAACAGCAAGCTCTTCCAAATAAACTCTTGGAAAGAAAGACATGCCTGCCAGGGAATGGGTGAGTGCGGTGGGTCGGCCTTGGCCAGCTGCCAGATCCCACCCAGCTGCTCTCACTCCCCCCTTCAACAGGGTGGAGGGAGAAAAGGTGATGGGGAAGCTCATGGGTTGGGATCAAGACAGGAGATCACTTTGCAGTTACTGGCGTGGGCAAAACAGACTCAACGTGGGGAAAATTGATTTAATTTATTGCAATTTAAAAATAGAGTAGGATGGTGAGAAACAAAAACTAAAACATCTGCTCCCCACTTCTTCCCAGGCTCAGCTCCACTTGGTCATTCCCAGCTCCTCTACCTCCTCCTCCCAACAGCAGCGCCAGGGAGGGTGGGAATTGGGGGTTGTGGTCAGTCTGTAACAGCCCCTCTCTGACGCTCCTTCCTCCTACGCTTCTCCTGCCCCAGCGTGGTCCCTTCCACGGGCTTCAGTCCTTCAGGATAAACCTTCCCCAGGTGGGCTCTCAAGGGCTGGGGTTCCTTCAGGACATACCCTGCTGCTCCAGTGTGGGGTCTCCAGGGTCTTCAGTGTGGATATCTGCTCTGGTGTGGTCCTGTCGGTGGGCTGCAGGGAAATACCTGCAGGAATTTTGCCTGGTGAGCGGAGGCACCGGAGCTCCCCTGTCCAGGAGGAATCGGCTTCTGCTTGCAGGGGGGTTTGCAGCTGGCAGCGGTGGGGTCCCGTGCTGTGTTTGTGGACCCGTGATGCAAGGAGGTGGTTTAGATGTGTTTTCCTGGCAGTTCCAAAACATGGCTTTGCTTTGTGTCTGTCAGGTGGTAGCTGCAGTCTCCCCTTCTGGGAGATGCGTTAAGCTGTAAGCATTTCGTAAGGTTATTTTTGCTATGTAAGGGATTGGCTATATTTCAGAATATCAAAGTATAAATAGCCTTTGTTTACAAAATAGAGGACAATGCTAATTTATTGATTTAATTGCAAGTTATAGAATTAATGCATCACTCAAAAAAAAAAAAAAGCAAACAAAAAAGCAAGCTTCTTCCCTTCCTCTCGAAGTACTGAGGGTCTGCTCACGTTCACCCTCTTGCTTCTTTTTGCTGCATCAGTGGGCGCTCCCCGCTTGGAGCCCTGCACACCCCAGCGCGCTCTCGGGTTTGCTTCAGGAACCTGTTTTGGGGAGATGTTTTTGTTGTACCAAAGTTGTTTGTGGGTCAACCTCTGGAGGCGAACTCCTGTCATATTAAAATACTTTCCGCGTGTGAGAGAAGGTCTGGGGCTGTTGCAGACCCAGAGAGAGTGGCATGCTGCTCCCTCTCGTGTGAGTGTTACAACCCAGCGCGTGTGTGTAGCACGTGGGTTAATGGGCCGTGGCTCAGACTCGCTGGAAATTGCCCGTGACCATAGTTTGACCTCTCCTGGCCCTGAACCAGAGCAGTGTCCCCTTTGGGTGAGATCTCTGCTGCTCATCTCAGCAAGCTGCAAGTCTAAAGCTTTTCATGCACTCGAAATGGCTGCCGGCGAGAGGCGGCACAGAATACGTCCCTCTTGCGAAAGCCCCTTTTACGGCCATAGGTATATCTTAGCGTTATGGATTTTCCTAACGTATTTTGTTGAAAGGCAGCGAGATCGCCAGCGTGCATCTGGATGTGCTGCACAGCTGCTGGCGCGCAGGGCTGGGTGTTGGGCGGCTGCAAGGTTGGCGGATGGTAATTTGTCCCTCTAGAGCACAGCACAGCTAATGAGTACAGTCCCTCCAGTCGCAGGAAGCTCACAGACGCTCATCAGTATAGATTGGAAACAGCCTCTGCTGACCGGACTCATGAGAGCGCTGTATTTTGTGCATGGCAAACAGCAGGATGTTGCATATTTTTCATTATTAACTCTGAATCCATACAATTAGGGGTAAAAAAGAAAATAATAATATTTTTATCTGTTAAGTCTAATGATAAAATAATACCCAAGGAAAATATTGATCCCTGCCTTGACCTCTTTCTCTTCTAAAATAAGAATTTTCAGTGTTTCACAGGGTTGTCAGTGCATTGCCCATACTGGACTTGGCAGTACATCTTGTATGAACATCAGCTCTGCTTCCCTTCCATCCACCAAGACTTACCTCTTTTTCTTTCCCTTCCTGTGGGTGATGAGGAGTGTGTCTGCTCGATGGATAGAAAGGACAAAATGCCTTCTTGTGACACCAGAAAGAAAATGATCCAGGGAGTTACAGACCACTAAGCCTTTCATTTGTACCTGGTAAACTGGTTCAAATGATAAGAAAAAAGGAAAACATTTGGGAGATGCTGATAAGATCAGGCTTATCCAGTAGAAAGGTACTATAGGATATGGCTGAAAGTGATAGGAAATGCCTAGGCTTGATGACCCAGCAGGTCGCTTACAGTCTTTCACTCTTAATCTCTTGGAAGTCTTTGAACTTGTCAATAAGAAAGGAAGAGAGAGGAACTGGCTTATCTCGTTTATTTACGATATTGAAAGGTCTTTAGTAAGGCCTCTCACAGAAAGCAGTCAAATAGACAGGGTAGGCGGGTGAAAGGGAAAAGTATAGTTGTGAATCACAACCTGAAGTGAAGATTAGGTATAACCGGGCAATTTTCACCATTGCAGAGGGTTAAGCCAGGGGGTCCTTTTTTTGTTCCTAAACCCTATATCAGGTCTTTGATCTGGGATGGAGAAGAAGTGGAAGGGGAGCCAACTTTATAGGCAGCAAAGAGCCACTGAGGTCGGTCAGGTCCAGGGAAGGCAGTGAGGAAGGTCAGAACAACCTAAACAAGCCAATAAATACGTGACATGACCTCCAAAAAGTGTTCAGTGTTAATATATGGCTTTCGCCCACCTTGTGGTTTCTGTTTGAGTTTGCTATGGTCAAACCAGAAGTAAGGCGGCCTTCGGTTCTGCAGTCCGTGTGGAAGAAGGTCTTGTTGGGGCTGCTGGAGGGAGAAGAGGTGGGCTCTCCCCGCTGACCTCCCCCGGCAGGTCTGCGTCGCAGGGAGAACTGTACCAGCGACCTCAGGCCCCCATCGGTGGTCCTTCTGCAGAAGTACAGAAGGGTTAGACAAACACACACATAGTGTTATCTAAAATACCAGCAATGGTACTCGGCAACAGAACAGTCCGTATGAAGAGGCTCCATGTATCAGTATGAACAGTTTCCCAAATTACTGCTGGGATTTACATTAGAATTCCTCCTTCCCTTCAGACAGCACATCTCATTTCTTTTAAATAGCCACTTCTGTCTTTAGGACAAACAAGAAGTTTTGAATGAGAGTTAAAAAAATATGTCGTCCGCTTTGCCTGCTGCTCTGTCGCAGCTGAGCGTGTTCCCTGCACCGCTGATTTAAGACGGCCGCCCCTCTGAGCCGGCGAAGCCTCCCGCCTGCCTTCCCTTCCCACCTCTCTGCCTTTCCCCATTGCCTTTTAAGCCAGAGAAGAACCATTAGATGTCCCTTTCAAAGCCAGGGACTGAAGTCCTGCTTGTTGCTAATTAGCAGCAAGAGCCTTTTAAGGAATTGAAACATTGCATTGTTATGATTTGGGAAACAAAAGCTGAATAAGAACTGTAACACTTAACTATGGGATTCCGCTTTATTTTTCTCTAATGCAGGCTAAGCTGCCTTACAGCAATCTTTTAAATGTAATGATTGAGACTATTATAGGAAATACTATACAAAGCAACATATTATTATTTTTTTTTCAGCCTAAATAATAAGTAGGGCAAGGTTTTAAATGAGGCTAGAGTAATGAATGCTGTACAATAATTTTGATGATAAATTTCCCCGGAGGATAAAGTGGAAGAACAGAAGCAGGCTGTATTTAATCATGCAAAGTTAAAGGAATGCAGACCAACAAATATTTATAGAGATGTACAGTTTTTCTAACCTTTTCTGAGATATTCTTGCCCCTTTTCACCTAACGAACTTAGCAGAAATTCAGGTCTTTTGGTGTGTAATAATTAGGAGGAGGAATTGATCACATCGGGTCAAGTGTTTCTTTGATGTAGTGCACAGAAATTCCTGCTTCCTCGCAGGCTGGAGGACTCAAACAATAAGACATTTGTTTTTCACAGCTATTTCATTCATCAGTGAGTCTGAAAAGCTTGCTTTGAGCACTTATACAGCATGTGATGATATATGCTGCAGCTGCTCTTCACCTAGTACTGACCCAAGGAGATGAGTCCCCACCACAGGGCAGAGTACTGTGCAGAGATACTAACTTTGCTCCCAGAAGCAAAATAGTTGCCTTCGTGCAGTTCTGCACACAGAATAGTGGGAAGGCCTGTGCATTGCATTGCAGAGACAACATCTGGGCTTCCATGTACTGAGCAAGTCCAAAATCTTTGCCCTGTGTTCCGTCGCCAGGCGTAGACCTGCCCTTCCCATGCCTGTACCAAAGGCCGTCCTCCTCAGATGGGGTGCCCCTCAAAGGGGGTGCCCCTCAGCTGTGGTTTCTTCTGGTCTTTGCTGTTTGTTTCGAGGAGGCAAACGCAACTTCAGAAACTAAGAGACAGTAAAAAAGTCACGGCTGACACCTGGCTTAGCCTGTTCCTGGTGGTTCTTCACAGATGCAAATGCTTGTGGTAGAGTTAGGCAATCATTCTCTAAAGCCTAGGGTTGGGTTGCTTTGTGTTTGTTTTTTTAAAGTAACTGTTAAAGGTAGGGTGCTTCAGTGGGCTTGATCTCAACCTATAACACTATTCATTCAGCAGAAGCAAAAACCTGAAGATTTCTGTTCTGCTGATCAATACTTAAAGCATATATTGATTTCCAATTTAACTGTTAACTTTTTAGCTCTTGGAAATGCTCTCGATACCAATTTTCACCTTGCCTGATGTTCATTATGTGCTGAACATTATGACAGGTGGTAAGCTAGGATCTCATCTGGTGAGACAATTAGATCTAGTGACTTCAAGACTGCAACGTGCAAAGATTTACTGTCTTGTGTGAGCGTGGTGGTAGCATCAAATATCTGCGTTTGAGGCAATGACCTGAGAAATGCTGTTATTCTGGCCTGGCACAGGCTTCCTCTAATATTTCTTAGTCTGTGTAGTCCACCCCTGAAATGATATAATAACCTAATTAATAGCACTGTTTATTACATCCATGTTGTTTTCGCATAATAATTAATTGAAA
Organism: Falco punctatus; assembly: GCF_963210335.1. Classification (NCBI taxonomy): domain Eukaryota; kingdom Metazoa; phylum Chordata; class Aves; order Falconiformes; family Falconidae; genus Falco; species Falco punctatus. The sequence goes on from NC_137591.1 coordinate 5,351,109, forward strand.
ATGAGCCTGAGGTCCACAGCTCGGGTTGCTGGATGGCTGGACTTTATTTAAGCAATAAGACACACATGATAAGCAGTGCGTTCCTATGTGATTATGCCTCCAGTAGCGTTAGGAGGCACAAGGTCAAAAGGCTCAGTGGCTTTAACTACCTGAGAAGTGCCATGTAATCCCCTGCAAATGGGCTGTCTACAATGTCTTATTGCTGTATCAGAGAGGGAATTATTTCTTTTTAAAGGCAGCCGCATGAATTACCTCCCTAATTGGCACAGATATGACATCACTGGCTGCCAATCAGAAATTCTCTTTTGTCTGGGATTTTAACACCTTAATTTCAAGTTCAGGTCATCGGAACAAACTGATTTTGTTAAAATGGTGGTTTATCCTCTTGGTGCTCCAAGTCCCATCTGCTTGCTTTAGTGGGGTAAGCACTGTTTGTGCTTTGTGTGCGTGTGTATGTCGTGAAATTGTTCTGCAGTAGCTTTTGGCATCGTCAGGCGCTAAACAGTGACTGTGGAGCCTTTGCAGAGCTGGTGACATGCAAGTCGTGGCCTGACTTACGGTGCCTAGAACATTATTTCGACTCAGGAACTCAAGCAGTCACAGAAGCAAAGGGAGGGCAGACAGCAAAGTAAGCGCTCCAGGATGCAGGCAGCATGGCCAGGATTTCAAAATCAATGCATAGCCATCAAATTCTTTCAGCCTAGTACTGTCTTTTCCTTTTATCAGCAAACAACCCCAAAATAATAAAACCATCCCCATTTACAGTTGTTGTTGATAAGAGACGTGCACATAGGTCACAGCTTTACTAGCCTGAGCAGATGAGGAGCAGGCTGCAAGAAAGATGCTATTTGTCTCAGGGATGTGGAAAGGATGGTAGGCAGTTGCTGCCATTTTGGAAGGGGGGAAGAGAGGCCCCAGAAGGGGAGATTTCCCCCTTTTTTCTCCCCACTTCAGCCCCAGCAGAAGCGAAGGTAAAGGCACAGCCCCTAGGAAGCAGCCCCGTGGGCTCATTTCGCTGGCTTCCAGCCAGCAGTCACTTCTTCAGCAGTGGAGAGAAAAGCCTGCACTAAATCCCATGGTCAGTCCCAGAGGATGTTTTTCCTTTGGGAAAAGGGGAGGGGTGCCAGAGGTGAGGGCTCACATGCAGCTGACGTCTGCCAGCGGGCGGGATGAGAGCATCTGCCTGTGGGAAGGTGCAAAACCTGCTGGTCCAGGGGATGCTGAGAAAGTTTCTGTTCAGTTGTAGAGGGTTTGGAGGGAGCAAAAATTTCACAAATAGTTTTAGAGGCTTAAAGTAGATCTGTCTTCATAACCTGACTGCACTGCTTTTTTCCTTAGATATGTTATAGAGGTAACGATACCTCTACAGTGAACTCAATTAACCTTCTGCAGCTTGCCGTGTGACAGGGAATCCTAAATCTTCTTTTTTTATGAGTGTATGTGCAAGATTTGAAGCTACTCTGAACTTAGCATTAATAAGTGCTGTTTCCTAATTAGTGCCTATTTGTTTGGTTTTTACAGTGAGAAAGACATGGTGGCTGTGAGTGGAATCTAGTGTTCATGGTTGAGAAGAGCTTTCCGCACAGGAGTGAGGTAACTTTTATGATTTTTATTATTATTGTTGTTGTTACTAGTGCAAATCTGTTGCTTGTGTGTGAATGCCTTTTGGGGTTTCCATTGTTCAGTGATGTTATTAGAGACCTTAAGGTATTTAGCTTGGCGTCTCTGTGTTGTTTTGTACAAATGGCCATCCATTGCCAATAAGAACTACGTGACTGCTCTATCTGAGACCCGGTACATTTTGAGCATCCTTTGGAAGTGCTACGGGAAAAAGGACAGGAAGAAAAACCTGTGTATTTAGTCTTCCGCAGCTCAGTTTCCCCACATATCTTCCTGGTGCTCTGGGATACATCCTAGCAGGGGCACGTTGGGAGACTCTGTAGTGTTCGCTCCTGCCTCACTTCTGAGATCTTCGCATGAACACATGCTGTATGGAGCAAAATGCTTCGCCTGGGAGGGAGGATGTCAGCGATAAATGAGAAAACAAGAGAAATGGATGATCCCCCATAATGCATACCCTATAATATAATCATTGTTGTTTGATAAAAGAGACACTTCTAGCAACTCTCAGTGCCCTGCTAGGTATGTCTGGATTTATTATTCAAAAAGGCACAATCAAATCTCTTCATTCCGTTGACAAATGGGAGCTATTCAATTCAGTATCTGCCTCTTATTTATAGCATATAGTGGGGTGATTTATATGCTAGCTGCAGATCTTCCAAAACAGTTTTAATTAGCAGCATTGGCTATTAGAATGAGAGTCCTGTAGCTTCCCTGTCATATGCATCCCCTTAAAACCAAATAGAAATCTTACTCTTCGCCAGGCAATGCTTCTCTATTTTATTATTATTATTATTTTGTAACACCAGCAAGATGTACCTGTGCTTTAGTAGCTCAGAGGATGCATTCATGTTTGCAGCTCCGAGGGGGCACACGGGGGAGCTGGAGGAAGGTAATGCCACTTATTGCTGTGCCTTGGGGAAGCAGGGCGGTCCGTGGGGCATTAGCACTGACATCACACGGGAGTTTGCAAATGTCATAAGCGACGTTGGTTTTGAGAGCAAAGTAGGTGCTAAAGATGCCAAGGCCAGCTGCTCAGGCTGCTGGCATGGGCGTTTCTGGATTCTTCTCTGGATTTCTGTGCTTGGGGGAGGATGGATCCGAGAAGGCAGGAGCCCTCATCTCAGCATGTCCTGCGGTTGGAGCGTTTGCAACATCATTTTTCCCGTGTGCGTTGCCTGATGATTTAAGTAAGCATTTCCCCCAGCTGTTCCCTCATCCGCAGAGCTGCTCTGGCTTGTGGTCTAATTGGTACCCCTGAGGTACAGACCAGAGGAAGGCACGGCGCGTAGGTGAGTTCAGTAAAGGCACTAGTTTGAGTCTCTATTATTTTCACACGTCTGGTAGGAATGTGATCCCCTGGAGACCTCTGCCTATCTGTCAAATCTGAGATCAGCCAACAGGTTCAAAAGTTATTTGGGGAAGCAATGACTGACAGAACAATTGCATGTCTCTTGTTTTTTTTTTTCTGAGAAACCAGGCTAAAAAAGCACAGGAAACATAAAGAGTATTTTTTGTGCTTTATGTGGCGTGTGTAGCATGCAGAATGGTCTGTTGTTATGCTTCCACTGATCTTTTCTTGACATGAGCAATGCAGTCATTCTGTCTTCGCATCAAATAAGCCTTTGTACTACTTGTCACCAGCGCACAGTGTCTCTGTATACGTGTAAACTTGATGTTTGCTACATCCCTTCGTCAAAACTCTGCTGCTGCCGGCAGGTGGGCGGTTCTGCTAAATCTCTGGGTGTTCTACAGCAGCACGCTGTCGGTGGCACTCTGGATGCAAGAAAACCTTAGAGAATCTTAAGTGTGAGGTTGACAATGATAGGAAAAGAGTGGATATGAGCACTGGACCTGGTCACAGATGCTTTAGCATCTCTGCATGTCCTCCCCTTGGAGGAGGTCAAGGAAGCTGCGGCTTGGAGAGAGGAGGCTGGATAAAGTTCGTCGCTGCCCTGCCAACACCGTACGTTCCTGGTGCTTAGGAGGCTGATGGGGAAATGAGGAAATAGGAGATGAGGGCATAAAAAATCCTGCTACAAACAAGCCTGAAGTGAATGTGGTCAGAAGGAAGGGTGAACAGGGTGGGGAGCGGCAGGGAATGGAAATGGTTCCTGTGCTTTACAACCGGGAGATGATGGACTCGGCAGCCAGGGCAGCAGCACAGCCACAGGTAATTCACTGATCGATGCCTACATTGTGAAAAAGTCATAATCCTCTGGGTGGACACAAGTTAGATATTTTTAATATTATTATTTTTTTTTCATCTATGAAGGTTCTGTTTAGGTATTTTTATTTCCTCTTCTGAGCATATTGATAAAGCACATTGTTTAAGGAAGCTTTCAAATTATTAGCATATTTGGGCTTGTCTTGGAGCCAAGCGAGCGGTAGTTGGTAAGCTGTCTTTGGATATTACACTAAGTGCTTTTCTACCGCAATTCTAATAGAGTGTAGGGCTGAATTTGATAGTGTTACCTATTAGTGATTAAAAAGTGAAGGGCTTTCAGTGTGTCTGTACTGCAGAATTGGCTTTGATGGATAGATAAGGCATTATGCATTTCATCATTTTTAAATTTGGCCTTAAAGTAATGAGATTTCCTCTTTTCCCCAACATTTTGAAGGCATGAGTCAGGGAGGAAAAGAAAGAGGAGAGAGAATGGTTTTGTTCATAAACACTTAAATATTAAATTGTGCATTAGTCAGTCGTACAGGCTGAACTCTGCCAGAGAAAGGTACTTCTAAATTAGCAAAATATTAACATTGTAATTATTGAGCATGGATAATAGTTATGAATTATGGATCAGTCAGGTTAGCAAAGTCACAGCTGCCTAATAGAGAAAGGTATGATGGGAACGGGAGGGAAGATGATTGAGGATTCCTTCTTAATATTTTTATATGCTTCTCAGCAAAAATCCTTCTGCCAGCCCCAGAGAGCTGTGAAAGCCCACCGAGGGCTGGAGCATCCCTGCCCGAGGAGCACCTGCTCTGTGAGGGGACGGTCTCTGTGCCACCATGGCTCTGTGGTGTGCCAGCCCAGCTGGAAGGCCCTAGGTGCTGAGCTTTATTTGACTCTGTCACCATGTGTCACCAATGAGAAGTCCTGGCGTGCTCTGAGGCACAGCACCTGCCATGGGCATCACTGCTGCGTTTAAACCTCGCCTTCCCGAGGAGGCTGCGGAGGCTGGCAGTGATGCTGGGGGGTAAGGACCACGACTCTGACTTTGCCGGTGACCCACTATCTCATCTTGAGAAAAATAACTTACCATCACCGCCTCTCAGTTCCCCTGTCTGTAAAATGAAGATAACGTCACGTCATACCTCTACAAAGTGTTTTGACATCTATGAAGGAAAAGTGCAGCCTCAGAGCATGCAGAGACTGTCCTGCTGCCAAGTGGCTCCAACAGGCGCTCTGGGCAGCACGTGCTCTTAGGATACGGGCTCTTAGGATACATACTCTTTTTCTCTGTGACAGGGGATTGCTGTGGTAAGAGGTCCTGCCCTGTCCCCCTCCACTTGATAAGGCCAAGTTGCTGATGGTGTTACAGCTGATCTGCCCTCGGCAATTCAGTTTGTGTCTGCCTGGCTTCTGCCTTTTTTTCCGCTGCATCTATTTTCTCCAGACACAACCAGTTTTGCTTTGACTTCATTTTTTTAAAGGAGGGCTGTAATGTGTTGGAATTGTTTGCAGTAAACTTTTGAGATTCAGTGACCTTTGTTAATCAGGAAGAAATTTTTTTTTTTGGAGGTCTACAGGAAGAATTAATCATATGTAAACTGTTTGCTTTAAAAAGTCTCTCACTGAATTTGGGATTTCCCAGGTAGCCACCGAAAGGTCAGAGGCTGGAGGCAGCAGCTGTGAGCAGCTGGGAAGAGGGGAGCTGGAGAGCACTGCAGGAGGCCAAACCATCTCAGAGCAGTTTCAGAAGTAGGGAGAGACCTGCGGTACCACATGGTGCTGGGGGGAGCCCGGTGTGTTTGGGAGGCTGGCCTCAAGCCAGGCCTTCGGAGCAGCTAAGGAAACAATATACAGGCAACAGCGTGCTGTCGTGTTGTGCTTGTGTTTGCTTGCAATATTCTGCTGTTTTGAAAGTAAGTGTTGTGCTTTCAGCAACGTGCTCCTTGGCCCTACAAGGCTCTGAAGTCGTGCGTCCTGTACCTTCGTGTCACGCTTTGGAAGTGGATTCCCCCAAGAGTCTCTTTCCCAGAAGCTCCCTGGGGTGAAGCAGAGCTACTGGTCGTGTTGGGTGGTTCATGGTCAGAGCGGTGGAAGGTGGCTCCAGAGCTGCCAGTGCAGACCCCCAAAGAAAGGGAAAGCTCTCCCCTGCAGGTCTGCCTTCTGTGGTTGCTAAATTATGTTTGATGAAGTTTGGCTAGGAGGATTTCACGCATAGCAAATGCCTGTGGGGTCCTTCTCTCCTACCAGCCCCTACAGCAATGATTATGGGGACCTTATGAATCGAGTTTAAACCCGCGGAGGAAAAAGAGTTCATGGAGAAAAGGGCAGTTGCCAGAAGAGAGGGACAGTCAATGCCATCAATAGCCTGGAGGCTGCGATGCTGTGGTGTGTAGGGTCCTGACTGAGGAAGGTCTTTTTCTGAACTTTACAGAACTCTGCCTATTTAAGTCAATCCCCTTAATGTTGTTTTAATTTATTTTGCTGTATTCAGTGGTGGTTTTTACCTGTGAGCCCTTGGCACGCTGTTTCTCAGCGGAGATACTGTTGGGGGTGCCTCACGAGGCCTGCAATCTCTGACCACGCAGCTCTGGTGTTCGCACACTTGGCTTCTTCAGATGATGCAGGGGAGCCTCTTCTCAAACTTGTCTTCAAACTTTTGCCAAGTCTTGGGGAGTAGTTGCATTACATGTTACAGGGAAGCACGTTTGGAGAGTTCCCTGCACAGCAGCACATCGTGTCACAGAGAGTTTGCCTAACATTGCCCGCACCGGGGAGGACATCTTGGGCACCATTAACCCCTCCTTCCCTTGCAAGCAAGCAGGGGGAGGGAGATGGCATCTCACCAGCCATCGGTTTGCAGCGTGTGCCCGTCACTGGGGATGTGTTTAGGGCTCGGTTTCTGCCCGTGTTCAAAGCGACCTGCTCCAAGATGGCTCAGAGCTCAGGGGCTTCTCAGGGGTCATCCTGCGTCAGTGAAGCGTGGGCATTGCTCTTCCTCCTGATGATTAAAGAACAAAGCTTTCTCTTTAAAGGGTTCATTCCTCAAAAACATTAATGGAAAAGTTACAGGCTAGAAACATTTCTGTCCAATCCAGAACACACAGAAAGTCTGGATATGAATGATTTAAAGACTACGCGAAAGCATAAAGATGTTGAGGTGAATTTACTACTTTGTTCAGCGCCACAGATTGTGTGAGGACTCTTCAGCATGAATTAAAGAAAGGTCCCAGTCATGAGATATTACAGTTTAATTCAGACATTAGTACAGTCAGGGAGAAGACTGTAATGTAATTGCAAAACCAAATAGGGTTTCCCAGAGTGGATCGCACCTCTGCTGTGTCTGGTCCTGTTTCTACATGGACAGTCCTATGTGTGTCAAAAAAAAATAATGTGGTATGGGGTAATAGACAGCTATGGAAGGATTCACCCGGAGAAAACTCTGTCTGCTAAGAGTTGGCTCGTATCCCAGCCCTAACCATGAGAGTTCAACGTTAAAAAGCCCTACTGGATGTAACTGAGGATGTTCTCCTGACCTTCATCAGTCTCAATGCATTGATGAAGCACCTACATCTGCACCTTGTTCCTATCAAATAGCAGCAAGTTCTGTGGGACAATGTGTTTGAAAACGTACATGACATTTTTTTTAAAGGCAATATTAAATGCGACGTTTTCCAGAGTCATCTGTTGCCATGTTTCTGTACTGAGAAGATGGTGTGCTAGAGAGCCTGCTTCATCTTCGTTAAACCACTCGCCACCCAAGTATACCAACCCCCATCACTTTTTATTCATCCCTTCCCCAAATCGAAGAAGATACTATTTTTCCTTGCCTCTAAAAATATTTGCAGGTGACATCTAAGCTTTTCAGTGGTTTGTTTTCTTTTCTTTTTGAGGTCAGGTGTGCCAGATTTTCAGTTGAGGTTGGATACGCTTCCTGGCTTGGTATTTTAAGTGTCATTTCTTGTTGTAGTCTCTCTAGATCTTTGCTTTGGCTTTCTGACCGCTTCTGTTTACAGACCTGTGACTTTCATGGAGCTTTTATTTCTCCTAAAAAATGTGGAGGAGATAGAGGTGGCCGAGGAAGAGCACTGTGCCACTGGAAGATTTGTTTTAGCCTTCTGGAGGCTTTCTTCCCCCCTGATTTTTTTTTTTTTCCCCCCCCAGTTTAAGAATTTCCAGCAATGGCTCTGAAGTAATCCCGGTGCTCTGTCTCTTTCCTTTTTTTGGCTGAGAAAGCTTTGTACCGTGTGTTACAGAGGCCATCAACCCGGGGTCTATTGCACATCAGCACTCCGCCGGGTGTTTGCCGCTCTCTGCAGAAACAGCATTCCCGGAGCCATGCCATGAGGAGCTCGGTGAACAGATGGGCCAGGAAAGTACCTTGCTCTCGGTGGGTCTGGAGAATGAACTCATTATCCAGCCACCGGTCTGTCACACGAGCCTCATTTACCAGCGGCTGGTGTAACAAACAATCCCCGGCAAGCGGTGCCTGGCGGGGTGGGAGTGCTGCGGCGCCAGCCACGTCAGGGCCGTTCAGCGAGCAAGCTCGTGGCTCTGAGGAATAGGGAGGAGGCCTGCAGAGGCGCAGAGAGTTTACAAACGGGTGTCAAAAAGCTTCACAAAAAATGAAACAAGTTCCAGTTTTGGGAATCGGATGTCATGTGGAGAAGAGCTACATGTGAAGGCTGGCTCTGTGATTTGAAGATGGAGGTCCTATTCCCTTAGGTGGTGTGCCCTGCCGAGTATTTCCTAAAAGAGCCATAAAGCATTAACAAAACATGTTTTAAAAGCACTATTTTCAAACAAACAAACAAAAAGAACCAAAAGTCCCCAGGTTATGTTAGCCTGGCTAGGTAACCGGGCAGCTTTCAGTCTTTCTCGTCTTCAGACGCCAGCTGGGGAACGTCGCTGTACCCACGCAGCTCAGCCTCCGACGCTGACAGCCGGGAGCATCCTTGGGCTGCGGAGCTCCAACCACCTGAGACACGTAACCTCTTCCTCCTTGCTTCTTGCCCACCTATCAGTGAGGACCACACTTTGCTTGAAGCATGGTGCAGTTTTGAAAAGCCGGGAGAAACTCTGGAACTTAGCCAAAGGAATTGTTTGCAAGTTTTGGGGTTTGGCTCCGTGATTGCAGTGTGGGTTGAGGGTTGTAGGAGTCCTCAGTAGCTGCTGCTTTGGTTGCTGTTAAAGATAGGGGAATTTTTGGCACTGGTTTACTCAGAGGAATACAAAAAATGTCAGAGCTGGCAGCAGTCTTGGAAAAGGAAAGTGCAGAATGGGAATGCTTTTGTTTATTCATAGTAAAATCCATTAGGAATATGGGGGAAATTGTTGTCTCTGGCTTACTTTGTGGGTTTGTAAGAGCATGATTGATAGCATGTTAATAATTTCCTGCTTCAATAATATAGTGGGGGAAATCTAGCTGAAAATTATTTGGCTGCCTGTATAACCCCAAGTTTTATGCAGGCAAAGCACATAGTATCCACCACTGCCATGCGGAGTGGGGTTCTGCACCTGCACAGGCGAGTCTCACCCAGCAAGCACATTCTGGTAAGATCTGTGCGGGCAGAAGTGGGAGGATGCTTTGGTTTTGAATGAAGCAGAATTGTGTATTTTTAAGATGTATAAAGATGTGAAAAATATGTCCCCACAGGCTACTGCTGGGATGGGGGTGGGGTAGTATTGGTTTTTGTGTTGTGTTTTTTTTTTAAAAAAAAAGCCTAGTACCTGACACAGCTGGCACCGTGGTGGTACATAACCTTTACCATAGGTGAAGAGGCTGGAGGCAGACAGATGTTCCAGTGTTGTTGGCTGCGGATTCTGCATTCTGTGCCTGCACGTTGTGCCCAGATGGTCCTTTGTAGTAATGCGGCAGCCTCTACCTCCTAATGCCCCGTCCCACCTGTTGACACTTACAGTATGTCTCAAAAGAATAGCTGAGTTGCCGGGGAGAGGAAGACAAAAAGATACAGCAGCACTTCTGGCTGTGAAACAAGGCAAGCTGTGCTGTAGCGCATAGCAAGGGAGCCAACAATTACGGATCTCTCCAAAGCAGGAGGCTTTATATAAATAATACATTCTGGTAATTCACCAGATTGTGGCATGTATGGAAATACAGAGGAATTTTTTTTTTTTTTTTTTTTAATGAAAGGGAGCTTCTGTCTTGAGAAAAATTAGTCGATGCTGAATTGGACTCAGTTCTTCTCCTGCATGCTTAGCTTTATACGGAGAATAAAAAAGGGCAGAGAAGAACAAATTGACTCTGGAAACCACCTCTTACAAGCGTGGCTTCAGTCCTGCCAAACCTTCCGATAGAAATGAGCCCCCCGCCCTCACAGAGCAGTGGGAGCAGACAAGCCCCTTGGCAGAGGCAGCCACAGGGATTTATTGGAGCCGTTTCCCGGCGGCTGTCAGCAGCCTGCACCCACGCTGCCTCCCTCCCGGCTGCCTGGGATGGGATGCTTCTCCCCTGCACCCTGCCGCTTGTCCTTGTCCCCGCAGCAGGAGCCGGGGCAGGACTGCTGCCTCATCCCTTCCAGCATCGGCACAGCTCGGGTTGGCTTCAGCCCTCCCTCTGAGAGCTGGAAATAAACCCAGAATAAGCTCAGACCTCGGTGTCATTCGTGTCACCCCACTCTGCAGGCAGAAGCAGCATCTTTAGGAGTAAGATGGCATCCCGTTGGAACATCACTCGGCACACGGGGCTTAGCTGCGTTCCTTAGTGGTCTGCGGGGGTCTGCCAGGCTGGGCGGTGAGCTGGTGCGAGTTGGCCCAGTGTTACTCACCTCACTGGTGCTGCACTGACTCCCAGCAGTAGGAAAAGGAAGTAATAAGTTACTGTTTTCTAATCAATTATAACTTGCAGTCATAAAATTAAGCACCGACTCAAGCTGATGTTTGGTTTGTACCGGTTCAGAGCAGGAGAGCTGTGAAGCAGGGTGCTGGTTAGCTGCCGCACCGTGCAGACCTTCGCAGCTGTTTAAGGAGTAGTACTGTATCATGCCAAATATTTTGGAGCCCGGCCTTTGCAAACCCCAGAAAATGTTTTACAGATTGTTCTGCAGAGGAAGCTGCCATTCAGTAGCATGGTTTATTTATTTTGTTTGGCTTACTTGGGTTATTAAACATGTTTTATTTATCGAGTGTGCTTTCTAGGCAACCGTCTGCATATATGTTCTTAAATAAAACACACGGGACTCTTTGCAGCTGCTGGGTTGCCATTTGTATGTGTTGGGCTGTGGTGGGTACCAACAGGCAGCTCCGTGGGGTTTGTAGGAACGGGTGGAGCTGTGCCTGGAAGTACCTGGCAGTCACCCGAAGGGAAGAGCCGGTGTCTCTGAGCCTGGGAAGAGAGCGTGGCACGGCTCACTCCCTGCTCCATCCAGGGCTGCAGAACCCTGCCGATCCCTTGTTCCACCACGCGGCTCCTTGCCTGCTGGAGTCCTTTCACAGCTTGATTTTAGCGGCTAATCCAGAATGCCTAACTCTAGCCGTAATCGTTTTAAACATAAGTATGGAAGGCTCTTACTAGTAACCCTGTGTCATAAAAAAGTGTGAATTTGTGTGTGTATGAATTTTTGCACCATCTGTTCCCTTTCCTGCAGCACAGAGGGAGATTTTTGTCTCCTTTGCTCAGTTCCAAACAGGTATGTGTGATACTGATGTCTGCCACAACATAGTACAGATTGCACAGCTCTTTTCCTCCAGAACATAACAGTACATGGGCATCGGTGTATCAGTGCAGTGCAGGTAGAAATCTGTTATGATAACAAACACCCTCCTGCCTTTATCACCTCTTGTCATCCTCTTAATTAAATTGAAATTCCTAAGATGTATTCAATTTAGGATTTGGGTTTTTTTCCTACTGAGAAACCCAAGTCGAAGAAATTAAGTGCATAATGGCATAGCCAGCTGGCACAGCTGTACAGAAATACAATTCCTGTATTTCTGGGTAGGTTTTGTCTTAGCAATCTACAGAGCAGCCAGTGGGCAAGGAAACCCTGATTATAAGAGCAATTTCACATGATTATTGAGGCCCTGAAAGCTGAAATAAAATATTGCTAATCTCTGCCACTCACAGTGCTTTGACACTGAGCCATCACAAGGAGAGAGGGACATAGTTTAAGTTATATTTTGGTTATAATGGGAAAACTAAGATTATCATCTAGAACAAAAGTCTCCAATTAGTGTCAGAGAATGAATTTAAAACTCTTCCGCTCTCCATCTAAACCTTTGGCCGCGTGGGACTGCTCTGCTTGGCACAGTGGCAAATTTCTGCAGAGCAGGTCGCCCGCAGAAGCCTCCCAGCCCAGGTCTGGCTGTGTGTCAGGGCACCAGAAGCTGTCTGCAGCAGGGTGCGCGTTCGGATTCTCCCACAAACCACCTCTGGCGCGGTGGGTTTCATCTGGCTGGCGGTCTGTGATCCTATGGGGAAGAAAGGCTCGCATCTGGGCTGTGGTCTTTGCAAAAACGTGGCAAGATGCTGGCTGGACCGCCCCCAGGGTGAGGCAGCGCTGTGCTTTCGAGGTTGCTCGGCTCTGTGGAGGAGCCACCCTTTTCGGGTGAGTCTGGCGTGCTGTTCCTCTGGGCTAAACCACAAAAGCTATAAGGACTGACCGGTTCAATGGGCTGATGTATCAACACCTTGCAAGGTGTGTTCTAGAACTTTATGTCTTCCAGTTGCATTACTTGCCCAGTCGTTGCAGCTCCAAGCAGGAGCCTGGGTGCTGTTTGTTGCCATCAATGATCAAATCAGGATGCGAATGAGGTCCGGAAAGTGTGTATATATATAATGCGGGGGAAAATTTACATGTATAGATGGAAAACTTTCAAATGACAAAATTTTGTAGCTGAGGCTATTGTAATTTATTAAGATGAGCTCTAGATTTTGTATGGCAGCATAATTCAGAGTTTTCACATCTTGGCATTTCAAATAATTTTAATTAAGCAATAGATTTACAATTTGTTCCACAAGTAATACAGTTTGCTCAGATTACGCACATTTCCTGTAGTTGTGATTTTTCTACTGTATTCATTTAGCTCAGCAAATTTATAAAACTAATTAAAAGAGAAGTACTTTTTTGATTCCAATTGTAAATGGAAAACAATGATCTAATGTAAAATGAGGCTTACAGAGAGAGTAAGACCAATTGCAACTCTATAGGTATTTTATAACTTAGTTTTTTAAACTAAAAGCAATTATTCTTATAGCAGATTCTTGGCACAGTCTTACTTATTTTCAGGTTTTCAGATGCCAAGAGAGTGAGATTAGGATCTGATTCAGCAACATACTCAAACATGTCTAATGCTAACCATGTAGTAAGCCCTCATTGAATTAGTTGCATTTCTTGCTGGCCGAAGCGCTTTGCTGAACTGTGATGGTGTTTTCGAGCTGGCACTGACCCCCAGATTACTGCTTCGGGTACCACTGCATGTCGTGCTGCTCCCCAGTTCTCATTAAGTCTCGTGTCACCGAGGGAGTGAGAAGAAGCTGCAGTTGCCGGGCTGTCAGCATCCCGAGGCAGTTTCTTCACTCCAGGATTTTTCCTTGTCTTTGGAGACCTGTCCCCAAGTTAGTGCTGACAGCTGAGCTTCGTTACGATACTGAGAGCAAGGAACGTGTACCGTTGTTTGAACTCATCTGATGACATGCCATTGCAGGTTTAAACACCAATTACCACGTTTCAAGTGACAAATCTGGAGGGGAAAAAAAAGATGATCATTTAATAAATTTATTATGAAGGCAAATGACTCGTACATAAATCAGACTGCTTCATTAAGGGAGGAACTCAGTCAGCTAAATAGGGAGGTGACAAAGGTTAACTCCACAGTCGTGACACCAACTCTAGTGTCATTTCTCCTGAGCTCTCGCGATGTGTCGGTATTGCAGCAGTGCCCGGCGCTGCTGTCCCCAGGTCCTCTGGCAGCAGTGGCATTTCTCACATCACCTTCTGCAAGATCAAAAGCAGCCTAAATGTGAGGAGGTGTTCATAATCCTGCTTTGGGCAGAGGTGGAATTAAAGCCTGTTGTCCTGTTTTCCTGGGGGTGTCTCGTGCGAGCAGCGGGGTCCCAGCCCCTCCCTGGCGTGTGTTGCCACACACTCCACAATAGCCCTCCTGGGGCAGGGTCCTGCTCCTGCTGGCCCCCAACCTCTGGCACTACGGACAGATCTATCTCAGCTGATGTCCTTGCCGTGCTGTCAGCCTGTGCCTTTATCTGAACTCCCACCCCATCCCTGTGTTTTCTTCTACCGATCTTCGCCCACCGTACCGGTGTGGCAGCGGTGGCTGCTGCAGGGCAGCCCCCGTGGAAGGTTTTGCAGGACCAGTCTCCCACGCCTGAGCACCCGCGGGCCACCCCGCAGAGGCCAGGCTGTCTGGGGTGTTCCCAGGGTAGAGCAGTGCCCGAGCTGGCCCATTTCATGAGCCGATGTGTATCTCTGTCACAGGTAATAGGCAGAAGGAGGTTGTGGGGTGCTCCTGGGGATGGGTGAGCCATCGCAGTCACTGTCACCCTGCTTGCAGATACCATGTTATTCTTTTATGCTTGGTGCTTTGGGAGTTGGTGTACAGCCATGGTGATGATGGGGTCTATCAGCTGCAGTGGGAACAGAAAAAAGCACAGGAAGGTTTTGGCCACACAAAGGCAAAACGGGATAATTTTTCAGTGCCTTTGGAGCTTTTAGAATTGATGAAGATGCGGTGAAGATTTTAAATGACCCTGATAAAGAATTTACGCATCCCTCTAACCCCATACAGCTCTGTTCTCCGCAATGCTCTGCTCACATGTGCAGCCTGACTCTCCTAATTTACTTATACCTTGAGCAGAAAGAGGGCAGGCAGAGAAAGGCAGCACGAACACCAACCCACCATATGTTGTTTCTAATGATTGAGAATAGTGGGTGTGCGCATCGGTCTCCCAACATACTCCTTAGGCCAGGGGCCTGTGGCACCACAGCTGTTGTGCTTTTATTTCCCCACATATTCTCCTCTCTGCCGCGGCAGTTGGGGATGCTGTTGCTGTGATACGCCTGTGGAAGGCGGCTCTTCTGTGAGGATGCAGTTGCTGCTACCTATTCCCCCCCTGAGTGACACAGCCCAGTACCAGGGCCAAGTGGCAGGGAACATGGTTGCACTTTGGGAATTTCAGGTTTTTCTGAACCTCAGGCATTAAATACTTTTGTTCTCATTTGTGTGGCGGAATCCGTTGCGCTTTCCACACATTGGGGTTGGTCCCGGTGTACCGCTGCTTTTGCACATCCATGTATTGCAGGGTAGTGCCTGGCATCAGCAATTGGAAGAGACAGTAGAACCGTGTCATCACACTATTAGTTCATATTTTTATAAACCGGCAGGAATTCAGAATTTAGCTCTTTGCCTGCTTGAATAAGACATTCAGTAACATTGAAATGTATTTTATTTGATGCCCAAGAGACACACGCTAGCATTTATAGTGACAATAGAAATCTACTTGTATTCCAGACTCTTCAGGAGAAACATTGATAGCTTTATTCAAAATAATGGCATTCAGAATTGCTGAATCGAGTTCCCAGCGTGCCTATCCTGGAGGAAAGTCAGTGCCATCGTTCCAGTGGTATTTCCAATAATTAAATCACATCTAAGTGAGGCATATGTGTTGTCTGGTCTGTACTACAGGGAGAGGGTAACCCGTGAGTACAGAGAGCGGAGGTGCGTCAGGATGGTCCCGGCTCCGCTGTGGTCCCCCTTCCCCCCCAGTTTTGGGCAGAGAAGTTGTCACCCGCTGTGAGTCACAGAGTTTTGTGAGTTAGGCTGGCAGGGATGCTTAATAACAAGCCATAAGGGAAGTTGCACAATAAATACACTTTATTAATCTGACAGTGTTTGTTTGTTATATTTTTTGATACAGAAGCAAATTATCTGGCGGTAGTGAAGCCTCGGGTGCTGGTGACCTTGTGGTGAATCTTGGCCATTTCATTTTGCTAAGGGTTAAAGGGACACTCGTTTCATTTTTATAGAAGAACTCTGAGGTCTCTGTATGAGCTCCACAAGAAGTAGCAAGATTCTGTCGTTACATTAAATATAAGACCTGCTATGTGTTAAAATAAAGTGGAAGTCTGTGTTCAACTGGCGCAAGGCAGAAATTACCCTCATATTCTGACAGAGGCAGTGATACCACGCAGAAAATAGTCTATTTGGAGATCATTCTGCTGATATTTTTTCTCCACTGTATTTTTTTTGGGGGGGGAGGAAAACAGACTCTCAGTGGCTGAGGAGTTCATTTTCTCCCGCTGCTGCTTTTTTCATTGAAGTCATCATAATCCTCCATTTGTGACATCAGAGTTAGTGGCTAGCAAGATAATTATGATTTCACAAACTGAAGATTATGACCTTCAAATGAGGAAGGCACAGCGGGGAGGACAGATTCCTAAGCAACAACCATCAGATATTTGTGAAATATTTGCAAAGATGTCCTTGCAGTTTAAAAAAAAAAGAGGGAGAGAGGGCAGGAGGGAAACATCCAAAAAATATTATCAGCAGAACGAGTTGCCAGCCAGCATTTTTTTCCCCGAGTTTTCCATTTGGTGCCCATGATTCTCTAACCTGTCTCATTTAGCCCTAATGAACACGAGACATTTTTTTAGCATGCCATATGTGCTGTGGTCCTTAGGAAAAGAAATGCATCCAAATAACTTATTTTTTATGTTCCGACTCTACCCAATCATAATTTACATTTTGCACAGTTTGATGCCCATCTGCAACGTCTTTACTATCAGAAAAGGTAATAAGAAAGGGAGGGAAAAACCATAGGAACATGTTGAATGACTGACATAAGAAAACCTGGTTGGAAGAAAATTATTTTTGTCCCTGTGTCTATAAACAATTCAGAAAATGGATTGAAATCTTGTCTCCAGTGGCGTGGCCAGCTCCTACATCAGCAGTGCCTTGAGCAGAAGAGCCCCAGCAGTGGTCCCTGTGTCTCTGGGGAGCCTCTTGCTCTGTAGGTGGATGGGCGGGTGGTCCCCCATGGCTGGGGAGGCTGAGGAGCAGCCACGTGTCACGAGAATGAGCCCAGCCTCTTGGCATGAAGTTCAGAATTGGGTTCTCTGAGGTGTGCCTCAGCTAGATCCTTATTTGCAATTATGCCACAAGCTATTTAATGACCACACCACAAACTCCCCCCTGTCCAAAGCTCCTTGCAAATGTTCCAGCCTGAGAAGGTGAAAGGCCTTGGAAGGACATCAGTTCCTCTTCAGACTTCCCTGTGCTTAAAAACACTGGAATCACATATTTTTGCTTTGGAGCTTGGCAGGAGAAGAAGGAAAGGAAGGAAGCACCAAAGGGAGGTCCCAAATAGCTCCAGGAGCCTGTTTCCACCATGTGCCTGTCTGCCTGCTGGGGTCTAGGGCAGTTCCCAGGGCGGTGCTGATGGACCATGAGCTTCTCTGCATCCTCACGTTCTGCCGAGCACTACGTGGGGCCTCGTTCTCCATGACCACAACACATGGTGGCAATGAATTACCGTTGAAAAACAATCAACATCTTTCAAACAAAGCTCCGACTGCAACAATCCAAATCAGTCACATCAGTTGGAGAGCCCCGATACAGCCTGGCCAGGGGTCCGGTGTCTCTGCAGCCCCACGCGGGCTTCCCCGTGGCCCTGGGCAGAGTGTCAGACATGAGCAGGGGCTCGGGCAGTGTCGCAGCTGCCATTCCTCTTCCTGGTCACCTCTGAGATCTGTTTTTTCCTTTAGTAGCCTGAGTCAGAAAATATCAGGTATCCGCTGCCTGAAACGGTACCCGTTCAGAAACAGTTCATTTTGAGAACATGAGCTGATGGGCACTGCTACAGCCCCATGAGACCTTCAGATACTTTGTCCCGGATTTTACAAACTCAAAATCTAAAAATCAGTTGCTGTGGTCAGAATGGTGCTCTTAGCGTTTTCCAGCCTTTGTGGAAAACAAGCCATGGTCTTACAACTTATAGACTCCTTACATTTGACAGGTGATTTAAATGACTAAAAAAATAGCATTTCTTACTTGTATGACACACAGAAGAGAAATTCTTGGCGTTAACGTGAACTCCCGGTGCTGCGTTGGGCTGCGAGGGGTGGTGGGAGGCAGGGAACGGTACTGAGGGGGGCCTGAGGCACCATGCGGTGGGGGATGCTCAGTCGCACATGGGCTAGGCTCTGTGGGAGGGCAGAGAGGAGAGGTTTATTGGCGTTGGGTGTAAACATCAGGAGTTCTCCATAGGTCAAGACCCGCCCCGTGCAGCCAAGGTCACGTGCAGCAAGCGAGACTCTCTCTGCTTCCCCCACTCTAAAACAGGGAGGTGGCAAGTATTTGTTGTAGCTCTGAAACTAGGAGGCACCCCAGTGGAGGTAACGTGCTGGGGATGTTTGGGAGGGATCACGGCTCATGTAACTTCAAGCTTGGCCACCTGAAGCCTGGAACAGCCCGACTGCTGTCATCAGCGCTGCTTTGAGAAGCAGAGAAAGCAAGCTGTCCCCAGGAGCTGCGTGCGGCCGAGTTACAGTCAGAGGTACAAATCCAATCCGAATCCTTCATCCCACTCGAATCCACAGCAAACTGCTTGTGATCAAGATACAGTCTAATAACTATTTGTATAAAACTATTTGTATAAAATATTTAGTGACTAATTTCTCATTACAGATGCTTTGGGGAACACTTTAAGCTGCTTGCAGACAATTGAAAAGTTAAAAAAAAAAAAAAAAAAAAGGGAAATTACTGATTATGTTATTCACTGCTCACAGGACATGAGAAAATGGACTCAGATTATGCCCGGGGAGGTTTAGGTTGGATGTTAGGGAAGATTGCTTCACGGAAGGGTTGTGGAGCACTGGAACAGGCTGCCCAGGGACGTGGATCAGTCACCATCCCTGGAGGGATTTAAGAGATGTGTGGACGTGGCACTGAGGGATGTGGTTTAGTGGTGGGCTTGGACCAAGTTAACGGTTGGACCTGATGATCTTAAAGGTCTTTTCCAACCTGTACGATCCTATGCTTTTATGAATTGAGCAGCTTTAGGAACTGCAGTGTTAAACCACAAGACAGGACCCTGCAGAGCATCTGGGTTGTCTTTACCCACTAGTAGAGAATAAGGGAGCAGCAGTACCATGCCAGATGCCACAGGAACGAGTATACGTACAGCAAACCAGAATTAGTTTAAAGTTACTGCTTGAAAATGTGGTTTGAAAATGTGGTTTGTGTGAGAACCGAGTGTGGAACTGAACCATTGACCTCCCTGGGCTTTCCTCCTATGGCTGGCACAACTCAGAGCAGTAAAGTGTAAGTTTTTTTTCTTTCACTTTTGCTAAACATGCATCCATTGCAATGACCTGAAAAAAAAAAAGCGTGGAATAAATAAGTACAGATAAATCCATGGAGGAGCTGAATTAGCATTTTCCTCCATTGAAACTGCCTTTTAACAACTACATCTTCTGACTGACAGCTTATTAATACTAATTACATTAGATATATGCAACATAACTAATGCACTGGTACTTTCAATTATCTTCCCTTGTCTTCATTCCTTCCCCTGCTCTCCCATCCTCCCTTTTCATGCCCTGCAGCTGCTGCCTTGGGCTGCAGCTCAGAGCAAATGGCTCGGTCGGTCGGCGAGTGAAAGCCTTTCGTTTTGTACGCAGGGCAGAAGTGCTGCGAGCTGGGCTGTGTTCGTGGGGCTGTGTGGGTGCTCACCGTGGGGCTGTGTGGGTGCTCACCGTGGGGCTGTGTGGGTGCTCACCGAGCGGCGGGAGGAGGTGAGCTCCCAGCCCCGGCAGCGGTGGGCAGCGCTTTGGACCTTGGGGGGAGTTTCCTATGGAGGTCCCACACTGCCTCTGGCTGTGATGGTCTCCAGCCCTGGCTTGTACATTAATTTTCACAGCTTTTCCAGAGCACAGTGTGAACTCAGTGCTAATCCTGGTGAATCTGTGTGGGGGGCTGACCCTGGCTGGAGCCCAGGCGCCCGCCAAAGCCGCTCCGTCACCCCCCTCCTCAGCTGGGCCAGGGAGAAAGCACAGGGAGAGGCTCGTGGGTGGCGATGAGGAGGGGGAGGGAGGCTCAGCAGGTGCCGTCACGGCCAAAGCAGACCCGGCTCGGGGCCCCCCGGCAGCGGTGGGTCCGGCTGGGAGCCGGCGGCACCGGCTGCATCGGGCACGGGGGCAGCTCCCCGCAGCCGCCCCCCGCAGCCGCCCCCGTACCCCCCAGCCTTGCCGCTCAAAGCCAGTGCCATCAGCGGTAGGTGCTTTGGGGAGCTGCACCGACGCAGCCCTGACCGACCCTCCCTGATCACAAGCCCTGCAGAAGGGCGCTGTGCCCACCTTTTGCTTTCACAAAGCCACAGTCACCCCCCAGGTTCTTGCTCAGACCCGCGTCCCCGCTATTGTCTGAACTTCGGTTTTGTCTTGTTTTTCCCCGATATCTAATGAACTGTCAATTGCTTATGCAAATCCAAGCAGAAGAGACACTTAAAGGTTATTTATAATGCCTGAAAACATTATGAAATCAATCATTCCAGCTTTTATAGCTTCCCCTATTCAAGTGTCATTTAGATCTCTAACTTTTTACATTATATTGCTATAATAGTTTATGTAAGAAGACAAATATGTTTTGATATTTTTTATATAAGCTTGCTGATTGCTAAAACATCTATGACAGTTGACATGGAAATCAGGGAGGTTTTGATTAGGCTTTTCTGATATGTAAATGTTTGTAAATGAATTATATATATAATTTTTTTTTGTAGTTGTATTTAGAAAGCAGGCAATAGTATCCCATAGCAGTTGCACGTTAAAGAAAGAGCCTGAGATGAACGTGTATGTGATATGTATTTAAAGGAACTCTGAGAGTAAACATTGACTATTCTATGCAGAAAGTTAGTGGAGAGACCCTTTAGTATTCACCAAGTCTTTACACTGAGCTCTTGCACAGTCAGTGTGCCTTGGCTATAATATTTCATAATTTCTATAAGTTAGACAGGAACCATGGTCGGATACAAAATGAAATGGTTGTCCAGTAAAAAACTTGATAAAATCAAACTACTACCATGAACTTGCAAGTGATTTCCTATACCAGGTCCTTACGCAGGAACGTCAGTGCTGGCTCACACCGTTGATGACGAGTGGTGAGTGTGTGCCTTGTGCCTGCTGCCTTTGAGATGTCCGGAGTGGTACTGGGAGGCGACATAGGGATAAATAATCCCCTGAGATTTATTTTAATACCATTTTTCTATGGAGTATGTCGTTAGTGATTTTTTGCCAGGTGCACATGAGAGAGCACCGCTGGGGTCATGGGGAGCTCGAGATGATGCGGGTGGTGGCAATCACCCTTGTGTTGGGTCCTGACGCTGCACCCTGGGGCTCTGAGCAGCCCTGCGTGGGCAGGTGCGGCAGGTCTTACGTGGGCACTTCATGGTTGAAAGATTTTTCCGTAAGAAAGGAGTCTGGCTGACGGCAAATCCAACGTCTGTCCTCTGCAGAAAGACAAACTGTTTGCGGGCAGCTTTTTCCAGGAGGTGAGACACTGGTTGCACTCCACAGGGGTTGTGCCCCAGAGAAGGGCTAGTTATCGGTATTGTTAACGGGATGGTAATTAAAACCGAATCTTTCCTAGTCTCAGTGTTTGGAGCTGAGTGGTTTCCAGAGTGCAATCACCAGGCTGAAAAGAGGAATGCAGCTCAGCGCCGGGTCCTCGTTAGCTCTGCGCTCCGTTCCGGCCTCACAGCGCCAACCTCATGTCTTCAAACAGCCAGGTAGCTCCTGTGGAGGGTCTGCCGCCACCTGCGAGTCACACAGCTTGGGATCAAAGGGAGACAAAGACCGGGACTTGTTTTTCCCCCATATCTAATGAACTTAGATTCATTAGATCTATGAGACCGGGAGGCAGGAGGTTCTCCCGGCCGCTCCATCTGCAGCCTTGCGTCTCGCGTTTGTGTTGTGCCCTGGTGGCGTTTCTGTTCAGTTTGATGGAGGTCAAGGTTCTGTTAATTCACCTGTTTTCTTTCAGTATCATGGTAAATCTGCAACATTTATTTTAAAAAGAAAAAAGGGCTCAACGGATTACCTAGGTGTCCAGCTGTGATAATATTACCTGCCTTGTAAAATGCCGTAGGTGACTTTGAAGATGCAAAGCAAATTGCGGATTACATTAACTTCCTTCTGATTTACTAAAATTATTAATTCAGCATTACCAACTGTTAAACAGTGTAGGGTTGTTATTTTTTTAAGTATAAATGCATAACTATTTTTGATATGCATGATGAAATACTGCCTTCAGGTCAATAAAATCTGTTTTGATTATATCTGTAGTAGAGGTTGGTACATCTTTTTTTTCTTTTTTTTTTTTTTAACTGATGTTTTCATTATAATACAAAGTTCTAGTAGCCTGCATTCACATGCAGCCTAAATAGTCAGAAGAATGAGTATTATGTAGCAATGTGATTTTGTAATATAATAGTTTTACCTTGGAGATTCCCAATTTTTTTTTGCCATTTCTTTGCCTCACTGCATGGCAGGTTTGTGTTACATGTTAATCAGTGAGCAAAGACCATGTTCACATCCAAAGCAAGTCGATGGGGGAACTGGAACCATGGTCCCCCTTCTCAAAACTTCCTAGACTAAACTGGCATTAGCAGTTTTGGAAATCTGATTTTCCCCTTCCCCAAATAGATGATTTCAGTGGCTTCTCTAGTCTGTATGGCATCTAATGTCGGTGTTGGAAGGTGCTCTGGCTGGCTCCTCTGCATGCAGGCGCTCTTTGGAAGAGACTCGCTGATTCAATCTGCACTGGTTTAAGGGATGCCATTGCCAAGCAAGCCCTCGAGTGGTTTTAGTAGGTTTTGTTTCTGCCACCTCAGTGCTGGCTTCTGACTCTTCCCAGAAGTCTGCGTCCCCTGGGGCTGTGGGGAGAGCCGCAGGGCTTGTTATCGGAGGACACTGCAATTGCACTGATTTAGAAGAGGATGGCTGCCTCGCAGCTCAGGTTCACAAAGCTGGAGTGGGTGACCCAAAATGGTATTTAAATCTTTTTCAGCTGTGATGTGTTCAGGCTGGAATATTTCATTTCTCTGGTGGAGACACGGGCTTGTTGTTTATTCATTGTTCCTTAATCTCAAGGCACTAGAGCAGGGAGTAGAAAGAGGAGGTGGGAATGGCCAGGAGCAGCTATTACCCAGCACCACGTAACGATGGTTTTTGGGATGGGGGACCTCCCTGGTGAGGGAGGCTCGCACCAGGTACCTGAGTACTAACACAGAGGCAGAAAAGGGAATGGAACATTCGCCCAACAGATTAAAGAAATACAGGTGTCTGTGGGGGCCGAATCCTACAGTGCCTTAACCCCAGGATTAAGACAGAAACATTTTTCAGTTCAGGTTCCCTATTTAGCCAGGCTTGGCTAACTCACCTGTCCAGGGCCAGGTGTAAGACGCCGTAGTCAATGTTACAGTCATCTCCCTGCCCGTGCTCTTCTGCCTCTGCTCTGCCAGTGATGCTTCCAACACAATGAGATCATTGTTTAAATTTCATTGCCTTTTCCATTAATCAGGAACAATTTGAAATTGTAAGAGCACTGTAGCATTTCTGTTAATCGATAACCAACCAAGCTATTAATTTTCTACTAATATATTGTTCTTTAGTGTGCAGAGCGTGAAAACTTGTCAATTACCTGTACTGATCCTCCCCAGTGCCCACGAGGTCGGTGGAGAGATTTCCCTGGATTTCGGTTGAGTGTCTAGGGGTGGCCTGAGATGCCCCATTGGAGGTGCTAAGGGTTGCAAGAAAAGCAGGAACTCTAAAGCCCCTCACATCGCTGCTGTTTTATCACGTCAAGGTTTTAAAGCAGCGCTAACCCCAATTCATATCGGTAGGCTTGGGTTAAGACTTTTTTTTAAGGT
The DNA here is from genome assembly GCF_963210335.1 of Falco punctatus. Taxonomy (NCBI): domain Eukaryota; kingdom Metazoa; phylum Chordata; class Aves; order Falconiformes; family Falconidae; genus Falco; species Falco punctatus. The sequence continues at coordinate 5,374,802 of NC_137591.1, forward strand.
ATCTTCTGAATTTATTTTCCTTGAAAGGCATTTATTGGTGAATTTGATTCAAACCTGTCTTTTCCACTAGGAAAGAAAATAACTGTGACACTAAAATCCTTTAAATTGGGGTATGATGTGTAAGGTGGGTTTGCATAGACACTAGTGAGCCTTGCTGGGACAAGCGATGTACATTCTTCCCTGCCAGTGATTATCACTTCTAAATCAGGAGGAAGGAGGAGGAAGTGTCCACATTTTCCTGCTCCTCGTGGTTCAGCGGGACACGTTAGTATGTACCCAGATCATAGATGAGGTGCTTAGCGACATGGTTTAGTGATGGACTTGGCAGTGCTGGGTTAACGGTTGGACCTGGTGATCTCAAAGGCCTTTTCCAACTTAAATGATTCTGTGATTCTACACACCTCTAAGATCTGCACTGCCCCGGTGAGGTCTGGTAGAAGAGAAGCCCTTTGCAGATGTCCTGCAGCAGGGTGTCAGCTGGAAAATTCAATAGCTATAAAATTCTGCAGTAGCAGAGCTCTGATAATGACTTTAACAAATAATTAGCTGCAGTACCTCTTTGTTGTATAAAAGTACAGTAGTTGATGGACTTGCTATGCCACAGTTAGGAGCTCATTAGCAAACAAAATTGAAGGGTAACAAATGCCTTAAGGGGATGTTTTTAGGAGTATTTAATGAAATCCTAAAATTAGAGTAAGAGGAGTGTGGACATGTAAATTTTCTTCCCAGAGATGCTGCACACCTCCTGCAGGACCGGGGACAAGGCGGGTCTGGAAGTCAGGACTGAAGGTCACCTTATTTGCCAGGGTTCGCGTTCACTTCAAAACATTAGGCCTTCCCATATCATTACAAATGGCACTGTACGCCCATCTTATTTTGCCCATTTAATAAAATCCATATTGTTTTTCTATTCTGTTGTTTAGTTGGATGGTTTTAGAAAAGAGAACGCATTCCTTTTGCTATTTCAAGAGGACTGTATCTCAGGAAAGAGTTTTTTCTCTGGTTTTGATCTTTCTTTATTTTCCAGTCTCATTGAGGAAATAGTAATCCTAACAAAGCTGGCAGAAAGTATTTCCTGGGCTGCTCACAAAACAACAGGAGGTACCTTCCATGAAGCCGTGTACTCCAGCAAAGAGTGTTTCTAGGCTCTTTTTTGCCATTTTTATGTGCTTGTTTGAAGATGTCATTTTTTGTGGTTAACTCTGCCCTGACTCCAGAAATCGGTCCCTCATTCTGCTCTGCAATGGATAAAGCGGTAGGACAAAGAGAGCTGGTTTTACCCTTGTCCTGAGAAAAACCTTTTAGAAAATGATAATGGGCTTCTAACAGATGAGAAAGCTGGTGATCATTGGGGAGAATTAATCTTTGACTTGATTGAGAACACCTATGCCAAATTACAAGCTAAGATATCCATCTGCTTGCTGTTATCCAGCATATATATAGATTATTATCCAGCAAATATATAGATTTATTGTGACATTTTGGAGAAGGAGTAAGAAAACATATGAACAACTGTTTTGGTTCATTAGCCCTTTATTGGTAAAGCATGGTGCTCAGTGATGTTAGAGGTGTACGAAAAGGCAATCCTTTAGCTGAAATCAGTACCAACATTGCATTTACAAGGCTGTGTAGAGCATCCCCAAGGACAAGCTTACAGATTAGCTCCTGCTTTATGTTACTTGACCGTGAGCGCGTTCTCTCAGCTGATACTGGAGTCATCCAGCCAGTAGCTCCAGGAGATGGGAGAAAACATTGGGGTACATCCAGAGCCCTCTGGATAGCAGCTGTTTAGGACACCAGACTCACTCATCCCGGTGTCAGGCAGATAAAACAACCTCATCTTTCCTGCAGCTGCTTTGCCACCAGAGCTGGACGAGGCGGCTGGCAGGGCTGGCACGGGCGCCGCGCAGCTGGGGTCTTCCAGAGCCACCCCATCGGACCCAGGGCTGGAAGGGAAGCACCTCCGCCGTAGGGTCACCCCAGGTATTTGTAGCCTCTTCACTCCAGTTGCCAGCATCATAAGCCCTTCATTTGTGGCATGTTTCTATGAAGGACAATCCGTCTATGTTATCACTTTCTCTCCTCACAAGTATTTTCAATCCACTCTAGGGGGCTATTCCGTGGCTACAACCACACAGACTGTTGATTTATTTGCAATTAAGGATCTCAGAGTCAGGATGTTAAAGCCTTCTAAGCCAACTCCCTTTTCATATGGGAGAACCTCTGGAAATGCACTTTAGGTTTATGACACTGGCTTGCCTTAATTTAATTTATGGTTCACTTAACTGATTATTCAAAATACCAGATGTGACAGACAATAGATTCGGCTGTACTACTGCCTCACAGGCATGTTCAACATACAGAATATGTGCTCCATATGTGAAGGTACCAAACGTCCCCCATCTACATCCGAGAGCCATCGGTTTGGTTTTGAAAGGACAGTGCAGCTGAGTGGGAGCTGAGGTCCCTCATTTCTTCTGTAGCAGCTGGTGTGAGAGTCTAACCAAAGCTCTGTTGTGTGAGATAAAATGTGAGCATCTAAAAAGGCCGGCGGCAAAGGATTTGTCATGTGTAAAACATTTGTTGTTAAGTATTTATTGATGTTAGGCTAAGTAATTCTGCTAGCAGCCTCAATAAGTACAGTAAAAACAGACAATAAAACGGTGGCTGAAAAGCGGAACATCCCAAGTTTTTAAGAGTACGTGTCTTCTGACGGCTGGGGTCTTTCTGCAGTGAGGGGTCAGACGGAACAGCATTGGTACACGCTTGCGTACGTTGCAAATACTTGCTGACTTTATAGTCATTGGTGCACTGGAGCCTCGAGCTGGGGTGAAGGACGGGTGTTTTGGGAGCTGGTCCTTAGAGGTGGCACTGGCATCAGGTGGGAGGCATCCCTCCTTTTCTCTCATTGCTGCATTTACCCTTTAGAGCAGGATAGTACGTTTGGTCAAAACAAGAGCAGTGGAGATGCGGTTAATTCTCACAGTACCTCTAGTGGAGCAGGCACGAGACCTCGCTACTTTTGGAGATGCGAACATCAATGCTTTTGAGGTTTATGGTCTGAGGTTCCTTCATGTCAGGGCAGGACCTATCTAGGATACTCATCTAGGCCTTTACTGTTAAAGAAAGATTAAAAATTAAACTTTCAGTAATGCAAGAACCTGAACTTCGAACTCCCTGTGCCAGTGGAATGTTAATCTGATCTCTGCAGTACCCGATAAAGTCAATCTGTCTTCCTTGCCTAGTTAATTTTTAATTGTTTCTATGGATAGAAGAGCTGTGGTAGATGACACTAGGAGAAGGCTGCCTTCCCACAGCCCCTAGATCCTGGTATGGAACGGGGAACGATGTGAACTACACTTCTGTCGTTGTTTCTATCCTGAATTGTACCCCTGTGTGTATTTAGCCAAGACCTGGTATGCAGGCGTGTCCTCTGCACTGACGTGCAAGGGTAATGCTACACCAAAAATCTGCCTGTGTGTTCATGCTTGCTGTACGCAGCCGTCAAGCTGTTAAGGGGAACAGTATTTCTCAGCTCTACAGCAAATGTTTTTAGCAGTGCTAACTGGGAGAAGAGCAGTCACGCGATCGAAACCAAAACCACTTCTAGCTCAAATTTTGGGGTGATTCTGTGGTCTGTCTTGGGGTGCTTCTCTCAAAGATCATAGAAATGCTTCAAATTAGCTTTTAAAGCATTCTTTTTAAGATCAGGTTTTGATTTTGCTATTGGTGATTTTTGCAGTATTTCTGTCATTCTGCATCAACGCTTGCAAAGCGCGCAAGGATGTAAAGATTAATGCCCTGTGTCAGCACAGCACTTAACGTGCTGAATTTTATCAGCGTTGTAAAGGGGGAGAACTCAGAGATTTTAAAGCCAGTCTCCATTACACAGGCAGCCCCAAATTGCGGTGCTCAGGTAACGGTGAGCCCGGGCTCAGACTCTGGTTGAAGCAGGGCCACCTTAGCCACAAGCACCCGAGACCTTCCCGTGCTTGCTCGGCCTCCGTCCCACTGCTAGTAAGGGCCAGGGCAGCTGTCAGTGCCACGGGGGTTCTGGGGGTCCAGGCATCTCCCAGGAAGATGCCAGCCAAGGCCAGCAAGACCTAAAGATTCGGGTGGCTGCCAGGGCAAGCGTGTTCATGATGGGCTCAGAACTTAGGGGTGGAAAAGTGGGAGTTAGAGGGTGTCCAAGGCAGCTGCAGAGGGGGAAATGTCTTCCCTGTTCCCTTACACGGGGACTTTTCAGAAGCGTTTCTGTGCCTGACTTGCAGTGAAGTCTGAGCTGTCAGGCAGCTAAAGGGCTTTCAAAACCTAACCCAATTAATTATCTGTTTGTAGAAAGACGCTGGATCAGCAAGAAAATGTAGAAAAGCTGAAGCAAGATGTTGCAGATGCTGTACAAAGCAAAGAAGTGATGTGTACACTTCTACCACCAGGTTACCCCAATGTGTGCATAACACATTTAGGCAACTGCAACCTGGAACAGCGAATTCCCATGTTTTTGCCAAGGGAGGGTGCCCAGAACAGTTGTGGTTGCCTGGTCTCGGATGCGACCCACCCCTCTAGGGGAGCTAATTCTTTCTGGCAATGTTGGAAGTGACAGCTCTGTGCAAATAATTAGCAGAAATGCAAATCCACCTAAGTACGTTTTTTAATACTTCATACCTGGAGCTGTGCTAAACTTAGCAGCTATGAATGAACAGCGTCAGTGTTCCCATTCTTGGAAGGATGAAGAGCCTCCTGGTATTTGGGATGTCTCTGGTACTTTTGCTATCTCAGTGTAACCAACCCCAAACACTGAATAATGTGAGCAGGCTCTCAAAAATTACCGAGATTAATAAATGTTGAATGTTTTTGTTTCTGAGTCTTGAAGGTGTACGTAGCTAACACCTTTAAGCTTTTCTTTGCGACTGAAAGGCTGGGAAATTACTCCTGGTTAATGACAGTGAGATTCTCGTGTAATCACCTTATTTCAGGAGCAAGGCTTTTAAATATACTCCAAGAGACTCATGACAAAATAGCAGAAACTGGCAATGTTGAAATATGAGCCTCTATCGTTAAACCATTTGCTCTTAATTAGTTTTTATTTGCAATATTGACAGCTAATCTCCTCTCTATTGTACGTGTGTGACTTCCAGTGATTGGCATAGCAGAGGATATATGTAGTTGAAGACATAATTTGGTCCTCCCCACATAGGATTTCCAAACCACCCAGGATTTTTTCGTAAAATTAAGGTGTATAAGACGTGTGGGCAAAAGCCAGCAATTCCCGATCTGACCTTGGTTCCCGCTGGTTTAGAGATAATGAGAGACTTACAGGACCAGTGACCGGGTGCAGCCCAGTGGCCTGGCTGAAAAAGTGGTGGATGCTGAAATAATTGTGTCTGTCTTTCAACATCGTGCAATTTCTGATAAATAAAGGAAGAAATAAATGTATTTTAGTTTCAACAAGGTGACATTTGATGATGTTCACTAATTTAAGAGAGACTGATTTATGCATGTTTAATCTTCACTAATGATGACTCCAGGGCAAGAAATGAAAGTAAGTTCAGTTAATAATATGTGTATATATTATTAACACCTTTACTGATGGAGATGGTTCTCTTCCTGTTAGACAAATGTACAAGCGATTTGTGGAAGATCCAAATGACTCACGGCTGTTGAAACCTCTCTCTAATTTACCAAAATGTAGGGAGCAGGAATATTTGGACAGTAAAAATTCTCAGCTGATCAACTGTCACTCAAAACTTGCATGAAAATTATAAGTAAATACAATAAGCAGCCCAATCCCTTATGTTTTGAGCTGCTGTGTAAAAATGAAATGATGTGTACTGCTGTTATTATTATACCCTGATTGTGGCTGGCTTCTCCTCCTGCCATACAAACACTAAGAAGGATGCAATCCTTGAATTCAGTCTATGTGCTGACAGACAAAACTTATTGTGAATATTAATGTGCTTGGTCTAATCATCCTGCTATTTTTTGTGTAATTTACTTGGTCAGGGAGTTGGAATTCCCTCCTAGCTGTTACAGATTCAAGCATTTATGCAAAATCCTCCAGTCTGGAGATTTACAGTGGATTATCTACAAATATTTGAATACATTAGTGCAGTCCTTTAAATGCATTCCCTTTATTTACATACAGAACAAATAACAAGCAATTTGAATGACAGCACTGTAATTCCATCAAGGAGCTTGTGTCCTGAGAAACCACAGAAATAAAGCGCTAAGAGCCCCATGCGTTTGGTGGAGCTCTGCCCTGGAATTACAGCTCCATAACCTCGATTTCATTCATTTTTCATATTTTTTTTAAAAACAAACAAACAACCAAACAAACCAAAATACTACAGTTTCCGAAATTGTGGAGCTGGTGTCATGTTTGGAAAAGGGAAGGGCCAGATCAGGGTGGGGGTGGCATGCTCTCATCTCATCCACTTCTAACCACAATCCAGGATAAAAAAAAGTAGGTATTTCCTTGGTATCACCATGTCCATCAGTGTAACAGCGGATCAGAGAGTAAACACTGGATTCATGTTATCGATGAAGTGCGGGAAGGTTTTACTGCAATTGGTGGTGGGGGTTTGAAGAGCTCCTTTCAATCTGACCCACCTGGGCTGAGGATGGGTTATCCCGTATCCATGGCTATTTTAGAAGCTTATGCTATTTGCATTGATTTATGAGGCTGCTGCACTCGCGCTCAATTGGAGATTATTGCAGTACGTCGGCAGGTGGATTGATGCAAAAAGACTAGCCTGGGCTTCTTGGTCTATGTTACAAATCTTCCTCCTGGAAGGAAGGAAGAATAAAATCAAACCCAAAGACTTGCAGCTTACCTCTGTAGCAAGAGAGATGGGTTCCTGCCGATCCCAGAGGTAAAGCCCTAACAGTTTCCCTGGAATAGTCAATTATCTGTTTCATTGCACAAGCCAATATCTTTTCTCAAAAAGATGTATTAGAGTGTTTAGCTATTCAAGAGATCCATCTGGCTAAGCATTCTGAGATGCTCTTTAATGTGATTTAACAGGCCCAGAAGCAGCGTCCTTGATAGCTTCGGGGACTGTATGGGGACTGTCCGGGCATCTGCTTCGTAGTCACGGGGGCTCGTGACCTTCAGTTCCCAGCAGGAACAGGGCTGGTGCCATCCCCCTGCTCAGCCAGGACAGCCTTATGGCACATTAGTGTGAGGCTGCAGCGTAATGGTGTGATTTAAAAATTGCTGCTGTGGATGAGGGCCAAGAGGCCACCAGATGTTTCCAAAGAAAATGCAAGAAAGGCCCCCGGCAACAGATCCCTGATAAGACACCATCTTTTTCTCCAGCGGAATCTGCACCTAAATCCTAATGGAGTCTGGCTAAACCCCTGCGGCATGAGATTGTATATCTCCTTCAAATCTCCTCTATTTATAAAATACACATTCCAGCTCCAGTATTCACATTATCCCCATTTTCATCGGGTATCCCCTCCAACACGGTTAAAACGTGGCACAGGTCAGTTACCGGGTAAGTCACCTTTCCTGCCCTCCCGTCTTGGTGGCGGCGGGGGCTGCAGCCACGGAGCGCCGGGCACAGCTACGAGCTGCCCCTGGGAGAAGGTGGCTGAGCTGCCCTGTGAAACAGGGAATGGGGATTGCGGCATATCTGGGTCAGGCATCGTCGGCGACTGCTGCCCAGCACATGGTGAGATGCAGTCCCGGAACCTTGGGCTGCAAAGCGGGCAGGGAAATGCAGCCCGAGAAGGGGCTGGCTCTGTACTTAGGACCAGAGGGATGCTCAGCATTGCAGGTAGGACCCAGGTAACTGCTGACTGCAGGGCACTAGGAACTGCGGTAACATAGAAGCAGCTAGAGGGAGGCTGTATGTTGTGTTTACATCCTCAAAGTGCATTTCAAGGAACAAAACATTTGCTGTAAGACAAGTAAATTAAATCAGTGGTGTAACATTTTAATTGCTAAAAACTTAAGGCGAAATCCTACGTATTTTCTTCTGGGCTATCATCCAGCTTTACAGCATAAATTCTGTAAAGGTAAATTATTAAATGAAATTAAGCTTTGGTTCCCGCTTGCTGCTTTTTAAAACTGAAAATTGCCAGTTGGCAATGATGAGTTATTCTTCTCTCCTCCCCACCCACCCCACCCACCCCCTGCTTTTTGTAAGCAAAGATTACCACAAAGTTTAAGTACGAATGCATTTTGGAGCAAGGGTGGAGTTATATATTTAATATAATCCAAAACAGATTGTCTGCTCAAACACTGTTCATTAAATGAACTGTCTGCAAGTGTGATTTACAGTGCAACGTGGTCATGTGAATGTCTGTGTGTATTTAGTAACTGCACAGTAATAGCTTATTGGCAGAAATGGTAATTCAATTTTGGAGTTTTATCTTATTTTTGATTTTCTGGACCGTGAAATCCCGCTGTGTGACACACTTTTCCATTGCTTAATCTCCTTAGATTTGTGTGAAGAACAACAACTTTCCTCCTTGCTGAAGATCCAGTGCCCTGCCATATATTTTTTATGGCTACCCCCCCCACCCCCGCCAGTGCAGCTGTTTGCATACACACATGTCATATTTACAGGCTCGGTACCACAATACAAACTGAGTAATACACCAAAATATTGATGTTTAACAAGCTAAGACCTCCGGTCTTGGAGGAAATAAAATCTTCCAGTATTGCATAAGTGCAAAAAATTTCAAGCATCATTTTCTGCATAATCTGTTGTGTTCTGTATTTAGTTTTCTGAGATTTTCTATTGATTTAAAGTCAAAACTCTCTTACTTAAACTACTTAAGGAACTACATCACTAATTCTTATGCCACACAGAGACTTGTGAGTGCGTTCTCCTCTTTAGGGCTGGCGAGTTTGGCAGTTCAGCACCTGAATCAACCCCTGTTACACTGTACAGGTGTTTTCTGAGAGCCTTGAGAAACAGTCTGAGGACCGAGTGTGGATGTTTTTCCTTTGGAGCAATGTGCAGTGGCGGCTGCGCTTCCCGGAGGGGTGCGTGGTCTGAGGGGCGCTGCCGGGAGGCTGCTCGGTGGGGTACACGGAGGGCACCCCTGGGATGGCGAGGGGGCACAGGGCTAGCCGTGGCACCATTCATTAAGGAGAAGAGGATCTTTCCTGTGACCCATACCTGGGCAGGTGTGCCCAACATGGTTACAGGGTAAGGAGCCCGCATGCAGCCAGCCACTGTGGTCTAGTAGGGAATTATTATTAATTTGCCTTTTTTTATCACCTGCCTTCGCCATAGCTGTGGAGAAGGTTGTCTCACGGCAAGTTCGGCTCCTGCCTTCCCACCCTTTCCTTCCTTTCTCATCAGAAATGCACTGCATGATTGAACAAAATATTTTGAGTACCCATAATCAAACATAATTCCACCTTCTGAATCAGTCAGCAGTGTAAAGGCTTCATAAAAGGTTCCAGGGGCCCAAATAATAGCAAACCCACCCTCTTACATGACAACACGGGCATCAGCTGTCCCCTCCTCACGTCGGTAATGCAGGTTCTTTAATTCACTTGTCATTATTTTAGTGTCTTTCTGCCTAGTGGAACGCTATTGTCCCCATAAATACATGTCTGAATCAGCTAATTATTCATCCAGGATTAGAAGGGAAATCCTCGCTTTAAGGCTAGCTCTACCCCCGAAATCACATTATTTAAGATTCTAATTATTTTAAATCATACATAAGTTGTGTCCTTTAAGTGTGGGAGACAATTAGTTGTCAAATGTGATTGGGCAGTGCAGATCTGATTAAAAAAAAAAAAAAAAATCTTTTCTTTTTAAAAAAATAGATATCGGGTAATTCCTGAACCTGTAACCAGATTGGTAGTCCAGAGGGAGGGTCACAAAGCAACTACTAACAGAGAAGTAAGATGATGCAGGAAGTTAACGAAAATAAGGTTCATTTATGGAGAATTAAAGGTGGTAAAGAAAGTTTTATGGCATTGAGGTTTCCTCTACCCCTACAGCAGTGACAGCCAAACCTACAGGCCCGATACAAAGCCTTTAGAAATCAGCAGATAACTTTGAGTTAATAGTGGACAATTCTGAAATTTTATTTCTATTTAATACGTGTTAGAAGGAAACAAACAGAAAAGCAAAGAAAATAAAATGGGAGAAGTTGCATCAGCTTTTTAAGCAGCCCGTGCCGAGGGCCAGGACAGAGAGGGTCATTGGAAATGCTTCAATGACAGAATTGTGAAGGAATTGTTGAGCTTGAAAAGTCTGAAAACTTTCTGACGAGGAAATCATGGCAGATAATTAAGATTTTGTTGTTGCATTTCAATACTGTAAAATATTTTCATGTTGCTGTTTTGTTCAGATGTATTTTAATGCTTCAGATCATACTTAAACACTAACCCTGATTATACACATTCATAGCACATGCGTACGTGCTCTTGTGTTATGATCCAAAATTATCTGTCATTATCTCAATCTGAAGCGGTTTAGCATTATTACAGCAAATCTTTTGCTAGTTGAGAGGAAATTATTTCTCCATTTTTATTTTACTAGAAAGGTTGAAATAGGAGAAAGGTTTGGTGTTCAGTGTGGCAGCATCTCCTGCGAGAGGCTGCTGCTTGGAGCAGCTCTGACGTTTTGTGAAAACAGCAAAGCGGCAGTAGAAGATATTTCACAAGTGCGCTTTAAAGTAGCTTTTGCTGGCCAACCCTTCTTTCCTTGAGATCAGCGATGGGACCCCCTGTGACCAGGGAGAGGCCAGCACCAAACAAAAACCCTATTTGAAAACCCCATTTTAAAACCAAAATGTTTATTAGAAGGGGCAAGGTGTTTTTCAGAGCCAGTATAACTCATAATCATCACTTAAATGCACAATTTTCTTTCTTTCTGCCCCTCAAAGGGAGCTTCATTAACACTTGTATGTAGTTTAAGAGAGATTAATATTCACCTTCCATTCTCCTGACAGTGTCTGGCTATGCCATGAAGGGCCACATGCCATTAATGTAAACCCGTGCATAATGCAGATTGCCTCTTGTATACACTGTTCTTTTGATAACTGGAAAATTAGGCCAGAAAGGGAAGAAAATATAACCAGTGAGATTGGAGCAAAAGCAAGCTTGTGTGTGTGACTGTGAGAAGTGCACGAGGCACTGGCGGCTTGGGTGGAATTTGGTGACCTTGCTGTAACTGTTCAAGGATTTTAAAGATTTCCTCTGAGGTTTGTGGGTTTTTTTTAGTTAAAAGAGCTGGTAATGAGAGCCAAAGAAGATGGTGAGTCTTAAGCTGCTCTCTGTGCTCGTGGAGTTTTATCAGTCTTAGCTTCTTTCCTTTATATGTGTGTATGTTGGTATCTTATCTCTATACAATAATAGTATCTAGCAGGCTAGATAAATATTTGGTGCCTATAAGTGTGTTATCTGTAAGCTCAGAAGTTTTCTGTCAGGTAAGTGAATGCAAACTGCAGAAGCTTTGCAAAATTGCTACGTGCAATAGGGCAGCGAGGAACCGGCCTGCGTTTCTACTGCCTGTGCTGTTACCACATACTGCCTCTATCTTTGAGTTCTTGTCTGTTAACTCTGGCTTTTACTATTCTAATTGATACGCCATAGGGTTCAAAAGCATTAAGGCTATTTGACAGCACCCACGACTGGTCAAAATCCCCCAGAGCCAGCACAGTAGCAGTGAACCCCGATTTGCAGAGTGGGCAATCTACAAAGCATGCAGCGTTATGTTGATTGATACCTTCTGCTATCAATTCCAAATGCTTCTATTTACCAGCTCCTGACAGTACAAAGCACAGCAGTGTTTCAGAGTTAAAAATGGGGAAAAAAAGCAAAAAAACAGAAATCTGGTTTCGTGAGTGCCAGGAGAAACGCTGACTTGCTTTGCCTTTTTAGGCTGTGGGCTAGTGCAGACATGACAGATCTTCAAATGTATGCAGCAAACACTGTCACAAAAAATACTGTCCTGGTACCACTTTTTCCTTTTCCTTTTCCACCCTGCTTCCTTTTCCCCTCTTTTCAAAGCCATGTGCATGAGAAAACATCTGCTAAAAGCAGCAACAGCTGCTCTTTGTGCTTGAAGAGGACCAGCTGCCCACAGAAAAAGGTGTGCTGTGGAGGGGACTGGGTGGCACTGAGGACTCCACTCTGCCTCTTCCAAATGAATTTTGGCATCCAAGGAGGAGGGGAAGGCCATCTGCATGAGGCTTAATCATACTGGTGTATGCTCAGCCGTGTTGGCTGTTTTATCTTGCCATTGCACTCTGTGTTTGCTTCTTCCCAGTGCGTCATCCAGTCCTTCAGAAATGGCTGAAATCATTCATCTGGTCCTCATCTTTGGGCTGTGTCCTGACTTTGCTGACACTGCTGAAAAGCCTGGACCTGCACCTGCACACATTGAGCATACTGGGTGCCCGGTCCCAGCTAATATTCGGTACTTGTTAGAGAGTGCATCTGAATCCCCCCCCCCCCCCCCCCCCCCGCAGCCATCCATCCTGCTGTTGTTCCTTAATGATCATCGTCAAATCGTCAACAGCACTTCCCTCTTCTCCTGGGATCCACCCTGGTTTGCATTTTAACCTGCCACAAAATGAAACAAAAAAGCAGAGCAAAATAAACACAAACCTGATGGTTTTGCTCTTGTGCTATTGATAAATGTGCTCTCTACTTATCCCTAAAAGGCTGTTGTACATACTTATGCTGTTGGTGCCATGCCATAACAAAACCAAAATCATTCCTCCCCACTTCTCCATGTCTTATCTGTTTGGGCATCTCAAATGCTATCGTAATGGAATTTTGCCTTACAATCCAGAAATGGTAGCAGGGGGTTCTTGCCTATCCCAGGCAATGCTTTAGTATGCATATTATAGCACTGCATTGTCATATGTTACTATAAATAGCTCTCACAAAGAGTCCATATTTCTGCAGAGATTTGCCTGTCAGCTCTTAACAATGGTAGTCGTTCACAATGGGAAAATAGAATACCAGCTCCATCAACCTTTGACAGACTAATAGGGGTTATTTGACTTTCAATTTTTCATTATCGGGTTTGGCAGCCACAATCGTCATGTTGAAAAATACAAACTGATCCGCACTCCAACAGGAGAAAACGCTCCCGGTCCTCCTGCAGCGGGCACGCGAGCGCCCACGATGCTGTAGTATGCACAGGGCACAAAAAGAGCTTGTCACGTACCAGAAGTTCAGAGATCCCAGTACTGGCCTTTTCCATCCCCCTTCTGATAGATGGAGTGCAGTGGAATGGTCTGTTGCTGCAGAAGCCCTGCACCCGAGTCTGACAAAGGATGCTACTTATGTCATGAGGGCTACAAACCACTTGTTCAGGACCACGGCACCGAGCTGAGGCTCATCACTGTCCTTTTGGCCGTTGCAGCTCCTCAGTATGTCCCCTGGACTCACACTGTGCTGCATGCTTGTGTAGAAGTTGCTTTTTGGGGAAGTGACATTGTCACGAGGCAGCCGTTCTGGGCTGTGCAAAAGGTGAATCACTTGATAAACATTTCAAATTTAACTCGGATTTGCCACTGGCAAAAAATTCCACATGAGAGTTGGAAACGCAAAGGCTTTTACTTTGTCTGTGATGTGAAAAGGCACCTTTTCACACCAGGATAACTGTCTTGGTATAAAATCTGGCAGCAATAAAAGACAATGATCTACTTGAGGTCACTGCTTTTACCACAGTGTAATTAGTGAAGACCAGCTTTATAGGCCCTTTAAAGGACCCAAACTGGCTATTTAGAAGGGGAAATAAAACATTAACCTTTTTCCTGGAGAAGATGTAGGCTGCATGTCACACATTTCAGCCAGGTCCCCTGTGTGCACAGGTCAGCACCGTAGGTGCCCAGGCCCTGTCAGGCAGTTGGTTGTCAAAGCTGACTTGGAGTTTGGACAAGGAAATACATCATAAAGGAGAGGTGTCTTGCAGGTTTGAATCATGCAGATGAAAGGGGTTAAACGGGAATCAAACAGCATACCTAGCTGTCCCCGCAGAAGACATCATAAAGTCTGATGTGCTTTAGCGATACCCAGAGCACAGGCGCTCAGCATTGGGCTTTTCCCTGGAACGTTGCCTGCAAGGGCTCTCCAGACTGCTGCTGAATATCCACTGTCAGAAAAGACAGCACCTAAAGAAAAAATATCTAAAAATGGATTTTCAAGTAGCCAGTGTTCCTCTAATTGCTTAAGAATAAGTACTAGTAGTAGGTAAGTCTTCTAGCATGGACCTCCATGTAATTCAGCAAGGCTAAGAGGGAGCTGCCCTGAGGACCTCGATCCATTATCCAAGCCTGAATCCTAGTGGCTTTGTATTTAAGGGCTGTCCAACACATTGAAATATAAATGACTGCATGACTCTTGTTAGTTCAGAACATAGTCTAGCACTGGCTCACCTTTATAAAGTACAGGGGCTTACCCTTAAAAATCATAAATTACAGGAAAACTTGCTTTAATGGGTACCACGGTCTGAGGTACTCAAGGGCCACCATCCTCTGCAGATGACAGTGGGGGAGCTTAGTCCCAAAACTTAGAAATGGAAAATTTATTTGTTTTCTCCTGACCCTGGCAGAGCAGCTGCCGGGATTAATTGAACTCATGAAATCTATTGATTTTCTGTAGATGTTATTAAAAAAAAAAAAAAAAAAGGGCACTTTTGCACCCCCTGAAAGGTATGACTATCGCTGAATTGCGTGCAATAAACCACCAAGTCTTCAGTCTGTTGAGAAAGCTGGAGTCACATTAGTCTCCTAATTTTATTTCAGAGCACAGAGACTTTTATTATGTTACTGAAACTTGTGAGGTGGTCCTGCTGTGCTATCAGCATCATTGCAAGGAAGAAACCTTCATGGTGCCCACATCTCCTTCGCGGATCAGCAAGAGAGATGCTGCCTTGCTGGAGAAGCCACCCAGCCTTACCAAAAGGAGGTTCTCACTGCTGCGACTAAAACCTGTTCAGCGTAAAGGCTTATGCATTCTGCGTGATCAGGCATTTGAGGAGTAAATGCGACACTCGTGTTCTTTATCTCCATGTGAACTTCCATGAGTACAGCAGGAAAATGAATTTCATTTTAGAAGATTTTAAGTATTCCACTTGAGTTAAGACATTAAGTTTTTTATTGCTGACCTCTGTGTTGATGGTTCAGTAAAAGGAAAGCTGCTTTCACCAAAGCAACTCAGCAAAGTCCTCTCCACTCAGGCCTCAGGTAGTTTCCAAGAGCTGCGTGTGTTTACAGCATTGAATAAATTACCTCCAGTAATAACAGGAATGAAACTAAATTGCATGGTATGTTTGGGGCTCGTTCTTCCTTATCACTTCAGCTGGTAGATCTATAGCACTGCAAATAGGTTGGTACAGAAACATTAGTTTTTATTTTTAAACACAGTTGCATTTATATAAAAAAACAAGTTGTATTTTAAGACCAGACCAAAATCCAAAGACAGCAATGTAATGTTTTTCATCTGAGGTTATCTATCTTAAAATATTTTGCTTATGTATAGTGTCATCTTAAGTGGTGCATGGTGGTGGTGGCAGCAATCTGTATCTTGCTTTAAGGCTCTCTTACTTATTTCAGTGATGAGGTTATGGATTGTGTCATCCCTGCTAAACAATGTAGTTAAATAAATCCCATACCCCATTCTCTATAAACTAACAATTTATTGAGTCCTTTATTAGTCATGTGTATGACGATATATTATAATTCCTTTCTGCCTTCTGCATTAACTAGAAGGGATTTTAGAGCATACCTGCTAGATTTGATTTCCCAGACCACCATACGCGTGCCGGTTTTTGTTTTGTATGTGGGAGAGTTTATTACTAAGTAGTTGTTAGATAACTTAGCTAATCATTGGAAAGTGTTTTGCAGATGAAAAAGTACAAAATACCTGGTTGGTGGTCACAGCATGATTAACACTTTAAAAGTTAATTCTCTGCCGCCTGTCTCGGGCAGCGGGAGGAAAGGGATCCACAGCCCATATGCATGTTGTATGAAAAAACAGTTCAGCCTTTGGTTTAGTTTTCCAGTTTGTATCTCCATTGGCCTAGGCCAAAGAGTGCTATTTTATTTCATTTAATTGAATGTAAAACTTAGGAAAGGCATATATATTTATTAAGATTAAAGGCATTTCTCTTTGTAGTTCTCTAAAAACTGAGTACGGACATTTAACTCTCGTTATACACAGTGAGAAGTGTGTGAGTATGCAAAGAGGAGCAGATAGACTTTGCTTCCATTTTAGCATTCCTGATGTAGTTGTGTGTGTGTGCATCTCCATCAGGGGAAACATCAGCCGTTCAGGACCAGAGTAATGGGAGCCTGTTTTTAAACATTCCCTCTGGAGCCATTTGAGCATATGGTGCCTTTCCCATTTGTCACTCTGCTGCTGGCAGCAGTGACTTTGCAGTTTCCAAAGTTGCCCCTTTTCAAGCATGGCAGGTCGTGTCATAGTTGAGAAACATGACAATGGTGCGCAGTTGTCTTGATTAGATGGATACCAGGGAGTCAAAGGCTTAATGAGGTGCTCTGGTGCGTAATCATCATCACTAATGGGTACTTGCTTAGAGTGCATTATTCAGCTACGATGTATTGTGTCCTGCACTCTCTGGCCGTAAATAGTATTTGCAACATTGCACATTTTGTTGACCAACTGAAAGAGCTTTCATTGTAAACCTTATAAAATCATCTTTATTTTAAATAAGAGTGTGTGTCTCTCCATACAGCACCAGTAGGAGCCACTTTGGGAAACTGCATGGGCTGAGTGTTGGGACTGGTTTATTTTGCCGCAGCAAAATGACTGTGTGGTGCCTAACTGAGCCTGCACGAGGCTTCACTGGGCTCAGACCTGGGGCTGAGGGACAGGAGGAAGAGGAGGACTGGGAAAAACTTTTTCAGGAAGGAGAGCGTTAGCTATATCACGCCACCGAAGAGGAAAAATGTACTAGGCAAGACCTGCATTACCACAGGACGGGGGCTGAGGGAAGTTTATTTCAACGGCAGAATTGTCTTTTGATGTCAGGACTCAGCGAACGCTGTGCTGGCTCCCTATATCTCTGCTCCTTAGCTGATACCTTGTGGTCCTGCATCCCAAAAATGGTTTCTAATGACACGGCCCCTTAACTAAATTTCAGGTTGTGACTGTCCTTCAGGGGAGAGTCAGCTGTGCTGCTGTCCCTGTCCCCTTCTGGCAGCCTGGTCAGATGGTGGCTCCAAAAGGCTGTGTCCAACTCTTCCCTTGCAGTAGTGAGTTGGGTACAGAAAACACTGAGGCTGGCTCAGGTTTAATTACCATTAAATTAAGGAAGTAGTTATAGCTATAAATTGTGTATTCTAAATGGAAGGAGAGTGGATGTTAAACTCAATGACCTGAAGGAAACACTCAAGGCCAGAGGTGCAGGAACGAGGACTGATCTAGAGACTTGTGGCTTGTAAAGCCAGAAGGGACCAGTGCAA
Source organism: Falco punctatus (assembly GCF_963210335.1). Classification (NCBI taxonomy): domain Eukaryota; kingdom Metazoa; phylum Chordata; class Aves; order Falconiformes; family Falconidae; genus Falco; species Falco punctatus. The sequence goes on from NC_137591.1 coordinate 5,392,220, forward strand.
TAATCTCTTCTGCCTTCCTGAAGGCTACCCTGAACTAATCCAGCTGAGCTGGGGTGTATCTGTCAGAAAAGATCCACTTGTGAAATACAGGTTTACAATGTTGAAGAATGGGGCTTAATTCTCAATAAATAATTTCTGGTTGTTACTCACTTCCACTATCAAAAGCCAGCATCTCATTTCAAGCCAGAACTTGCCTAGCTTAATTCCCAGCTACTGGATCGTATTATGGCTCCATTTATTTCAGAAAGAGGCTTCAATTACTGAACTTTGGGTATTAATAAGCTGTGATCAGCTTCTGCCCTCTCCTTTCTTCTGGTAAACTGAATGGATTGAGTTCCTTACTTTTTGCACTTAACACATACTTATTTTTCCTTTAATCATTCTTGTGGCGGTTTCATGCAAGACCCATCATGGGGACAGCACTGCTACGTGACAGTTGTGGTTGTACCAATTCATGTTAACAGTGTGATATAATCTTCCTATTCCTGTGTGGCTTCATTCTGCTAACACGGTGGTGGAATGCGTTAGCCCATTTGCTACAATAGCAATGCCTGGTCATGATATCCAAGTTTTTTTCTGGTTTTTAGCCCCTGGCTTCCTAAAATGGACTTCTCCAACGTGTAAAAGTGCTGTATGTTCTTTGTTGCTAGGATTCAGTTTATCCTAATTCCTAATTAGGATTTAGGACTCATTCAGTGGCTGTACTGCAGAGCATATAATGTTTGCTTGTCTTGATCTTATCAGTTGCTTTGAATCAATACCTTCTCCACTTCATTATTTATCATTCTCCTAATCTTTGCCAGTCATTTGACATTTTTATCAAATAATGTTTTCTTATTTTCTTCTAGCTTGTTGATAAAAATGTTGTATAGTGGAGGGTCAATGACTCGGGGTCCTCACAGGAGCTCATTAGAAACACCCACCGCTCCATGATTTCTGTGTGGAGTGATTGAAACGCAGTAAAATCAAACGAATTGATTAGTGAAGTGATACAGGAAACAGTGACAATTAGGAAATGGCCACATTTAGACATGCTGCACTGGTAGAATTCAATGGCAAACCATTTGGTGGCATTGTCTTTTAAAAGAATATTGACTACCTCAATAGAGAAAATAACCTCTTGTTGAAATACAGTTGTTCTGGACGGAGATTTTTTAAGGCAAAATTTTTATATTGCAAGAATCTTCAGTATTGATGTGGCTATGATTTTTAAAAGGTTGTGGTTCATTTCAGTTTCTTTGATTTTGGGGCTTGTTTTTTCCTTGATGAGCCAGTACATATTCACCTGGACAGGCAGAGCCATACTGGTGGTAGGAGGGTTACAGAAATAGCTGGTGCATTCTGATCCGCCTCCTCTAGCTGTACTAGTCTGCATTGTTATTCAAGTGTAGTGGGTGAAGGATGGTGAGTTATCTTGCTAGAAATGGAGGTTCCTGAGCCTGAAAAAGCAGCAGGACAGGCATTGCAGGGGAAGTTCAGCACATGCTGTTGGGCGGTTGTTGAGTTCAGGGTAACATTTAGTACTCTTTCCTCAAGTGTTAATGAGGAAACAAGAGACTTCCCTGTTATCTTTTGAGTAGCTGAAGAAACAGATTTAAAGCAGAGAGTTTTCTTTCCTCCATTCTTGCACGGCCAGCCAATGCAACCATATTCCTTCTTCTGAATCCTGTCTGTGGTCCCAGTCCCACCCCTGTTCAGGTCCCTTTTGCATGGGGGCTCAGAGCCCCCTGTTCAGCCACTCTGATCTGCTGTGCCTGCTCCCCTCCTGCCTGCCAGGATGGGCTGTTCTCGTGCAGCCTGGTTCCCTGCTGTAGCATGGGCCTCCACGCCCCTTGGCAAGTCCCTTCATTGCTCTGTGGATCGAGGGGTAGCTCTGTTACAAAATTCCCCTTCCCACCCCCCCACCCCCCCAGATCAGCCTGGTGGGCTGACTGTTCAGTGGAGAAACAGCAAAAGAAGTATTCTGCCAGTGTAGCTACACAAATAAATACAAGCACAGATGATGGGCAGGGTCTTGTCAACCTCATTGCATTTACATCAGAAACTTTGCCTATTTTAGTCATGTAGATTATGGGATGTGATTTTTCACGCTCTGTAATATCAAGCCAAACCCTACCAACAAAGCTTTGTTGCATCAAGACTAATGAGGTTGTAAAACTCTATCCATAAAATCAGAATAATAGTATTCCCTTGCATCACAAGCTTGCTGTGTGTACATATGTATGTTCTACGCTCACGTGGCCTAATGTTATGTGCTACACAGAGAATAAACGCACATTTATTAATGCGAAGGACAAGTATCTATAGTGCACAAGGTTACAGGTAAAATCCCAAGGTTTTCCACCTACATCTGGCTATGTAAATAGAAAGGAACACCAATACGGTTCATTTTATGCAGTGAATAATATAACATCAATTATTGCTGAAATCTTTATTTGTCTTTTCATGTAGTTATCTGCTATGGTTTCTTCCGTATGTTCTCATTTGTTTAATTAAATTACATTTGGTCTTTTCAGAGTCCTTTCTGTCCCTGCTTGTTGTGGACATTTATTAATAGTGTCACTTGGTTGATAGTCTGTTAATTTTAATCTCGTCTGAATTTGATTATCTTTATCTATTTACACTTCAGAGACTTTTCCCTGAATTCAGAAGGACCTGCTCTTTCTTCCCACTGTTACGCAAGGCAAGTTGTCATGTGTACTCTGCGTAGGTGTTTTAATGGCACTAATTAATCAAGAAGCAGTGCAACAGAGGAAGGAAAACATTACAAATGAGCGCAGCCAATTTATATACAGAGTACCATGACTGACCCGTACTGTTAGTCTGCAGGGATGGTCCTTACGCTGGCATTACCCATCAAGCAAAATCAGAGTACCACAGGAGTAAGGCAAATAAGATCACTGACAAACGATTAGCGGCTGTTCCTTGGCACCCATCCCTTTTGCTTTAGGTCAGGTTAGGTTTTAAAGCACTAATCTCTAGTGCTTTAGGTTTCTGAAATCCTGTGATAGCACAGTGTAAGTACTTAAAGAAACCCAGTCACTTCTGGACATGTTCAGTGCACTTCAGTGTAACAGCATCATGTCAGTGTTTAAATGAGTTTTGTCAGCTCTCAGGTGTCGTCTTTTTGTCAGGGCATCAGGTCTTGCTCTCTCACCTTGCTCCGCTTTTAAGTTACTAGTGCTTCTAGTTGACAGAGAAAAACTTCAAAAATGTGAACTTGAAATGCTCAAAAACCTCTCTGCAAAACAGGAGATAAATATAAACACTCAAAGACATTGATTTTTAATTCTGTGGTCTCAGATCATTCTCAGAAGGGCTGAGAAAAGGCTGAAGGGAGCCAGGGAGAGCCCTCCTGGGGGCAGCCGCAGGTGGGTGAGCGACTGCCCGCCTGCGAGCCAGCAGGCTCACTGCAGGAGGGTTGGCTCCTGCTGGACTGCCAGCAGGAAGGGAAACCACCCAGGGACCTGGCTCCTTTAGTTTATCTGGAATTTGCTTGAGGGTTGCCTGTGGTAGGCAGGATCTCTCGCACAAGATGGGGAAGATTCTCTAGGTAGACTTTGGGTTTCTGACACCCTAAGTGCTTGGGCTACCAAGGAACACAGCGAGGGACACTTTCTTTAGCTGGTTTTCAACAAATGCCTCTTCTTGTTTGTCCATCTTTAATAGATGTCATGTGGGCAGTGAACTCGAGGCTGGGCATGTCGTGTGAGGGCAGAGCCTCTTATGCAGGAGGGGGATTGGACGCTGGGCACACACGTTCCTTTGCTGCTGTGTTGAGGGGCTCTTCTAGTAATTTCAGTTATGTTAATGTTCACTGATGGTTCCCCTTGATCTCTATCAGAAAGTGCCTCATCCTTAGCTTCAGGATTCATCTGTAGGGCTTAGGAGTTTAAGAACCTTATAGCCCAATGTATTGTTGTCCATAATAAAGTGTTTCTTTACATTGCACCAGCGAAAAGAGTGAGAAGAAAATGGATCTTTACACCCTTGTCTATTCAAAGAGATAATGTGTAAATAATAATAAACGCTGTTGCCAGTTGTCTCCTTTCTCTCTCACAATGGAAGCATGGGGCAAGGATCACACACAATCACCTTTCCTCATTTTATCTAATGAGGGTGAAATTCTACTGTCAGGCATATTTTCCAGTTTAAGTCGTGATGTACAGCAGATTGTTATGCATGATTATAAAGCCTAATAAATTTCTCACCATCTCGTTTTTCCTGGCTGGTAGAAGTCAGGGATTAAATGGAGCCCTGATGGGTGGTAAGGTGAGGTGGAAGGCTGCAGCCACAGCTCACAGCACAGAGCTCCATCTCCCCCTCTAACTCTGTGTCAGGGGTATGTCACCTGTGTCAGCTGTCGTGGTGGAGGGAGTACCTGTTTCACTATTTCCCTACCAGTTTGGGAGCTCAGAAACCAGGAGCGTGTGGGTCGATACACTGAGCCTGGCTTGTGGGCCTGAGCCTAGTGCCACGGGAGTGGGAAAAGAAGAGCCCGTCATCCAATAACGGTCATTCAAGTGAATTTGCTATATGTAAGATGAAGTTATCTGGTCATTTCGTGCCATCGTTAGTTGTGATTTCACATAGGCAGTTGGTAGTCTGTTGAACGATGCAATGTCTGTTTGGGTTGTCTTGAGTACATGGTAGTGCCTTAGGCAGGGCTGTGTTACTCTTCTAAAATTAGTATGAAATGAATTCTGGTGGCAAAATGGATGAATTAAGATTTGTGAGTGCTCTGTTAGCTAGCTTCTCCTTGAGTGGTGTAATCCATATTGATGTTGGCTTTTATCATACGGAAAAAAAGCTTTTGTAGTTTTCGTATTTGTTTTCTTACATCAACAGTCTGTCTGCACTGAGTGCTCCACACTCTCTGTGACTACTTTTTTGCTCGTGAGAAGGCAGTGCGTGGTAGGAAGTGTTTAACACAGTTTTGACGGGATGCTGAGCCTGGAAATATTAGAGACTGTAACATGATGAGGTTAGGAAGGGAAAATACTCAGAAAAAAAATGCTGTGGTCTTTATATAGCATTAACTATTTAAAAGGTATTTGAGAGTTTTGGGCTCCTTTTAAGTTCTTGGAGTTGTGAAAATGTTAATTCGTATCTCAGAGGGTGGCTAATAAGTTTCTGGACTATAACATGTTCTTAAATTGCTTATCTTTGCTAAACATAGAGCTTCATAATGTTAACAAGGGACAGAGTACAGCTGATACCTTTTTCTACAAAGTTCTTCCCATGGACAAGTGGCTTTCGTGGTACCTATGAGAAGACTGGCTTGGCTCAGCTCAGTGCTGTCAGGTTGTTTATCTCAAGGGAACTGTCGGTGAGACAGGCATTTTCCATTATTGCTTCCCTAGTGTTAAATTTGATTTGTTCTTTTACCTAGTTCTTGCTACAGAGACTAATCATGCCCTGATTTACTTCCCCCACCCCCCGCCCTTTTTTTTTTTTTGTTACACAACCATTTGGAAAGAACACATCGAGTGATCTATTCAGCTTCAGACTGGCACAATTCCACTAAAAGGTTGGAGTCATTTAAAATGCTTTTTTATCTCCTTATCTCTCTTTCTTTTTCTCTTCAGGTTACTTAAAACATTAGCAAGAAAAATACTGCTCCACCAGTAATTACTGAAAATATAAGTTCTGTTTAAATAAATATATGCATCATACTAAGCATTGATTTTCAAGAGCCATGTAAAGCAAATCCACTGTAGATGGAAAAATGAGGGGGCAAAGTGGGGCAGTGGCAGAACTGGGGAACAGCTGGGTGCAAGGGCTGGCTTCTCTGGGTCAACAGCTGAACTGGAAATGCAGTTGGAGGGGAAATTGTGGCAATGAAATTAAATCTGTGTTGTGATAAAATGTACTGTTCGGTACATCGGGAAAAAAACATACCACTAACGAGTCAAACCACCCATATTTATGGCTAATACTGACAAGCAGAAAGTTGCTATTAGAATAATTTGAATGACCTCGGTGGAATAAGGTCAGTCTTCCCGTGCCTTCCTTGATTATTTGTAATTGTATGCTACATGTGATTTTCTGAAATACAATTCTTTATCCCTACATACAAATTTCTTAAAATTATCCTTCCTTATCATATTATGTCTTCATTAGTTCAAATCAGTCTCTGGTCCCTGTATTTTTTTTTTCTGTACCGACACAGTATTTTTTTGTTGAGACGCGTTTTTACCTGAACCACATATTTTTGAAAGATCCTGCATGTCTGAGATTCCACCTGGTTAAAGCCATGAGTGATGCTGAAATGGCTAAAATAGACATTCACAAACATGGATGTCCTAAATGCATTTTGCACAGCCCTTAGTGTTGATCTGTTTTGTTCTGAAGGGCACTGGACAGAAAAGGGTAAGGTTTAAGGCAAATGGTGAAACGGTAACGGTAACACCATTAACAAAGGAAGACTGTTAACTGATAGGTTTGAGAGGGAATAGCTATTTTCGTTCACTGATCCCTATAGATTTATTGGCAAATGCAATCTAATCATTACTTGCAGTGCAGTTCCAAAAGGAAAAGGGCGGGGGGGGTGGTGGTTTCACAGCTCAACTTTATTTTAATACGTTAGACTGGTACAAACCTGTGTGATAGTGTTTCAGATGAAAGGACTTAGATCTAACAAGTCTCCTTTCTGTCAAACTAGAAAGGACATGAACTATTATTTTTGACACAGAGGGGAAGTAATCAAATTTTTAGGTCTTTTGTTTTCATTAACAAGAACAGGAGGATAAAAAATAGATACCAGAATATTCCTTTTGATTTGCTTCAAGAGTAAGTGAGGCATAGCTATTCATTCTTCTTCATTTTCTTTAAAAGATGAAAATCAAGTGTAGTGCTGTCCTCCCAGAGTGTGCTCCAGTTTGTTGTGGCAGGAGCATTTTCTCTGTCAGCTGAAAGTGTCCATACAGAGCACTTTGTCTCTCTCTGTCTCTCTTTTATTTATATGGATGGTTTTTCAGCAGAAATAAGTGCTTAAGTGCTAACTTTTTTTCCCTTGAAGATAAGATGAACTGCATGTCAGTGTATACGGGCAGTGGATGAAAAAACAAACAGAATTTGTTTCAGAGGTATTTTCATTTACACATTCTCAGAGCTTGATGTGAAAGTGCCTTTAAAAATGCCATAGACACACTTTAAATGAAGAGTGAAACTCTTTGCTTTCCAAGAGAGCTGTTCAAAAGGGTGAAACTTAACAATTATACATTGATCCCTCTACAGGAGAGTGTGTTATAAAGATACCCTGATCCCCATCTACACGTGGAGAAACAGAGGGAGACAGGCAGAGGTTTTTGCGAGGCAACATACCAGAGGGCAACGGCAAATCCAGGAGCATAACTCAGGTCTCCCGAGTCACAAATGAGAGATGGTTGAATTCTTTATACAGCAGATTCTGGACTATAATGTAAAAAATTATTCAGGGACTGCTGGGACGCATATTGCAATATGATAATCATTTGAATGGACAGTTGTCCCACAGGCTGTCATTGAACGATCCTGAAGTATGGTTTGTCTGCTCAGCAAAGAAACTATAAATGAACACTTTATTCCTTTTGTTTAGAAGACCTTTTTAACTAGAGAAATAATCCTTATGATGTCATCAGGGAAAGATTAACCTGGTACATTCTTTCTGAAGGTGAAAAAACGTTGAAAATTGCCTTAAGAAAATGACATACTATGTCCTGTTAAAAAGCCATTAATGCCTAAGGCATTGGGGGAAAAAGGCATTGAAATTTCAAATATATTGGACGATTCTTTCCCTGGCATTTAAAGGACGAGTGTATGCTAATTATTTTCCTACTCAGATTGGCTTTTTATAGGTTTGGTCCAGTATTTCTTCATTTTGTGAGAATTAAACATTGCAGAAACATACCACTTTTTTTCTTTCTCCAAGATATCCTGGACAATTTCTCATGAACAGAGAATACAGTAGCTTATTACAAGTCATGTAATTAGAGGATTAAAATCTAAGTGTAAAAGGAATTCTGAGACTCAGGTAACAGCTGGAATGAGCAGGTTTTCTTCGCAGTGTCTGTGGGAGGTTGTCAGAATGAGGATCCATCTTACTAAAGAAAGGTGTAAATCCCGGAGCTAAGGATTTTTCTTTCTGCATGCTACTGGAGAGGACCTCTTTGATTTAAATCTTGTTACGTGACTGTTGCAGGGGACAAAAGTTTCGAATAGATCCAAAGTGTGTTTCATATATGGCTTTGTGATTTGTGTCCATGCTCTGACTTGCACTCGGAAGCAAATCGGATTCGCTGTATTAAAAGCACATTATTATTAATAGCCCATTATTGGTTTGGAAAAGCTGGACTATCTAGTAGGAGTTTAAAATCTACTATCTATGGGAAAGGGTGGGAGAATCCTTGGAATAAATGTATTTTAAATGTCTGCCACTGATGTTATTTTCTGATAAGTTGACCTTCATGCTAAGAAATGATGGAAGACTGACAGTCCTTTGCTTTCTCTCAGACTGAAACAAATAGCACCAGGATAGAGGTTGCTGCATTTGAAATGTGTTTGACGACAAAGTTGATGAATTTTTTTTTTCTTCATTCTGTACCCTGCCACCACAAAAAACATACTTCCCTGTGTGAAGAGAAACAGCCTTTGGATAACCTGTAGCATGTGAGAATGAAGGTTCAAATCTACTGTTCCTTGGACTGGATTTACCAAGTTGCATCTTCACTGACCCTATTGACTCTGGAGCAAGAAAACGTAACCAGCTGCCAGCAGTTCACTTCCATTGCTTTAAAATCTATTGCCCCCAGTTGAGATGCGTTGCCTGATTATTGTGTCCTTCTAGTCCTCCGCAAAGCCAAGTGAAATGACTCAGCTTAACCTGCCACAGGGCTGCATTCTGTTTTACTGCATGCTGTGGTAGATGGGAGGCATGAGTACCACTGCCTCTTTGATTGCTTCCTCTGGAGGGGGTAGTAACTTAAACTGCTCTAACTGTAGCTCATGCCTTTGGGCTGGTCTCTGTCTAAACCCATAACTGTTATGGACGTGACTCTAGTCTTCAAACCCTTCTCTGCATCATCTGCAGTAAAGGAAGATGTGCGAATATAATGATCTACGTGTGTACGTAGACAAATTCTTCCTTTAATTGTGTTAGTACAACCCATTTATTGAGTTCAGTAAATGCAGGGTGAGCTTTGCCCCAGCACTTTCTGATATGGACTGCTGATTAGCCTGCAATACATATTTCACTTTACCCCCAATAGGACCTTAACCTCACTTAAAAAGAATAATGACAAAACAGCCCAATTATCTGTTCCCAGAGAAAAAGTCCATTACCAAGGGGGAACCGAAATTACCCTTTCTGTTCAAACAACCCAGTTCTCTATTACATTTGCATTAAAAAAGGGTCTGAGATGAGGTTGCCTTTGTGTTAGGCACTGTACGAACACCTAACAAGAAACAGGTCCTGGACCAAAGAGGTTAGTTACAGTGTAAATTAGAAGTGGAGAAAAAGGTGGTGGCTTTTTTTCTTTTCCTGAGGGGAAATGAGACACGGAATGTGTTAAGTAGCAGAAGTGCACAGTTAGCTGTCAATGAGCTAGAAAGGTCCAGATCCATGTATTATACTGCCAGAAGGCAAGGCACACAGTGGTCTGGTTATTTGACTTCTGGATTGGGACTCTGGGACACTCGCAGGATGTGCAGACATAAGCTCTCATTCGAAGCTTGCTTGGGTGTCTATGTGGAGGTAGCATTTTAAAAAAACATTACAACAGATCATGGTACCTGCAGTGTTTTTTCTCCCTTACTAGGAAGCACAGAGCCCCCAAACCTCGAGGCCCCTGGTCGTGAGTTAGGTGCCCCTGCATTGCTGGTGGAGAGGGAAGTGTGTGCCAGGTAGGAGTGCCCAAGGCAGCGGCAGTGGGAGTCCTGATTCCCGAGCAAAGCAGCAAATGAGCTATTGGGGAAACAAAAGCATTGAAGGTTAAAATATCTCAGTATCAATAAATCAATATTTCCCCCTGAAAATCTGTTTTGTCAGAAATTTGCTGATGAACACTGCTAAAAGCCAAGCTCTGAGGGAAGTTCCTAAGGGGTAGGCAGTCAAGGGAAGGTATGAAGAAGCCAAGGATGGCTCTGGCCTCCCAGCTGTGTCCTGCCCCCTCGGACAGTGCTCTCAGGGTCCCCCATGTCAGGCAGTGAACCCCAACGCAAAGCACAGCTGTCTTCAGCTCCTGGTCCTGCCCTCTGCACCCCTGGTTTGCCTTCCACACACGGGAGGAAACTAAGAAATAGCACTTTGTGCTAAAACGACAGCACTGATTCTTCCTTTCTTTTTTCTTTCCCCTCCCCACCCCCACCCCTTTTCTCTCCGCTTTTCTCCCCTTTCTGTGTTCTGGCTGAATTTCCATGCCTTACATCGGCTTTGTATTGCTGGGAGGATAATGCAGCCCTGAAGTAATCATTCATTTCAACACCTCCATATCTTTGTCTGTAGTTCGAGGTCACTTTTCTGACCTGCAAGAATGAATTCTGAATCTTCAGTGAATCTCAATTCTTACTTAAAATACATTTGTTGGTCACATCTTTTCTTTTGACTATCGTCTTTCCCTCGGAAAATCCATGGGTAGAATCTCGACATCTGTGAATTTATTGGCAAACAGGCCAACAGCTCACCTTGCGTGTTTGGTAAAAGACCTTTCACAACTGCTACAGGAAGAACTGCCCTTAAACAAGAGCTCTGAAGAGTCTGGAGCACAGCCAAATAGGGGAACAAGGTTGTTATTGGCATGATTTTAATCATGATAGACAATTAGCAAAGCTTAATTATATTGAGAAAGAAAATCAGAGCAAGTGGCAGTAATGAATTTTCCTAGTAAATCTCTTACGCTTCAAAATAAAACTAGCTGACCTATAAATACAATGGAATTAGAAGCAGTGTTTGCCCATACAGTTTAGCTCTGTGCTGCTTGGGCTGTGGGTGCAGCTTCTGCGAGTCCCTTCTTAAATGTCTTTCTCTCATGCAGTAAAAATACTAGGAAGAGTATTGTGTTTTAGCCATTTAGATGACATCCAGTGTCAGTAAGTGGCAAGAGGAGGCTTTTTTTTTTTCTGTAGTTGAACTTGGTAGTATTAGAAGTTAATAGGCTTATAGAACCAAGGATTTTTAAAATACTGCCGTTAGCTAAAATAAATATCATTTAGAACGTAGTAAGTGAGTGGGTTATTTTTTAATATTGTGAGTCTTGAATGTTTCCAGGGGAATTTCTGGCTAAAATAAAAATACTAAATTGAGTACTATCAGCCTTAGAAGATTTCATGGAGGATTTCTCATGAATTGGTAGCCTGTAGGTCTGGTACTTGGTAGAGAGTGAAAGCATCTGACTTAAATCAAGAGAGCTGTTTAAATCATTAAACCTTTTAATAGTGCCATAATAATGGACCTTATAAAACAAAGAACCTTCTGGTGAAAGCAAAGAAGCCCCAGTGAGTAGTTTTGTGTTAGATGTCTTTAAATGAAAGCTGTGCTTTATGGAGGTGCGACCAGTTCTCTGGTTCTTTCTCTTATTTGTTTTAAAGCCCAGGAGACCAAAATGCATCTCACTGGCCGAAGACCAGCAGGTAGGTCCCACCTCCCATGAGTGGTGCTGTGAGCCTGGAGTGACCTTGAGAAAGTCAAACCTGCCTATCTAGGTTCGCATGGTGGCAGATCAGGGAGGACAGAGTTCACCTCTGCTCCTCATGCTGTGGCGTGAAAGCTGGAGGCTTCTGGTCCAGCGAGTGTTTTGAGTCTGGGTAGCCTGAATGCATCTCATGTAAGGACCCCTCTGTTCCATGGGTGGCAGTACTGTGTTAAAGTTGTCAGCTGTACCAATTGGCTCCACTTGCACAAACGGAGGATTGCTATTTTGCAAGTATTTACATATGTGCAGAATCGCGATTTCAGTGGGATTAATTGAAGGAGTGAAGTTCAGTGGGGTGCATTCTCAGCATCTACGCCCCAAGCACTCTCTTCTGCACTCTCATTTGTGAATCGCACTTCTCCTGACGGAAGGATGAGATGAGATGTCTGTCACTGCCATGCTAATTTGCGCTGCTCTGCAGGCTCCTTGGCGATTTGCAGCACAGCTGGATGCATAGAAGGTGGGTGTGCTGGTCCCAACTGGCATCCAGCATGAACGTGCCTGAATCGGGATCACACTTTCCTGTGTTTTGGGAATTCTCTTTGTGTCGGTGTCACCGGGGAGTGTACCAAGGGCTCAACTTGATTGAAACCAGAGAAGAAGCAGGAAAAGTACATTTGTATTTTTCTGAGGATGTACTGGGTTGCTTTACCACTTCATATTGGCTTTTCTGTTAAACTCAGATATGCGTCCCCATAGCAAGTCACCTGCAATAAGGTCAGCACAGTTTTAGATTGAACTCAGATACTCAGATCTGAGAAATTTCACATCTGGGGCTTTACTGTGGAACCCTTCTCAGTCTGGCTTTTTTAGTCTCATCTCCAGACTATCTAAGTAGATGGGAGCGAAGGTCTGCTCATGCTGCCCTTCCTAACAGAGCTCCTAATTTGGACTGGCAAGTTGTATTTCCCTGAACAGAGGAGAAAACCTGAGAGAATGTCTCTTTCCAAACCATTTCCGAAACCCAATTAACTCACTGGAATAATCTCTAACTATTCTTGTTAGACACTCCAGTGCCTAAGCAAGGATACAGAGCAGGATTCTTGTTTTTGTGGAAAGGCTGCCATGTGAGTAGTGACAAACAAGTTCTTGCCTGTGGAAAAATCTTTTACAACTGAAAGAAAAATGTTTTAGCATTTCAAATAGCTAATGCTCTGAGATCAAGTGAAGTTCTTTGCTTTAGGAAGTGAAATGAATCTGTTTGACGGGATATTTTATTAATCGGTTTTAAGTTTTCGCAGTTTAGTTTTACATTTCCATTAATATTGTAGTATCATAGGAATTTGAGATAATATTATTGGGATTATTACATGCAAGTCACTAATAGCAGAGAAGATATAAAAATTCATTACCATCATTGAATTTTAGAGCGAAGTTAAGTCAACCTAGTTATGTGTGATTTGTGCATAGAACTATCTAAGCTGAAATAGCTCAAAGCCTTTCATCTGCATTTTGTTGTGTTACTGAGCCAGCAGGATTTCAGTTGTGACAGCATTAGGAATGCTTCTGCACTGCCTTACACCACGGTAGATCCTTTGCAGCTACCTAAGACCGAAAATGGACTGGAAGTTCATTTGTCATGTGCAGTATATTACAGATATTTTCCATCAGTAATTAAGGACACAGAGAAAACGAACAAAGTCCTGTTTTTACTGTTTGCTTAAGGCAAAATTGTGCAATTAGTAGAGGGATAGGTTGAGATGCAAGAAGGGGCAACTTGTGTTGCTGTCTTTTTTGCAGTCCCTGTTCAAGAGTTGAAGTTCTGGAACCAGAATTAATGATGAAAGAAATAAAGGGGAAAACATGTATATGGCTCTGTACATCATACTTAGCTGGACTCTTACAGCTTCATTGACTTCTGTGAAGCTGTGCCACAACAGCTGAACAATTACACATCAGGGTGTACTAAAAGCACACAAATATCTGGGATAGCACTTAATAAAGTCATCATTTGCTCTGGTTGCTGAATTTAGTCCCTCTGAATTAAGTTATTGCATGGGCACCAATTCTCTTTCTGTTAAGTTTCCTTACTGGTATAAAGCTGGATTGTATAACTGCAAAGAAAACATTCACTCACTGGGTAGTGTGCGCCCTGGTCCTGCCCTTGTGCCATTGGTGAAGTGGACTTTTCCTCTATAGCTTTGATGATACGAGCAATTGAAAGCAAGATCTTTATATATCCTCATTAAACTGCTAGACGGATGTATTTGTGGTGAGCGTCTGCCTTCAGCTGACTTTGGGGAGCAGGGATTTTTTTATGCCACACACTAAGGCTCTGGAAAATGAGGTGAAGGTGGAGGGGAAGCTTTTGTTTGTTTTTGTGAAGAGAAGTACCCTAAAATATTTGTGACCTTTTCTTTGTAGATTCTAGCCCTTTGTGCTTTGGACTACACGCTTAAGAGCTAGTCACTTGATTTTGAATGCCGAAGTCAATCTTTTTATTGGCTTCTTGTCTACAAAATGGGATAACCCATTCTCTTCTATGGAGGTTAATAAACACTTGTGGAAAGCTTGTATTCCATAATGCTGCATAGAATAGTCTATAAAGAGCAACCTCTCTCTTCAGAGACAGTCTTGAATGGCACGCAGCAAATTCAGTGTGGGATTATGCAGTGGCCCGGCAGATTAAGGACTCTCGCCTAGCTGGCTGCTGCATGAACAGCCCTCATGGCCTCTCCTGGTATAACCAGCCTGCAACCAAGAACTGAAGACTGTATCGAGCGGCAGCAGAGAACAGGGCTGAACTGAAACCGTGTGGGAAAGACATTCCCAATGGTCTCAGTTCTAATGCAGTGTGAGAGCTGCAGCTCTGGGTCTAGCCTGAACCTGTGTTTCTCTTCTGTCTTTTGGCTCCTCTGTGGACAAGAGACTAAGTAGATCAGGTTTTCACACGAGGTTTTGTTTCCTTTCCCTAGTTGCTGTGTGGAAGCCCAAAGAGCAAGGGAGTGCACGCAGAGTTGTTTACTAACCTGGATTTATGGAAGTGCATATAGGAGGAAAGAAAACTCTGCTACTTACATATCTTAAAATTAACCCAGATTCCAGTGGTAGAACCAAATGGAAGAACTGAGAGATCAAATGTGGAGTGGTGGCAGTAGATCGGCATGGCTAGCACCTCTGGTGATGGAGAAAGGACTGACATGGGTGCAGCAAGGTAACTCAGCTTCCCTCAGAATCAGCTGGTCAAGGCAAAGGTGACAGAAGTGTCTCTACAAGTTTATAGTAGATTTTGTACAAAGCATTATTCTGATTGTGTGGAGAGGTTTTATTTTCAGTAAACTTTTCATTTGGGGGCAGAAGGCAGACTTCTGCTTGTACCTGTAAAAGTTAAGGAAATTAATGCGAAAGCATCCCTGCATTTAAAGGAAAATCAGCGGTGGGCAAAAGCAATGGAACATTTATTCTTTTCTTCTGTTTTTGTCAATGGCTAGTAACTTTAATTCAGAGAGAAGAAACTTACTGTGAAATACTATACCTGTAATTGCCAGACTCCTGTCAGCTTATGGTTAGCACCTCAGGTTTTCCATTTTTAGGAAAGAAAAGAACCATAGCAAACCTAAGAACAGTAGCAAATCCATATTATCCTATTGTGCTTTAATGTTTAGTAAGGGCTGGGGAAAAGGGGTCCATGGGTTAATTATGCATTGCACAAAAAAGGAATTTCCTCTTAACAGTTTTTTTTCTTGAATTCCACAGAACTTATTAAATAAATGGTTATATGCCTGGATTGTACCATTCATTTCCTGCTCTCTCGTTTCCTCTCTAAACTAAACAGCCTCAATACTATAAATTCAGCCTTTTGAGAGTGCTCTTTGTGCCACTAACCACATAAACCAAGCGTATGCTGTCCTGGCAGTCACGGGGCAGAGATGCCACTATTGTCCCCTCCTCAGTGCCATTTTGGGTCATACCACACCTCTGGATGGCTTGTGCTGACTGGTGTCAGTGCCTGCCCGGCGTCCAGCCACTGTGCCCCTCTGCATGGTGTGGACGTGCCCTTGACTCACCCCTCTGGACGCGTTTCCCCATCTGCCAAAACAAACCTGAGTTAATAGAAACGGTACCGGCGGATGGTGCGGGCATTCCCCGTGCAGGTCACAGCTCCCAGCACGACGTGCCTGCCACATCAGTCCTGCAAGATGTAAAACTGGGCAAGTTATTTTTAGCATATTCCCAGCCTGACTTATCAGTGAAGCACTTTGAGGTAACGACTTCATCACATTTGATGTTTGTTCATTTTGAAAGATGTCATTTTAAGAATTTCTGGAAGTTTCAAAACTACCCCATGGGAGATCTGTTCCATGCCAAAATGTCATTTCAGATTCTAAACTACATACTCCCTCATACTTTCACTTTATAAATGTTTCACAGCACCTGCATTTTTTATCATTGCACTTTTATGTGACCTATGAGTTCCTTGTAGCTAACCTACAAGGCCTGTCTGAGGGAAGTAATAGGTGTTTTTTTTAAATAGGCTTTTTCCTCTGTCAGAAGGCAAAGCCACCACCCAATTATTTCTTCCTTGTGCATAGATACTTGTATTAAGATTTTAACAAAAGCAGTGTTTATAGTGTCACTCATCAGTCTGTGTTAAAATTAAAACAAATGTGTCCTGGCAAGGGAATGCTTATTTTAATTTCTAATAGTTGTTAGAATCGGGCCTTATTTCTTCAGTAGTAGATCAATCTCCTGATGTTTTCTGCAAGTCATCAAACTTCATTCTCAGGCTGTAATTACGTGTGAAGTCCTGCCTGATCGCTTTGCTGGCAATACTACTACTCAGTGCACAAAGCTAACATAAAAATAACCTAAGATAATATTGCGTTGCTATCCTGCATACAGTGAGCACCACTGAAACATTAATAGTGTTTCCCTTCAATGAGCTGTCATTAAGGGGAAGAACAGTGAATACCTGAAATGTTCCTACAAAGGCTGGTAGGATGGGGAGGGAAGCATCAAGTACAGACCTGCAGCTCTAAAAATGGTAACGTTTATTAATAACAACACAAAAAGGCATTAATTGCATGTGTAATGGCCAAGAATCAGAAGCTTTTTCCTATTCCCAGCCCTCTGATGGACTGTGAGGTGGCAGCGTGGATGGGGGAAGCAGCCCTGGGGAAGCTGGGTGGGCACGTAACTGGGAGCAGGGCTTTTAACTGGTTGTCCTACAGCCCACGTGAAGGGGGAGTCAGCCACAGGGCTGAGGATTTGTTCTGTTGCTTTTGATCTCTTCTGTTTAAAGCCCTTCCACTTTGTAAGAATAAATATTCAGTGAGCTAAAGGGGAGGGGAATGAGAGACTGAATACTTGGACTTGAATTAGGGAGGACATGAACTTAAACCTAGATTTCTCTTATCTCTGTCTCTTTCATGGATTTTGATCAGAAAATTCATCCTGGATCGATGAAGTCTTTGCAAAAAATGTTTTAGGCAAACTGACTGCTCCACAGCCTCCGACAAATGCAACGTTATTAATGAACCAGGTTGTGCTGGCTAGTGTGCACAGCTAAAAACTAGTAGGGAGGGCAAGCCTGCAGGAAATTTGCTCATTAGTGTGTCAGTCACAAGAAGATCGTAAGGATGTGTACTCTTAGTGGCGGTGTCTGTACTATGCAGCTGGAAAGTTAAATGTGCTCTTCCACTTGTTTGGGGTTTGCATTTTGGCTTTTTTTTCCTGCCAATGGATAACTGTTCTAGGATTTCTTGGTCCCCAGACTCCTGTATTGTATTTTCCCTTTCCACTGGGTTGTGCATACGATGGTATAATAAGATCTGATGGTTATATCCTTTTTTACAGCTACAAAGTCACGAACTCCTGGGTAGTACTTCCACCTCACAGCAAGCTTCAATAGAGCAATGGTAATGCCTCTGGCAGCCTTGGGCTGCTGTCTTAAGAGGAACACTGGGTGCCCCCGACAGTGCTGATTTAAGCTCTACAGTTAACATTATTTTTAAGGACTCAAGACTTAGAAAACCTCTGAGAATAACTGGTCACTTCTGTGTTCTGCCCACAGAGCTGATACCGAATATCAGAACTCACCCCAAACCTTTCCAGGCAGCATTGGCTAAAATTGTTCCGAGGTGTCCTAAACAGAAATAACTAATAGCTTACAATCAAAGATAAATCCTGGGAGATACTTCTCCATAATTTAACTGTCAGGAGGAAGAGACTCTGGTCTCAGGGGTAAATAGGTCCTGTGGAAAATAAGTTATTATTTTGATGAATGTGTTATTTTTGTGATGCTAATGGAAACTAAAATCCTGTAATGTCACCACTCCTTCCACTTCCTTTAGTTGCTTGCTGATGATGTGTGACCCTTCCCACCACACCCTGCACCTCCATTTCCCTGGCTCTGCTCTCATAAAGATGTTTTCATAACCAGGCGTGCTAATAGATTTCCAGCAGAGGAGAAGGTTAATGAGCAATTGGCACTGATTGCCCTTTTCCAGGCCTGTGAAGTAGAGAGTCCCATGGGGATCAGGGACGCCTCCCCAGCTGTCCTCCCTGGGGACACGAGGGGTCACTGGCCAAACAGCAAGGGGTTGGTATCGCTTTATTTATAAGTAGCGGTCCCTCCCTACTCCACTGCTTTCTGGACGAAGCTGGCAAGTGCTGTAGCGTGAGAAGGAATTAATTACACAAACTAGTCACCCTATAGCTCTTTATTAGGAAAACAGATTTTGTGGTTAAACCAAGCTCTTTAACTAAGTCAAGAAAATCAAGAAATATGTACGTCAATACCTCAAAGTAGGCTCCCAGACAGTAGTGAGGCAGACAGTGGTACACCAGAAAAGTATAATACGATTTCCAACAGCTTGCAAGACTGTATGTAAGCTTGTAGCAAGAGCACTGACTGGAAAATGATAAAACTGTCTTGGTGACGTCCCTCCACCAAGTACACATCTGGTGTTACACAAGACAACACAGGGCTTGTTCTGAAGTCAATTACCTTTTTTTTTTTTTACTTTAGGTTTAAAACATGGCTTTTTAAATAGTGAACAAATTTTGCGTGAGGCAAGCACTGAGGAAAACGACAAGTTACTGTTTCTGTTGAAAGATTAATTTAATTTGCATTCAGTTTGAAATTAAAACATTGAGTTAATATACATTTAAATTGTACTATTATCAGGAACCAGCTCAGAGGCAGTGCTTTGCAGTTTTTCTAGAAAGTATTTGTAATCTAATTAAGAAATAATTTAAAAAACACAACAGAAAAAAGCTAGATTGAAATGGTCAATGAAAAAAGACAAAATTTCAGACTGTTTGCAGTGAACCTATGACAATAAGGGGAAGTTTGGGGAACCATAAGGGGAATTACTCTTTCCTACAAATGTATTTATGGCCAAATTTGTTCCAACCTGCTATGGTGATTTCCCCCCCCCCCCCAACTCTTCAAAATAAAGTCTGCATAATGCTATCAAACCATAGAACTTAGAAGCCCATTAATGGTGTAAATCAGGAATGTGGCTAGATCGAATCAAAAGCTGGTTTTGACATGCTTGTTTTTATAAACAGTAATGAATTTGTTGTGCATAGACCTGCCTGTGCAAAAGCAGCAATTAGAACCGAGCTCGTGTTGTCTGCCCACCCACAAGCTGTGGAGGGACCTGTGTCACAGCCTTGCTCTGACTCCATCTGTCCCTTCGGCACGGTATCCCCGTTTCAGCTTTCCTGCACGTGTGCCTCCCTCACCATCCTTTCTGTGCCAGACTTCCCTACTCCATCTCCTTTTGTTCTCATCTCATTAGGTTACCTAATAATGCTCTTTTTCTTCATTCAGAAATCATGAATTAGAATAATAAACTTGTTGCTGTCAAAATATGCATTCTAGGTTCCCTTCCAGCCAAAGACTGTATCAGCTGTGTAGATGATAAGTTCCTCAGGGCACGGGTCCTCCTGACCTATTTTTACTCAGTATCTAACAGTTCAAACTCATAGCGGGCCCCTGGGCCTTGAAGCCACAACTTCTGTGCTTTTCTGTGGTGTGTGGGTTACGTGTTCAAAATTCCTCAATGCAAACATTTATAAAACGCATGCTTAGGTGAAGAAAGTTACCCCAGAACTTCTGCCTTTGATTCTCTAGATTTTTTTTTCTGAGAATGCAAGCTCTATGAAGACTTTTTTTCCAAACACTTATACCTTTAAAGAGATGCCGAGCATCTAAAGTGATGATTAAGGTGTACAGAATTACGTAACCACAGAACTATGGATAAGACTTGACACAGAGTCTGCGTTCATTAAGAGAAAATAACTATTGTAAAAAGTCTTACAAAGAAATCCATTTTCCCTTAATCTTTTAATGGAGACATAAGTTAATAATCCTTGTTAAATGGTAAACATATTTAGTGAGCTGTTATTCAGAAGTCTTGATAGCTTTTAACTTCTTGATTTTTGAAAGTCTTCTAAATACCTTCCATTCATTATGAACCATGGCTTCTCTTGTCCTGAGAAGAGGCCTAAAAAGACAACGGTGATTGCGTGCTCTGTAAAGATGCAGAGGCAAAGGCTGAGAAGAGAATATATGATTTTATTTCCTTGCCCCTGCAGCAAGTAATGCACATTGTATTTTCAAAAGGGGGAAAAAATTAGTTTTGACAGGCTTCATTTAATTTAAAAGCTATCAAAGAACTATCTTACCAAAAAGACTGATTTTAATTATGCTTATGGGATACAGGAATATAAACAAGAAAACAGTTTGATCAGATTGGGCAGATTCTTACACAGTTGATTCTGTTGTGAGATGATCCAATGGGAACTCATTTTCCTGCTGTGTAAGTTATGTTTATTGTACATTATCCCCATGCTGTATCGTGTACCTCATATATTTTGCTTTATGGGACAAATCAGATAACAGTTTAAGGCTGAGTGGTAGCTGACTATATATATTCCTAGCTAGTTAAACTGCTGGTTGTCATTGGGCATCTTTCATGTGAAAGGCAATTTCAAGGAGATGAGATTCTATCTTAACAGAAGTAGCTCAAGTACATTTTTATACTTGCTCACACACAGTATTTATTTCATAGCTATCTATGCAGAAGATAGATGTGAAAGATACAATTACTGAAAATCCGTCAACCTGCTTGTGTCATGTGATTCTTTTTGGCTCAAAGAAAGGTTTCAAATGATCATCCCTTACACAAAAATGATAAAAATTACCTTTTTTTTTTAAATAAAAGCAGTTTTGTCTATTCTTCTATTTCATGTTGCTGGAGAAGATTTCATAGTATGTGTGCAAATGTTTGTTTATATTTGATACCCCACAAGCAGTGTGACAATTACCAATTTTTGCTAGCTAGCTAGATAGCAAATAGATAAATAGATTTCAGTTACTTTACGGCTTCTAAGTTTAAAATAATTAATTGAAAGTTTAAAATAGTAATTGGAAATCTTTGTGGCTTTTCTTATATGTTTGACTGGATTGTGGGAAACCAACAAATGTATTTACAGGATAAAAAGGTTGTCTTGTAAAGAGAAGATTGGCTGAAAGAAATAATCTTTAATCCATGTCTTTGGTGACATAGGAAATGTGAGGTTGTGATGTTATGAGAGTTATGTTGTTTACTCTGTTATATTGATATAAAATTATATTGATTGTATTAACTTCTGTGTTTAAAATGTTCTCCCTCCTGGCTGTTGATATATGTAATATCCTTCCTTTTCTAATTTTCTATTCTTTATATAAAGGGATGAAAATGGGGCCATGCCTATTCCAGTTCAACTGTCTTGAGACACTTCTGTATGGATTTTCTGTGCCTTCCAGAATAATAATAGTAACAAACTTTCAGCCAAATCTGTAAGGGCAAGATACTTTATAATTATTAACTGCACATTCAAGTTTCTCAGTGAGCTGTACCAACTCAAACTCATCGAAGCTTATAGGGTGTCATGAGGTGGCTGGAAATACTCCCATACCCAGCAGAATAATAGAGACAGAAGACAAGTACTAGAGAGCACTGTAAAGGGGTTTAGGTATTTAATGCATACTGACTTAGATGTTAAACATGTTTAAAAGTAGGCCTTTATGTATTTTTCAAGGGTTGTTTGTAGGGTGAGGAATACAGCCTATGTCTTCTATGGGGACTTTGTTTATAATTTCCTATGGTCCCTTTGTTGCAATGGAAGAAAGATTGACTGCAGCAGGAGCGCCACTGGGATGCTCTGGTCTGCAAACTGGTTGGCAAGAACAAGGCTGTTTCAAAGCTGCCCAAACATAAAAAAAGAGGCAATGAATTGAAAACGTGACATGCTCCTCTGTTTCTTTGGAAAAAGATCTTGAAGTATAGTAACATAAACAATATCTTTTTTTTCTACTTTTTTAAGGTGATAGGTATGCTGGTCCATGAGCAGTATTTTACCACACATACATCTGATACTGCAGATAAGTTTTCCTCCTAAGCTTATTGCTTAACCCCGTGCTACTCTGCATTCTGTAATTGTACTGATCCGTAGCATAGGTTTTTTACCCAGATGACCTTTGCTTTTCACTGACATTTGCAAAATGTGACTAAATGAAACCAGACTAAATAGATGTTAGCAGCAAAATCTTTTTGCTGCTCTTCTTTCTATTAAAAAAAAATCTGGTTTTTGTAACCGCAGGATGTGAGGAAAAATACAAACGTTCAGATATTTGCTATTACGACACTATATCCAAATGCAATTAAAGGCATTGACCACTTGCTTATTTTTGTATGCTGATTTACACAAATCTATTCAAAGTAATGAGAAGCCCAGCTGGTACAAATCATTACCAAATGCCTTTCATAGCCACCTTTAGCTGGAGAACATTTGTTCTGTCTTAACTGAGAACAAACTGTTCCAAATCATGCTGGAGTCTTTTAGAAATATTAGACACAAGTTTATCAACTGTTTTAAGAGGGAAAAATTAGTTTACATGCCTCTCTGCGACCAGATGTGTGTTCTGACAGGTTGTGGTACAATAGATCCCAGTGTCTCAGTGCAGTGCCCAAGCTTTAGGGTGGAGGGGACATTTCTTTGCTGGATAAAGCAACCTTGGCAACAAGAGCTGCTCAGCAACCTATTTATTAGTATCTGGACTCCTCCCCTGCTGTTATATTAATATAATGAATTGTTCACAGGTGCTTCAAATGAGGTTTAGATGATCACTGGGAGCTTTGTTACTCAAACAAGCCAAATTGAAAGGAGCAGATGCAACAGTCCCCTAGCAAAAGTACGAAGTATGACTTAATGAAGGTCATTTTGCACATTCTGGCCTTGGTGACCCTAAGAACAATCAGACTGTCATTATTTTTCTGTTTGTGGACAGAAAGGTGATTGCTTCTTGCCCGCTTGCCTTGATTATTTTTTTTAGTTGTCTTTATTACATCATTAGAAGCTCTTAATTGCATTAAATCCTATTCCCTTTTAACTAAAATGAGATAGTTCCCATATGATTGTTGTTAAACCATGCTCTGAGTCATGTTTGAGCTTCAATGCTCTTTGGTGTGGCGAAGTTTAAATCACAGAGAGTATTCAAACAGCAGGCCAGGTGAATAGATAGTAAAATGGACATTCTCAGCTGGATATGCAGACCAGGTAAAAGAGAGGAGTTAGACCTTGTGCCAGATGCATGGCCTGAATGCTTCCTACAGCTAATATTTGTATTGTCCAAAGCTTGTGGTTTTCTTTTCTTCCCTTGTAGCAAACACAGAGAAACTAACAAACTGCCATTATAACGGAGAGGCCCATGTATGCAACTGGCTCTGTAGATGCTGATTTACTGGTCTGCAAGGTCTCTTCAAAGGCCATGCATGATGTGAAAGAGCTGCAGTCCCTGGAAGATGAGGTCTGTGTTGTAGTTGTGTTGTTCTGAATTGAAGGTGCCAGCCTAGCAGCTGGCAAAGACCTGGGTTCTTCCCACTGGCTTTGCCACAGGCTCTGCTGGGATTTTGGAGAAAAGCTCACTTATGCCCTATGCCTCCTTTTCTTGTTATGGAAACAGGGATGAGGATGTTTTCTTGCTAGCTTTTTTAGCATTTTATCCTTTATGCATTTTTGAGAGAAGGCTTTTCTCTTGATTTATGTCTTACACTGCTCATCATAAAGTGATTCTGACCTCAGCTGAAGCCTCTGGGGCTGTAATAATTGCAATAAATGTGAAGACTACTGTACCCGAAGAGCCTCTTAATGCCCTCTCCCCCCCCCCCAAATGGAAAAGAGGCTCTTTTCCTTCCCTTTTTTTAGATGTTTAAAGGGAATGCACTAAGGTCACAATGTGCATCAAAGGCCTATCTTTGCATCACTTGACTATCCACTTGGCAAGCTCTCTAACATGTATATTTTGATAGTTCAGTGACAGATATCACCAAGGAGAAAGGACAGCATTTTAACCTTGAGTACATGTCACAGGAGAAAATTACACACAGACAGAAAAACCATGTACAACTCCTGTGCAATGAGCCGAAGAAAAGGAACTTCACTGGGCTTTTCATCTAGAGAGGGTTTTGGAAGGGGCTGCCAAATGCTGTTGTTTTGTAAGAGGGGGTTTACAGTGTGTTCATACTGGCTGCAAGTGGTCAGCGATGGAATTGCCAGCAGAATACCATTACTGATGAGACTGAAATGAGAGTCTAAAAATGGGCACGATATTCTTTGCTCTTCCCAGAAGAAATACCACTTCTGTTCTTTCTCCAGGAGCACACGTCCTTCTTTGCTCCAACAGGACATAGCGTATTCAAGATTAGATACAACCTAACTCTTGGGTGGGGTTTGGGTGGTTTTCTGGCTGGTGCCTTGCTGGACTTTGTTTATAAAAGTTTACACTGCACTCCGCAGCGTAGGTGTCTCTCTCATGCTTATTGGGCTTTATGGCAGAGTCCATGAAGTGGAGCACAGAGGTAATTGTTGAATTCAACCATGAAAACTGCTATTACTTGGTTTCTCTGTGACATCTGTCATATCCTGTTGTGCATGTGATGAGAGAGAGATTTTGTTTCATTTTGAAATCTGTTGGTGAGCTTGAATAGTATCTAAAATAGTTGATGGCTCATCAAAACACATACAAAATCCATGCTTCCTGAGCTCAATGTAAAATCATCTTCTGAAGGTGTAGCAAATTAGTATTCTATAGAGAGAGAGATTCCGTTTCCAGGCTGTGTTGGTGGCAAAGCAGTGAGTAGGTATGTCACACAGACTGCTACGCACCCCCCCTGAATTAGAAAAGGAAGATGTTAGTAGAATAGGAAAAGTGGGAAGCTCAATTTATGGTTACCCGGATACAAATGTTAGCAACTTCTAGTTTCATTTACTGGTACTGTTTAATTTCAGCAGGTTTTCCCATCAACTTTTCTTTCTCCAATCCAAGTCATGCTGACCTTCACCAGAGACTATGTACCAAGCACAAATATGGATAGTGATGTGCAGGACAGGAGCATGCGTTACTGCAGATCTGAAGTGAACATATAAGGGCATGAGGGCTGAGGAAGCTGCATGCTTCCATTTCCTTATGCATTATGCATCCTGGCCGTGAGTTCTACAGCGCTCTTTCTTCCCAATCAACAGGCCAGATAGATCTAGTCTTGCTTACCACCCCCTCCTGAGCGGTATTATTTATAGATATTTTTCAGACCCAAGGACTTCTGTTTCAACAGAAGGTAACTGTTCAGTTGAATGCTATAGATCTTTTGTAGTCCGTTATTTGTTTAATGAAATTTGGATTCTGTTCTGTGCTAAAGACCATGTCTATGATGTATTTGAAGTCCCGAGTGAACATGCTTGCCTGTTCAAAAGCCTTGTTTTTTAAACAACATGGATTTTTCCCTGCTCTTAAAAGCTGACAAACATCTCGATGTTCTTGTTCAAATTTATTTTTATGTTGAGGAAACAAACTTTATTGTAAAGGAAGATACATTTAGGCAGATGTTGATGAGAAATGAAGGAATCAGAAAGGAATGGCTTATTCAGCTTAACAATAACTTGGATTTCTTTTTATTCAGTATGTAACCTCGATTCCATGTAACTTCTCTGGATACTGATGCTGCTGTTTTTGTCAGTTTTGCTAGAGGTTGGCATACAGATTCATTCTTTGATGCACAATATATGTGAAAGTAAGCCTTCCAAAAGTTGCCATAGTGCGTGCTTAGCATCTAAAACTGGAACTTAGCCCTCAATTGGGTTGAGGGATGCCATTGTATTCTCTGATTTGTTGAGTGTCACCCTGATTCAGAGAAATACCAGCTTAGCCAGAGGAACCACATATCTGAAAAGCTGTCATCTCTTCTATGTATATGCTGGGTAGTCTCAGACTGAGCCTTAAGCATATGACAACCATCAGTTTTCTTAAAAGCCTGTTTGTTAACAATCTTTGAACTTTCTCTGCTTTTGTGGCAGTGGATGAGGACTCCAAAACTGGGTTTTATAGGTTCTGTCTTGATTCTGTCATAATTTCATATTAAATGTGAATAAGAAAATCAGGAACAAAAGGTGACATAGAAATTTAGGAACCTAAACCACACCATTGAGCAGTTTTCTAATATAAATAAATAGTATGCATTTGAGATGTTTTGTTAACCCTCAGTGTTTTGTCTCAGGCTAATGTTGCAATCTCGTTCAAGTGAAGGATTGTCTTTTTAGATAAATGGCAAAATCCCTTTAGAAATGAAGCCCTGATCTAGTTGGCACCTACAAATTTATTACAAAATAAAAATATTCCAAACATCCTTCATTTAAATTGTTATTTGAAGATTTATATTATTGCATTGAGTTGCTATGGTGGCACTTGCAATTTACATTTCTGCCTGGAAAGCTTAAAGATAAAAAAATCTGAATACCAAACATCAGAAAGTAATGATTTGTCAAGTTTTGAAACGTACTACAGAAATATCAACTTAGGCAAATGCATTTGGATGAGCTCTGGCATGCTGCCTAGGGCTGAGGTTTCCAGACTAGTGCAAACTGTCACTGTGCAGAGTCCATGGAGATTATTGGGAGCTCCAGGGTCCAGCCTCCTTGCTGGACAAAGAGAAAACTGACATCCCAGGAGCTAGTTCTACCTGTATGTTAACTTTGTGGTGTATTGTAGGGGTCCCAGAAGTGCAGAGATCTTGTATTTGAACTGTAGATGTTGGCTCTGGCAGTTGTTTTCTGATGGACCATGTACCTGGAAATCTTGAGTTCATAAGCAGGTGAAGCAGCCTCACATAATTCCTTAGTCCTTGGCGACAGCGTACTCCACAGCCTGAAGGGTGGATGAGTTTTGGGGATGATGGTCCCATCAGTGTCAGTTCCACTCACAAAGGAACATTGGCAAAACAGTCAATAATCAGCAGCTGTTAAAGGGGGGTTATACCTGGGTTTGGAAATGCTGATATTGGTTCTGAAATGGCAGAAGGAAACATCTATGCTTTGGTACCCATGAGCTATACTGAGAGGTTGGCCACTGGAAACATAATGAGAGGGGAAAAGGAAAGGCCAGGAATGTACCCAGTAAAGGCAAAGAAATGTACAAGTTGCTATTTAAACAACAGGTTTCTAAAATGTATTATTATTAACAGGAAAATGATGGAAAATTGGTTTCATACTTTCAAAGATAGTTTTACTTAGCAATGGGCTTAACTAACTTGAGAGCAGGCTAAGCAAGTTTGAAAGGAAACTGTTAGGAATCTTTTCTAGTGCCTAACAGAAATAACATGTAAAAAATCTTACTTGAAAATGCCGTGTTCAGCTAGTGCTTATAATACCACGCTGAGGGCATTTTTCAGAATGAGCCTGAGGTTAAGAAAAACACCTACTGAGTAACTGGTGCCACTTGCTTCAGCACTTGAGTTTTCCTCAGAGGTCTTCCATCCAATTACTGACCAAATCCAGTGATATTTAACTTATCAGACCTGACAAGAGCTGAACCCAAAGTAGAATGACTGCTTAAACATTTATTTGTGTCAATGACACGTTTAAAACTCTCTGTTCTGTCTAAATATTTAAAGGAAAATATAAAGATGAAAATGTGACATGACATAAGAGGAAATGAAAAACAACCTTACTTGCTTAGGACATTCACTACACACAACTGCTGTCTTCTGAATACCTGTTATTTTGGCAGAAATTGAGGGGAATGCAGTCCTAAATATCATATCTGTCTGTGTGTTTTTAACAAAAATGATTTTTACAATGGCAAGTGGATCTTTTGCTGTCAAAATCATGGAATACGACAACAGCCAGGATCTTTAGGAACCTCTGAGTCTGAAGTTTTTGATTGCAAAGCTAACACCTGAAAATGAACAAATCATGAATTTTATTTCTATATTCTTAGTAGATACATATATACTTAGTAGAAAGAAGTTGCAGGATTGTCCAAATCAGAGAGTTTAAATGTGTTGGCTGCTCGCTAGACTACATCTTAAGAACAAGCTGCAATAAGCTTTCTTCTTGGAGAAGTAGAGAGTTAAAAATTTTTACTTTCTAATTGAGAATAAAGCCAAATTTCAGAATTCTCTGTAAAGTAGATCTTGTGTATTTTCCATCATAGATATAAATTTTCCATAGTAGATACCCTTTGCTGTCAGTTTATGTGTGTGTTTAAACTAGTGTGAACACTTTCCAAAGTAATACAGAACATGTGGACTTTCAGTTTATAAGGGATGCTGAAAATCATCTTCATCCATGAACTTTTCCTAGAAAGGAGCTTATTAAATTCAGAGATGTCTCTATGTGGATCATCAGTGATGTCTGGGAGGGGATAAGAAAACAATGGAACTCAGAATATGTGCATATATCATGCTCTTAGCAACACGTGCTCGGTTGGAACCTGACACGTTTGCAAAAACAAACCCACTCTAAATGAGTTTGCAGTTAATTGGCTGTGAAGGAAAATGCACCTTGCCAAAAAGAATTTTGAAAGATGAAGCAGTTTGGATTTGTGAAGAAGTTGATTGCTGTACTTGAAGAACCAAGACTCTTTCCTGGGTATCCGGGAAATAATGGGGTTCATAATCTCCAGTGCTTTCACAAGTTCCATGATTTGGCAAGACGGGCATCTACTTGCTGCCATCTGCCTGATTTTAGAGAGGTAGTCTTAGACTGTACGTTGGAGCTCTTCATTTGCAGTTGAGGAAAGTGTTTGCATTAGGGTTGCATCAATAATGTTTTGAATATGTGATGGAGAATAACAAGAGCTAGCAGATATAACACTAAGATACAATTTCTGTTTTTCCTCCCGGGACTCAAAATGGAATGAATAGTCACGTGTGTAACAATGGTTAGTGTTTATGTACATGTCTCTGTGGTCCTTCCAAATACTAGTGGAGGAAGTCTCATAGTAGGCCTGTGAAACGGGTGTGGTGGAGATGGACAGAAATAAATTACAGGTTGTCATCCAAGGTCATACAACTAGTCAGCGGCAGAGCTGAGATTTGAACCAAGCTCCTGAATTTTTTTTGAATGTGTAACTACAGGATGGTGCTATCTTAGTTGAGATGCATGAAAGGAAGAGTTCCTTCTGCGACCAAGCTACATCACAGTAGGAGCTCCATCTTCAGAAACCAGTGATGAGCTTCAGGAACTTTAAGACTTAATTTTTAGTATTTCCATGTGGTGGCTTGTAATAGCTGTCAATGACTTTTCAGGATAATACGTGTTGCACCAGATTGCAGTATGTGGTCAAGAATGTTAAGGAACACCACAATTTTTCTACACAGATCTTTTTGACAGGCAAGAGTAGTTCAGCAACATATTCTGTTCAGTCACCTCTTAGCTGAGTGAATACCTTTAAGAAAATTTTCTTAATAGATCTTTAGTGGAATGAGAGAGATGAGTTTCTTTCCATTTGATAAAATAGAGGATGAGTGCCAAATCATGATTAATTGTCGCCGAGTGGCTAAGGAGCTAACTGCATGGCTACAATGGTAGGAGGTAGGCTACCATAGCTACTGGTAATGCAGCAGGTATTATTTTCAGTCAGTCCCTAATTGCCTTAGAGGAACTTATTAAACTGAAATCATTATTGTGTGAGGAACTATTCACGTAGAGTATCTCCAGAGTGATCAAGATGATCCTGCTGTGGGCTACAATATAGATCAGTAAATGTGAAGAGTGGTTTTGTGAGGAAGTTGGCATTTTGAGAGCTTGATTGGCAAGGGATGGGTCTGCACAGTGTTCTGTATTTTAGAAAGATATTAATAGCAGAAATAATGGCTGATTCTTTTTTCAAATATTTGAATACCCAAATCTATTCAAAATTTGAATACTCCAAAAATCACACTTGACTCAAGTAAAGTGTAACAAATATCTCTCATGTCTAGATTCTTTGAAAGCACCCCCTAAAGCTCCTTCTCGAACATCTCTCAAAATTTCTCTGTAGCATTGTTTGGTGGCCCTCAGTGGCACGGCTTCAGATATATGAATTAATTTAATGAAAATAAGACCTATATTCCATCTCAGAGGATGTCCAGATCTCGTTAATTCTAATGGATGCTACACATGTGCACTGACAACAACCTTACAGGGTTTATGGACTAGTGATTTACCATTTATGCAGGATGATACTAGTTTTACAGCATGCATACTTGTCTCAGCATTTCACCTGAGAAACACATAGACTTGCAGCTGGACAAAAGTGGATTAAGTAAAAGAAACTTTCTCCTTGGTCAATAGAATGCTAAAAATGTGTATCACCAGAGCAGATTTTAGGAAGGGAGTTCTGTCTTTCAGCAAATGGTCCTTGTTTGGGTCTGCCCTGAAAGGAAACAGCACCATTCCTAGCCTGTATGCCTAACCAGGGCTAACTGACGCTGATGACCTTGCCTATGAGGTGAAACTGGGAAGTTCTTTGTGTACCTTTTTCCTTGGGGAGTCAGAAAACTTGACTGTGAATTATCAGTGAATTCATTGTCAATAATTATCCTGTGAATTATCTCTTATTTCCAAGTAGACTTTTTTGCTCTGTGGGGTACTTCTTACAGCGGCTTACTAGCAACTGCAGTTCTTACTGTAAATTAGGTATATAACATATATATTTAAGTAATTTGTATATAAGAAATTACTTAAGATTCAGGTGTGCGGGTATCAGTAGAGGATATTTTACTGCTATTTTGAGGCAACTCTTTAAATCTTGGTTGTAACATTGAATTCATCCCTAACTCAGCGTATGTGTACTGGAACACTTAAATAGCTTATGATCATTGTCCTGTTAGCTCAAATCCAATCAAGAGGTAAGAAAATGATACTACTTTCCCTTTGGGTTTTTTAGCAAGTACTAAGGGACAGAGTGCTGCAGAGGTGACTATTCAACACATTGGAATGAACAGTTGAGGGAACTACTTTCTTAGTTCCTCATCTTCAGCTCCTGCTGCTGCTCAGTAGTTGGTGGAAACGACACCTTTGGCCTACGGTTCTTAATACATAAGTCTTAATGGTTTATCACTTATTCTGTTATTGTGTAGTACATCATCAGAAGGGAGTACATAGGAATGAGGAGTTTAAATGAGCTTTAAGATAAAGACAAAAGAAGACTATGCCGAACATCACACCAAAATTTTGGCTCCTTTGCTTCTTAGTCATGTTTTTCACTAGAGAGGAGGAACTGTGACCATATATGCGTTCCCGTGTGAGAATTTGTGTTGCGAAGTGATGGCCTAAAATATTTTACATTAAAACAGAGCAGATTGCTGATGGCAACTCCTGCATAATGAAGGAACACAATGAAGTTCATATTGCTCTTCAGGTCTGTTCTATTTTCATAGCTTTTTTTAAAAAGTAGAAAATTGCATAGTATAATTACAAGTTCATTTGCATTCATATTACAAGCTGTGAGCTAGTACAGTCTTTTATATTTAAAAAATATCGTTAGCATGTGTGACTTGCATCCACAAATTTCAGAAATGGGAGTGAAGCTTACACTTATTCAAAGTTCCTTCTCTTCTTAGTCACCAGCTAGCACCTTTCCTGTAAATTGCAGGACCTCATTGAGGCCAGCAACATGGTAAATGCAACTTCATTTTGTAGTGTAATGGGCAAGGTTGTAGAGCAGTTGATTTACTTTTCCCCAACAAAAAAATATGCCTTTTGGGAACCGAGGATCACCACCATTTCACTGGACTTAACAGACAAGCATAGCTGCATCTCATATAGAGGATGCTGCCTGTCATTTCCTAATGGAAAGGTAACTTCTGTTACTTTATTTTTTAAGTTCTTTGTCTTCCTGAGATGGCAAAATCCTCACCAATAGAAAATGTTGCTGCAGTTAAGTTTACTACTAGGACTTAGTTTTTTTAATCCACATTAGAATAAGGGGGTTCAATTGAAAACTCTGCCTTTCATTCCTGTAATAAATGGAATTGAAGAAAACAGGCCTATAGTAAAAGTCTCCATTCCATCAACTACTTCTATAAATGTGGTATGACTTCTGACGTGCATTTTTGTTATGTCATAAAGGTTATTGGGTGACTTTATCTTTTGTACTTAATGCCTAATGTGCTACAGAACGAATCATTGAGGGAGATGAAACTGAAACATTGGAGAATTTTACCGTGTCTTTGCACGTACCTTCAGTCAGCCTGTTTGCTCAGCCTTTCCCGCCGCTCTGGGGTGGGCGCGCCTCGCCCTGTGAAGCACGTTGCCACGTTGGTTCCCGTCTCCTGCCTGTCAGTTGGAGGTAAAACAACCTGTAGACATTTTTCTGTGTTGTGAGCACCTTGGCCATCAATCCTCAGCTGCCACCTCAAGGGGTGCATGCCAGCAGGTAGGTACTGGTGTAGCGTAAGATCTCGCCCGTAATTCCTGATCGGATCGGATACTCCGTGATGGTTTGAGCCCTCTTCCCTGTCAGCCAAAGGAGACGCTGCCACTCAGACCCAGGAGGGGAATCAGATCTATCTGGAGGCTGCAAAAAGCTTTTCTTTTAGTAGTTTACCTCAGTTAGCGAGAGCAGACCTGCTTTTATGCCTTAATTGGAGATAGTACCACCAAAATAGTAATAACCCTGTGAACATACTTCTCTTCTGCGTGCAGAACCCTTTCAGGAAGTGCATGACAGCCTCTGTTTTCCGTGGGTCTCCGTTTGTAAAGAAGCTGTTATCACAGAATAAGTTTAATGGGTCGTGAATTTTGTGTTGAAAGGAGAGTCTCTCCATGACTTCTGATCTGCCTGCAATAGACTTATAGGCTCGGCAGCAAGTGCATTAGGCTAAATACGCTGCCTCCATTGACTCTGAAGGTAACAGCCCTAAATGCCTCATTAAATTTTCATGGGTGACTGAGAGAAGCCATGAGAAAAACACGCCGCTAGCAGCGGTCTGGCGGCGGGGGAGGGCGTGCGCCACACGGGCCGTGGGCCACCGGCTCCCGAGGGGGGTCGCCCGGCTGCGGTCGCCGCTGCGCTGAGTGGCTTGGGCGGGGCGGGGGTGGGGGGTGGGTTCACGCGTGGGCAGGGGCCGGCCGGTCGCCCTCACTGACCGACTGACCGGCTAAGTCAGTCAGTGAGGGCGGGAGAGCGGCCGGTCAGTCAGTCAGTCAGTCAGTCAGTCAGTGAGGGCGGGAGAGCGGCCGGTCAGTCAGTCAGTCAGTGAGGGCGGGAGAGCGGCCGGTCAGTCAGTCAGTCAGTCAGTGAGGGCGGGAGCGCGGCCGCCCGGCTGCCCTCCCCGCGCCCCTCCAGCCCCTCGCCCCGGGGAAGCCCCTTCCACCGACACCGCTAGGTGACCGCTGCCCTGGCGGGGCCACCAGCCGCTCCCTCACACCAGGGCTGCCCCAGAGGCGAGTGACAGGTTGGGGGCGAGCGGGCGCGACGTCGGTCCGTCGCCCGCCCTTCAGCTCGGAAAGCCCGGCCAGGCTCCCCCCCCTCCATCCCGCCCCGGCCGCCCCCCTTCTCCCTGCCCAGCTGCACCAACGGCGCCGAGACCCCCAGCCCTGGGAGAGGAGGAGGAGGAGGAGACCGACCCCTCATCAGCAGCTCTCCTCCGCCACACACACCTCCCTTTTCCCCTCCCTCTGGCCTCAGCGCCGCACTGGCGGGGGCCGGAGAGGGCAGGCAGCGCGGGAAGGCGGCTCTCCCAGCATGGACGAGCCATGTGTATCCTAAGGAATAACAGCAGCTGCTGCGCCCACGATGGGGAGCAGAGGAATGCGAGGAGGAGAGGGCTCGCAGGGGCAGGTGAGGGTGCCGGCTCCCTTCTCCCTTCGGTGGCCGGGGGGTGTGTGCCTGTACCCGGGCAGGCGCGGCAGCAGGTGCGGGGCGGGCGGCTGCGCCCCGGGGTGCGCCGGTGGCGGGTGCGGGGCTCCCTCCAGTGAGGGGGGGATCCCCTCTTCCCGCAGCAGGAACAGCAGGGCAACCGGTCTCCCAAGGAAGTTTTTTATTTTTACCCGTGCTCCCCGCAGCTCTCTCCCGTCACCCGCAGGCGGGGGGAAAGGGCTGGAATCTCCTGCGAGTGGCGGTAACTTGCCGGCTGGAGGGGCGCGGGGTGCGCGGTTGCCGTCGCCCAGCCGAGCGGCGGGGCACAGGCGGCCTCTCGTCCCCCACCAGCCCGGACACGCCGTCCCCGGGAAGGCGGGGGGGGGGGGGGGGGAGACAAAAAAAATTGGAAGAGGGACCCACAGACGCGCTGGGCTGCGGGCGGTTCACCGCCGCGCCCCCCGGGCCGTGCTGGGGGACGGGGGTCCCCGGGGCCGCCCCGCGGGCTGGGCGTGCAGCCGCTCCGCGCAGCTCTAGGTCGCTTCAGCCGCAGCCGCCCTTTAGCTGGAAGCGCCGGTCGCGCCTTCGGTGGCGGTTGCGCCCGCTCCCCTCAGCGCCGTGCCGGGGGAGGCGCCCCCCGCTGCCCGCCAGGGCCGCGGCGCCGGCGGGCAGCGGGCAGCGGGCAGGGATCCCGGCGGGGCTCGGCTGCGCCGTCGCTGCCGTCCCCGGGAAGCTGCAGAAGCGGCCGGAGACGCCGCGCAGAGGATCGGCGGGGAAATGGCGCCCGGAGCTGAGGGGCGGCGGGCGGGGTGAGGGGCGAGCTCGCCCCGCAGTGCCTGGGCTCGGGAACCGCTGCGGGGGGGGGGAGCCCCGGGCCTCGGTGTGCGAGCAGAGCGGGGCTCCGGCCAGCAGCTGCTGTGCGGGTGCCGCGGGTCCGTATAGCTCTCATTTACAGCCTTTACTTTGTAAAAAAACAACAAACCAACCAAAAAAACCCCAACCAACCCGTGTTTTGGGGTGCTGTTGTTGTTGTTGCGCACGGCCACCAAATCACCAGCAACATCTTAACTAGAAGCCACTTGCATTAGCTTCAAGTTGGGAAGGCACCGCTGCTCGGCTGCCCTCCGCGGGCCGGGGCGGGGGGCGGCCCCGCGGGACCCCCGAGCCAGGCCGCCCCGCTGTGCCGTGCGGGGTGCCCTCCGCGGCTGGCGCGTTGATCGTGCCTCCGGATGGTAAAGCGGGGAGATGGGGGACTGGGGCCGGTAACCGTCTGAGCAGTAAATAACAAAGCTCCTTTCTGGTTCGTAGGGTCGTGGAGCTTGCAGATGCGTGGGAAGTTTTTAATTTCCATCCGGACTTCTGTTGTATTGTACGATTCATACCGGTTAATCGTTAGGTCTTTCCCCAAAGTACTTTTAAAAGCAGAGTCCTTGGAACTGTTTGCCATTTGTCTAAATTCTGAATGCATGTCTGAAGCATTTAATCATGTTTATTGTTTTCAACCACTCAAACGGAATAAAAATTACTTATCGTTGATGAAGCTTATCTTGCAAGCTGTTTCACAGTATGTTTCCGTTGCAAGACACAGCGCTGTGTTAAACTACTGATGATTGTATTGTTTATTGTTCTTTCATTCTTCACCCCCCCACTCCCCCAATGCCAGTGTCAATCTGTTCCTTACTACTATACTCAAAAATAATGGAAGAGCAAGTTTTCACCACTTAGTTTGATATTACCGTTCCTGTCTGAGATTTGTATCTTTTATAATTGCTTTTAAGCTATTTTTCATTGAGTGCACTAAAGGCAGCTGATATATTAAAAAAGGAAGTAAGGCGCAAAGCTAAAAGGCGCTTTCAAACTCTTGAAATGAAACTGTAGGTTGAATTAGTGCAGGATTCACAGTCATTGTTTATTTCTGTAGCCAAACACATAATGCCTTTCTGAAGTGTAAGATTCTTTGCCTTTTTGTCATTACCACTTTGTTTTGTTACACATTTAAAATGCACTGTTCACATTGGTCTAGAAGTTCAGATTTATTGCTTAGAGTGTTTTGATACAGGTGCTGATCTTGGACTGTACCTCGTATGTGGTTTTGCTGCACTTTAACTGTATCTCAGCACAGTGATGGAGGACACCATCATGTTTTCTTGTAGGATTACCTTTGGGACTTTAGTGACTGCACACATCAGTGGTTTCATCTTAGGAGGATTGAAATTGATTTTCTTCTTTTTCTTTCTTTTTTTTTTTTTTGGTGTGGGTTTTTTTTTTTTTTTCAGCTATTGAAAGACCCTGTGCATGTCCTTTGGCCCATTGCCTCACATGATGAAGTGATGCCAGTAGTGGCGGATGTAGACTTGAAGTAGCTACTACTAGGACCTCAAAAGTAGAGGTACCAGAATGAACACATTGTTCTGGTGGTCAGCCTGCTTGGTTCTTTGGACAAGGCACAGTTTTTTAAATGTGTATCAAAATAATTTTAAACCATCAACCTTGTGATTCTTTCCTAATACTTTTGAGAAGTCCTTGCTCAAGTAAAGCACGTGAAGGCTGACCTTCTGTCTCATCCTTAACAGGCCTGTTTGCTTTTAAATATTTTAGATTTCAAATTTTACAGGATAGTTGTATTGAACTTAGCAACAGCTAAATATTGGTTAAGCGGGAGAACCTCTATTTTTACATTTTAAAGTTTACATTTTAAAGTGATGGCAAATACTAGTTAAGAGGAACAAGATTTTTTAGACTTTATAGTTTAAATTAACTTTCCCAGTCAATATTTAGTCAAGGTCTTCATGGTTAAAGTTAACTGTCCAAGTCAATGTTTAGTCAAGGTAATGACTTGGTTTTTATATACACTACCCAAGCATTCTTGCAAAATTAATCAGAGTTGCTGGATGACAAAATGTTTGCTCAGCCAATTACTTAGGAATAAAAGTACGCTATTACTTTGACTCTTGTATGTCCTGTACTATTCGATATCGTTTCAGCGGTGCTTGTCTTTAGCCCTTCTGCTGCTTTGTTTGTTCAGTACTAGTTCTGTCTTCAAAGCATTTAGCTGCCCAGTGGATTTGTGAGATAAAGTTAAGTTATGTACTGCCCTGTTTTTAGGGGTAGGAAGCTGAGGTGCAGAGATGCCAGGTGTTGGCTCCCAAAAGGAAGTGTAAAGCCTTGCAACGTGTAGGGCAGCAGAAGCAACATTTATGTATGTAGTTCCAGGAAAGCCTTTCAAGAGCCGGTGCTGGGCATCCAGCTCCTCATACGGTGTGCTGGAAGGAGTGGGTGCTTCTGGTAAAGAAATAATTGGATAAAATACGGAAACAGTTTTGGTGTCTGGGACAAAAACGATGAAATTGGGTATGTTGACATTGGTACTTACAGTGCAAGATTGAGGCATACTGTGATCTGGGAAAGAACTGGTAATCTCTATTGCAATCCTTCCTTTCCTGGGGTTGAACCAGGATCTTCTTTCTTCTAGGTTGTTGTCACTTAAGTCTTTTAAACTGACACTAAAATCACAGTCTGGACTTCAATTGTGCCAGTAGTTGTTTTCTCTCTCTCTCTCCCTTTTTTTTTTTTTTTTTGTACCACTTGCAAATGCATTCCATGAAATTACATGGGTATTAGAGTAGATATTCATTAGGATTTTACTAATCTGAACCTCAAGTGCTGTTCTGCAAATTTGCCAGCCTTTGTAAGGGGGAGTGCTTGACTTCATCAGCTGCACTGTTTTATTATGAGTATTTTGATACAGTAGAATGAAAAGCATATATTCTAAACCAAGTAATTAATCAGATTTAAACGTTTTCATTTTCATATTTTAATTGTCACGTTTTTGCCCTTAACATTAGTTTTTGCCCAGTCCAGCTACAGCAGAATTGCATTTCATGGTGGTGGTTTAAGAATTTCACCCATGAATCTATCTTCCATTTCTGTTTCAAGGCAGTAGAATTGTCACAACTTAGAAAAAGTGAGTAAACCCAATACTGTAAGTCACAGGAAAGCTGCCGTGCTACTGTGTGCAACCTCATCTGTGTATCAAATCTTACACAACCACCAAACACATTTTTGAGTGTTACAGGTATAAGCGGTGTTTGTTGGTTTCAGCTGTGCAGTATGAGACTTCCTGTTCTTTTCGGAAAGAGTTTCAGTTGTTTGAGCAAGAAACATTGTAAGAAGTTTTTGTAAAAAAGGTTGTAGTGACAAGTCCTTAATGTTCTGTCTTCTCAGTCGTTCAGTTACACAAATCCTCTGCCAGAATCTGCTAGCATGAGCTTTGCTGGTTACCGTAGGATTTGTGCAACTTGTTTTCCGTGGTGGATCTTTTCAAGACTTGTACCATTTTGAAGGACCAGATCAGAGAGGGACCTGTCAGGTTTTGTCTCTTTATCAGTATATTGCTTTTTGAGGAGTCAGTGAAGCTCATACCCTGGAATGGCCAGTTGTGTGTCTTTGCAGGTGCAAAGGCTGTAGGCTGTCAGGTCCCCAGCTGTGGGGAAGCAGCTATCCAAGACCTAGCTCTTTAGACTCAGTTGCGTGCCCTAACCATATCCATCCACAGTGGAGCAACAGGACTGCTAAAGGGCTACTTGTCACATCTTGCTCTGATTCAGTCCTCTTCTAAGATATGTGAAGTATTTGGCATGCTCTTCTGGCCCTTGGAGGCGTGAAGATTTACTTTAGTTGCTTATAGAATCGGAAAGGATGGTAATTGTGGGTAAGCTTTTAAAAATTCAGTGTTCCTGAGCAGGAGAAGCCTGCTGGGGAGCAGGCTCAGGGCAGAGTTTCCAGCCTGTAATCCTTTGCGCTTTCTACAGATAGTGCTTCTCCTGGCATTCCATTACTGTTGGTTTAATGAGGATGCAGAAATTGTTCCTTTTCTTAAGGATATATACAACGTAAAGAAATAGGGCAGTGTAATACTTAAGTACACAGAAGCACTTGCAGTTTTTTCTGTAATTGAATTTTGTATATCTCTGTGTACAGATACATGTATGTATGTATGTGTTACATAGATGCAAAGATTTATTAGCTGCTCTTTTTATTGTAGCAAGATTTCTCAGCTCTCCAGATATTGTCAAGTGGTTAACATCCCTGCCCCCCCCCCCCCCCCCCCCCCCCCAATACTGGTTACTCTTGTGGGTAGAAGAACATCAGTTTCTTGAGAGTCTTTGCAATTCCCCAAGCC
The DNA here is from genome assembly GCF_963210335.1 of Falco punctatus. Classification (NCBI taxonomy): domain Eukaryota; kingdom Metazoa; phylum Chordata; class Aves; order Falconiformes; family Falconidae; genus Falco; species Falco punctatus. The sequence goes on from NC_137591.1 coordinate 5,431,185, forward strand.
TGAAGGCAAATGAATAGAAATTTAGTGGACCACCTAGTTCTTGACACAGAATTCTCCAAAGAGGAGTCTGACCTAATTTATATTGTATTGAATCAAATAATCCTATCATGCATGTGTGCTTGCCGTTTTGTTTTCTCTTAGCAGGCATATTGCTGTCTTGCAAAAACTTCAGATTTAGGTGTAAGGCAGTGTCCCTGTGGTTTCAGGAGGTGCTTTTCCTCAGTGGGTAGTTACTGGAAAATTACATTTAGAGGACATTGGTGAAAAGGCAGACAATCAAGAGATAATACTAAGGCTGCTAGAATTATTCATACTTGAATATGAGTGTATGATTGTTTAGTACTGAGGGTAATCAAGAGTTCTCTAATACGAAGTCCTCCCATTATTACTGAAGGCGGAGCTGGAATCTCCCCAAAATGCTTTTTCTTGTAGCATAAAGCAGTATAAATATCTTTGTCATCAATGTTATAGGGATACTGGTAGGTGTGCTTTGCTGTGGGGTGATTGCTGCATTTCCTCTTCACAGGGTTGCTGATGATAAGTGGTACTGAATGTATTTGTTGGGGCCAGCATGCTTTGAAGCTAATTGGGAGCTGATTAGCATCCAGGCACTGCAGTTGTGGCCTCTTAAAGCGGTTCCTAGTTTGCAAATCCCTTTTCAGGTGTTTTTCTCTAAGTAGTAGGGCCCGTAGGTCTATCTGTATTAGGTCCCAAGGTGCGCTCAGAAGCTTATCAATCAATCTACGTATGTTCATGTTTTGGAAAAGAACTTTTTAAACCTACACAGTTTTATTCTTAGAAAGCTTAGGAAGGTTGTGGGTCTGCAGAAATCCAAGATCATAGCAACAGTTACATGAAAACAGCTCTTTGGTTTTAGAATAAGTATCCAGCTGCAAGACTCTTATGCTTATTCAGTGTCATTCAGGGAGATTTTGCTTCATCTCTTTTGACAAGAGTTGCTTTTTTGCTTAAAAGTGTATATCTTCTCTTTTAAAATGTAGTGTTTAAAGCCTTTCGGCTTTCCAGTTAGAGTTTGTTTACCCCTCCACTTCCATTTTACGACAGCTGAGCATAAACCCCCCTTCAGAAGGGATGAGTGATTAGCGAGTTAATATGTTTGACAGTCACTGGGTGACTCTTCTTGTTTTAGCTCTTTGCAGAATAAGAAAGGTCTTACTTCTTTTCCAGCTGTGGAACAAATTGTATGTGGTTACATTTTTCTTGGACTGTGTGTGGTCAACATGAGAGAGAGGACAGGAGATGCACTGTATAGCATTCTTAGCCCATGCAAATGATAATCAAAACCAAAAGAGATTCCTTGATGGAATGCCCACAGTGTCACATCGCTATGGTTATTCTTCTTCTGGCCATCTTTGAGATTCACAACATACATAACTAGGAAGAAAATCCACAATCTAAAAATGATCAATTACAAAACTTTAAAATATTTCTTTATAAAATGGAAAAATATGCACACTGAACAATAATGGGCGTTAAGAATATCAGTTGATATAATATTTAAATACCACTAAATGATTGGAAATGGATGTGTTCCAGTAAGCACAAGAAGTTTCAAAAGTTGCTGTGCGTTATGCAGTGTTGCTATATTCAAGTCATGGGAATTATTTTTTATTATTATTTTATCTGGTCATCTGGTTTCATACCTGCTCTCATACCAACTGTTGCTGGTGAAAAGTTGACTCACTAATGGACAGCATAAAGTAGCTTCTTAAACATATGGATGTCTTAGTTGTACCTACCAAAAGTAATTTTATTGATCAATTGAAATGTTTAAATGAGATTTATTGACATTTGTAGCTTCACCTTTAGAATTTGGAAGTGCAGAATCTTTAAGTGTGCCCATTTGAAAATGAAGAACTTTAATTACTGGCAATCCAATTGATGCAGTACACATTTCTTATTTTTCTTTTACCTAACTCTTCTATACTGACAGGTTGGTTACATAAAGAATAGCAGGCATCATACTGGTTGTTTCTCAACCTAAAGGATTATAAATATTTTTCCAGGACTTGAAGTAATTGAGGGGAAAATGTGAGTGATCTTTGTATTCTGGAAAAAAAAAAAAAAAGTTTCATTTCTGTCCCTAGTTACTTGAGATGCAGCTCTTAATAAACTATGCTAAAATGGCACAGAAAAAGAGCATTTCAACTTGCTTAACCTTCATTGGATTTATTCAGGTGCCTCAAGTAGTCCCTGAGATCAAGCCAGAATGAAGAGATCCAAGCCGGCAGGATTCAGTGCTCATGCAGAAGCAGACAGTGTGTTAGTAATCTGACAGCATTTCCAGGACCTGTCAGTCTCTGCCTGGAGACTGGCCATAACAGTTCAATTGGCATCTGCTTTTTGCCAGATTAACATGTAGTAGGTCACTTGAGTTCTCCCCTTACTGAGTTCATACCTTTCCTTAATTCTCTTTCACAGTAATTTGTCAGTATTGATGGGAGGAAAGAAGAATTTCCTCTGTGTTTAGAATGGTGGGGATTTTTAGCGTGTAGTTAGCACGAAGAATTTCAGCTTTATCTTTTTTTTTTTATTTCCTAGAATAACCTTTACCATCAAATAATTTTTAACATTGTATTTTGCTTGTGGCTATGGTGGTGTAGGAGACTCTGCTTCCTAGGTATTTGCAGGCTCTTGAAGTTAATGGTGATGGGCTGCTCGTGCACTGATAGCTTGGACTTCAGTGCATTGCTGCAGTAGAAGACTGAGGGCTAGAATTTCCAGCTAGCTACATGATTAAGCCAAGCCTAAGTGTAAGTAGGAAAAAAACCTTAAATACTTTTAAACTTTAATGCAATCCAGCTGATATCCATGAAATTGCACTGCTATTTAGTTCATCAGCAGTCAGTGCAGTGAATATTTTATTAATATTTCAATTTTCCCTTTAATTCCTTTATGTAACAAAATACACAGTTTTATTGTAACTGCCTTTTATGTGAGTTTTCTTCAGGCTCTGAAGCGTATTAGTAAATTCAAACCTTTTAATGGCAGGAGTAGATGACCTGTTAGGTGTTCGTGTCTTAATGTAGCAGCTATACCACTAATATCAAGGGTGTTCCCAGTTGGTAGGGAGTTTCCCCCCTTTTTTAACATAATGAAGGTTTTTCCATGCTAGGATTTGCTTCCCTAAATGTGTATGCATTCTAAAATTTGGTCAGTGTGCTACAGTAACACTGGCAGTATCATTTGAAAATGTTAAGGTCCTTTTTATTGTTTTAAAACACCTGGTAGCTGATTGCAGTAAAGACTCCCCTTTTTAATTACACTATAATTAATACAAAACAAATCAACAGGAAGTGCTACTTCACACAGCGTGTTGGCACTTTACTAAAGTTTAAGAACAGTAAAAAAATGTCAGTGAGTTTAATAGATTATTTTATAAATGTGTGGGTTTTGTTTGGTTTTTTTGTGTGGCTGCTGAAGTAATCAAATCTCCGATTTATGGCTTCAGGACAGTTTTCCACCTACCATCCCTGTGCGATAGTTTTCAGATATTCAGACACCATTTTTCTTCCTTCTGAAAACAAGGGAAATAAAATGTTTGAGAAGTCCTAAAGAGGGTAACAAACAGAATTGACCACTTACTGTTCCTGGCACTCAAATTTTATGATCCTTGCTGCCCTAGTGATAGAGCAAGCTATTCAGAAGCACTGTGTGAGAGTTACAGCTGATGAAATTTAGTAAAGTTCTTTCAAATCAGAAGAACTATGCTGATTTACATCAAGTGAGGGTTTGTATGCTGTTGCTATGTTACATTTGTAGCAAATGCTAATTGATTTTGGTGCATACAGATCCTCAGAGAAAAGTGAGAATTGTTATTGAGTGGATCCCACTGTGCCAAGCTTCAGTTCGTGGATTTCAGTGCAGGGTGATCCTGGAGAGGACATGAAATCCTCTTTATGCTGTGAAACAACACTAGAAAAATAACTACCGAGCCGCAAAACAGGTCTGAGACTTCAGCACTCCCGATTTTGGGCTTGACAAAGAACAGCGTGTGATTTTCATAAAGAAGCTCTCTGTTTGCAGCTCTGTTTTTTGTGGCAGAACTGTTGATCCAACGAGCTGCTTACATGTGGTTGTCCCTATTGAATGTAGCATTTCTGGTGTTCCGTTCCTGCATAATTTGTTCTGTTGGGCTCTTGGATAAGCTGAAGAGATGGCAGGACTCTCCATGGGATGGTTCTGTCACTTGCCGTTCTTTGTAGAAGCAGCCTAGTTTGTTAGTTTATGCCAGATACCCACTCCTGACAGCTAAAATTTAGGTTAGAAGAATCCTGTTCTCAGGCACTGAATTCCAGTTGCCTTGCTTTCTCCAGACAGCAGAAATCCAGGGGAGCAGATCATGTGCATCAAACTTCGAAATATTGCTCAAGCCTGTGTAGAGAACTCACTCTGTTCTTTATTGCAAAGACCATCTTTAGTTCAAAGAACAGATTGCAAGTGACCCGTAAATATTGTGGGTGGCTGATTCTGCTAATCAGTATTTTTAGATGGAACTTTTTGGTGGAGATGGGAAGTACAGTACAGAGAAGGAAAATAGTACAGGTAGGTGTCATTTGTTTTGTGGATCCAATAACACAAGAATTAATTGTCTTGTCGTTTTCTTCTTTGTGGCTGAAGTATGTACATAATTTGCACATAGACAATGCGTAAAGCAGTATAGTATCAATTTTAATGTGTATAATGGACTACCTCTGAGATTTTTCTTCTCACTTTGGTGGACTGTGCTGTATTATCTTTTGCTGCTTCACGGTGATTATTGATTTATTTCAGATAAGTACTTTTTATGTTGAATGATAGTGAATGCATTTCATTTTTATATGCAGTTATCTGTTTTCATGAGAGAGACTAACACTGGATTTTTTTCAAGACCATTTAGGGTTTGATTGGTTATGAGAAGTAGGCATCAGGAAACCACCAGAAATTGTGCTGGTTTCTAAGAAATTAGGTACGGTTTCTTGTCCAAAAAACATTCTGGAAATCAGCGTAGGGTTACTGTTGTGTATTCAAACATCGGAAAAAAGAAACTGGAACCAGGTTCTGTGAGGATGCCTTCCTGTTTCAGACATTAATGTTGCAGGTGTTAAGAATAAATTGAACTTTTGACCTAAGTTGTAATCAAGAACAATAGAATTATTTGTAGTAGCTCTCCAGTTTTCACATTAATAAAATGTGGAAAAGTTCAGCCTAGAGTTACAGGCGATTGTTATAGAGGCCTAGTCACTGCTTGCTGATGTATTTCTGTTGGACTGCATCCTTAGCATTCTGGTACCACTGCACAAGATGCCGATGTGATGACGTAGTGTATATTAATCTTGTTAAGTCCTTATGAAGAGTCTTAATTGTTTCAGCAACTACTTCCTGTAAGAAGCTGGCTGTACTGGATGCATTAGGGAGAGCACAGTGCTAAATAGAATGAGTTATATATTCAGATGTACTTTAGCTTGTACTTTAGTTGCAAAAAGTGGAGAAAATCTTGTCTGCCTGTCTTGAAAGTATGGGGGATGATGTCTGGAGGAACAGTTCCAATGCTTGACAATTAATAATAGCACTTTCAAGAGAAGCTTTTAGCAGAAGATAAGCACATGGGTTACAGAGCAGTACAGAGAACAATGTATTTTTTGTGCTGTTTGTATATGTTGAGATCAAATAACTAATTCATAGGAGAACAGTTTATAAGGATGCAAGTAGAAGTTCTTCTAAATATTAATCTATTGTACCTGTTCTTCATTGTAATAAAAACATGAGAAATAGACATGGGAGACTAAAATGCCTTGCAACTTGTAGTAGAGTTCACAAAGTGATTTTTAAAAACAAATTTCCTTTAAGTGAAAAATCCTAGTGTAATATTTTGGTGAGGTGCTAGTAATAACTTGTAATGATTCTTAATGTATGTCTGCGCAGTGTTGTGAGAAGGAAACTTAATCATGGTGCAGCAACTCAGTATGTCTGCAGTGCTCTGCAAAGAGCTTGGAGCTAAAGGAGTTACGGTCACTCATACTGAGGAGCAAATACCGTGTAAATGACTACTACAGCAGGGAGGAGGTCTAACTTACCTGTGGAGTATTGACCTAGGCACAGGAGAAATTGATGCCCGTGAGTGTAGGAGTCTGGTTGTGGTATGCAGCTTTTTTGCCTGAAGGAATCAAGGTTATTGGTTCTCTCCACTTCTTTAAAGATTAATTTGAAAGCTTATGAAAAAGTTCTTAATAATATATATGTGATACATGTATTATTACATGAGAGCGATAAATACTTTTCTATAAAAGGAGGATCGCTAATGTGGTCTGTCTTATGTTCTCATAACAATATACCACACTTAGGAAGAGAAACTCTTTGAGTTTTGGCACCCAGGAAACAGTCCTATTGACCCTCCGACCTCCAATCACATGCCAATGGTTACCTTTTTAAAGAAGCCTATTGCATTTTGTTGTTACGGCCTTAGAAGCTATGCTACAGTGTACCCAACAGTACTTCAAAAATACCATGTGAAAAACAGCTTAGGAAAAAGTCACAGTACAGAAAAGAAACAGTTGCTATCATAGGTATAATATTTTATTATCCAAGGCCTCCCTTTCTATTCACTGAATAATTTGTATTTAACTAGTAACTTGTGAACCAGTGTAGTGGTCTGTTGATAAACTGGAATGGGATACCTTTTTAATTGTTGGTGTTTTCAAAGGTGTTGTCTGCTGGCCTAATTCTTCAGGAGCGTGTGTATGTGTAGATGAATATGATGTGTATTCTTTTTTTGAACAGCCCAGTGTTTTTGTAGTACAAAGGGTTACATATTTCTAGCATTCCAAACCCAAACATAACTCTGAATCCCCTCCTGTGATAATTCTGATGGATCACTGATGCTTTTAAGACACTAATACAACCTGTAGAAGAATTCTTAGCATATGACAGAAATGTATCTTGCTTATTTTGAAGAAGTGGTGTTCACATATGTTCACAAAGGTTTGTAAAACTGTTCCTTGTAAATCTCTGCAATGATTGTAAGTCAGATAATTCATTGTAATGGAAACCTCAGCTGTCGTATTTTGTGAAAGCTTTTCCATGCATTTCTTCTTTTAGTTTTGCTCTTGCATGCTTTCCCAACACCTGTTGGTGTTTGAAAGATTGTTGTCACATTTCAGTACAAAGGTTTGGGTAAGAAAACAGCTTTTCCGATATTAACTAATCTTAGCAGTTGACTTTTCTAGTGTTAGAGATGTTCATCCTGCCATTAAGTGATCTTCATATATTAAAGTTGTTGATTCAGTTGTGTGTAGAAATGTGTTATGCTTAACATAAAAATGTTACTTGCCCTTGGTTTTGCACTGTGGTAAAACAGACATTGTCTTGCTCTAGTTTAATGCTTTATGCTGCTGTTGTGTAGCTGTAAATCTTACAGACAGGGGTTCTGTACCCTGGGGATTCTGTTTCACCTTGTACCCAAGTAAGCAGTAAGAAAGCTCTTGCTCTGCACAGAAACCTGTAGGCCTGTAAGCTCCACATTTGCCTCTGACTAAAATGCTTTCATATGTATTGAACATAGGTAGAAAATGTAACACTACTTTCTAGAATGGCCATCATAGCTTTCTAATTAGACATTTGGATTTTTTTTCTCTTGTGACAGTGTTTAAATGTAACATATTAGCAATAATGTTTAAATTGATGAAGTGTAGAACTAGCAAAATGGGTTATGGGGAAAGGAAGTGAAAATATTATGAAGCATATGCCCTAATTTATGTCATCTTAGAAAATTTGTATAATGAAATTAAGTATTTGAAATAATTCAGCTTACAGTACTCAACAAGTACAGCAGTGCTGTTGGGATGATCTTGCTTTTTAACATAATAAGTAAAATACAACTCCATTTTATTCACAGTGTGTTGAGATCTATGTGCATCATCGAGACCAGATGTTTTTTGTCTTTCCTAGGGTGCATGAGTAGCTGTGGCAGCAGCTTCTGCTGTGTTCTTTGTGACCCTGCATAAAGGCAAATTACATGCATGTTCTTCATGTTACTTCCTAATCCCGGTTTTCTGGGTACCACAAGTTAGCTCTCCTTTCCTCCTGGCTTCTCATCTGGATGCATCAACTCTCTTACAGATGACTGTCTCCATGCACTTTAATCCTCCTCCTCCCCTGAAGCTGTTTTTACCTCTTGACTCCCAGACTAAACCTCCCAAGTCCTCCATTATTAAATAACAGTCACAAATTCTTCCCTTCTGGTTCTTCTGGTACAAGACTTCACATCAAAGTGTATTCCTCTCTTCCCTGCCTCTGCATTCAAATTCAGCAGCTCACTGGATGCCTTAACAGAAAGGTGAACCTCTTGCTGTCAGTTCTACTGGCTTTGTAATTTCAGTTCGGAGCAGTAATTATAGGGATAGCCCATTTTCCAGGACAACATTTAGAGGAGTATGCACATTTTGGTTCCTCTGGAGGTTGCAGGAGGTGTGATAGTGTAGAGGGATTTAGTTATAAAGGAGTCATCCTTGGGCAAGTGTAAAATATGTGATTTTTTTATTTTAGGTAGTTTGGGTTGGTTGGTTTTGGTTGGTTTTTTTTTTTTGGTGTGTGTGTGTGTGTTTGTTTGTTTGGGGTTTTTGTTGGGTCATTTTTTATTTTCTTAGGATTAGCAAGAAAACCAGATCCGTGATATGAAGAGCAAATGAGAGTCCCAGTTTCAAAACCCAGAAAACCTTTCAAATGTAAGTTATTGATGATTATTTAACATGGTCAAAACACAGTATTTTCCTACAGTCTAAATCTTGGAAGTGATTCAACTCATTTCTCCTTCCTCATGTCCTGAAAATCACCAAATCCAAAGCAGACACACTTGATGTGTAAAACTGTATCCTGAACAGTTAAAAACCTGGCAAAGTTGCAAGCAATTGAAAGGAGACTCTTACAGCGGGAAGTGCCAGGCAACCTTAACTGTAGGTACTCGTTCCAGCCCTAGCTCTGAGTAGAGAAAATTTAAATAGGTAACTTACAGGGAATTATTTAGCAATGTTACTGTTCATCACAGCATCATAAATAAATTGCTGAAACTTTTCAGTAAAATACCTGACCTTGAGATCAAAGATTTAAGAGGTAATTGGAAGAGCGTATTGTGTACAGATTGTGTACTCATTAAGGTACCGAGTCTGGTGTTTCAGTCAGGGAACTGTAGGACAGCCTGCTGCCTTCTGTTAGCACATGCGACTGAATATTTTGAGGGCACGTGTTACAGCTGATGACTCCTGTGAGGTAGAGTGCAAAAGTCATTGATACCAAGAGTCCTGTTGACTCCTTGACAGGCGAGCAGAGTTTAAACTGTGCTGGTGTTTGGGCCTTGGTGAGAAGAGGATTTGAAATGTGAGTGGCTTAGAAAATGAATCCAACTCTTACACTTAAGAAGTGATTGAGAGCTTCTGAAGAAGGAGGAATGCAGTGCATGTATTTGCAGCACTTGGGCAGATTCAGATGCTATGCCTTTTGTATTTGTTCAGCAGTTGTGGTGGTGGAATTTAGGCAGAAGAAGATATATGAATAAAAATAGTATTACTGTTCTTGGGCCCTCACTAGAGAATTCGAGGGATGCAAATACTAAGTCAGTGAGTGGAAATGTCATCCTTCAAAAACATATGAAGGACTATGATAGAAGTTTTGTGCACTTCAAGGTATCCGAGTTACAAAGAAAGCTTGTAGTTCACGGAATTATATCTATGAGTCTTTTAATATACTCAGAATGTTCTTTATCTCCTACAGAGCATTGCAGAATTTGTTTCCCTGGAGGTGTCTGAAGTAAGGCTAGAAAAATCTACCTGATCTTTAATAATCCCTCACATGCATGGTAATACTCCAGAATTGTACTATCATTGTATAATTTACACTTAAATCCTTTCATCTCTGTGCTCCCACCCTCGAAAAAATCCTTTTAGTGTTATAGGGAGCCAGTGATTGCATACTTAAAATGTTGGCCTTGTTGTCAGTTTAGATTCACCTGCTTAGACTGTGGGGGTTTTTTTCGTGTGGGTTCCCCCCCCCCCTCAATATTAAGACTGAAAAATACATTTCTCCCATTATAGTTAATAGATTCGGCAAGTAATTTGCAGATTGGGAAACAATGGATCTCGTCTAATAAAAGCACTGCCTAGGTTATTCATAAGGAAGATGAACTTGTATTGTTAAGCTTACACATTTTACTCTTGTTTGTAGGCCATATATTGCCCTCCTGTGCTTTCCACTATTAAGCAGTAATGTTACTGCATTAGTAAAAAAGAGTGCTACTTTGACTGGCTTTCAAAAACACACACAGAATCAAATAATGTATTTTACTGAATTATGAAGAACTGTGTTATTTGTTTATAACTGCTCACTTTGTTATTGCTCTCAGTGCTCCATGTTACAATTTAATCACTGCTCTGCATCTCTTGAGTTCATGCAGGCTGGTGTGAGGCAGTGAAGGGACAAAGCAAAATGACTGGCAGTTAAATGTTTCAATCAGTCAAGGTACTGATTTATTTCTTTGAGGAGGAGTGTAAAGGAAATGAGAATGGCTGGTTTTTGTAACTGATGCACTGAATAGTTATCAGTTAAACTGTGGAGGTCATACATATGAGTTGAAATCTTGAGAAAGAAAAAAAAAAACCACTAGAGTGTGTCTTATCATCCACACTGTGCACAGTCTTTGTGAAGCTTGTGATGTTCAGCATGTCCTGAAAAGCCAGCACAAAGGATGAGTCTGAAATCCTTTCACTTACAGGGTTTTCATTGCAAAAGAAGCTATATGAAGACTTAAAAAGCAGGGTGTTAGAAATTCTTTGTTGTCCCTTTAGTTAGTATATGCAGCTGTGAAGTTTATAACTGTATTCAGGATGTTGGTACTGCAGAATGTTTAAACTGGAATGTCACTTGGCTAACAAATGAATTGGAGCAGGGCAGGTGGTATGAATATCTATGAAAATGGATCCTTTTTGAAGTACAAATTATAACTCAACTAGAGCAAAAACGGGAGTAAAAGCATTGGCAGCATGTTACATCTATGCTTTAAAATTATTCGTAGGTATGCCTGAGATGGGAATAGATACATGAAGGTTTTCATTACCCACTTTGATACAATAGAGATCATGTAATTTTACATTCCACCACCACCCTGGCTGAACTTTGTCCATTTAGTAATATTTTTTTTCTTACCTTGAAGTACTATTTTTAACCTGGCAAAAAAATTATCCTTTTTAGATAGTCAAAACAATAAATATTTTGTAGCAAACTTGACAGCGTTACCTGTTACTTACAAGATACAGAAAATTCAACCAAAGTTTTTGTTAATAGTGTATCATCACTTCTTTTGCTCAGTTCTGTATTCTGTCTGAACTCATACAGCTATAAAATTCAGAGGAAGCAAGCAGATAGTTTTGAATGAAATTAGGTCTTTCCAAGACTTTAAACCTCCAGAGCCCACTGAAAATCTGTGCTCAACAATCATTACTTTTACAGCAAGAAAGATACCTTACCTATCAAGAGATTGCTTTAGTGGGGTATTCCCTAGAAATCCCACTGTAGCCTAGCCTACATTTCATGCTCTTTTTCTAACCTAAATCCTGAGGTTCTCAAACAGTTTCATAAAATGTGTGCACTAAAATCTGATGAAAATGTGGCTACCTACAAAAAAATAGAACTATTTTAAGAGAAGCTTTCAGTGCTGACAATAGAGAAACTTTCCACTGTCTTGTGGAAAACTGCATGGCTACAACCGTGACTGCGGATAGAGAAAAGGTGACTTGCCTCTTGGTCAGAGGAGAAATTTCCAGGCCTGCTGCTAAATGCACTCTGGGGAAATGAAGGTATCTGGGGTATGAAATGATAAAAACAGTCCTTGTTATTGTAGTGGCTGGATGGCAAAGGAGAAGCCCCACTTCTTAATGGCACTGATTTCTGGATATTTTATACATGTTACGTGTGCTGCACCCAGATGAACTGGTATTTCTTTTGATGACACCCATTAAGACGCAGATTTTGAGACCTGTTTTGTCTCTTCCACAGGGAATATGCACGATATGGTGATAGATAGATGTATGACCATGATAGTTTTGAAATATGAAGAAGAGACAGTGTGCTGTGGGCAAGAAACAGCTACTTCAACATTTCATTTCCCTCCTGTCTTTTTTTTTTTTTTTCTGAGCTAACAGTCCATTCAGTCTGAATATAGATCTATTCTTTATGTGTTGAACTGCATTATTTAGCCCGCCACTGCAAGCCAAGTTATGATGTCTGGAGATAAAATTGCTAAGTTGATTTAACAGAGCTTTGTTAATCTAGAATTTAATTTATATTTTCTCTTGGATCTGTCCATTGTAGGTTCTTTGTGTTTATTAAGTATGATTTTGATGAAAAGAAACAAATATACACTAATAGCAGCTATTTAGCTACCTCCTTAATGCCTGGGAGAAAGCTGTCCAGGAGACCGTTGTCTTGGAACAAGCAGTTAGAACTTGCTATTAAGTCCTGTAGTGCCTGTGTTTGCACCACATCGATCCTTTAGAAGTGAGATACTGAAGAAGCAGATTTCTGTTATGCTCCTTGGCTGTGAGTAATTACTGAGAAATACAGAAAAGAATACCTGAGCGCTTTATTCATAATCTACTTAGTGGCTGCATTCCTTTTCCCTGCATGTTTTGAATACCATTTGCTAGAACGACCAGTTGAATACACAACCAACTGCTGCCTAAAAAGGTCTGCAGCGGTTAAAAATACTGTGCTTGCTGAGAGAGAGATCAGATAGTCTTCCAGAAGATTATGGATAAAGATTACATAAAAGAGAGATTTTGCAAGTCTGGAATGTGGTTTTCCTACAGTATCTATTTCCATTTTCTGTGAAATGACTTTCAATATTTAGGTTATTTCACATTCTGTTATAGTGTCTTGGATGGAGATCAGATTTGTGAGTTACAGCCTGAAAACAGGTTGAAATGGTTCTTGATGATGCCTGGAGTATTTGCAGGGTTTTAGCAGCTGATATAGTGCAGATGAGTACATAATACAAATAATAGCATTTATTATCTATATTGCCATCCCATTCCCCAGAACTGTGGAGATTGACTGGGGCCCTCCTTCCCTTCAGTTTCCCCCAGTGGTGCTAAGTACTTTATAAAACAGAAAAAAACCTCAAATTATGTTTTAGAATGCTTGATAGTAGAGACAGTAGCAATTTTCTGATGAGTAATACCAGAATGACGGGACTCCAGCTATCAGCTAGTCAGTGGTGTCAATACCCAGATACTGGTATCTTCCATCCCTTTCTTTCTCTTTCATTAAATTGCGCCATAGAAGATGTATTTGAGGTGAAATTTTAACAACAAAGAATTGGATTTGGAGAACTGTGTGGCACTGCTTTAGGAGGGCGGTCTGGATACCCACACCACCCCCTCCCACAAAGATGCTTATTTGGTAGGAAAGTGTGGTGATGTAGATAGAGAGGGTCAGAAATGGGTGGAATAAAGTTACTAGTGGTTTAAGAATATTATGTGTGATTAAAATGGTAATCCTGGTGTTCTTTCTCCCACATCAAGGAGAGACATGATGAAAGAGGCCACTAAAATGGTTTTTGCAGTAGCATTGTGTATGATTATGAATGAAGCAAGACTTGGGATTTACAGACAAGAAACTTTAGTGTTTGACTTGTGAGACAGTAGCTCAGACAGGCTGTGTAGCTTTTAAACTAACTTGTGCATCAGGATGTTCATAATATTGTACTGAACCTGGTCACTCAGTACTGTCTGTAAAAAGGGAAGGGGAAAAAAGTTTTCACAACTGCTATAAACTTCTAGCTTTCCTGTCTTCTTCAAGCAGTGCGTTCAGCAGACCTCTTGAGGCTGAATTTTACATGATGCTTGATCTGCTGCAGCTGCATGTAATCTCGGGCTGTGGAGCAAAGTAACCATCTCACCTGACTTGAGTGAGATTTGCCATGGGCAGTGAGTCTTTCTGTAACAGGTTTTTGTAAGATCGGACTCCTGTTTGGGGGTTTGTTTGTGTATTTCTTAATGGAAGAAGAAAAAGTCCTGTATTAGCTGTAAAATGTTGAGTGTTGAGAGCTTTCTGCTTGCTAACAGTTTTCTAGTTTGTATTTGTTTTCCCATAAATATTTTTTCCTAAATTATTCTGTCTCCTTAGAGCAATCTTCAGCTAAATGTGAGGACACATTTGCACCATTAGCAGTACATTGTCTCAAAGTTGAGATTTGCATTAAGGGAAAAATGATTGTTGTGATGTAAGGACAAAAGGTAGGCTTGCCCATATCGCAGTATTTGTCCATAATTTATGTATTTCTCTCCTGTTGGTTTCAAAGGATTTCTTTCTAGTCAGAAGTTAAACGGACCCATTCAGTGTTTACATTTATGCAAATGATTGTTGTGTCACTAGGGTTGCAACATTAAAAAAAAAGTGCTAGATATTTTACATGCCTTTGAGTATTAAAGTGATTACAATTACCTACATAAAAGGAGTTGCTTTATTAATTAATTAACTTGGAGAGAAAAAAGGCTAGTGACCCTCTGAAAGAATATCAATAACTGAAACATTAATTATGCAAATAGGAACTGTTTTTACTGTTCATTATTCATAGTTTGACATGAAAATTTCCTTCTAAAATAATGCTTCATTCATGTATTTCAATAAATGTCTAATCTGCCTAGGCTGTCACTTAGATCTAGATTTTGAGACAAAGACCCTGCAGTGACATTGATACAGACAGACCGCTCGTTCCCTGTGGCACTTTGTTCAGGGCACCAGTACCCAGTGCCTAGTTGCTGGGCTGGTATTTTCTTGAAGGCTTGCTCTCTGAGGCAGTCATCACCTTTGTGAATGAGTTCTGGAAAAATTTGTATTTGGAGAGACACAGTTACTGTATTTCATAGGTGCAGAAGGGGAGGAAAGAAGCTGCAAAATATTTGATGAGCTTTTGTGACTTTCTCGTGGTTTCAGGAGGGAGGGAGGCTGCAGCAGAGCTACAGAACCGGCCCAGCTCCAAGTCCTGTTTGAGACTGTTTACTTGTGCCATTGTTTTTTTCTTTGACGAGTCAGTAGAGGTAGTACCAAGGCAAACAAATGCCGTAAGGAAAATAAAGTTACACCGTCTGTTTGATTAATCTGAACTCTTGCACTGAGTCAGTTTGCTGGACCTTTTTACGCTTTGAAAATGTGGCTATATGCTGCCTGTCAAGTGCTGCAGGTGATTTCATACAGGCTGTGAGAATACTTCCCTTGTGAAGAGCTCTGCCTTTTTATTTTCTGAAGCTTCACAGAGTGTGTTAGCAAATTCTGATGAAGGATTCCTGGGGGTTTTATTCCTTTTCATATCCCTGAAGACAACAGTCAAAGGTTTCCAGGGCTACTTCTTTCTCAGGTATCTCTAAGTGTACCTACAAGGGGGGAGAGAGAAAAAGCTGTTTTCTCTTTTTCATCAGCTGAAAGGCTGTGCTGCAAATAATCTTGGTTTCAGTTTTGAGTATGCAGTCAAAAAGAAGTAGCTATGCAGTTCCAGAAAATCTTTTGCTCTCCGCTCCCTGAAGAGTACCTACTTATAAGTGTAAGATGTTAAGATTTCCTTCTTTTAATGCTGTAGAACTTGCTATGCCAATAGCAGAAAGGGCTGATGAAGAAATATGTCCCCCCCTTCCCTTGTAGCGTGATGAATTGTGGAAGTCCTGATTGAAAATTCTAATCACAGCCTTGCAGTCCTTCAGATCACAACCCTTGACAGTTGATTCACTCCTTTTCATGCCTGCTGCCTCTGACTGCTTCTGGTGCCTCTTATGCATGAGTCTATCATTAGCACACAAAGCACGATGGATTGGTTGGGGTACCTCCATCCTTAGAACCTGGGAAATGCTTCTTTTTCAGAATCAAAGAACCTGTGTGTGACATCATCATGAATGAGAGAAGAAAGTAATACAGTATTGGATGTGCCTGTTTGCTGCCACTGTTGAGAGAAAATGATGGATTATGGGGAATGTAAGTATATGGCCTGTTTGTTTGGTTTTTTTACTCCTTGCTAGTTAACAATGCAGAAATTCATGGATCTTAATGCATAAGCTGAGACTGGCAAATGCATAGAAGTTGTAATACTTTCTGGAAAGGAAAACTGTAAACCCTTCCAAAATTCTACTTAAAGATCAGCCTGTTTATGAAATCTTTTAGCTTTCAGTGTGATCTGATGACCAAAATGATTAGGAATAATTGGGTTTGGTACTGACTGTGGCCTCGATTCACTTTTGTGGATTCTCTTCTGTAGACCCTTTTGACAGGAAACTTTTGCAAATGTTTGCATTTTGCAAATGCTTTTATTCATCTGTGTGACTTGGCATTTAATGTTTCAGTGAACAAGACAGTTAAGTTTTGGCTTCAGTGAGAGATTGATAGGAACAATTTTCAAATGTGGTATCAAAACAAAGTGAAAATATGTCATGTTCAAATACAGAGCTCTGATGCGTTGTGTGGTCTTGTAATAAATGAAATAGCACTACAAGCCTGACAGATTTGCAAGAAAATGTTTTTAAATTTATGATGATTAATTTTCAAGATGAACTGAAATAAAAAAAAAGTGTTAGTAGATACTTAAAGAAGGTAAAAGGAAGCAGCTTTCTGAAATGAGAACAAGCAGGTAATGATAGGGCTGCCTTCGCTTTTATATGCTTTCTAAAATTCGTGCAGTGAGTCAATTGATAGTCTGACTGCTGCAGCTGGCAATAACAGCTACTCATGCAAGTGTAACATCTCATGGAAATTTTACTTCTTGGATTTGTACTGTTGCTTTGTACTGGTTGTCTCGGAAATAGGAGTAACATGAAGCACAGCTGAAGATTTTCTACCATGAGTGGTTATTTTCTCCAAGCCATCAAAATAAAACAGCACTGAACCTAGTAAGAAAACAGAAGTAGCTCTGTAGTTCCTTGAAAGAAACCCAAACTTTTCTGAAATTCAACATGTTCATACATCTTGAGCATTTGCCACTTGCAGATTGACTTTGTTTTGCTTTAGGACAGTTAAATGCAAAGAGTATTTTTTTGTAAGATATCAACTGATTTATGTAAACATTTTTAGGTAGTAATGGGCTGAAAACATGCCTTGATACCATTTATACTTAGCAAGAAGTCAGTCATACATGCCAAGTGCTTAAGTTTTATTTGTATTGATTTAGGTTTCTTTCTAATGGTTTGGTTCCTTGCTTCACTTCGTTCCATTTCATTGTATTTGCACAGATGCCTTGCCAATCAACAGGTGCAGAATAGCTTTATGCACCCATTAGTGCGACGTAGTTGTTGGCAAACATGATTTAATGGGGTGAAGGAAGGAGCTATACACTGGGACAGATCCTGCAGCCAGTGTAAAATGGCATAGCTCCATTGCCCCAGTATAGCTGTTTGAAGTTGTTTGTTCCATGCTGTTACAGATTAGAAACTACATTAAACTGAGTGACAATTTGCATGCTGACTCTTTGGTAGCATTTAGTTTAACCAACAGTTGCTTTTTGCCAGCTGAAGGCTGTCTTAAGTAGATAGAGGGTTTTCTATATATGTACACACACACACATATGTAGACCATCTAGTCAATATAAGAAGTAATATATTCAGAGACATTGCTGTTTATTTGAGCAAGTGTGTAGCAGCTTTTCCCCTCTGCAGGGCCTCTTTGCTGTATCTAATGTCTCTCTTGTAGTATCAATTCCTGCCAAATGCAAAAAGGTAAAATAACGTCACTCCCTAGCAGTTAGCCTTCTCCTTTATTTCAAGGAACTGCATTGTGAAAACTGGTGCAACTTTTGGTCATGTCAGTTTGTCTGCTTTTTTAGTCACATCTATAATGTGCATGTAGATGCACTGAACTGATGTTTCAGATGTTTGTATTTCAGTGCCTAGTTTTAAAATATATTTATGCATCTAATTAAATGAAACTAGTAGTGGTTCACGCTTGGGTGGGACCTGATTATGCTCGATGTTTCTTTTGATATCTTTTTAACAGCTGAGGCTGCATTTCCATGAGCAGCTCATTGCTGTTGAAAGGGCAAGCCTTACTTGTCTCCTACACATGCCACACTGTTATTTGTTGAGTTTCTCGTTTAGCAGCTGAGAAGACGTTTCTGTTAAACTATACAAGAAACTTTTTGAAAGGATATGTTAGGAAGGAAATGGGATGCATTGTGTCTGAAGCATGAGAAAGAAAGGAATGACCTTTTACGTGTGTTTGGACAGAGAGCTAGCTTTGTGTTAGTGACGCCAAAAGTCAGTTTTCAAGTTGGACATGGCGGGAAAAAAAGCTTCAGAAATTATATGAGCTGTGCTTTTTTTTCAGAACAGGAGTTCAAGGGGAAAAAAAAAAACCCACAACAACCCAGATCAATGTTGTGTTATTTCAAAACAGCCTAAATGCATTTAAAAGACAATGTTACAGTTATCATTAGCACTATAAACTTTTGCATGGGAATATTTTATATTGGTAAGAAGTTACGTGGGAAACCCTAACAATTGTCTGCCAACAGTTAATTGCGAGCACTCTGAGGACACCAGGCCTGAAGCATCTTCTTATATCTTACCTTCCTCATCTTCAGCAGTGCTTCCTCTTCTCTGTTAAAGAAACACACTTGGTGGTCCTAGAATTTTTCCTGGCACCCTTGGGACAGTGGCTGTGTAGCTCAAAGGCAGTCTTTTATCTATGGGTTATGATTTGAATTCACTTGATAGCTAGTAGAACAGAAAAATTCTACAAGCCGTTTTGGTCAGAAATAATTTTGAGTTGGGGTTACTGTCTGCAGATAGAACTGAATGCAGTTGTCCATTTATATTAAGTTTTTTTTCTCCAGAGATGCATGTCATGATCAAGGCCCCTGCTGGTCCCTATCGGGTCCCTATCTTACTGTGCACAGAGAAAAGAAAAAAAAAAAGGCCTATCTGAAGAGCTTAAGGATCCAAATATAACATTAGTACAATAAGCAGGTGAAGAAAACATACTACCAAAACAGATTCAATGTATGTGCAAGTATACAGTATATGGTGCTTGCTGCCTTTAGTGTGCTTCATAATGGCTTTCAGATGCAAGCAACTTGCTTTGGACCTCAGTCCTTAATATCAGGAATCATTTTATCTGCTAAGATCCCCAAGGAGTGATCAAGATCATGCTGAAACTGCATGTTTCTTTACCTCCAACTAATGCCAATATCTGTGCTGGAGGAAAAAAAAACCAAACCACCTGTTTTTTCCAGATTCTTGCAGCTCTGTGTTTTATCAGTAACCATAGAAGGGGAGTGCCTTGTTTTGTGCTTGTTGCTTTTCAAATGGAATCAATATTTTTCGGGGGAGTATCTTTCATCAGCATGTAGATATTTTTGTGCGTTCAGTAGAGATCAGCATCAATTAGTTTCTCAGAATTAAAATACATATGGGTTTCCAAAAGTTACAGTGTACAAGCTGAGACTTTCAAATGATCACAAGAAAATTAGCCATGCTGCTTCTGTCATTTATATATGCTCTACATTGAGTGTCAGAATCCTGGTACGTAAAACGTGTCAGATTGTTCTGTACTTCACAATAACCGGTTACTGGTTAGCCTATACATTTCCCGCTTATTATTTGCAAAGCATTATACGCTCATCCTGTATCAGCTTGGTTATAGTGGAGCTGTTTTCCATTCCCATTGAAAGCTTTATCCCTGCTCTGAAATTGCCAATAATCCATTGATGATTCACCAAAACCTGAATTTTTCAGTCTTTGTTTGTTTTAGAAATGAGAATGCTCTGGAAGACTTTCACAATCATGACTGATCAGTTATACTGTGGCATTTACGTTTGGATAGAATTCAACGTTTCTTAAGCATAAATATTCACAAGCGTATGATGTCTTGTGTGAACATGTTGTTTAGTGATTCTGACGTCTGTTAGCACCTGACATGAAATGACCAGAAAAGCGTATTCATTACTTTCAATAACAATTGGATTGTATCTCTTTTGCAGTTTCTGGCAAGTTTAGCTCTCAAATAACCTGTAGTTGTTTACCATCTGAGCTGATAAAGCTTTATAAGTTTTGGAGGTTAATACAGAGAACGTTTAAGCTGTACTTAGCACCGAAGAAGTGCTGTGTGTAGTGGGCTGGGTTGTATATACGGATGTGAAGCTTTGTGCTTTTTTGTCTTAAGGATATATATTATCTGTAGTTACACACAATCTGATGGTCTAAAGGCATCAGCCTTTAATATTTATTATTTTTAAATATTATATATTATTTATAAACAATATTATTTATTATTTTTTTAAAAAAATTGTTTTCTCAGTTCTGTATTTTGTATGTGTTAACTCAGATTTTCTGACATGTTTAAATCAATGAAATTTTGATTGTTTCTATTACATAAGGATTACCAGAAAAGTTAATGAAATTAATATAGACATACCCAAATTAGTTTTATATTAGCATGTAGAGCTGCCTTTCTGGCCTTTGGAGCTGGACCAAAGCTAACTTCAGTCTAAAGCAGCAGGAGTATGGCTTGTGCCCACTGTGACAGCTCAGGTCCCAAGGAGGCAGTGCAAGCCTGCCCACCGCTGTCACTGCGCTCGGAACATCCTCATCTGGGCAAGTTCAGGTCTGACTTGCTTACATGCACACAAGCTGCATTCCTGTTACTTGGGCTTATGTGTGGATGATTCTCATTGCAACTGCAGATTTTGAAATGCAAACTCATCAAATTTTAGTATCACTGAAACTATGCTAGTTTGTGGATCTTGTGTGTTGCCTTGTAGTGATCCTGTGATTGAAGGTTATCCTCTTGCTTCTAACTGGCTGCTGACAGACAGTGATGCGTTTGTGTTGTCTCTCATTGACTTGTCTCGAGTTTCATATAGTATTGGAATTGGAATTGGGTTGAAGAAAGAGTTGCAAGAATTTCTTAAATTATCCTGTAAAAATGTTTCACTGAATAGTGTGAATTGCTTTAAAATTTCAAAAATAGAGATTTCCTGATGTCCTTTGCTTGCAGATCTACTGTGAAAGAGGCTTCTTATTTGCAGAATAATGTTATATTTATGATTCCTGTAATGCAAGTATGAAACTTAACACAAAATAGAAAATACTTGTAAAACTAGTATTCTGAGTCCTGTCAAGAAGTACCTTAATTATCTCCACCTCAGCAACTAACATTTTGACATTTATGGATGAGACTTTGACTTTATAGTTCGCCAGATGTGACCTGCATTTCCTAGGCTATATCAAACATGGACTCTGAAGTATGAAGCTGGGATCCATCTATGCATGCAAATACTTTTTTTTTAATTTAACTGTAAATACTTTTTATACCTTAAGATAGTTCCCATCTGTGATGTGAGTTACCACTATTGATACAATTATGAGATTATTAGATTAAATTTATTAAAGTATTAGAAATAATGTTAATTAAAGAGTGATTGTGAGGTTTGGACCTTGTATAAAAACTTCTGAAGGTAATGGAAAGACTCCCGTTGAAGTTAGCTGACTTTGATCTGACTGTATGTTATTTCTTGTGATACTTAAGGCTGCAGTTGTGCAGTCTAGTATGTATGAACCACATTGTAAGAATGGGAATTTGACCAATATTCTGCAAAGTACTTTGACAAGATGAGCTAAATTCTTAGGAGATTTTAGTTTGCCTCTTAAACTGGAGAAATATTTCTCTTCTGAAGAGTGAGTGTAGAGTATTTAACCAGGTTTTGTATGTGTTGAACTTCTCTATTTGTTGATGGAGCTGCTCATACACACCCTCTGTGCTTTCTCAAAGGGAAATTTCTGGACTTGAAAGTTTTGTTGAAGAGATTTTGCATGTTCAGAAAGCTGGCCATGTAAACTCAGTGTACGTGCCTAGTGGTAATTGCTGGGAAAATGAAAAGTGCCAAGAAAGCTGAATTTCCATCCTGCTCTGCCATTGTTTGGTGGGAGTTGCAGAACCATTTTTGCAATAGGTACTGCAGTATTCTAGCTTCCTTTTTAACTTGTATCTTGGCAAATGAAGGCAGACCGATCAAAAGAGATATTGTCAGATTACATGTAAAGTCAAGACTTGTATTTTGCCAAGGAAAATATGGTTTTCTATATAGCCCATTTTACAGTCCAATACCAAACTTTATTAAATATTAAAAATGTGATCTGTAATAAAAATGAGAAAAATGTGTCGATATGTTCATCTTTGAAGCAATAATCAGTGTGGTTTGTCTTAAATGGTCTAGACTTCCATTTTAACATCTAGTGACAAGGTGGAAAGGATGTACAAACATATGGTACTTTAATTAATGGGGGCAATATTAAGCTTTAAAACTCCTTTGGAGCTTTTGTCTCTGTTGGAGCATTCTCTGTGCTGTGAGTCTTCTGTAATGCTTAAAGCAAATGAACTAAAATAGCCTTTGGGCTATTTTGTTGCACCATGTTGTTGGGCAAAAAATTAATCCAGTGCCATTTTGCATTTGCTGTCTGTGAATCAGACTGTGAAAGCTGATTTTAAAACTTTCACACTTGGCTTGAATGAGGACTGCCAGTGCTTGGAGAATGTTAAATTGAACGCAATTAGCTCAAAGTGGCCTAGCTTAAATACACCCATCAGCCTCAAAGTGCTTAGGCTTGATGACTGCTCTGATAAACTAACACCGAAGTTACAGAAAAGAATTTGAAGGCATTAAGTTGCTAGTGAAGACTTACCCTGTAGAGAATAGATCTTTGAAACCAAAATAGTTTGTACACCAAGGGGTAGGGAGCTCTGTTGGCAGGGAGGTGGTGAGGCCCCATGGAAAGTCATGGATGCAGCACCGTGCTGTATCTAAAAGAGAAACAAAACAACTGATGAACCTGCTCAGAATTTTTTTTAAAGGCATAAATAATGTCAGAATTTGTAAGTATAATACATTGTAACTGCAGTAACTTACTATTAATGGTCTCTGAAGTAGTTGAGTGTCATTGATCCTTAAAGAAGAGGCAGCTGGTACAGCTATGGTGAAGTCCTGTAACGTGTTAGGGTATAATGACTGTACCATTGCTAGTGGTTTAGTTTGGAGAAATAATGTGGTTTTGAAGTTCATCTCTTAATGGTATCTGTTTATCAAGTGCTGCATCAGCCTATAATGGGGACTTGAGGTACAGCCTTCACTGACACTGAAATTCCATGCTTGGTGTGGGAGTTCAGAGTAGCTCTCAGACTGGATGTGAGCAGATCTCTGACTGCAGATGCTCTAGAGCTAGGAATTTTAGGGAAAGAAATGAAGAAGAAAAAGTTGATGAGCAGTTGAAGCTGTGAGAAGCGTTACTGGCAATGATATTAGCTGCTCTTCCAAGTATCATGCCTCTTCTCTAGGAAGATGGGATGTTTGTCAACCACAGGGGACTGTGGCTTTTGGGATACCATTTTCCCATGACAACATATCAGAAAATATTTGGAGCAACCTCTCTTTTTTTTTTCCACCCTACCCCCACCCTTTCCCTCTTTTTTTTTTTTTTTTTTTCTTGTAGAGGGCTGCCTGCAGAGTTTTATTATCTTCAGGTGCTGACTGAGGTCTCAGCTCAAGTTATTCTGTGAGGGTTGTGGTAAATGACCACTGATTTTCCTAGTGGAGAGAGACCCTGATGGTAAACTGAAAAGAACTGAGTCTGTTAAGTTAGCGTTTGACATGTCATCCATTCTTAGGTAACCAACACGAAAACAGCAGAAAACAGCAACATTTTTACTTAATGAACCCAGCCATAAGCACTATTCACATTTAACCTATTTACAGGGGGTAGCATACAGGCAAAAAATTCCATTAATTCTTTTTGCATGAATATTGTGTGCCTGAGTGCGTACATTTATGTGTGGATTTGTATATATGTGTACGCTATTAGTGTATGCAGTGTTAAAGCATGTATAGTAATTCAGAAAAGAACCACTGACAAAGTTTCATTATGCTTGTAAATATATTCAGCAGAAGACTTAAAATAACTCTTTAATGGAAAAAGAGGAAAAATTATACCATTTGACTTGAGGCATATTTTTTGAACTATAGTATACGCAGAGTCTGTTTTCTGCCTTTCCTTTCTTGCAATCACTGTCTGAAATATTATGGTGGTATGCAAAGGCTTTGTTTTAAGTTTAATTTAAAATTAAATTTGCCTGAATGCTGTCATGATATTTTTAACTAGACAGTAAAATTGGAACTTGGTAATATTTGGCACTCAGTTTCTGTAGAAACGGCATTCAGGATACAACTTTGGACTCATAAGCAAAATAAGATGAAATCACACATGTTAATGATGATTTTAAAATATTTTCAAGACTATTTAAATTTAATTTCTTCCTTGATTTGGCTTTTTATATGGGCAGCGGGGGGGAGGGTTTGTAACAGTCATATGGATATAAAGTCTTGAATGAACCTTTTCAATCTGTTAATCCAAATGTTCTTTAATGAATAAAAATAGAATCAAATTACTTGACATAAAAAAAATAAATAACCTGGGCATTACTTACCAAGCTTCAAACAGAATTATTCTTCCAATAATATTCTGATTATTGTCATGGTTTTGTCTTGAGTAGGCTGACAGACGGTTATCTTGCTGCTAAAAAGCTAGGCATCCTCACCTGTGTTTGCTTGTGAACTGGTGACATCAGTTGTTCATCAGTTACACTTCAGTCCTGATAGGAATGCTGTCTTGCTGAAAAAAAAAAAAAAAAAAAAAAGGCTTTTATAATTATGAAATATTTGCTTTGAGAAGATTTACAGCCAACTTTGTGAATATTTTTGTGAAGGTCACTGTGGATCTGTTTCAGTTGTTCTCCTCGCAATGTCTCAGAGCCATTCAGCTCTGATGAGGGGCCGTCTCTGGCCTCGTGGTGCTGACTCCAGTGCAGGTTCAGTCCCTGTGGGCGGACCCAGCCAGCAGAATCGATACGTCTGCTTCTGTTCTTATCAGAACTGGAGCATTATAGCAGAGTAAAGCATAAATCACAACGGGACAACTCTGCTGTGGGTCTCAAGGCATGTGTTCCTTTCAAAGTCAATCTGGGGAAAATAAAAGGAAAATAAAACTCCATCCAGGACATAGAGAGATATCTTTACTTGTCTGTTTGAACCAGAGGCTGTATTGCAGGTGTTCTGAACTTGCCCTCGTGACCCCTCTGTCATCATCTTGTCCAGTTAACCACTGGTAGTTAACTTGGTTGTTAATCACTACCCTGCTGTCCTGCTTTCTCCTCGGTACCGGACATGAAACCAACTGGTTCAGGAGCAACTGTGGTACTTTGTTGTGCTTTTGAGGTGGAAGAAGATAAAAAGTTTCACCATCTTCAGCGGTGTATGATTTGTGGAGAGGAACCAAGATGACGAGAGAGAAGCCTTTTTCTTGGCTGAATGGCGCATTTCCTAAGCAATGGTTTTTGGCTCGAAGATGGACTGCTGTGTCATTGTGTGGGTGTTGGCTGGTTTGTTTTCTTTCATAAAGTAGTGCATTGCTTATAATAATAGAAGCCCTATGTGAGCATTCAGGGTGTCAAGACTGTGTTTTGTCTTTCCAAGCACTTTTTGATACTGCTTTGACACAAACAGACCTGGAAGTCACAGT
Organism: Falco punctatus; assembly: GCF_963210335.1. Taxonomy (NCBI): domain Eukaryota; kingdom Metazoa; phylum Chordata; class Aves; order Falconiformes; family Falconidae; genus Falco; species Falco punctatus. The sequence continues at coordinate 5,456,774 of NC_137591.1, forward strand.
TACAACTCGACCTCCTGTTTTTCTTTCCTATCCTGCTCTGCCAAAGTCTTGTTTGAGAGAGAGTCACTTCTGCCAGACTGTTATCACATATAGCTACAGCAACTTTTGCAGGAATAGGTGCTGAAAGAATGCAGCTTGCAAGCTGAATTCAAGAAGGCACTGCAATCTGGTTGTGGTACACCTGTGTTGCCTCCTTTTCCTGTATGTTATTACACACATACATAAAAATATAAATGACTGTTACAGAGCCAAGCACATCAGTAAAGAAATGCTAAGTTTAACATCATCCAGATGGAAGATAACTGGATGCAAAGTTGTGTGTGCAGTCACATGGTACTTTCCTTTCCACATAAAGTCATAGTACAAAAGAACAGATCTGTGCTGGAGGATCAAAATCAGGATTGCATGGTAAAGGTAGTCGCTGTCTGTAGGAAAATCTGTTGCTTAGTGAGCAAGGCAGGAGGAGGAAGGGATGATCTCGTGCCTCAAGGCAGCAGGACAAGGTCTTGGAGATTGCACTGTGTGTATCATTGCTTTTGCTATGTGGCATGCAAGATGTTGGCTGCAGTAGATATGCTTTGGTTTGAAAAGTTATAAGGAGCTAAAAAGCAGATTCATAATGGGAAATGTCAGGAACTTTTCACAACACATGGTGTTACCAAACACCATTATAATTAAACCAAAATGTGTCATCAGTATCCAAAATAGCAGTCTCTACAAAAATGACCAAAGACTGTCAAAATTCTTGTAAGAAACAGTAGTTTTGACTCAAATATTATCATCATGTTTTGGGCTACTGTAATGTGCAATTCTTTGAATGGATTACCTGAGTTAATGCATTAAATATCATTAATTGTAGCTACTATGTAACTGCATGTAGCTTCTGTGTACCTATGAACTAGAATATAATGTGTTTTCTGTGACTGTGTTTGGGAATAAATTCAGAATATTCTTAAAAGCATAGTTTGTACAAGAAGCAACATTTTTAGACAATGAACCAAACTTTTCTTTGCTGATCTGATACTATGTGAATAGTCTTTTTTTTCTTTTTTTCTTTTTTTTTTTTAAATAGACTTTATTGCTAGGCACTGTTCTGTACTGTTACTATTACCAATGTAATAATCAGTAATCTGCCCTTCTCGCTGTGTTTTTGGAAAAAAAAATTTGAAGATGGAACCCATGATGCATATTTAAAACAATCAAACAAAAACACCCAACCAAAACCCAAACACACTCCTCTGTGCCTTTATTAAAATCAAAGAATATGATGTATCTTGGGCCTTTAAAAATCTAAGTTGGATGAAGAATTCACTGCAGATGATACTGTGAAATGGCTCTGCGAGAGGAGGGCAATCAAGTAGGGATAATTAGTTACTATTTAAATATGCAGAAAGGAAAAAGCTTATCTGGAAAAGCAGAGTGAAGTTATAACAGCACAAGACTAATGTAAGAATGATTTGCAAGCAATAAAATCACATCTCCCTGACTTTGTAAGTACAAAATAATAAGCAATATTTAATAATGGAGACTGTAATCGTCTGGGTTATAAACTCAGTGGTATGTGGTTTTACCATTAGATCTTGCCTGAAGGGGATAGATTGGTTTAATACTGATAGAGTTGAGCTATGTGAGGATTTACAGGTATTTGGAATGTGTATGCAGTAAGGGGGAAAGTAATTGCTCAAGATAATCTCCAAGCTGTTAACTCAGAATAATGGTACGAAGTTGGCGGGACCTCTGTTCTCGGGTTTTACTTACTCCTCCAAATCAATCAATGTATGAACACATCTGAAAGAAGGAGATGTGATGCCTGCTGCTGGTGTGATTTAAAAAGGTTCGATGAAGAGCAGAAGAACATGCTGTTAAGAACAAATCCGCCTTGGCAGAGAAAAGGGTAGGATGGTCTTCAAGTTCTTAATCATCTCTGATTTTTGTAACTCTGTCATTATTTTCATTAATTAACTTGAGTGGGTAACACAAACATCACACTTCTTCCAAAACTAGTATTATTGCTGCCTGCTATTTAGTCTGTGGAACTGAAAAAACAAAACAAAACAAAATGTTAAAGTCACACATAGTCAATAACTTCATTGAACATGTATTTATCCAAACAGCTTTAATTGGACATCAACTACAGCCTCACCAGATTGCACTGAGAGCCTGTCTGATTTCACAAGCTGAGCAAGGCCAGGCCTGCCTAATGCTGGGCATGGTGAGGAAGCTCCCCAGGAGCTGCTGGGAAGGCTGTTAATTCAGGAGCTGGCATTCTTCCCTGGGGCTTAGTGAGGGGGCATGTGCCTGCCAAGGGTGCCCTGCTCAAAGAAGTAGAGCCAAGGGCCTAACCACTGGTAGTCATCTGAGTTCCCGTGGCCCTTTCACAAGGGCATGGGTGCTTAACCCAGTGGTCCTGGCTACCTTCCAAGTGGAGTAATTAAATTCTGCGTTCCTGAATTCCCTCTTGTTTTAATTGGATTAGGTATTCTTCACCTTTTGGCTTTAAACTCTGCTGGCTGAACAACTGGTTTTCATTATAGCGGAGCCTTTACTTCAGATGACGTTACTTTATCCCTGAATATAATGTACATTGTTTTTAGTGTACTAGGTGTTTCAGGAGAGCATCGTACAAGGTAGATCAACATTTTTCCTCACGCTTTCCATTGATTTTCTTTGCTGTGCTGATGTACACTCATTTGGCAGTTATTCCTGATCACACTTTCAACTTACAAGCCTTGTTGAGTCTGTATTATCAAAGACAGTTTATGAAAATATTTCAGGTCTTTGCTGCATCCAGGAGACCTTCTGTTTAGCCGTGTGTGCAACTTTCATCTCATTTGTGTAGTCAGTGAAATCAGGGATTGCTGGAAGTTTAGTCTTTAGCATGTATTCAAATGTTCACCTAATGATTGAGATTGCTTAGTACTTTGTGGGAACAAGCTTGTAAACAAGGAAATTTGTGCTACATCCCCTCTAAAATATGGCTTGGTTTCTAGTGTGCCAGTAACTTTGGTTCAGGTACTGGAGCCTAAATAATTGATTTTTCAATGTGTGCTGTGGTATAGCATTTTAAAACCCAGGCTGCGTTATTGATGCATACTGTGATTCTGCAGAAGTTTTAATTGTTCAACAAGAATATCCGAAAGACATAGGAAGTAATGAGAGTGAATACATGCTTTAAATCTGTGTGTTAATTTGTGGAGAGTACAAATTTTTTATATGGATAAAATGCAAATTAGTTCACTTAACAGTTCACCTGGCCTTTGATGATACCTAAATTTAGAACTTGTGAGCACCACTGGCCTGTAATCAGAATATGTTTTGGCTTGCATAAAATGGAATTATATTAGTCAACTCACATTAGTCAAGTCTGAATTCTGTGTCTGGTTGGATTTAGTTGCATTCTGCTGATGACAGGGCTCCGTTTGGCTTTTTGTTTGACCTGGATATGTGCATCTTCCTTAGTGCTGCCCATCTTCCCTTATGTTGCTCAGTGTACTCCTGTTTCTGAAAATCCAAGATCCATAGCCTTTATTAAATTACAGAGTATATTTCTTGTACCCATAATATTTACCTTGGGGCATCAGGACTCTTTTTTTACCTAGAAAATAAGCTGGTACAGGATTTTGTGGGAGTTTCTTACTCTAACCTCTCTCAAAACCCTTTAAAATAAAAAAAAAAAAAACCAAACCAAACAAGATAACATCCAGGTATATCATTGTGGGAAAGTATTAAAAAAAAAACCAAACCCCAAACCCCCAGTAGTATTAATAAACACATCTGCATTTTATTATTATAAAAAAAAAAGGGGGTATATCTCTTGTAATTGTACAGAAGCCTTTTAAAAAAGGATTCCATTTGTGTTATGTACTATAAATGTACTTTCCATAGCATTCTGTCTCCTTTCTCTATTAACTGTAGAGAACTGCTCTAAACTGACATAAAGCCTTTTCGTTGTGGACTTGATTTTCTTGGTATGCAAAGAGGGAGGGTAAAACCAGCATCCTGTCTTTCATCCTTCTGGATGAGGATTAATCATGATCACAGCTGCAGAATAATGCAGATCTTAGCTGCTGGGGTTGGAGAGGGGGAAGGGACAGGCAGTGGGGAGAGCAAAGGACATAGGCTGTCTTCACTTCCACATACCCCTTCTGCCCTCAGAGGCACTGTGTTCCATGAAGCAGATTCTCAGAAACTGTTTTCCTTCCATTGGCTTAGTGGTGAATCCCCTTGTATTTCAATTTATGCTTGCTGTCTGTCAGAAGCATTCCTTGACTTTGTGTGCAGTGTCCCCATACTACAGGACACAGCACAGTACTGTCTTCACTATATGAGGGCAGTCCATATTAAATAAAGGCATAGATTTGCTGTTGCCCCAGCTTACCTTTTTTTTTTTTTTTTTTTTTTTTTTTTTAACTAATCGGTTTTTCATGTATCTTAGGGTTTTTTTCCGTGTAATCATAAGGAATGCATTCAATTTACTGGTAAGACACAGCCACACACAGTTTTGCATGGCTTACTTGTTTTCTTGATGATGCATTAAGCAGTGGATGCTGAAATGCTGCTGGCTCAAAGGTACACAGATTTAGACCAGTAACTTTCACTATGTCTCCGTAGATAGCCCCTAAATGCCTTGCAAGTCAACTGCTTTTCATATGGATAAAAGTGTGCTAATTCCTTCAAGGTAAATCAGAATGATTATGACATCTAGGAAGAGGAAACTGCCAGACAGCTCGTGAGCAATATAACTAGGACTGACCCAATAGCATCTCTAAAGCTTCCAACAAAATTGCCTGAGGAGTCTGCCAAGAAGCCAGATGCTGCTGCTGGAAAAATACCTTCTGTAGCTTGGCATTTGTCCTGTAATTGCTTCTAAGAGAGAATAAACTGTAGCATGACAGTAGAAGGTGAATGGTTCCTCACTGTGTGCTACTTGGGTGATTATTAAAAATATGTAGAAAATAAGCCTGGTTTTGTGATGCGTTACCACTCATGCAGGTCCATGTACTTGTTTAGCTGCTTAAAAGTTCCCCATCTGAATAATCATGACCATCTCTTTATTTATTTTTTTTCCATGACAGTGTCAGTGGCTTGATTTTTTTTTTTAAGTAATTCCTTTTACAGGGTCCCGAACCTGATTACTTAGGCTTTGATTCTGTAAGTGTGTACTGTAGTCATGCAGACCTCTCCAACTGTGTGGTTACAGCAGAGTGGAGACAGGTACGTTTCTCTGTATGATATTACAATACAGGAAACAACATTTGGCCCCCACAGATTCAAAGGTTAGATTGTTGGGTTGGGTTTTTTCCCCCTTTGGTGTATTTTCCAGCAGTGGGAACAGTGCTGTCTTTCATTATTTAGAAAGAAACGTGTTGAATCTTACCTGCAAACAGAAGATGTGTAGATCCTGACTTCTTATGGGAGGTGCTTCCTCCCTTTCAAAGTGGTTACCATTCTTACTGATACAAAGCAAAAGGCATTTGTGGAGCAGTGTATGATGTGGTCAAATACAAGGCACTGCATTCACAAATGAGATGAGAAGAGATAAGTGAATTCAAGAAAATTATTTATGGTTTAAAATTTCTCCAGTAAAATCTAGCAGCTGTTCTCAAATACTTCTGTTTGGTGTCATTCAGGAGTCTGCCTGCTGTTCATCTTCGCAGTCGTGTGGAATTACCTTCATGAGTGACATTGCTGGTTTAAAGACAAGTATTTAAATTGAACTGTTGAAAGTATTTCTGTAGCTAAAACTCATTTACTAAATGGTTTAAAATATTGGTATTTGTTGGTTGTGGAACAACAATGTGAAAATAATTTTTGCTTGTATGTGTAAATTCATACTTATAGTCCCAGAAAGCTTTTTGCTTTTTTGCCTTTGCAGTGCTAGTCAATGAACTTTGGTAGAAGTCTAGTGGTTGGGTTTGGTGTAATAAATCAAAAGTCCGTTTACAGCAAGGTGAAGTCCTATGATTAGTTTTCCTAATACTTAACTGTCAGGGAACAAGGGGTGAGTGTTGAAAAATAGCAGTGAATAAAGATCCTGGCGTAGGGTTTTTTTTTTGTAGTTGTTGACATTAGGAAAGTTTGCTTTGCTTTCCTGTAAAGTCAGGAAGCATTCAGAAAATTGAAGGGCACGATGTATAGGTTACCTCATGTGACTGAGCAAATCTCAAAGGGACCTGAAAAAGTTGGTGCAGAGTTCACGTCCGTTAAGAAGACCAGTATAAAGCATCACTTCAACGTCTACTTCAGATTTCAGTCTATAGCTTAAGTTGGATCTTGTGTGAGTATTGTGCTTTATTTAACATGAATGAGAGGGGGAGAACAATGTTCAATCTCACTTGCAATATTAAGAAAGTAATCTTGAAATTAAAAAAGAGAGAGAGCTGAATTAAGATATTTTTATAAAGGACAGGAGGAGATGAGTAAGTTGCCTTCAACTTACTGTGCCACTTAAAAACATGCTGAGCTGTCCAGGATGCGAGACATTTAATTCCATAACCTTTTCTTCCAATTAGAAGGCACAGATTCTGATTGCGAGGAATTTGCATTTAAATATAAAACGTGGTGTCTCTGACATTGCTTTTACCTTCTCCCTGGTGATGCTCCTGACTGCATACTTCTCCCTTTCCTTCAGTGTGATGATTGCACCACCACGCTTTAGTAATCATTTAACAGCTCTAATTACAGAATACTGTGATCCCAACTGTGTACTTTGTCCTTTTTCCCTTCTTAGTCTTCACTCTGTTTCTTTGGTGTCGAGAGGATCAAAAAAGAGCTGTTCTTCTCCTTTGCAAAAATAAATTCCAAAGGCCCTGCTCTGGTAATGTACAGATTTGCATTTTCTTGTTGCTTTAGAGTTAATGACATTGAATTTTAGACATATAAGGGGTTTGGTTGGTCTGGTGTTGTTTGCTTCAGTCACGCCGGCATAACTTCACTGACACTAATGCAGATACACCAGCATAAAATTGGTGTAACTCCAACTCCATTAAAATCAATGGAGTTACGCCAATATAAGTCAAATGTAATGCTATTGATTTTGTGCTGGTGTGACTTTATTGACTTTAATGGAGGTAAGGCAGTTTTCTGCTAGTGGAGCTCAGATCGCAGTCAGGCTGTGCCCGGGCAGTATTTGTAGCAGTTCTGAGTTTTGTTTCTTGTTTGTTCTTACACAGGGTTACCAGAAATTCTTTTTCTTTTCTGCTTCAGGGTCAGCAGCGTAGTAATCTCGGTATAGTAAAGCCTTGGCGTAATGCAATTCATATAGGAAAAGCATTTAGGTAATTCAGTTTCACTCTAGTCCAATCTGAACAACATCCCATGTTACCTGGTAACATAGCAGCCTCTTGGTATCGGAGGAATGATGTGAAGTTTTTAAGCCTGTTCTGTTCAGTGGCAGTGCTCTTTTGTATGTCATACCCTGCAAAAGCTTACAGATAGCACTTTGAGGGGAGTTTTGCATCTTAAATCAGAATAATATGTTTGAAGGAACAACGTGTGTTATATTTTACCCCAGCACACAGGAGGTTTGTTGCTCGTTTTCAGCAACTCGTTTGGGCTGGAGTTGCATTCCCTGCTACACAGGCAGAGGAGAAGCAAACACCAGCCTCTGCATTGCTTCCTTCCCAGGGTCTGGCATGAGAGTACTGGGAAGTGTGTGTGTGTGTGTGTAGCCTTTTCCAGGAATGATTTGCTTCGTTCAAGGCTGCAAATGTACTTGTCCAGCAGACTTGCGCACTTTCTTGTGGAACTGAAGGCAAACAGTGCTGCCATGACTGTTTTTAATCGTTGTCTTTTCCATTTTGATCTCCAGCCTTGAATTTTCTGTGGCAATAGATTTGGGGTTTGATTCTGTCCTTTCTAGCCTTTGCAAGACTCCTGAAAGCAATGCTGCTCATGTTGTATGATGGTGCTCCTGGGTACATACCTAGCTCAAAGAAGAGCTAGGTGTTAACAAAACGTGTGGAAGGTTGATACCTGAGTTGAAGCTGATAACTGATTAGTGGGAGTCAGACTTAAGACAAAGTGAAGGGACCATGGCAGCACTGGAATTACTCAGCACTAGCTGTGGTCAGCAATAGAGCAGAACAAGGGAGAGCAGTAAGTCCTGGGTTCTCAGTGCTAGGTGTTTTTTATTTCATGGTTTTGGTTTTTGGTGGGTTTTTTTTTAAGAGGTTTTACTCTATTATTATAGAAATCCTTTTAAGAGGATGAATTTCATGTTGAAAGCATTGAAGGAAAAAATGCAAATATTTTCCTATTGGTTTTAGTGATTGGCTCAAATCTCTCAGTTTTTCGTAAGAGCATTTGAATATCCTTCCTGAGAAAAATTATGAACCTACACAAAGTAGCTTTTCCTGAATGCAAAATGGCATACTTTCAAATATTTTCAAAAATTCTGTTAAAACAACATCCATGTCCTTTGTTTTACCTTTGTTTCCAGAATGCTGTCCTATATAATACAAAATAGAAACTGTTATATTAAAATGAAATGTTAGTAATTTTCCATTAAAAATGTTGATGAAATCAATTAATTCCTTTGAAAGCCATCTTTTTAATCCAGTCAGCATTTTCTGTGAGTAGAAAATTCACAGCACTTCTGGTGAATAATTGGTGAGGTGGAATGTAGTATTCACCACTACATGGAGCAATTTCCAGGAGGAATTTTAGTAATTATTCCTGCTGTCATTGGAATAATAATAAACATCTTTCTTTGGAAATATTTTATAGGTCAATTTTTTGGCAAGATGCTCTTCTAGTGGTAAATCAGCTTCAATGGTGCTATTTACACCATCTGAGGAACTGGGTAGCATGCCTGAAAGATACCCTAGAGATAGAATAATGAAGCATATTGTAAACCACAATAAATTCAATAAAATGTGTTATTTGCCTTAGTTACATGTAGGGTTTTTTTTTAAAAAAGACCTTCTTATTTTCAGGAGGTAAGAGGAGTATTTTATAAATACAGTTAAACAAATAGCAACTATATACAAAGGGAAATTAGACATTATGGTTTGAGTACTAAGTATCTGATGTTGGAAGAATTAAAAAGGGTTAATTGGGAAGTATTGCTCTGGTATCTCACTACATACATAGTACAGACAGCATAGTAAAGCACATAAATCTCCTCCCTTTACTGTAGTATATACAAAATCAGAGGAGGAGGTGAGTACCTGCTCATTTTAGAGCAAACCAACCCAGGTATGGAATGTGGAGGCAGCTGTGAGCCTTGGCAAGCTGTGTGACTTGGGGTGGTAGGAGGAGAAGGAGGGTGCTGGGTGTCAGAGGAGCCTGTGCAGTTTGCCAGGGGGGACAGAGGAGTTAAACAGGGCACTTGGCTTTCCACACTTTGCTGAGGGAATGCGTTTCTGTGTAGGATCTCAGTTGGTGCGTGTGAACAGCAAGCTTCCTTTTCACCTTTCCAGGCTACAGAAATGCCAGTAAAGACATTGCAGGAAAAAGCAGTGATTGACATGTGATGCCATGAGAGAGTGTCATTTGACTTTGTCACTAGAAACAGTGTATTAGGCTGTTCCCTGGGCAAATGACAAAAATGGAGAAGAGGGACGGGGAGCATTCAACAGTCTAGCGGAGATTGTTTTCTTTTTGCAGGCTAGCTAGAAGTTCAGTGCATGAGTTGGCTTAGGTTTTGCTGCTAAACACATTCTTGCAGAATTTGCTTTAATGAAGAATATACAGAGACAGCTTCCCCCTTCCTTTGCTTTTCCTCTTCATTTTCTCCTGTGTCAGTATGTTAAGCTCTCTCTTTCACCTCGTCTTCCTTGTTTTCTGGTTCTTGCTTATAGGCCTTATTAACCAAAATATATCAGTGGGTTTTGGACCCGTCCCTTGGGTTTCAGTTTGGAATTAATGTAATGCTGTCTGTAACAGATTAATAATCTGATACCAAGTAGCTTCCCGTGGATGTTCGCAAGACCTGACCGCTGGGGAAATGAGTGGATGAGTACAGAATAGTGTGAGCAGCTCCAAAGGATTTCATGGCTTCCTCTCTCTGGAGGGCACTAATGGCAAGGATGGGTTTTTCCGCCATCTGTTCGTGTCCGTCCCACTGAAGTTCCCTGTGTTAGGCTGTGTGGTCAGATGAGAAGCTGATGAGTAACGTTTTTCTCCCTGGATAGCAGTCTGTTGTGCTTAAACTGTTTTCACTTTTCCAGGACCACAGCACTTTTAAAATTCTTTTGTCACTTATATTTTGCCCTTTTAATATTTTTGAGCATTAACACTTCCAAAATCGTGGGTGTCGGTGTTCCCTTACAGATTATTTTTGTACTGGGTACTTTGGAGGAAAGGAAATGAATGGCAAGGCTTCAGAGATATAAAAGCAAGAGCTAAGGATGGTAGCATGCATTTTGTTTTGCCAAACTAGAGTTTGAGAGGTACCATCCTCTTTGTCACATCCCACTTTGGGGCTGTAGAGAACTGAAATACCTAGGGAATGCCAGGGCTTAGATACAAATCCTTTCTAAGACTGCTTTTCCTTTACATAAGCAGATGGAAACTGGTTTCAGGGGAGGGAACTTCTTGAGTTTTGAAGGCCTGAAGAAAATTAATAAATTCATGTATTTTAAAGCCAGAGGGGAAGTACCATGATTTGTCTGACCTCCTTCATAACTCAGGCCAGGGGAAGTCGCCTAATAACCCCTTCATGAGCTTGCTCAAGCATGGTTGAAAAGACAAATGATTTGACAGAAATTGTTGCTTTACAGATGCGTAGGGGAGGTGGGCGGAGCACGTGACTAATTTCCCTGTGCATAAAAGGTCCAACCTGTCTTAATCCTAACTGCAAAGTGAATTTACAAAAATATTTCTTCACTAAGACTTTAGGTTTTGTGCCTGTAATACAGAATGCAGGATTAAGACTTCTCTTGGAATTAAAAGCCAGTTAATTCCAGAATGCGCTGATTGTGTTCCTGCTGTAGCCACTTAATAAGGGAACAGAGAATGTCAGTATTTTGTTAAAATGAAGAGCTCTGAATCCTCTTTAGGAAAAGCTGAGGCATGCACATAACATTGTAATAGCTGGAGCAGTAACAAGGCACACAAGAAGATTGTTGGAGTGGATACATGTGAGATGATGGATTTATTTTTTTTAAGTGCAGCTAATGAAATTTTGTCTTTAGAACAGGGAGAGAAACGTGGCAGAACTGATCAAAGAAAATAGCATCTCACTGATAAAACACATGCTGCGGTACTTCCCACAGTTGGAAGACCATAGTATTTAACAACGGTGACCTAGATTGGAGGAGACAATAAAAGCTGTTGCGGTGAGGAGCAGATTGACTGCCATTCTCATCTGGGTAATAAATGGCTGAAATACGGACAGTATATGAAAGTTTACTAATGTAGCTTACGTAAAGACCTATGCTGTTGGAGGAATTGTCTCTGTAGCAAATTCAGTTTGAACTATTGCTTGCATCTGACAGATGTTTATGCGCTCCTTTAGAAAGATACCTATTACTTTATTCAAGGATCTATGAGCCTGCGAGAGTATGACCTGATTAGGTTTTAAAGTAAATCAATATGTGAACCTGTCCAAAAATAGACATGCATTTATTTTAAAAAATATTACTCAGTGGGATAGCCTCGAGGGGATATAGCTTTTCTGGAGAGTTTGAAATGAGATAGCAGTCATATGTTGTTATTTTAAAATATTCAGTGCCATTCAGATGCTACTATTTCAGCTATCCTGTTGAAAGTAGCTGACAACAGGAGATGACATGCTTGATGCTTTGTACCCACAACAGTCTTCTAAGACATTAAAACTTGCTTGACTCTTGACCCTGGGGATATTTTCTATTTCTTTTTTGAGATGTGGGGTTTTTTTCTTTGTTTGTTTTTGTTTTTGTGTGTGTGTGTGTAGGGGGGTTAGTGTGTTTTGTTTTTTTTAAAAAAATAAAATAAATGGAACTTATTTATAAATATTTTCCTAATGAAGTGGTGTGTGTTAGTGCTTCTTATAATGCAGTTAACCTTTAGGTAAATACAAATCCAAATTCTACAAAAATAAACTGTCAATCCAGGTGTGACTTGAGAGATGCTTTAAGTAAGTGCCATTGAGCTATAAAGACTGATGCATCCCTACTGGGCTGTAAAACTAAATATTATTAAATTGGGTTGTGTGCAGGGGGAGGGGAAGGCGATGGGGGTTGTGAGGGACATCTGTTCTCTGCAGCGCCTTTCTCCCTGTTTGCTGTGGGGATTTCAAGCGTAAGTGAAGAGCAATCCCATCGAAGGCAGGGTGCGGTGGTTCCCTCACCATGCAGTGAATGCATTGATCTGTGCCGGGGCCCAGCGGTTGCTGCATGTGGTATCCCACCCTGACTGTCTGGGGGAGAGACATCTCCCTGGCCGTGGATCTGGCCAGAGTGCTTCAGATCCTGAACAACTGTTAGTTTCGGGCCTGTTACCTTATTCTTTTTCTTTCTGTGATCAGCCTGCATTTGCTCTGTCCTTTTCTACTGTTTCCTTAACTAAAAATGTTAATCAAAATGCTTTTAGTTTGTTCAGGTGGTCCAAGGTGTATTTAGTAAGCACTACAACTTTGATTTGAAAGTTCCTTTATTTTTCCTCCTTTTTGCTATGTTACACTTACTCAGACTCCATAGAGGAGGAACAGGGAATTCTGTATTTTGAAATCAGTTCAGTAGATTTTGAAAAGCTATCTTTGAATATTCTATAATACGCATACAGATTTGAAGAGCTTATTAAAGAAAGCCCCTGACACACTTCAGCAATATTAAATCACTTCAGACAGTGCATGGCAGTGTAGTGTTACTGAAGCATTTTAAAATGTTAAAAGAGCCTGGATTTGAAAGTACCAGCAGCTTCACAGCCCTGACTGTGAAAAGTGATTTAAACTGTCAAAATTACGTCAGTGTTTGCACTGTATTACTTTCTTAAATGACAGAGAAGGAATGTTAGTAAATAACTATAACTGTAGTTAATCTCTGGCCAGCTAACCAGCTGATATGCTGGGTTAATTTCTTTATTAAATGCTTATTTAATAACTGGGCAGCTGTTCAGACAGACCAGATGGACTTCAACGTAATTGTGCTAATAATGAGAACTTTTTCACAAAAAGGAAGGGCAATAAGGAGATGCATTTAGTAAGGCAACATCATGACAAATGGCTTCAGGACAGCATGGTCATCTGCCCTCAACAGACTGGCTGTGGTGGCTCGTAGGTGGCTCATCCTTCAGAGCAGGAAGGACCAGCAGTAAGAAATGGAGTAGTGGTTTATTCTTTGTGTGTTCTTTGCCTGTAGATCCGTGGTCCTACCTGTAGCCTCACAGCCTGCCTCCCTCATACTGCTCCAGCATGTTTCTGCACTTACTGCTGTGGCTTCACAGCTGGTGCATTTGTGTATCTCCCCAACAAATATGTATGTAAAGCTATAGCTTGCTCCCTAAATGTTATCTTTTTTGCCCCATATCCTGTTTTTATTTTGTAGGTTTAATTAACTGTATTTTCAAAGTTCTTTGCAAGAAAAAATACTAGATGGATGTTAAGAACTACAGCTTTGTTTACATGGAGGCAGATTCTTTTATACAGGAAACATTTACATAAGCAAGAGGAGTGGCAAAGTATGATGTTCTCAGTGTGAGTAATGAATACATTTTTCATTTGTCTTTGTTCTAGCAGGAGAACAAAAGCATTATAAGAGCATTTGAGGAGTAAAAATCTGAACTTACTATCTGGCAATATGTTTTTGCCTTGGAATTGTTGCATTTAAGAATTGAGTCCTTTCAGAATTTTTTTGCTTTTGGTAACATTTCCAACTACTTTCTGGATCACAGTCTTTGTCCTCCAGCTGCTGGTCCAGAAGTACAGGCCTTCTGTATACCTTGTGTGGTGTCTTTAGTCTGTGGAGACGTCTCAGATAGGCCAAAACATCTCAGACAGGACTAGATGACTGTATTTAATCATCTGAAATTGTGATCAATTGACTCTATAGATGGAGAACTTCATAGGTTTCTTCCTCAGTAAGCTTGCAGTGGTTTGCTGCTTTTTTTCTTTTTTCTTTATTTTTAGATGTTTTAAACTCAGAGAATGACCATTAATTTTTGTTTCCTCCTTTAACAGCACTCAAAAGGAGTGAATGAGATGAACTGTTTGGGTTACAGTATCTGAAAGGCTGAATTATTCTCTTGGAGAGACGTTCTAAATGAGCCTGACCGAGATCCTGGATCTGTGTGAAGAGGACTAAGGATATAGGATGTCAACTGAGACAGAACTTCAAGTGGCTGTTAAAACCAGCACAAAGAAAGACTCCAAAAAGAAAGGTAGTGACTCATTTCTCTCTATTTGTATGTGTTTTGTACTTTAATCAGCTCCTACATCAACCACCTTTTATGCATCTGTGATTCTTCTGTTATCTGTGTGCTCAGTGAAAGTGAAATTTGTTAAGCCCAGTGGAAGTCTGGTTTGGGAACGTGGGATTTGGTTCTCTAACATTAAAAATACATCTTACTGAAATGTATTTAAAATGTAAGAAAGAACTTATGTATTACAGTTCATTAATTTTTACTCTATATGTATATTTCAATTTTCACAAATGGAAATGGATTTTTTTAAAATTACTCTTAGCAAAAGGTAAGGATTTTTTTTCTGTCGATACGTGAATTTTCTTCTAAAGGCTTTGTTACTACTTTGTTTTGAACTAACCAGAGCTTAAATGCACTTCCCGTTACTGGAGTTTGAATCTTACTGACACTTTATGAAGTTACAGAGACCTTAGTAGCAATCTATAGAGAGATTAATGGTAATCTGGTAAAGGAAATAGAAACGAGGAGGAGAAAAACTCAAAATTAAGGAGAAGCTATGAGTAAATGCATGGTTGGATAAGTTCATGTTTGTATTTATAGTTTTTTATCAGATTGTAGGGCAGTTCCTTGGGCTGATGAGCATGAGAAATGGGACGATATGAATCTAGTGCTTATGAGTAGGAGTACTGAAAGATTTTCAGTAAGGTTTTTTATCCTTACATTTTTATTAGTATTTTTTATTGCTTGTGGTTTTAAGTACTGATGAATTTGGAGGCCAAGGCCTTGAATTCTAGTGGTAATTCTCGTTCTGCGTAGCCGTCTTTGATTAATTTATATTATTATTTTTAAAAACCTATACAGATAATGAAATTGAGGTTGAAAACAGATTTAATACAAATTGTTCAAATAAAAAAGTAAAACAAAAAAAATCATACTTAGTTTTAATACTTGAGACAGCAAGATTTGGACTTTCACATGAGCTTTTCAGTTTGTCATTCTGTTTCTTTTTCTGGGTGTGTAATTTAGCCATTTCTGAGGAATCTTTAAATTTAAGAAATTCTCATCTTTGCTCATACATGTCTTTGTTGCCGATTTTACTCATCTTAGACGTCTTGTTAAACTTCTGGGCAGCTATACCTTTTATTGCAGCAATTCTACCAAACCCATAATTAAGGCCTTGTGTTTGCTCTACCTTTTTTTATCAGACGTCTTTGTATTAGTGTTTTTAAAAAGAGACACAGCGATTAAAAAAAATTAAGTTTTTGTTTGGGAAGATGGTTTAGAACGCTTATTACTGTTGTAGGCCTAAACTCACAAGGGAAAAATTACTAAGATTAAAAAGCTGTAGTTTAGAAAGGGAAAAATAGGGGAACTTTGATGTAAATGAGAATGTGAGAATCTGAGAGATGTGTTCAAAGCAAGTAAAGAAAGTAAAGATGCTTTGGTTGTATGATCATTCAGTATTTTTGGGCAGGCAGGAAATTAAAAAAATGTCAGTCCTTTGCATTATGGATAACATCTTTTTGATTTGTGTCTCCTATGTTGTTTCTTCTGCTGGAGGGTGAAACTTTTGAAAACAGCAAACAACTGTTGTAGGAACTTGATGTTTATGTTAATAAAATATTCAGCATCCATCTCTAAAAACATTTTCATAAATCACAATAACTGAATGCTTCTCTGCAACAAGTCTGATTCTATCCCCCGAATGGGAATTCTGAGAATTACCTTTGCTGCTGAGAAGAAGTATAAAATATGTTCTGTGGCGGTCAGAGCTCCATGCAGCATGTACAAGTATCTGAAGAACTGGAAGGGACACTGTATGGCAGCAGCACATCCCCAGAATTAATCTTGTGTATTGCATGTGCAAGTCTGAGTGCATTTGATCACATCTAGCCATCCGAAGGCTTTGTGGTACAGTGAATGCTTTATACAGACAAGGTATACAATTCAGGCAGTGTTGTCTGTTCAAATCCCACATAATGAAAGTCAATAGGAACTTGGTGTGATCATTTACTTGTAATTGAATTGTATGTATTTGTGTATATTTCAACAAATGAGCCTTGCTCTGTATAGTGTGAATGATGGACACGTGAAAAACAGGGAATTTTTTTCTTCTTTTTTCCCTGGGTTCATTAACCATGAACAGTGACAGGTAACAAGTACTAACATGAAGTTTCTAATGTTACTAATCAATGAGGTTGATTATGCAATGGCACTGAGTATTCCCAAGAAATTAGTCTGCTTTATAAACACAAATTTCAGCTCTAGTGTATTTCCAGTGAAGCAGAGTTTGTTGTACTTCTGCAAGAGCCATGCAACCGTTTCCATCCAGAGCAGGGAGGGGCCTCTCCTGCTGTGCTATCTACTGTTCTGGTACTTCTGCCATCTGCAGCTTGCAGCGCTGTGCTGAGAAAGAGCAGTAAGCTTGAGCTTAACTTCCTAACAGAATGTCTGCCCCATAGATGTATCCCATGCTGCAGGTCTGGGCTGACTGAAAGGGGATGAGGATTATTATAGAGTTACAGGATGGGGCAGGGTTCTTTCGTGATCTCAGCATCTCTTCTGTGTAGTTTCAGCAGTATCTTTAGCTCTACATCTGTAAGGTAGTGTTTCTTTTTTGAAGTGCTGAAATAACATAAAGCTTAATTCCTAAGATTTGCCAGGTATATGAATATAAAACATGGTAAGATGACAGATAAATGCAAGCTACTCTTCTTATTGAAGTACAGTGACCAAAAAGAAAGTGATGGTTATTCAGATGATGTGACTTGTACGTTTGTGGTCTAGTGCCTGCCTTGAGTTACAGGCCCTGTAGCATCATTAGTTAAGCAAACAATTTAATAACCTGGACAGGTTAGAGGAAAGGTCCAGGAGTTGTCTCATAATACTCAGTGAGTGTGCATGCAAAGTCCTGCTGCTGGGGTGGGCTAACTCCCTGCAGCTGGGTGGGATGTGTGTTTGAAGTTTGTTTATGGTTTCTTATCACTGCTTTTAGACTCCGTTGCATAGATTGCTGATTTTTGGGTGACGGGGAAATAGTTTGATTTCTGCTGCAGATGGGGCTAGTGACATTAATGCTCCTGCAGAGTTACAGATTTTACTGAGTATTTCTTTTTTGTGTTGGGAACACCTATCTCTTTTTGTAGTTGTATGCAGATCATTCTCTTACAAGAGATTATGAAAACATTTCTCATTAGGCACATTGTACAGCCATAAACTTTCTAGTCATAGTCAACTCTTTGGTCTCTTTCCATTGTCACCTGAGCTGGTTTGTAAGACAGTGTTCTGTTCTAACACTAAAGGATTATTGCTACAGTTAGGACAAGAACTTGCATACAAAATCCTCTTAGAAGCTGCTGTTTAAGTAGAACACAGCTGTGAAACTCTAATGTACTGTAGGGAACCTCAATATTAGCATGATAATATCAAATTGCAATTGTGTATGTTAACATTATCACCCTGGGTAATCTTACAAATAGGCTATTAAAAAAAAAAAAAGGTACTAATTTTGCCTTTTATTCAGTCAATATCTGATGGATCTGCAATTTAATGGGCCCTAGAAATGCCACCTGGTCATACCCCAGCAGAGGGTGGGAGTTTAACTGACTTGAAGGCACAGGAAAACAGTGGTGAGCCACGCACCTCCCTTCCTCTCTAGACTGTCACTTTTTGCTCCATGTACTGTGAAGATGCTTACAGCCCTCCTGTCTACCATTTATTCCATCTTAGGAACTTGCAGCGCACTAGGTGCTATTAGAGGAGATTATATTTCTGCCATCCCTCACCTCCAGCCCTAATCTTCATGCCAGTCTTGGCTGATAACTACTATTAACTGTGTTGTAATTACCTTTTTTGAGAACTTCCTCACATTTTAAAAGACGTCCTGAAGAGGTTTTGTGTTGCTCTGTTAAAGGAAATCATGCAACATTCTCAGGAGATTTAGAAAGCTCTATTCGAGGACTTTTTTGGTGAGTTTGCCAAAAACCTCCTGTAAGAAACTTCATTAAGAAGCGTTTAGAGAATTAATGATTCAAATAATGATCTTAAAGGCTGATTTTATTTCATTTGTTTATGTCATGTTGTTCATTGAGGGCTGAATAAAAGTTACATGTTTGTACCATTCAGGACGGAAAATCAGAGTTTTTTATTAGCCAAGGTTGTTAGAAACATACACCATGTTTGTCATGCAGTACATTGGGGGGGGCATTTTCTAAGTGTGTATGGATTATTGAATCAAATTGAAAACATTAACTTGAGCCTATCAAAATTAAAATTGATTTAGAAACCTTTTTTGGGGAAATGTGTTACATTGATGTTGAATCCACACTGATAACTGCCTTGAAAAATCCCTTCCTGCAAAATTAACTTAAACAGGAAAACTGAAACGGGAGGTTAATAAAGGAGCGAGCCAGGCTACCAAATTTGAATGCAGATCTGCATCTGCTTGGGGGAAGGCAAGGAGACTTTTCTAGGGATTTAGTTTCTTCCTCTTGCACTTAATTCTGTAATTATGCTATTTGAAGCTTAGGATATTTTTACAAAATCATCTCTCATTATATCCCCTATAATAAGACTTTTGAGTCAATTTTCAAAATGACAGGGACTTTTAAAAATGGAAGCAAGATACAAAGAGGAGCTCAGGTTTGTTGGCAATCAGCATAACGATCTTTGATGCTAAGGATCCCCATGGGTGAAATTCCTTTATTTAATAGGCTTCCACTGCAGTTCTTGGGAAGCACATGGCATCTGGAAACAGATTTCACAGTGGGCCGGCCACCAAGCCAGGGACTGCCATAACTAACCAGCAGGAAGGTGAAATTTAGAGAAGGTGTGATGTGCTATGTCTTTACCATAGATGTCTTATAGCCATAACATAATTCAATAATATTTTGACTGAATCAGTATACAAGTTCTGAAGCTGTGCGTGGGGAGGGAAGATGGGAGTGGGCTCTGCTGAGGGGGGCTTAGTGCCAGGTAAGGCATTACTGTGGTGTGCCAGCAGAGCGGACAGCAGTGTGTGGCAGTGCTTTCATGTTGATGGAAGATCAGAGTTTGATCCTCTTGGGATCAGAATGGCAAAAAAACTTAAATGCCCCATTTGGCTACTAATTAAAAGTAATGCAGTGGCTTCGGAACCATTCACATCTGTAGGATTTGGCCTCTGGCAGAGTCATGTCTCTTTCCTGGCTCTTTTAAACTCTAATGAGAGACTGGAGTCTGTCTAACTATCTAAAGGAAAACCGTTGCATCCCCATGAGCAAAACTCTAGTCATACTAAGATCAAACAGGAGGTGCCTAGTTAGTTTAAAAGCCTTTGGGGATAAGCAGCCTTTAAATAAGGTTCTGGTTTGTCATTTTCAGTTTTCATCATAGGTACCTCATGCTACTGAAGTCCTGGTTTGGGTTTCTTAGACCTTATTTGAATCTAATCTTTGGGCTAGTAATTGCTAAATTTGAGAGTGGGATGGAGGTTTCTGGTTTATGTGACATTTACGCTTTTGCTGATACATAGAAATCTCGATGCAGTTTTACAGGTTCGTTTCCACATTGGATCTTCAGTTTAGTAAGTGCTATGAACAATGATGGTGGGATGTTTTTGCTTAACTTTTTTTTGTTAACATTATGATCAGCTAACAACAATTAAAGCATCATCACTGTAATGAGGCATTTCAAGTTGTCGATTGGTATAGGTTCATTTATTTTTCTGTTTACATAGTTAAGATTAATGGAATCCAGCAAAATTCAAATTTGATCTAAAGAGTAATGAGAGAGGGGCACAGACAGGAACTTATTGTCAGGGAGAGGATTTGCTTTGTTTCCATGCAGCAGTTATGAGTTTTTCAATAATTTATAGATCAAGTAACAATAACATTAATTGATGCACTAATTGTGTCCACATGCCTGCCTTTAACAAATCTCTTTTGTGAAATGGTTGCCGACAACATTAATTGCACATCTTTTGAGTCTTGATGTAAGTTATGAAATCATTCTCAAGTTGAAAGAGGGTGGGAAAATCATTAATTTTGACGTTGTGTAGCTATAATTAACAAGAGTTATCCAATAACCTATCATAAATTAGAGAGCTCATGAATTCTGTTTTAAATCCCACATTCAACCAAAGGGGGTCTGTGGTTGTGTTAATTGAAGCATTCTTCGGGGGTGATGGATGTTGCGTCTTGTTGCAGTTAAAATATTTACTGTTGTTTTTAATTGAGAGACAGGTCTGCCTAAGTTAAGGTTGGAGCTCTTGCTACTTTGCTGCTCCTCAGTAGAGGAATCAATAATCTGTTGAGTGTGAAGAATAACATTTCCTGAGAGCTTCTGTTATGTTATCATTTCTCAATGTTTTAACAGTCGTCAAAGCATTTCAGTGGAAACTGGTAATTAGGAGCTTAATGCAATGCATGTTCCACAGAGGATTAGACTCATGTAACAGTCATTAAATACAGGTGGGTGTTGCTGGGCTCCAGGTCTGGCTGTACATTAGGAAATCTGTTGGTTGCTGGGGGTGAGGATCACCTATGCATCCACTTCAGCCTGTGCTGTCCATTGTTTCTGGCTTCATCCGCTTACACTGCTAAACTACGTCTGAGATTTGACTGAAATACAGAGAAAGTGAGCGGATGGGGCTGGTAAGGAAGTAGAACTGCCGAACAGCCAAATAAATTAATTTTCAGGGGAGCCTTTTCTCCACATGCAGTCATTGAAAAGACTCCCAGCAAAATTAGGATCTTTTTAAATAAAGAGTTTTGTTCAGAGAGTTCAGGGAAGAAAGTTCTGTCACGTAATGAATGTGACTGAGCAGGAGTGACCTAATTCATCCAGATTAGTAGCTAAATTGCCTCTAGAGGTTTGGATTAGTGGAAGTTTCCTAATACGGCTCACATAGAAATATTCTATAGGGACAAGTATGTTGATGATGACAATGTTTTTATATCATTCTTCATCTAAAGATATTTGCCTGCCTAATACATATTAATGAATGACATTTCTGTCACCATGTTGTTACATGCATTTGAACATTTCTACTTTTCTGAAACATTTTGTCTTTTCCATTGACATGGGAAATACTGCAAGTAAGAATAAAATACATCAGTCTTACATCTAACCTATACTTTACAGTGAGTATCAGCTGCATTGATAAATGCTCCCATTTTGCTGAAGGGAAATCAAAGACAAATAAAACTGGAATGTTAGCTTGATCCCAGCGATCTTCGAAGCATTAACTTGCTCACCAATTTTCCCTGCAAGTAACAGGTAACACTTAGCATTAGTGTCCACGTTATTGCAGTGTATACTTTTTCATATTACTAGGGAAAATTCCTCAAAAGTTACATAATTTTATATAATTTCTGGAAAGTAATGAGCTTTCATGGCCTATGTACGTATGGGGGAAATGTAAATTGTTTTCAAAGGTGGTTAGATCTTTGCATCGAAAGCTAGTGCTGATCTCTCAATTAAAGATTATGCCACAAATCAGGGCAGAGCTTGATTTGTAATCTGAGGGTCCTGCTTCTTATTTTGTGCTCTAACTAGTATGTCTGTCTCTGTCAGTGATGGTATTATAGTAATTTCATTAGTCAGCTTGTGAAGAAAAAAGTGTGGAGCAACGTACAAGTTAAAGGAAACATGCATGTTTTTGTTTGTGTTTTTAAGCAACCAGAAACAGAAGTGTATAGCTAAATATCTCAGTAAATTGGTCACAAAAAATTTAGTTGAAAAATAAGTGTGTCCTTAATCTTCAACATCATAGACCTTCTGAATACTGATCACTTACTGTTAAGAAAAGTGTGGCTGCAAAATTGGTAGCCTTTTGAAATATACTGCGGGTGAATTTGTAAGCCCTTCATTCATAACTTATGACATATTCCTCTTCAAGAGTTCAAAGAAATATATAGTGAATTTGACCAAGTAATAGGCTTAAACTCCCTCTGATAAATATGTCAGGCCCAGACATTGACTGTGCTCCTCAGGAGCGAAGAAAAGATGTGGCTGTGAGCCTTGCAGATGATTCTCTCTAACTAAAGAATCAATATTGACATTATTTGACATCCAGAATAAAGGTAATATAATATGTAATGTACTTGGGATATCCAACGGCACAGTGACTGAGTGTGTTTAAGTATAACATTCCTCTTGAAAATTAATTCCTCTTAGAGATAAATGTGTCCTCAGAAATAATTACATATTGTTTGTATTATTTTTAAGTAAACTTTGTTATATGTAATAGCTAGTGTAATGTAAAGACAGGAAAAAATGCATTTTTCTGCTTTTACAGTTGGTTGGTTTTGCAGATGAGGCAATATATTTGGTTTAACAAAATGTGTTTGTTTTCATACAAAAGATCCACACAAAGGGCTAAATAAAAAGCAAAATATTTTTTTCAGTTTTTTAAATGAGGCCAATTCATAGTGAAATCATGGGTCGTATATTATATGTGCTTAACTGAATTCTTTTTTTTTTTACAGTTCTTTTTATGTGTACCTCAAGAGTTTTTTCTTCTCCTGTTCGCCTGCCATAGTGGTTTCTGTTGCTGGTTTCCTGGTGCTTCTAATGTTAAAATAACAAACAGCTGGATGGTAGACTGATGGTTTATGCACCTATGGAAACTGCTAAGTGACTTTTTTTTGAGTGACAAAAATATTCTTTCCCTAACAGTTAAGAGTACTTGCAACTTATAAAAATGCAGGGTCCTTTATAAAGTTCAGAAAAATTGTAAATTCGATGAATAAAGTTACTGGTACTCATCAGCTGTTCACTGAAGACCTCCATCATTAGGGACCACCTTCTGAAACCTTTTCTTGTCTTGAATATCATCTCATTGTGCATTCATATATCATTCACACCAGAACTGCTTTGCATCCAGAGCTCAGGCTGCAGAGACCTCTAAATGTCTAGCTGCATGGACATGTTAATGGTGTTAATGGTTCATCATGAGTAGGAGCTGTACTGTGTTTCACCGTTAGTGCTCTGTAGCGAGGCATTTCCCATAGATGATCCATTTTCTAAACCATGCAAAAAGGCAGGTCTTCCTTCTCTGCTTGAACCTGTGTAGCCTCTGTGAGCAGAAACTGGATGAATCCAAGCCATATGGAGCAAATACTTTAATGCTTACTAACATCTTTCCTTCTACTAGTAAAAAAAGTGAGGGTGAAGCTAATATCCTGGCATTGAACTAACTTGAGATTTCGAGAAGGCCATCTTTCAGCCTGTTGCCGTCTGTACAACCATGTATGGAGGCTCTCTTAGCATCTTACAAGCCACACTTCCCTGCTTTGACCCTCCCTGAACAGCCAGTGGCTTTCCCCCACAACCTCTTTCCATAGATGAGAATCAGTGGAGTAGACTCACTTCTGATCCTGTTCTTGTTGCCCAGGCTGAAACACCAAACAATGGAGCTTATAATGTATTTGCAAGCAGGTGAGTTTACATGCTTTATTTGCTGTAGTACTGTTGGCTTTTCCTAATTCCTTTTATTTATGCTGTTGTGCAGCGCAGGAGGGCAGTTGCCAACACAATATCCATTATTATTCTGACAAGAACAGAGTAGCTTTCACTTCCATTTCCTGGAGACAGCATTACTCATTGCTGCAAAACAGCAATAAAAATAAAGAGAAGTGGGGCAAATTATCATTTGGCAGCTGAGTTGTGAAACCGCCCTTCCTTGCTCCAAGTAGATCAAGTTTGAAGTGGAGGTGTGAATAGTGTATGGTCTCTCTGGGCTTTGTGTCCGCTTTGTGATGCTTGCATTAGGGAAGAAAACAAGCTATTGCTCCATCAACACAAAAGTCAGTATGTGTGGAACCAGAGATGTTAACGTGATTGTGTTTCCAGAATCTTCCATTAGAGGTAATTGAGTCTGGTGGGCTCTAGGGCCTGGGGGATTCATCTTCTCCCAGCCTGATACAAGGCTGCTGTGGTTTAGGGTATCCAGATCCAGCAAGGCTGAGCATGCATTGCCGATAGGCATGCATACACATACTACAAACAGCCATACATATCACCCCACACAAAGCAGAGCTTTTACCAGCAGCCACATAATCAGAAGAAGCACCTACATACACTTAGGGACCTATATGTGGCACCTGGGGACATGGTTTAGTGGTGGAGTTGGCAGTGCTGGGTTAATGGTCGGACTCTGATCTTAAAGGTCTTTTCCAACCTAAATGATTCTATGAACAACACAGATGGCTTAGTCCCGTTCCTCCCCTCACAGATCAGGTTTGCTAGCGGACACACACGTGCACACACTCTGTAGTTTTCTCCATAGATGATGTTAGACATCCAGTATGTCTCCAGTAGCTGTCCCTCCCAACATCAGTCTCCTCCAGTTGTAGGCACCTGAATCTATGGGCCTCTCAGGATTTCAGCTTCTTGCTTCAGTGGCTGGTGCTCAGCCCTCTCCTCCTAGTTGTTAGCCAGTCTGACCTGAAGTTCACTACTCCTGTGCAGGCTCAGAGTGGAGAGCACACCCATGGTGAAGTCCTGGCCCAGAAATACAGAGTACGCTCGAGGGGAAAGCCTTCAAGCCATGGGCATGCTCCTGGGTTTGTGGGCCAGTGCTCTGAGAGGCGGCTGTGTGGCACAGGCAAGCCTCTGTGCTTCCCTGGTTTGTCCTGGCTGTGCAAGGGGATGATTGCTTGTGAGGAATTCCTGGGACAGTTGTGTCCTCCTACCTTACCCATAACTGCCCCCACTGAACGCAGCAGGGGGAGGTGGGAGATCCTCCTGGCAGTGGTTTCAGTGGTGGTAGGATGTGCTGTTTCGGGGGAGCCCTGCCAAGTTGTCCAAAGGCACACAAAGCTCTAGCCTTCTTCATAAATATTAACGTTTCACAGCAGTCTCTTCTACAGATGATGGAAGGAGCAGCTTTCTCTGGAGTCAACTTGCTTTTAATGTCTGCCCCATTTTAACTACTAGCAAATACTGAACAGCTAATCTGTGATCTGCAGTTACGTCTCTGATTCTTTTAGCTTAGATAGAAGAGAAATTTTATAGTGAGAAGGATGATTTGGGCAGTGAAATGAAATTAAGCATAGTAAGTCTTTTGAGGTTAGCTATAAATTTCAGTTTTAAATATAAAATTGCCATCAAAGTAATGAGGGTAATATTTGCACATCACAATAATGTGGACTAGCATGCTGATAACTAGGTGGAAGGCAAAAACATCAGGAGTAGTTAATACATTAATCCTTTTTTATACCTTGTGTTGCCTGTATGAGTTAGACATTGAACTCAGATGTTCAAAGTCACATGAAATGAATTGACTGCAGCAGGGAAACTGGGTGTACTCTATACCTGGGCATGGCTTAAGTTTAATATTGATATGGTTACCTATGTGTGTTTAGTGTTTGCTATATTTGGTAGTGTAAGGATGTTTGTGGATTGCTTTTTTTTTTTTTAAATACACAGACTCAGAAGTGTCTCTTTAAAAATATTGTTAGCAGCCCTTCTCAGTAAAACTGGCTGTGCAAGAGCACAGCCTCCACTGTTGTGAGCATGTCAGAAAGATGGCAGAGCTAGCGAGACACTGGAGATCAAAATGAAAGCTACCTACAGAGTTCTTTATCTGTCTCACATATCTCCTTTCTCTTTGCTAGACTATAAGTAAAGCAGTATATTATATCTGTACCTCTGTATTTAATTGCATGCAAGAAATGCTGGGGCTATAAGGTTAAGCACTGAAATTCTAAGGAAGGGCAGACTTGAAATGCCTATGTAAGCCTAATTTAACATCCCTCCAGGATATACATTTTCATACAATTTTTAATGAGCTGAGCTCATATTGCTATTTCCTGGATACCTTTGTCCTGTTCAGTGAATGGAAGGACAGTGGTCAGGGAATGTGCTCCATTTGGTGCTGCTTGCTACACTTGACAGTCAAGATGGAGCTGCCTGCTTTGTTTGCATGATAACCCAACCTGAATGTGAAAACATGGACATTGGTTGAAGCACCAAAAGATCTAAATTCTTTACATCTCAGAAAAATTATTTATTTCTATACATGCTACTTAAAAAAAAAAAAAAGTCTAGCAACAGGTAGGGTGGGTTTCCTTGTTTGGTTGTTTTTTTGATTTTTTAGAAAAGATTTGAATCTTTGTTAGAAGGCAGTCTAATAAAAAAGCTTTGCAAAAGGTCACATCATAGAGACATGAAAGGAACTGGAAGAAAATAACCACAATATCTAAGCTGACAGTGGTGCTTCGGTAAAGTACTCGGGTAGATGTAAAAAGGAACACATATCGGCTCATGTGATAATTAAATAGGGCTATAGAAACTGTAGGTGTTCAGAGATTACTCTTGGATGTTTTTTCAACAAAATGAGCAAATATGTTAACAGAGGAACTTCTTGTAGAGAAGTATTGTTCTCAACTAAGGCTTCATGAAGGAAACTTCGTCAGATGCAAGGTAACATTTCAGAAAGAGAAGCTGTGTGTAAGAGGAATTGGGAATCCATCCCATTCACAAGGATGGGAGAAGAGCTTGACCCTCGTGCTGATTATGGGGCATGATTCTGAGGGGAAGTCCCATAGCTCTGGTGATTACCCTTGGCCACTTTGGCATAAATGTGTGTTCACCATTTTCTTAATCCTTTCTTCCTTCTTTCTTTGATTTTTGCAGCTGCCTTTTCCGTTTGGAGAATATCAGAACAGGAAAAATCTGAATATTTTGAATGTGGATCCTATTTTTGAGCAAGCTTTAGCTGAAGAAGGGAACAATAAGTTTAAAATGATTGGTCTGAATGACTGGAAATCAGTGCACAGGGCTTCGGAGGGGTGCAGTCAGAGCGGTATTCAGGAGAGATTTTTTTGACAGTGCTTTCTGGACTATTAAGAGGAACGAGTAGTGAGAAGAGACTGACATGGCAGCAGTTGCAAAATTGATTAAGATATGGGTGCTTAATGTAGCCACAGGGTTAGAACAGAGGGGGATGAACAGTCTTTAATGATATTAAAGAGAGGTTTATTAGAGGTTATCTAACTATTTAAAATGCTGGAAAGGTCTGTACTTCACAGCTCATCTGTATGTGCATATGTTAATGGGGTCCAGGATAATGGAGGTTTATCTTCTTTCTCTTCAGGCCAAGTCCTTCCCTACCAAGGAAGTGTAGTTAGTCCCACTAGCTGCTAGACTACTTAATTCAATGAAACAAACACAACGTGGGTGTTGAAAAATAGCTTTCAAGGAGTTCTGCCAAACTGAAAGCCTGCTTTAATGCTGATTTGTAGGTTCATGGGTGGGTGGTTTTTTTTTTATGTAGAGATATTTAAGACAGCAGTAAGGATACTGGTGTCAGATGTCAGTGAAAGCACAGAACCTACGTTGTGTTTAAAAACACTTAAGATGTTATATTACCTTAATTATTCATTCATTTTAAATTATCTCATAACCATTTTCAGGGACATGTCCATTTCAGCAAATAAAGGTAAAGTAAATATATATCCCATAATTTGAATACCTAGTAAACTCTCTGCAGTAATTCCTTAATTCAGTAATTCCTCATATCCTATTCAATGCATAAACTGCCAATACACTGAAAAGATTACGAAGATCACAGAGGAGGTTTGTGGTTTTTAAATTTTTTTTTTAATCTTGTGGTGGAACCAATCATTTGGGGCTAAATGTCCATAGAGCAGTTGGATACAGGAATTTTAGTAAGTGAAATTATTGTGTGTCTTTGTATTAAACTCCTCAATTCTTAAAACAAAAGGTATTTTTTTAAAAAAAAAAAGGATTTTGAGGGAAGATTTGTATCCTTTTCATATTGAAACAATCAATGCAAATTTAGAGATGGAATAAGAACTTTTAGAAACACACTATGCAAGCTTATTTCTTGTCGCCTGATGATCGTCTGTTAAAACAGACAAATACAAAGATGTCACCATTAAGTAGTAACCTGACTTGATGACTCTTTGTTACTGGAGTCCAATTTTATAGTAAGACTTTTGCAAAGGAGGATATTTGAAGCCTTGTAATTTTGAAAAGTCACTGTAGGGGTTGTTTTTCACCTTTTACTCAAAGCTCAGCTTCCGGGGAAGTCATATCAACGTTTAATCTATTTTTGAGTATTTTATAATGAGAAAGCTCATTTGTCTATCAACAAACACAACTCCATCTTTTGTAGTGAAATACCAGACTGCTGGCAATACTTGTGTATTAGCTTGAAGTCGGTGGTGCCAGCCTTTCTTTTCTCCTGTAATGACACCCACAGCCTCTCTCAGATTGTGGGGTCTGAAACAGCAGGGCCTGTTTGCAGCATTTGATCTTCAGCAGCTTAACCATTCAAGGTCTAACGAAATGTGGATTAAACCTGTGAGTTTTTGCATGGCTGGAGTTCAAAAGGTGGAAAGAGCACATGGGATGACAGTGGCGGAGTTTCTTCTTCCCAAGAAACTCTCTCATTTGGGTTTGTTGGCAAACACGAAAAGAGTAAGAAAGTCAGAGCTACGTAGGCTTTTGTGTGGAATTATCAAAGAGGATTTCTGTGTTTTATTAAAAGTGTATGCTGCCTATTAGATGTTGTTTTCCACTGCTGTATTGCAGGAGAATGTGCTGGTTGGAAATAGAGAGGGGGGAAAGATACCAAAAATGCATCTCTTCATGCCTTAGCACTTTTTTTCAGAAATGTGAAGATATCTTGAGAAAAGTAACCTGAAGCACATGTGAGTTTATTGGCCATCAGATGAACTCAGTGAGGTCAGCATTACATATTCTGTCCTTTCTTTATGCTCTGTTCTATACAGTGTATCTCCAGCAGATAAGGCTAAACCATTACATCATCATCTTTTGTTAATGGCCTATAACCTCTGCAGGCCAGATTTTGTCATTTCTGTTACCAAAACAATTATATCCAAACACAAGTTGATCTTTCTTCTTTTTTCAAAGCAGATGATGTTTGGAAGAGAGTGAATTCTCTATGGTTAGTAAATGGAATTTCCATTTGAAGTAACCTAGTTCAAAGGGAAAAAAATTCCCCTTTAGGTTTAGACCAAAGGTTCTAAAAGCCCGAGATGTGAAAATAAAGAGGCACTAGCTATAAATACCTTTCAAATTATGTCTCTTTAGACTTGCTGAAATGTGTGGTTAAGATTCTTTCTGCTTTAAAATATTCAAGGTTATTGGCCTGCATTAAACTCAAACCTGCTCAAACACCATTATTTTAACGAAGTTATTCAGAAATGACAAGCTGAAAGATTTAGAAGTGGGGGTCTGTGAAGGGAAAAAAAAAAGATTTGAAGAAAGGAACTGGGTATTTTCTCCTAAAAAAGTAGTTTTAATATTTGTACACACAAAAGTGAATTATTTTAATTGCCAATACTAGGTATGGAATGCAGTTCTCACAGGTATTTAGTCAGCCAGACTTGCACATCTAGAAAACATTAGTATCCTTATGCTGGTATGACCAAGGCAAAATACTCAGAGTACATCACCTTTTGAAGTTCCTTTGCCAGCATTTAGAGCAAGACTTTCACTTGATCTGTTATGTATGGTGGGCTTTGAGGTCTGAGATTTCATAGCCAGTATGTTTTGATTCATCAGTATTTCATTTACTTAGATATGGTAACTTCCTAGTTTACTCACCACGAGCCTAACAGTAGTATTAATTCTAAGTCGCAGTTGTTGGGGGAAACACTTTTGTCTCATGAAGATTTCAGCTTTGAGTCTGCAATTCAGCCATTAGATGAGAGAGTTTGGAGTCCAGCTAGAACAGCCTTGTCCCAGTGTATGCACAGCTGGGTCAGTTCTTGCCAGAGGCAGTGATAGTATTCCTTTAAGTGATGATGTTTCACATACCATTTTGGAAAGGGAACTAGATCACAGCCTGGTGCAAAGGCTGGCAGGGAATCCCAATGGTTGTTACATTAAGCTGAAGCACTGGGTTCATTGTATGAGTGGAGGTAGCTCTTCATTGCTCCCTTTTTAAAAAAATTCTTGTAACATGTAAGTGGTGTTAAAGATGGCAAGATTGTGCCAAAAGTATTGAGTAACTCTTGAGTATATCAAACTGTTGTATCCTGCAGATTTTTATTTCGTATTTCAGATGGAGGTGTGGCTAAAGCTTCATATGACTCTTCTTTAATGTACTTAACCTTTGTACCAAAAGCATTTTTATTAATTTAGTTGCTAAGTATGAAAGGAGATCGGAGCAGCATGCCATTGCAAAACTCTGCAAATGCTGTAATCATGGTATTAACCTACTTCAAAGCCTTAGAAGCAGATTCACTTTGTGAGGGTAGTAAGAATGTTTTCATCACTTTGAGTTCACTGACAGATACTGAAACCAAATCGTGTTTCTTTTATTTGTGTCTTGAGGTGGAAGGTTACAGTGGAAATGATTGTTACATCTGACATTCCACATAGAAGAATAAGAATTTCTTACACATTTTCTGTGCCTGCGTGGGAAGGTTTGTATTTATTCTGCAATGCATAGATGCAGAGATTTTCCTAGCATCCAGAATGTTGTTTTAGGAAAAGGAATGAACGAATCGATATATCCCAAAGTAATTTGCCAGTCAGCTTTGGATTCCAGCTTACAACAGCTTGTAGTTATTAGAGGCAGAGCCCTTTCAGCATTTTAGGCACAGGAAGTATTAGCTCATGGGCACCATGTACAGCTTATCATGGTCACAATATGAAAAGATTTCATGTGTCTAAACCCAACCTGATTCTTTAGTTATAGTGCCATGTACAGAAATTTAAGTATGGTCAGGTTTCTAGCCAGCTGTACATAACCTGAGGCCTTTTTCCAGTTCTTATATCCTGCAACTGAAATTCAGCTTTCCAGATTCACTACGGATGAATGTACATATGTATCTATATATGCATCATGGTGCATATGTACACTCCCAAATGCACTATGATTTTGGGAGTACTGCTGTATGTGAAGAGCCCTGTTAACATGTGTTCAGAGTAAGTCAGATGGAGCAACTGACTCATTAAAGGCTGAGTTGACCCCAAATTGGAGCCTTCAAGTATAGAAGACTACAAAGGAGGAAGGAATAGTGGAATGTATTGAACAAAATCTTAATCTTTAGAAATTGTTTCATGAATTATTTATTATTTGAGAATCAACTTTTGAGTTCTCTTTACTCTATTTTCCACATTGATAAAGGTAGCTAGGGCAGGTTTGTACTGGGATCATTACTAGAACTCCAGGGAACAGGACGTGGCAAGGAAAGGATCTGCAGTGAAAGGGCAGGGGGGAATTGCTGGCGGGAGCACAGGGAACATCTTTGTTGAGAAAGCACTTCTATGGTGACTAAGCCATCAGCTGCTGTCTGGAAGAGTAGACAACCAGCAATACGGAGGAACTGAAGAAATTCAGACACTGAATACCATTACAGAAGGCCATCCAAGCCCCATGATTAAGACATTTCCTGATACTAATCCAGAGTCGCAGTTTATTACAGGCATCTAGTTATTCCTTCTGTACTCCTGCTCTCCCATGAGTTTTCTCCTGTATTGCCCCTCAGGTGTCAAGGATAAAACACCTGTGGCTGGCACCAATCTCATACTGCCTCTCAGACCTTGTCCGATGGCAGCACAGGCCTACAGCTGCTTTCCTGCTCCATCTTTCCATATGGTAGATGCTTGTTATCTGCAGACTGGCTGCTCCTAGGGCTTGCACTGCAGAGCGGGACACAGAGGAGGCAGCTGGTTGTCTCACCTGGTGAAGCTCTTGGCCGAAAGCAGCCCTAGGAGGCATGGCCCGCTTGCAGCTCAGCTGCAGGGCTCAGTAGTCGGCACAGGTCATCTGTGACAGTAGCCATCGTGCCTGAACCAGCTGCACAGAATTTGGTATGTGTTCACGGAACTACGTCGCTGGCGTGCCTGATCTCCTTAAAAAGAGAAAGTGGGAACCATTTCTAGACAAACGTTCTCTGTTTTCCTTTTCATTAATTTTCAGTGAAAAGAAGCAACTGCCAGTTTTGTAGTTTTAACCTCACTCATAATAATAGCAGTGATATGGCAGCAACAGTGAAAAAGGGAAAATCCATGCCTTTGCAGCTAAACGTTTTATTCTGAACTGTATCTTAATTACAAAGGGTCACTTCATGATAACTGAAACTTTCTTGTAGCTGGTTTCAATTAAGTTTTGTTTTAAAAAGGAAGAATAGGTTTTAACAAGGCTCAAAATACATGGAATTACTTAATTTTTACTTTAGTAGAACAAAGAGGATTTTAATATTGAATCGATATTGAATAACTTGAAGTTATCTTGGCTGTGTGCCCTGGTTTCTTGCTGTCCAGGTTGCTTCTTTTACTGGCCAGGGTCACCACTGGCTCCAGTGGGAGTTACCTTTCCCGACACTGAAGAGCTGCATCCCAAGTTCCAGCAGAAAAAGTCAAACCAGCCTTGTGCTTACGGTTTCTCCATGCTTAGAGATGTTATGGAATTAGGCATACACACATGGATTCATGATTAAGGATTCTGCCTTAAAGGAAGAAGCTGTTTCCAGGAACACCTGAAATTCCAACACTATCAGCAAAAAGATTACTAATTTGTCTTAAAATTCAAGTTGAGCCTCCATTCTACAATATATGCAGGTCAGTGTTTGTCACAGGTGTATTCCAGAGTGCCTGGTCCTGACTCAGTAATTAGACTGGTAATACTACATGACCACAGAGATTCACCCAGAGCTAAGAAAGTTAATGGCAGCCATGCAGGCGATAACTATAGATGCATAGGGAAGCAGAGCAATCAGGCCTTTCTTGCTTAGGTTTCTCTGTGAGCAGCAGGATCCAGTTTGAATAACCAGGAGATGACTGTAGTAGCACCAGCAGAAGAATGGCTTGGGCTTTGTTCTCAGTGGCTTGAACACGTGTGCTGAAAAACAACTGCAGGTTCCTCTGGGAATGGGAGTTACTGATACAGCAGCGTAGGTCAGCTTGGGCAGGGATGTGCCCGACGTATTGTTCAGGCACTATCCTTGACAGCTTCCTTTTGTTTTTGCAGTTAAGTGGAAAATCTAGCCTGCAAATTGGAAACATTAAGCAAGATAGTGAAATAGATGTGTTTTAAATAAGTAAAAATCTGCCTGAAAAGAGTAGGAATCTTTACTCTTCACCTCTCTCAGGTAACTTTGGGCTTGAAAGGTAAAGGTCTCTGCTGATAGTTCAATCTTACTGTAGTGAACAAACACGGTGCTGTAAAATCACAGCTTTAAATTGACTTGAGGTAGCGGATTCATCAGAAGACAGTTTACTAAGTGGGATGCAGACAGAATGTATCTGAGGCACGGTATGGTTCACTAAGCTCCAGGCTGAAGTGTCTGGTGAATTTCATCTAAGCCAGAAACCTGCCACAAAATGTTTATGCTCTTGTGGGAAACTAAGAGCAGTGAATTAATGTTTTAGTTTGCCTTAAGTGGGATAGCTCTAGCAAATTTGCAGGGGGCTCTGCTTTGGAACTAATGCAAAGGTTTTGCACATTTGATGTGGTGGACTGAGTCTCAGTTGTTCCAAAATAGATCTGCTGAAATCAGTGCAGACAATTTTCCCAGAAGTTACCAAACCAAGACAATAATTTAAATTGTATCTCCTGTTAGCTGAAACCAGACTTCATCAGTACAGAAGTGTGTTTCCCTAGAATATACATTTTGAAATGGGCTGTTGTATATTTGTATATTTTTAAGACTGTATGGTGAAATTATGTTTGTTTTTCAAGATTGGCCATTCCATCCTCATTAGGATTAGCTGAAATATGTAAGGATTGTTAGGTTAGCATCATGGAAAAACAGAAGTCAAAACCATTTCATGTTAATGCTGATATGCCTGGCTTGTTTATTATTGTTTATCTTTTTAAATTTTTTTCCAAGTATATTCATAAGGTTTTGCTGGAGTAAAAAAGTGGATAATTACAGAAAATAAGCGATAATGTTTGGTTCTTAACTTTTATTGCAATACAAACATCATAGGAAACTAATGTGTGCCCATTGTAAAATAGGCTGCGGTACAGCAAGAAATACTGGGATGCTTGTGGGTTTATTAGTTTCCTCATGAAACTTTATTTTTGTGTTTCAGGAAGTAAAATAAGTTTCTAGAAACCATTATACTTGTGTATAATCACTATGTTCTTCATTGCGTCAATGAATTATTCGATCTCCCGTGTTCATTTTGGAAAGTTCCTGTGGGAAGTAAAAAATCACGGCAATATTACTGTTGGCACAAAGCAGGCATTTATCTGTGATGCTTTTTTAATTCAAGCTACACACACTCGCATGGAAGATTTTGGAGGTGACCAGTTCCAGTGCGTGGGCTGAGACCGGCGCCGGACCCCTTAGACAAGATGATAAGATCTGCTTGTTGGTGTTGCTGCCCATGAAGCTATTTATGTATTTACTGTTCAAAACAAGTATTTAAATATTACTAGGAAATTCAGAGGCAATCAATTTTCATGACAGTCAGGAATGAAATAACTTAAAAATAGTTATGAGCAGCCTTTGTTCATTAGCATGTGAGTGGTCTTGTGGGGTTACTGAGAGCAGGGGACATGGCAGTGATTTCAGGGAATCCATGGCCCAAATGTCAGTCTATGGCATGACATTTAGATAAAGGAAAATTTGAAAAAATAGCACCATCCTCAAGATGAAGACTTTTTTTTTTTTTTTTTTTCCTGCTCTGCTGGACAACAAACCCACAAAATGTTGCAGGGTTAAAAAAAGCCTCAGATTGGGTAAAAGCCTTAAATTCCACTGACTGCTGGCTGCTGGGCAGTGCATCAGCCATGTCCAGGCTCTTAATGGAGTGCCCTGTTAAGGGAATGCAATTTCTCTCCCAGATACCTGAAATAAAGCTGATTCTCTGGGAAGGAAAAATTTTAAATACCTTGTTGTTATGAAGGGATTTGGGTCCCCGGCTGTAAAAATAAACATATAGGACTCCAGGTCTGCTGCTTAACAGAGTTGTGCAAAATAATTTGAGGAAAATAAATAAATATCAGTGATTTCTCTAGTTATCTTTTACATGTGCATAAATACACCTTCCAGTGCAAGCTCAGTAGTTTTCAGAATGTAATCTCGTTTGTATATGTAGTAATTTAATGCTGTGAAAAATCTTCTGGTGGTAGGACAGATGTGGCAAACCCCATGTTCCAAGTATGCTGGAAGACAAG
The DNA here is from genome assembly GCF_963210335.1 of Falco punctatus. Taxonomy (NCBI): domain Eukaryota; kingdom Metazoa; phylum Chordata; class Aves; order Falconiformes; family Falconidae; genus Falco; species Falco punctatus. The sequence goes on from NC_137591.1 coordinate 5,492,172, forward strand.
CATGTAAGCATTTAACACCAAGTAGTTGCTAAGCGTGCAGACACTTTATTTCCTTTGTTAGTGAAAAAGAAAGAAAGGCTATGGAATATGAGGATATCGGAATTTCTCTAAATTGTTCATTTTCATAGAAATAGGAGGAAATTGCTACCAAGGAGAATGGAAAAGCTGCTTCAGAAATCAAACTGCTGTTATATTTGGTGCTTTGTAAATACTTCTTGCTCTGTGTTGGTGCAAGTTCTTCACTGTCATGTAACATGACCATATTCACTAAAAGAAACCCTTATTTCTCTTTTTCTTTAGACTCATTTTCCCCCTCAGTCTCTGATAAGGACATAAATCTTACTGTAAATGTGTAAAAGGCTGTAAATATTTCCATCTCCCACAGCTAGAATATGCAGTGTGACATAATTAAAATCTAAAAATATTCACTGTATTTGTTAACCATTTCCCCACCACGACCACCACCCCCCTTCATTTGGCAGCACATTGTCAGGACATTTCTAATGAATCCAGTCTGCAGCATGGCAACAGAAGCTGATCTCTTTCTAGCTTCCCTTTATGAGTTAACAAAGAGAGAAAAGTAGGAAAAGTGTGTTGGTGGCATCAGAGAAAAATGACAGGCGGCTTCAGGGTTAGGTGCTGCATCTGCACAGCTTAAAGGTGTCAGTGTGCCTTACAACACACTTGGACTCTGCTTGTAGGAAATTGAGAATTCTGCCCAAGGCAGATAAAAAGGAAATTCAGGTTTGAACAACTTTTGTGAAAATAACTTTGGCAGAAATTCCCCTTTTTTTTTTTTTTTTCTTTTCCAAAAGGCACATAGAAATCACTTCAGCCTTGTTTTCTGATGTTTCTTTTTTATTTTTCTTCCACTTTTATTCAGCTGTGTGGCAGATTTAGGCTATATCATATTTGAGTTTTAAGGAAGTTTTGACAGTTTCATATTTATGCCTTGTCTTCCTTTAAGGAAAACTGTCATGCTGAATTGAAATTAGACATACTAGCTGGTCTGTAATTTCAGGTATTTCCTTAAACTATTTACAAATATTATTGGAGCATATCAAGCACTGTTAGTGGTGCATTTTTACTGAAATGAGTGAGCACTTTGGAAACACCTGCTTAGATTTGTCAGCTTTATACTTAACACCCCCTGTATGGCGAGATACCACTGTAGTGCAGATACACCCAAATGGGACATTTTTTCACCAGTATTGAGGTCTAATCCCAGCGAGGGCTGCAGTGTTGTGCTCCTGCTTCCAAGGTGTGCTGCAGCCACTGGAGCAAAGGAGCACGGGGCTGCACCTGCAGAAAGCTGCTCTGCTCGCCCGCTGCCCTGGCTTGAAGCTGGGAGGGTTGGTAACCGTCTCTTTTTCACCGTTATTTTTCGCTTTAGAATTTGACTGTTTATAGGCAGGAGTTTGTGTTGACAAAGCACGCGCGTGTGGTGCTAGTTATATGTTTGTTCTTGACGGGATGAGAAGCCTGCTGAAAGAGGAATAGCCGTACAGCCTTACAAGCTTTGTCAGGACAACCACTTTGCATCATGGCTGCTTGCTGGTGGTGGGGGCAGCATCTTCATTAAAAGTCCAAACAATAAGTACCTGTGACTGTTCAGGATTTGTAATACTTTGGTTCTCTTGAATTCCTTTTATAGTCTGAATTCAAATAAAAATTTTTCTTTTCAAGATTTAGTGGGATATTTCTGAAGAAGCTCCATTCTTCCTCACCTCCCCATCAGAACTGGCAGCCCAGAAGTGACTCTGGGAGTATGCGGATTGCAGTATTTGTAAATACACAGGCAAAAGATTTCTCTGGTGCAGCTGTTAGTCTTTATGGGTTTACCTTCATAATAATTAATTAACCGTAATTCTAAGTGAACAACTGTTAGGTGTTGCTTTTTTTTTTTTTTTTGCTTAGGTGACCTGAAATACAGTATTTCAAGTAAATTGTCTTTCAGTGTCTTCCCAATTTAATTTGTTTCACTTTAATTACTGCTCTTTGGCATCATTACAGTCTTGTTTCCATTTCTGTCTAAATATAATGTTTCTGCAATGCTTTTCCAGAGGTTGCAGGTAGGGAGCAATACCAGTGATGCAGAATAGAAAATGGTAATGCGTATGCAGTCTCACAAGGATGAGAGACAATGCTTAGCGTCGTTCATGGAAAAGAGCCAAAGCTTAACTTTTATGAATTACTAGAAGCATTTTGTAATCATGAAACAAAACATCGTATCATTATTGAATTTAGAACTTAAACACTGGTCAGTCACCAATCTTGTCAGTTTATTTGTTTCAAGTACATAAATAGATTATTTTCCTGAAGCATCAGGAGCTTCAGTGAACTGCAACATGTTTTGATTTGCCCTGGCCTTATTTTTTTTTTACACCTTCTATTGCTGGGATTTTCTCACTGAAAGTGGTTGCAGTGATATCCTGGGAGGTGTTGCTAGCCAAGTGCAAGGATTGTTTTTCTAACTGCATCCTAGAGGCCTTGTGCAAACCTGGCTTGCCCTCAGTATTTTTTGTTGCTTCTTTATTATACCCCTATAGCCTGACACTGAGAGCTCCCTCACAGTCCTGCTCCTGCTTTCATCCTTGCTAAGAGTAGTCTGAGATTTGCTTGAAAAAAGTTCCTGTATGCATATTCTTGCACAATACGCTTTCCACGTTGGTTTCCAGAATTAGCCTTTAATTTAATATAAGCATCCTTTTGATACTGTAGAATTGAAAATAACCTGATAAAAAGATCCTGAAAATGGTTTCTCTTCATTGAACTCACACCGAGGGTAATTTTCGGGCATGGCTTATCAACAGATGTGATTTACAGCAACTTAGGGTGGCTTTATATAGTCTTCCCTTCCGTTTGCACATTGTCTAGGAAACCAAAAGAAGCTTTTGAAGCATATAATAGTGCTGTGCTTTGTCACTTGTTATGTATTTGTATGGTTATGGCATTCTAATGCATCCATAATTGTATCATTTGGGTTCAATATAGGAAGGAGAACTGGTAACTGGAAAGGTCTGGTTAGGGCTGAGGGCTGTGTACATCGAGTGACTGTATTACTCACGCAAGGCTGTATTACTTATGCTATCGTGTGTGTTGACACTGATCTAGAAAACCGGTTTTCTTGCTTCCCTTTGCAGTTAGAGAAACAAAATATAGAACAATGAGATCACAGTTGCAGAAAAATGAAGATTTGGAGCAAATAGCAAGTAATTCAGGTGCCTGCATATATGGGGAACCTCACCTGCTTTTTAAAATGAGTTCAGAGAAGTTTGATGATGTTTAAACTCACAATTTAAAATCCGTGGCTTGTGATGCTGGTGTTTTTCCATTCAGTGTGTGTACAGAATTGTTTTCTTGTTTAGTTCTTACCCTTGCAGTAAATTATGATACAGTTGTAGAATCTTGTGGAGGGGGAGCATAAAAATGGCACATTTTTACAAAAAGCTTTGATCTAAGCAAAGAGGTTAAGGAAGTTTCAATCTAATGTTTAGTTTTCAAGGAGAACATCATAGTGACCAGTAAACACAAAGAAAGACAGGAGGGATCGATATCCAGATGCCACTGTGAAAAACAACACACTGTGATAATGTGTTGGTAAGCCAAGAACATTCCAGGTGATGGTAATGAAGTGTGCTTTGACAGCTTTCCATCCTTCCATGCTTCACATGCAGGATATAGGCAAGTACTTTCTCATTAACTTATTTTTCTGAAAAATTAAAATCCTGCTTTTATTTCTTCCCTCTCTGTAGAATGAAAAGGGCAGACACGTAGGCTGCTGAATGTTGAATCTAACCTGGTATTTTTAACAAGTATTTTTGAGAACCTGCTTTACAAGAAGCTAGTAGTGCTAATGTACGTTTTGAGCTTTCCATTGCTGAAGGTATTTAGGGTGCATTTGAACACAAAATTAGGAGAGATGTTGTACACATCTATAAATTGTCTATGGAGATGGAACTGTCTTTTTTATCCTACATCTCAAAGTATTGTACAAACTTTAGAACTACATAAAGACAAGATGCACAGAATACTGCCTAGTAATCAGAGTGCACTCTGCCTATTGTGAACAGTGCTTTTTAAAATTTTATTTTAGAGCTACTTTTTAAAAATGAAAATGAACCTGCATACATCAGTGATGGGCTATGAATGCAAAAATAATAAAGCAATCAGCCACCACTGAAATGCTGCCACCTCTCAAGAAATGACAGCAATTTGCCATATGCCGCAGCGTGTTACAGTATCATCCTTCATTTTAATATTTGATTTCAAAGATTCATGTTTCTGATATTTATGACAGATGTAAATCTTAGAAATCCAGAGATGTAAAAATTACGGACTCCGTGCCCAGAGTTAGGCTTTTGTGTTTCTTTGCTACTAAATAACATCAGAGTTAAAGGAAAAGAGATTTTTCTGTTTGAACGTGAGTCTTCCCAGATGTGATGTCTTTAGGTAGTTTCTCTGATGATATGTTACAGAGTTCTGTTTTTATCTTACATATCAGTGGATGGTAGATACACTACATTGATTTTACAAAAGAAAATGCTGTTTCTCTGTATTAAATGATACCAACAAAGGTACCTGCTTGTAAAGCATTTTACAATTTGCCTCTGCTCTGCAGAAGCATCACTCAGGTTTTTGTGTGTTGCTGGTTTGAAGCATTTCAGGACTAGAGAAGTTGTGTCTGTTTCTGTGGAAGGACTCAGCTACCAATGGGTCTGAAAGAAGCAAGGTTTTCATTGACTTTCCAATCTTCAACATGAATTAAAAGCTGAATTTTATCTTGCTGTCACTCCACTGTTGTGAAAAATTCAGAGCTGGATATGAGCCCCTTAGGTGACAGTCTCAGCACGATGCTGCCGCTCCGAGCGGTGTCGTGTTGGGTTCTGCCAATGAACATTTTCGCAAGAGCAAAATGCACTGGTCTGTTGAATACTTCATCCCATTAGTACTTCTTTATCAATAACGTATCAGAGTATTAGTTGTAGTTGATATAATTTTATTGCAAAACGAGTTTTAGGTGAGCTGTCAGACAGTGATAATGGAAATGCTGAGCCTAGTTGAGTGATGTTTTAGCAGCGCTACCTGCAAAGTTGTAAATGCTTTACTTGGAGCTGAAATCGTAGCTGAATAAAGAGGACAAGCATCGACTTCTCAAAAATTATAGTAAACCATTCAAAATTAAGAAAGATCTGCCCTTTTATTTACTGGGGGACATTCATACGGATTTCATTGTGCCTTTGTTGGCAAGAGCTGAATGTTTAATCTGTATTTTCAGATTATTTCTCCATACTATGTTTTGACTTGTCTGTTTGGGGGGGTGTGTGTGTGTGTGTCTTTTTTTCCTCCTTTTTTTTTTTTTAATAAAGGATAGGCTTTTCTGTAGCGAGTGAGAAATTTGTATTGTAGATTAGACATTAAGATGTTTCAGCTGGGCTGAGTTGGTTACTGCTGAAGCTCAAAGTGCAGGATGGATTAAGATCAGACAAAGCTGTGTAAAGTTGGCTGTCAGCTACACTCAGACTTTTGACAGGGGATGTAAATTATACTCTGCTGCGACTCTCTTAGTTGATCTATGGAGTGAAATTGAACCTGACTACCTGGGTGGCTGTTCATCTTTCTTCCTGATTGAGAAAAAGGTGCTAGTGGCACCAAACAACAAGTACCAATGTAGAGGGGAAAAGGCTCAGACTGGGGGAGATGGGCGATACTGATGACAGCCTTTGGGAGATGGGGAGCGATCGCAGTTTCAGCCCTCCCTTACCTCTGCTGCTTTGCAAGGGGAATGGTGAAATTTTAAAAAAGTGTAAGAAGAAAAATAATAGAATGGCAATTAAAATTAAAATACCTTTGATTAAGGAAAACAAAACAACACCAAAAAACCAAAGTTGAGTTGTAACTTTCTGGTAAGTGTGACTGCAAGTAATAAGTAAAAATACACATGTAGTACTTGGGGGGGGGGGGGAATGAATATTAAGTAATTATTGAATATTATTTATCATTTAAATTCGACTTCACCTTTATTTTCCAGTGCTTCTGCTTTCATATATGTTGTGAGAATAAGAATATGATTCGATAGAAGATTTTCAGGTTTTACTTTGGCTTTCCAGTGTGCTGTAAAAATTACCCTTGAAACATTTGTTCCCAAAGCAGATCCTGAGAATCAGTTGTTTTGGTTGTCGGTTGTCCAGGTTATGAACCAACAAAAATTGTCAGCAAAATAGGGTTATGAGTAATTCTGTGTTTGCTGAGTCTTGCTTTCGTTATGTGGATTATTTAGCATCTAATGATGATATGAAACTAGTGTTGCAACTTTTCTCTCTGTGGAGACCTTCATTTGAGTTGTCCCCTTTTCAGCTTCTGAGCTTCGTAGGAGCTCGACCTCTTCCATATTTTGTTACATTTGATTGCAATTAGTTGACGGTTTGAAGCATTTTAACAAGAGACAAAAAAAGTTTGGTCATCATATGTCTAGGAAACAAGCTTAAAGAGTTTAAGAATGGGTGAAGGATGACTTAAGACGGGGGGGGAAAAAAACCCTGTAAAATCCTTTGCCTTGTAAACTGCCAACTTCATAGAGGAAATACGGTACTGATGGTACTCAATGATGAACAGCTATAGCCATATATTTCTCCTCCACAGGAGCATAATGAAGGTCTTAGGTTGGAAGACAAACCACAGTGACATTATTGAAAGCTTCTCTAGGGATCTTTCCTATACATAGGGCAAAATATATAACTATATATTTACTTTTAAATATGGCTGTGTATTTACATTTACATCGGCGCTGTGCCTGGGAAAACCATGCTGAATAATTGGTATTAAGAAAGTGAAAAATATCATACTTCTTTCAGCTCAGCTGAATCCTATGCCATTCAGTGAGATAATAGCTTCAATATGTTTTTCACCTGAAAGAAACACAGTGAACTGATGCCAAGGAATAGAAAGGAGATCTCTAGAATTGATGACTCCAAAGAATGGTTGCAGGAGAAAGGCTAAAGATGAAAGCTGTAAACGTTTTGACTCAGTCATGGATGATATTAAGTTTGCAGTCTTCAAATAAAAACATTGTGGCTTTATAGATTTTTCTAGAAATTTATACATTAGACTTCCTGGCAGTGAGGCGGGGAAATTACAAATGCTTCCATTTATCCTTTATAAACATTAGTTTAAAAAACTGCATCTAAATGGTAGCAGAAAATGAATGTGATATAAACTTGTAAGTTATGGGGCTTCAAAGTCCTTGGGAAATCAGAGAGATAAGATCTGGACCATGCCAGGCAGATGTTTGTCTAAGCTGCTGTTATCAAAACCTTAATGAAGAAGCATATTATAAGTGGGTAGGTGTTCCTGCGGTCCAAGTTCAGGACAGAAAGTTTTTCTTAATCTCTGCCCTGTAAATTTAGCTGATTTCTTCTTATCTTTACCCACCATACAGAGAAAAATTAATTGCCTGCCCCTTAATGCTGACAATATCATAGTATGTCTGGAGAATAAATACATTAAAAAATTGCAAAAGTTCCATAATGCCATTATGCTACAGGGAAATATAGTCAAAAAAGTAGTAGACAGGCAAAGACACAAGAGAAGTTAGATAAAATTAGGGTGGTTGGCACAGATAAATCTTAGTTGGCAAAGATAAATAAGATGCTTCATGGTAATAGATCAAACAAGAAGTAAAACCTGAAGAGCAGTAAATTATTTTAAAAAAAGAAATATCAGCCCCATGGAAGCCCCACTGCTGCAAGATGCAAGTGCTGAAAACTTTATTTTTAAATAATGGATACTTATTCTGAATACCTGCATAGCCTGATTTTATTTTAATTTTTTTCCAAGGGACAAAATCCTGTCCAGTCACATCCAGAGGAGACTTTCCAAGGATGGATTTTGCAGATCTATTGACTGAATTGAAAGACAAAAGACATGTATTAGCCAGTGAGGCACAGAGTCAGAGATAGGGCAGCTGCAAATGTTTACCTACTGTGCCTCATTTAAATGTTAAATATTACTCTCTGAATCAGTAGGCATGCAGGAAAAGGTCACCTCTGCCTTTTCACATTGTGGGTAGGCTGACTGTGCAGGAACAAGGATGAGCACAGGCATCAAAGATTGTGGTCAAAGGATAAAATTACATGATGAGAAACAGAAGTCTGTGGTGAAGTGGGATCCTTTGACCACGGATGAGAAGCTCAGGCCAGTGCTCTGCAGCACTGGTGCGTAGGTCAGAGAGTCATGGGATGGTCAGGGTTGGAAGGGACCTCTGGAGATCATCTAGCCCAACCCCCTGCTAAAGCAGGGTCTCCTGGAGGAGGCTGCACAGCATTGTGTCCAGGCAGGTCTTGGATGTCTCCAGAGAAGGAGACCTCACAGCCCCTCTGGGCAGCCCGCTCCAGTGCTCGGTCACCCTCAAAGTAAAGAAGTTCTTCCTCATATTCAGGTGGAACTTCTTGTGTGTGTTTGTGCCCGTTGCCCCTTGCCCTGTCGCTGGGCGCCACTGAACAGAGCCTGGCCCCGTCCTTTTGGCACTCACCCTGAAGGTGTTTGTGGACATTGATAAGATCCCCTCTCAGTCTTCTCCAGGCTGAACAGGTCTTTTCCACCCTGTGCTGTGGTCCTCCCCTTGAGCCTTTGTGCAAGGAGAGGAGGCAGCCTGCAGCAGCACAGGGTTCATATTTTTGGAAGTGCTGCTTCCATGTTATAAGCTGTTTTAAATCAGAAGGCGCTGGTGCTTGGATAGGAGCTTCTGCAGTTACAGAAGTCACTAGACTTCCATCTGTTTGAAAAAACAAGGTAGTGTATCTCAGTGCTTCCGCACCTTAAAGCAAGCACGTGTGACTTTTTAAAAATGTCTCATTACTGTTCTCTTCTCCTCCGCCATCATTTTCATTAGCCAGCATTGTTGGAGTAAAGCTCTCAAATGCTGAGGTCTGATTTCAGCACACCGAGCCACTGCTCGCTTTGCACGTAACTGCAGGAGGCTGCGGGGGAGCATTGAAGAGAGCCTCGGAAATCAGATGGAGTCAAACACCAAGACCAGAGGCATGTTATGACTTTCAGTAGTTATCCTCATTATTCAAGAGGTCCACAAAGAATCATTATTAATAAGCTGGCCTGAAAAATCCTATTTGTCAACAGAGACGTGCCAATCAGGTAAACTGGCACTTGAAGTGCCTGCTGGTGTGTGCAGGATTTCCTCGTGTGCTCGTGTGGCTGCTGGACGAGTACACACTTCAGTGTGCACAAGAAAGCATTTGAGCCTAAGAAATAGTAAGTCTGTTGTCCATATTTAGCTGTATTATTCAGAAGACGAGCTTGAAGAGGATAATAATGACATGCCTAGCCTTGCTGCGAGCGGATGCCCTTGTATAAACGAGTGCTTATTTCTACTGCTTTTTGAAGTCCGAGGAATTTTGAAATGACAGCGCTAACACAAACAGTATGAAAGTCTTCTTTGTTCTTCTGCTGTGGTGGTGCCTTTATTTAAGAACCCGTGCTTGTCATTTTAATTACAGGTAAGCTGAGGAGGTGGTGATTAGGAAAAGATTATGTAAAGGTTTAGGCTGTGTCTTCAGACTCTGTTTCAAGGTGAAAAAAAAAAACCCACAAACTAATTCCTCCAAGCTATTTTAGCAAAAGCCCCAGATTGAGTAATTCTCATGTGACAGACCAGCCAGCAAAGGTTAGTGCCACCCTGGTATTTCTCTGGGCTATAATTAAAAAAAACCCTGGGCTACTACTGTCTTGTAGACTGAGCTAGAACAACACACATAGTGCTGAGTTTGAGGCTGTCATGGTTCTGAGAGCTCTCTAAGCTTGGCCAGCATAGCTTGAGTGACAGACACTGGGCTGTGCGGAGGCATCGGGATCTACTGCTCTTTCTAAATAAAGCGCGTTTGTCTTTGTATGTCAAGAACTTAAAACTTTCTGTTTCATGATGACTGGATTGGGAGGAACTTTTCAGCCCCTCTCACAGATAATTACGCAGCTGTATGTAGGAGTTTATTGTAGCCTGCCTCTTCAGTGCCACGTTGCAGTTTGCAGTTACCTTCTGCATATGCTAGCCTGGGCTGTGAGCAACCAGCACGGCTGGGTGTCAGGCAGGACTTTCCAGCTGCACTGTAATTGCTGTTTTTTTTTCTCTGTTTTCTTGAGCTTCTTTCTTTGCTCTCTTGATACCCACTGTATGTCACTACAGTAGATGTTCTTCTATTCAAGCCTATGGCCGACTTCTGAAATTTGTATCAACATACTGTCTTCTAGACCTCTCTTCCCTTTTTTCCCCTATAAATCTAATAAGCCTCAGGGGAAGATAACTGAGTGAATAATTTGTATTGCCTTGTTTCCACATGCCCACTACTCCTGGGAAGGACAGCTTTAGAAGCTCCTTGTTTCAACTTTTACCACCACCTTTGCAATTGCTAGCATAAATGTTAGATATCCATACACAGACTTTATATAGGGCCATTCCTGGTGTTTGTCTCCTTCACCTGTGTACTTAGACACCAGCTTGTTGTGATTTAACTGGGCAGGCAGCTGAACACTACCCAGCTGCTCGCTCCCTACCTCCCCAGTGGGATGGGAAGAGAATTAGAAAACAGGTAAAACTCATGGGTTGAGATAAAGGCAGTTTAATAGGACAAAAAATGAGGGGGGAAATAATGATAGTGATAAGAGAATATATGAAACAAGTGATGCACAATACAATTACTCACCACCTGCTGACCAATGCCCAGCCAGTCCCCAAGCAGTGACCTGCACTCCCCTGGCCACCACCACCCCAGTCTGTGTAGTGGGCATGATGTCGTATGGTATGGAGCATCACTTGGGCCAGTGGGGGTCAGCTGTCCTGGCTGTGTCCCCTCCCAGCTTCTTGTGCCTCTCCAGCCTCCCCGCTGGTGGGGTGAGAATCTGAAAAGTCCTTGACCTAGTGTAAGCACTGCTCAGCAACAATGAAGAACATCAGTGTGTTACCAACGTTATTCTCATCCTAAACCCAAACCACAGCACTGCACCAGCTACTGGAAAGAAAGTTATTCCAGCCAAAACCAAGACACAGTTTTTTCCTTTTCCACCTTGGTGTTGACAAAAGGGAAAAAACCAAAGTAAATTCTCTTAATCTCCTCTCCTGTGTTATGCTCTGGGGTCAATATTCAATATTTGACCATCAGGAAGCAAAAGCCTTTCTAAATATTTTTTCAAGTATTAGGTACACCTCAGTTCTCTGCAAATGCTTCGGTTTTTATCTGGAGAGAATGAGAGCTAACCTGATCAGGCTATACAGAGCTCTTAGTGCTGCATGTCTCGCTTCAGCAGAAGGCGAGGGAATTGGCCCATGAGAAGTTAACAAAAGAACTGCTTTCCTTCCGTACCTGCCTCTAATTTACATGCCAATTGAGGAAAAGCAAGTCTAAATTAAATATTCTGTTTCTAATTTTGGATGTGGGTTTTTTTTTTTCCTGGAACACACAGACAGGAAATAGCAGGCAGCCTTGTCATACAGTGGAAAAACCAGCTGGCTTTGTAGCATATTACTTGCAATTTCCAAGGACACAGTCTGGTTGTCTTTTAAATGAGCAAATAGAAGGTGACCATATTTATGGGGGTTGTTGTAGTAATGTTTTTGTTAATGGGGGTTTGGATTGATTGGGTGGGATGTGTGGCTTATATGTTCCAATCCCAAAGTCCCTGTTTGTCCTATGAAAAAAAATCTTAAAAAGCTGATGTGAAATACTTGTATCTGAGATCCAGGAGAGGATGTTCACATCAGCAGTTGTTTTACTCAAGCAGATTTCTAATGGAAACCGGGTAATTTTTGGGTACTCGTGGATGAGAAGGTGACTAGTTCTTAGGAGTAGGAACCTGGAGAGCTGCAACCATTTGCAGCACTCAGAACCCTGCACTAATGCGAGCTGCAGCGGGTGCTCTCCTCCTCCCCTGCCCTGAAGGCAGGCCATGCTGTGCAGAGAAAGCTGCTGGCTGCTGGCAGATAGGCAACAGGGGAGGCAATTTGAAGAAGGCTTAAATTAAACTCAATCAGGCACGGCAGCACTGAGCTGAAAGGGCAGATTCTGTCTCATATACATGCACTTAACTTCTATTTCCATCTATAGGGTTTGAAAAAACAATGTTGGCGTCAGAAATGTGAGCAGAAAGCCACCTTTTTATCCCTCCTGCGTTTAATTTTTGACAGTCTTTTTTCCTCTTTTTTTATACCCACTGTTTCTTTTCTCTTTGAAGACTTTTCCACTGAATTTAGAATCTCAAGACTTAAACCATATGTAGACATCATTATGTCTCTTCATAATTACTTAATCTTACTACTTGTTACCGGTACAATATTAGCAATGACACATTTTCCTGGGCAGGGTTGTTAAGTGTGTATTTTCATGAAGATAGGGGAAAAGGATTAATATTTTGAATAGAATAACTTGATTTCTTTCAATAAAAGTAGGCAGGTCCTGTGTTTAATATGTTAGCCCCCCTTCTATGAATTTGTTTTAGAGTCATTCTGTCTTGAGATGGTAAGAGACTGGAAGGGAATTAAGGACACCAAAGAAAGTCCCTTGACATTTTTATGTGCTGAAGTAAAGGGCAGGCAATCTTGCTTTATACAATGCTGTCTTCCTGTGTGGAACAATTAGTGTTAATGTGGTAATGATAATTGTTTCTGTAAATTATTCTTAATTAACTATTTATGTAATAAGACACTTAAGGATCTGTATTTAACAGTTTTGAGGGCTTTTTCCCCCTGCTAATTAGTTTCCCTATATATTTCTTTCCTGTGCTAGTGACTGTCTTCTGTTCAGTGTTAACTGCGTGACATTCAGGCTTAAAATTTGGTATAGATGTTCCTTAATTAACACAAAATGGTGCATAAATGATCCAGTAACAGGTGGGTTCCTTCCTTTAGCTGTGCTGTAATTGCCGATGGCTGGTTTTTCAGTGCCGTAATCAAGCTCTAATACAGCTCCTAGCCTGTGGGACCACCAATTCTACCCAGCATTGTCACCCCGCAGTTTTCAGCAGGTGACAATATACCCCTCTGCCTTTCGGATGTTAAACTTTATTCTGTGCCATATGTGGAAGTGCCACTTTGGGAATCTTCTGTATCCAACTGTGACACTGCAGAGTCAAAAGTAGAAAGGGGAAGAACATTTAATACGAAAGTTTCCAGGCAGTCAATTTATGCTGGTATTCATAAGCAGGAAAGAGAGTAATAATTGTATGATCTCCTGCTTCATTTGATGTTGCTTATTATATTTTGATGGGGTATTGGAACAAGGTAAGGGAGAGGGAAGAGCTTGCAATGTCATGTGCTCTTTAATTAGCTCCCGTTGTTCTGGTTTGGACTTTTTTCATCTTGAAAATGTCGCCTGCCGCCCTGCTTTTTCCTCGTTGTTTTTTTTTTTTCTTGCCTATCTGTGAAGCATATACCAATATTTTATGTACGTAATTGGTCTAGGTTTTTGTATACTGCCTAATATAAAGTGCACATTCTCCTTTTTACTGTGGTTTATGTTTATTGCACTCACTACATTGTTTTATGTGCACAGTGTGCTTATTGAATGTGTGGTGTAGTCAGAGAGATGTTATATTCCATTCTTAGTGTCATTAGTGCTGTTTTCCTCACTGATTTTCATCAAGCTATAGTTTAATTTAATTCACTTCGTTATTTTGCAAAGCAGTTCATATCCATTGGATTTCCCTTCTGTTGCTTTTAAAACCACCAGTGTCTCAAAACAGTGAGAACCTAAGTATTTTTAGCTTTGTTTTTCTTTTTTTGACATGTTCTGAGCATCCTAGGATTTCTGTAATACAGCCAATCAGTTAAAGCCAAATACTGGTAGCCTTACTAGTTAATTAGCGTCTCAGTTCATCAGCAATCACACTCAAATTAATACTGGAGTAAGCATATCAGAATCTCATCTTCCATTTTCATTTAGGGAAGGTGATTTTGCAATATGTTAATTCCTATCGTGTGCAGTGTATTTAATTATCAGTGCTCTTATTTTTTGACCTATTTAAACTCAGATTTTAAAATCTTACAGGACTTGACTTGTTTCAGCTTGTATAGAGGATATGGAAAATTCAGTCAATTGCTAGGATTTGTTCTGTTAAGCGACACTGACATATTTCTCTACTCATTCACTTGGAAGGTAGGCATTTCTTTGACTACTTTGGTTTCTATTTAAGTGTATGCAGCTTAGGGTTCTTGTTCTAAATAAAAGTAACTACACGACTACAGTAGGAAAAATAACTTTAGATAATCAAGCCTGGATTAGTAAGGCCTACAATAATTAAGATACTTCGCAGAAGAAAGAAGCTATTCACATTTAATCCATTGCATCCGTAGATTTTTGCTACATAGGCTTTTCTTTCAAAGACTGAAAGAAATGGTGGAAAGAATTATTTACGCTGATGGTGAGCTCTGGTATGTATGATAACAAATAACTGGTATTTCAGAGGGTCGATATTTTGACAAGAGTACAGATAATTACTATTTATTGTTGTCTTCTCAGCTGCAGCATATCAAGAAAAAGTAGCTAATATAAATTACTTCCTTTGGAGATGATTACTGAGGGAACACTTCATGGAGAGTAGTCTGCACTGATGCAGAAGACTCCATCCCAATGCTGCTGGTGAGCAGAAAGCCAGAAGCTCTGTAGTGGTCCTTCGTCTGCAGACCCAGAGAAGGAAAGGCCTTTGAGTCACAAGTTGAATTTTACACCACTGCGGTGGTGCTTAGTGCCGACTGTGGTGGAAACGCATCAGTACTGCTCTGCCAGTTAAACACCCCTAATCTAAGCAAGCTGTTAATTCCCAATACTGATGTATGGGTTTGGAGCATATTAAAAGTGGGAATCAGAACCATGTCTCTCAAGAACACTGCTCATGTCTGGTTTTTGGGTTTTGGGAGTATTCTTCAGGGGTTTTAGCATATATACTGTACCGTCATGTCTTCCTTTGGTTTTCTTGCAGTAGAGCATAAGTAGAGGAGATCCGAGTTTAGCTTGTTTATGTAAGCATGTTAGGTAGAATAAATCGTCTGCCTGCCTGCTGGGATACAGACTTTTACCAATATTTATTGAACAAGGTATAGGTAAATATTTCTTTCTTTTAATCAGGATTGATTAAATTACAGTCAGAAAGTTGCCCCTGCTCCCTTTAGGCACATCACAACCTTGTTATCACCTCAAATTCATCCAGCCTTTCAGGAGAGGGTTTTATTAGCGCTTCCTAATCCCAAAATAATTACTCTAGACAAAGAGCTATTTGTAGAGAGCATCTTGTCTAAGGAAAAGGGGTTCACAAGAAATCACAGGCCCTAATAAATTCTCTGGTGCTCTGTGTCATGAGTTTCCCTGGTTGTCCTTGATCTTAAATCACAGCTGGGCCATGCTGCTAAACAGCTGCTTGGGGAATGGTACCTCCGTCAACAGAGATGCCTGCTGCTTGGCGTGGTAGGGTTGAAATTTTATCCTCAGTATATAAGCTTTGTGTTTGAAAAAGAGCAAGAACTATTTGAACAGACTGGTAAAAGAGAGAGGAGACTTCTCTTTAAAGTTTACATTTGCCTGTAAGCAAACTGGGAAGCATGGTTGCACAGCATCCAGAAGTAGTTTTGTGCCCTGTGTGTAACAAGATGTGTAAATGTTTAGCGTGTCGTATACGTAGGGACTGAACGTTGCAGTGCAAACTTTAAAATGTATGTTCCTCCGTTACTCACTCCGTTACTGGAGCCCAGACTCTGCCAGCTCCTGCACCCCTTCTGTATCACAAGGGGAGAGCCAAATCTCTGAGGTGAAGGCTCAGAAGAGCCCACAGATGGACCAAGGCAGGAGTCTGACATCTGCCCTGCTCTGCATCTGAGGTGCCCGGTGCCAGGCTGCACAGCTACATTTGCCTCTCGTTAAGGCAAGAGACCTGAACCCTCCTGGGATTTGCGCTATTTCTTTGGTTATAAAGCAAGGGTTCCTCCTTTCTTTTAAATACCGTCACTGCAGGAAAAGGGGGATGATTTTGATGATTGGTGCTGCTGCCCTTTTATAAAATAGCTTCATGATTACAGGAGTAGGAGGTAAGAAACCCAGCAGGATCATTAATTCTTTAGTGTTTCCACTTTTTTGCATTACAGCTACCTCTAAGAAAGGTTCCTAATTTGGGACCTTACTGTATTTCATAAATCAGCAAATTTTGTGGGGTATTTTATGGCAATGACAGTACAAAAAACAAACCCCAAACAAACCTAGACTCTTTTATATACTTTGAGGTTGTTTATTTACTTGTTAATACAATGCTCACCAACACCCAGACTATCTGCTCAGTCCTATTCCTGTTTTAAGGGAAAATGCCTTTACTACTGCAAACAGAGATATTAATCATAACTGGCTTGTTCTACAAAACACACTCCCAGCAATGGGGAAGGTCTGATTATTATTTTTTTTAAAAAAATTTAATTTTTCCCCCCTCAAATAAGGAAACTTAAATTACTTAAGGGACTACTTAGCTTCCACTGGTGCAATTAGATTAATGTAGGAGGAATTTTGATTTATTTCCAGAGATGAATATATGTTTCTAGGTCAGTAACTCTATTTAGAACAAAGGATCTTAAAGTTTTTCCAAAATAAATCCAAATGTAGTATTAGGTGTGCTGCTCTCCATTCAAATTTCAGTTTAGTCTTCATCTGATTATTTTTTCCCCTTTTCTTGAGAAGTGGCATGAGTCCAGAAGTGTTAAAGTTCAGAAGCAGTAAATGAATTGGGAAAGAGAGGAAGTGGTAATGAAATGATGATCTTCTTTTGCATTGCCAGAGGACTAATGTCAGTCACCCTGAAGCAGTAGGAACGGGACAGACAGAGAGGCAGGGACATTTACTAGCAGTAAAATATTCTCCAGAGTGGTAGAAATTAAAGTTAACAGTGGAGCACTGAAAGGTATGATGATGTTGAATAACTGGGCAACAAAACAGCTCATACAATTAAATGCTGCTAATGTAAAACAATGAATGTAAAGGAAAAATAATATGCGCAAAGGTGGGTTCTCATTTCTCAGTGGCCACTTTGGAAATCCCTATGAAAGTTCAGTTCTACAAAACCAAGCGTTGGCTGTTCCTTTGAGCAGCTGCAGCATGGGGCAGGTGAGAGCTGATGGAGGCTGGGCTCAGAGGGAGCAGAACAACGCTCTTCTTCATCCACCGCCTTGCTAAACTGCAGGATTCCTTACAATAATATGGTTTGGGCAGTAGATTTGTCAGTTGCTTGAAGTTCCAAAAGTAGTTGGGCAAGGTCAATAAATTAAAAAAACGTATCAGAGGCCACTGATTTGCAAATCTTGTCCCTTCTAGTGCCCGGGTCCTTGGAGCTTTGTGAGGATGTTTCAGGGTGGTATCACTGTCTGCTTTTCCACCCCAGCAAACTTAAACAACTTTATTGACATTCAACACAGAATGCTGATTGCCTTGGCATCCATCTCTAGTCAGTGGATATCCAGAAGGTAGTTTATATTTTGGTTGGTACTTAGTCGTGGGTGCTGTGGTGTGGATGTTCTCCTTGAGGTAATGCCATTTCCAGGATGGGTGGTCCTTCAGTGAACTGTGGTTATTAGCAGAGAGGTGTGAAATGTGTTCTCAGTGAAATGGTTTACTTTACATCACGAGAAAGGTGTACTTGATGAAGACACAGCTTGCTGCCTGTCAGATCATGGCTCCCTTTCTATGAATCAAAAACAGGTTTCTGGGTTTGGCCCCTTGTATGCAACCTGGAGAATATATCGTGATGGATGGGAATCATATCAACTGAAACAAAAGTAAATGTGCAGCATGTTGCAATGTATACAACTGGTTTGGTAGTGTATCTGCCAACAAACTTCACAACAGAATTATTAAAACTCGACCTTTGGAGAAATGAAAAATCAAAGAATTAGTTGAGCCTCAGGATGTCTTGCAAGACTGAAAATTAACTAATGTTTCTTGGGGAAAAATGTCCTCTGGCAAGCTATTAAATGTAAATTTTGAGGAGGTTATAGGTATCTATGCTTGTTTTAAAACAACAACAACAAAAATCTTCTTACCTGTTTCTTCTTGATAGCTAAGTTATGCAGGGGAATATAAGTGTTGGCTTGAAAAACAACCTCACACCCTAAAAAAGCCTCAGCTCTTCCTCCTCCCCCAGTAATCCCTTTCTCATTCTTTGAACACCAAACTGAGACCCCACTTGTGGCCCACTTTTGGAATCTGCTGCCATCTACAACCACTTTTGAGTGCAGTTGCAAAGATTTGTGACTGAGCTAATTGCCCAACAGTATCTGAATGTACAGCCTGAGAGGTAGTTATTGCGTGTACACCATGTACTGTAGTTTACCTGTAAACAGTCATTGGAAAGCAAAATGGTCCTCCGTGGTACAAATGCGTGTGTTCTGAGGAGTATTCTCTGTTCCCAGTATTCCTGTGTCTCAGGAGTAGGATGCTTTTCTCTCATGTTTCAGCTTCTTGGTGGGTTTTATAAGGTGATCCGTTACATATAAACATGATCTATCCCTATTGCCAATAATGCTTATACAATTGTAGTCTGAGTACTAATCCTGAAATATAGTTTAGGCTCCTTTTGTATTCATGATAGATTTTACGAATCTTTCCCGTTGGTGATGTCAGCAGAATCTCTCTATTGAATTATGGATTAGATATTTAATCAAGGTCTGTGCATTATTATGCAAGTCACTTCTTTCAGTTTTCTCCTGAAAAATGAACTATATAAAAAAAAATTATTTGCAATGGAATTGAGTGAATACCTGATAAATAAAATTCAGTTGTGCATGTTGTACCTCTGTCTAACAACCTGCAAATACAAAACATGAGGTGTATGTCCAGCAGGCCTTTCTGCTGGAAGCCAAAGAGATTTTCTACATCAGTTAGAAAGGAATACAAAGTTCAGAATCATCTCCACTAACTCTGATGCACTTTTTCATAGTTGTTCCTGCAGATGTGAGTTTTAAAACATCTGTCCTGATGTTTCTTTTCTCAGCATCTTGAGTGGTAGTTGAGATGTGGCTGCAAGACCAGTTTGGGACCACCAGACTCACTGGTTTAGCAATTACATCTGTTTTTATTCCAAATTGTGTTTTTGTCCAGCTGTCTTAAAAAAGCATTTCTGTGAGTTGCTAGGATACATTTCTAAAAGCAGAAACTGTTTACACAGCCTCAATATGAAAAATCTTTGTGTTTCACTTATTTCTTGCCAAGGCTTCATTACAAGGCACTGCTGAAGTTTACCAAGCTGTCAAAATTGCCATACAATCCTGTTTCTTTGTTTGTTGTAATCAGAGAAATACATAGCTGATTAAATGAATCTTGTTTTGTCTACTATTATTAACTCCTTCGCTGAGCTTGCCAGTGGCATTATTCAGATGGATGTTCAGGCAGCTCCATCCTGACGGAGCCCGATCCTGCAGGCGCTGCTGAACGAGGCGGTGCTAACCAAAGCCAAGCCAAAACATCTCCCTTCCGTATGCGCACACATGCCTCTGCGCTCTCTGCTTGACAAACACCTAATCTTTGAGATGGTGAAAAGATGAAATCAGATCATTTGAAGTAAAGTCAAGCCCACACATTTTCCTAAGGAAAGTATTGAAGTTTTAAGTGAAGGACTGGAAGTTTGTGTAGGAGAAGGGTGGGGTGGAAAAGCAGTACAGACCAGCCAAAAGCAGTGGCAGAGTTTGCATGATGCGTTCTGTGTAATTTTTAAATTGCTGCTTGCCAAAATACGATCCCAATGATCGAGTCTTCCTCATCTTACAACATCTGCTGTAACTTGCCTTGTCTTAAACTCTGAGGTTTTCTAACATGTGAAGTGATTTTTACATAACAGTAGTCTTTTTACTATAAAATCTATAGAGTAGAAATAATTTTTTCAGCACCTAAATTATATTTTGATCTGCCACTTCAGGCTCACTCATGATGTTTTTGATAACAAATACCGTGTATTTTGGGGATGTCATGGTGGCTGAAGAAAGATTTGGCATTTAAATCTTAAAAGATTTTTTTTAAATGGTAGTTCTGAGATTAGTCTTGTTAGCCACCGTTGTGATTCTTTCAATCCAGCCCAACAGGCAGTTAAATAACTGCCATGGACATAATCAACCATCAGATTATATTGAATGCCTGCAGACTCCACCAGAAAGGTCTAAGGGAAAACTATTACACATGAAACAAAACATAGCATTTAAATCAGAGCATGAGAAGCAGCCAGACAAAGGGAACACAGATCGCAGTTTAATTACCCCTGTAGAAGAACATTTACAAAATTAATATTAGGGCATTGGTAATTGAAAGCATTTAAAAGTCTTAATGCCCTCCTTTGCTTTTCTTTGATTAAAAAGGTCATTGACAGGACGTAGCTGTGCACATATGTGGTACCTTGACCAAATACAAGAGTAGTGGCTGTAACATGCTCAGGTCTTTGCATAGCTCCTGCAGGTGCCAAGGACAGGACTCTCAAGGGTGGTACGCAGCTGCTTGAAATGGATGCCAGAAACACGCGTTTGTAGTTAAAAGCTTATAAAAGTAGCTCCGTGGTTGATGACTTAGAGTTTCATCCTCCAATGATTTTCTCAGGTGCAACCATTCTATCTTGGCTGTATCAAGGCAACCTGAAGATTTGTTAATACACGAAGATGACAGAACATCAAAGGGTTTTAAGTCTTGTGTATCTTTCTGTGTTGTTCAGGGACAACTTCTTAATTGATGAAAGGTAAAGCCATCCCTTCCCCTCTTTCCTGGAAGCAAAGAATCCTATAGTTTATAGACATGTATAAGCTCTTCCATGGGACCTAGGAGGAGAGCAAGCTTGTGGCCTTCGTGCCTTTTGCATCTTGCTGTGGGCATTGCTCTGAGGAGTGTCTCTGTGTTTTGACTTATCAGTATGGTGCTAGAATGGCATAAAAGAAAACATAGTGAAGTGAAGAATTAGGCTCATCATTTTTTGCCTTAGGTATGATAGGACTATACATTTTTCAGTTGCATCTCCTGGCAGTGTATTAGAAGATGGAGTATAGGCTTAGGCAGTACTTACTTGGGGAGGAAAGTTAAAAGATTTTACTTTGCCCAGGTCTGAAGTTTTTAGGACTTTTAATAGGCATACAGTTGGTAAAAAGTGGAATCCATCACTTGGGTGCTGAAAAAGGCATGTACTGGTAAAAGCAAGGAGAAATTCAGAGGTAATCTAAATGTTTCAGCGGGGTATGATAAAATGAAGACAATGGTGATCTTGAAGACCTTTTGTTTGCCTGCAGTAGCACTGAAAACCTCCGAGCTGCTATTTGTTCTTGTCTTTATATGATCAGCTAGTCACAGATGGCCTTGGTTGGGTAATGAAGTCTTCCATCTCCCTGTTACTGTGCAAGTGTTACCTGCAGCTTGGAGTCATTCCTAATCTCTCACTGGAAGGGGTTAGATCTTGTTGAGCATGTGGGTGATGTAAAACGTTGTATACCCCCCTTTACTCCTGATAATCTGTTAATTTTGATGGAAAGATTTTTGTGAGTTGAACTGGGGAGGCCTGGTTTCTTGGGTCTTGATGTGGATCTGAGCTCTAAGGAAAGACAAGCTCACAGCGTGGCCTTTCCTCAGCAAATACATCAATAAGGTCTCTCTCCTCTATTCAGCTGCCTGTTTTCCACTGACCGGTAAAGTGAAAAATTTGTAATATAGATGAGACTTGACTGAAATTGTCCCAAAGGTTCAGGTGTTAATGCAAGGAAGAATGGGCATGAGAAGGGGTGGTGGTGCATTCCATTGTTTTGGACATTCCCACATACATACACCCATGGAGTCTGTGGCTGTGTTACTCTTTGTTTCCTTGGGAAAGCAGACTAAAAATAATGGCAGGGAGGAAATGAAACAAGTTCTGTTACTACATAGTACTTTGTAAGGGAAAAACATTATCCACGTTTCTGGATTACCGGAGTGTTTGAAGCTGTGATAACCTAGTTGTTAGCAACCATAATTTAGTTTATTTTTTTTTTAAAACATAAATATGACTTATTTGAAATACGTTGAATTAGGGAGCTCATGAATAAATATTTTGACATAATCAGAATTATATGGCTAGAAATTGACCTACTTTGCATGACAGATGCTTGAGAATCCCCCAGCTAATAGCATACTAACCTGGCATAGCAATGCCATATCTTATAATACACTAAGCTGCATACAGATATTAAATTATTAGATTGTTGGGTTTTTTTCACAGAGATTAGACACAGTCAATTTTGTTTGTAAATGAATAAGTTACAGCCAAGTTATTGAGAAGGCATTGAGGTGCAGTCCAAAGAGGTCTTGTGCATTGTTTGATCAATGTTTTCAGTGTGGTCTCGTAAAATACTGTTAGAGATAGAAATAGCCAGAAAATCTTTATGGTACAAGCAACCCAGTAACTATAGAGTGTTAGACCAAGTAGGCAGGTCTTACGCTCTTCAAAAGATAAACACAACTGCAAGAGCAATAATAATATTTTATAAATCAGGTAATATTTTAATGATAGAAATAAAATCTCCCCCCCTCTTCCCCGAGGCTCTTCTTTTCGGCTGTGTTGATTTCAGCAGACTGATTTTATCTGCGTGTTCTTGAAGTTAATACGGCAATGTTTTTGTACAGGTTAAGTTAATAGAGAACTCTGACCTTAGAATAGAAGTCTTCTCCTCCTTTTAAGTTTATATGCAATTTTTTGGGGGAAATCATCTTTATTATTTTAAGAAACACAGGTAATGAAACAATTCAGGTGCACATGGCACTGAGTATAGTTTCAGGCTTCATAAATTTTTGGTTTTAAGTTATAGCACAAGAAATAGTAGTGCTTTTATTTGTGAAGTACCATTGCTTTCTGTTTTTAATGGGAGAAAGGTAACTTTATCTTGGCTCAGTTTCAGTGAAGAAAACCCTCTTCTCTTTTACTTCATTCATGCAGTGAAAAATACTATCATATTCCATTTCATTACCCCCTTATTAGCTTTCCTGTTGTTTTCTCTGTTTTTAAAGAACTTCTGGAGACGAAGTCAACTTCGTTCACACTTTTTTCCCAAGGTCTTCAGAGGAATATGGTTTTGTTCTCTCGTAATATAGTCCTGTTACCACAAAGATATCAAAACCACATATATAATCTTGGCAAATAATACGTTCTTTCAAGCCTTATGCAGGGACAGACCAAGAGACCGTTCCTATCCTCTATCTTGGTTTATTCCAGCTGCTTAAAACTTCCTAGAACTCTGTTAAACTCTCCTTTTAACACCCATGCTTCTTCCAAAAAGGATATGATTTGGTCGTACATCCTCGGGGACTGTAAGCAGAGACACCTTCAGATACTGCTCAGCTAGGGATGGAGCTCCTCCTTTCAGGCAACGAAGGCATTGTTTTTAAATATCATGTTTGGACGACACTGATTTGCAATTTGGGTTCTTTGGAAACTTCACCAAAGGGCAAGAGCTGGATGATTATTTGCCTGGGTTAGTTACAGTCACCCTTTTTGAGAGCTTCTTACTGGCTTCCACTGGAGAGTGGAAGGAGGGTTGTTGGTGACTTCTTTGTGGTTGCGCTGTACGTTCCTGCCATTCTTTGGGTGAACAGCTCTGAAATACTGAACTGGTCTACAGGTAGCTCAGTAAATTTGTTAGAATTTGCAAAACTTCTGGTAGCGCTAAGCACTCAGCTTTGGTCTTCTGTCCTGTTTCCCCTGATGTGCAACAGGCTCTTCAGATTCAAACTTTCTAGGTAGGCTTGGGAGGCAGTTGGGTCCTTGTGTACTTACAACTCAACCCATTCACCCAGTGTCTTGAAAAACTGCTGCAACTTTTCCCAGTTGAGTACTTTCCTTTCCTCTTACTCGAAGTAGAGTTATCTGGTGGGTTTTGTCAGTTTGTTTTTTTGTCGTATCTTTCTACTTTTCTAACAATATTCTGTTTCATTCCTAGTTAGTCCTGAGTACCAGCCCAAAAGCTTTGCCTCCTTGATGTCTGATCAGTGTGGTTTCAGAAACAGAAGTTATCCTGATGTGCTGATCCTCTGTGGTACTACACACATAAAGAGATGCACAAACCCCAATTTCTTACCTCTGGAATTCGTTATGGCATGGGTGTTTCACTTCTTATTAACGCTTTGCCCAAGGGTGATTGCCGGCAGTAGTCTTTTCATTTCTGCCTCCTGCTGCCACTTTGACAATAGGAACAGCAGCAGGAGGTAAAAATGAAAGGACCAGATTGAAAGAAGCACTTTGCCACTGCTGTAATTTTGAAATTGATGGTGTTTTTTAGCCCAAAGTCTCAGGAAAAAAGCTGCTTTCCTCTTTGCCTCCTATTGTTTTTCCAACAGGGAGAGACATTCTCTGATGTTGCAGAGGCAGTGGGAGGCCAAAATGAAAATAATTTTCTTCCTGAAACATTGGATAACAAAATGTGAACAGTTTCAGCAGGGAAATAGTGTTTTGGGTTTTTCTGTTCACTGCCATGTGGTGAATACTGGTATTTCAATTTCCTGTGGAAAATAAATAGCAGCTGCTTTTCTTATTGAATTAATGGGATCGTAGGGTAATTTCTACAAATCTATTTACTGTGCGTTTTTAATGTGTCATTTTCATTCTTTTCCTTTTTCTGTGTGAGAATAGGCTTTGTAAGGTGGATACCTAGTTCCCCTCTGAGGCCACTTGATGCTTCTAATGCTGTGGCCTCGGAGCCAGCTTTTTAAGCCAGGAACTTACTAGTCTGCACATTCCAGAACTGCATTTTATACTAATATCATCAGAACAACTGGTAAATCCAGACATAACTGGCAGTGCCACTAATTCCATAGGAATAAAGGTGAAAGATGGTTCTGCAGCTGCACTGTCGCATGGGTGATGTAGTTCCATTGTGGCAGGGCACGTGATGCCGCTTTTTTGCTGGAGGCTTTGCTCAGTGGCATCAGGGCTGAAAGTGTTACTGGGGTTGAGTGGGAGGTGGGGTGGAGTGAGCTTCAGAGGAGGCCAAGTGGGAAAGCTTCTGTGCTTCGAGACTGACGTCCACCTTCGCTTCCCCAGAAGACCAAGTCCTGTGGTTTAGGTGAGACTTCATTTGCAGCAGTGAACCAAACCACTCGAGGGACAGAAGCACAGCCACAGACTGCATTTTGCAGATGTTTACAGCCTGTTGTGACCTACTGCCTCATTTTGTAACTGTTTTAAGGAGTACTGGCATGAGTCTGCAGCAAAATAAAGTTTTGCATTGACAAAGAGGATGGCTCAAGGAGATAAGTTGCCCTGGCACACAGCCATGATTTCATCCAGTGCAGTGCACAGTCCCATTTCTGTTGGTGCACGCAGCACTGGTGCAGTAGGAGAACACCGTGTTGACAAGAGAGGGAAAGTGTAAATCAATGAATGGCTATGTCCTTCTGCTTTAAGTGTTATGGGCTATTGTTCTTTTCTTTGGGGACTTTAGTGTCTATAATTATCTTGAATGGAAAGATTTTTTCTTATGTTGAACATGTGAGAAGTTTGGGAATGTTAATCAGCAGAGCATAACCTTTTCTTAACTTGCTCTTTTTATAGTCCCAGAGAATTAACATTTATCTTAGGGCAGCACAAGAATTTGGCATTTGTATGAAGTGAACTGATTCTCCACCCTTTCTCTTTCTTTATACATAACAAAAACTAAACTCTTTGATAGACTCATCAACAGAATATATTTGTAGGCTTTGAAGTGTAAATTGTGAATTTGTGTGTCTCAACATGACTTTGGGGCGCCGCCTTTAAGTGCGTGCGTATCTGTGTGCTGGATTAGTTAAAGTCTAATTAAAATTGTTCCTGAAAACTACGTACTTAAAGCCAGATACAGGTAGACACATAAAAGCAGCTTGATTTCCCCTGCCCCCCCCCCCCCCCCCCCCCTAAGTTCTGAGCACTTTTAGTTCTTGTAGGATTAAAGAGAGTCAGGGGAATTCAGCAACTCTGCACATCTTGTTGCGTGTTCACATACCAAAATAGTTACTGAGATGCTCATCTTTAAATGATCGGTGTAGGCTAGTGTTGCATCTAGTTTAAGATGCTTCTCAGTGCTGCAGTGGAACTTGGAAGGAGAGGCAATTGTGATTTGCTTTCCCCCCAGCAAGTTCAGATTTTGTTGGGAAACGTCACATTCTGGGGTAATTTAGCAGCACTATATGTTCTGGCCTGTCCTTGCTGCTATGCAAGTCCTGTATGAAGATTCTTGGCAGCAGATGGTACCTACTGGCTGCCCCCATGAGGGCTATTTTGCTTGGGTGTATTAGTACAGCTGTAACAGGTCCCTGGGTTTTCTGAGTGTCTGGGCTTTTACCGTACCCTGTCCAAATGCAGTGCACATATTAATGCCACTTAAGGATCATTGTAAAATCAATTACCTTTTCTTAGTCGATTTTTGTCTCAGAAGCAACCAATTTCGTACTGACATCCAGGCAGGCGGGTAAGGAATGAACTGGTTGATGACCTCTTTTCCCAAGGGCTTTATTTGCTTGACTTCTTGATGTCTGCTTGATTTAAACATTTATCCCAGCTTTGAAACATGAGATGACCAAAGTTTGCTAAACTATCTTCTGTCTTTTAAGGAGGAGAATGCACAGATACTTGTCTTCTCCCTTCCCCTAAACATCATTTTTATTCTGAATACCTAAAAGCAAAAAATAAACTGCCAAGATTTCCTTGTCTCACTTTTGGTCGTCCCCCGGGGCTTGCTGAACAAGGCTACCCCAAAATGAAGTTTTATTGCAGTGTCTAATTTCAATTTGAATCAGTGTAGAATTTGGGGTTTTAGCTGCTTCTGCATCCAGCCTGTAAAAGGCATCTTACAAAATGGCTTTCCAAGATTTATGAAGACTTGCATGGTAGAAAGGCTGAAAGGAAGTTTAATTACATTCAGCTTTTGGTCATTTCTGTGTCTGAGGATGTGCCCATATACTGTCATCTCAAAGACCATCTAAGAAAATAAAATTGATCAGTGAGCCTTCTGGCTAAAACTAAAATGAGTGCTTTGTCATCTGCCCGAGGAGCGATGTGCTTAATCACTGCCATCTCCTGTGTGCTTGCGCTAGACTCTCCATCACTGAGATTTGTCCAAAATTTTAATCAAACATCATTTTATACTGAGCCCTTCTCTGTAAATGATTGAAATCTTCTCTCGACATACTCACACATACTTCCTTGTACTATAAAGAAATAATTTAGTCTAGTCCACACAACTGTTTTGCTTTGGAAACAGTAAAATGTACATCTTGTTTTGTATCGGCTTGTGTAGGGCACCAAGTGTTAAGACAAAAAACTTGGCAAGTGCAGTTGCTGTCACCTTGTGAATGACATTTCTGCTCATAAAGCTCTGATCAAAGACAGCAAATAATATGGGAACATCTTATTTACTTCCATAGGAAACTTGGTTCTGAAAGTAGGGAAGTAGGGATGTGTAGGTGTCTTTGAGTACAGTAATTCACTGGCTAATAATGCCAGAAGCCATAAAATCTCTCAGTTGGAGGTTACTGTGAATAGCAGTGCTGAACAATTGGGAAGTACTGCTGAGATGATGGTCTGAATGATGATTGAGTTTTTGTGGAGAGCCCTTATCTGTGTTTAAAATTGTAGGTAATGTTTTTAAATTTAGCCGTAATAGAAGTCCGTTGAGCCTTCAGAGTGATTTCTGTGTCCCCTCTTTAAACTGTTTATCGTTTTCTGTGGAAATATTCTCGGTCTCTGCATTCAAGACAAATGTTTGTGTTTTTGCTAAAATGGGGCATTTTACCTTTTTCTGAGGAGAAGGACCAAAAGGTCTGAAGCACCATCAGGACAGGAGGGAGATTCTCCCTCTAGTTCCTCCTGCTAGGAGGCTCACATGCTTCCCGATGGCGCTCTTGGGCAAGGGCAGCTCATAGGAAGAGGTAGGGATCTTGGCAGGAGGAGGTTTAAAAGATAGTTTGCTGAGGTTTTGTGTTCTCGTACCTTGGCAATAGCATTTGTCAATACAGTAGACCCCAACAGGGTTCCCTTGTTGACCCTAGAGCAAGCTGTCTGTGCTGGGTAAGCTGGAAAAAAGCACTCCAGAACACATCTTGCAGACTTCTTGGGAGTTTCCCCATCAGTTGGTGACAGGAGAAGTTTGCATTCAAGTTGTACTCATGTGCTGTAACCAAGGTTTTGTATAGGATCCTATACAGAAAAGAGGTACTTATTCCCTGTAAAATGTTAACATGCTTTTTAAGGTTTTAATCCATTCCCGTAAACAGATTCTATTTGCTACATCAGTAGTATTTTCAGTTGCTAGGAACTAGCCTTTATCAATGAAATAAAGTGTGAAATCCAAAGTACATCTTCATTTAAAAGACAGCAGTGATTGATGATGCGAGCAGATCTTGCTGTGAATGTGCTCTGGTCACTTGAGATGAATTACAGATATTGCAATTAAACCTTTAAGTAACTCTTGTTAAAAGAAGTTAAAAACGGCTAATTGCAAGAAAGTCACTTGAGAAATACTGTTAGAGGAAGAGAATGCTAGTGATGACACCAGAAGTTAAATTGTGTGCACATGTACTACTAGATATGATGTGTTTTCTTTTCTAAAATGTTATCTTAAAAAAGGAAAAATATTTTTTCTGTCAGATCTCTGGATGCAGCACAGTGAGTTTGTGCAATCATGCTCCCAAAGACAGTGACAAATGCGCAACCTGTCAACTCAAAGTTTTCAACCTCTAGCAGAAAAGTTCAATTATTAGATTAACAGATAGCAGGAGGATCTGAGAATTTGTGGGATTTTTTTAGTTTTAAAATCCCAAATGAGCCTGCTGCACTGAACTTTTTGAATGCCTGTGAAGAAAGATCTGTGTTGCCAGGGTGCTGTGGTTTTGGTATCGAGATCCATCCCTTTGTGTGATGGATAGTTTTGAGCCCTCTGTATTGGACTTGTGGATCTGTGTAGCCACTGAGCAAAATCTGCCACCAAAGAGAGCAATCTGAGCTTTTCGTGAGTCCTTCATGAGCTGCTGTTTAGCTGCTGCTGTATTGAAAGGTACATGTAATTATGTATGAGTATTTTCTCTCTTACACCTGCTTATGTCCTTTTTTTTTTCTCCTAGGGAAATCTGTAGTTGATTAAAATTACTGTGAATTTTCTTTAGATAATTGATTCCAAATGAAGCTGTGTACCATGTGTGTATGTATATGTGCAAATACATAAAATTATGGATGCATATGTATGTGAACATAGGGGTGTATATATGCACAGTTAATAGGAAATACCTTTCGCTTAGCAATTAATTTAGTAGTCTTCAGTGTGTGTGGCGTCTTAGAGGTCGTTCTGCACTGCAGTGTTTTGTATTTTCCACTGTGTTGGTGCTATAAAAATGCTAATTGTGCCCATGAAGATGTAGGGTGTTTTTAAGTGCCTGTGTGATTGTTTTTCAGCCCTGCGAGATACAAGGAGGTGTTATTTCAGGTTTTATAATTTGAATATGTGATGGATAGAACTTTGACAGTTTATTAGTTAGAGAAGGAAAAAAAAAAAAGGAAAAAAAGACAGTGGCGTGTCGTTCTTCAGCGAATTGATTGCCAGGAGCATGTTATTGACTTTGGTGATAATATCATTATATATTTTACAGTCATAAAATCAAGAAATTCAGATTATGCCCTAAGGGCTTCACACATTTAAATAAAGGATATAGCCATTTCCAGGGCTATTGGTTTAGATTAGCATGTGCTATGAAGAATGTTTAGTGCGTTATAAGAACGTACAGAAAAAGCAACAGTGTGCTTATTGCAGGGATGCTTTTGTTTATTTTCTTTCTCTATTTATGAAATACACTCACTTACAGATCCCCTGGGAGAACGAACAACGTTTGCTCTAAATGTTAGCATGTTAATACAGTGTTAGCTTGGTGCTCTGTTGGGCTAAGAGCTGAAATCAAGTATAATCCTTGAATTATACTGAGTGAGGATAGGTCTCCTTGAAACACCCACCAAAATACACAGTGCCTGGGAAGCAAACCTTGAATGAGCTGCCGTATGCAGCATGGAGAGCGTTATGTGGAGCCGGACAAGCTAATGCAAACACAGCTCTCCTCGATGTCAAGGTCGGGGTTGAATGGCAGCTGCTGCTACTGGGTCCAGCCTGGGGAGCAACCGCCTCTGGCACTGTGAGCATCTTCCTGCATCTTCCACACAGCTCATGTTCCTCCCGGACTGTTAAGCAGACATGTCTTGGGACTGAATGTAGGTACTTGGGTTGAGTAATTCGGGGTTTGAGTTCAGGTCTGTCTCTAGCTTGCTTGAGGGAACTATAGTTTGTTTAAGGTCTACTGCCTTGAAAAAAAAAGATTGTGTTAAAAACCTTGTTTATTACTTCTACAGTAGCTTTAGTGAGATGGATAAAGTACCTTAATGCTGATCATGATAAGCCTCTCTCTACTTTAGATGCAAGCTGAGAAGCACATTGCATCACCCAGCCCTGGGGATTTATTGTTCTCTTAAAAGACTCTGGAAGTCCAAGTGCAATGTCAGAACTCAGCAGCAAAGGTCATGTTTGCCGGCTCGCGCAGGAGCAGTGGGTCCAGCTGGAACACGTATGGCTTAAAGGTGAATGGTGACATCTACAGTAGTAGATAAAACAATTACACTTACATTTACATTTTAAGAGCCTCTGAGGATTATAAATCTATATGCTGCAAACAAAACATCTCTTTGCCTGTGTCAACAGCGCCACATGTTCTAATTAAAAGTGATCACCTTTCTAAACTGAATTCGTGTTACGTTGTTAGTGGGTTTTAACATCTTCATTTTTTCTCAGTTTGGGGCATGAGAATCTAATTGAGTTTAGTTTTGTTGATAACCTTGTTCCATTTTGGACTGTGAAGTGCTTGTGTCAACTTGCAAACAAATGCCTGTGATATTTCTTTGCTTATGAAAAGGAATTTATGAAAGCAATTTAGAGCACACCATTGGAAAATATCCATCGGTCTTGGAGTTAAAAAAGTTTTAATACAAAACTTTAGAATCATTTTAGAATGACATAGTGGGGCTAGTCATCTAAAGAAGAATGCTGGGCAGATTCCTGCCTGTGCAAGGTATGGTGGACAACTGGGATGGGTACCTGCTGCTCACCCAGCGTAGCTTTGACAGCTGTGGTGTTCTGTAGTCAAGAAATTCTAAAATGAGATCTGAGGAGATGTGTTGTGGAAAGAAGTGGTTGTCATTAAATATGGGCTTCTAATTTTGCTGTAGGTTATGGTCTAGTAATGATTTGAGACCTCAAGCTTCAGGTTTCCATAAAATCCTCTTAGATGGTTTGTGAATGTCCCCCTTCCTACCTTTGAGATGTTATTTGCAGCTTGAGGAAGGCAAGCTGAGAGTGAAAGCCCCAAGATGTGGCTTCTCGTTACTGGAATAAAACTGAGCTCTGGCAGTAAGTGCAGCCCAGCATCCAGGATAATCCTCCTTCCCACAGGCTGGGACCGAGCAAGTGCAGTGGCAGGGGTGGCTGGAGAGCCAAGTGCCACAGCGGGTCTCCGCTGACAAAGGCAGGAGCTGTGAAGAAGAAAAGATGACTCCGCTTGTTACACGGAAGGAAAGAGGCAGCTCTTCCCTGGGTGGGTTTCTGGCACGGGCTCAGCTCTCTGGTTTAGTGGTTTAATGTTATTGCTCACCCACCTCCAAAGCTTAAGAAGAATTACAGCCTCGTAATTCAGGCATCTCTTTATTTATGCAGTTTCAAACACAGAAAGAACCTTGTTCAAGAACTGTCATTAAAAAATACTTTTTTGTTTTAATGATGAGATGTTTATGAGAGTCTGGACTATCTGCCTTATAAGTGTCCAATGTGCAAATGAAGTACCACCCCGCATAAATCTCACATCTCGGGAGTGCTGCAAAATCGACCGTACTGATGGTGTTTGTCATGCAGTAATTTTCCAGGCAGGGTGGAAGTTTTTCAGGGCTGGTTACAGCACCAAAATTTGGAAATACAGCGTCAGCATAGGTTGGGGGAGATCTGGGTATATTCTGAGAAACTATGACTGTTGCAGATGGCTGATTTATAATATAGGGCAGTGTGTGTGTGCGTTCTCTGTGCTTTTTCATGGGACATATGCTCTAGGGTTTTACGGATGAATTTGTAGTCTCTAGTAATTTGCCATTTCCACCACAGTTTAAAATATCTACATCGTTTTCAGGTTGATGATTTTTCTCAGTCATTTATCCCAAAAGCACTTTATTCTGCTTAATCTGGGTC
Organism: Falco punctatus; assembly: GCF_963210335.1. Classification (NCBI taxonomy): domain Eukaryota; kingdom Metazoa; phylum Chordata; class Aves; order Falconiformes; family Falconidae; genus Falco; species Falco punctatus. Next base: position 5,524,429 of record NC_137591.1, read on the forward strand.
ATAATTGACATGGGACTTGTGCGTAAGCAAACACAGTTATAAGTGTTTGAATGGGCTATTAATGTCAGGGATTTAGTTACGTGCAGCAAAATAGATCAGAGGTTGGAAGAAGTATAAATGTTCAAATAACTGATGAATGCAAGGTCACTATCATGACCTGGACCCAGGAAACACTCTTGAACACTTACACGCTCATGCTATTAGCTAACAGCTGCCTTTGGCTGTAATGAAGATGTAAGGTTGAAAATTGTTGGCAAGAAAGCTGTTGGAGTTGGATTTTATTTACTGCAAATCAACAGGATATCTTTGCAAGTGTAAAAGACATATGGAAAAGTCCACTGTTATTGTTGTACTTTGTTGTGTCTCCAGATGTTCTCCCTCCTGCCCCACTCTGGCGGCTGAAAAGGGAAAATGGCTTTTCATTGTTTTTAGCTGATGGTGCCAGCATCTGCCTTGACATTTCCATGGGGAATGATATTAGCAGTGTTCTGAGTTTCTGATTTATCATTTGGGTCTCATTAGATTATTTGTTTTTAATAAAATATACTGTAAAAGCATGAGGTTTCAACCCTGTTTAATTCTTCTGAAGCAGCAGGAGTGAAAACAAATCAAGGGAAACAGTCGGGTGGCCACTAAACTATCACAGCAACGCTTGCCAGCTGCCTTATTTTTAGGGGGCTATAAATGAGGCATTAAAACATTGCTCTAAGTTAATATTTTTCATTGGAGGGGATTGTATTTGTGTGCTCAAACACACTCAAAGATCTCCATATGCTTAAAATGGCTCTATTTTTTAGCATGCATTTAGTCCATCATTAGTTCATGGCATGGACTGTGCAGTTCTCTGGGGGAAGGAGAACCAAATGAGTATCTTCATTTGGAAGTACTCTTCGTTGGTCATACGTGCTTCTAGATTTTTTCACAATGGTATTGTAAAAATCTTGGTTCCATAGTTCTGAATCTAGTTTATTCATCCAAACTTGGTGGGTGTATAACAGTAACAAAGTTGACCCCAGTGTTGACTGCTGAAAAAGGCGCTTTTAATAGAAATGCTAAACAGTATAGCTTTTCCCCCCAAAGCTTCTGTACTTCTGCTTATCAAAAAACAGCTGCGCAGAAGCCGATTTTATTTTCAGTGCTTAAATCTGACCTTTCAAATAGAAATGAGCTTTGGAGAAAAAATTGGGCAAAAATTCTCAAATATAGGTGTCAAGACTAGATCCTTACCGTTTATAGCAGACTAGCTTTTTGTTCATTTTTTACAATACCTAGAAGGATGGGGCAAAATCTGTGACTAGAGCTCCTAGGTGATAATAGTATAAATTTGAGCAGTGTCAGTCCACATTTAAGCAAGTTTTCTGGTGGAATCTTCTGGGTCTGAGAAACTTCAAATTCTTTAAGATCTCACATTTTTGCTTGCTTCTTTGTGCCTTGGATGTTGTTTGTTTGGTTGCTTGTTTGGTTGCAATTATTTACAGTTCACTGCTGGGGTTTTTTTGACATCCTAGCAAGAAATTCCACAGACAGCTGCAAAATATATCTTTAATCAATTTTAGGAAGACTGATTCCCTAACTAATGTATTTCTGCTAAGACACAGTATAAGCTTTTCTGCAGATACTCAGGAGGAAAAGTCTTCCCCACAAAGGTGTCCCTGTCATGGATTGCTGTAATGTCATTATCGTGTGGTTCAGGCTAGGTTGAGCATTGTAATTTGTGTACATTGGTGCTGTGGTCTAAGCCCAGGCGGCTACTAAGTACCACACAGCCTCACTCCCCCAGCAGGATGGGGTGGGAAGAGAATTGGAAGAGTAAAAGTGAGAAAACCTGTGGGTTGAGATAAGAACGGATTAATAATAATAATAGTAGTCAAAATAATAGTAATAATGTTGTAAATATATTGCAACAGCAACAATAATGATAATGATAATATCATGATGATGATGATAATAATAATAATAATTAAAAAAAAATTTGTCATGAAAAGGAAAATAACAAAAAAGTAGGAGGGAAATAAAACCCAAGACAGACAAGTGATGCAAACGAAAAACAATTGCTCACCACCAGCTGATGCCCAGCCAGTGTCTGAGCAGCAGCCCCCAGCCAACTTTCCCCCCAGCTTCATATGCTGAGCATGACTTATGGTATGGAGCATCCCTTGGGTCAGCAGGGGTCAGCTGTCCTGGCTGTGTCCCCTCCCAGCCCCTTGTGCCCCCAGCCGCCTCGCTGCTGGGCTGGGGTGAGAGGCAGAAAAGGCCTTGGCTCTGTGTGAGCACTGCTCAGCAGTAAGGGAAACATCTCTATATATTAACAACACTTCCCAGCACAAATCCAAACCGTAGCCCATGCTGGCTACTGTGAGGAAAATTAACTCTAGCCCAGCCAAACCTGCACAATTGGCCTTATCAGTACCGTGCTATCTTATCTTACACCCCACTGCTTTTTTATTAAGAAACATCTTGTGCCTTTTTTTAAGTCAGGGTGAACCCATGAAAGCTGACTGTGCTAGTTGTGTTGTTTCTGTATATGTCTATAAGCAGAAAGAATAGAGCAAGGAGACAGTATTTCTTGTGGGGCTTTTAGAGCAGCGGTGTTCTACAGGCAAATAATAGAACTTGGTTTTCCATCATTGAAATGTTAATAGTGTAAATATTGCTGATACGGTTAGATAAGTCGGTATACAAGGAAGCAGTAGCCTGTTAGAGTTTTGTCTGCAAAATTAATACTTCTCAAGTGTATTGGAATTAAAACAACCCATACAGATGAGAAGTTTTCAGATCCATGAGGTCTGATGCAGGCTTATCTCTTATTTCTGTAAACCTAATTTGTGTGCAAATTTTGTACAGAAGATTTCATGTGGCAACAATTCCACTTTGAATTCATTTGAGGCAGTAAGGCCAACAGGTTTTATTGAAATGTTCGCATGTTTAGGTGTTGAGGTAGGAGTTAGATCTAATTTGCCACTTAATGGTGACTATTTATTCATTTATTTTCCTTTGCACTCGTGTAAATTTCCTTGTTTCCCTTATGTCTTTTCAGGTCAGGATCGCAGTGAAGCCACTTTAATAAAGAGGTTTAAAGGTGATGGTGTCCGATACAAAGCAAAACTGATTGGGATAGATGAGGTTTCTGCCGCACGAGGAGACAAGTTATGCCAAGACTCCATGATGAAGCTCAAGGTGCAGTGAAATTTTTAATGTTTACTATTATGGAGTCAAGGGGAGCAAATTTCAGCTTGAACTTTTACTCATTCTCCTTTCATGACACTGAGTCTCACTCTGGTTAATTATGTATTGAAATGAGTCAATTTTACATGAACTCCTGGCTGGTATTGCTTATCCTAGTTTAATTTTAATACATTATCTCTGAGTTCAGTAGTTATACATGATTGACACCACTGCAATTTGTCCACAAATTATAAACAACGCATCTGCAAATTGAGTAATTTTAGTATGCAAAGGGGGCGTTAAACCACTGTGAAGCAAAATGGTGTATCAGAATATTTTATATGACAGTGCTAATTAACTGCAGCCCTGCCTTTGACCGTTACCTCCTGTCAGGACAGGTGAGAGGGGATGAGTGACCGTGTGGGACGTAGCCAGGTGTAGGGGGGACTGGGGTCCTTGTTGGGAGGAGTATGTCTTGCACCTCTCATGGCAGGATTGATGGGTTACAAAATCAGGAGGCAGTGCACTGGGAGGACAGAACATAAGATAAAGAGGCATCCCCAGAGTATTGGGGAAGAAATGGAACAGTGCTAAAGGCAGTTTTTGAGGAGACTGTGAACTTAGAGAGCAGACAGAGCCTGAAGGTCCTAGTGGTGTAGGAGGGTGGCTTTCTGGAGCCTGACAGACATCTCCCTCTGGCTGAGTCTTTTCCTACAACCCTCAAGATTCATAAGAGCTCTCTATAGGAAGCATTCTTTACCTCACCCTGGGACATGTGGAAGGCTGGAGTCATTGAGAAGGAAGGACAGGGCGTGTTTTCCTTGAGTGCAGTGTTGGCTGTTGGCTTCCTGTCTGCATTGTAGAGTTACAAGCTAGCTCTAGGACTAAACCCTCTGCAGTTTTTTCCCATGTTTTCTCATTCTAATCCTCTCCCTAGCATTCTGCCAAGAGAGCTGATGGATTTTCCATTACTGATTTTTTCAGGAGAAATCACTAAATGGTATCTTTTACACTACCAGCCAGCAGGGTTCCAGTCCCAAGGAACTGGGATGAATAAGTTATTCATGAAGAAACAGCAGAGGGTCACATGCATCTTATGGTTCAAGAATCTAAAAGCAAGATCTGGTAGATAATTTACAAATCAGCTACAAACATTTTATGACAAGCAAAAACTAATCTACTGGAAAAGGTGCACCATTGATATGTCACATCTGCCACAATATTCCTATCTGTTTTAATTGTATACCAGATATTTCTCATAATTTCATAGTTCCTATGCACAAGCGGTTTTGCCTCTCTCCTCCATGGGATACCATTTCCACATCTCCCAGATAACCTGTTTGCATAGTGGAGAGATTGATTTAAACATCGATGGGAGATGACTAAATCTATTGATGGAAGGGAGCATTACAAAATCATGTCTGTATGTAAGGCAGCATAGCATGAAGTTATGGGGTCTGGAAACCTAGTGTCCTACAACTTCAGTTTTAAGGCCCACCATAAGTTTTTGAGTGACTTTTTGACAAATGACTCAGGTTTTTCTCTTTAATTTCCATGTCTCTGTAATGGGAACAATTACCTCATGGAGGTCTTAAAACTTAAATTAGTGGTTCATAAAACATGTTGAAATTGCAGAGCACCAGATAATGGCTAAATATTTTCATTTATTTTCTAATGCAATTGATTACATTTGATCTTGCTACAGTATTATTGGTCAGGGCAGGCTCCCAAGAAGGTGGAAACAGAAGTTACTATTCTAGTTACGCTGTGGGAGAATAATACATATAATACATGAGATGCATATCAGCAAGCTCACTTACGAATTAAAAGCCTGAGATCATGAATAAAGCTAACCCTCAATACCAGTTTTTTACAGCAGAGGTGTAGTTTGATTTTGATAAAACTATTTTTCTTCTATAAAAAGTTTATATTTGCTTATCCCAGGTAAATCTGCCCTTGATGTAAGCTAAAGTTGTTGGCATTTTTTCCTCCACTGCTTGTTGGGTTTTTTCTTTTTTTTAAAAAAAAGTGTAAACCAAAACAGTTCACAGCTGGGAAAAGTGTGCTAGAAACAACTTTCAGCTTCCATGAAAACAAATTTCATGGAGGATTAGCTAGTGCAGGGGTTGGAAGTGGGAGCACATTTGAAATACTCTCTGGGTAGCATAAAGATATGTGGTACCTTGAAAAAAGGGAGGAAGCCAGAAGTAAGAGGGGGACTGTTCCTGGAAAGGCCTAAAGTTTTCCTAGAAGAGTGGTGAATTGTCCACAAGCAAATCTTTGTGCTCTGCTGTGACACCTGGAAGAGCAATGAAACCAGCCAAGCTGTTCTTTGTTTCAACAGGGAATTGTTGCTGCGGCTCGTTCAAAAGGAGAACATAAACAAAAAATCTTCTTAACAGTCTCCTTTGGGGGAATCAAAATCTTTGATGAAAAGACAGGGGTAAGTAAAATAATCATGTGATAGAACAAAATAGAACGTTTTTTCTGGATGTTTCTTTCAAAGTGTTTCCTAGGCAGGCAGTAATATCTCACCAGTGTAAGCACACATGAAACATCTGAGAAGCTTGGTAAATGGTTGTCATATATCAGAGCAAGCCATGAGATGACTGAGGTGTAAAGTGTAGCATAGGGACATGTTTATCGTAAAGCCTACTCCTGGGTACTTGTGTGGAACCACTTACTTGAGTACACAGATGCCCCTTACGTGCATAAACACTCACAGGTCTGAGCCCAGAAAGTGGCAAGAGGGGATCTGTTTTTCTTCTGCCAGATAAAAATTTGCTTCTCAGAAATATCAACCCATTGTCTGCAGAAGACTTTAGCCGTCCATGGTACAGACTGGTATCTGTGCCCATGGAGGTTTTCTCATCCAGCCTCAGCCCAACTGCCCCCATGCTCTGGATGCTGCTTAAGGCTCCTCGGCAGTATAGGTCAAGTGGCTTTTGAGAGTCTAATGACAAGGGATTAGGATTAGAGGCTAGGATTGCCTTGGATTGGGCTCCTTGTGTCACGGGAAGCCGAGGGCAAGAAAACAAGCTGGAACAGGGAGCTGTGGACAGCTCCAGCTGAGTGAAGCTTGTTTTCCCCAACGATGTCTGAGGTAGAGAGAGGAAAAAAAGGGCAGCGGGAGCTGGGGAGCTCCTGGGAGCAGCGCACACTTAGCTGGGATTGCCCTGAAGATGCCCCAGGGGAACAGTAAGAATTTCCATCAGGTCTGTTATTCCATATGCATGCAGTTGTGGTTACCACCATAATGTGATATAACCATGTTAACAGCAGTGATGTCTCCTGTGAAGTATGAAGTAACCAAAAGAATCAGAGCTTTTGTATTTCAGTGGTGGAAAAATTACATATTTTATGGAATTGGAGGTAAAAGGTACTGGAAAGTTTGATGTTGCTGTTTGAGGCTGCTAAGTGGCAACTTGTCCAGTAGCATTTGGTCGAGGAAGTTGCAGGAGACTTCCATGCCTCACGCAGTTTCTGCCACAGTGATATCATGTTTGATTTTTTAAATTGCTCTGAAAGAAAAAGCCTAAGCAAAACATTATTCTACTTAGACACAAAGCGACAACACACAAACTGTTTTAATCCTGATTAAGAATATTTTTACAGCAGTTTAAGCTCTGCCTTGAATTTTAAAAAGCTCTTGATTTAATCTTTTGAAAGATTAACTATTTAACATGATACCAGAAATAAAACCCTACTGATGATAGATGAAATTATCTTTGCCGGTTAATTTATATTATTAGAAAATCAATGTCATTGAGCTCACTGATACATAATACAAGTAGTTAGTAATGAAAAGCTCATTTGGAATGTGTTGTGTACAGCATGTATAAAGTATTCATACAAAAGCAGTGTTTAAGAGAACATTTCTGAGGTTAGAGACTGTGTTTGGAAGATAGGAAATGTCAGGATTAGGGCTGCCAGTGCAGTCGTGGTTGGGTCCTCTAATAAACAGACATTAGAGTAGTACCTAACAATGTGACGGCACACATTTGGCCAGAGAATACCAGCTTCATTCAGTGTACAGAACAGAGTGTAATGCACTGAACAATATGGTGATATTTTGTTTTCTTTTCCTTCCGTGTGCAGCCTGCTGCCTAGGCACGCGCTCTGCAAATTGCAGAGGTCACAGTTACTTTCCTAAGACTAAAGTCTTTCCTTGGAAAAATAAAAAAGAAGAAAGACTAGTCCTTTTACACTTCTTTCTGAATGTTTCACAAGTATTGGGTTTCTTTTCATAAAATAAAAAGGGAAAGGGGCATGCATTTTAGAAGCAAAAGTGTGGTTTAGCCAACTTGCCTTCCCTGCAGTGTCCTGCATGCTCACCTGTCTGCCACTAGTGAGGTGGGGACATGAGAGCAAGTGTCCTTTGTTTCATAACTTTGACACCCTGTACTCTAAATCTGACAACTATATCATCCTTAAACTAACCCTGCCACTCACTGACAGAGGTTTAGATTGAAACCTTTAAATCCACCTTCCAGACATCTGCCCCTGAGCTGCCGGAGTGATGGACAGGAGTATTGAGTTGTCTGTCTTGAGACAGGATTGCGACAGAGGGCTGTGGAGAGCTTTCAACATCACTTTTTATGTGTTGTTTTGAAAGCAGGAGAATTGTTCTTTCCATGCCAAGGTTTTGAAGCAGCGTTGCATGAACTCCCCTGCCAGTTCTTCACAGCCTTTTTCCCCAGCTTGGGTCTCTCTGTGTCCCAGAGTTTCACGTCCTTGTCCCACTCTCCTCATAATCTCTCTCATCCAGCCTATTTCTGCTTTGCCAGCCTATGGTTGTCATCTCATTCCCGTTCCTGCTGGTAGCCACATACAACCTCAACATCTGAAATACAGTGGGCGACGTTCAGAGCAGGTCGTGGATAGACCCTGACAGTGTCCCTGGGCTCTCCGAGCCTGCAGGAGCACTACCGAGGCAAGGTGCTTTCCACAGCACAAGAGACAAAGATTTGGGGGTGATAGACCATGTCTCATCCATATGGCTTTGGCTCATTCTGGTGTTACACTAAGAGGTATCAGTTACCGCAGTAGTAAATAATACCTTTTCTGTAGTCTCACGTCAATGTCTGTGCTAAAGTCACCCCCAAAGAAAGCTGCGTTACTGCTGTAACATGGAACCTTCTATAAGGCGAAGTAAGGACAATGCAGCTAGGTGATGCAGGACACTGACAATTGCATTCTTGATTTAGAAGCAACAAGGAACGTCCCACAAACTGGCAAAACTGGGGATGTACAGTTGCTCAGCCTGGCTGCTTTGATGGGAAGAAGCAAAAGGCATTAGAAAAAGGTTATGTTTTTCTCACGCAGATCTTCTGATACCATTTTAAACTTCATAAGTTTATAAGGTTTGGAGACTGATGTTCACATTCGTGAAAAAGATAAGCCCTTAATAGGGAGCAGCCTGTAGGATCTTGCATTTGCTTTCTCCTCCTTTAACAGCCCTCCCTGTTCCCCACAGTGCTTTCTGCCTTAGTTGTGTTTCTATGATTTTGGAATTCCCAAAAGGATATTTTGGGCCACAGTACTCATTTATTGCTTATTTGGAAAGATTATTTACCTCTCTGGGGTGTTTCTTCTTAATTTTTATCATTGGCTACTGCTATCATGTCTGCCACAATGGCAGTCTGATGTGATAGAAGAGAGAAAAAATATTCTGAAAAAAATGTAGGCTTCTGTATGTTTAGTATCTTGTAGGCTAGTATTGGATTTTAATCTATCACAATAAAAAATCGATTTGTAGCTCAAAACTAGCAATTTTTTTAAAATTGGCAGTCATAGCTGACTTCATACAGATGATTTAGGGGAATTGCTCCATAATTCATTACAGATGAAAGGCTGTAGTTGGGTTTCTACTGAAAATGATAAGCAAGTTTTTTCCCCCCGTACTTTATAGCTCTCTTTAATATGTTCCAGACCTAATATTCATCAAAAAATATTGATTTTAATAATGTTATTATTCCAGCCATCAGGAATTCTGTCCTTTGAGTAAATTTATCCATGAAGGAGATTAGGTTCAAGGTGGAATATCATTTGGGAAGAATTTATCTTACCAAGAAAATACAAGAAGGTTTTGCTTTGAGTTTGCACTCATTGCACTATTGTAGGTGCAGTACAATTTAGTTCATCTGTAGCAGTGCAATAGAAATAATAACAATCCTCTCTTATGTTTCATCATTCTATTCCACGAATTAATCTAGATAAGTCCCTTCATACCACTTTTCAAAGACTTGTCAACGTATTTAGAACGTGATGGAAGAGCCCTGCTTAGCAGAGTTCACCCTGCAAGCCTGTAGTTTGCATATACTGTTATATAGACTCACGCCTCTGCTGGAGCAGCCTGCTCACATAGGCACAACGCAAATTGTTCTGCTGTTCAAGTCCCAACATTAGCTGTATGCTCCAAAATGATATTTAATTTGACTAACAGGATGTTCTGTTGTGTGCCAAAAAATGTCATTACACATGGGTTTTTTGACCCTATTTTCTTCTTACAAGTGTACCTTTTTTGTCTGCTGTCACATGTTGGCCATCCATCCCACTTGCATTCTCCAGAATGTTTGCCAATTATATACCTCACCTGGAGGAAATACATTATTTTCTTTTAACATAAAAAAATCTACCACAACTTTTACTAAACTCAGGCTTTTTCTACCCAGTGCCATTTCAGAGATTCCATGGCTGCAGATCATATGAAAATAAATTTTCACCACTCATTCTGTCATAGTTACTTTAGTTAGATCTCAAGCCGAAATGTATTCTTCATTAGTAGGAATCATGAGAGTCCTTTTATATTTTCAAAAGCATGATCTGTAGAAGGCAAAAATGCCAAGAGCAGCATTATGCTCTTTTTTCCTTTTCAGGGTGGAAGTTAGTGGTTAGTGTGTTCCTTAGAAAGCAACAAAAAAACGATAACTTTGCATATGGAAAGATTTGCAAAATTTTTAAAGGACCATCATTGTTCTTTAGATATTTATGAGTTTTATTTTGTTAATCACACACATCAGGCTGTCTCCCTGTGATAGCTTAGCAATGCTTCATTAGACATGCATGACTAATACGGTCTCTGTAAAGAGGCTGTAATTGTCTCATTTTTTATTTATGTAATAATAAATCTTTTTTTACTGTTGGTTACTTTCCAAAAATGTATTTAAAAATAATAACTAAATTCTATAAAATACTTGGGAAAACATTTTCTTCTACATTTCATGTAGTGAGGTGTACTTTTAAACTCTTGTTCTTTCTAATTGCAAAATCCTGTTGATTTTAATGGAAAACCCAGACACTGCGAAAGGGAAATAAGATGAAAGCAAAAAATTACTGTTTGGCTTTAAGTAAAGAATTATCTCTGTTAAAGTAAAATTTTGTATCAGCTTGTAGATATGCAAATTGCCAGAATATACTGCAATATATAGCTCTCTATGAGTTATCGTTATGGATTCATTATTTATGTAGATTCCACCGTCGTCCAAAAAGCATGGTAGACCTCTATGAGTATCTTGTTTATTTGTGAGAAATTCCCTGAAGACATGGATTGTAACCTCGTTTATGGATATGACAGCCATTTCACTGATTTTTCTTACTTTGTCCTATGCAGAACCCTAAAAGTGAGTTTCATTTGCATTGTCTGTTACATGCTCTGGAGGGTTTGGCTGGTCTTTCAGACACGCTGACCCCTACCTTTATCACGATACAGGGCTCGGGCACGGCCTGTGCCATGGTAAAGTTTCTAGATATACTGTAAGTGTCTGATTGGGGTACAGTATTGCAGAGAAGTATTGCAGTGTGTTACTTGTGTTTTATGAATTTAATCTGTAGCCATTTTCTTCAGGCTGTCAGTATGAAATCCAGGAAGGAAAACTGTATGTATAAATATATATATTTCATGTTCACTCTCTATTCTCATTCTCGTTACCTGTCGCTTCCTCTAACCTTTATTATCTTTGTGGAGGATTATATGACTCTCATGCAGAACAGGGCTTACCTATCTGAGAAGGTGAGACTCGGTGAGTAACACCACCCCGTTCTGTGGAAAGGGGATCAGACCTTACCTGTAGCATTTTGTACAAAAAAAATGAGTTTGCCTTTTCGTGCTGGCTGTAGAACTAGTGACTGTGCTCCTGCTTTAACTCTTAACGATGTCCAAGTAAGTAATACATGTAGTGGGTGGCTACAGCCCTGCTGACCTCAGATGTCTCTTCCAGAGAGATAATGTTATGGCTCTGATATGATCCAGCTTCTGGTTTAGATGCCTACTTCTTGCCCATCTTCCCGACCTTTTAAGCTCTCTTGACCTTATAATGCACAGATTTTTCAAAGTTGTTGCTAAGGCTTCTGTAAAGCATTTTCCAGCTTGTTCTGAGGCTTTATCAGGTTTGCACTGATAACCCCTGGATTTGCTGCTTTTCTCCATTTGATGTGAATGATAGTGTTAATTATGCTGATAGATTGCTAACAGGACAGCTGAACTTGGCTGAAAGAAAATTTTAGCGTGATTAAAATTCTCACTGTTGGCAGAAGATACCTCATTTAAAATGTACCAAAGGTGGTACTTGACTTTACTGGAAATCTGTTGGTTCTGGCATCTCTGACCAGAAATCGAGGTACGATTATGGATCTGTAGTTATTCCTTGAAGCACATGTGCTGGAGCAGATGAAATGTCAAACTGTCAAGTCTCTATCACTGAGCATCTCTGAATATTTAAAAATAGAAATAAAAGAAGGAATTAATTTTATCTGCTCTCTACTTGCTCTGCAGTAAGCAGGAGAGATGGTGTGATCAGTTCACTGAATTTCTGTGTTTGCCAGAGCGTGGTATCGGCCAGGAGGTTGCTGATGGTCCCTGCTTGGGGCTTCTTCCAGCTCCAGGCCAGAAGCTCCCACAGGTGGGGTTTTCCCCCTTCATTTCTTTGAAACTGATCTTCCCAAAGTCCCTGGGGCCCTCTTCATGGTTGATCTCAGGTGTAGTACTTGGTTAGCATCATTAACTTACCGGCTGATTTTGACTAAAGTCTTTCCACCTGGCCTCCATGACTCTTGCCCCTGGGTTTTACACCTGTATTTCTGATTTCTCTCTCTCCTGTAGTTTCCGTCTGGGATTTCCTGGGTGCTCTCTGTACTTGATCTCTTTTTTTTTCCTGCTATACTTTTTATCAGAGTTACTTTGTTTACAAATATAAATTTGGTTATTGTGTCAAACCAAATGATGCCAGCTCTGTCATCTTCTGTTCGAATCTTGACCTGTCTCTCCAGCCCTCTCCTTACATGTTTAGTCAACAGTTCAAGCTTAACGTGGCTAAACTGGGCCTTTTAATCCTGGCTTCCAAAGGTCTTTCTCTGACCTCCTTTTTGGACTGCTGAGGAAACTGCCAGCATCATCTATTATTCAGCCCTGTAAATTCAGCAGCCTTTTTGACTCAACATTGTTTTCAGTTGTCACATCCAAGATAACTCCAGATCTTGCATATTCTTCTGAACTACTCTGAAATACAACATTTATTGTCATGCTTCCAGTTAAAACCCAGTCCTGCCTCTCTTCATCTTGTGTCTCAATTGTTATCCTTTTCTTTGTCCTTGACAAATGTGACTTTTATTTTTGAAATCCATCGTGACTGCCAAGATTGCTGTCTCAGCTTGTTCTTTTGATCATGTCACACTTCTCTTTGCATTCCTGTGCTGAATCTGCCTTCTCTGTTTTATCAGCCCCTTGCCTAACTGTTTTTTTCCCAGGCTCTTCATAGCTGCCTTTACTCTTCATCAACTTTCAAGGAGTCATTCCACAGTACCAACTTTCATCATTCATTAATTCAGTTTTCAAATAAATGACTCTGGGCCTCTTCCATCCTGCCCGTCATACTTTGGAGGAATTCTTTGCACGTATTCATGCAGTATCCCATTGTTTTTTCTTCGAACCCCTCCATAAAACACTCCCATGCTAGAAACTTGTTAAACTCAGCAGTGCTGAGACTGCTGGTACGCCTGTCATCCAGAGGTGTGCTGTGTCTTGTCACCCTGTTGTCATTTGCTTGGGATGAGGACAGCCCATCTACTGGCTTGTAGATCCAGCCCGTGAGATCATTTTTCTGGCCTCTCTTGTTTCTGTTGTGGCCTTGCAGAGGTGTGGCTTGGGGGGAATGGCTGCATGGGTCAAATCAGCCAAGCCTTCTGCCGTGTCAGCCTGGCATGGCTGGGGTGAGCTGCCCGCAGCGTACTCACCCGGGAGGCACCCGGGGCAGGGGAGGGATGGAGGGCATCTGCCAGGGCTGGGAGTGCGGGCTCCTCCGTGCCTGAGGGTTTGTGGGGAGGAGTACTGCAGTCATGCGTCTCAGAGATGTCCCAAGGGCCATCTGGCCCTTACCTTTCAAGGGTTCGAATTAAAGTGTAAACTCCCTCGGGTTACCTTTTAACTCATTTATTTTTTAATCACAATTAACTCTTTATAGGAACTTCTTGTAAGAAATGTTGGGTCTTGGACCATGCTGAGGACTTCTGAGGGCTGTGGTGACAGAAATATCCTGGAATAACAGTAAAGAGCATACTGAAAACCGGCAAAGTCAAATTTTGCATGTATGTTTGAAAATGGTGACAGCTGGGGCCTTCCTTATGCGTTACAGGGGTTGTGTGTGTTGTCTGCAGCTTCTGCCTGCAAAAGATCCCTCTGTCCCGCTGGGAGTCCCGCTCTGTCGCCTGACAATTTCCCATCTTTCTGCTTGTAAATATGAATGGTAAGACATAGCATTTACTGTTCCACATGCAATAAATATATCTAATTAGAACAATGCAGAGTAAGGGACTTAAAATCCCTGCATATTACTCTTATAAGGTATTTATAGTCTTCTGGTACTTCAAAAGGGAAACAATAACACATTTCATGAACAACATTTGACAGTTAGCAAAATGTAAATGTCAGAAGAGCCTAATTCCATAATTACATCCCTTAGTGACTATTGTAATTCATTTCTTATTGGCCTTCCAAACTGTGCCCTAGACATTTTGGATGGTTCAAAGTGCTCCACAGGGATTTTTAATAGCTACAAGCTTATGGAGATAGGTTTTCTGGATGCCCAGTTCGGTGTATGAAGATTGTAGAAGTCACTGTGAAAAAAAGAAACCAAAAGACAAAACTGGGGTGTGAGCTTGCACGTTGTGAAGTCTAAGGGTGTAGGGATCTAGAGCTTTGGTTTGAGCCTTGTCCTTCCTCCCAACACTTGGCATACAGAGGAAGGCTGGAATTTCTCTCCTTCCTCTCGTCTGGAAATGTTCTGATCTAGAGCTGAGTTCAGCCTTCTTGTAGTGAGTATCCACAGGAACTGCCTTGTGGTATTTCTGACGCTTAATTGGCACAAACATAAAATAAAGCTATTACAGACATTTTATCCAAACTGAAATAATTTGTGGGAATTTGTTGTAGTTGTATTTTTTCAGTGTGGAAAGCGTACAAAGTTGATCGCTTTCAAAAAGGCAGAAAATTAGATTTTATGACTTTGGTGATGGTCTCATTTGGCTGTATATGGCCTCCTGTTGTTTAATCCAAGCACCCCAGTACGGATTTAAGACAGAGGGACACTGCTACCTGTGTCCTGTGTTACGGTGTGGGGGATCTCACTGTGTCCGTATTCCCAATTGCCATTTGCCTCCATTGTGTATGGGGGTGGGTATCTGTCTATAGAGCTGTTGTAGCAAAAATTACTATGTACACACTTCAGATTTTGTGTAGTTTTAATGTTTGGTGTGCTTAAAACAGAATTTGGGATGACTTTTACTAAAAAGTTAAAATTCAGCTTTTGATTATAAAGACGTTTGTTGTTGTGTATCCTGTTATATAGTGGAGCTGCACTGCATCCCTCCAGTAAGGTGGTGTCCCATGGCAGAAAGCTCAAAGTGTAGAGTTATACTGGGGGGGGGTGTGTGTGTGTGTGCCTATAATCCTGACCCATTTGTGATTTAGATAAATAAAGTAGGATATGAAAGCCACATGACAGACTTGCTGACTACAGTGGAGCTATATTCCTTTTCTCCAGCTGCAATTTTGCCTTATAGAAGAGCACCCAAAATACAGAATTGCCTGGGGCGGGCGAGTTGCTTGCAAGTACTGATATTTTTAAGCCAGGTTAATGCATTACACACTAGAAGAAAATTTCAGGCCCATTTTCAGCACACGCAGAATTATAATGGCCGAATTTCCAACTGCTTGGGAAAGGATTTAGCTAGAGAAATGCTGACATAATGATAGCGCAGGCAGCTGGGATGCACTGAAACCTCCCTGGAGAACGGTGGGGGACCTGCAGCAGGTGCCATAACAGAAAGTTACGTCCCCCTTTGAAATCCGCTGTTCCTTCCTCTTGGAGATGACTGGGAAGCATTACGCCCCAGGTGTGCCGGTGATTTTCCTTCCTATTCAGTGCATTTTAGCTGCTAGGCTGCTCTGCAATTTTCCATTTGCCCCGGTAATAGCAATACTACGGACAATATTTCTGAATTCCTCTACTAACCTGTAGGCTGTTCATCCTCTCCTGTTGCTGAGGTCAGATGCCAGGGAGACAGATGACCTTCACTGTCAGTGTAATGGGAGAGGGAAACTACAGGAAGGTTTACTTTCAAAGTTACCTGGAGTTTGCTGGATGATAATAATAGATCTCAATTGGCAATAAAATCAGTAGATGATGTTCTGCCCTCAGGAACACGTTTGTGTTTACAGGGAAGTCGGCAGGAGCTTTGTTCAATCTGGTAGTGCAGGGGGACAAGTAAATGCCTTTTTTTCTGCTTAGTTTATGTAATGAGTGTCCCAGTGGAAGGAGAAGAGGACAGGCAGTGGTTGCCGCTGGGTGCTCTTATTTGTCAACGGTCACGAAACACAGATAGCTGCTTTTATCCTTGTCTTTCAGTTGAATAATAAATTTCAGATACTGATAGATCTTTGCTTAATAACTGTTCATAAAAATTGTCTTGCTAAAGCAGATAATTGTACTCATAACCTTTCTGGTTTATGCACTGTGTGCTCAGCATGCAGGCAGCCATGTGTCACAGAGCCTAAGGGCTGGAACAGCATCTCCCGTTGTGCTACCCAGCACCTGGTGGTAATCATGGAATTACAGCAGTGCCTAATGTGTCCCTAAATTGTAGCATTCCTCTAGAAAAAGCAGCATTTAATGGACTCTACCCATCTCCACTGTTAATACTTCTTAATCCTTTGTGGTACCCATCCTAATTCTGCATCTTTGTACTCCCAGCGAAGCAAGCAGCAATATTCCTGCTGACTTTAAAGGAAAGTGTTGTGAAATAGGTGAGGCAGAGCACTAATTAATTTGAGCGTCTTGACATTTAAAACAAATGAGAAGTCTGGGTATCTGAAAATATTGCATATGGCTCGTAGACCCTGCTCTACATAGCTCTGAGTAAATTTTTTTTTCTCTTCAGATAGTCAAAATATGGATCTGAATCCAATTTTTTTGATCATGTCCTTGCTTTTAAAAAGGCTGAGTTGCTTTGTAGAAGGTTTTATAGCCTTCTGGGATCCTTAATTAGCCAAATGCTCTCCTGTGAATGATAGAGGAATTTGGAAGTATTTTGAAGTGTAAAGCACGTGAGAGTGTAACCTGTACAAGCATAAGGCTTAGTGCTGAGCAGTGCTGAGAGTGAAGTAGCGAGGAAGTTCAGTTTTGATTAGGAGAAGTAGAAAACATGCTGTGCACAGAAGTTGTAAAGGGTGGGGGAGAACTGAAGGAATAAGTAGCAGAAAACAAGCCAGCATCCATGCGTCAAAGCTATGAAAGGCTCTACTGTGTGCATTTAAGCAAAGGGTGAGGACAGCACTGCCTGACAGCTTCTCTGAAAGGCAGACCCTGTGTGACACCCACTGCCAGGACAGAAAAGCCACGCAGGGAGAGGGGAAAAGCCGATGTAGCTGAGCCATGCACTCTGCTGGGCGGTGTCTGCATGCAGACCGTTTAATCAAAGTTTGCTTTTGGAGGTTTCAGTTAGGAGGAGAAGACTAAAACTAAACATTCAGCCTGCTTTACATGACAATGAGCAGGGAGGAAACAACTCTGGGCATTAAAATGTGCAAATGGGAGCTTTAGGGTTCCCTTTGGGAAGGTGCCAGGGCAGAACTTACAAATACTCTCCCTTGCCTGAGCCAAAACTTGGGACCATTGTAACACAATATGCCAAGCACCTACTAAGTGTAACTCCAGAAATCCCTGGGGGGAGGGAACGACACCCAAAATCGAGCCAAAAATTACCTGCAAGTTCTTTATTGTTTTTAGAGTCTCTTTGAGGTCTGCCTTTTAAATTTTATTTTATTCTTATCTTAGAGCTCCAGTACTGCACATACTCATTGTGTTGCTACGGCTGCTTTATATCCTAGCTTAAGTGTCTGTTGTGGGACCTGAACAAATGAAGGAGTGGCACGTTTATGGGATTACCTGAAGCTTGTTTATATATGCAACTGTAACTCAAAGGAAAACGTTTCCTCTCTTTTTCTGTGGGAAGACTGAAAATAGACTGGCGTGGTCTTTATGGCCAGGACAGGTAGTTAATGATGCTGTTTCTGAATTGTAAAGCTCATCACTCTGGAGCCCTCCTTTGCTAACCTGCAGGTACACTCTATCTGTCAACAGCCTTCAGGTGCCTTCAACACAGGCGTTCTTACAATGCATTGTGACTGTACACCTCCAGCTAAGGAATAATCTCTGATCTTACAATATTGATAGAGGTTGTTCCTTAGTCTTCAAAAAGTCTGGCATAGCTTCGCAGACTGGTTCTGCATTGGGAAGAATATCCATCAGCTCAGACATCTCTGCTGGGAACCAGGAAGATTTCGCAGGACAATGAGTTTTGGCAAAAGTAGTAGTAGAGAAGGGTGACCCCAGGATGAGAAGCTTAACTGTTTGTGGTACAGAAAGGTAAACTCATGTGTTTCTCGTAAGCAAACTGATGTCTGTGGTAGGAGAGATTTCAGGTTGTCTCCTTTAGCTGCTACTGTATATGCTGGCCACTAGAACATTAAGCCATTAGAGATGAAGAGTTGGGCTGAGTGGGTTTTGTCCAATTCTTTACTGTGCCACTTGAAACCAATGTGTTGTTTTGGAACACAGGATTTCTTGCTTGTATGCTTTGTTCATTTCTGAATATGAAATCACTTTTGTATTTGAAAGATATAAAACATTGTGTCATGTGAACTTCTCAACTTTTGCTTTCATTTTCAGTTGGCTCGTGAACATGACATACTGGTTATATACAGTTTGTGAATTCGTAGAGTCCTTTTCTATTCTTACTCTTCTCTTTACATGTGCTCTCTCTCAGCCCCCTTTAAAATTTTATTAAACTGGTATGAGTATCTGGGAGACAGATAACTATAAAATAAATCCCTCTTGTCCTTTTTCCCCTTTTCCAGAGAAGTTTGTAACATTATGGAAGTAGATTTATGGTTAAAGAAAGTTGCTGTTTGATGACTATCCAGTGAAACTTATATTTTAGTGTCGTCAGTGCGAGTGGGATTTTTGTGATCTTTTCAAGCTCTGCTTTATAGGGTTTGCATGGTAAATCCAGAGAATTGGGGGCTGGTTTTCACTGATGAGCTTTTCAAAGCACAGGCTACAAGAAGAGGGTGGATCATAATGCTTGCTGAATCTTCATGAAGCAGTTAAGACCTGAGACAGTTAAAGCCAAAAAATTACCTCCAAAGCTCCCGGGACTTGTATGAAGGATTTTCTTGTGCTGTTCGTGTAAATCAAAAGCATTTCAGGAGGTGAGGAATATTGGTGTAAAGGAACAAAAGAACCTTGTAAAAGTAAAGGCTCCTCAAAAGACATTCACAGGCTATAAAGATGAGTGCAGTAAAAATATGGAGAGGTTCAGTCATACTGTAACGAACTGTCTCATTACTGAATATTGTGCTCCCTCAAATTCAGGATTTAATAAGTCTGACAAACTTCAGAGTACATCAGGAAAAAATACAAGGCATGGTCAGAGGTGCTATACTTAGGCTGTGTGCGAGCTTTGGCTGGAGAGTAGAGGGTCACACTGGCATCTTTATGGCTGTTTTGATCTACTGACCGTTTTGCAGAAGGTGATGACATGGATGCTAAGGGGGAATACACTCGGGCAGATGTGTTACAGCCCTGGAAACCCAGCAGCGGCCACTGGGCAGCTGCCATCCCAAAGAATAAAATAATATCCTTATAGGCAAGTATTGTTACTTGTAGACCTCATTGAGATGGTGAAACGGCAAGGTAAAACAGCGTGTTGTAGCCTGCAGGTGGTCCCCAGCATGGGGCTGTATTGCATTAGTGAGCTGAGCACGGCCTAATGTGGCCATTGACTTTGGTATCAAGGATCAGGTTTGCTGCTTCTTGGTATTGCCGTGCAAATCCTTCTTTGTTTTAACCATCTGATAAAACAATGGCTGTGTCTGATGCAGAAACATAAGAAAATAGTATGAGACTCTTGGGAGGTCCAGCATCACGGCTTTAGTGTAGCACATCTGTTCTTCCAAAGCTCTGTGAAAATGTTCCTTTGCCCTTTAGGATTTTCTTTGTCCTAGAACAACATTTGCAAGTATGTATTTAAAATATAACTTGGGATTAATAGTAATTGGACAAGGGTTTTATATTTAGCTAACTACTTTCACTGCTGGTATAATAAAAAATTGAAAAGCCATTGAAGTGAAGATACGAAATTGGCTATGTGTGCGTTTCAGTTTTGTTTTGTTCCTTTCCAAATTCATATATCTAATAAATGGATCTTCTGCATGAGCAACTTAGCATTTGCTTCCTAAGACAATGAACAATAACTAAATTCATATCTGGTCTTTGTCAGACATTATTACAAATTATGAGAGCCAGACAGAAGTTTATTACCTTAGTAGTGTTCTCTTTCACAAATTAGGTTCTTGGAACATCCAGCTAGCTCAGTATCGTAGATCCATTCATCACAATTAGACTGCTGTGCTGCCAAAGTTAAGTCCCGCTAACTTAATTGACTCCCGTTGTATGCTGGGGGTCTTGGGCGAGGACAGCCCCAGGCCAGTCGAGAACACCACTGCATGTGCCCGTCACAGGAGGCACGAACAAGGGCGCTCGTCTTTGCTCTCTCAAGAATTTGCTGCTCTCACTCCCCAGATGAGATACGGGCAGTAGCAGGGTACTTTTTTCATCAGGGAGAGGAAATAGTAAGGATTAATTCAGGTTCTAGCTGAGGCTGAAGGACCTGTCATCCCAAGTCCAACCAACCAGACTCCTACCTGGGGTATTTCTGCCAAGTGCTTGCCTTTATATAGGATGAATTGGAGTGTACAGATCAAGCTTAGTCTAGCACTTCACTTGAAGACATGTTTATCCTTACACGTATGATTATGCTCACTGACTTTCATCCTTCCTCACTCAGCTGCGTGTTGCCATGTAAGCTTGGGAAGTCACATAATCTGTTTTTTGCTTCAGTCTCCTCAGTTGCAGGAAGCGAATGCCTCTTAAGAATTTATTGTCATTATTGTTATTAAAAGGAAATTGAATTTACACATCTTTTGGGTGCTTTGCTGTGTCACAGCCAGACTGCTGACCCCCTGGAGGCGCTGAGTCTGTGATAACCGGGGCTAAATCTGTCTTGATTCTTTATCAGCACCGTATTTTATGTGCCCCTTTGTGATACATAGACGAAGCTTTGATGTGCATATCATCTGAAAGTCTGCTTTTTGTGCCAAGTGTTTTTATTGCAAAGCTTGTGCACTGAAACGCCTTTTAGAAGTTGGCGCTTGGAAAAGTCTTTCTTTAAGTTATTGTCTGCAAAATCAGTGTTTACGGAAGAAGCACGGGGATTAGACAGATTTATTTTCTTCTCGTTGTGAAGACGAGCTAAAGGCTGCCATCTGAGAAGTCCCTTCAGGCTTGGAGGACACTCCAGAGATTACATTTTCCTTTTCTGCTCCTATTCTTGCCTTTTTGTGTCAACGGAAAGTCCATACCCTATTGCTTAGTCCAAACTCCATGAGTGGCTTTGGGCCAAAGAGATTTGGGGCTGGACCATTCATTTCAGCTGTGCAGTACCTAGCACGTGCTCAGTCTCCTTCAGGGGAGGGGTTCAGCTCTCACTCCATGGCAGTGTGCTCGGTTTGTACTCTTTTATGATCAAAACTGGTCGTCTTGGCCAGTGCCTGGAAATACCTCCCAGTACTGAAACCTTCATAACCACAAGAGGTTTCTGGTGGGTTTTGCTTTTCATGTATTCATATGTGACACTTCTTTTTTGAAAGCTGAATTGAAATGGTAGGTAGTTCCAAGACGGCTTGCTGTTCTAGTAGGGGCTCAGTATTTTGATAATTGTTGAGCTCTCTTCCTTTTCTAGTTCAAACTAGATGAATTTTCCATGTGTGGTAATAGACGTTTATATAGCAGATTTTTTGGTTTAACAAAAAAGTTGCCCATACCAACTACTACCACATTTAAGCCAAATTACTATGGTCTGTCATACTTTGTTTATTCTGCTATCCTCTCCCCATGGACATGCAACTGAAGTGCTCGTCGGCTGCGTGTGGGGAAGGTAGGAAAGGACTGTCACATTCAAAGTACAGTGTTTCCTCTTTTGCCTTTTGTTCCGACACAAGAGTTTCTAAAGCTGTTTCTCTTGTGAGCGCAATTTTTCCTCCTTTCCTCAAACATCCTTTTTTTGTATCATATGGCCTGGGTGAACTTTTCCCCTTTCTGATCAACTGGAGCAAAATCCAAAAACTATTTCTTTTTATTAATCTGTGGAAAATGGGCCAAAGTAATAGGAAAGAAAAAAGATAATGACAAGTATCTGCCCAGTGGAGGCAGAGGAGACTGCAGCAGTAACACTGCCATTTGCAGCAGCCTGTCACTAATGGAGCAAACGGCAGCAGTGATAAATGCACAAGGTGTGTCGCAAAATTGTACCAGGTTGGTTTCAGCTGCCTCTGACAGCAACCTGGAAGTTCTGTCTCTTCATTTACACTTTAGCAACACCCACAACGTCAGTGAAATGTTTTTATTCTGCTCCAAGTGCTCAGGAACCAGCTGGGAGGAAAGGCTGTGGGTGAATACACTGACGGTGCTGGGGGAGTGGTGGGCTTTCCGGGGGCGTGAGCTCTGCCACCACCCCTGCTCTGGCTGTGCTGTGTCCATGAGTAATTTGTAGGGAGTTTCAAGTTGTTGGTAACTGTAGCTCTGAAACTCACCAAGCTGTCTCCTCTTGGCTGCTTCACATTAAACTGAAAATTTCTGCAGTGTTTAGGGGAAGGCTTATTGTGTTTCCCCCATCTGCTCATCCCCTGCATCTCTCGGTAGACTGATGCCTTGCCGTCTGAATACTAAGTTCCAGAAAACAACACGGGAAACTTGGTGGTGCAAATACGATTTACTGATTCATTTTTTTTCCATTTCACTGACGTTTGAGATTGTTGACTTTTCCCCAAAACTCTCTGTACACAGTCCCATGGAAACACACTTGTCTTTAAGGGGGGAAGGAAAATGAAAGGTTCACAGCTGTTTAACAGGTATCCATGCACCCTTCATGGGTGCCAGGGAAAACTCCATACCAGGAAGGGTGGTTTTGAGGTTTGGATGGGCTGGGGTTTTTTATGTCTACATACAGGGGACTACTCTGCATCCTTGCCTGAAAGTTACAAAACTAGAGAGGTCTGGGATCAGAATCTGCAGCTGTAGAGAATTGTGTTTCACTTCTGCTCCTTAAATGTGTATTTGGACTGTGGGGTGTTTACGATGGAGAAGAGCAGCTCCAGCCCACCTGCGCTGAGTGCATTTCAACAAAACAGCCGAGAAGCATTGCAGCACAAACATCGGCAATTAGAGAAACACTTGTGACCCGTCGTGATCCCTGATCCCTGCAAATCTCACCTAAAACAAACAGGAATTGTAAGGAAACTGCAATGAAGAACATTGGACGAAGTGCTGTAGTATGCACATCTAGAGGAACATTAAGGAACACAGCAGCCTCCTAGGCGTAGCAGAGGAGCTGGCCGCACATCTGTCCCACTCCAGCATTTCTTGCAGCAATGAGATTAAATTAATGTCAGAACCACTCACATGTTTTACAATTCATTGTTTTCACTTGATGTATTGCAGTAAATAATGGTCAGTGTGCTATGGTACTTCGGGCTTGCCAACCTTGTTGTTAAGGTATTGCTGTAATTTTCCATGTTAGGTTCAGCTGCTGTGATTTGTTCAGTGATCTTTGTAAACACATAGAGCCCGATTTCCTAACATGCTGCTGAGCAATCGCAACGCCAGTTGGAGTACAGGGGACTTGCAGGTAGACAGCAGCACAGCGAAAACTATAGTTCATGAAGTTATTTTATTATGAATCCATGATGGATTTTGCAGTTTGGTGAGTAACTTTGGTGTTCGGGGAGCTTTATGTGACCCACAAAATGTATTATTGCTTATTCAAATGTGATAGCAGTGAATAGACAGGAATAGAAGCGCAGAGGGTGCTTGTGCCACGTCTGTCTCCCGCATCCCAGTATCGGTAGTGTGGAAATTCTCGCTGCGGAGCTGTCGGTTGATACCTCCCATCTGAAAACAGGCTCACCGTTTAGTTATTCAAGGTGAAAGGCTGCGCAGCTTAAATCCCTGTGAAACTTGTCCTTATGGATATAATATCGTATGGTACATGCTTCCTGGTTTCGGTGGGGCAGCTTTTATAGGAGGCTTTGCAGCTTGCAGGATATTTTTTGTTGTGGCTCTTAACACTGTGCCCCAGGCTCCACTAAATAGACAACCTCATTAAAAGAGAAATAGCGATAGTAAAGCAGTGACTTTCTCATGCCATCTAACTCACATATTTGACATGATTGCTGGACCCTCCAAGTACTTAATTGATTGACTTAATTGATTTAGTGGCACTGGAGGCTACAGCATGGAAATAAAGGGGCAAGATGAGGATAAGGGGTGAAAAAATTTATGATAGGTGCCAAGCAGCCTGAGGGAAATTAGAAATGCTACAGATCTCAGAGGCAGCTAAATCAATTCAGCGTGATGTACAGGGAGGAACCTGAGGGAAGAGGAGAAGCAGGGGATAGACTGGAGAAAAAGAGAGAAAATAATGGCTAGTGGGAGAGACCAAAGTAAAACCAAGGAGAAGAGGGCAGACATCAGCCTTGGTGCAAGTGGGTGTTTTGGACGTCTTTAAGTTTCACACCAGGAAAAAACCTTCTAGTGTATGAAAAATATGTAATACTGACATCATGTTTAGGCTAGAAAGGACTCATGCCACATGAGATTGTCTTAGTTACCTGGTTTGAGACTTCATCTGTGCTTTCATTTAAAATCTTCAACGTTTGCAACAGTGACTAAAGCCACAGGAGACCTAAAATAATTTGGAGGCTGTGTACAGTGGGGTTTTTTAACAACTGAAGCTTAAATGTTAAATTACATTCTAATCTGTGCAATATTTAATTGACTGTATTGAACCATAATACAAATTAAGTCTTCTCTATATTTGTTCTGTTGTACTGCAGCCCCCCAAAACAATTTGATACCTCACTTATGAATTGGTAAATGGCTCGTAGCAGCACTCAGCAAAGATACAGTAAAAGCATCAGATGGCATGTGGTGGAATCCATCAGCATGGGCATACGGGGGTGTCATAAACAGCCCTAAGATATGAAATAATTATTTTATGTGCTTATGACCCACTAGAGATAGGATTAAGTCGTGGTAAAACCTTGACAATATTTTTTTTAAGAAAAAAAGGTGGAGGAGAAAGAGAGACAGATCAGCTTGTGGATATTGACTGCTGAGCACTGACCAGCAGTTCTGCTGTAAGCAATTTTGTGTGGCTTTTGTTTTGTTTCAAGACTGTTTGTATCAAGTATCAGGGGGGTGGCTACATGTGAGCTGTTACAAACCGAGGGATAATGATGACATTTCTATTGGGTGGTCTCATTTTACTGGACAGATTAATCTATGTGGATGCATCAGACACAGATCTAATAAAAACTCACAAAAAGTGTGTATTTGTAGATAGCTTCAGTGGTAAGTCTGTTGGGTGGCTGGATGAGTTGGTGTTTTTTGTCGTGCTGTCCTTCACTCTAGTGCGTGTCTTGCTGTGCTGTGAAGGGCTGTGCGGGCTGCGTCCTTAAAACAAAGATTTACAGAAAGGATGCATTTCTGATCTTGCATTTATGGTTGTAAATCTCTCCTAACTGCAACAGGAGTCTCATTTCTGCTTTGCAAGAACAAAGAATCAGGGACTCTAAATAATATTTAGAATAAAGTATTGGAATATGTAGAAAGGGTACATTAGATTAATGGAGGGCTGTGAAAGCACAGGTTTGGAGGAATCTTTGTATCTACATTTCAGTACAGCTGTATGTGTACACCATTGCATTCCATGTGTATGTTCCATCCCAGGATGCCTCAAAAAAATGAAAAACTCGCTAAAAACTCCATACAGTAAAATATGTGAAAGGATAATGTTGCAGTCACCTTTACTTAACTTGTACTTCTATTGATACAATATGTAAAATATCATAAGCATTAAAAATGTAATGATTTTCAAACAGTTAATGAGGGTTCCCAAATAAATTGGAGTGCCTCCATCTGCTCTCTTACATTGTGGGTGATACTTTTCCATGGTAGAATGATCTTCAAATTTAATTCCACGAGGAAGGTATCTGATCACAGTTTAATTTCGGTGCAAAACACTGGCTCGCAATCAATAAAGCAATGTCAAAGAACTTTGATTTAATAGGGGCCACATATAATGTTCCCTGTCATATGCAGAATAGAGAGATGGGAACGTTTCATTTCATTGTAACAGATAGCATGCAACTTGGTTTTCTGAAAAACCTAATAAATCAATATCTCTGTATTATCTAAGGAAGTTCCCATCATTAATTTTAAATGCTTAACACGTTAGGAGAGTCTGAAGTGCACCTTCAGTTTAGCCACGTTCAGCCTGAAGTCAATGACAACACTTCCATTTCCCTACAAGCAAGCAATCTTGATCTTGGGAAGTTAGGAGCCATTTACAGCAAAATGAAAATGAACCGTGTCCAGTCTTTTGGTTTATATGTAGTCATCTGTCTCTTGCATGCCGCCTCTCCTTTTAAATTTCAGTACGTGTTCTACATAAGTCTCATTACTTGTCACTTGCGAGCTCTCAGCCTTTTTGCTTCTACACACACGCATCCTCCCTGATTTTGAATTTTAAAATGTTGTGTTGTGTTTTCTTTTTTTAAACTCTAAAAATAACTGGTTGTTTAGAGATTGCCTGGATACCATGCTGATTTTCAAAATGTGCTTTTCTCAAAACCAGCAGGAATCTGGACCTCAAAGAATTCTTTGTGAGGCTTTGCCTGCTCTCAGAAATAGCATTATCCCTAGATGATATAAGAGCAGGTCAGAAGGTAGGAATTCAAACTAACTGATTGTTTTAGATAAAGTTTTCAAGGACATTATCCTAAATAGAAATGCTTAAGTATTACTTTGGTAATAAAATACTACTTAGACTGAATCGAGAAGGATTCTGGCACTCGTAAGACATGCTTATAGGAGTCTCAGATTCATGTCCTGGCTCTGGAGAGAGTTTTACTCATACGTTTAAAACAAAATTGGGTCTTTTTATGATTAGAATTAACTAAAGAGGGATTTTAAATAAAATGTGAACTTTTGCATTTAGCATTGATTTCAAGTTGAATACTTAACATTTCCATTCATTTTTTTGAGGAAAGAAATTTTTGGAGTTCTTTTACTGCTTTAAATGAAATACCATTTGCTGGCTGATGCTGAGTGTTGCAGAAATAAAGCAAGTCTGGTGCCAATTCTTGGAGAGATCGGCTATATCAGCTCTGGCTCTGCAGCCCCTGCAGATCAGTCTGTCCTCAGAGTCACCCTGTGTGCAGCTGGCTGCTGCCGCTGCTTTTCTATACCTACAAATACTGATTCTGAACCTAGGGTGCTGGGTAGGTAGTAACTAGGTAACGTGATATTTTCTATTGAATTATATCTCACCAAAAGACACTGAGAAAAACCTTCAACTGAAGCGTTTAGTTGAATTATTAAAGCAAGCAAAGTTTGGCTACGTTTTAAACAGAAAATAGGCTTAAAGAGTTGAGTTATTAAGTGGTTTTTATACCAGGATACATTTGCTTGTTTAATTCCACAGGTGTATTGAGATCCAGGTAAAACACTGATGAAAGAGAAATCGTACCACTTTTTAATGGAACATTGTGATGGATATTTCTTACTCTGTTTTTTTAATAGCTACTACAGCACCACCATGCAGTTCATGAAATTTCATACATCGCAAAGGATATCACAGACCATCGAGCGTTTGGATATGTATGTGGAAAGGAGGGAAACCATAGATTTGTGGCAATAAAAACAGCCCAGGCAGTAAGTATCAAATCACTGTCATTTTCTACAGTGTAACTCAACAGAAAAGCTGTGTTCATAAGAAGCTGTTCAAGGGGCCAGTCTTGTGTTGTTCGTGGTTATGCTAGACATGTCACAAGTGTCTGCTTAGATGTCCTTCAGCAGCAGATTAACAAAAGCAGCTAGGGAAAAAGGGAACGTATTTCAATATTTTCAACTTTTCCTTATGTATTGGTTTTTAGTTATTTGTATATATTAGTTTTACAATTAGTTATTGTTTTTCTTTCTGCCTAAACTAGACTGGATACAGGTAAGTGTGGTTATAAACCTATACTCATTTAAACAGAAACTGATAGATCCCAAATAGCTACTTTGCACATAGTCTACTGTAATTCCATTGTATAAGAAACCACTGATAAATATGTCTTTACATTCATATATGTGCCTTTTATATTCATAATTGTAATTGTAATTAATTTTTAAGTATAATTAGTTCGACAGAAATTAAACTGAACCTGGACGCTAAGGTACAAATTGATTCCCTATGAAGTTCTCTCCTGTTGTGGAGGTGCTGTGACTGCTCTATCAGCAGGATGCCATAAGAGGTGTATATTTTCCCCTATAGAAGCTTGCCTTCCTGTTTTTGCTTCCATAGGCTGAACCTGTAATTCTGGACTTGCGAGACCTGTTTCAGCTCATCTACGAACTGAAACAAAGGGAAGAAATGGAAAAAAAGGCACAAAAGGACAAACAGTGTGAACAAGCGGTATACCAGGTACACGCATAAGCTTAACCTACTGCCAAGAACAGTATGGTTTGAAGTACCCCCCAGAGTTGCTCCAGAGAGGCACTGAGCATCCTCAGCATTTCTTAACAGCAAAGGGTTTGAATGGTGCTAGCTTCAAATGGACAAGTGTGAACCTAACAGCCATCGTGAGCTCAGAAGTAGGATTAAAGAGTGATGAAAGCTATCACCTGGTGTGTGATGAACATGTTTAGCAACTGGAAATGATCTGTTCATTTCCTGTGTAGTGTTTCTTCTAATTCAGAAGGAAAACTTTAATGAAGGTCAGCGTCTTGTGAGTCAGGTTTTTAACAGTGACTAATACTTTAGGGAAGATTCAGTATACTTCTGAATGTGTGTATTTGAACCAAATCAAATAAGGTGCAGATTGTTAAACATGGATGAAACTTGAATAAAGCTGCTTTGTACAGTAATGTGACTTTATCTGTATACTAAAGAAAGAAAACTATATACTTACCTGCCCATTTTGCTTATTTCTTTGCTGTCCTTTAATTTCTGAATACAGTTCTTTTATCTCTACTGTTTATGTTCTTTGCTTTTACTGCCTGTCCTCTTACTTTGCTGTAGACAATTTTGGAAGAAGATGTAGAAGATCCTGTATACCAGGTAATTTCTGAAGCTGTATGGCCTTGGAGTTTCAGAAATGGCTAGATATATGTTGTCTTCAAACACAGCCAAAACCTTTAACAAGAGGTTTGGAAATTTACTGAGCTAGGTCTTCTGAGAAACTTGTAAGATTTTTACAGAAAGTAGCATATTTAGACATTAAGCTGTAAGTAATAGCACAATATATCTGCGTAGAATAGAACAGAATATTTGTACTGGAGTATGGAAATACTAAATTTGTCATAAATATTTCCTAATATGTGGGTTGTGAGTCCAGATTTTAAGTTTCCAAATGAGATTTGTAATCATTTTTGAATACAAACTGTAACTGAAGAGGGAGTTACTTTGGGAATAAGGAAGGTGACATCTTCTTCTGATAGCAATCAATTGACATTTTGTTTTTTACTTCTGTGGGGCCAGAATTTAATTCAGAGGATGAATATTTGGAAAACAACCACAGTGGCATTGTTATTACAACACACTCCTTTGTTGACATTTGGGCTATGATTTAATAATAGATCTGAAATCTAAGTCTTGTTTCATCCAAGCAAAATGTCTGGGAGCCAAGATGATTATCAGAATTATGTCAATATATTCATGTCCAGTACCCTACTGAGCGTGAAGAAGAAAAAAATGTTATTGCATTCTTATGTTTTTGTGATGAAACAAAATATATG
Organism: Falco punctatus; assembly: GCF_963210335.1. NCBI lineage: Eukaryota > Metazoa > Chordata > Aves > Falconiformes > Falconidae > Falco > Falco punctatus. The sequence continues at coordinate 5,554,047 of NC_137591.1, forward strand.
ATAGTTTACTTTTTTTTTTTTTTCATGGAGATTTTGTGTTCTTCCACTTAGGCATGTCAGTGGGAGGCACACTGAAAGAAACTGATTCAACTATTAGTGAATATTAAACAGTGCCTAAGGTGCAGCAAGAAAGATGATAAGAATTAGGATGCCCTAGATTACTATTCACCTTTTATAATGTCAGGAGTTTTACTTTGTGCTCTTCACAATAAAGCAGGCACCTGGAAATGAAAAGTTTTGTGACAGCCTTTTGCCATGTGGCCCGTGGTGCCGGAGCACCAGGCTGTTCTCCCAGTTTGGATTTAGCTTTCTTATTCGTAGGTAATAAATACATGTGGAAATAATTGCCATTATGTAAAAGAGGCAAAATTCACGTTGACTTCAGAAAATTAATATTGGGCCACAGGCGGTCTCCCTAGTGAGAAAGAATTAGGAAGTTGCTCTAATGATCATTAGAGGAGATTTAGGTCCGTTCGTTGCCGGTTTATGAAATACAAAACAACCTTACTCTGCGCTTGCCGACAGACCGGTTGTCCTGCTGCCAGCCTGTACTTTGAACTTGTTTCTTTAATGCCTGCCTATGTTTTTACGTGGAATTCCAAATGGCCTTTTTCCCTTCTGTTTCATCTTTGACTTTTCCTCTCTGGCGGCTGGTGTAATAGTACATTGTGTTTGAGGCTGGACACGAGCCAATCCGTGAGCCTGAAACGGAAGAAAACATTTATCAGGTATAAAATCGCTAACCTCGGTGTTTTCATTGCAATGATCGCAAGCATTTAGTAAAGCACATTTCATATATAGTTCACTTTTACTAGTTTTCATTCATCACAAAAATGTCTGGCGTTTTGTTCGGGTGGCATGGCGTGAATAATCTGCCCGGTCTCAGTGTGATTTCTCTGTTGTTTGCCATTTCAACTTTCACAAGTTTTATTAACTTCGTCAACTTATAAAGAGTCTTAAACTTTTGAGTACACCATTTAAGGTGATAAAGACTGGATTCTCTTTTTTTCCTGTTAATTTTTTGAAACTATTGATACTTATTCTAAGAAACAGATACTGAAATCTCATGGAGGGCAGACCGTCCAAGCCGTTCTTAGAAAGACATTTTGATGGTACTGCTGTTCTTTCTGGCTAACCCAGGAAATAACTGCGGGAAACCTAAGAGCTCTCAATGGATATCCCCTAGACTGGGGAAGATATTTTCAGAGTGCATATGTTACGTTAGAGCCCAAGCTTGCATTCTTCACACTGACAAAAAATTGCATTGAAAGCAATATAAAATAATCTTTTGTCATTCAGTTTATCCTCAGGGGATCAGTACAGGGTTTATTAAAATATAATGTAATTCATTTTGTATCACACACTAGAGGCAAAAACGAAAGGATAGAGTAGCTGTAAGCCAAAATAGAAAGAAGCTAACTGGGAAAGGAAATGCAAGTTAAACATTAAAAAATAACAGTCTTATAGACCCCATCACAGGGTCATTAAGATGAGATGAATTTACCCCGTCTCTGTTGATTCCCTGGCACCCCTGCCATGCACACTAGAATATGCATCTTCCTGCATCTCTAGACCAAGACATGCAAAGCTCTTGAGGTGACAGTATGCCTAAGGTTGAAAATTTTCTAACACTAGTTGTCAGTTCCATGCTAGAAACAAAAATCCCATGACGACTCCATTTAGATGAAAAAAATTCTATTGTTGGTTGTTGAACTGCAGGGCTATTAATGACATTTTAGAGAAGTACTGGTGGCAGCAAGCAGAATGGCGTCGTGGCTCCCAGTGTTCAGAGATCTTAGCAAACTTTGGTGGGTAGGGAAGAAGTAGGAACTGTGTTCTGAGGAATGGCCTAAAAAGCAGGAGAGGACTTTTTGGACATTTTCTTTTTCTTAAAATGGAAATAGAAGATGATAAGCAAATAGTGAGGTCTCGGCTCATCTTGAGGTACTGCTGTTACTGTCCTGTAGGTCACCAGAGAGTTGCTCAAGGCTTCATTTGATAGTATCTGGGTGTGATGAAGTGCTTCCTCCCACGGTGGTGCATAGAAAATACCTGTGATGAATATACCGTACTCTCGGTATATGCACTCTAGCATTGCCCTTCTCTGTATTTACTACAGGCAATAACTTGAATACAGCAAATGCTGAGATTAGGGAGCTAGGAGTCTTCTTCTGTTACCTGTTGTAATTGGCAGATGCTGAAATACTGCTGCTGCAGAATTGCCCAGAGCTGTGAGCTTCCTACTTCCCATGGACTTCATGAGCTCTTGGCCTGCTATAAATCTGGATTCCCACTGGGATCTTACATGCAGATCACCGGCAAAATTGTTTCTGTTACAAGATCTTGATGAACTCAGAACCATCTAGGCTACTATTAAAAATGAAGTTAGAAAAGGCCCTCTTTTTTTTTTTTTCTTTTTTTCTTTTTTTTTAATTTGGGCTGGTTTTTGCTTTTTGTTTGGTGGTTGCTTTTATTTTTGAGTTTGATGCAAATTACTCCCAGCTTCTAATTGTTACTACAAAGCCTTCCCCATACTAGGCTTTGGTAAACATGCATCTGCTCAATAACCTCATGCATCCTCGCTTCACCCTCACTAAATCTTTCTTCTGATGCTGCTCTGGTTTCTCAGCCAAGAGCTGGTATGCAAAGAATTCACTTCTGCCTTTGTAGGGAAGGTTCCTACCTAGTAGTTAACTGGAGAGGGAGGATATGTGCCAAAAATGACAATTTCTATTTCTTTTCAACATAGTAGAGGTCACCATTTTCTTTTCAAGGATTCTTTCTCGGTCTGTCACCTTTCTTTGATGCATTACCCCAAAGACTGTCTGTGTCTGTCTGCTCTCTTAATGTTGTCTGTCCGTGTAAGTTGCTGTAATGTGTAAGTTAGGCAAGGGCTCGATCACTGAGCACGTACCTCTCATCTAGTGTCAGATTTTTTAATAGCATCTCTTTTTCTGCCTGTTGTTCCAGTGAGGCGGGGATGGGATTTTGTTAGGTGGTTTTGCACTGCGTGTGTAGCAGCACTTGGTCTCCACAGAGCAGCAAGTTCTTCTCGGTGAGGAGCTGACAGTCTGAGATGGGGGTTTCTGGGTTGCAGTGCTTGAATTGCTGGTAAGATGCAAGTACATCAGAATGGTTCCCGGCCTGTCACAGAGTTGTCAGCAGCAGTAGTGCGGGTACCTCTTTGCTGATACCGCTAATCAAAGGAAAAACAGGAGAAATCCCTTGCAGACTCCAAGTCGAAGTAGCAATGCAAGAAAGCGTGATGATAGACGGCAAGTAAAGACAACAAGAAGACAGAAAGTATCAAGTTGGGAGAGAAAATGTCTTTTGGAAAAGTTTCTCTGTCTTGGTGTTAGAAGTTAGGAGCTTTTCTCTAGTATAAGTATAAGCTGGAGTAAAAAAGGGGGCATCGATAGTGCAGGGAAACGCTCATTCCACAATAAGCTGTGGATAGGAGTGGGCAAATTGGGATGACTTCATGGAGAAGCTGGAAGGAAGAAGAGAATGACTGAAGGGGAAACTTTCCAGAGAGAACAGAAAAATGCACCCTGATGATAGTTTATAAATAGCATATCCTACCACTTCTGTCCTCTTTTTATGAACACTAAGCTTTCCGGTGACTCACTGAATAGGCCATTCTTGGTTACTGCTCTTACACTGTCACTTAAAGCTCGCTCTCTTTACAGACTGTTATATCCATGAAATTGAATTGTTCCACTGTTAACAGTTTCACATATCTAATGTGATAGGTGGTTTTAGTGGAAGTGGCCAGTACTTTGAGAAAACCAAGGCAGGCAAGACATCCTTGGGATAGGAGTAGAAGAAATCTTTTCACAAGCTTTTTCAGTTTCTGTGAGGGTTCTGCACTCACGCTCTCAACAAACTTTTGCTATGTGCACCCAGTTAAAGACACATGGTTTCCCATAAAGACTTTGATGTTTAAACATGGACAAGAGAATTTGAACAGTAGAGACAGGTTTTGATATATTACCCAGAATAAGAAATTACGGCACATCTCAGTGAATGAATACCATTCCTTTGGCTTCCCCTAAACCGGTCCTACTCTAGTATCAGAACTCTAAGATATTCATTGCCTTAGAAAACAAAAAGGTGATCAGTTTGTCATACCTGCAGTATTATTTCTCCTGTTGACCTGTGAGGTTTCATTGATGTCTGAAATGTAACCTTCTTATGCTGAATGCCCTTGTTCAGTGGAAAAGTAGCACTGATTTACTTAGAACATTCATGCCACTTTAGAGCATGTTTTTACAGTTCTTTTTGGTTGTGCCATTTACAATAAATGTTCTGCACTCCTAGGAAGGAAAAGAAATATAATCGCAAATTAGAAATATGTAAACCAGCAGTCCTTAGGCAAGCAGAGCCCAGTATTAGAAAGCAACTGAATTTACATGAACAGGTTATGAATGCCCAAGGTGCAAATCATGACTCAACTAAAGACTCGCCCAAAGTTTTTTAAGTGCATCGTCCCCTGTCCACACGAGACTGTTGACTTCAGCTCCCTGGCCGTGTCAGACTGACAGGCTGGTAATTCCTTAGTGAAACAGCAGCATTGTAACCAAACATTGCTTAGAGCAGCCGCAGGGCCCTGTCACTGCAAGGGTACATGTTCTGACTTTACTTGGCTTGGATTATTAAATGAATTGGAAGGAAAAAATCTAATGCCATAGGCCAAACATCTCTTTCCCTTAAAATTGGTAGCTCTGCTCTGGATCTCTGCTGTGGAGGAATATGACATGCTGACCTGATCATGACTTCCATATGTGTCTTCTAAACCGTGGTTAAAATGAAGAAAACAACCACTGGAGTAGGAAGGAGATCCGAGTGCACCTGACCATAATGCAACTGAAATTAACTGAGAATGCGAATCTTGTTTCTGAACACTACTGGGCTTTAGGAGTTAAAACATTTAGATATCTGGGGGTTTTTTCTTCAATATTTTCTCTGCTAATGATACTGCTTGGATGAAAAGGGAACCATCCTTGATTTCATTAGTATTAAATGACTATTGTGTACATAAATATCAGTTGCTGATTTCTATTTTTCATCAAACCCACTTGGGTACTGACCTTTGTTCTAATTTGCTGTTGCAGGTTCCTACCAGCCAAAAGAAAGAAGGTGTTTATGATGTGCCAAAAAGTCAACCTGTAAGTGTAAGTATCTTCCCTATTTATACACAGTAAAGAAGGTGTGTTTCTTAGCTCCTGTGACTTTCATTGTTGTATGTAAGATTTGGTCTGTTCCTCGTGATGTGAATTTTATCATTGACATGTTGTGGGTTGATCGGGGTTGTGCAGAGTAACCAGGATTGTAATGTCACTTACATCCATCTCATTCATTACTTAAATCTCTTTTCTGTCTTTTCTGACTCATTCTTATGAAAGTCACCATTTACAAATGTGTTAGCTGTGGTTAAGAGTCAACAGTGAGCCTTCTGCATGTTAATGCATGAATTGTTGCTGCCTGGATGACAAGGGGTTGCTCTATTACCCAACACTGTGCAGGGCTTACCACTCTGAGCAAGCGTGGGCTGCCTCTTTGCCCCCGTGTGCTCTGTCAGAGCCATACTTTACATACTGTGCTCCTCACAGCTTGCTTTGTAGGACAGCAGGGGAGGCAAGGTCTGCATAGAGTGGAGGTTGAGAGAAGTAGCATTAGGAATAGGTATGTCAGAACATTGTCTGTGACCTCTGTGGTGATTTTCTGCAGCTATAATGTCTGTACCTCTTGGAAGACTTCCTGGTGAATACAGTGTGCTGATAGGTAAAGATTTCATAAGGAGCTTCAAAGGAAACGTTACTGAAAAATGGGAATTTCCATTAGGATTACTTTTCTGTCATTCAGAAAAAGAAAAAAACCAAAAACCAAACCAAACCAAAAAGTTACATCAAACCCCAACCTAGCATACACCATAGAAAAGCAATTATTTTTCCAATAAAACTGACTTCTGTGGCGGCTTAGTAAGATCTGTAGAGTTGCAGGGCAGAGATATGTGCAGTTGCCGTTACTTTAACCAGCAGAGGGAAACTCTGAAAGGAGCTACATCAGGATTGTGTGCAACAAGACCTCACTCAACAAATTCCTGACTGGCAAATTTTTTTTTTCTCTATGTATTGCATTGCTTTCTAGTTTTTGTGGGCTGTAATCAGCACAAGGAGATTTCTTCCCAATATTGCCATGTATTATTTCTGTAGTGCTCTAAGCATACAAGAGGCTAAGGGTCAGTATACACTGTCAACTCAATTCTGTCCGTCCTGTGGCTTGCATGGACTACTATTTTAATAGTAGACTATTAAAAACTAGGGGTGGTATGCTGTTGTGTCCGAGTGGCGCCATTCCCTTTCTGTGTATTGGCATTTTGAAGCGGTGAAATATTTTTCCCCAGAATGCATAAGGAATAGTAACAAGTGGTTGAGAAAAGAAGTGGAGTGACAGATGCCATAGCAGCAAGACATGCATTTGCTGAAGGGTGGGTTATACTGTTTGATGTAAATTTGTGCTATAAATAACCTCGAGAAATTGTTCAATTAAATGGGTTTCGCAGAAAATTAGTATTTCTGAGGAGTTGTGTGAGAATGGAGAAAAACAAAGGATAAGGTCGGGAATTTCAGTCTGCTGTAATTGTGGGGAAAATGCTTGTATTCAAGAGAGAGGCTCCTTTCACATGAGGATGTAGTAACTTGCACAGCTGGGGCTGAGCACAGAGACCAAGGTGTCGAATAAAAAAGATAAATGCTGGGGATGGGCTGGATGGGGACCTGAATTGCGATACTTCTGTGGTTTGCACAAACAAACAAGACTTGCCATAAATATTTCATGATAAGCCACTGGGAGGAGGGAGGCATCATCGTGTTGCCTGGGAAAATCTAGTAAAATAACTCATGTTGCATAACTAATTAAGGTATTTGCGGGCACAGAATAGCTGTCGATTTTTCACTCGTTTCTCATATGGTTCAGTGTTACAATTTTTCCGCTGTACATTTCCTGCGACTTTTTTATTATTCCTTCGGCAATGTTTCAGATTTACTCTGGGTATAGTCTGTAATTTAGGTTGTTGCAGTATGACTGGGTGTACAGTACACTTGCAATCACGTCTGCAGACACTTTGGTATTAGACTGTCCTGGTAAAGAGCATGACTGTGATATGTAGGGCATATGGAATCTACTCTGTAATCATCAAATATATTTAAACTGTCACCTCCATGAAGCTGGTTGCAGGCCTAAATCTTTTTTATGGTATTTCATGGTTAAATTTAAAGTGATTAGACTTTTTTCTCCCAACAAGTTATATACTTTAATTTATGAATAAAAAGAGAAGAAAGAGAAGAGGAAGAAATAGGTAGCTGAGATTTTGTTTCACCTTTTTATATTAGTATGTATTAAAAGAAAAAAAAAAAAAGTAGCAATAGCTCTTAAAATTAGCAATTTAATATTCCACTGCCCATCTGATTTATTGCTCACCCTTCCACATGTGAGACTCTGTCATTGGGACACTTGCCATAATTTTTTTTTTCAATTTATAGCTGTCATTATTATATAAACCTCTAAAATTCAATCTGAGAGCAAATAATCTAGCTCATCTACCTGGTTTAAACATGTAAGGACACATTCTTTATTAGGAGGTCTTGCTTTCAGTAATTTCATAATGGATGAATAAAGTGAAAAACTTTTTGTAGCTCATAATGGGTTTCAGGCACCATGAATTCTCTCTCCTGACAATAAATACACCACTTAATAAAAATGCAGCAAGTTTTGCTTGAGTTCAAACTGAATTGCCCACGTTCCCTGGACAGAGATCGATTTTCCGTCTTGGGATTGTTTTCCTCTGGTGCCTTCCTGGGCAAGTTACTTCCAGTCCCTGCACATAAAAGTGAGGGATACCGAAGCAGTCATCTAGGGTGGCCTCCACCCTTGACTCTCTGTCGCCAGTGGAGAAAAATAGCTGCTTCATGGGGAAATTCCTCCTGTCTGCATGAGGTGTCCTTCTCAGGTGGAAATAAATGTATGTCTGGGCATCCTTCTTTTGTCGCTGTAGAGGAATTTTAAATGACTTGCAGGTATGATAACTTCTAAATAGTTCAGCTTAGGCGGGCAGCCCTTACGGATCTGCCACAACGTAAAAACTAAAAGCCAGAATTCCTTTTTCAAAGGCAGCTTTGAAACTGGAAAGGGTAATTCCTACTGGTTTTCAATAAAGTATAGCTTCCTAAGCAACCAGAGCCATTTGGGCAAATCCTTCTGTTTGCGTATGGGATCGCACTGCGGCTGGAGGGACGAAGCACCTGCCCGGTCATGCCTTGAGGGGTATTCAGCATTGCACGCGCATCGGGGTGGCCCGCGTACTCACACAGTACTGTGCCGGTCTGTGAGGCCGTTTGTCAGAAGGTGTCGAAGTACTTTATAGTGTGACTCCACATGATCTCTGATATCAAGTAATGTAAATACGGTGCAAATGAGGCGGAAGGAATGAGTCTCAGATCTCGGAATTTGAACATACCCACTGAACTCAATTACAAGTGGTGGCTGGTTGCCAAGTCACTTCTCTGACATTGGAACGAAAAGATTGCTTACTCAATATAATTCTTGTATTTCCCCATCTTCTTGCTGCACCCCTTCCCAGCAAATCCTGCTCTCCTGTATATTTCCTCTGCCAGGTGTGCAGCGCAGCTCCAAACACACACTTTTTGTGGTATCCAGTTTCCTCCCAGTATCTCTCCCTTCCTCTGTGTCAACTCACACTTCTTGTATTCATCCCTGTTTTCTCTGTGCTCCTGCCTAAGACCAATTCTCCCATTCCCCATTCACTGAGAGGAGACATCAGAGCAGACAAAGAAAGCAAGCTTACCCCAAAAGGCTTGTGTTAAGTGGTACACGCTCCACTTGGGAATTGTAGTTCTGTTTGTGAAATTAACTGTTCTAAAAAAGTGAAATGTTTAATGAGCCCTTTCTGTCATAATTTCCCGTCGTCTCCCCATTACACATCCCCCTCAACTTCTACCTGTCACAGTGTTTTTTGTAGTAAGAGTCAGACTGTAAATACCCTTCACGGAGACTGTCAGTCACGTCACAACAAAACCTTCGCTTCTCATCAAAACGTCTAAACTATCTGCTTACAATTTTATGAAGGCTTTCAAACAACTCATCTTAACTGCTGTATAAAGATTCAAGACATTATAGCTGACACCTTACAATGCAGGCAGCCATTTGGCTAGTACCAGCTACATGGAAAATGGTAAACCAGGGTGGAATGGAGAGTCATTTGGCTGCCTTCGGGGCAGGGCGCGGGGGAAGCTGGGCTGGACCTGAGCCCACGCAGGTCTGGGAGCCGTAAGAGCTGCCTGATCCTTCTGTCCGAACTAGGAAGCTGCGTTTGGGAAAGCTCGGTTTGATTTCTGGCTGGGATTACAGTGCCATTTGCAGGCCTGATTTGTTCAGGTCTTGTGTCAGAGGAAGCGTGCCTGCCGTCATCTGGAAGGCATGGACAGTGCTGGGCTCCACCAGCTCACACGGAACGTCAGTCCCTGGAGAAAGGGCATACCAAAATGTCTGGCAACAAAGCAATTAGGGCAGCTTTTCAGATAGCTCTCACCATCCGCTCCAGGTGAATGCTTTCCGTGATGCTTGGTCTAGAGAAGAGACTGGCTTTTCCCTGAGTTTGCATCATTGGCATGACAGAAACAACTTGCAGATGGATGACATTGGCTTCAGCCTCCACAACCAGGCTTTCGGGATCAAATTTTCAAACACAACAAGAGAGCGAGCACACAGATCCAGTCTCTGGCCATCTGTGCTGGCGAAGCTGGCCGTTTTTATGTACGTTTGCTAAAAAAGACACCTGTGTTCAAATGCCCTGACTTAGTTACACTCAATTAAACCCCACGTAGGAGGTGTAACGCTGTGGTATGACGTGGTCATTTTTAACAGGCACAGCTACCTGTTGCAAAGTTTGAAAATGTATTACTTTGTTATGATGATGTCCTGCGGCATGAGTTTCTTCAGTGTTGTGGTGGAGCTTTGCTATTTTTTAGACAGGAGTGGATATACATCGTATCTGTCGTGTAGACCTTGCACTAACTGTTCTGGGGAGATGTTCTGCAGGGCTGGAAAGACCTCTGCCCTGCGTGCTGCTCCTCTCAGCGTACTGTTTGATTTAATACCGCTATTAACTGTGATACTGCTGCTGGCTTATAATGGAAACATTTAGCACCATGCCAAAGGTAACATCTGAGCCCTGAAGGTGAGATGTTGTCACATACCTGTCTCCAACAACGAGACTTGTGCTGTAGCAGGAGGCCCTTACAGCAGCCTCTCCATGCGTCAGCCGTTCGTTTCCATCTGCTGTGCGGGTACCATCCCCTTTGCGACTTCCATCACCTGCTCGTGTTATCCTCTGGGCAGTCGTGCCAGATGTTGCTAGCTGATCTTCAGGGATGATGCTCACCTTGTGCTGTCGTTTCTTAAGATACTTGTGTCTGTGGCAGGTTTTTCTCCTTCCTTTGTGGTTAGAGGGGAGCTGTTGGCATCACAGTAGGGTCCTGCATCCAGTTGGGTCTGGCTGATGCAGGAGAGGCAGATCCCTCGATGCTGTGGGGCAGGTTTGATACATCGGGCAGGTAGCTGACACATCTGGTTTGTCTGGACTTCGTGTTAGGTATGTATGTTACCAATCAAGGCCTGTCATTAATTATGATTTAATTACTTGTACATTGTAGAAGGTCACTGAGATTTGTCAGGATGGTTTGTCCTTCCTTTTAGCAAGATCCATGAGCCTCATCTGCCATTTTATACTTTTTGCTTCTGTTTATACCTGTGTGAAATGCAAGTAAAAACTGAATAAAAGCCTTTTCCCCTCACTCAGCATGGCATAAACAACTATGCAGCTGATAGTTTGGAGTGGATCCACAGCAAAAAAAACACTTAAACACCTGACTTTTCACCAGCAGGCTCCTTCAGCTTCAGCTGAGGGGAGAGATCTGAGACTTTGCTCAAATCCCTGTGTATCTTTTCCAAGGAGAGGAACTAGCCACCGTCAGGCATGTTTCACAGAGATCACAACCATCAGCATGTGGCTGCTGTACCTAGTGGGATGCTAGTTCCCTGATCAAGCGCAGTAATAACTAAATCTGCCTTTGTATTTTTTTGTTTGACTTTGTAAAATTTGTCCTTTTTTTTTTAAGCTGTTTTTTCTGGGGATATTTTGTGGCTTACTCCTTAAGAAGAAACTTAATGGCACAGGAAGCAGAATCCAGGTTCCCCGTCCCAAGTCTTCCCAGATTATAGCATCTGTAATGTAAAGTGAAGTTTGTTCATGTGTGGTACATACATGGTTTATGTAGGTCTTAGTACCTGAGCTCAAAGTTAGAGTAGTTTCACCTCAATCTTGAAAAACTGTTCTTGCAGTGCCAGGTAGAGCAAGAACATTCAAAAAACTGTTAACCTAATTCACAGCCTGATTTCCAACAAATCTAGCTCTCCAGAGTTAGAATTAATCCATTGTTAATGTATAGACTTTTTAAGATTATTAATCTTAAACTGGATGGTTTCTGCACATTGAAAATATTCCCATGCAAACTTCTGGTTTCAGTCCATCCATAATTTTATATCTAGCATATCAAATAACAGGTTTTAATAGTGTAGGAATACTGTTTCACAGATGAGAATAAAATGTCCTGACTTAATCGTTCTCCTATGCCATACTGATACTGTGGGCCACATCTTGAGTTCTTTTTAATCCGTAGTTGTCCTGTTAGCAGGCTTTACATTCCTGCATTTGTAATCCTTTCCCTGAATGTGATCCTAAACCCTGCACTGCCAGCGGAATGATTACATGCTATCAATGCATTGAACTTACTTTACTTCCTAGTGCAATCCTTCAGGATGTTGGGACATAGTCCCATAGAGTGGGATAGCTGTAATCCAGCAGCAACTGCCCTCCATCAGATTTTCATCATTCTCTGTTTGTGCTGTACAAACAGCAAGAAACAAGGAAGCAGACAAAAGCTGCGGGTTTTGCCCTGGTGGCTTGGTTATCTTGTTGGATATAGGTGATGTGGGTGTTGCTATGGCAGTTTAGATTTGTACTTTTAATACAAAACTCAGGCAATACAAATAAATGATAAACGTTTCTGTGGCCCCTTACAGTTATGCAGCCTGTTAGCTCATGTGTCTAGTGGCTTCATGTGTATTTACGTTCTGAAACTTACCCGGATTCCTATATATTTTCTGGGGTAATATTCTATCCCTTGTGATATTCTCCAAAGTGGAGAAAAGAGAGTGTAGCTGAACTGTAGGTCTAGCTCATTGATTGTGGGGTAAAGTTCGGTTACATATAGTGAATTTTCGTCCTTTATGCAGTATGACATATGCAGATTTTATCTGATGGCTGCTGATACATTAAGTTGACAACTGCAGGTTGTATTGTTTCACTACATTTTGATTTGCTCAGAGCTCTGCAATTCGTAGTAATTTGCTAAAACATTTATTTACACACAGTCTGCTTTCTAACTACTGAGGACTGTAGCTTTACCTGGTCTTTATCACTGTATGCATTAAATTATATCAGTTGCACAATTGGGTGCTTATTTCCAAATTAAAGGGAATACAGTTCTGGGGAAAGTGCTGTATGCATTTTGCATCAGTCTGGAGAGAAGCGGTTGTAATTTTTGCAGATTACTTCAGTGCTATCCTACGTTATTAAGTACAGAAGTACACAGGTCTTGGCTTTTTTACCTGCTGAAACTCAGGAGATTTCAACGTTTGGAAAATTCCATGATGATGCAGTATTCAGTAATGAAGATATAAATACCTTGTTTCTCAAGCTTGGTTATAGCTCCAGTCACCCTTCATTTTGAAAAGCATTAGATAGACCTGTATAACTGTCCCTTGCAAGTATTGCAAAATAGTAAATTTGGGGTTATTTCTAATTCCCTTCCATCATTAAGTTTGTTCCCTGCAAGCCTCCAAAGCTGTCTCGGTCATTACATTGTGGAAGTGGAATTTTGTGGAAGTTTGGATTCTCATCATCATCTAGAAGTGGAAGTTGGGATTCTCATCATCACTTGTCCCTCCAGTCTGCAGTTACAGAAAGCCATTGCGTGCGCCATGGCTGGCTGCGCTGTGCCACCCAGGCAGTGCCATAGCCCCCTGACATTAAACAAGTTCGTCTTTCTCCATCTGAGCTGTTTGTGTGTCCTGTGCCACTGTCCTCATTCTCGTTTTCCCCAGGGAGAACTGGTGGAGCTACACACTGGGAACAAAAGGTGCATTACTTTCAGAAATAGATCTTTAGGCCAGAAATGCCACCGATGCCAGTCAATGTGTCTGGCAATAGCTGCAAATGGAAACCTGGCTGGGGCTGACCCTGACGCTGAGCCAGCCAGCAGCTTGTCGCTGGTCCCCGATTTTCCTGCTCAGGCACCTTTCCTCATGCTGACGTGAAATTTGGTGCCAGCTGGCTTTTGCCACTATCGGCTAAAATGTTTTGCTCTTCTCTTTTGTTTCCTGTTTTCTGTTGAATGGAGAAGTATGTTTCATTTTGATATCTTTGCATCACATCAGCCATGTGTAATAAATTGCACATATTTGTAATGATACCTAAATCTAAAGCCAGGCTTACGTTTCTAGAAGACAGATGTCAGGGCCTGTTAGTCCATAGTAAATATAAATTACAACAGCTTTTGTAGCTTCTGTTAATATTTTGAAAGCCTTAGTGTTTCGTTCAACAGCACGGTGGTATTTCTGGACTTGCAGCATTTCTTTTAAATACGTGTGATGTGACCGGTGTATGCCATGGTGTACACTGTGCTCACTGAACCCACCGCGTGGGGTATGGAAGAGGTGACCATGTGGCTGGGACCTTTGAACCAACATCCTCTGTGCTCTGGCAGGTTTTAGTTATCTTGGATGTTGTGTTGCCTGGGAGCAGCGTGGGCCTGGCTCTAAACTAGAGCTGCTCTTTTGACTCTTGATTTATTAGTCTGTCAGAGAAAAGTGGTAATTGAAGTATTTTAAATACCATTTCCTATAAGAGTAAATGCCTAAAGTACACAGGGAATTCAGAATTAAGTTCCCTTCAAATGAAGACAAAATAAACAAATGAGTAAGTGTATGTTTTGATCAGATGAAGAGATCCTTAATTTAAAGGATGCTATTGAGCAACAGTGAAGCAATTCACTCAAACACTCCTCAATAATCTATTATGTCAATTATCCTTAACCATCCCACCTCTTTAGCTGCGCAGGGTTGACTAACAGCGTTTTTAACCAGCACATCCAGCGCTTCCCAGTGAACAAGCGCATGAAACTGGACAGTTGGTGAATGTGATGAAGCTCAAGGCTACCCTGTAGTTGGGTACCTCACACCAAAGTCAGTACTTAGGTTTATTACTTTAAATAAAAATACAGAGGAGAAGAATTACCTGAAGAAGAGTGCTCCTGGCAAGTAAGACTTACCTTGTGAAACTGAAAAGAGGAACTTCAAATAGGAGGATTCCCGTGTCCCACAGGATTCTGAGCACTGGATTTGAACGCTGTGTTGGTGACGGATGCCCAAATGCACTTATCTTGGATAAAAATCCATCAGCGTAGTTTTATGGCAGCCCATGTTGCTGATGTGACCTGTACCAGTCAGGAGTCACCCTAACTGTTCACAGCAGCCTTACAACAGGAAGGTTGTGCTCAGCTATACCTGCCTAGATCTGGGTCAGTGGTAACGCCGTGACCTCTGTAACTGGGAGAGGTTACAGCATTTGAGGATCTTTAAGATCTGCAGGAGGCTGAAGATTGCAAAGGCATTGACAGTTTTTTCTTCACGCACGTATTCTTCAGTGTATTGTATTTAATTAGGAAATAATTGAGCAATTCTTTGTTATCATGCTACTTCATTAATCCAACAGTAGTTCTACAGGAAAACAATATGCCTGTTGGATGTTTTCGGTGTGTTTCAACCTACTAGACGTGGTTTGACTGATGATGGGTTTAGTCATGATTCTGACGTGCTCCTTCGTTGTAGTTCTAATTGTTTTTTAGAATGAATTGTAGTTAATTAGCAAGCTGCTTTCAGCTCGTGGAGCTCACAGTAATATCAACTCTAGTTGTGTAAGGTTGTACAAATAACTGGAGCTTCGCTTAATTAAAATAATGATTCAAAGCATCAGAAAAAATATTTGACATAGCCAAAATATTTACATTTTCAGCTAAAATAAGAACAAAAATATTTAGTTTGACTAACTGTTTGACTTGTCATTAGACTTCCAGCATAAAATACACGTTAGAAAAAGGAAATTGGAAATGCAGAGAGGCAGCACGGTTGGATGATCCCTCCTTTGTCTGCTGGGCCGAGTGGTACGGCACTTACCCTGATTGCAGGAAATCACGTTTAAATCCCTCTGCTGTCTTAAAAGATTTGAATAGCTAATACCCAGCTCAAAGGTTAATTACTAATTGCTGGTTATTTGCTATATTTAGTATCCTTCATACTCTTTTTTTACTTGCTGAGCTCCGTATCAGAGTACAAGTTAATTACTGTGTATTTTTTTCATGCTTTTGGAGCACCATCTTTACTTCGTTCTCTGAGATTTCAGAATCATATTTTGTGAGGCACTACTTTTGTGACCTTGTTTCCACAAGTATAGCAATATTCAGCAGGATTTCTCATGCCCTAAGTCAGTGCAGATCCCTTGCCATGGGTAAAAGCAGACCGAGTAGCAGAAGTTGAATGTTCTGTATGGTTCTGTATATAGGAGTGAAAAAAGTAAGGCGCTTCACACTCCTGTGAGTGCAAGAGGCCTGCTTTAGGCTTCCCTTTTAAAATCTGAACTTTTGCATTGCCTTAGAAAAGACGTTTTTCAGAGTTCTTGGCGATCAGAGGGAATACTGTAGTGGAGATGGAATGTTTTTGGTTATGAAAGATGCAGTTTACTTCTCTCTTGTCAATGCTTCTGTACTCTTGGTTTTTCTCCAGCTCCTGGATAGTGTTTTTCTTTAGTGAATAGTGAAAAGTGTCACGATGAATTTTGTTAGTGGCTGGAGTGGTTTAAAAAGCTTGCTGCTGCTTTAAGAAGCCAGATTTACATATTTCATGTTTAAAAGATTTACAATATGTCTCACATGCCTATACAGAAAGATGGAGCTTTCATTACAGGTTTAATGTCACTGTGATACAAGGATTAATACTCTTTCCTCCGCCTCGGTCTGCGTGGCTGGTCACAAGTGACTGGTGCGTTCCTGGTTGACTAAGCTGTAGGAGTGTTTTCGTATTCAAGGAGATGCATTT
Source organism: Falco punctatus (assembly GCF_963210335.1). Lineage (NCBI taxonomy): Eukaryota > Metazoa > Chordata > Aves > Falconiformes > Falconidae > Falco > Falco punctatus. Next base: position 5,570,340 of record NC_137591.1, read on the forward strand.
TTGAATAATTAAAGCAAGCTTTTACATCACTCCATGGAGAAATCCAGAGACAGCAATCCTACAGAAAGATCAAGGCCTGGAGCATCTTCCCAGGCTTACGGTTGTTTTCTGGCGTGCACCAGGGAAGGAGGAAGAGGATGGTTGGCTTTAACTGTGAAGGTTAAGCCCTTTGTATCAAAAAGCTGCCCTGGCAGAAGGCTCGAAGGGCCAAATTTTGCTCTCAGTAGCTGCATGGCAGCCTGGGCATGGCTGCCGTTGCAGGCTGTTCCGTGCTGTAGTAGACAGGGATGTTTCACCCTTAGGAGGTGTCTCCTCACCAGCGTGTGGTGCAGAGCAGGAGTCAATGGAAGATGCAGCTCCAGTGCTACACAATAATTGGGCACTTGGGGCTGGGCCGTGACATGCTGGGCAAATGTTCTCTGCGAGGTCCCGCTGTAGCACAGGTGGGAATTCTAATGGTCTGTTGAACGCTGCACACATGTTTCCCCGGTGCTGAGACATGGTTATTTCTCAGCTGGTTTCACAGAGCGATCGTGGTGCCTGGGGGCAGGATCTGCCTCCCAGTGCCAGGAGCTGTATCCCTGGATGCTGGAAGATTGGGGGTTAAACAGGGGGGGCTGTCAGAACAAAAAAAAATATTAACTACTGGCCAAAACTGGTCCCTCCTGAAGGTGTAAACCCTTCGGGTTTCATTTTAAGAATATTTTCAAGGTCTGTAGTGTTCTTTGAATAAAACAGATGCAGCTTTTTTTCATACTTTCCGTACCTGAGGCTGGGGGAACACGCTGTCAGCTCCAAGAAGGTGCAAGACTGACTGGGTCCTTCCCTGGTTGTACATGATAGCATCTTCTTCCTTTAGCTTTGGCTTTTACCAGTCTTTTTTTTTCTTCTTCTTCTTCTTCATGTCTGTGATGAGATGAAGGGGGAAGGGGGAGTGTTCTAGGCTGTTTCTGAGGTTTTGAAACTGTTTTAAGATGGTATGGGTTTACTGCCTGGTAACTTGTATGAAGCTTCTCAGTCACCTAAGATTTGATTTTTGATAACTTGCTAGTGTGTTTGTTTCTTAAGAAAAGAAGTCTCCAATGCCACAATAAATGTTATCTGAAATTTAGCATTCTGAGGACCCTGGAATGATAATTTGTGTTAAATATGTAGATAGATAAAAACACGCATGCATGTGTGGGCAGTATACTCCCATATATATTTACACACACATAAACCATGGATTTCAGTATAACTTGAATTGACCTGCTTAAGTAACTTTAAAAATCACTGTGGAAATAAATAGTTCATATTAAATATATTTACATTGATGTTATAGTTCTCCTAGTTAAGAGGAAGCTGTGTTTTTCTGCAAATACTCGCCTTTAGAGCTTTTGTTGTCCAGTTGTGTTTTTTTCCCCTTAGGATGTTAAGTCTTTTCTTTCACCAAGCCAGTGAAAAGTTCCATTATTTTAAGCAGGATCAGAGCTCACTGAGTGTGCCTATTGCTGAATAAATAAGTATCTGGAAAAATAAATAGTTATGATGCAAGCGGTAGAATTGCCTTATACACCAGAAGATGAGATTTAGCACAAATAAAAGTGTATGTTTGCCCCACATCCCAGCAGCATTCAAACTCACTGTTTTGACTGTGTGATTTCATATCTGTGCTCACTGCAAGATGGAAAGGGTTTTCATTTCAATACTGAAGTCAATAATTATGGAGGTTATCATTTTCATGCTCAGAAATTCATGTCATTTTCATAAATCATTCATTTCATTTCATAAATCATGCTTTACAGCTGCAGAATGGAAACTTATTGCTGGACATTGATGAAAATCTTGTTTCAGTCACTCAGGTAAGGTTGTGACACTAAAAATGTTTTAAGGAAATATAGATTAAATCATCTATAGGAATAGTGCAATTAGAAAATTTTTGTCTTGGGATTAACTTCACTGGAATGCAGCTAATATCAGATGTGAATAATTTAAAAAAGCGTAATGGGTGAAATCAGTTCTTTAGTGACAGTGAAATCACAAAAATAAAAGATAACTGTTTGGTGTCCAGAATCTCATATGCTGCAAGTGGATAAAACTACATCTATGTCAGAGAAGATGCATTCATGTATTCAGGCTGAGAATCGGGTTGTAGAGAAAAGCTAGATCAAGAATCCAGACCTGAACCATTTGGATTTTACAATCTGACCTCCAAGCACTGCTGTTTAAAGCTGTCTCTAGTTAAAGTGAGGAAGCTGTGTTCCCTCTAAATCTCTGTCTACATTCTCTGCTGTAGTTCTGTAGCTCCTGCTGCATACAAGGTTGTTATTCCATAAAAAGTAATTCCCCTGTAAATATATGCCTTTTTCTTGGGGAATATTGTGGATGAGTATTTATTGCAACAAATAGTGAAGCGTGCTTTCCTATCACTCTCTCCAGCTGCCTGTTTAGAAATCCATCTGCAGTTTCCCCTAAGAGCTTTAACAGAATTCTGTCTGTGAAGAGTTTCCAAAGACCCACCACCTTGAAGCACTCTGAAAAGGGTTATTATTCCCGTTTTACAGGGGTATCAAGGCATAGAGATCTGAGTTGCCACTTTCAAGTGCACACCATATAATCTTGAGTTCAAATGCACACTCGCTAACAATTTTCAGTATTTTTATGAATATTTATAAAATTTTTCAGCAAAAAAATTATAACTTTACAGACAATTCCTCTTGGTCTGTGTACCCGTGTGTGCCCAACCCTTTCACATCCCCTCCGGCTTGTTCTGCTTCCTCACCCATGGTGGAAGCACTGGCAGAGCCTTTGCTCATGGCCTCCTCGAAAGGACACAAGCTATTTCTTAGCAAGTCAGAGAGGAGAAAACAGTGAAAAGCTCATCGGTGATGCAGGAGAAGGGCAGATCTAGGGGTGGTGCTGAACAAGCAGTTTGGAGAGGTGAGAAGAAAGTGGCTCTTTCAGTGATTTGGTGTCACCTGGCATCTCTTGAGTCAGTAGTGCCTACAGAAGGCTTGAAGTGATTTCCAAATGACTGCTGCTGCTGTTACTATTGCAGCTTCTCTGGGTATTTTAACAATGCTTGCCTAGTGTGTTTGCACACACTGTGGAAGTGACTTTAGGGCTTTTTTTTTTTTTTTTTTTTTCCAGAAAGTACTACTAGCAGTATTTTTTAAATGGACACTACAATCGGTGTACCCTGAAGAAAACATGGATTTTCTGCTTTCTTCCTTTTTCCATTTCCACACAGATACTTAGAGAGATATATAAGCAGATAAGAAGAAAATGTATTATCATAGCACTAAAGCAATGTGATCTATTTAATATAATACATGATGTGAGGAACTGTGAAATTCATTCCTAGGTACATCGTTAGACATGAAGCTGAGAATCATGCAAGCTGCTAGACAAATTCCAGGTCTGAGTGACTGTAGTGTTGCTTTTGTGTATGGGAATAGAGATTGGATTGCAAAAATGTATAAACCTTTGAAATTATTCTATTTGGCGTGATAGTCTTATCTCTTAAAGGGTCATGTCTAATAGAAAGTTGAGGGCAGGAAAAAATCTTAGCTCCTTTGGTAGGCTGTCAAAACTGAGCAGCCAGCGTGGTTAATGTTCAAAGCACCAAGCGGCTGCCTTTGCAGGTCAAGACTGAACTGAATTTCAAACCTCTCTATGTCAAAGGAGGCTTCAAGGGTTATGTGCCAAAGCTGGGGAGGAGATTCAGTGAACTGAATGAAGATTTGCACTAAATCTTATTCATCATGAGAATTGTGGCTTCCCACATGTGTGGGTGCGGTTGAGTGTGATGCAGGGAAGGAGAGCAGCGGAAGGGTAGTGATGGAAGGAGTAGTGCTCGAGTTCCCATCAAAGCTTTCTGGAACAGCCATCCTGGTAAGCATGGTAGCTAGGTTTTAGGTTGCCTGCAGAGCCACAAGGGATCCGTGCTTTACGATCCCTGGGCTCCAGCCGAACTGATTTGCAGGTGCAGATGTGTGGAAGAGAGTACTTTCACTCCTGAACATGTGAAGGAGCTTTGATGATGTGGCCACTCAAGGTGCTTATTATGGAAGTGCTTTTTCTCGTCTGGTCCAGTTGAGTGAGACCTGTATGGGTGACCTATTTTGAGATCAAACTGAAGGACACCCAGAGAAAACATCTCTAGCATGAGTTAAATGTAGAGCTACAGACTTAAAGTAACCCAGCTGTGCATCGTCCTTCAAGTCCACTTATCCAGGTCACACCTGTCCCATGGGCAAGGGGAAATCAGGCAGCACTTTAAAAGCCCTTCCCTTCTGTATCCTTCTGCCACTTCCACAGTCTGCTGCTGTGTTTTAAGACCTTGAAATGGGGCGTTAGAAAAGGAGCCAGGGAGAAGGACGTGCCATAAATCATGCTTGGTGCTCACTGATGTTAAGGGCAGAGCAGCAATGCATCCAGTCCCAGTTTGGATAGTTTTTTCATGCTTTATTCATTTTTTTTATGGTGAAGAATTCCCTACAGAATCATTTTATAGGGTCAGCTGCTGGCTGTTTGGGTCCATCAGCAATATCAAAATCCCATGGCTTGAACCCACGTGCTTCCTTCATGCGGGACTTGTCATTTGAAGTCTATATGGCTTTAGGGGGATTTATATTGCTAGCTGTTACTAGTTAACTTTACAAGTTGTAACTAGTTAACTCACAGTTTCTTCTCCTCAAAAGATAAATGGAAATGTGTTGGTTTTTTTTCTCTTTACAGGCTGTTACCCAACTAGAGCTTTTTGGGGACATGTCCACTCCTCCTGATGTAACCTCTCCCCCAGTGAGTACTCAGGGAAACCAAACTGTGTTTTTCTACGTGCTATTTTCAGCACGTTTATTGAGCACATTTATATTTCAGGTCATCGGCCATTCCAGTAGGGAGGATTTCAAAGTAGTTTTTATGTTGCAAGAAAATAAAAGTCTAGCAAATTGAATGTGGAGTCAGTGGTTCATGATGATGTGCAAAAAATATCTTCAGTTTTTATTTTTCTGATATAAAGCTAGGTGTCACACAAGATACAACCTGAGCTGCAGATCTCCTTCCCCAGTGTTTGTCAGAGGTGCATGCTTCACTGCACTGTCTCTCCACTGCACTGCGGGAAGATCCAGTTACAGCCTTATATATCATGTCTCTCTGGTTCCACCAAGCACATATCCCAGAACTGCTGTTACAAGACAGCAAAAAGGGCTGAATGTGTTCTGAGGGCAAAGAACATTTTCTTAGCGTACTTTTCAGCATCATAAAATGAAACCAGAATCATTTTCCACTGAAGTTTTTGAACCTTACATTAAGCTGTAGGGGAGTATGAATATACTGTGAAAATTGAGGAGCCTCAGATCTCCGAGTGTTCTGGAGCATGTCTGGGACTAGATGTTCAGAGTCCTTTCTCATCATCCTTAGCTTGCTCAGTTGGATTGGGTTTCTCCTTTCATGTAGACCTATGGTTCTGGTCCTCGTGGTCAGTCGGAAGCAATATTTATTCACTTTTTCATAAATACTGCAGATACTTCATTTGCCTTTGCTGTTGTTATGTTAATGCCTTGGTCACTGCTTCTACTGGTTCTCACCTAACACCTGGAATCACAAATCTGTACATTCTGGAGAAAGAAATTGTATCAGTATTTTGCATGTGATGTATTCCAGGCCATTTTTATTTTTATTTTCTCCTCTGGTACAAAGTCTATAATTTTCTTTCTTTTTCTCCCATCTCCTGCAAATTCTAATACTCTTATTTCTATTGTTTCTTTCCTTCTATATCTTTTCATTCTTTTTTCTTTCTCTTTCTTCCCTCCAGACGTGTAGTTTTAGACTTACGATGTGACAAAGTATGTGCTGCAGAAGCTGCAGCTGATACATCATCACCGTATTTTATTCCTGTTTTCTTGCAGACTCCTGCTACTCCAGGTGATGCCTTTATCCCATCTTCATCCCAGTCACTTCCTGCTAGTACAGACATGTTTGGTTCTGTACCTTTCAGCACTGCTGCCGTACCCTCAGGTAAGAAATCTACTGGAAATATAGGGTCGACTCTAATTCGGTGATCAGTTCTCAGCTCTGGTTTGCATTTCAGTAATCAGGTTATTAACTTAGTACAGTGGCAGTGAGGAAGGATTTTGAGGACAGGGCAAGGCAAAACCAGTCTTTAACAAGCAGGGAGTACATTATTTCGAATTTAGCCACATTTTTTAAAACAAAAGCCAAAAAAGTCACTGGAGTTCAAGCATAGTTCAGCCATCTGGGTAACATACCTTCGAGGTACAGTAGCGAGAGTAAAAAGCATTTAGCTTATCTTTGCTTCTTTTGTGGTAGCAATGAATATCCTGTGCTGTCTGTGGTAAGCAGAGAATGAGACATGGAAAATTTGATTGCATTTCAAAGACATTCCACTTAGTCAAATCCTGATATTGCCTTTAGACTTTTCTGTGTTCCTCAAAGCGCTCAGAATGTAAGAGCTGCGTAGCATTCTGCATAGACACAGAAGCCATGTGGTTTGGACTGCTGGTCTCTCCCTGGGAGACTTGGAGCATGGCAAGAGCAGTGTGCTCAGCTCCACTTAGGAAGCAAAAGGAGGAGGAGGAGGAGGAATGCCTTGAATCATTCAACAATGACTTTTTAATTGGTTAACTCCTTCTCTGATGGGCTGCGTTGCAGCATCAGATTAGCCTCCGCATCTCAGAAGGGTTACGCTGATGGTGAAGTGTTTGAGGATAATGCCAGATGAAAACCCTTGCTGCTTGGATGAGGTTACAGTGAGGGCAAGACAAAGAGACATCTGGAGAATCCATCATAGCCATCTATTGAAACAGATATGTATCCGAGTTACTGTTCCTTTCATCGCTCGTTAATTTAGTGTTTCAAAGTTCAGTTTCTATTTTTTTTTTTATTATTATTTTGGGCTTCTCCGTTGCCAGTTTTGCAACCACCCTTATGTTTAGCATTAAAAAACAGCCTAGAAATAAAGCAAAGAGGAAAAGGTACAGGAGGACTCAGTAAAACACTCTGACTAGAGACAAGAGTTTTAAAACTACTGCAGTATTAAAGTAAAAGAGAGGTTGCATATTTTCAGGTATTAGCAGTAATTCATTAATTTAAATGTTTAACAGCATATCTGAAAAACATAATACTTACATCAGTGGAACATAATTGTATTACATGGTTTAATTTGGGACATTTTTCAGGCTAGCTTCAGATTTATTTTTTTTCATTGTAAATAATAAAGCATCTGATCACATAACTCCTACACAGTCAAACTTTTCATAGCTTGAAAGGAGACTTCAGGTCTGACAGGAAGCAACTATAATTTTAGTTTTAATCTTTAATTTTCTCCCCAACTAGAGGGGGTTTACGCTAGTGTAATACCTGAAGCAGCCTGTTGTTATTAGGTATGTAGTACAGCAGAAGCTCGGAATTTTTTTGCTGTCTCAAGTAACCAGGTAATAACCAAATGGGAGGGTTTTTTTTTAATCTGGATTCATCTGGGCTCTGTCTTTTTATTATGCAATTTGAGACACTTGCTTTGTTCTTCAGAGTCCCCATGGTTTGAAGTGTAAGTGTCAGAAGAGATGGCACAGAGCCTTTCTCTTGCAAGAAGGTTGCGCTGTCGTTCGAGCACCCTTGAGCTGCTGGCTGACGTTGTAAAGGTGCTTCCCTCTAACTTGGAACCAGCTTTGTAGCCGTGCCGCTGGCAGGGGCTGGCTGGTGTTGATGCATCACTCTCCCCAACAAAGAATAAAAGCAAAAGGGATGAGGAGCTGTGGCAAAGCTATGCAGAGGGGAGGGTGCCCTGGCCATCCTCTCCTTCCCTCCGCTTGCTCTGGCTGCTCAGTTTTTTAGCAGCATATGGGCTGAGCTGAAAAGGCAAACTCCATCCCAGCCCCAGCCAGTGCATCATGCTCAGTCCCGGAGATCCTTGCTGCAAGAGGAGCAGGACAGGCAGAGGTGAAAGGCAGAGGAAGGGGTGGTCAGGGTAGCGAGAAGAGCCTGCAGAGCTCAATGGTGAGAAGCTAGGTTGTCCTGCAAGGAGGTGAGTCTAGGAAATGTTTTGGGAGCTGCTGTGGTTCTGGTAAGGGGTTGGACCCAACTGATCCTGGCTGTGCTTTGACAGAGCACCAGGGAAGGGAGCTGCCGGATGGCCAGCTGCTGACCAGGTCCACACACACAGTGACACACAGGGCTTCACAGACCCACAGGGGGACTCGCTGAGGAAGAGAAGAGCTTTTTGGTTCAGACAGGGGGAAGGATTATTGCCAATACCCAGCAACCTGTGTTTTTGTATACAAGTATTTGTTCAATGATGTGAAATCAACCACGTCTTTCTTTTGAAGTGTGCTGAAGCTCTGGTATCACCAATGTAGCCTGCATGTTTCTGAGTTATTGTGTAGCTTTTTTTGCATGTTCTTGACAGTGGTGATAAAATCTTTCATCTTTTTTTTTTTTCCCCTGCTCTCTTTATTCTTTGAAGGTTATGTTGCCATGGGAGCTGTTCTGCCCTCATTCTGGGGACAGCAACCACTTGTTCAACAGCAGTTGGCCATGGGTGCTCAGCCTCCAGTTGCTCAGGTGATGCAGGGAGGACAGCCGATAGCATGGGGCCAACCCGGTATTTTTCCTCCTACTCAGCAACCGTGGCCATCTGTAGCTGGTCAGTTCCAACCGACTGCCTTCATGCCAACACAAACTGTTTTGCCTTTACAAGCAGCCATGTTTCAAGGTACCATTGCTCCTATAGCTACTGTTCCACCCACAAGTGATTCCAACAGATCGAGTCCACAGACAGACAGGCCCAGACAGAAAATGGGAAAAGAAATGTTTAAAGATTTCCAGATGGCTCAACCTCCACCAGTGCCATCAAGAAAACCAGATCAGCCTTCCCTCAGTTGTACCTCAGAGGCCTTCTCAAGTTACTTTAACAAAGTTGGGATGGCACAGGAAGCAGATGATTGTGATGACTTTGACATCTCTCAGTTAAATTTGACTCCTGTGACTTCCACGACACCATCTACAAATTCACGTGAGTATACATATGCTTTCAGCCATACTGTTCCTCAGATGTGACTGCTCCTCAAAGCATTTCTGTTTGGTTTTTTCATACAGTAAAATGCAACACAGTTATGGATTGAGAACCTTCATGCATGGTCTAGCTTACTAAATGTGTTCCATCATTCCAATAAAGAAAAGTATCAGAGAGCAGTTTCAGAGACCATTGAAATCAACAGCCCCAATAGCTGCAGTCTGAAATTTAACTTCTAAGAAGACAGTAATATATGTTCTGTGCTAGGGACGTGCAAGCTGATTGGGAAATGGCCATGACGTTCAGCCTTACAAATGGTTTCACTTATGTCCCATTCAAGCCATACTGTGCAGAAATTAAGGGACGGGTATTTATTTTAGTAGCTTGATGTGGGGAAATTCATTGAAGAGCAATAAAATAAGCTTATCATGTTCATGGCGTGGAGATGTGGGATTTTGCAGACTGCTGAAAAGAGAAATTCATGAGACATAGTTTTACCAGGGGCCAGCTGGAGACCTTCTGTTTCGCTTACCTGCTATAGGGCAGGTGACTCATGCATCTTAATGTAATGTACCGGCATTTCCCTGGTTCCTAAAGACATATGCCAGATGCAGCCAAACTTCATTTGGAAGCTGCTGAATGCAATCAAATATATAGAATTGGTAATGACTACTGTGTTCATCAGAAAATGATTTTCAGTGGTAATAAAAGTTGAGGGCTCTAAAGCATGAGCAAATTTTGTGCTGCTGTGTCTTTCTGAACAAATGAACAGATATATATTCTGTTGCTGTTACCTTCATCTTTGTTTAGCTCCAACCCCTGCACCCAGACAGAGTTCTCCATCAAAATCATCGGCATCTCATACCAGTGATCCTGCTGCAGATGACCTCTTTGAAGAGGGGTTTGAAAGCCCAAGCAAAAGTGAGGAGCAAGAGGCTGTGAGTAGCAACAAGGTTTCTTAATACTGATTAGCTCTTTTTAGCTAGTAAAGACAGAAGTTACTTAAATGTTGTTTGGTAGTATCAGAAATAACTATCCTAATAGGGCTGGGTGGTATTTAAGGGGAGCTGCAGACAGAATTCACTTCCTGCTTTGGTTTTGATAGGTAATCACATGATGTTTCTGTTGATATGCACTAATATTGCATAGGAGGAACCAAACTCAGACTTCATATGTCAGGTTATATATGTTAGTTGTATCCAATGTCCTCTTTAGTATACCAGCACTCACTTACTGGTGGTAAGGAAGTCGAAGTTAAACAACATACATGCTGAGGCTGCACAAAGAGATGTGAGAGTTTGTGTGTTAAAAGATGATGGCTGATGTTGTCTTGCACATTCTTGCATCCCAGTTGCTTGCCTAGTTACATTCCTCAGTGTTCTGGCCCTCAGTATGTGATTTCTTTGCCTTTGACTCAGTGGACCAAAGCAAGAAATGTTATCCAAGCAATGACTTTAAATCACAAGGTATCTTAGGCAGATAAGAGCCCAAGTGAGCCAAAGGCAAGAAGGAGTCTGTACAAAAAAAAAAGACCCAAAGGTGCAAAATACCACAAGCTTGAACTATTTCTATTCACATAGTTTCACTGGCTTTCAGGGCCTGTTGCAATTCTGGTTTGTATGTCTGCTCCAGTACCTGCTGAAGTCCGTGGCCGCTCCTGCGTGGGCTCCAGCAGGTACTGGGGAGGTCCTTCCCTGCCTGCATCTGCTGTAGGAAACCGCTATGGCTTTTGAGAACATATCAGTGGTGAGGTCTCACTTTCTGATTTTCATGAGATAGGATGTACATGTTATGCCCACAGCATGAAAATAACCTCGTGTTGACTTTTCACTTTCTATTGTTGAGAAAAAAAGGTGTTATGTTCTTGTATTCTAGCCTGATGGGTCTCAGGCCTCATCCAACAGTGATCCATTTGGTGAGCCAACTGGTGATACTATAAGTCCACAGGTCGGTAGCTAGATAGCGCAGGTTGGGGTAGGTATCTGTCCTTTTTTTCTCTACACCTTGAGGTGCTCACTTACTCTTCCACCAGTGCCTACCATTGCTTTCATGGATGCATGGTTTATTTTTCCTTTCCATCTCTTCTGTTTTTCCTCTCCATTACCCACAGTGTATTCCTCATGCTCGGTGGTTTGCATGGCTTTAGCCATTCACTAAGTGTTGCAGCTTATGCAAATATGTGTGTTTCGGCTGCCTGCATGCTTTAAAGAAATGTAGACCTATTTTACTTTGTGTTCAGATTCGAAGGGGTAATAGGGAAACTGAGCCATTACTAACGATGTATTAGGCAGAACATTTTATCAAATCCACTCTGGTCTTTAGTCAGATGTAACATATTAAATGGAAAAAGACATCTTACCCATAGACATGACAAACATTAAATAAAATTATGTAATGATACATGAACATCTCTACCCTAAATTAATGTGATAATCAGTAGAAGAAGCACATTTATTATCTGCATGTAAAAAATATTGAAATGGGTTTGTGTATTTTTATCTCCAACTGCAAGTCAAAAACATCTGAAAATTATGATCGTTCATATTACCATTGGCATCACTGATGTTTTAAAAATTATTCATCAGTGTAAGTCATTTAAATCCAGACAGACGGGAAAGATGATCTTTTCATCTTTTGTGTTACAGAACATGTAAGAAAATGTGGCTGCCAGTGAATGTTCTGTCATTTGTTTCAGTACAGTATATATGTTTTACCAAAAAGACAGTAAAGCTACATAGTTTTATGAGCGCTGAGCACTGTTATTCCATCCAAATACTCTCTAACATTACTATTTGAAGGATACGTTTCATTATCTTTTCCCTGTTTGCCATTCATGTTTTGTATTACTCAAATACGTGATCCGATACAGCATCTGTGCTTCAGCACAGAGCTCCTGGAGCAAGTCCATAACAACAGCAGAACCCTTTTGGGTTTTGTACAGAAATTGCACTGTATTTACCAGTGACTTATCCACCTTGAGCCAAAGTAATTTGGTTTCAACTCCAAATTAATAGTTTCATTAGGAGTCAGTTTATTTTGTACATTAAATACGGTTACAAAAATCTTACAGTAACTTAGCTTTGATCCACTTGGGAGTAATAGGATTATCTCTTAATAATATGTAGTGCTGTGAGAAGGTGTCCTGGTTTCAGCAGGCAAAAGGCATCTCCCCCTCCTTTGGTTTCACCAACATAATGCTCGGCTCTTTCTTGGGGGCCAAAGCAAAAGTAGCATTAAGCTTTGTGTCTCATCGAGTCTAAAAATGACAGTGTAAGGATGAAGCCAAGCTGGGATGAGCTGCTCTAACAAGAGCGTCCATTGGTTATTGTACTCCAGCAAAAACTGCTTCTGCAGATGGATGGTGCTGCCAAGGCATTTGCCTTTGCCTGACCTTGGCCAGCACTGCCATCGCCGGCTATCCCAGCTTCAGATCATTCCAAGAGTCCTTTCCTTGATCATGAAAGAGGATTTGACATTTATCTGAGTCCCACACTCTGGAAACCCTCATAGATGTGTTTATTATGGTTTATCATGGTCAGGGTAATTCTGAAATTCATTCTGGGGAGGAGAATAATGATAAAATCTCTTTCTAATTTTCTGGCTGCCACAAAAGTAGTTAGCATCATTTGTAAACTGCTAGCATCACACACATTTACCTACCAGCAGTTCTGAATATAACTTGAAACAGTAGTTTAACTCTGTTAATGCATATTACCACATAAGTCAGTCAAGTGAGGGACTCCTTTTGTTCTGCTTTTATATAATGCTTAGTAAAATACATTCTTTTACCTGTCAGGGGTCTCTGGGAGCCGCAAGAAGAGTATGTTACCAGTGATTCCATATGTTTTTTCTAGATTTTTTGTTAATCCTTGTAGAGTCTTGCATAAAATATGTATAATTCTCAGAAATATATTCTGGAAAATGTTCAATAATGTTACTGATTATCATATTATAGTAATTCCTAAAAGCTGTAGGCAGGAACAGGAAGCTGAACAAAAAGAAAGCCTCTATCCAGTGAAGTTACACTGATATCATTGTGCCTCTGTTCAGTGCCATTGAGCAGCAGTCCGTAGGAAATCCACTTGCTAAAACCAGCCCATCTAATTCTGAAGCCTGCTTTCATCAGAGCAATGGAAAGTCTAATCTCCATGGAAAATTATCAATTCAGGACTCACTGCTGTGTTGTGTATTGAGCTCCACATTTGGAGAGAAACTTAATGGGGAGAAACATGTAGTACAAAAGAATCACAGCCTGCATAAAAGCCACTTTTGTGTGTTCAGTGGGGGATTACTGCACTCTTTAGAACATGGTTCTTCACACCAAGAACAGCACAGTAAACAACTCAGATGAATGGACCTCTCAGGACCATGACATAGTATTGTGTTCAGAAATTTCAAATGTATCTGTTCCCAGCATCTCTGTGACATCAGCTGTACCATATCTTTACTTATCTTGATGTATTCAGAATACTTACCTGTCTAGTAATTTGTACGCTGATCTTTCAAGGTACCTTAGCAATTTGGTTTCTTGATTCCTTTTGATACTGCATATAATCATTTAGAAATAATGCCATGCCACGTCTTTCAGTTACTATTGTTGTTTCTCGGGTTTTCCTCTCTTCTTTTTGCGATCTTCAACTTAAGCTCCCAAAATCATCATCCTACCAGTAGCTGTTCTTATAAGTCACTGTTCTACAAATAGCTATGGGTTCTTAGTACGTAAATGTGACATTTTATGGATATATTACATTCTTGTCCCTTTATGGTTGGAGATAAGAAGCAGATAGGCCTAACTTTACAGCTGAAAAAAACCCAACTCTTCGCAGAGCTTTTTATGAACAGCAAGGCTTGTATTCGTTTTCCCTTTGTTCATAAGCAGCATTGAGGATGGATAGTGATTTTCCAAAAGGGGTGAGGAGAACACAGAATGACTGTCATCTTCAGCTGATTGACATTTTATCCCTACTGCTCTCTTTAGATTGAATGTGGGGTAACTATGGTGAGAGGAGAGAGGGAGAAGGAACTGTATTTAGCTATGATTGTATTTTACATGTCAAACATTTCTTATTATTGACATTTCGGATTAAAGCAAAAAGTTTGAACAGAAGAGTTTTCACCTGGTCACCGCCTTTGCATCAGTGCACCCTGATGCAGCCTGAAGTGCAGGGCGTTACGTGCAGACCCTGCTGGTGCAGGTATTTCTGTTCTTGGGCATCTTTCAGCATCAGCTGCTCACTCAGCCTCAGCCATGGGTCTAGCACACTGTGACACTAGGAAGCCCCGAAGCTCTGCAATTAAAAGCTTAGCAAAGGCTATAGAAAAAGGGAGCCTTTGTGCGTGATGAGAAAAGGGAAGAGGAGCAAACTTCAGCTGATGCGAGGCTTCTTTGGATACCTGTGGTTTTGTTGGCCAGCATCTCCTAACAAAGCATTCTGACTACAGAAAGAATAGAATAGTGGGGTCAGATATCACAAATGTGGTCTAACTCCATATGGACCACATGAACTAGTTCTTGAAGTCAAATTAGCAGCAGCCTGAAAATTCTGAAAGAGAATAAGACAATATGTGATACCACAATTATCGCAATAAAAGTAATTTTAAGTGCTGGAACAAGTGCAGCTCTATTGATATGCTGCCTAGTTCAACACTTGCACTGGCAGTCATTCATGAGAGATTCTCAGGAAACCTTCAAAACATTTGTTGGTAGGGTATATCTTCCTGAAAAAGTTGTTCAGTTGTTCTGTGAAATGTGTGCAGACAATTATAAGCCCTCAAAATATGTTACACCCTTCATGATGCTATCAGCACTGTCAGGAGAGCAACAGTTCATTAGAATATTTGTCTATCAGCTTTTGGTGGTACTTCGGTGGCCTGCTGCCATCATCCATCTTTGAGCGAGTGCCATTCTTAGTGATAAATGTTCCTAATAAACTTAGTCAGCTCCAGGATGGACTACTATAACTCTTTATTTGGGCTGTTACTAGGAAGTTGAAAGAAAATAGCAACTTATGGACAAGGTATTGGCTTATCTGGGAGCTTAGTGAGCTTCAGGAGGGCACATTAAGATGATTCTGCATCCTCCTGTTCCTTCTACCCCCTTTCTATTGCACTAGAACTCTGGATAGGCTCAAAATATCCGAGGCTGTGTTTGCAGGGTCTGTTATTATAATTCATCCGGCTCAATAGGAACTGAATAGAATCCAAAGAGAAGTGCACGGTGTTTATAGGTGACCTACTCATACTGTAGGCTCATTCTCAAACTAAAGACACAGCATCAAGCAGAGCTGTGAACCTGAGAAAGAGGTAGTGTTGTGTGTTTGGAAAGGGTTCACAGTTTGGGAAGTGTTGCTTCGTTTCAGAGAAATCCCTAAACTGTCATTTCAGTCCTCATGCTCATTTGTTCATCACCATAATTTCCAGGGTATCTGAAGGGACAAGACCAGAGAAGTTCAGGCTGCTCTGTGTAAAGAGGCATCCTACAGATCTGCCTTAATCTCCGCTGCTGCCAGCCCCCTCAAGCTATCCATTTTCATCCACCCAGCTCATACACAGGTTTCTCACCTCGTCCCATATCTCCTACTTGAAATAGCGAGGTACCCTCCCGTTTCTCCAACTTTTTCCTCTAAACAAGAGACAACATACTCTTGTTGTGTAGCTTGTCTAAAGCCGTGTGCTTGCTGATCGGCAATCCAGCAATTCAATTAGGGGACAAGCTCTTCTAGCTTTCTCGGTAATGAGGTCATTTAAAAGTTCCCTGTCTTCTGCACAACAACTGATTTTAAAAAGTCACTTGTGATAATTTGGTATCTTTGAGACTTCTGAACATTTTGCTTCAAATTGGCCATTGAGTTCAAGAGTTCGGAAGGAGAATTGACAGATAGGTAGACGGAAGGTATAATTGCATGGCTACTGTTTCGTTAGGAAAAGGGCCCAGAAATAACAGGCCTGTTTCTTGGCTGCAGTTCATTATTATACGAGAACGAAGATGAAGCAGGGTTCATCTTTCCAAGTATTTCTCATTGCTTTTTCATTTTATGGATATACAGCATCCATCTTGATACTAAAACAAGAGAGACTTTTAAAATGCTAATAATTAAACTGGGTATTTGAGATTAGGAAACATTCCTATGTAGGTTTAGAGTAAGAGTAGATCATAATCCCAAACTCTGGTCATAATCCCAAACTGGAATGTATGTATGCGCCTGTTGGAGGCTAACTGTAATAAAGACAAACAGCCGCTGGCTGTTAATGGACCACTAGGAATTACCTGTCTTACCACCAAAGATATTTAATTTGAATCCTGCTTGCCAAGTTTACTACGTGCTATTTTATCGAGTCAGCATGCCGTAAAGAGAAGACGCGTTGCACTCCCATTCCCTTCACTTGCATCCCCGGCACAAGACTCTCATTTTGGCTGGCACACTTATTTCATGAAACTCTGTCATTTGAGCCTGCCCTTTCTGATCAGTCAGCCAGGATTAAAGCCGGTGCTGAGAATCTATTGTAAAGGGCAAAGAAATCTATGAGGGCCTCACCTCTACAATTCAGTACATCTTGCCTGAAGCTTTGCACATAGCAGGGTGCCTTGCCGTGATGAAAGGGCTGCCAATGTAAAAATGGTTTCTTCCTAACCAAGTCCTGTGTTATGTTTTGCGAGTGAGCTCACCTACACAGGCCCAAGTAGGTGCTGAATCTTTCAAGAGGTGTCCCCCAGTGATCACTTCTGCTGGGGAGCAGATGTTAATGTCTTTAAATTGGATGCAAATTTACTTCGAGTATTTACATAATGTTATTCAAAACCATTAGCAGCCTTGTTACCTCATGCAGTAGTGTACTATACCAGAAATACTTACTGCTTGCTACAGTCTTGTTTATTGTGCAAAATGTTCCTTAAAATGGGAAGAATAAACTGATTTCGAGCATGAAGTATCTCTGGAATATGTAAATGTGGCATACGCAGGGAAAATTCTCTCTTTGGCAGTTTTTGCAGTTAATTCCAGGAGACTTTGTAATTCAACAATAGCACAACATACCTGTAGCTTCCTGAATATTTAGCTGTCTAACTTCAAGCATGTATATTTAGATGTTTCTGGTCCTTTACTGCCACCTGGTCAGGTACCTGACCTGTGAATTCATATCATCTTCCTGCAACGTCTCAGTATTTAAAGGCTACTCTTCAGTGTAAAGAGCCCCATTAGTATGTGAGAGTACAGCTAAACGCTACTTTGATAGCAGCTTCCAAACATCAAGGAAAACATTTACTTTTCAAACATCTGCCAGAAATTACGTATCTCAAAAGTTGATAGAAGCCTTCCAGTAGGGTTTAGCAGGAAAAAAAGGTGCTGCCGGTTGTCATCTTGGTTTCTCCCTGTGGGGGTGATGAAATCGCGTCAGAAGTGCTTCTGGGCCAATTCTATAGAAAGGAGAACACTTGAAGATGCAAGGCATTTATGCAAATTGGAAGCTTTATATGCTCTTTTATTTGTTCCTCTCTTGTTTTTTATTCTGACAAAGACCCATTCTTTCATACCCTTCCCTCCGGATCTGTTCCTAACACGCTGGTAGGAGTAGCAAGCAGAAAACGTTGGTGAGATGATTCTGGTGCTGTGAGAAGAGTTAGGCTGGCCTGCCATGCCCTGTGACTTGCGTGGAGCGTGTGAAAAACGGGAGTTATTTCTGCTTCCAAGACCATCCCAAGTAATGCTTGTGAAAGCCCCCGCTGCCTGATGTCATGAGAGAGAGGAGCTGTCTGTGAAGTCAACAGCGCTCAACTCTCCTTTTGCCTCTCTTCTGTCCTCTTCTGCTCGTGTTTGCTGTGTTGTGTCGTTGTCAATACTGTACAGATGCTGTTTGCAGTGTTGGGCTACAGGCAAGACACACTGCCTGAATGATCTCAGCGTGCTATTAGAAAACAAATCTGTCATTGACAAAAAAAATTTGGCTGGGAAGATTGCACGCAATTACTGCAATTAATTTCCCAGGTAGGCATCCAAAGGGGGAGACCAACTAAAAGGAAGACATAAGAGCACCCTTTTCATTCAAAATTATCTGGTCTACTGGGAGAAAAATTACCCATATCAGTGAGAAATGCAGGCCTTTGCCATACGTATGTTCTTGCGTGAGCATGTCACGTGTATGTTCAGATAAATGTTGACTATGAACAAAAGAAGTACCTAATTCTAAAGACTGCCTCGTGCTGTTGGAAGTGCTGATGGCCTCTGATGAGCTCCTTCTCCTCCCCTTCTGAGGGTGTAGAGTTCCCTGACACCTTAGGACGCCTGTTATTCTGCATATCTTAAAGAGATTTGAGGACAGGTCTAAAAAGTACACTTGACATTTTGAAAAGCTCTTTTCCACCCCCACACCCCCCCGAAAGACATTTGAAAAACTGACATCTTTTGTTCCAGAGGGATGTTCTCCCTCCCTCCCTCCCCTTTTCTTCTCCTTCCTTTTCGCTTCCCCTTGCAATCACCTCAGGTTCAGCAAATGCCTGAAGAATGGCCTCGTGTGTGTCAGGTTCCCACATTAATTAGTACAGATTTTCTCTGAACTAACTGTGATAGATCATTCTGCCAGTTTCGTGTCTGTAGTACATGAAAATTGGCATAGGTAGACCTAACACACAGTGTGTGAAATGCAGTTATTTACTCTCAGTCATCTCTTCTGATTACCTTCAGTTTTTCAAGGTCACAAAATATATTTGCTTCTTGCTGGGGATAATTTCAGCAGCCTTTATTTAATCAAAAGGATTTCTCTCATCCTCTCATAATGCTTAGTAGTGTACTCAGGGCTTCATGTAGGCAGAGGATGGGGAAGGGAAATCTCTGCAAGCTCCAGAAATGTAGTAATTTCAAGGAATAAGCAACAACTTTGCCTCGGTATGGAGGAAACATCATATTTTGGGTTTCTTGTGTTGCTCCTCATTCGACACGAGATGCGTAGTGAGGCAGGACAGAGCACCGGGACAGGACACAGCCCGGAATGCTGGCCAGGCACCCTGGGCACAGAGTAAAGATAGCCATATGGATCCATCTTTGGGCTGTTTTTCTCATCAGCAGCATCGTTTTTATAAGCAGTGATTAAAATCCTGTGCCATCCCCTGCTAGACATTTCTGTGCTCCACAGTGCCCAGCGGTTTGCCAGCCTTCAGAGGTTTTCTTGCTCAAAGTCGGCTTCTGCTGATGCTGCTATAACATGAGTTGATTCTAAGTTGGTTAAATTCAACGTCGTGGCATGGTATTTGAATATTTATCAAGCTGTGGAGAGTTAATGCAGTATGGCATTAATTAGCCTTTCTGCCTGTCTCGTTCTTTTTTTAGATGTCATTCTTAGTTTAATAAATTAGTTTCTGGAAATTAAGTAGAATGGATTCCAGGGTCCATGGCTGGTTTGCTTCCCACTGCAGCCAAGATGAACGCAGTATTAAGAAAGCACAGGGTGTCAGCTACGAAGCAGCACTAAAGACCATGGCAGCTTTCCCCCCCACACACATCCAGGAAATTCCCAAGGAAGTATCTGTTAGCAAATCGACACGCTTTCCTCCCGGCTTTAATGATTGTACTAATGGTTATACAGACTCCTAATCAAACTGCACGGAGCTAGCTTTCCTCGTTCTTCATAGGCAACTCACATTGTTATTTTAAATCCCGTCACAGCTTCATTAGTTCAGCTTTCAGCGGCGGTTTGTGTTTGCAAGTGTTTTTCTCCATGAGTTGCATAAAACCCACAGCGATGCTCTGCTGTTGTGCTGCCGGGGGGGTCTCAGCCTGGTACGAGTAACAGCGTTTTACACCAGCTGCATTTCTGGCCTGTAAACTTCAAAACATCTAGTCATATAAATATCATTTCATTTCTTCATATGTCTATGCCCAGCAATACCTCCTGAGGATCGGTGCACGGCCAATACTGGAAGAGGAAATTGATAGTAAGCATTCATTTTCTGAAATAATGTCACATTTGCTTCACAATTCAACTGGGGTGCCGTGATCACTCAAGGCAGCACAGAAAACAAACACTTCCTTTGGGTTTTGACTCACAAGGTATTGCTGTTCTCAAGCAGATGTTCTAAAAATGTTCTAGAGACTGTCCGGAGACATCTCGGCTGATTATATTTTTGTTATCCCCAGGAAGCAGAACCTCTCTACGCCCAGATCAACAGACCTAAGAAATAGCATTGTTACAGGCTTGTGGTGCTCCAGGACTCAAACGAAACCCAACAACCTGGCAAGCCTTTGGCTTCCATGCTTTTTTTCTGATTCATTTTGTCTGACAAGGAGAGATGATTGCCGTCCTGGACTGGCTCTACGAGTGTTCCTGATGGTGTTTTTGGCAACCAATGGCAGATTCCTATGGCAGCACAAAACAAAAACTCGCCCTGCTTATCGTACCGTGAGTCCAGCCCCGTCCACACAAGTCGTGGGTATCCAGACTAGGAAATCTTACTCCTCGATCTTCTTTTAACCTTTGGTATCTTCTGTATGCCACATATAAATAATGAGCATCTGAAATTTGTTGAGTGTTAGACATTCTTTTTCTTTTGAGCAAAAAGCAGCATCTGTATGTAGCAGTGGCATTATCATTCCACAGCCTTTTGGGCACAAGTCGGCACTTTTTATGTCATGGTGACATGTTTTTCATCATCATTTACATCAGGCTGATCCGGACTTCTTTTTTCCCCCACCCCCTCCCTGTGTAGACATCTATAAACCACCACCACAACAACAAAATACTGGCAGTGTCATATTTTATTTTTTTTTTTCATTTCTTATTCTGTAGTTTTGTATGAGAGACAAATCTAACAGCAAAATGCCTCCTGTGGAAATGATTCCTAACTTGAAACCACAGAACTGAACTCGGTTGTCTGTCCATCCTGACTGGAAATGTTGCCAAATGGACCTTTAAGTTCTAGCGCATCATGAGGAAGAAATGCTGCTTTCTGTTTGAATACTCGTGGGTAGAGAAAGGACATCGAGTCCCACTGAGGAAAGACAAAAGAGTCAGTATTTCCTAGGAAACTCTAAACAAAGTGCAGAAAAGGAATATTTTTATTTCTTCAGTATCTTGCTGCTGTAATGCTATGCAGACAAGTGTTTTCTTCTCTGTGTGCCATTTTTGATGAAAAAAAATATCATTTGCCAAATAATACTGGTGTGATTCTGGTTTAGGAATTTGGATGAAGCGGACTTTACAAATGGGACAAGGATGGCATGGATTTTGGAATAACAAACTGATTCTGTTGATCAAAATGTTCATCTTTATCACTTTTTGTACATCAGAAAAATCAAATGGGATTTTTATTTTATAACTTGAAAAAAAATCTTACTGTTAAACTCTTTAAATGTTTAAGGGGAAATGGCTTTAAGGAGTTCGAATGAAAATTGCCAGGTTTTTTGTAAATATAAATGTTACGAAAATTCTTTTACTAATGCCATTACACTGTAGAGAAGGTAGCAAGTTGCAGTGCTTGGGAGGTGTGGCAAACCCAATTTGTGGTTCTCACATCACATACTCTTTTCACATGCTTACAATAATGGGCTGAAGCTCAAGCGCATTTGCCAAAAGCAGTCAGCTTGTCGGCGACTAGTGAAATTAATGGGAACACATGATTTTATGATCTAGCGTTATCACCCAGACGTACTCCACTTATGAGAAATCACATTTCATTGACATTACTTTGAACCTCTGCATAGAAGTCATCAAACTGTTTACACACAAAACAAGAATTTAAAACTTCCTTTTTTTACATTTATGAAGCAAAAGTGCAGTGTTTGGGTTCATATGTTTAGCACATGATTTTCATAAAGAATCTATATATTTTTGCCCTACAGAGAATTGTTATACAGGTCAAATGTGTTTTCCTGATGTTCCTATGCAGTTACAGTATATTGAATTTAGTGGTTTAACACTAAGAAGAAAAAGAAGAAAAAAAAGGAAAAAAAAAAAGAAAAAAAAACAGAAAAAGGAAAAAAAGGGTAAAGAAATCAAATGATTAATCAGTTTTTAGGGTTATTGTGCAGATTTTGTTTTTAAATTGACACATTAGGATTTACATTTTTGTCATGATTAAAATAGGCCTGGAGTTATAAATATTTTACTTTCTTTCATCTCTATTATAAGCTAAAAATGGTTTAGAAGACAGAATAATTGGGGTGGCGATTGTTGATATGTACAACCAAGTCTCACAACATGATTCCAGTCTTTTATTTTGATTAGAGAAATTAGAGCAATGTGCGTTACAGAATGTATGTGAATGAAAAATTAGCTGTGAATAGACCTAACCTGCGGAGAAGAGAACTTTTATCCCCATTCATGGTCATTTGATGCTTATTCCTTAGTCATGTGCACACAGCTTTGTAGCAAACCTTATTTTCCCATCAGAAGGAAGATCAAGTTTTCTAATGGAGAAGATAAAATAAAACTTGGCGGATTGAGTGTATTGGGATTAAAAGCAGAGGTAAAAGTGTTTCAGAAGGATATATCTTTTAAGAATATTTTCCTAATTTGCGCAGTGGTGCTACTTTCTTCCGCAGTGGCTCTTTTGGGTTTTGTCCTACATACGGAACCACAAAGACAGTTTTGGTTCATCATAGACGTTTGAGGTTTAGTATCATCAGTGCATTTCCAGTTATGGGGTAGAACGATGAAAGAAAAGGAAGAGATTTATGTCTCAGAGGATCATCCATTGACAACGTATTTGTAGGAAGCAGATCATTTACGAATAGGTGCCGAGGGAATGAGACTGCAATTTTAGTGTCTCATGAGAGACAGCTGGACCATCACCGTGGACTTTTGTCTTGCCTTTACCAACGCTCATAAATAAAAACAAATTCTGAATTGTCTTGTCATACGATGAGATCATCCTTGTCATGGTTGCGATGCTGAGCTGAGAGGACTGGAAGGCCTCTGCACTGTACCAGTATTGTAGATAACTAAAACATCCAGCTTGTGCAATTGTTTAATCCCTCATCCTTCACTAGCACTAATTCGTCACTTTAAATTTAAAAACCAGGGAATCCCACCAGCCATCCTGTTATCATCCCCTGTAGGTTCTTGATCTTTACCTGTCATGAAAAGATATTTTGATAGATCGTAGTCATCCAATTGTCTGATGAAACCTTTCATCTAATAACGTACTGGGCACCTTCTTTGCAAAAATGTTTACTCCGTGGTTTTCATTCATTTTTATTTCTGCATTCTGACACATATTTTTTTAATAAATATGAGAAAGATAAAATGACTGTTGCAGTACATTTCTAAACCTACTTTAACTTTACCTCAGATAATGACCACTTGTTAACATATACGGACACATTATTTTTAACTTTATGTATAATGCATTCAGCAACAACAAAAAAAAAACCAACAAATTTTTAGAAATTTTCCATTAATTTCTGTAACACACCATGTAATACTGTTATGAATAAAAACATTTTTAAAAGGCGTCATTTCAGTAAGTTTGTTTCATGGCTTTTGCTCTTCTGTGATAATTCTGCCACTCTTTCAGCTCAGTGTTGGTGTCTGTCATAGCCAATATTTTTGACGGTGGAAATATCTGGGAAAGGAGAAAAAGAAGTGCCTCGATTTGATCGATACCTAATCTTAATTACTCTCAGTTGCTTGTCTTGGAAGTGCTTAACTTGCTGCTTTTAGCTGCTGCCTCTGTGGTTTTGGCCTCTTTTCAGGTGTTTTAGGACGAGCATCCCAAACTAGTATATATTTTAGTCACCTCCTGTAAAATCGCACATTCTGGGTGCAGAGCACACTGTGTGATGCTACCAAAGCTAGAGTACCTTTGTGGCACGAGCAGCTGCAATTATTTTGCTCACTTCCTCTTCAAGTAAGATTTCAAATTAAAAATGTGCATTTAAACGTGACAGTTTTGGAAGTAAAAAAACCCAAAACTTTCCAGTAATATGCACAGAACTGTGAGCAAAGGCTTAATCCAGTAAAACTTAATAATGATACCGCTTCATATTGCAGTTGGACGTTTACTGGTTGGGGCAATGCATAGGGTAGGCTGAAGTGTTTTGCTGGTGTGAAACTCATGATGCTGCATGCAAAATAAAATTATTTTATATTCAGAGATACCGAGTACTGGATCTCTCAGTGGAAATAAGGAATAGTACCATTCTTTGCCAGGAGAGTAATGCAAATATGCAAGATACCACATTGAAATTTAAGGGTAAGAAGTATGTGTTTATATATAGACAGAGAGAAGGATGTGGATATGTGCACATATATTTTATTGTATTTCTTCTTCTTGATGTCTCATCCTTTTCTCTTCCACCAGAAATGTCCAGTAGGTCATGCTGAAACATTCATTGCCTTTGTCGATGAGCGTTGTTGAAATACTTGGGTCCCACCTAAGAATAAAGGTTGTTCTGTTGTGATGAACGCATGCTAGCCTTAATGGCCTTTGGACCCTGTGTGTAGCTGACTGTATTTGGGTGTCCTTGGAAGGAGGAACACAATCTTTGGTTTCCGACGAGCTATGAAATGCCAACTTTAAGTGAAGTACGACACAGCTAAGCATGGCTTCAAACTGAAATGCTTTTTTGCAGTGTAGGCCAAGTCTCGTGTTGTTGATACTCCTCTGGTGCTCCCACAATGAAGCTGGAAAAATCGGACAACTGGCTCGTGTTGCACAGTTGCTGTGCAGACTCAGTTTAAAAATTGAGCATGAGCAGATTTGGGATGCAGGCCGGTGTTGGTGAGGAACCTCGGAGTAGGAAGGACATGGCTGCGTGTGGGCATTGTTCAGGAGGGCGAGGGGAAATCTGATTCTCGCTGCGCTGCATCAGTACAGTGTATTGCATTCATGTTACTGTAACTTGGCTGCGCTCGGAGTCTCTAGATTGTGTACGAGAGTATCCAGCTCAAACATGACTAGTGCAGTCAAAGTGGTTCCGATTTAACTAATGCTAATTAAGGCCACGGTCTCCCACAGTAATGAGAATTTATTACCAAACAGTTTGCAGAACCAGCCTGTGGTTTTACAGAAGTGAGGACTCTGCCAGGTCTCTCTTTTCCATGTCAGTGGCTTCTGGGAAAGCAATTGATCGTATAGGCTGGGAATATGCAATTTTAACTCGCTTACGTTTGATTAAAGGCCAGTTTTATGTGCTTTAATCACTACATGGTGACAGTTGCTGCAACAGACAAGCTCACCTCTTTCTGCCTTTCTCTAGGTTGTGACAGGTATTTCCATGCACGATTTCCTTTTTTTGTTGTTGTTGCTTTCTAAAGAACTCCTGTCCTGTCAGGTTCATATTTTTTTGTTTTCTGGCAAACACTGTTCTCAACCAGAAGAATATGATTTCGAAGAGATGAAAGGGAGTATCTGTTGGCAATTATCTAGAGCAGTTTGAATCCATTGTCTACAATTGCTCCTCTAAGCTAACATGCAAAGCACTCAGTGGTGAAGGAGCCAAGTGGGAGTGCATGTGGCAGCCAGAAAATGGAGGGTTTGGGGGAATGTGTGAGCGCGGATCATCTACAGAAGCATCTGTACTAACGCTGTCCTTGCTGCTGCATGCACTGCTCCTGGCTGCTGGTTCTGCTCCTGTGTGGGAAATCGGTGGGACTCGGCCCCTGTTCCTGGCTGTGGTCTGATGTTGCTGCTGCAAACACCATGATGTGTAAGAGTACTTCTGTCACCTCTCTTGTGATGAGGTCTTCCACAAGTTGTTGTTTTTTTTAGGGTCAGCCCCATTAACAGGCTTTTGGTTTTTTGTTTGGGTTTGTGTTTTGTTGTGTTTTTTTTTTAATACATAAGATAAAGCAGAGGGCTGGCTTGGGGAAGGAAAAAGGGTATTTTTTTCTTGCTTTACTGGCTGTCTGAAAGTGTGGGGAAACTGAATTATACATTTCAGCATGACAGTGAGGAATATGGGGAGATATCCTGATACGATTTCCTGAGTACCTGTAACATTGCCTGTCTCTTTCTAAAATTATCCTACTGGAAGCAGGAAATATCAGGTCTATTAGTGAAACGACTCTCCAGCTATTAGTTTTTAGAGCTTTAAATAGTCTTATCTCAATCGACGTGTTTGCCCTGTGGCTCATCTATCACCCCTAAAATGTTTTATCAGCACCTGGAAAATCTCAATAAGAGGAATAGTCTCAGATGTTACCCATTCAAGGGGCTTTCAGATACAGAATGTATTTTTTTTTAAAAGGGTCTTTTAAGATCTGATATTATTTGCTGGCTTTTCAACCCCATTTCATAGCTCCCGCAGCACCACTTCTATAAATACTCCTCACCAGCAAAGAAAGGAAATCACAATAGATTAAAAGAAAACCAGGTTAATGGGCAGCAAATCAATGTCCATTCATCCTCAGACATTTGTGAAAATAAAGGATTATGAAGAATTATTGCCAGGTACTAGCTGTGTGAAGACCTTTTGTGGCATCTTTGTCTTCTTTAACAGATAGTTATTAGGGGTCTGAGAAAAGCTCTCGGTGTCAGGAGCTGGTTGTGTTAGAAATAAGCAGAAGTTACAGTGCTGTAAGGTGTTGCGGGTTTTGTAAATTTTGTACTATTTGACATGTTCAGATTACGAGCGTCTTGTTTTTTCTTTTAAAAATGCTGTTTCTGGTTCGAAAATGAGTTTGTGTGTATGTTACCCTGCGGTCTAATGGAGAGGAGATGGAGGCAAGGGATGGGGCACGGCAGGTTTTTCTTTCTTTGTCTCCTCATTACTGCAGCCCCTGTCTTACTGTCTTCACAGGACCTTAGAATCAGAGCTTTCAGAGGAATTGAACCTATGCCCAGTTTGGGCTGAGTCGCTATAAGGCATTATTTTTAGTGAACCAGAAGTCAGAAAAGGGGAATTAAGTTCAACATTATTTTATTTTTTTTTTTACACCCAGGGTCTTTCAGAGACCAACCTCACCACCAGAAAATAACTGTGTCAGTAACAATAACGGTGATGCAACAGTTAGGTGTAGTAAACATCTGGAAACATTCTTTAGGGGTTATTACTTGTAAATTTTGCTGTATATTTGCCACCCTGTGTTCTTCACCACTAAAATCAGTGGGCGAGCCTCCTCTTGCCTTTGAATGAGCCAGATGTGTTCCACAGAAGGAAATGCGTTATGAGTTCTGAAGCAGGGAATGAAAAGATGGTCTCAGAGAAGAAAAAAAAAGGAATTATTTTTGAAAAATGCACTAACAATGCCATAAAGAGCTGGTTGCTGGCTCCACTCTAACCTTTCCCAGGGAGGGCCTTTCATCTCTGATGTGTTTCACAGTTTTTCTTTGAACAGGAGACTGCCATTAAAAAAAATACATAAATTGTGTTTGGCGAAACTGTATAGGTTTTATTTACAGGGAGCAAGGGGTCACAAACTTGTGTTGGTGTTACGAACTCTGCAAAAGCATGTGTTTGTTGCACTTGAAAGCTCGGTGTTCACGGCGGATGCTTAGAGAGGCTTCGTTTTTGACGGTGATGAAACCCGCCCACAGTGACTTCCAGCGCTGTTCGCGCTGAGTGCTTTGGGACTGCAGAACAGCTCAGCAGGCAGCCGCGGCTACCGAGTCGGCGACGAAGGAGGAACAAGGCTGGGGAAAGAGGACAGAGACGGCATTACCTGGCGACGTTCCCGCTGATCCATGGACCCATGAAGCCCCAAACTGCGAGGAGGCAGAAAATGAGCTGTGGTTGTTGTCATCAGTTTTATGTGTCAGACCAACCTCTAATTAAACCAGATGATAAATTATATGGAAAACCTGATTTTGCTTTTCAATTCTCTCTGAAAAGTGTGTTAAAAGTGTAGGACCCAAGTGTCTTGTGGGTCCCTGCTCCTATTTTAACCTCACTTCTTTCTGCTGATTCAGAACCAGGCACGTTCCCCACTAAGATGCGCATGGGGAGAGGCAGCCGAACGGACACAAGCAGCAAACAGGAACCGTTTGCCTTGAGATCTTCACGCGCCGGGATCACTGCCTTGGTTTGCAGTTACGTCTAGAGGCTGCTCTGTGCTTATCATCTTGGCTTCTCTTTTGCTGCCATTGCAATACTGGGTGTGCACTGCATTGCCCAGCCAGCAAAGGTCCCACGTATGGAGAGGTCTTTTCTGGAAGTGTGGTTTTGGTCATGGACAAATAATTAACAGCTAAATCAATTGTGTCAAAGGTTGAGCAAGCTGTATCACACAGGTCTTGGGTTCAAAAACAAAAAAAAAAAGGCCAAAAAGGCAAACAAAAAGCTTTGCACAATCTCAGCCATCTTTCCTAACCGTTTGTCCTCCATGTTGAGAGGGCACTTAATCACTGACTGTGTGTTCGGGGACTTTGGGTTGAAAAACTGGCTGCCTGAAATACAATCTTTTTATTCGGAACAGATTGCTACAAGGATTCAGTTAATGTTCTTCTCTGTTAAATTGTTATCATCAAGCTGCCAAACTAGAAAGATGCAGCAGCCAGTTGCTTATTTTGCAGAGACGTGGCTCCACAGTCAGAAAAATGTCGTTTGTAAGGTAAGTGCCACATTAAGAGGTGTAGCACTTGGCCAGCTAATGATGCTGTTGTCGAGTTTGTTTTCTGTTAGTGAATATGGTTAATCTTATATATAGCACCCATCAGTCCCATAATGAACAAATTAAAGTGTATTTATTCTTTGTATCATCAAAGCACTCAGACACTTATCCCAGGGTGAGAGACTACTAAAAGCCATAGTTTTACACAAAGCGAGACTGCATCTCTCCAAAGAACCTCTGCTTGTCCAGCAAGAGCAAGGGTGGGAAAACACGGTGATGCTCATTGTTTTATATAGGGAAACACAGATTCAGGGAACTTTTCTCCCTCTAAGACACTCCTTGTAGGTTTTTAGAGCCTTAGTCTTAGGTTAAGACTCATGAGCAAAATGAAGGGAAAGACTTTTGTGTCTCAGGAATCAAAAAGCCGTACGTGAAGTGGGAAGCGATGGGACATGAAGGCTGCCTCAGCAGGCAACCGAACTAAAATTCTGCAAGGTTTAGAAGATCCTGACTTGCCTTCCCAAAGTGCAGCTGATCTGATCAGAATCAGCCCTTGGTAAGTTTTCTGCCCTGGTTGGGAAGAGAGAGAATGACTCAGTGCAGTAGCTGGAAACACCAAGACATTTTATTTAATAACCTGACAGGTCTTGCTTGTGTGGGCTCAAGATTTTAGGTGTGTGAAGCAGAGGATCTCCGTGGATGGCCAGCCAAGGCTGGGGCTCTTCTTTTCCCCTGCAGCACGAGCCCCGATGGGAGACAGCACAGGGCACTGGGAGGGTGAAAGCTTTCCCTGAACCATGAGCGTGACTGCCTGCGCCTCGTGCCTGCCCTTCCTCTGGCAGACAGACATGGAAAGCAGAAATAAGTAATGATTTTGCACTGTATTCCTAGAAAGCTGGATTTAGTTTACTTATCGCTTCCCTCTTGCCAAGACTCGAGTTCGTTTCATTTATTAAAATATTCATTTTTTCCCTGTCCCTTGAAAAGAGTGTTACAAATGAAAGCGTAAATTGCTTCTAGACAGATCTTTGCTTCCTTCCCACTTGCCTGCAGAAAGCCGTGTACTAACGATTGCAGCGTTTACCTTGTGAATCTGCCAGGTGCTGGGTCATCTGCTGTTTACAGTGTGGAAAAACGACCCGGTAATTTATCTTTTTCTACTTGGACCATTTTCACACACGCACAGGCACCCCCGGCAGACGGAATGGGAGCAGCGGTGGTTTCGAGTCGCCGGCGGTACCTTGGAGCCACGAGCGCAGCATGCACCACGTTCGCTCCGTGCCCCGCCACACTGCTGCTGCTTTATGCCGTACTCGGCATCCCGACCGCTCGTGGCTTCGGGTAAGTGAATGTTTCTGAAGCCATGTCCATGGGGTGATATGATAAAGAGTGAAAATCAGTCCAGGCTCTCTGCTTTCACGTTGTATGGCACATAATTGCTGTCTCGAGCGATTTGTGTATTTGTAATGAATAGCGAAAGACATTGTTCTGAAGTTAACGTAGTGCAATGTGTCTGCCTTGAGAGAAGTAATCCTGTTTGATAAATCTGAGACGACAAATCGCCACGGTCGTGTTGTAATGCGGAGTTCTGTTTGCAACATGCAGCCTCCTCCCGTGCAGGCTGCCTGACAGTGTGCTGCAGGGACGGGGTCTGGCTTTCTCCGAGTACCTACATGGCAGGAATCCGGCTGGTAGTTGTTTCTTTCTCTGCTAGCTTAATAGATTTTGCTCTTTTAGAGGAGTGCAGTCAATCAGTGACTATAATCTTTCCAATCTAACTACATTTTTCCACTGTTCTCTGAACTTCGAGCTCTGATTTCATGCCTCAGTGAGCTGATGAGTTTTTGTAATTCCTTTATTCCATGTGAATTTTAATATGCAGTAATGGGAGCCCCTTGCCAGGCACTAAATCATACTTAAAGCTTCAGCTGATGCTGTTCCTTGTCTTGGTGGAAGATTTGGGAACACTGCTGTGGTAGTTTACTTGTCGAAGTGGGTATGAAGACACTAATTGTCAACGTTTTACTGAAGCTTCCCACTTAGATGAGATGCTGCAAGGATACATTTGTCTGGGGTGAGGATTGAATCAGAAATACCGAATCCACC
Organism: Falco punctatus; assembly: GCF_963210335.1. Lineage (NCBI taxonomy): Eukaryota > Metazoa > Chordata > Aves > Falconiformes > Falconidae > Falco > Falco punctatus. Next base: position 5,600,938 of record NC_137591.1, read on the forward strand.
GAAAGAGTGGGCAGCATTTTAGCTGTGCATCGTGGAAGCCTTGGAGACAGTTGTCACATGAGGGGGTGAAAGCTGGGGTGAAGAGTAAAAGCTCACACTTGGGCTTTGGGTTGATTACTGGGATGAATGGGATTAATGGGTTTATGACTCTATTGTGAACCAAGAGCAGTGTCTAGGCCTAATGGGTTTGGCCGGCTTAAGAAAGAATCGGCTGCTCGGCAAAGGGAGGTGCTTAAACCTGGTTTTCAGAAGTGCTGAGTGCACGCCAGCCTTTGGCAGTGCAGCTGGTGTTTGTCACGGAGGTGTCCAACCTTGGGGCTGCTCGGCGTGTAGGACGGCGAGGTACCAAAGTGCTGCCCGTGCAGCGAGCGGCCGGGAGCGCTGGGACGAGGGCAGCAGCTAACCGACGGTGCAGATTTTGCCACTGGCCACTTGGCCAGGTGGTTTGGTAGGGCTTGCACAGCCCGAGTTGAAGCCCAGGCTGGTGGCACGTGGGCTGTTTCCCATGCTGGCGGGTCAGACGTGTCCTGCAGCCAGCCCTCCCGAGTCCTCTGAGGACTTGCTCTCGTCGTGGTGCTGTAGAGGACTGATCTGCTCTTGGGCATTGAAGAGCTGGTCAGTTTTCATACAGGATCAATGCCAGTGGGAAACAAGTTCTGAAATCTAGAGGTCGCATGGAAGATTTGATGAGGTCTAACAAGTGTTTATTCTCTTTGGCATGTAGTTTTGCCCAGGTATGGGCCAGGTTGCTCTGTCCTCACAGCTTGGTGGTTTCACACCCTGAAGCTCTCGTGTTGTTGACTGCAGTGGTGAAAAGGAGCCCCTCACCCTCGGTGGCGCCACCGGGAGCGTGGCCGGCAGCAGGCATCCCCGCTCCATCAGCAGCCTGCCGCAGCCCCGCGACTGCGCGCTCTCCACCTGGTCCTCCTGGAGCCGGTGCGATCCCTGCCAGAAGAAAAGGGTGAGTGCTTGTGGTCTAGGTGGGAGTCCCGGGAAACCGGGAGGCAGGGCCTCCTCCGAGACCTGTCTGTGGGGTTGGGCACAAACAGCGGGGAGCTGCCGAGGAAAGCCTTGCACAGGTGAGACTGTGGGCTTTGGCTTTCAGGTGGCTTTTAGTTCTTCAGCTCACCACCCCCAGTGCCTCCAGTGCTTTCCAGGCTCACTGTCCTGAGAAGGTGTAAGCCCAGGCTGGTGAAAGCACAGGCAGGAAGCCCAGGCTTTGCAGGGACTTGCCAACACGCTCCGCTTCTTCCAGCATCAGTCGAGGCACCGTCCCCACTAATGGTCCCTCGTGGGACCTGGAGACACTCGGTGCCTCTCAGGATTAAGATGCTTTTTCTTCTCTGCCAGTGAGCATTTTCTATCTGAGAAGCCCCATCAAATGGAAGTAATGATCCCAGCAGCATAGCGAGCAAAATCCCCATTGCTAGGGGGACCGCTGCTAACGAGTTGGAGAAGCTGTTCCAAGGCTTTAGCGGGAATAACCAGTGATGGGAGTTGGGAGGAGTGAAGCTTCGTATCAAAGAGTTAATCTTAAAAGCTGGGAAAAAAACGGAGGGCTAACATATTGGATGGAGTAATTGACTGCTTCACAGCAGTGTTGTGGGCGGAAAAAAATCCCTAATGATACAGAGGGCCAAGTAAATACACTGACAGAAAATAACAGGGGATGTCGTTACCAGCGCTAATTGAAAGAGAGGAGATGTAACTGAATCCTTCCTTACTCTTGCAAATGCCTGCACTACCCTGTCAGGCTCATTTAAACAAACTGTCAAAGAAAAGCAAACTTTTCTTCATCCCTTCCAATCCTCAGTCCTTCCTCAGTAAAATTAAAACTGTTACAGATCAGAAACCTTTGAAATGAGGCACGTTATTAGCATCCTGCTTCTTTGCTGACACTTTTTTTTCTTTAATATGACAGTGCTCTTTAGATCAGATCTCCCCGACACAAAGTTTGTTTTTTTAACTAGGGAAGCGTAAAATTCACAATTTCTGTACACTTGAGTCAATATTTTTTATTTCATCACAGTACAGATTTGCCCGCCTGGAACAACCTTCTCAGTTCAATGGAGATCCCTGTGATTACCCTGACAAAGAAACCGAGGACTGTGTTACAAACAATCCTTGCAGGAATAAAGTTAGATGTGAAGGTTTTGTGTGTGCAGTCACAGGTAAGGACTTGGGGAGGGAGATGTGGTGGTGCTGGGGTGGCACCTCTGGCACCACTATGCTGAACTTCCTGCTTCTACAAGAGTTTTCTGGGCCAAGGAGATGTCAGGATTTGAGCCGGGTCCATCCATGCTTGTGTTGTGCTTGCATCAGTGATTGTGAGCGAGCCTGTTGGCCAACACCTGTCAGTATAAAGCATGTCTTTAAAATTTCCAAATAGGAAACTAAACCCCGATTTTATCAGTAAAATCTGGAGCAGAAGCGGATCTGACAGCAACAGGAGATGCACTGGGCATCCTCAAGACATGCCCGGGAGCACAGCAGGTTATGATGGCATTTCCCTCCATCCCCATCAATGACTAATTAGTCGGGGACACTGTGAGCGGAGTGGGGAAGCAAGGCAGTGGTCAGCTGTATCCAAAATTTGATCAGCCTCTGCTTTGCATCTGCCCCCTGGCAGTGGAGAGGAAGGTATGCAGGGAGCAGGGCGTGGGGCAGAGGGGAGCTCAGCACCCGAGATGGGGCAAAGGGGAGCGAGGCTGATCTCTGGCTGCCAGGCTACTGTTCTGGTGAGGCTGAAAAACAACTCGGTAATTACAGTCGTGGGAAGGGGGGGGGGAATACTGCCATAGACAAGATCTGCTGAACAGTCTCCAGCATGTTTGTTTTATCAAAACTGAAAAGTTCTATCAACTAAAAATTCTGTTCTTTTTCATACTTTTAATTATGGTGGGGAGGTTTCTAGGTTGAACAAAGAATTTTAAGATTATGAAAGTTTTGAGCAAAACTGAGCAGATGGAGGTTGGTGATCCATGCAGACAGAGAAGAAATCTTTTCCAGCTAGATTTGAGCCATACGTTACAGTCTTTTATTTTGTTTCTAGACTCGGAGTCAGGGAGTGTGTAACAGTTTTATGAGTAATTTACACCTTGCGTCCTAGGGAGATGCATTACACGGAGGCTGCTCTGTAATGGGGATGATGACTGTGGGGACCAGTCAGATGAAAAAAACTGCAAAGAAGTGTTTAAAAAATGTCACCAGAAGATGGAGCAATACTGGGGAATAGAGAATCTGGCGAAAGGGTGAGTCAGTGACCTTCATGAGATGTTTTCTTAAGGATAAGAATGATCTTATGTGGCTTCAGACATGAACATAGAACACAGCAAGGCTGTCCCAGTGGCTATATCCAGGAGCTGTTAGGATCCAGCAGCCTTTGGAGTGCTGGTCCACATCCTGGTGGGAAAAGCCTTATTGACTCCGTGAGTCTCTCAGGGAGAGACAATGTGAGCAGAAGTCCCCGGTGTTCCCAGGAGTGCTTGTGCACCCTGCGGAGAGCGTCAGCTGAGCTTGCAGATGTGTCCTGCGAGAGCCTGCGCGTGCTCTTTGCATTGCCAGAACTTGGTGAGTGAAGAGGGAAGTGTCGATGCCAAACATTTCTCTAATGTCTGCAGGTACTTGCACTTAAATCAGTCAGTGGGAGATTTTCAGTAATCCAGTTATTTTGTGCGGAGGTAAGTAAAGTTAGACTTTGGCCGTATTCAGTCTGTGGGGAGCAGGAATGTCCGAGCAGGAATGTCCTAGCCTTTGGGAACCGAGACACTGCTTCAAGCTGGGCTTTTGAAAGAAAAGCAAAGGAAGGTTTGTTAAAATCTGAGGATAATGTTATATCATTCTTTATAGAGGGACTTAAATCAGCATCTTGGTTTGTCTAAAATCTGAACCCGACTGTGGATTGGTATTTTTGCACAGTATATTGGTTTTGGGAGGGGTCAGCACTTCTTAGTTTTCTTCCACAGCAGTGACAGATAGTGGAATGTGTGTCCTTTGCATGAGTGGGGTAAGATTAGCCTGCGTGCTAGCAAACTCCAACTTTGTGGGGATTAAAATCCATGTCTGAATTGATACAATTTTTGCAGGCTAACGATGTGGCAACTTTCTGTAAGATCAGACTGTGTGAAAAGAGTTTTTCTCATTCTGCAGAAAAAATAGATGCTTTTTACATTAAAAAAGGAAAAGAAAAAAAATCATACAGCAGGGAAAAAATTATCATTTCCTCCTTATTCTCTAGAGATACGGCTGCCACACATGTCATTGCTAACGCTTTGTACTTCTGAGTTTAATCAAAATTAAAAATAATGTTGGACAATTAAAAGAACATGCTTCTCATCTCTTTGAAGCTACAATTGCTCAGTAATTTGCTTTTAGTGGACTTCCCTTCTTTTCAGAGCTGTTCTAAAATTTAGTTAATTTTAGATATCTGTTCTAAAATACAAGTTAGTATTTTACAGCTTCAGAGTCATTATCGTGCATCCCCAAAATTAGGAGAGGCAGATCTAACAGAGAGCTGGGGCACTAACAGGACATGACATGGTCTATTAGCAATTTATCTCTTTTTTTTGGTGAAGTTTGATCTAATGACTCTTGTTACAATTTGAGTATGAGTTTGTGGAGGTGAGTGCCATGTCCTCAGCTGTGTGCCTTGAGGGTGATGCGAGGGTGTCTTGACAGTTAGCAACAGATGGGGTTTTACTGCAACAGATCCCACCAGCAGCAATAGGAAGAGCAAACGATGGGATTTAATCACCTCATCAAAAAAGACTGCAGTGCTACATCCTTTCTTAGAGCAGACAGGTTAAGATTACTGTCTATCATCCACTAAAATCAAGGGAAAATTTCCCAGTAATTTCAAGGAGTAGTTGAACAATTGCTTGAGTACCTTTATTTTTGTTCCCTGAAAATCTGTACTCTCGTCTGCTGACCTCGGGAGGTTCCTTGACCAACCTGGTATGACCGATAAACCAGAACAAAGAAATACGAATGAAAAATTAGTCTGAACTGATCCCATGGGTTGGCAAACCTGTCTTTGAAGATCCTGCTGGGTACCGCTGCCCTACAGTGGGCATTTGGGGATGCTTGGGCTGGGCAGCCTGGTGGGTCAGGGGTTTGGCTGGTCCAGCTGGTTCTGCTCTTCCATGTGGAGTTACAGTAGAGGCTATCAAAGGTGCCGGTGCTGGTGGCAGTAGTGCTGTGCTATGATTCATAGCTGAGTGGTGAAAATTGCCCTTCATATCCATCCAACTGTCAAAATTCAACTGTCTTTTGCTTTCTTGTTAATCAGTTAGGTTTTTCTGCAGCAGCTGGGTTGGTCAGGCAGCAAAAGGCATTGATGCTTACCTCTAAATGGATGCATCAGCCAAGGCATTTGATGCTTACCTCTAAATTGATGATAATCATAATAATTTGCTGTTATGCTTCCTATACAGGTTAAATATCTTCACAAACAACTTGGAAGGATTAGTTCTTGATCACAGGTACTATGCTGGCGGATGTTCTCCCCATTATATCATGGACACGCGATTCAGAAAGCCATACAATGTAGAAAGCTATACACCAGAGGTACGTGCCAGGTTTGTCTGCAAGTAAATGTAGGTACGTATATTCCAACAAATGCAGCGTGCAATTCTGATAAAGCTTCGTTACTAAATCATTTTAGAAAAAATGGTGAAATCTGTGAGACCAAATGGGACAAGACTGAATTTAGCCCTACTTCTAGAACATCATCATACCCCACGCACTCTGTGAAGTTGGGCACATCCCCTGAAAGTATCCATGTGCACTGGAATAGATGGCAATGTTTCCTTGGACCTTGTCATTGCAAAACCAGAGCCTAACCTTCCCGGTGCCATCTGTCCAGGAGGGCCCAAGAGCCACTCGGTGGGCACTGGGAGGTTAATTTTAGATGGAATTGTAGAGTGCCTGGAGACCCAGGCTGGGAAGGCTGTCCTTGTGCAACCGCCTAGGATTTAGCAGTGCACCACGTGCTTTGTGTGAAAGCTTACTTCCGTGGTGCATCAAAGCTGTATTTCAAATATTATATATTTGACCTTAATGCTTTTGATGACATAGCATGGTATTTTGGAGTGTTGCCCACTAGGAAACCTTTTCCTTTTAGAATTCATTCTTTAAATGGTGCCTGTGTTTAAGTTTTCACCTTCTTTGCATAAGATTGACATATTAAGTAAAAGCCTGAGGTCTTTGCAGTGTGGAGGAGATAGTAGCTTTCCTGCTGCTGTAAATCAAGTATTCTTGCAGCCCCAGTGTTAATAATAATAGTGCTTTGCAATTATACAAAGCTTTTCGTCTTCAAAGTGCAAGTATTAATTCACAAGTACATTTGTATCTGTATTGCTTCCCCACGCTTCAGGTATACGATCACTATGCAGGAAATCAGACGTGTTGTTTTTGCTTTCCGTTTAGACCAAAGGCAAATATGAATTTACAATGACTGAATATGACTCCTACTCAAATTATGAAAGCAGTGTCCTGAAGGCAAAAGCTTCGCAGTCGAGCTTCAGCTTTGGTATAAAAATACCAGGAGTGTTTGAACTTGGTTACAATTCAAATGACAACAGGTTCAAGAAGTTCATTCAAAGGATGAAAAGATTTTCTTCAACTGTAAGCGCTGCTCTACTTAATTCCCTGCTGACGTGTTACCTCTGTGTGTGTGTGTGTGTATCGGTGTGATCCTCACCATCAGGTCAGCAGCCATGACTAGGATAAATGAAATCTTTCCCCCTGATTGGATTTTGCCATTTGCATCGATCGAGTGTTAACTAAGGCCATTACACCTTCATTTGTGTTTACAGCATCCAGGAGCTCTTCATTGTTGGCCGGGGCCCGGACTGCCCAGCCTCCCCCACCCGCCCCAGCTGAGCGCAGTCTGTCCAGTGTCCTGCTGGCCGTCCGCGTTTGGGCTTTTGTAGTGAAGTCACTTAAAAAAATGAAACCAAGAAGCCGGTTCAAATGGCCTCCCCTCCATCCAGTGAACCTGCTAGTGTGAGAGGTACAAGTGGCACTCCTAACAGGCTGTGCATGCTGCGCCCCAGCCGGGGAGGTGCTGAGCACCTTGCCCTGCCAGCCGTTGAAAAGCTGTTCCCACCGCTGCCACCGCAGTCTGGTGGGAGGTGCCTGGGTGCAGCCAGCACAGCGACTCCTCCAAGGGAACCTGCACAGGTGGAGCTGGGGCTTAGCTAACGAACCAGGGAGCCCCCAGTTCCCTCTGCCCTACGGGTGGCTCACAGTGACTCCCCAGCACAGAAATCTGGGGTGAAAGAAGGGCAGATGGGATTTCCGCAGTTCCAGGAATTTCTCCACCAGTACGCACAGCCCAGGAACTGGTCTGCAGTGGGGACGGCTGCTGCCTGTGCAGTGTCACCTCACACGTGGGGGCCGTCCCTCCTGTCGGGGGGTTCAGCAAGGCAGGGGCTGTCACCACGGTAAATGACAATGCAGCCAAGCTGTTCAACAGTAGGGCAGCCTTGGCAGTAGCATGGAGCAGAACGTGCTAGCCGGCCTTCCGAGGGTTTAATTCTAGACTAGCACAGGCCGGTTTACTGCGGCCAGTGTGATCTATCTGCTGAGCACATCATTCACCAGATCAGGACACACGCACCACGAAATACGGATGGCACAATCACTCCCAGCCTCATCTGCGGAGATTTGGTCACAGCTGTGATCTGATGCACACTTCAGGCTGGCTGGAGATGCTTTAATCTATAACTCCTAGGACTGCTTTATGAGGTTCAATCTGAGGTAGTGTGCACCATCATTTGATTTCTTTTTTTCATCTGTTACTGCTGTAAACAAAGCTAGCTCTTGTCAGAGGTTTAATAGCATCACTGATCTGTCTCTCCCCTCGGTATGCAGTGCGCTCAGGAACAGCAGAGTATTTATTCCTTGTTGCTATTAAACTTGCATTTGCTTCCTGCAAAGAGGCATTTCCCATGACAAGACCAGAGGTATTTGAGAAGCATTTGCAATAGATATCCAGAAAGAAATGCAATACTAAGTCTTGGATTTTATTATTTAAGCTACAGAGTTCTATACTGAACCCCGCCATGTGCTTGTCCTGCTGGGCCAGACAACTGGACACTAAATCCTTTGAACATGACAAAAGACCTGTTCTGTTCCTGACTTTTATGCCAGAAAGGGGAGATACTATATTTATCCGTGTACACATGTATCTACACAGAGACGTATAAATGCGTGTGTGTGTGTGTGTGCATTTTCTTCTTTCCTTTCAGTTTTGTTAATGGCATATTGTGTGGAATATAAATATTAATACGGATCAACCAGAGACTTACCATTTCACATATAAATCATCATGATTTCAGATGTCAGAATTTTTCAGGAGGGAGCTTGTGAGAAACAAAGGCTGGTCAACATTATTAAGGGTAGAGCAGTCTCATGGGGTGCTGCTTGTGTCCTTGGAGCCTGGGGATGTCGGAGCAGAGCCTGGAGCCTGCTTTTCCCCATGTCCCAGTCATGGCCTGAGCCAGCACCCAGCCTGTAATGGGTGGCTCTCCCTCTTCCTTCCTCCCTCTGTAATACCAGTCAGAATCCCGATGCTCAGAAACTAAAATTTTTGGTTTTGCTAAATTAAAAGATTTCCAGTTGAAACTGTTAAATTGAGAAATCCTGAGCAGAGTTAATTATTTAATAGCAAATAGCTGCACATTGCACGGGAGCGACATCCCTCACCCCTTCTGGATTCCCTTGTGTCTCTGCATTTCGTGTAGTCCAGCAAGTTCATTCACGCCCGCTCTGAGCTGGCTGTTGCTGTTTATAAGCTGAAGCCCCGAGCCCTGATGCTGCATTACGAGTTCCTGCAGAGACTCCATCAGCTCCCGTCAGAGTACAGCTACGGGGAGTACAGGGAGCTCTACAGGGACTACGGGACCCATTACATCACGGAGGCTACCGTCGGTGGCACCTACGAGTATACTTTGGTTGTGAACAGCGACGAGCTGCGAAAGGCAGGTATGTGCATGTGACGGTGGTGCCAAAGCTTTAGGGCCAGCTTTTCGGGGGGGGAGAAACCCCTCTGCGGGCACCCAGTGATGGTTCAGGTCTGAGGTCTGACGAGAGAGGTGGTAGAAGAAGGAGTCAGCAACATCTCGGAGAAAGCCTGCGGGAGGCAGGGGAATAGAAGTGCTCTCTGGCAGTGACTGAAGAGCCTGGTTTTCAAAGCATGCTCGGCATCGTGAGCTTCATCTAGCTCTCAAGCTGTGGGTGCTGCCAGTTCACAAAAAAGGGCCCTGTAGCAACTATTTCAGATGACATGTTTTGGAGGCTGACAACATGCTGAGATGAATGAGAAGCATGTAGCATAATGCTTTTGTTAGCTTTGAAAACCTTTACCTACGTTCTTTTTCCATTGCCTTTCAAATGACAGTTTTGAAACACCTTTAGCCTCAAGAGCTTTTCCAGCGTGTAGGAAACAGTAAATAATTTGCTGGGTGACTCTTGTGCCTGACATCGCTCTTGCTCTTTGACTCTGGCTTCCTTTTTTGCGAGAAATGATGATTGTTGTGTAGGCTAGAGCGAGCCGTGTGACATTAATCAATAGCTGCACTCTCTTATTTATTCATTGGCATGGGAGTGAGTAACTGCCTTCACTGTCTATTTGTGAAAGCATTTAGTGGACTCTGCTCGGTGTGACGCTCAGTCTGTTTGCTCTTCTGCTGGTCTAGGAAGTTGCTTATCCTGTAGTCAGATGCAGCCCGGAGGGACAGCATTTAGATTCAGATATTCAAAACATTAGCACTGCCCAATTTCTCAGCTGTTGGTGTGGGTCCATCACAAGCCACGTTTGCTTGAGCTATTACATATTATTTTTTGCATCAGAACGCTGCCTGTCGGTGTCTGCTGACCTAGACCAGGATTCTGCAGTAGTACCAGTGTTTTCACGCTGGCCCCAGTGCTGAGCTGGGCTGTACGTTCTCACTGGGGTTTGGTAGGTCCAGTCTGAGAATGCAGGCTTTTTCCTTCAAGTCCATCATCATGTTTGTACTGTTTGTGCTGGAAATCAAGGCTGCTTTTGCAGATCTGGTATCACACGCCATGTCACATGGTTGGTGCTTGCACTGCTCACACATACAACCCAACATGCTGGATGTGCCTGTGGTTCACAATTCCATACTTTCTGTGGGAAAGACGGCAGGACAGCGGTCTGGGTTGTGCTGTACAAGGGATGTCACAAAACAGTGGCTCCTGCCTGCAGGTGCTTGTGGACTGTGAACGTTAACAGGGGCCATCATGTGTCAACCCAGAACTCAGTGCGTCCTCTCTGCTGATCAGGTGTATGAGGAGAGCGTAAGAACAGTCATAAAGTGGTACCTGTGTTGTGAGCTCATGTAAACACTTGTGTCTTCAAGACAGGAGTTTAGTTTAAAACTTAGAGAATTCTGGGAAATGTGGGACATTACAACACCAAAAAAACAGAGAAAGAAAAGAGATACCTGAGTGTTGTATCTGGCGTTTCACAATCATAACCGCTTGAATATTCTTGTCAGGACAGCAAGGAGTTTGGAGAAGGACTTTTGGAAAGAACATGTAAAGGATTTGCAAATTCTTACATGCGAGGGAAAAAAAAATATACTAGAGCTTCATGGAGAAACTTCCATGAAAAAAAATTAAGGCTTTTCTGGCAGCAAAGAATTGGAGATGTGAGCTAGCAAAAGGAAGGAAAGCTACGATTACTCTTACAGTGCCTGGCTCCTGATGATGGGGATGGGTGGCGAGTATTCCTTTGTCAAGGACATGTGGCATTTAAGTCACAGGCCAGGCTCCCACCCATTGCAGCTCTGCATAACCCACTACAGCTGAGCTGGTGATTAATAGCCTCCTCTTCCAGCATTTTCCTTGCATTTGCACTCAGTTTCGGAGTTCTATAAAATGTAGAGATTTCATTTCATTTCATATAGATCTGTTAAATATCCCCAAAAAAGCTTCTTCATCTCATCTCCTTTTTTCCCAAAGGAAAAATATTTATTAACTCCCATTTTCTGTGTATGTGGATAGAAAACAGTTGTATTAAAACACTACAATGTTTTGGTGTATATTTAAGGTTATTCGCTGAGTGATGTCCAGAAGTGCGCACAGCACGGCTTTAACATTGGTGCAAATATTGATGGTGTCTATCTGAAGCTTGGAATGACTGAAGCTGGCTGTAAATCCCTTTTGAAAGAGATTGGAGGTAAGCATGAAACACTTCTGCCATTTAATTTCTAGCCTTTGTCGTAGCAAAAAGAAGATTTTGTGGTCTCGCCTGCCTGAAATATTTCCTCACTCCCTTGCAGCTGCTTTTGGGACCGCTAGGTAACCCCAGGCAAGCTTAACAGAGGTGTAGATATCTCAAAGCTTGGGTTTTGGCAAGTTTTTCTTGGCTGGTTAGAGAAGAAATACCGGCTCGGGGTCCCAGGGAAAAGCAGGGACAGATAAGCCGTTACCCACCAGGCTGGTGCTGTGTTACCAATCCACCCACCTCTCAGCAGAGGAGCCCAACGCTCCCCTTTTTGCACCCAAAAAAGCCCAAGTGGGGAAAGCAGGGAGGGAAGGGTGTGTGGGAGCCTCAGGGGCCGTGCGGGAAGCTGGGGCTGTTGCAGTGGGAGGAGGGCACACCTGAAGGTATGCAGAGGAGAACAGGCAATATTCATGGTGGTGAGGAGCACCTGTGGAAGGGCCTGCGAGCTTGTAGCCACAGAGGAGAAATGTAGGGGAGAGGTAGAGGGTGCATGAGAGGAGGATGGGGGTGTTGCCGCAAGGGAACAGGAGGGACACAGGACACACAGCGTAGGAAGCCAGGCGTCAGGTGTGACACACTTGTGGCCTTTTGCCTTTGCCCTCTCAGTGGGGTGGGTCATATACAGGGGTGTTCTGGGTTAGCTTATAGCCCCACTGCAATCCCCAAAGAGATACCTGAGCAGAGTTAGCCACTTTCTGAATGCATTTTTGCAGACAGCACCTCCAAAAAACAGTATGTGGAAGATTTCATCGCCCTTGTACGTGGCGGAGCGAGCGAACACATCACCGCGCTGGCTTACAAAGCCCTGCCAACGGCCGCACTCATGCAGGAGTGGGGAGATGCTGTACAGTACAACCCTGAAATCATAACGTTAAAGGTACTGTATCCTTCGCTTCATGCAGCCTCACGTAGCTGAGCACCTTGGAGAAGTCTGTGTTTAAATAAACAGGATTTAAAGAAAAACAAAACACACCGGGGAAATTCCTAGGGTAAATAATTGACCTGTATTGTACAGCACAGTTTCGCTAAGACTGGGTTTTCAGAAAATCAAAGGTGTGATGCATTAAAAAGGTGTGGTTGGCAGTACAAGAAGCTTTAACCCTTGCCACTTGGCTGTGCAGATGTGATCTCTTGCTGCCTATCAAGCAGATCAGATGATCCGCCTTCTGTTTTACCAAGGTATCACTTACCAAAAATGTATCCAGCAGCATGTAAGTTAGAAGTGAGCAGAAATATGTAGCAATTCTGCCTCATCGTTTTTAATATCAAAGTAAGTTCACTCTGAGTGAATAGTACAAAGGTGCAAGAGGACATCCTTTTAAACAGGGGTTTGGACTGGTAGTAGTGGAAGTTGATTTTATTATTGTATAATTGGTTTTAATTATAAAATTTTACGCAAAAATATTTCGATTTGTAAAAGGTGTTTGTTTCTCATTGAAAATTCTGACTTTTTAGTTAAAAAAAAAAAAAAAAAAAAAAAAGGGGGTGAATTCTAAAACGTGTGAAGCAAACCAAAACCCATTAATTTGGGAATATAGCCAGTGCCTGTCCGGCGCTCGGTGCAGTGGGGGCAGCTTTCCCAAGCCTCTGGTGCACTGAGGATTGACCTGGGCAGGAGACGACAGGAACTCAACCCTCCGTGCTAGATCCCACGTACAGAAAATTCTCCCACAAGAAATGGTGATGTTCTTTGTCTCACCTGGCATCAGTGGCCAGGCTGCCCAGTGAAAAACCCCAGACAGTGTAATTTGGATTTGGTATCTATAATCCTTCATTTCCATACCAATATCCCTGTGGGGCTTGAAGATCAAAAGTACCAGCAGAGTGTGACTAAATGTCAGCCCAAGAATGCTTAGTTAGGGAAAACTAAAGCAAATCAGTTCATAAATCATCGGCTGAAGGGACTTGGCAGGTCACTCCTAGTGTATTTTCTCATTTGTATGATCTGAATTCAAAAAGCAAAGTATGGATCACAGATAATTGATGAAGAGTGGATGTACAGCAGTGGGAAATGAGCAATTTTTGTTTCATTGAAACATTCTTCTGTTTCTTGTAGCTTGAGCCTGTGAGGGCAGCGGGGTGCTCCTTCATGCTTACTGGCATCTCTAGAGCAAGGATGGGAATTTGGGATGGATCCTCGGATGGCATGTGCCAGCGTTGTCCCACTGGCATTAGTGGGTGACTGGCAGTATTGAGACCACACTTTAACTTCCTCTTGTGTTCAGGAAAAAAATTAACGAGTGGGTCAAAGTCTCCTTGGTCCCTGCTGCATGTCCGCCGTGTTGTGCCCCCACTTACCTCCTCCCACCGCCCCCCTCTGCCGATGCAGATCACAGTCCTCTCTCTTCTGAAGGCAGTGGAAACCCTTACCTGGGCTTCACACAGAGAGAAATCGCCCTTGAAATGCAGTAGTAGTGGAAGTTGATTTTTTTGTTGTATAATTGGTTTTAATTACAAAATTTAATTTTAGGCAAAAATCTTTCTGTTTTGCCTATTTGCACCGTTGCACGGTGAAAGTGCAAATTGGAACGGCCATGACCATGTGCCTCCGGCTGTGCTGTGTAGAAGGAATGGAGGAGATTTTTGGGGGTGCATTTTTGGGGGTATCTTTTTTAAATCCGAGTAAGAGAGCACTCAGGAAAGGTAAGTTTGAGCAAATTTGATCTAAAAATATCGATATCATGGACATGGATGAGGAAGGATTTAATGAACCTTCTGTGAAGCTTTGCCCATTTGTCAACTAATGGTAGGGCTGTTGTATTGTGTTGTGCGTTTACAACTGCTTTGGTGGTGTAAACCTAGGGGAGGATCCCTGTAAGTATTCCTGACATCCCTGACGTGTTCTCCATGAGGTTTAAGGAAATACCAATTGGAAATCTGGAGCCTGTACCGCAAAGCCTTAATTTCCCTCTCCAGCTGTGCCGCCACCGACCCTGCGATGCTCGCACCATCCTGAACTTGCAGTCGAGTGCGGTTTCTTCCCTCCCTTTAGGCAGAGCCGCTGTATCAGCTAGTGACTCCGGCTGACTTCGCCAATGCAATCACAATAAAAGAAAACCTGCGACGGGCTCTGGAGGAATTTCAGCTGGAGACCAGTTCTTGTCGCTGTGCCCCGTGCCATGGCAATGGCATCCCCTTTTTGCAAGGTAGAAGGATTTTGCACCTCTCCTTTACCCTATAAGAGAAATGTGCTTGGGATTCGTGGGGAGTGAGGAATCTCGGCGCATAATCTGCTCTTTAGTTTCTCCTGTAATTTCTTTTTCAGGTAATTAATTTATTTTGCTCTAAGTTGGTCTATTTGTAGAGTGCCACTGGTAAGTAAAGGCAGTAAAGTCAAGGGATGTGTCTTTTTAATGGGAGTGACCATCTGTATCAGTTTTGTGGAAGAATTTGTTCCTTCTCAATTATGCATTAAAAAAAAAAAAAACAACTTGACATCTTTAAGCCTCCTCCTTTGCTTTCAAGATTGCTTCCATCCTCCTGGAGAAGCGACTACTGCCTCAGCATTAATTAGTGTTTGTAAAAGTGTTCTGAAGATGAAAAGCACCATATAAGTGCCAAGCACAGTTATCACCGTCACCTCCCCTCATTTCTAATAGAAGCTGTCCTTTGTAAGCAGGCTGTGATTTAAAAATGAAGGGGGAAAATCATCAAATTGAATGAAAACTGCACTGCCTAAACAGAGATATGTGAGGTGACGAGAGCTTCTAACAAAGGGACTATTTTGTCAAGTGCCTAATTCCAATCTGCATCTGCAGAAATCCTGATGAGAAACGTTATCTTCTAAATGTATCTAATGCAGAAATGATTGCTTCAGGTACCAGCTAGTTGATTGTAGCACTTAAAGGATTTGTCTGACGATTACCCTTGTTTAAATAACTTTTTAGGAGCTGAGTCAGGTTAGCGTTTCATTTAGGATCTCCTCAACAAGAGGTTTCAAGGGGCCGTTTGTTTTCCTGGGTGGGAGCCATCCTGCAGGATCCTGCCATGGGATGCGCACCGCAGTCAGAGCAAGTTACGGGGACTTTGGCCCAGGTCCCAGCTGGGACGCTCCTGTCCCGGGTTTGCTCCCTTCAGCTCTCCCAGGATAGCTCCTTCGGAGAGGAGCAGGGGGCTGCGTGGTGCCCCGTGCTGGCTCGCTGCGCCGGCGTAGCTGCGGCTGAATGAGGTGCAGCCGCAGGAGCAAACGGCCGGGGAGGCGAGAGGGGCGGCAGCGCGGCCACAGCTCCCCTGCCTTGCGGCTCTTCTGTGCTTTCACCGTCGGAGAGAAATTCTGACGGTTCACCCTTCCTCGCTGAAGATGAAGTACTGAAAAGAAATGGGTGTCTGCAGGGAGATGTGACGTGAAGTCTCTAAACCCACCGTCTCTGCTTACTTTCAGGAACCGAGTGTGAATGCTTGTGTCCCCTGGGCTACAGTGGCACTGCCTGCCAGGGCAGCGGGAGGGGAGGTAAGAGGTTCCCCAGGCCTGGGGCAGGCCCAGCTGTGGTCAGGAGTGCCCGGGGATGGCGGCGGATGGACGGGCAGCAGTGCCCAGTGCTGGCTGTCCCCAGTCTGCCCGGCACAAGGGGTCAGGGTCCTGCAGAGGTGACAGACAGACTGTGCCTGCCCTCTTCTACATTTCGTTGCACTCGGGAAAAGGTGGCTTTACTTCAGCAGTTCAAAGCTGCATAAACATGCCTCGCGATTGTATTATAATACAAAGTCCTGCTTAATTTACAATCCATGACGAGCCTCAGGTCTTCTCCATCAGCTCTGTTTCCTAAGTTTTTCCCTTTGATACAGCCAGTGTGATGCAAACTGTTTTCCCCCAGATATGCTACCATGCATTTTAATCTTAAAATCTGATTATGTTGTTTTGAAGCATTTACTAATGCTTCTTGGTCACTTTGTATCGCTGCTTTCTCCTGACTGATGTTCTTAACTCCTTCCAGTTTAGGATGATCTGTGAATTTAATCATTTTGTTTACTTCTTCCAGCTCATTAATTTAGATGCTGAATAATGCCAGATCTCAGGCACTCAGAGCTCTGGCACCATCCCACAATTTGATGCACTGCGTTTATCACTGGGCTTTGTTTACAGTCTTTTATCCAGTTCTTATTCTGCATGACTGTGTCCTAACTAAACCAGGCTGAAATACATTTTAAGCCAAGATTTCACTCAGAAGGGGATCAATTTTGTAGGTGTTCCTTAGGAAGTCCGTGGAGCCTTAAACTGTGGAGTCACTTACACCTTGTTCCAGTCTGCTTACCACACGTGTAATCGCATCCAATCCTCCCAGAGACTCACATCCATCCACTTGTCAACATGCAACTGCCTTTCTCACTCCCCTTCCCTCCTTTTAGGTATTGCCTCCACGTGTAGCTCCATGATGCTCAGGATTTTGAGTTCATATCACTCATGTGTTCAGGGTCCAGAAGAAACAGTGTAATAGGAAAAGCAATGGATGGAAAGCTGAATATTTAAGCTGGTTTTCATTGAAGACGAACATGCTAACGTTTCCCCTCGCACCTCAAGATGTGGCTGACACAAGTTTAGTTACTGTTTTTCTTACCTAGGCTTGGACTAAGTGAGAGAGAGAAGCGTCCTACAAGCAAATTTAAAACTAATTGATATTTTTTCCCTTGTCCTTGCTGCAGAAAGTGTAGTTTGGACAAACACCAGCAATGCTGAACAGAGAATGAACATCTTTGAAACAATCATTTGTTGTTAATGAGTCAACGACATTGTTAGTGGTGTGGACAGGGGCAGAGCTGTTTGTGTTTAAATGAGATTCAGGGAAGCTGACAGCTCTTCCCATGGAAAGAACTGCTTTATTCTGACAGTCCTTTCTGGCTTTGGGTTTTTTTTCCAGATGCTGCTATTAATGGAAACTGGGGTTGCTGGGCCAGCTGGTCTCCCTGTTCAGGAGGTCAACGAACAAGGAGACGACAGTGCAACAACCCTCTCCCACAAAACGGTGGTTCGTCGTGCTCAGGACCAGATACTGAGTCAGCTGCTTGCTAGAGGGAATCATTAAGAACTTACACAAAACTGCTGAGTGGTTTGCAGACTGAGTGGGAAGATGTCAGCTGACTGGCTGCTGAGCTGGCCTCGCTCTGCTGATGGGTCTCATCCAGGGGCGCGGAAGTTGGAAACATTTCAGGAGACGCTGGGAGCTGGGTGTGTGTTATGAATCACACCTTCAGCCACGCTTTGCAGTTGTCCCATGGGATTGAATGTGCTTACTGTTCTTAATATTTTGACTTTTCTCTGTCTTTATTGCAATGGGCTAACCGAGACAAGCTTTATCTCCAGCCTTATTTGATAGCTGCATGATTTTAAATTTTACTGTTCCATTGAGATAAGAAAAGACTGTTTGATCTTACATGCACCAGAATGTGCGCTAATACGTGGCTTCTGTGAAGACAGCTGTGTCATGTGGAGCAAAATACAGTGTATTAAAGTCTAAATCACAATGAGCACAATAGTATCTAATGTGACATTTAAAGCTGCTCTGCCTCACTACCCAGTTTCCCAATTTATCCTAGTTAACGTAAATTGTCGTATCGTCGTTGTATTAGAAACTGTCTTGAAGGAGTAAAAACCAAATTGTGAAGAACAGTCTGTGACACCAAAGTGTTTGTAGGCTATATAGTGGTTTTACTGCTTCCTCCGGGGTGTTTCTGAAGTAGAACTGATACGTCGAGAGTGTTAGATACATCCTGCTGTGCTCAGATGCACCGATGCTCTGGTTCCTTGGGAAGGGGGGGGAAGGACACAGGGATGCTACTGGGACGGGGAGCTGGAAAGAAGTTGCTGTGCCTTGTGTTGCTTGGGGCTGTTGGAAGGCAGGAGAGATGGCTGCACTTGCAGGAGAGGCTGTACCTGGACTAGGGGCTGCCACTCCGGGACGCCAGGACCCTCTGCTGGAGCGGGATGAGCAGCCAGCTTTTCTGCCGTGGGCAGGATGAATGGAATGTTTTGGAACAAATGTCTTTGCACATCCCCTGAAATCTTCCACCCTTAGTAGTTGCCTCTGGCCCAAACAGGCTCTGGTTGATCGGGTTGATCCCGCGAGAGGCTGGATTTCGGCAGCTGCATTGCTAGTCCACTCTGGTTA
Source organism: Falco punctatus (assembly GCF_963210335.1). NCBI lineage: Eukaryota > Metazoa > Chordata > Aves > Falconiformes > Falconidae > Falco > Falco punctatus. Next base: position 5,619,295 of record NC_137591.1, read on the forward strand.
GGACATCTGAGATGGAGAGTGTTTGCTATGGATAGAGCCAAAGCAAAGTGAATGGTTTGCACTTTGTTACTGTTCCTGGAGCCAGGTCAAACAAATGAGGAACTTGTAATACTGTGCCCTGTTTCATGACTGACCTGAGCCTGGAGCGTTCCAGGAACCTGCCTCCTGCCGTTTTGTTGGTGGTTAATGATTTTTGCAAAGGCATTGGTGGCACAATAACTTTGCTCCAGAAAATGATTCCGCCAGTGCAAAGTTGTTTGTAAGTGTTTTAAGTCTTCTAACATATCTGCAAGGTCAAACACTCTTCCGAGGGTTTTTAGACATGCTGGTGATGATGGGTTGGTATCACCAGTTTCTCTCCTTTCAGACTGGCACTGTCTAAATGTAATTCTTACAAGAACAGCTCAGGCTCTCTGACATCTGAACAATGGAACATGCATTTAGTTGTAGCCCTCATGCCGCCTCCACACTTATTGACAAGGTTTCTGTGACAGCTTTAAGAAAGGAAGAGCACGTTGCATATGTAAAAGAAGAGTGCTCTGTGCTCATTATGGGCTTCGTAATTGAGCTGCCAACCCAAAACATTTCCGTTAACCACTGCGTAACTGTGATATCTTTTGTGTGATGGAAATTTGCCAAGAGGTTCATTTCAGATCATGGTCAAAGAGGTCACTGCTTAGACCAGGTATGATCTTCAAAGCTTTTTAAAGGGACACGGTGGAAGCTCTTCAGCAGAGGACCCTGCTCATGGTTCATGGGTGCCTGTGAGGACATGTACTGGTGCAGATCCCTGCCCTTCTTGAGAAGCATCAATGTAATCTGGTTAAGGAACTTTCTCAGGTGAGTTGAGTGGCTTTTGTAGATTTAACCACCTTTCCTGATCACCAAGCTGGACTAAGCACTCTGACGTAGCCCTAGCATCTGTCCACTGCTGTGGTGAGCAGAGCCAACTGGAGCAACCTGAGCTGGGACTGCTGTTCCCGGAATTGAAAAGCCCAGATTTCGTGAAGTGGCAGTGCCTGGGTTTGGCTATTTCAGAGGTTTTTTGGAGGAAGAGAGGAGAGATTTGGCAGTCTTCAAGATCAGCAGGATAGTCAACTGACATATGATTTAAGTAGTGGTTGAACATTGAGCCTATCGGCTTAGAAGCCTCACATAAAGGACATAACTTTATCTTGTCCTTGCGATTTTGTGCTTTGATTCAACTAATGATTTATTATGACCTAGAGGGTAATAAAAAATACTATGCTGAAGCTTTTATTGTTTCATTTTGATACACATTAAATTTTGGTACTGTCTTTTACTGGTGTTTCTAACATCCACGTTCGGTGTAAGTTCAGATTAATGGCCCACGTATGAAAACTTGGAAAGGCTGCGGGCAGGCTGCGTGCGTGCTCAGCACAGGCTGGGTGGCTCTAGCCCATTTCTCCGGTTAAGACACTTGTCTCAATGGGCTGTTTCACAAGCAGTTTGCTTGTGGAAAAAAAAGAAAGAAACTGGGTGAACGTGGAGAAGCTGGATTTTCTTCACCCTCCTGCTTGGAGATGTTGCTGCTGTGACGTGTGCTGGATGCAGTCAGAACAGCTTGGGAAGCTCCCAAAGGGCATTTTAGGTAAGTTGTAATTGTCACATCCAGCTTTCCCAGGACAAAACCAACTTGACTCTTGCAGCCCCTAACATCTCCATCAGAGGCGGGTAAGTCAGACTGGTTTCCAGCCTGGATTTGCTTGTTCCCTGTCTTTTGACATCACACAGACACTTCACATTTACCTGTGAGGGTGGAGCGTGGTCTAGGCTGTGGCTGGGGACTTGCAAACCACGCGGTAGCCATAGTACTGCTAAATCGCTGTACCATGCTCCTGTTTCTCCTGCAATCAGACGAGTATAGTTGTTCCTCCCCAGGTTCTCTCCCAGATGGAGAGATTTTGCTGAAAGCAGCCCAGCAAGTCCATGCAGAGGAGTCAGTTCCCACATCTCCAACTCCTAATCCTTCTACCTTGATGGCTGAAGAACCCAGTGAGGACCAAAGATTGCAGGTCAGATGATGCCTGCAGATTTGTCTTGCTTTTATAACCTATTTTCACACGCCTCTGCTTCTGTAAATCAACAAAGCTAGAGATGAAGATAGTAGTTATTACCATTATGAGCATACATTTTTTACTTATTTGTAATGTGAGTCTGCTGTGGTGGACACGACAGAGCAGCACAAGAAATGCCAGTCCCTCCCCAAACTGTCCAGAATCCGGCGTTTCTTTTGTTTCAGGTTTTTCTGTGGTAGGATTAAATGTTTTCTATCTTCCCGTGCTTCTGCATTACACTGTGTAAAAAGGAAGGCAAAAATTTTGGAGCTGCTCCTCTCCTGCTGGGGAATTTTTGCCTGCTCTAAAGTGGCAGGCTCGGAGGGATGCAGGCGTCAGGGTAGTTGGCGTGACATTGACCCCGAGGTGGAAAACAGCTCTGTCTCAAGCACTGCCCTTATCTGCTCCTCTGTTAGCTGGTTATCTGGAGCCTGCACCTTGCAACCTCAGGTGTATTGTCATCAATCACTGGCATTTTTCTGTTGCATACCAGTTCCTCTCTGCCCTTCCTTTGTTAATAACCCCGTTTGCCTATATCCATAAAAATATCTGATTGTGATACCATTTATCCAAAGCACCATACATCCATCATGCACTTATGAGTGAGATAAACAAGGTCTCCTGGGAAATATGCCGCAAGAAATATATAGGATAAATAACTATATCAAATGTATGTCAGTGCGCAAGAGGGGAAAATCCATTCATTAAACCCAGGGTGGAACTGCAGTGGTTTATTGTACCCTCTAAGCTTTTAGTTTAAGTAAGAAACGTACATTTTTGCTGCTTATCTCATCTAGCACAACTCTCATGCTGGCCACTTCAGCATGAGATATATTAGCTTCTTTGACTGGCATTGTAAATGTGTAATTGCTCATAATCTTTTCTCTTTTTTTCTTCCCCCCAGACCTTACAGGCAGTTTTTCCCTTTCTTTTGACTTCAGCTTGCTGCTCCCAAGTTTCAGCCACGTAGATGGATGCGGCGGGGGACTGGAGTGGGAGGAGAGGGGCTGCTGCCGAGCCGCTTTGGCGTTTGGAGGGAACCCCTGGGATTGTGTTCCATTGCCCTGGGCAGCGAGGTGAACGATGAGAACAAACAACTGCAGGTAAATTTCTGCTCTTATTTATATGTGCTTCGTGGTAGTATTTCATACGCAGTTTCTTTAATCACTCAGATTTATTCTTTTTTTTTGCGGTTCTCCAGCCTGTCGTCTGGCCTTCCAGAAGCGGCTGTAGAAGCCAAGGGTGCAGGTCACCCTCCCGCAAGCCCCATCCCTCCCCAGCCTCCAAGGCACCAGATCTTTCTGTTCATTGATTTCTTCCCTCTGGTCACAAAAGAGGCGTGCTCGGCTCTAACTGGGGTGGCTTTACGCTTGTTTACTCCCAGGCCTTTCCGCGAAGCCGAAGGAGTGGGTGTAGAGCTGAGAATCACCTGGGAGCCAAACTGGTCCTTGGGGTAAAGGCACCCCAACACCAAACTATTGATAAATCCACTGATGGGAAAACTGGTTCTGACCATCCGTTTCACATTCCACTGGGATGCCTAATTCATGCCGATGTATGGGTGCTCCGTGCTGCTGCATTTTCTCAACATAGAAGGCATCAGATTCAGGCCCTGGGGAGCAAATTTATCTCTAGGTGAATATCCCTCTTACCTGGAAAAGCAAAGTTTGCAAAAAGGCCACAGCTTTGCTACTCATCATAGGGGTTTTCACAGAACAATTATATCTCGGTGTTGGAGACAACATGGTTTGGTGTTTTCATCTACAAAAGCAACCTATAGTTTTATTTTCAAGCAAAAGAGAAGTGAAAAAATTGTCCTTTGGCAAACATGCACACAAAATAAAATATGGGGCCAGATCTTCAGGTAGCATAAATCAGCTGTGGCGAAGGAGCAACACTGATTTACATCCTAAGTGTCAGGCTCTAAATCACCACTGACACACCATTGAAAAACAAGCATTTCCAAGAACCAGAGCTGTAGCTGAGCAATTCCTTTCACTAAGCCATGATTCCTTCCTACTCCCTTTTCCCATTCAAATGTATATAGAAGTGCTCCTTTGTGTTCTGAGGTTTTGTTGCTGTTGTTGCTTTTCATAATGCCTGATTCCTTCTCGGAGCTTTTGTTTCTCCCCTACTTCCTTGTACTGAAAAGCACGGTAAAAAAAAAAAGTGCCATTTGCCTCCCGTCCACCCCAGGTTTTTGTGGCAGTTCATTAAGAAGAGGGAGCTGTGGGCTGTCGCCACAGTCTCTGGACGCAGTTCAATACTGTGTGTATTCTTGTGGTGAGATTTACGTCTTACATTCAAAAAAGCCCCTTAAATCAAGCGGCCCGTTAACATCTTCTCCAGCTCTGGGTGCCTGGGAGATAAAACGCCTGCGTGCTAATAGTCGATTCATCACTGATCTTAAAGAGGAATAGCCTTCGCTTGTGTGTGAGCATCCTCGGCCGAATAGGTGTGTTCGAGCCTCGCTATCTATTTATTTATTAATTTAAGACTCTTCATCAGTTTGGGTTCATGTTTCACAATGATGCTTCTGCATCTTTAGGCTTAAGCCTCCTCCCATGCAGAAGAGCATATGGCTTTGCTGCAAATGCAGCCCTGGCCAACATGCTGGACTTAAAAATCTGGCAGTGCCAACTTACAAAAGTTTCGTAGTGCATATGCCAATACCAGCTGCATAAAAACGCAGGGACGATGAGCTTTCAATGGGTTTTCCAAAGTCGAATATAAAAATTGCTGCGAGTCAAGCTTATTTATGTAAACACTTCCAGTAAATTTATTTCTTGACAAGTTATAGCCCCACAGTCACCCAGCAGCAAAGCCACCCGCGTGGATTCTCCACCATCTCCCACAGTGCAGCCGTGCGGCTGTGAACTGGTGGGCTCCCATCACACCTGGTGGGGCGAGGGGGCAGCCAGGCACGATCCGTCACCTGGAGCCATTGCTCTGCTTTTACCCCGTGAATCCAGCATGTCTCCACGCGTCTAGAAATGCGATACTGGGCAATTGCTTGTCCCGGGTGTAATTCCGTAGCCAGGCACAGATTCCACCGTGGCGGCGGGGAGCGATGCCGACCGGGGCGTTCAGCAGGCTTTGCTCTGCAGGGCCCTGCCGGCGCAGGGCTCGCCGCCACGCTGTGGGGCCGGCTGGTTGCACTGCCGGCTGCGCCGCGCTGTGCCCGCCTGGCAGGGAGACCACTGCGACCAGCAGCTCCAGCGCCCGTTCGTCTCACCGCCTGTAAGCGTATATTAAAAAAGAGGGGGGAAAAAGTAATAATACTCAAGTCTGAAGTGCTCCGTAGGGCCTGACTGCGGTGGCGTGCTTTAGGTGGGAGCAGGGGAGGGTGGAAGGTGCTGCCAGCAGTTTGCGGTTTCAGCTCTGGCTCTGTACCCTGTGCTGTGGGTGGGACTCGCTGGTCCATCCCCGCTGTGCCCAGCACACGGACGGCTGTTGCGATCAAGGTGCTTTGAAGCCAGCATCATCTCCTTCAGGCACCACTAGCTGTTTCTTTCTCTCCTCTGCTCATCTGAAAGGCTGCGTCTTGGCTTTCCTTGCCCAAAGGGCAGCCAACAGCTCTCCCTGCACTGACTTTCTCACCTCTGCCCGAGACAGAGGGACAGAGGTCTCCTAGTGTCGTGGAGGTGTCTGAAAAGTCTGCCCATCCTTTTGGAGGTGGGTGATTTCAAGGCTTTTTCATTACAGTACAGACTGAGTTGTCAGGAGCATTCAATACTATGGATTATGGTGGTGCTCCTGAATGATGGGAAAGCTTGATGGCTGTCATTTACTGTCGGTTTTTATTTACTCAGCTGGCCTTCATGCCTGGCTTGGGCACTTTATTAATCCAGACAGCACAAATGGATGTGTGTGCTCTGACGTAGTGCTGGGTGGAAAGCTGCGTTTGCCGTCTGCTGAAGCATCGTGCTTTACAAAAATGGAGTTTGGCCTTAAATGAGTTTTGGAACTAAAAATGAAATGAAAAATTGCCCACGAGCTGGAAGTGTGTCTGTCCCCACTATTGCTAAAGTAGGGAGCAGGGGGGCTGGCCAGTTCGGTGGGCACACTTTGGGGCCAGGGCCTGAGCTTTCCAAGCTCCTCATCTGTATGGGTTTCACCTGGGTTTTTCTTCACAGTAGCTAGTATGGGCTGCGTTTTGGATTTGTGCTGGAAACAGGGTTGATAATACAGGATGTTTTTGATATTGCTGAGCAGGGCTCACGCAGAGCCAAGGCCTTTTCTGCCTCTCACCCCAGCCCAGCAGCGAGGCGGCTGGGGGCACAAGGGGCTGGGAGGGGACACAGCCAGGACAGCTGACCCCTGCTGACCCAAGGGATGCTCCATACCATAAGTCATGCTCAGCATATGAAGCTGGGGGAAGCGGGGGGGGGGGATATTCGGCACGGTAATGGTGATGCTTGTCTTCCCAAGTGCTGGTTAGGCATGATGGAGCCCAGCTGTCCCGGAGGCGGCTGAGCCTGCCTGCCCGTGGGCAGCGGTGAGCGAGTTCCTCACTTTGCTTTGCTTGCGTGTGCAGCTTTTGCTTTACCTGTTAAACTGTCTTTATCTCAACCCATGTGTTTTCTCACTTTTACTCTTCTGATTCTCTCCCCCATCCCATGGGACCATCTCAGGCACATCCCCTGGATTTGAAGCCAACCCAAAGAGCCTGAGATTTTTAAAGAAACCCACTTTGCAGTCACTGAAGCAATGCTTTTGAGCTCAGCTTCGTAAACCATCTACCCAGCTCTGCTCTAACTCCTTATCTCACCACAGCTTTGGTTTTCCAGTGGTGAGACCCTAGTTATGAGCACATGGCTGAAAGCCTGGAGCCCTGCCTGGTGGAACTGCTCTGAAGATAGATTTTCCTGCCAGCTTCATGTGCTGAGATTTGGAGTTTTTTGTCATCGCAAATTAGGACAAAAATATCCAGAAAGAACTGTAACATTTTTTTTTAAATAAGAGCATGTTCCAAGATTAGCTTTTTTTGCCACTTATTTAATTTTTTAGGATAGTATATAAAGTGATAAAGAAAACATAAATAAAAGCCTGTCACTTTGGAAAAACACATTTTTTTTCTCTCCCCAAATAGATACTTGCCTCTAGTTAAAGTGTTTCCCGGGGGCACTGGAGGGGAGAAGTCTGGCAACGTGGCAATTTTTTACTCAAACAGCATTTTGGGTGGCACATTGCTTGTGCACCACTCCCCAGCTGCTTCGCCTGGCCCTTTCAGCTCCCTGCCCTCCCTGCCCAGCGAGGTCGGTGCTGTCACCCTTGCAGCAGGCATCCTTAGCCGCACGCTGCAAGCGCTCCAGAGAATGTCCGTCCTGAATACGTGACATCCTGGTTGGTGAGGACCAGGTGACGGTCTCATTTACAGTAACGAGCTGTGCCCGTAGAGCACTGCAGGCAGGCAGAGCCCACCCCTGGGTGGGCAGTGCAGGCAGCGGGGCTTTGCCAGGGTGCTGCCGCCGCATCCCAGCTCAGCTCTTTGCAACATGTCAGCGAGTCTCCGGCTATTAAACACATCCTCGTTTCCACTGATTTATCTGTCATAATCACCTAAGCTGCTAATTTAAGTGTCTCGCAGGGCTGCCTAGGATGGCACAGCAAGGAGAGCAATATGGCAGTGAAGGCTTGATTGATGCGTGGATGCAAAGAGCTGTTGGGTAAGCGGGGGCGGGGGAGGACCCTGTCCCTTTGCTGCCTTTCCCCCTCCCTGCCGCGGGTGTGGGCTGGGGTCTTACCTCGGCGCTTCGTCTGCTCGCAGGCAGGGCCTCCGTAACCGGGGCGGCACTGGCAGAAGCAGGTGTCTCCCACCAAAACGGGCTCACCGTTGTTCTGGCACGGTCCGCAGCGGCAGGCGTTGAACTCCAACAAGTAATCGTCCAAAGCCCGTTTCAGGTTTTGCCGTTTGGTTTCCATATTGCCGAGGTTGCTTCTGCGGAGAATTTCATGGATGGGCTGCAGCTGCGTAGGATGGAGGTGAATAGCACGGAGACAATTTCAGCTGGGCTTCAACTGGGACGCTACCACACCGCAGTCAGAGAGCTGTGACATTGCTCGATAAACTCGGGGCTCAGAAAAAACTCATTTGTCTTCCTCGACAGCTCCATGTACATCATGCAAATGTGTTACCATGACCGATGGGCCCCAGCAACAAACCACCGTACCAAAACCTTCCTCATCCTAGAGATTTGTGTGGGATTGGCTTTTCTGGACGTGCTTTGGAGTTCCAGTTTAGATACAAATGATAAATCAAAACACCCCAGTAAGCCCATTTTTTGACTGATTTCTTGGTGCTGCCATGATCTCAGAGATTCTTGCATGCTTTTTGCCTTTTTGAATCAAAATGTTTTGGTAAGAGCTTTGGACAGTGGTTATCATCAAAACTTTGATGCCAGCCTGCCATTAATGGTCACCCAATGGGAGCCGTCCAGTAAATGCTGAGTGTGGACAATTCTTCCTACATACTTTTTGCCTTTTGATGTCATGAAATGATACTGTGCCGTCTACAGCTTTAAGAATATAACATGCTCCTAGTATTTCTAGTAGCGAAACCCAGTTCTATAGATCATTCAGCAAAAATAGTCCGGTTTGGGCAACTGTAATTGTAACAACTGAATATTCATATGCATATGAATATTTAAGCTAAAAGCTCAGGGCTGGGCTGAGGACACATATTTACATTTGTCTGTCCATGAGTCTTGTGCGAGTGCTGTGTGTCTTGCCTAGGGATCTGTGGCAACTGGTCCCAGAGAAGAGTGAGGCACTGTCTCATAGCACAAGGCTCAGTGAGAGCGAGTCATGGGGAGCATCAGCCAAGCTTTGAGAAGAGCTCTTAGGCAAATTTGCACAAGCCCGATTAACAAACGAGAGGGAGCTGCAGATAAGAGCTGCTGAAGGTGACACGAGCACTTATTGGCAGCTCCGGTTGCACAGTGACTGCTGAGCCCCGGAGCAGCCAGCAGGGAGGTCAGCGCATGGTTTACTGGAAAATTGCAATAAATTTTGCCCAGGATTGATGGGAACTTGTGCAGAAAGGTGAATAACCTGCCGCTGGAACTGAAAGTGCTTTTGTGTTATTGGGGCTTTCTGCCGCTGGGGTGCTGTCCAGGAAGGTTTGCAGCATCCTTCTTGCCCTGCCAATAACGCAGGTAATTCCTCGTTCCGTTTTCCCTTCTCCCACCCTCTGTCAGAGCCGGGAGCGGGGTGCTTTCAAATGAAGATGAGAGGGATGGATGGGGCAGCATGTCCCTGCCATGACCGAGGTACTTCCCCCACACCCCACAGCTGCGCTCCCGGAGCAGGGCAGTGGTCATAGCATCTCGGGGTAGATATGGTACTCCTGACCACAGCCAAGGAGCTGTGCCCAGCTCCTCACACCTCTGCACTCTCTGGCCCTGCATTATTTGTTTGCAGGGTTGCTCTTCTCTCTCCCTTCCCATCCCCTCTGCTTGCACCTGTCTCTTCCCCACCTCTGGAGCCCTGTAGGATGCTTCGGTGATCTTTCCGTTTTATGGAGCATCCGATAAAATGAAAGGGAGAAGCAAATCTTGGTGGATTTTTATGGCCACGGACCCCCTTTTGGAGCATGGAGAAAGACAGGACCCACCTGGCAAAGCAGCCAGGAGCCCCCTGCTCTAAATTCCCTGGAAGCACTCTCAGCTACACCCACCATGGTCTGCAGAGGTTAGGCATAGCCACTGCGGCTCTGAGGCAGGTGAAAAGTGGGGGGGGTCTATGCAGAGCCCTTGCCTAGGGAGGCAATACTCCTTCCCCAGCCCCCCAGGGGTCCCCTGCTTATACAGGAGGGCAGAGAGCAGCGGGGAAAATAATAGAGGTGAATGCAGCCGCAAAGAGCCATTCATTGGGAAGCTGTTTGGGAACACATCAAAAACTGAACTCGCCACTAATCCAGCATTAAGCTCCTTGTCCGTCTCCCTGCGGATGCGGTCGGTGGGAGATGTACTCCCCTTTGTGAAATGAATAAGAGGTTACCAGATCAGTGGCCCATTACATTTAATCTTGTTCTGTGATGGAATCACAATAAAAATACAAAATGATCTGCTCGACTACACTTTCATTCCTTATAGTGGCAGAGTTTCTTCAACTGCAGAAAAGCCTTACCTCAAAATCAATAACAGCAGGATTATATTTTAATGACCTTCCCCAGTGACGATACATATTGCCATCCCAACTGTTTAAGAGCCCTCCGCTGTAACTGGTATCTCCACCTCTTATCCGGGGAATAATATCTTCCACAACTGCACTGTTGCTCTCAGCATCTGAAAAGTTGAATTACACCCATATTATTTAGCTACCATTTCCACACGTACACTAGAAATTGCTTAATGGAGGTAAGATCAGTCATGCAAGGGGGCTGTCAGTGAGCATCACCGATGCTGCCTCCTGGAATCGATGGGAGCTTGGCATCCCCTGCTTGCGGGACCACGTTACCACAGGGCGGCCGGTGATGTATTGAGCATCCCGAAGGCTCTAAGCTGGTGCAGCCTGAAGAGCCTACCTGCCTCCAGCCTTGGCTTCTAGTTAGCATGTGGGAAGTAGATCATGCTGTCTGTAGCTGGTTAAGTGATTTACCGATCTGGGGCTTCCTAGCCTCTTTTTATACTTTTTATAGTCAGTTTTGACTTCTTTAATAGTTGCCATGTTGCCCTTGTCATCCATTCCCAGTCTGTCATGGCCACAGGAACTGCAGCCTTCCAGCCACCCCACTGCCTCTATGTACACGTGTTTCTAATCCAGGGATTGCTGCCTTAATTCCTGCTCTTCCAAGAGCAATTAGCACTCCTGGAGACTGGGACCCAAAGTCACGTTGGTCCCACAACTGGGCCGGAGCCACGGCTGGAGATGGCACCAGAGCTCCCTTCTCCGTCCCCTTGTGTGACCCCGCTTGAATCTCCACGCCCAAGTGACCAAACAAAGCGATGCCAGATGCTGTGACAGACATCTGCCCTGCTGTCATACCAGTTTTCAGAAATCCTTTCTTTGCACAGTCGGAGGATGACACAGATGCTTCCAAACGCTGTTCACTCTCCCTGACTGTAAGGCCAATGGAGTGGCCAATGCAGGCGCTTATCTCTTCAGCGCTGATGTCTGCAAAACAGAAGAAAACCGATAAAATCAGTGGCTCATTCTGAGTGGAAGGTTGTTCATTTACCTGCTTTTTTCCCCTCCATCAATGAAGAAAATACTTAGTTATTTGTGTGGCCTGTTTTTCAAATTCAGGAGCTGTTCCAGGCAGAGAACAGCCAATATTTTGTTGGGGTATGTTGGGCCTGTCACATGATAGGTGAGTAGGGAAATGTCCTTACCGTGAAATTTGTTTCCTTAGAAAGTATTAAAAGAAAGCAGAAACCTGAACACAAGGCTTCAGGCACCTATTTCCTTGTTTGGTCTGTTTATTTAAAACTAAAACATTTGAGGGTTTTGCAGACTGAATCTAGGGTAAAGCCAGGAACAGCAGCTGAAATCAATAGATGCTCACTAATTTCCCTATACTCAGGACCTGACCCATGTATTAGGGGTTTAAGTAGCATCTTCAGTAGCAACTTGCAGAAGGTCTGTCTGCTGAGAGCTGCCAAAGCCTTGCTGCCAGCCAGCACTACCACATACATCATGAAAATACGTAACTGGAGACCCATGAAGGGACTGCAGAGGGGAGAAGGGAACTAATGAGGTGGTTTCACCAAGGTAAGCAATGCGCATATTTCATACAGCCTGGGTTTATGTACACACCACTGTGCTGCAAATATAAGGCCGTCTTCTTTAACAGGTAAAAAATCCATTGATTTCTATAAATACAGGTATTGTAAGTAATAGGTAACTTTTATATTGCTCTTTTTGTCAGAGGACCTTAAAGTGTTTTACAAAGCAGCCCAGCGATCAATGCTGTGGCACTGGAAGGGAGGCACGGAGGTCAGCGGGATTTGTGCATCGTGGCTTAATGGTCTAAAGGCTGAAGCTCTGTCCGAGCCCCAGCCCGGGATGGTGTCTGCTGAACTGCCTCAGCCCAGCATCGGGGAGCAGGGTCTGGCCTTGCTTGTGTTTAAAATACTGGTAAAACGCCCGTAGCTTGCTGTTTTGCTGCCTTCTGCACACCCTGCAGGAGAGGCTCGCTGGAGCTGCTCGTTGGCACGGTGGGTCCCAACTGGCGGAGCTGCTCCGCGTCTTGAGGAAGGGGCTGCAAGTCCTGGATTCAAACTGGTGAGAGCTGAAGCATGCTCAAGACTTCAGGGGGAGTTACATCCCATTGCAAAACTGGGCCCTTGAGAAAGATTAAATGTGTGGCACTCAATTACTCGTACTAAACCGTTCAACAGTTGTAAACACAGTGGGTAAAGTTCATTCACCCAAAGCAATATGAGTGATTGCTTATCTTGGTGTTGGAGGGCCATAAAATTAAACTTGAGGAACACCCTGATTAATTGATTGGCCATGGTTCCTGTTGAGTAATTATGATCAGCGAGGGTCTGTCAATACAATTCGCTATTGGTTGCAGCAAGATCGGGTCTTGATAAATGAAAAGTGGTTATCATTGCAAAAGGGTGGTCATAGAAAATATTGGCACTTGAGGGGGGAGCTCTGATAGTTTTTTTATATGATATAATTTGCGATAGCTAAATGTGCTCAAGTGATAAGATTTACTGCTGCATTTTGAATTAATCAGAATATATGAAGACTCTTTCTAATTTAATCTGTGCATAATCTTTCTCCCATAAATGTTCTTGTAATGTGTGAACACATTATACTGTTTTCTGCTAAATAATAGAACCGTAACAATCTATTTTAAAAACTAGTAATGAAAAATATTGATGGCAGAGCATCAAGGGACCTTGTTCTGACATATGTATTTATTTCATTCACGACCACATCCATGCAAGCCCTTGCAGCCTGAAAGCTAGAAATGGGTCTGGCAGCAAAACTGCCACCCTGAGCTCTGCACCGGTGAGTTGCAGCCTATTCCTGGGTATCTAAACCCAGAGGGTGTCTTCGTTTGCAAAATTCAGGTTTCCTAGATGCTTCAAGTCCAGCTCATGCCTGTGCCTAGCTAGACGCTCAGCAATCACCCAAGCTGTCCTTGGACCCAGCCTAGGGATCTTTTTCCTGGGCATGCACTTTAATCACTGGTCTATAAAAAAGGAGTGTTTTCTCTTCCAGAGGATTTAACACAGAGCTTCGTGGGCTAGGCGGGCTCTCGGGAGCCGTGGTTGATCTAAAGCAGGTGCCATGCTGCTCATCCATGTGGGGACTCAGCGGTACATCTGCAGGCATCTGCAGCGCTTCAGACTTCTCTTAGGAAGGTCGCATTTTAAGTCTTGAGCACTTCTGTCCTGATCCTGTCCATTCCTCAGGGAAGGTGGATAGTCCTCTTGCAAACATGGGGGTGTGTGCCTGTGGTGTGGCACGTTTCCCAGGTCAGCGGTGCTCTGCATCACGCGGCTCCACGTGGTTGGGTCCTTCTGGGTCTGCGTCGTGTGACGTAGAGCACCTCTGACCTGGGAAACAGGGACTTTCTGGCAGAGCCTGGGTTAGATGAAAATTACAGAAGCATGCTACATTAGAATGAAAACGACCTCTCTACTGGGGCACATTTTTGTCTTTTACTGAACTTCAGCATCCTTCTTTCCTAAGATAAGGCATCTCGTGGCAGTAAATCTCCTCTTTATATACGCAGCAGGCACAAGATGAAGTGAAATAATAGCCTCCCTCCACATGCTCTCGATTCATTCTTCCTCTGAAATTGGCAGCCTGCTTCCTGAAGACTTGCTTGCCAAGATCATCTTCACTTCTGTATCACTCGCTTTTCAAAGTGAATAAATGATCTGAAGAGGCGTCGTGTTTCCAAATGTTAGTAGTTCAGGAACTTGATGAAAATTCTCTCAGTTGGTAATTCCTTGTGGAAAAACTGGCATGGTCAGCCCTCACTGTGGACTGCATAGTTATCCTAGTGCTGATAGTACCAGACCATTTCAGACCGGAGGCAGAATTTGGGGCAGAACCACGGAAATTAATGGAATTACAGCAATTGGCACCAACTGCAGCATTTTCCACCTGTTGTCCTGTCCAAGATCACAATTTTCTCTTGCATAAACGTCCAGCCTGGAGTTACCAAGGCAGCGTTATCCTTGGCAGAGCAGGCAGTGGGATCTATGGCATGGTTGACACCTTTGCAGGAGTTGACAATCCAGTTAGTGTACTGAAGTGCCCTGTTATTGTTCTGCATCTTATGTTTTTGACTAGGAAAAATGTCATGCTTTTGGCTCGCCAGTAATGGCTATTCTTGCGCTGTAGGCATCTGCAGTGGATGTTTGATGTAACTGAGATTTAGAGATACGGCTCTCCAGCCTCATAGACTCTGGTCTGTTGAGAACTGGAGCTAACAGAAGTCTGTTAGTCTTCAGATCTGACACTAACCAGAGTAAAGTGGCAGAGGGATTGCCAAGTGCAAGGCGTTATTGTCATTTACAGAAAATTGAAATCCTCACTATTAGGAGGCTAAACCGTGAGTGGGCTATCTTTCTTTGTTCTGGATGAGTTTGCAGTCCTGGAGCATTCATGATAATGGCCAGAACAAAGACTATTAGAAATAGGGGAAGTTTGGAGAAGTCTAGAAAGTCACACTGAAAGAAAGGGAGAAGATGCTCGGGTTCCTCCCTAAGATACCAAAATCTCACACAGATTCTGAAATTAGAGCAGGAAGGACGTTTTCTGATACTCAAGCTTATCTATCCCCTGCTCTGTGGCCAGTAGAGTGTCCACCTAGTGAACAACACGCAGGTACCCCTGCCCCACCCCCACCATGCATTTTGGGGCTTGTGACCAGTACATGTCTCTCGTGTGACGGGGCATGCGTGCCAGCTCAGCAAAGAGATGCCAAAGAGCACCCACCCTCCCAGGGCCAGGGCCACGATGGCTGTGGGGAGCAGCCAGAGCCAGATGAATTGCTCCCGTGGGCTGGACCCACCCCATGGCCACCAGGTTGGAAACCCCTGGTTTAGAGCAGAAGTTGTGAAGAGAGAGTATCTGTGTCATTTTCTAACCTTTTCTTCTCATTTCCTCCTTGTTGATGACAAGGATGTACTCAAAGACGCCCCCCATGGTGCCAGACGTCATGAAATGGGTGCCGTAGTCGTTGATGAATTTGGCATACATGCCATAGTTGTAGGTGTCCGGGAGCTCCTGCAGGGAGAGCAGCACATCTTCATCCAAAACTATGTTGTCTCTTCTCATCTTGAAACGGGCTGTCTGCACCTTCATCACACTTCTAATGAATCCAACCTCCTGTTGGAGGTAAAGGAAAGAAGAGCTGCCACTCAGCGTTTGTTTAAAACAAACAAACAAACAAACAAACAAGTCATGTCTAGTTGTTAGGTTTGCAGAGGAAAGCCTGGCTCTCTGACTGTCAGTGTATGTTGAAGGCATGAAAACAAACCTGGGTTTAAACGAAATCGGTGGTAATTCTTTCGTGTTTCTTTCTGGTGTGCTGTATGAGGTGGAGGGCAAAGCCGTGGGTTTGGATGCTGTGGGGGTTTTTATTGGTGTGTGAAAACGATCAGAATAGGGCTCTGCATGATTCTCCTCCATCCTCCGTTTCTTTCTTCTGCTTTCCTTTCCATACTGGTTATTCCCTTTTGCTTTTTTCCACAGCCTCGACCAGTAGTGCAGGACAAGGGCTGAAGGCAAGCCCAGCCCAGTCTGGCCAGGAAGGGGAACCCTGGCGAGGAAGGCGCCAACGGGAGGAGGATTCCCTGGATATACCACCCGATCCACAGCTCCTCTTCCAGCTTAGCTGCTGCCTCAGGCAAGGCTCTGGTGCAACCAGAACAGCCCTTTAAATGATTCCTCCAACAATAGATCATCATTTAGCTGCAAACATTGTGTGGGTCTAGACAAGGGCACAGTAAATACTACAATGGTGCCCATTTCAAACAGCTTTTAAGGGCATTTTAACTCAAAAAACCATCAAAGTAATTCTTCTTTATTGTTTTCTGTCAGCAGCCACGAGAGAAGTGAGATGGGGCACAGTGAATGTGGGAAATACCAGCACTCGTGTTATTAGATTGGAAAAAGGTCGTCACAGCTGGTCCGTGATGTAAACCCACTGTGAGACATGCACCCTATTACCGGGTACTCTTTTTTTTTTTTTGGAGCAGTATTTTAACCTCCCATAAAAAGTAGCGTATTTCCCCATCACAAGGCAGCTTGTATTAATTTGAACAAGATATATTTGCTACCGGAGATCATTCCCTGAGGACAACTGTTTTGATCAACATCTTGATATTTCCTCCTCCCTCATCGTCACTTTAAGCATTTTTTTATTTATGTGCTTAATGTAGCCATGAAACAGGATGGGGTGAGATGACATGTGTTGCGGTACTTCGTAATTCAATTTTATTCCCACTCCCTGTTTGCTAAAACGTAATAAGAACAACAAACAGGATTACTAACGATCATATTGCAATTACATGAACAAATTAAGGTACAATTACTATGTGTTAAAAAATGCAATTGAGAAAATAAACTGACATAAGTTACAGCCAGACCATGTGATGCACAGATGACATGACTGGAGCATATGCATCACTGATATTATTTTATTTTTTTTTTACCTTTGCAGTGTATTGTGTGAAATTCTTCAAGGATCCTTTGCCACCTGATAAAGTGAAGCCCAGTTCTAATTGGATATCTGATTTTCCAGGCCCAATACCAATGGTAAAGCCTTTTGTTCTGGTTTTGTCACTTTTAAGGGCATCAAGCAGATCCTTTGAATCCTCGTAAAACTCAAAAGCGAATCCAGAATCAGCATGAGCCTAAAGTGAGAGGAGCAGACATTAATTTTTCAGGTACTTCCCTTCCTTTTTAACCTCTGTTTCTTTAAGGAGCTGATGATGCCTCTGTTGAAGCCCACGATGCTCCTGACAGCACTGACATTGACTTCAGTGGATGTGGAATAGAGAATTAAGTCACGTACTGTTACATTTGGAAGTAGGTGAGAAATGTGGGTAAAGCCATGCATTTTGCTTCGACTGTCTCCAGATGGGGGAAAGGTTAGTGTTTAGCCAGTCCAAGCAGTACCATTAGAGCCAGAACCAGTAATGGTACATATTAAGATAGCTTGACGTTCCCATCATAAAGCCTTCCTTCCGCTTCCTTACAGCTCTGCCAAATCCTAACGATTTGGACTGAATTTTTTCTCCCCAGCCTGCTTCTGGATGAATTTATTTAGGAAAAAAAATCAGCCACTTGCAATGGCACCACTAGAAAACAAACATTGTTTTGCCTGTGTTTTAGAGAAGTGACCTTTTCCTTGACAGCTCTACTCTGCCAGCATGTGAAATGGAGCAGCCTTGCTGAATCCAGGCTGTGCCATTTGCCATCTCTATAAAAAGCCAGCTGAACTACCAACACTGAAAAAAACCATCTCACACCATCGTGAGTGACTTCCTAGACCCCCAGCGGGTACACTCCTAAGCTAGACGCATATAGGGCATGCTCGAGTGTCCCTCAGCGCCTGACCACGGTGCAGATGTCCACCACTGCTAGCAGCAGATAAGGGGGGCAAGAAAACGTGGTCCATGTGGTGGGTCTGTCTGGGTTCCAGCTGGGGACTAGGGAGCACAGGGGACTCCACCTGCTGGGAGTTCATGAGGGCCACTTGTATTGAGCCTGTGGCTGTAACGTTCCCCTGGAATAATGTGTTTTCTTTCATTCATGTCAAAAAGCATGAGAAATGTTGAACAGTGTGGCCAAGGCACCCACTTAGGACATGGAAGACCCAGGCTGAACCCTTGCTCTGCTTAGTTCAGTCTCCAACATCAGATGTGACCCCACAGTATAGGCGTTGTGATTCATGGTGATGGCTTTCAGGGTCTCGGTCTCGCTCAGGATTTGGATTTATATCCCTTGTAGCCATGCCATAGACTTAAAAGGCTTTCTAAGATTGAACCAGTATCATTGTTCCCATTTTCCACATGGCCAAATTCATCCCTGGAGAGGCAAGTGGCTTGTGCAAGCTCTACAGCTCATTAATAGCAGAATTTAGAGAAAACCCATTTCTCTTGGCTCTGAGCAGGCCAGAGTAAGCAGTGGCGATGCCTGGGTGATATAGCACGTCAGTTCCTTGATGTGCCATAAAACAGCATTTATATCATCGCTTGCTTGTCGTCTCGGGGACAGCTGGAGAAGGGTACCTTGCAAGACAATCCATAGTGAATGCTAAACCGTACAATATCTTTATAGCAAGTTTGACTTTTATCTGGGAAAACGTTCCTAAATTTGACTACCCAGAGTACTTACTAGGAATTGGTATATGTGGAAGTTGTAAGGTTTGCGGAAATACTTCTCATCGTCTCCGTAGTACAGACGTTCACAGGCAGCGTCGTACCTCAGCTCCCGCCACTCACCGTTGTAGACATACTCACAGTGGCCTCCAAAAAAATTAGGATCATACACGTACTGGCTCTCTTCCTGTGTTAGGATATTGTATCTTGGAAAGAAGCAGCATTTGGAAAGTTATCCATAGCTCCCCTTGTATTTCCCCAACAGTCTCTGTCACTGTTTCTGTTCTCCTGACGCTCCAAGTTATCTGTCCTCAGGTCTCTGACTTTGAATTTGGATAGCACCTAAAAATCTAAGGATTGGGTTTATTATCTCCTTGCTATGTCCTTCCCAAAGGAGACAAACAGGCATTTTATTTCCAAGACATCGCTTTGGACTCCTAAGCTAGAAGTAGAAGAAATTGGTGAAGTTGTCCAGCCCATCCCAGCAAGTAGTGATGAAAGTCCCGACGTCTTGGCATTCCTCCAGGTCCCCTGTGAGCCTAATGCATCTCACTGTCACAAAGTGTTTCCTGGCATTTTCTGTTAATTGTTTTCTATCTTAATTTCATCTCCTTCCTTTTAATAATGGTCTCATTTATCAGGGGAGTTAGCACCCTCCCTAGACTTGCAGCCTGCTTCTGCTTTGCCAAGTCTCTCACTTACTGTTCCTTATGCCTTTCTTCCTGCTCTCCAGCCATCGCAGCTGCTTCCCTCTGAAGTCTTGCCTATTACCAAATATTCCCTGTAATTCCATGGCCCAAGTAAAAGCATTATTCAAACTAGACAGCAGCATTGCTCCTCACAACAGGGAACCATCTTTAAGACTAAGCTAGTAAATGCTATTGCTTTTGTGTGGTCTGCAGGAGAAATGCATCAGAGAGCGGGACTAAATGGGTGCTTGGTGAAAATGGATGTATGCCTTGAAAAAATTTTGATGGACTCTCTTTGGCCCTGGACCAGAGAGACATTTACCTCATGGACTCCAGAGAACGTTGGATCGAGCTGATGGGAAGGTTCTCGAGTGGCTGACTATGTGCTCATACTGCAGCCCGTGTTCTCCAAGTGAGACTAAGCAGTACCTTGGCTAAAGCAAAAGTTTTAAACCAGGGGTGTCGCAGCAGACAGTTTGCCTTTCAGATTGGTTTGGAGTTTTCTTTTGCATGTATTACCTAATCAAAATTTGAAACTGAACAGGGTGACACTTCTTCATGGATAGAGTATTTACCCTGCTTGTATCTATTTGTGTGGTGCTCAGGCTCTCTGCCTTCAGTCTGTGCTCTGCAGTCCTAAATCCTGGAGTCAAGTCTCCTTAAGGATGAACACCACCAGGCTGCTGAATCTCCAGAGTCTTCTGTTTGCTTTAATATATGGCTTTTATCAACTGGAGAAAGCTGTGAGATAACTAGGATATTTTTTGACAGGAGTATAAAGAGGGCATCACAAGCACAGAGTGGCTGGGAGAGGCCAGGGTCAGACAGTAAATCCAAGACAGGATTTGAAATAAAAGCCAGGGTGAACTTTCCTGCCTCCTTCAGTGCTACACATGGCTACGTGAGACGGGAGCTCTCCTTTGGGTCTTGTACAGCACCCTATAAACTCATGGAGCACTGCTGTTACGAAGGAAGAGCAATTTACAAAAACTCAGTCCTGTTCTGATTGTGAGAGTAGCAGCGATTGATTCGTTACTCACCCTTGGGCTGCTTTTTCAGACCCTGGGATTGGGAACAGGTGTTCACAAGGGCTTTCAATACCTTCATCCTCACAGTTACTCTCATCAGACCCATCCCTGCAGTCTGGCTCTCCGTTGCACACCAGATGCCGTTGAACACAGCGACCTACAGTGCACAGGTACAGGCAGTGGTTTATCCACCCTTCAGAAAACCTTTTTTGGCAGCTTGCCCTGACGGTGCTGTTTACCACCCTTATCTTGGGGCCACAAGAAGTCCCACTGGGTGTTAAACACCACGCTTTTCCATTGGGAGCTTGCTTTTCCCAGCTCCTTGGCAGGAGATTTTCCTTTGCAACCTGGCGTGAGCACAGCTTGGATCCAAGCTGGCCTCTCCCTTGGGCTCCCAGGGGATGGGAATCAAGGAGAGGTCACCTCGCTGGGCTGATTTTGTTACTCAAAATCATGCTTGTGGGAAGGAGCTACAGGAAGCAATAGCTTCTCCACTCGGCTCAAGAAAGTCGATTCTGTCTGATTAAAGTGAAATTTAGCCTCTTCCTATTGCAGGACGTATTTGGGAAGTTTCTTGCTGTGATTATAGCTCAAGAATGGATGTTTTCTGGAAGGGCAGCTTGAAAGTGTGTTTGCTTCTGGGAGTGAGGAGGAAGCCTTGACATGACATTCATGGCAGGAGGGAACTGGTGCTGCTTCACTCGCCTCGATGGAGTGGTGATGACCTGCTCCAGCTGATGAGCTGGTCAAGGGCTGGCGCGTAGTTCTAGATTTCAATAGAATTTTTATTAAAGGCTCAAGATGGGAGTTTGAGCCATTTGTGTTAAAAACAAAAATCTGTCAAGGCTAGTCAAACTTTCAGAGAACAGCCGTATCTTGTCCCGATCCTCAGAGCTGGGGATGGCTAAAAATAAATAAATCACCCCAACAGATTGCTAGTTGGATTCATGATTGAACTATGTCTTTTGCAGAGGGAGAAAGTGGCGTGCTGTGGGAGCGCTGGTGCCCGTGGAGGGGAGTGTGAGCACGCAGCACAGCAGTTGGAGCAGAATATTTCTACTCTCTTATTTCCACTGAAAAATTAACCTTTTCCAAGTCACACAGCCTTCTTTTCTATCCAAATTCGGGTGTAACGTGGATGGGTTTCTGTAAAAGTGAGGGGAAAGACAAAGATGGGGATATTTCCCACTTTCTTTTGCGCTGGTTCACCCTCCTGCTGGCTGGTTGGCAAAGTTCTGCCCGTGGCGGGGGCTGCTATCACCCCAGGTCTGTCCGCCCAGCACCAAAACCTCTTTGGCAAGAGTTTGTGCCTGGTTCACTCACCTGTTTCCTCACACCGAAAGTCTTTCCCACAGCTGGGGGGTCCCGTGCATGTTGTCTCGGCGCGGCAAGCTTGCTCGCCCCAGAGGTGCCCCGCGCAGCGCCGCCCTGCGAACCCCGCCGGCTGCACCAGCCTCCGGTACCGGTGCTAAACCGCACAAGAGAGAAAAACACCACCAGCACCTATCCCATGTCCCTCAGAGACACCACCTCCGCAGGCGATAAAGCAATTAAAACCATCACTTCTATCTGTATTGTTATCTTTTCATGCAACCCAAAGACTTTGTCCATGATAAATGGAGGAGAGTCAGCAGCAAGGTGGGAGCTCAGGAGATTTGCTTGAGGTTCATGTAAGTGAATTCAGGTGGGGCTGGGGTGACTGTTTTTAAATATCTCTTTCCTATTTTGTACCTTGGATTTTTCATTACACGTGCTTTGTCCTGAAATCTCAGGATGGACACAGACACTAAATGCAACACTGGTCCTGCAACGTTACCGATGGATTATTAATAAGAAGTGCTGGTCTTTAAACCGGGAAGGAAAAAAAAATACAAGGAAAGAGAGAAGAACCAAATCATTTATAAGCATAGGAACAAAAAAATGCTGTCAAGTATTTGAAAATAAATTTTTGAATTGTGAAGACATATGTGAAAGGATATAAAAAAGTGAGAACAGGAGCTGATGAATGAAGACTGCTTCTAATTTCATTGGAATATTTGCATTAAGAATCAGGGGATACTTAATTAAATCTGAGATAGAAAAGGAAGAAAGTCTTGGGCAAATATTCGGGCCTGATTCTTCTGCTATTTGCCTTGATTTCGCATTTTGCTGTTCTGCTGCCTTAAATGAATTTATTCCCCAGTTTACACCAGGGTAAGTAAGAGCCTCTCTAGTAGAGGAGCATCTCCGTCATATTTGGATGAGTATACTGGATGCTTCAGAATGATGAATATGTATAATATATATAATTAATGTGTGTACATCCTCATCACAGACACATCTGAAGATAAATGAATACATTACGGTGGAGTCTTACTTTTTTCTCCTGGCAAGGAAAGCAATCAGTCCATTCTGACCACTGGCTCAGCTGACAGTCGACAGGAGCTGGAGAATTAACATCTCTGCTGCTTCTTCTGAGGAGGGGAAGAGACAGTGGTCTGTGGTCTTTGAAGTTGTATTTTAAGGAGGGATGGGGGCTAGCAGGGGGGAATTCATCTCTCTCTGTGGTTTTTTTTCCACCAGGAATCCACTTTGTAGGAAATGGGAAGCATCCTGTAGCCAGGGTGGCTGTACTACCCAAGATGCCCCGTCCAGGGATTCACCATCAGAACTGGCCCCAGCGGCAGCAGGTGCAGGACCTGGGTTGCCTTCTTTCCCGAGAGCTTCTAGCCCTTTCCAATGAAATACATCTACGTCACATATTATATCACCAAACACGCTGAGTAAACAGAAGGAATGTCAGGAAGAGACAGGTTTTAAGGAAAGGCTTCTTTTTTCCCTGTCTTCTCAGAAGCACATCGTAAACTCCAGAAGCAGTGACGTTTATCACCTTGGGCCTGTTCTGAAATCTATTGATTTCATTTTTTTTTACACCTTTGTGAGTTCATGGTCAGTGTTTTTCCTGATGAGTGTGAAATCAGGGTCTGATTCCCGTGGGCTTTGTGGAGCAGTGGGAATGGCTGCACCAGCAGTGCCGAGAAGGCTAGATACAAAGCAGTGTTGACTCTTTCTAAAAGGAAATACATTCTGAGAAGAGGAAAACAACTAAAGGAAGGGTGTAAAAGCAGCAAATGGCAAGGGTACTGCATCTCTATGACCCTTGGATCAGACTCTCTGCGCATACACCGAGTATCACTATGCAACAGTAAGAAAATACTTCCCTGCCCTCCTAGCCCAGTTGTTACAATCTCTATTTCTGTCCCTGCTCCTATGATCTTTGTGCAAATGCATTCTCCGTCTTGAGGAGCACTTTGTGGCATCCTAATACAACTCTGTGTTTGCCACAGCCTTCAAAGCATTTTGAGGGGTTACTCTGAGCCAAAACAGCATTATTAGTATAAGTATTTTGGTGCTTAACTAATGAGCAGTCTGTTTTACTTAGGAGACTGCAGTCCAAAGAGAAATATTGATAATTAGCTGAGGTGCGGAGCACACTGGGGATGCATCAGTGTAGATGCAGGCTGTGGAACAGTTCCTAAATGAAAACCACCACAGCTCAGCAAGGAAGCCCGTGGATGCAGATCAGTGTGGGAGATAAAAACCCACTGTGTCTCCAGGAGAACAGGAGCCTGCAGACAAACACGGAGCTGGAGGACACGCCTGTATTGATGCCTTTTTTGCTCTGACAGGAGGATTTGTGGGCTGTATCATTCAGCACTTCACAGAGTACTTAATTGGCTCACCTTCGATTGGATTTTACATTTACCTCTTCATTATTCTGCCTTGTTTGATAAGTTCATCAAACATCAAAAATCTCGTCTTTGTTCATTTTCAAAAGGGATTATCGGAATAAGCCTTCATAATTAAGTGTATCACTACCACTTTTTTTTTTCCTTTCCGCCTTCTTGTCTCCATGTTCCAATTATCACTGATACCTTTTTTTGATCCTTCTAAATCATATTTGCCTTTAGAACAAGCCTGAAATTAATAGCTGTAGAAAAAAAAAAAAAAAACACCTACCATTTTCCTATCATGACACTATAGCTTTAGAAAAAAGTAACTTGTTTATTCCCTTCCTTCAAAGCCTAAGTGACACTTGTATAGGTTAATAATAACGTTGAAGGAAAAAAAAAAGGAGGTATGAGGATCTGGCTTGCATTGAAAATTGGGTTATTCACATGCACTTGTTAACTTCACATTGTCAAATGCAAAATAATTATAATGAAAAAGAATATGAAAAATATTCACTCATAAATCATCTTGTACAGGGAATTCATTTCAAGTGCCCAAACCCAGTATGGTAATTTTGGTAAGGAAGTTTAAGAAAGCTTAATAGTCATCTGCGAAAGAAAAACCATTGTGCAAACAGTTCCTATAAGAAGGAATTATGATGCCTAGCTTAGGCTTTGGCCAACTGCCAATATTTTATTTATTTTTTTTTCCCCGATAGCTGTTTACAGAGAGCACCCTGTGCACATGCCTCAAGTCAGGACAAAATTGATGGGCTGACTGACTTGTCTGTAATTTCTATATGTAAAGTGAGGGGGGAGCGGGCTTACCTCTGGGAAGGCGATGCCTCGAGCTCCCCGCGCGCTGTGGCCGTGGCCCGACGAGCCGTTAGAGCCAGCGAGCATATAGACAGAATCAAAGGAGAAAGCCGACACAGGCTCCACCGCATTATTTTTCCATATGTAAATGTTTGCTACAGCTGCAAACAAAAGCTTCAGGCTTCAGGATGCCGTCGGGCAGGCACTGCTAGAGCAAGCGCGGAGCCCACCAGCCCCCAGAGCGCTGCGGTAAATCATTGACAGCAGCACGGATCAGATCACAAAGGATCAAGACACGTCCCAGAGGCCTTTGCCCTTCTGGAAACAAATTCCCGGTTTTCTGGCAAGGGAATCTATTAAACTGTGCAACTGTTTCCACATTAAAGTCAATCAAGTCCAGTTGCAGCCAGTGTGTTTCTTGTCCAGCCTGCCACCCTCCTTTTAATTTGCAGGAGGAGGGAAATCATTTTAATTCCCACAGTGGCTTAACTGCAATTTCGGTGCATCTGGTTGCTGGCCAGGGAAGAGCTTCCCCACAGAGCAAATTGAAGTTTATCATAAAATTGTGTTACGAGGACCATGTACCTTCCAGATACGTCAAGGTGTACTGGCTTTGAGCGGCAAGGCTGGGGGGTACGGGGGCGGCTGCGGGGGGCGGCTGCGGGGAGCTGCCCCCGTGCCCGATGCAGCCGGTGCCGCCGGCTCCCAGCCGGACCCACCGCTGCCGGGGGGCCCCGAGCCGGGTCTGCTTTGGCCGTGACGGCACCTGCTGAGCCTCCCTCCCCCTCCTCATCGCCACCCACGAGCCTCTCCCTGTGCTTTCTCCCTGGCCCAGCTGAGGAGGGGGGTGACGGAGCGGCTTTGGCGGGCGCCTGGGCTCCAGCCAGGGTCAGCCCACCACGCAAAGAAACGTCAACTCAGCTTCTTCTCATTGCCGTCTCCGTAAGGCAGTGTCCCATCTCCAGAGCTGCTGTAAGTTACCACCTGGCTTTTGGATGGCCCTGAGCAGTCGCTGCAACACAAGAAGGTAAATCTTTGTTTCCTAAAGTGGTTTGGGGAGAGGAGGATGCCCCCTCATCTGAATTTGTGTCTTACCCATATACTGTGCAAACCCATCTGTTAGTGGTGCCTCTGATGCTTCTAGCTGGGTGGGTTCTTAACACAGAAGTAGTGGATGTGCCCAAGTGTAAGAAAGCAATACCATAGAAAGCAAGAACACCATGTGTTATTTATTATTAAGATAACAGTGACAAGATGAGAATAGTTTTATGCTGGAAGAAAGAAAAAAATGGCCATTGGAAAGACACTTGGACAGGCTATAGCCCAAGTTGGCCCATAACTGTTCCCCTCAGGCTTGCACTCAGCCTGCAAAATTCCCCCAGGGGCTCATGGGCAGGCACAAAAATACACAAGAAATCTATAACTTCATTAGATATTGGGTTTTAAAAAAAGAAAGGTAAAAGTTCTGTTGTGACTTTTGTGTTCCAACAAGGGTCTGTATCTCCCTGCTTTTTCTTCTGCATAAGTGGGCTGAGATGCTTCATGCAGAAATGAAGTGTTCCCAGCAGACAACTGGAGGCTTGAGCCTCAATAAATTCAAGAGAAAGTGTAATTACTGTAGGAAAATCTTGTTGTGGGCTATTACAGCTATTAAGTAGACAGTGAATTGTCCTCTGTCCACAAAAGACTGGGAAGTAAGTGTCACTTTGTGTATTTCCCAAATTAATTGCAAAGCTCATTTCAATAGGTGGTATTGTAAATTATCAAAATAAAAGGACCTCTTACTGTGTTATTTTAATGTAATTAAAGTTCAGAATGACCCTGGGGCTTATCTTTGCTAAACACAAAGAAATGTAGCACATGGGTAAACCCTGTAGTAAAATGAAATCTGCCTTTTTGTGACCTTCGAGAGTATGTTAATGTAATCCCTTACCTACTAATGCACTTCAGATGAATTCAGAAAGTCCTTCTCCTTTCTTCACCTACACAAGAAGAGCTCAAATGAGGGGTTTAATATTTTTTTATATATATACTGTTAAACCTAAATTGCTTTTGCCTGGGAAAAAAGCAGGGGATGTAAACTGGCCTAAGGCGATCCCCCCTGTTGGCTCTCTGTTACACGTTACAGCCTCTCCGCATACCGCTGTTAAGACAAGTACATACAAAGGCTTTAGCAATGCTTGTAGAGGTCTAGTGGGGGTGGACCCCACTGTCCCAATGGTGGGGACCTCCCTGGCCGCCTGCCAAGCCTGTCTTCGGTCCAGACTTGGGCCGTCCCACAGTACAAATGGCTGCTTTGCACGGTCAAGTGCCTCCTCAGCATCTAAGCAAGGCTGTCGAAGCAGTATATCTTCTCTTTTCTGATAGCAGCATCAGAAACACACCGTATATATAATGAAAGTTATTTGTGGCACATCTGCCAGGTAAAAGGCTGGGCTGGTTTGTGCAATCAGGCACAACAACAATTTCGCACTGATAGGTGAGGTCGTCTGGGGGGGAGGCGTGCGGGAGAGATTTAAGCAGCCAGCAGGGCACACCACGTTAGAGGTGAAATTAAAGAACCTCTCTCAAAGGTGTTATGTTCCAAAAGTGATATATATAAAAGTTATGGTTCCATTTATAACGTTATGAATTGAACTTGTCTAGAATGTGTGTTGGAACCTTGCCTCTGAACCTGAATTAACTCTCTGAACCTCTGGCTTGCAACGCTAGCCGTGCTGTCGGTGGCAGCGCAGTCACCTTCAGGAGGATGAGCCATGGCCTGAAGCCCGGGGGCTCTTCAGGAGCAGGGAAATAGGGGCTGTGAGCGGGCTGGGCTGAGCAGCGAGCCTGCATCGGCACTTTGTGACTATTCCTGTTGCAAAGCTCTTTTCCCCGACACTGAAGAACTCTTCACTGCCAGCCTCTAATTAGGAGACACATAACTCCTCATTTACAACTCTTGTGTATCTAAAATCAGGGGCAGATTAACTCAGTGTAAACAAACTGGGGCACCCACATTTCCTCGCTGACAGCAATCCAGGATTCTGTTCCACTTCAAAAAGTCTCCACTTCAAATGTGTTTGGCCCAACAAGGGGAATTGATTTCTGCCTGCGGAATGCATTGAGCTTTGAAATAGCACCTGAACGGTACGCTCGGTAATGTGGCTGTCTGCACCAGCCTAGCTCCAGGGGGACGTTACATTACAAGACCTAACATAATGTTGTTGTTGTTGTCCAGCAATTTGCATTTGTATTTTCTTTATATGTAGATTTTTATTTTTCATATATTCGTACAGTTTTTGCTGCAGGGGATGCAGTAACTTAAAAGAATAATCCTTTTTTATGCCAATATTCTATTTATAATTTCTTTTGCAGTACATTATTCATGCAATACTGTAAATCTGAATTTTGTTCCTGACTTGAAGACCGTGAACATCTAAAGGCAGAGTCCTGTTCTTTTTTATTCTGTTAGATACATCATACCCCCCCAAAGTCATATCCGAGCCGCTTGTTGTCGTGCATCAAGCAATGTGACTGACACCTGCCATGTGCTGTTTGTTCTCTTGTGGTTCCCCAGGGAAAAGTGCAGAGCAGGCAGCCTTTCATTCAGGGGTAGGGTGGTGGGTTTTAAAAAATACAGAGATTGTTGCAATGTACAGAGGTTATGGAGATGTTAGATGTGGCAAGATCAAGAAATTACGCCTAGCAATTGGAGCTCTGCCCTTGGAAAGTTCGCCATTTCACACGTGCTTTCGCAGCACACATGGGCTTTCTCAGCTCACCCTCTCTGCAAGCGCTGGAGAGCTTTCTCTGCACAGTAGCTTGGTAAAACAACTTCTGTTTTGCCAAAGGAGCAAAGCTGGTTGCCAAGGTCTCACCTCTGAACTTCAAAATTCAAAATCCCAGCAGAGATACCTTCAAGAGAAGGGTTTAGATTTGGAAGATGGCTTAATATTGTCTAGCAAACAGAAGAGACAAGTGGAAGTATTAAGAAGGATAAGAGAGATGTAATGCGTTTGCCATAGTTTATGGTGCTGAGCAGGCGTTCTGCGTGAGGCAATGTTTGTGCAGTCCTGAAGGCCTCTGTCCATGTGTGTGGCATCACCGCAGGGCAGGGAGAGGGTGCTGCAGGTGGTACCCAACCCTGGTCGCCATCCGCCATGTGAGCGGGGTGGTGGCAAACACTGCCTGCAGGTCCCGACAGGAGCGGTCACTGTCACCGTGGTGGTCCCACATCTCAGGTAGCAGCCGTGTCCTGGTGACAGGGATGACCAACCTGCACAACGACCAACATGCCGTTCCTCTGCACCGGTTGTGCATCTCACTTCTGGGGTTCACCTCTTTTTCATCCCCAGCTTCAGTTCTCCGGCTGCTGAGTGCTCGCGGTGAGACAGTGCGTTGGAAGGACCCACAAAGCCATGGGTCATTTGTGTGCACCATCGGCCACGTGTCCCAGTTACTGAGCCGAGTGGCTGTGGAGAGGTGTGGAAAAGGTCCACCTAAGGACCAGAAGACGAGCAGAGGTCTAGTGCTGGACATGCCAGTCCTCATTTGGTGTCACAGGTGTCTGAGAACACCTTCTACCAGAGTAAACACGTAGCCTTGAACACAGGAGCAATTGTACGGGCTATACTGCTAAAAAAGCGGTATGCACTTAAGTGTAGGATTGGGGCCGTACTGCAGAGACAACCTTGTAGCTCGGACAGATAAAACCCCTGAAACATTGCAAGGCTTTAAAATTAATTTTCTTGACTGCTACAGTGCTTCGCTGGGGCTGATCTTAAAACTTCTGAAGGAGCCACACGGGTACCTACGTTGGCTCCTCCTAAACAGCATTTTGTCCTGGCCGTTCAGTGTTAGCTTTGTGAGCGCGGGGATCAATAATACTGCATTTTCTTAAATTTCTTGTTAGTGCCGGTAATGCAAGATGGAGCGAGCGGCTCGATGGTGGAACAAGCGATCCTATCTCCCCCTCTGCTGGAAAACCACGATATGGCCTCCTGGCAGAACACGGGTAGGATGCGCGGGGCTGGGTGGCTGCGCTGGCCCTGCGAGGACCAGAATAAAACGGAGCTGAAATCCCCCCTAGCATGAGGTTCTGCCCTGCTATCCATTTCTGCCCATTCTTCTGGGTTCTGAGGTGTTTTTCCAGACATACAGACCCTCCTGCACTGCAGTCAGGAGCTGCCGTTTCCCTCACTCTGTGCCCCATCTCTTTCCCTCGGTGCTGGCCCACATGTGGGGCCAGGAGCTGTGACAAGGAAAAATAACTTGCCAGACCATCCCCAATTTATAATATTGTGACACTGGGCTAACATCATCACCATTTATGTTGTAGGCAATACCTGAATCAAGTTGTCTTCCAAGGAAGACTGGATTGTCCCAGAATTTCCCTGCTCTTCACCAGTCATGCTGCCCCACCTTTCCAAAACATTAGGAATAAATCATATTCCCGAGATCTGCTGTTGTTTCTGGCCTATAGTAAAATCTCTGTGAAATGCAAAAAAAAAACCCCAAAATTCTGAATCTGTATCATACATGACAAATCCCAGCAGTCGCTAAGTAGCTGAAAAAAATAATGCAGGGAAAGCAAGTCTGCTGAATGCTGTGCTTGCAGCGCTTGGACTGATGTGTTTATAGAAGTTACTAATTGCATCACTGCAAAAAAACCCATCTAAATCATAACATTTAAAATTTTTAAGCAGGATGAAATGGTTTGTTCTGGGGCGATTGTGCATGCTGAGGAGGTGTTCGGTGCTGTGAACCCTAGCATCATTCAGGGTGGGTTTATTCGAGTTGGGGCAACTCCCGTTCTGGGTCGGTGCCTCTGATACACAAGCCCAGACCAAACGCCAAGCTTCTGCTCCAAACTGCTGCCTGTTTAACGGTGGCGGTGGACAAGGTGGCCATTGTGTTTGGCTGGGACGTCACCATTCACGGCAATTTGCAGCTTGGTCAGGCCCTTCGGGAGGCACCAGCACTGGGAGGAGAGGTGGGGCAGGAGGGAAGGGCTGTCAGAGGGATTACCTGCATTCCCTCCGGCGTTCCAGGGTGGGTATAAAATCTTGCTTTGACGTCTGCTGACATACCTGTCTAATTTCTCTAAGGAAATGGTGCCACGTGGCCCATTAAAAGGTGACTTACACAGAGCAGCGCCAGCCCTTTATCATCAGGCGTTCCCCAGAAAGGTCCGGAGTCGGAGAAAAAAGTCGGCTTCCCCTTCTGCTGCGTTTGATCTGTACAACACCAGGGCTGCCCCGTGCTCCCCGCGTGGTTATTATAGCCCGGTGCGATTTATGGCAGCCCTGGGGCTGCTGTCAAAGGGAGGTGAGGCAAGTGGGGTCCTCCCAGGGCTAGCACTCGCAAAATGCACGTTTTAAAGAAACTTTTGGCATTTGCTTCTTATTTTTAGAGCCCATATAGAGGAATCTGTCCTGTCCCTTTCCATGGGACATGGCTCTGAAGTCACAACCTCCCGATTCTCCAACAGTGCTTTAATTCATGGCCTGTGTTCATACCACTGGGCGGGTCATAAATCCTGCCCAGCTACCTGCACACAAAGCTGGCATTCATTTTCATCATGCCGCGGCTCCAGCCCCAGCTTGGGGGGCTTCCCTGCCAACTCCTGGCTCGGCAGGACCCCGCTTTCTTCTCCGAGACCACCAGGCAGCAGCAGGGCTTTTCATGTGGTGAGGGACGAGACCCACACTTCGAGTCATGTCTCTGAAAAATTAATATATTTTTTTCCCCTAATTTCTTTTCCTTTCTTTTTCAGCGCTCCTTAAGCTTGGCTCTGGAAAGTACGGTCAGGTTAGGCTGTGAGAGCATCGGTCCCACTCCAAGGCCGTTAAGGATGGTTGGGGCAAGGCTTTCCTCAGTGTCCACGTGCAGGGGGGGGAACGTCCAGCCAGAAGTCACGTGTCACACCCATCACCTTCACATCAGTGAGGAGCAGTACGGGAGGACCCTTCAGACAATCGTACGCACGCAGGTTGCTCTTGCATCCCACAACTCCCAGACATGCTTTCCCAGTCCCTTTTCCCCTAACCTCAAGGCCCGCTATTGCTGCAGCATTTGTTTTCCAGGCAGCTCTTTGGTATATAGGTATATATTTGGTATATATATATTTGGTATATAGGAGGGGTGCCACGATTCAGCTGGTGATGGGTGAGTATAGCTGAGGGTGCTGGTGGTTCCCAGCTCCACAGACAGCATCCCCTGGATCCCACCCTGCTCCATGCAGCAGCCAGCTCTGCTCAAAGGGAAGCATCAAGCGCTCCCGCAGAGAAAGATGAAATATTTGATCAATTACAGAGGGAAAAAGTCCTGGGGCTCTCGGTTCTCTTCTCGCCAAGCTAACCAGCCTGGTTTTTCCTGGGAGATGTGCTCTGTGAAAACACGGGCTCGGCGTCTGAACAGACCTTTCAGGCCGTCCTCTTGGGCAGAAATAGCCAGTGATGAGAAAAGCCTCGTTTGTCCTGATTCAAGTGGTTTGTCCTCAGGACTCAGAAACAGCTCGCCACGAAAGGGGGCTGCTCCGCCAGGGAACACGCGTGGGTTGCCGCGGGAGGAGGGGGGGTGGGGCTGTGTCTGCTGGGCTCTGCTGGCCAGAGTGGAGGAAAACGTGTGGTTCCTCCGGGAAACCGCCCGTGTTGGTCACCCCCAGGTCTGCGTACGGACCCCCGGGGGGCACCCGTGCCGGGCCAGCCCCGCTCTTTCTCCCCAGCAGCGAACCGAGCGCAGCCCCCCACGCCCGCCCCCCCACCCCGAGCCGAGCGCTGCCGCCTGCGGGCGGGGACGCGGGGGCAGCCGCGGGCCGGGCCGAGCCGAGCCGTGCCCGGGCCAGGCTCTCCCCGCCCCGGGGCAGCCCCACGCCCCGGCCCAGGTGTGTGTCGGGCTCGCCCCGCCTCGGCCGGGACGGCGGCAGGGAGCCGGGCTGCACCGCCGGAGCCGGCGCGGAGCGGCGAAGGGATGGCTGCGGTAACTGCCGGGGGTCCCGCCGCCCCCACCGCGGGGGGCACTGCCCACGCCCCGCCCGGGGGGGTCTCGCCGCGGGGGGCTGTTGGGCGCCGGGGGCAGCGCAGCCGCGGGGTGGGCGCTGTTCCCCCCCGAAGCGGGGCTGGGGGGTGGGGGGCTGCCGGGGTTCTGCCCCCCCGCTCTGCCGTGAGCTGCCCCTTGATTTAACGGAGAGCAGAGGTGGATTTATCTCTGCCCCCCCGCCCCCCCGGGAGGAGCCGGTGGGTTCTGAGCGGGGGGGGGGGGGCGCGGGGCCGCCCCGGCCGGGCACGGCTCCAGCCCGGCGCAGAGGGCAGCGCGGGTTAAGCATTAACCCACCCCGAGCTCCCCTGGAGACCGGCTAAAGGACCGATTAAACCAGGAAAACGTGGGGAGGGGGACGCGCAGGGCTCGCTCTGGGCTGGGCTGCGTGTCACGCCTCCTGTGGGGCGGCAGGAGGGGGCTGCAGAGCGGGGGGCAGCCGGGCTCCTGCTGCCCCCCTTGGTGTGGGCGCAGCCCCCCGCTGCTGGGCCTTCTCAAAGGCTCCTTATCGCGGGCTTGAGCCGCGCTTTGTTCCGTCTCCTGGAGCGATGATCACGTTAAGAGAGCGTTTTATTTATAGGGGGAAAATATGGAAAGTTTAGCTGTCCCCTGACTCCGTAATGCTCACAGCTTTCCGGCCGGTGGAAGTTTTGTTTCCTTTTTATTCTCTCCCTCTCTCATCTTGCGTGGGCTTTTGCCAAATGTTTTATTATTCACAGTGAATTATTTGGCCAGATGTAGCTGTAATACGTATTGTGAGCTTTTGGCAGCCCTTTTAAATTTATGAGTGCATTCTCCCTACTTGTCAACTGGTCAGATTTCCAGGGAAGTTCCTCTCCCCACTATGCCGAGCCCTCCCTGGGCTGGTGGGGCACTGGGACAGCGGCTTCACTCCTGTCTGACCCACCCGGCACCATGCTGAGGCTGAGCATCTCCCCCAGCCCACTGCAGGTGCGTGGGTCGAGCCGGAGAGTTGCTTGGATGTGCTTTGAAACATCCCTGCGCGATGGAAGGCCATCCCTGCGGAGACCAGGAGAACTCGCTGCACCTCGGAGGGTCGTGCTAAGCTCAGCCCTGTGCAGGGATGCAAGACCTCCCGGCCTGTGGGGATGGAGGGGGTGTCCAGGTGTGGGTGTGCAGGAGGTGGCCGTGGGGTGCAGTTGAACCCCGTTCGTGTTCCTGCCGCACCGGGGCTGTTCGTGGCACCGGTGTGAGTGTCCCAGCGGGCTGCAAACTGGGGGAAACCATATTCTAGCGAAGGGCACCAAGCACGCATTAAGCACAGATAATCTTCCAGTTAATTAAGCAAATCATTTGAAGCTGCCATTTCAAGGCAAGAGGAATAACAACTTAAGGGGGGGCATGGGAGGCTTGTATCCATCCCTCTTTAATTAAAGGAGCTAGCGACTGTCACAGCCATTTCTGTCACAGCCAGTGCCAGGGAGAGGCCTGACTGAACCCTGTTTCACATGATTCCGCCTCGCCTGTGGCATATTGAGACACGCAGGTACTTTTTCTTTTCTATTTTCTTTGTCTCTGAGGGCACTGATGAGGAACTATGCGCTGCAGTACAGAAAATCAGTAAGGAGAGGTAAACAGCGTTGAACTCTTCAACTGTTGCTGCAGCACGTGTGAAAGCTCGGTGCAATTGCATTAGGGCACCTCGCTCCTTGATTTCCTGTCTGGCATCGCTGGAGGGATCGGGTACATGTGGGATTTTTTTTTTTTCCCCCGAAATCTGATTCATCCTCCGTATGCTTCTGAAAACTCTCATTCCCATCGGCTCGCCGCTAGATTAGGCTGTCTGGGCAGCTTACACGGCATCATGCTGCTGACCACTAATATGAAATATAATTGGAGCAATTCAAACCTCTCCCCCAAGGGTTGGTTCTTTACATCATGCACTACCCTGTGAAAGTAATAAAGTCAGTGAAAGGGGTTATTCAAGAGAAATTGTCAGTGTTTAATAAATCGTGCAATTAAATGCAATAAAACCTCAGTATGCTATTCATCTGTTCTGCCTTAACACTTAAGGCTGGGGCTTTTTTCAGAATAACGAAGTTCTGTCCTAGATAATTTTTTCCAATTTCCTCATTAGACAGGTTCTCGTGAAGCCTTACAGTTCTCCTCACTGAACTAAGCTGCCAGAGTAGTGCACCTAATGTAATCGTGGCATATAAAAAGTTATAGAGCAGTTCAAGGACTTAAGTAGCTCATAAATTTTTCTTCATATTTTCTCTCTAGTTCAGTTCAGGGCTGAGTTTAAGCCACAACATTGCAGGCAGAAATTGTGGTCCCCTTTCTACAGCACAGGACAGTGAGAGGCCTGGGGATGAAGGCCTGAAACAAAATGTTCTTTAAGTGCCCTGTTAAACAGTGCTGTCACTGATTAGCAATCTTTGTTCAGAATCATAAAACCTGTCGTCTGGTAACTGTATGGGAGAGGAATTGTCTTCACCTTATTCATTACCTGGACTGGGAGATGCTCATGCTGTCTTTGTGTGCCACGTGCTTGGGTTGTATGTCCTCTGCTTCCCAGGGTGGGAGTGACAGCAAGGGGAGAAGCATCCAAAGAGCTGTGGGGACCTTGAGCTGAACCAACACAGTGGAGGGAAATGTTGTCCCAGGGGTCATGTGGAGCCTGCCAAGGAGGATGCTCAGTGCTTCTCTTCCCATGGTGGAGTTTTCTAAAGGGGGCAGGGGATGGACTGGGGGTCTCCAGAGCAGCACCAGCCTCTCCCCTGGCTGGTGCTTGTGTATACTGAAAAAAAAGTGCAGCTCTCACACCCAGCAGGTGCATAAGTCGTATCGCAGCACCTCTGCTGGGAGGCTGTGAAGTTTGTTTTAGTGCTTGCTGGGTCCTCCTGAGGGAGATTCTCCAACATTGGGGAGCAGGAACCCATCTCTGCTGGTCCTGCTTGGTTGTGTTTCCATGCTCTGCTCCTGTGTTTCCCCCCCGTCTCAGCTCTGTTGCCTTTATTAGAAGGGATTTGTGAGCCTTTGGAGGATCCTTTGAATGAGCTAATTCTCCTCTCCTGCTTTTAAATTTTCACCAGGCTCAGAATATCCTTGGTGACCAGGGCGGAGTCCGCAGCCTCTTTCTCTCTGAAATGATCATGATCAAATAAATTGCCTGTTGCCACCTGTGAAAGCAGATGTTTTGTGCTCTCCTTTCTTCCCCCACCCAGGAAGGTGTGACTGATTTCCGAGCTCTCCGAGCAAAATTTCAAAATGACTCCAACTTGGCCAGCAAGCTGGTGCAGC
Organism: Falco punctatus; assembly: GCF_963210335.1. Taxonomy (NCBI): domain Eukaryota; kingdom Metazoa; phylum Chordata; class Aves; order Falconiformes; family Falconidae; genus Falco; species Falco punctatus. Next base: position 5,655,203 of record NC_137591.1, read on the forward strand.
CACACAAGAAGCCTCCCACCGAGATCGTGCCCAAGCTGGGCTCTGGAGGGAACGCTGTGTCCAGCCCTCTGCCCCTGAGTAAGAGAGAAGGGATAATACTGAAACCCAAGGGTGAACCTGCCCATCCTGCCCGTCCGCACCCTGCGCTCACCCAGTGCAACCCCTTGGCACATCCTCCAGCCAAGCTGGGATACGTGGAGCCGACGGGGCACAACAGAGAGCACAAAGGCAACATCTTGGAGAAAGGGCCGAGTTCTCCCAAGAACAGTCCACAGAAACCTCTGCCATCCCATTGCACTGACCGGCAAGGATCAGCCCAAAGAGCCTCAGAGGGCCCTGCACTCCCAAGTTCTTTCCACCATGCCCTACAGATGTGGGAAAACACTTTATCCTGCAGCGAGAAAGCAAGTGCGACACTCCCAGCCCAACGGGCAGCAAACTTATACGTGCACCCTTCCCTGGAGCAGAGGGCAGCGTGTGCTCTGGCTGTGCTGAGCAGCAGCAGGATGCGACCAGCTGGCAGTGAGCCTGCGCTGGCCTTGCCTGCCCAGAAGAAGGATGCTCTGCGCGGCCGTGGGCCGGCTCTTCCCCACGCTCCCACAGGACACAGGAGCTCTGACAAAGCAGGTGCTGAGGGCGCAGTGGCAACCAAATCCTGCCAGCTGGGTTATCGTGCGCCAAGAGAGCAACCTCAGCACCAAAAAGGTATAGTAAGCTGTACTCTTACAGTGAGCTCTGACGCATATGAACGTATAGGTACATAGGTGCTCTGAAAGTGCAGCATAGAGCAGCTGGAGAGAAAAGCTGTTACCAGTTGGGACCCCCAAAGAAGAGGCCAAACTGGCCCGAGTGGTCTCTTCTTTCTGTGGAGGTCCTGGAGATAAGAAATGGGCCCCAAACTGCTGCTGAGCTTGGGTAAGGGGAGTGTTCCTCAGCTGCACCAAATTTTTTAAAGCTCACTTGAAGCAATTGTCCATGTTTTGGGAGTCAAATGAAGGGTGAAGACAGGGGAGTGTCTTCAGGTTTGGTCTGCTCTGGCCTTCTGCAATTGCAAGGTAAATGTGACTACGCCCTGCCACTTGGTTTTCACACAGACCCTAAAGGCTTGGCTTTTCTGCCAAGACAGTTTGGTTCAAATTAAAATTCAAACTACTTGAAAATTGAAATTAAAAGTTCAGGCTTAAACCTGAACTCCTGCCTCTTCACCCTCCTGGCTTTGCAAAAGGTCACGTTTGAGCTCAGAAAGCGTATTCTCCTTGCAGTATTTTTTACAGAAACTGGTGTTAGGAAATTCAAATGCCGTGAAGTTCTTCTTGCTAACGTCACACGGAGTGGCGGGGCACTGAAAAGATTAAGCCTTTGTTTACCCTGGAAAGCTACCTCGCTCGGGCTGTGTGTTGAAAACAGCTATGCCACTAAATCCTGGCAGATTAAACTGTTATCGGCACAGATAATTAAGCTAGTATTTTATAAACCAGAGGAAGGGAGCTGTCAGGAGTTGAGGCCCCAACATGGTTAACTTTGTAAAGATCTGTAAAAATGGACGTTTCCATTTATTTTTCCATTCTGGTGACATGGTGGGAGCCCCGCTGTGTAACAGGGATGCTGAGATTGGGAGGAAGCAGAGCTGGGTAGAAATGTCTGCATAACAACTAACGATGCTACAGGAATTTTTGCTTAAATGAGGGCTAATTGCTGCTTGTATTTGTGTTTCTCTGGAGCAGGATCAGAGCCTCCCTTCTGCCAGCCCAGAGCAGGAAAATGGTCTCCGTGCCCCAGGAGCAAGTGGCCAAGGATTAAACCTCTCCCTTCAGCTGAATCCCTGGGTCCTGCCCCTGGGAAGCCTGCAAGACCCCCAAAGTTTGATCTCAGTGCTTTCCGAAGCGCCATACTTTCAGTCCACAGGGGGAATGAAACAAGTAAGAGATTTCTAGTCTTTCTCCCCAAACCTGTTTTGCAGAAAATGAATAATAATTTGCAGTTTACTGTCATTTATAAGGCCATGGTTCCAAGCACACATAAATAAGATGTTGCTACTTGTTTCTAACATCTTCCTTAAACAGTAAAAATCGCTCAGCAGTTTCAGACTGATTTTTTTCCTCTTAATCTGGAAAAGGGATCTGGTTTTCCAGGTCGGATGTCACCCCCATGCAGCAACCCGCTTTCCTCCCAAGTGCAGCGTGTTGTGAGCGGGTTACAGCTGGCTGTAACGCAGCAGCTGTGTGCGGAGAGCTGATCTTTATCACTCCTCTTCAATGGGAAATGCCTTCACTCTGCAGCACACAACTGTGGGAAGGCAGGATAAAATGGGTGGAAACCGGTCTGCTAATCCCCTCTTCTGTTTTAAATACAACAGAGGGCAACGTTGTTAAATGTTCCGACATCAAGAAATGCAAAAGTTCAGTTTCCTGTAATAAAACCCTATCGATGTTGCATAATAGAATATTCTGGACTGCTTAATAAGCTGCTAAATGGTGTTTCTTTATAAATACAGCCTTAATTATAGCCAGATCTTTAGGCACAACTTTTACGAATCCAAAGGGAGCTGCTTTTCTGGGAAGGGCTCTGCTAAACTCTCTTTGGCTGGACTGTGCCAGTGCTTATTGGTCTGCCCTGGCCGTGATACAAACAGAAGGGGAAGAGAGAGGTTTTCACTGCAACTCTTTTCCAATCTACTTGCCTTTTCTAAATATATTTAATGGAGGAAACTAGTTACAGTTCTACGTCATCATCTCCATGCCCTCTCAGTATCACTCAGTTATTGATCTCTAGAAAGCCGGAGGTTGTTGCCTGGAAACATGAAATAATGACATATTAACATAGCCACAGCCCCAGTCTCCGCTGTCAATCTTATCTCACGCCTGCCTTTGTGTGCAGCGTGCTGCCTGGAGGAAAGGCCGTCCCCGTCACACCTCCCCGTTGCGGCAGCCGGTGTTCTGTAAGAGAACGGTCTTGCCTTCAAACACTAATCCTCTGTGTGTTTGTCTGCAGCTGCTGAAGAAGAGGATTACTTGACCCCCGAAAGGTGAGCGTGCGGCAAGGCAAACATGCGGCTCGCCAGCAATGGGAGCATCCCCATCCCGCGATGCTGAAGCATCCTTGTGCAGTCTGGAGCGAACATCCTGCTCCCAGAGGCAGCGACTTACTCCAGGGATTGTGCAAAGCCACGCGGGAAGCTTGAAGCTGGCTGGGATGGCCTTCTGAAGTAGAAAGCTTCATCCCTGTTTTCTCCTCTGGGTTCTTTGAGCAGCATGGGGAACCCTGCCCAGGTGTCCTTAGGTCTGGTTTAGCGGGTTGGGGGGGAACGCTGCCAGTGCTTTGGCTGCAAAGGTGACTCAGCACCCATGTGGCATTTGCTTCCTGTTTTCTATATACTCAGGCTCGGTGTTTTTAGAAAAGAGATGCTTTTCAACAACTGTTGCTGAAACAAAGCCCTGATGTAACCAGCAGGTGTTGGCTTTTTGCCAGCAGCGGGGGAGCTTGCCCTCCCTCATGTTTGTGCAGCCAGCACAGCCAGGGTACAGGAGCCACAGCCCGCCCTCCCCCTCCCCAGGACTTCAGCTGTCTCCAGAGGCTGAAGTGAGATTTTTGTTGAGTGGTGGTCCAAATTCACTGTTCATCTTCATCGTCAAATTCCAAGTTCATCTTCTGCTACCGCAAATGTCTGAAATGGCTCAGAAATCTTACAGGCACAGATGGTTTTGTATACAAGGGGATCCTGACTTTTTCTAATATGTCTTTAACTTGTTATGAGTGGTTACGTAGTGGTCCTTGTTCTGTGCCACCAGAACGGCAAAAATGGAGAAAAATATTCATATACATGTTGTCTTAGCTGCATGAATATACAGCTGTGAAAATGGGAAACAGAGTGGATGAACCAAAGCAAGAGAGAAATTTTTAAAATGCTTTCTGTGCCCAAACCATGAACCCTTGCAGCTATCGCCACAGCAAGCCGTGCTTTTCACATCATGAGGTGCTCCTGCCAGCGTTGGCTGGTGTTTTGTTTAACTTTTAACCTGTACTTGTCAGAAGAGGACTGGTCAAAAAATAACCAGCTCCAAAGCTGTCATGCACCACAGGGAAACTGTCCTAGTAATATATTGCCGCAAGATTAGCTGCCTTGCTCTAATCCTTGTGATACGGTCTGTACAAAGGTCAATTGTTAACTATTAACCATGTGATAACTGGGGAAATGAATGACATCAACTCCAGCACGGAAGCAAAATCGTGGGGTTTTGGGAGCAGAAATTCCCCTCCTTGAAGCCTCGCCTTGACTGAAGTCTGGTCTCTTAGACGTAGTCACTTGGGCTGATTAGTCCTGAGCTCCGATTCCTTGTTTGGGAATAAACAGCCTGCCTTCACTACTGCTGGTCAGGGACCCAGCAGCCCAGCTCTGTCGCAGGTCCGGTGTAGCGCTGTGGTATATGTGAAGGGCTGGCTGGGGTCTGGCACAGCTCCCAGGGTGCGATTTTATCCAGGGGTTGGGCTGGAGAAGTGAAAAATCGGGGTTTCCCGGCCTCCTCTTTCTCAAGCAGTGGCACCAGGGACAAAATACCTGCTTGCAGTATTTTTGCAATTGTGTATGCATGTCCCCTTCAGGGGGACCTACGTGTCCAAAACACGCTGTGGGACCAGTAAGGCGGCAGGCGCTGCCCCCAGTGCTGGGGCTGCAGGGGACAGCAGGAGGCTAGGGCAGCCTTTGGGAGCATCACAAGCTTCTGCTCTACTTTAGGTGCTGTTTCTTATCTGATTTCACTACTGGTAAAATGCACCTTGAGTTTCTTGTTCCTCTTGTTCTGGTTTGCAACAACTACTTAGTGTTTACTCTGTTGAAGCTGAGTTGTGGCAGTAGGGTGATTCAAGGAAAACCAAGCCCTTCCTCGGGTTTGTTATAGACTTAGTGTTAAAAGGTGCGGCAGTTCTCACTATAACTCTCCCTGCCATGACCCCAGTATGTGTTATAAGCTGCGTCTTGTGCAGTTGCCGCTTCCCGGTGCTCCTGAGCTGCTGACACCTCTGCTGCCGTGGATGGAGGGGATGCCTAAGGGGCTTTGCCTGGGTGATCTGGGAAGGCTTGGATTTCTCTCTGCACCTATTCCCAAATTATGCTAATTGGAATTTCCAGAGGAGGAAAGGAAAAAGGAGGATGAGCAGATGGGGACCGGGCTGGGAAGCCCAGTACCTGCGGCTGAGCGGTGCTGGGGCTGCGGCACGTCGCCTCCTCCCGCGACTGGCACGTGCCGCTCGCCCCATTGACGTGGAGCATGTGTCTCACTAAGCTCAGGAGCAGGACCTTTAACCGTACCCTCTGATAGCTCTGCTTTCCCTGCCTGTTTCCTTAAGTAAGAAACAGCATGCCAAACTGCGACTGGGTTGTTACTCGTTTTAAAGTAGCTGTTGTGGGTTTGAAAAATGCTGCGCTCTGATTTCCTTGGATTTTTTTGTTCTGTTTCTACTTAAGGGATCGCTGTAGGCAGAAGACCATAATCCCAGTATGAAGTCCCCTGATGTGCTTTGAGCCCTATAAATGCAACCTGTCCTACCAAAGGAAAAGCAGTGGGAGTGGGGAGTCGGGGGGAAGGCTCAGCTGAGCCCTGGCACAGATCGCCTCTCCCTCTGAGGAATTCCTGATTTCACTTTGCTTTTTTGTAGGCACAGTATCAAAGCGCTTGAATTCCTTGTCCTTAAGATGAATATTTTTTTCCAGACTTCTAAAAGGGCCAGAAAACAAAATCTTTTCTCTCTTTTCTTTCATCTTCTCAGTGCCCAACTTGAAGAGCATCATAATTATGAAGAGACCCTGATGTACCTGAATCAGTCTGGGGACACCACAACCTTGTGTGTCATTGAAGGTACTTTGCCAGGCAAGACTGCTAGGTGAATTACATGCTATGTGGGATAGAGCCTTTAGAAAATGAAATAATATAGTTTCTTCAAGAAGAGAAAAGCAGCTGCACCTTGGTCCTGGTGAGCGAAGATAACTGTCTGTACTGTCCCTCTGTGCTCTGACAGTGTATGAGGACTTTGGGGCACAGGCAAAATAGAAGTGAGCACTTTAGTGGTGAAATGGTGCTTACAGTAAGGCTGAGGTGGGGAAAAGTCATGAGACATCACCCATGTAGAAGAGAAAGAAAAGAAGATAGTGATGCAAACCTCAGCATCTGCTTAGGAGCAGAAGGGTACTGGGCACAGAGATTTTCCATCTCCATCACTACTTCTTCCCAGTATAATTTTCTCAATCAGAGTTGCCACTGCTCTGCTTTTACATTTTTCAAAGTTGCCTCTTTTGAGGGAGGTTGGTTTTTTGCCTTGTGCATTGGTTTTCTCACCCCTTGGAACAGAAGCCGAGCCAGGCTGTCTTGGAGGGGAGTCAGGAAGTCTTGAGGAACCTGCCACAGCCCTTTTGTGTCAGCCCCTAGGGCTATGAAAACTGTGGCCAGTTAAGCTCGATGCTGCGGCCCTCTGAATGTAAGCCAGGGCTAAATGGCAAATGGAAAGACCCTGGCCAGTGTGACATGGTGCATGTACCATGGTGGAAGTGTGCCTGGATGCTGAGCGTGTGGGCTGAAGTTGGGGTTTGCAACATAAAGTGCAGTGACTTTAACATGGACTAAAAAGTAATATGTATTCACAAATATCTTTTCTAGTACCCAAGGCAGAGCCTGAAGAACACAAGGTAAGTCTCATCACCACCAGTTTTGATCTTTTGGGCTTGACCATACCATACATGACATGCTTTCCTGTCTTAGAAACCTTTAATATCTGTATTTCTTATCTGCTGAGTGTTTCTTTATGTGTGTTGTCGGTGAAGACTCTCAAAAAATAAGAAATTGCAGAGGGGACGTGAAGGCTAATGAAGTTTCCAAACACGCTAGGGAAGCGAGTCAGTTCCCTTGACTTCCACTGCCAAACATGTAAGGAAGGGGTAGCACCACCTGGACGTTGGTGGCAGACCAAGTAAGTGTCAAGCACTGATATCTAGACTGTGAATTCTTGGAGGGAAAATCCACTGAATTGTTCTGCAAGTCCCTGCCAGAGGCGCGCTGTGCTGGTGGTGCCTCTGTGAAGGCATAAAAGCCAAACTGAGCCAGGTTCCTTGTCACGGCAGCACGCTTCGGGTTTTGGCTCGTAAGCGGGGCAGCCGTGGGGTGCGTGGCTGCACGGGTCCTCCTCCCCTGCTGTGGGGGTGTCCCTGCTGCAAACTGCAGCTTGACTCTCTTCGTTTTACCCTGGCTGCGAAGGGGGTGGCAGTTCACCCTGGCAGCGGAGGTGCCCTGCAGTGAAGGCAGGAGAGTGCGTTGCCGGGGCACGAGTTGCTGCAGCGGTCCCTAGGGAAGACCTGCCGGGCTGCGTGGCTGGACTCACAGCAGGTAGCTGGGCTGAGAGGACAAGTCACCTCGTGCCAGGAGATGGTCATGTACCGGGTGTTGGTTCTGGCCCTGCTGAAATGTCAAACTCCACTTCCAAGTCAAATTGTCCAGGAAATAGCACAGGTTTCCAAAGGCAGTTACCTGTGCATGATTTGCAGAGAGGCTCTCTGGCTTGGCTGTAGTCTTATTTTATGGTAGGTTGGAAAATCTTTGTTTAATTAAAAAAAACTTCCTCCCCTTCTGTAAGCTCTCCAACCTTTCGTTCTGACCAGTAGCTTCATCGACCTGATCCCTTGCACTGTTATATTACCCTTACACAGTTTGTCAATATGTGTATCCCCTGTCCTGCAAAGTAGAGGATATTTCCTTGTCTGATGACTATTCCAAACGTAAAATGTTTCTGGGCTTTCTAAAGAAATATTTCTTTAACTACTAGATGACAGTTGAGGCCTTGTATAAAAGCTTGACTGTTGAAAAAAGCGCAGTGGCTGAAAGCTTTCCTCTCCTTCGTTCTAGAAACAGAAGACAGATTTTCTCTTTGCCAAATCCAGGTAATTTCCTTTCCTTTCTCTCAAGCTTTTTCTAACCCCACAACTAACTCAGTGAGGGTTAGAGTATTGTAACACTCAGTAAATAGAAAGACATTTCATACATATCATGACCAGAGCAATGTAGACGATGATGCTCGTCTGTGTCAGCATTCATGGTTTCTAAGATAGTTTTCATTCTGAGGGATACCTGGAGGGGAGATTGTCATCCCTCCTCTGGCACACAAGAAAATACATTGTCTTTTCCTACTGAAACCTGAACCCTTTCAGTGTAAGAAGGGGGAGGTGTGAGGCTCTCAGGCTGGGACACCTGGTTCCAGATCTAAAGCCATGTGGTAAGGCAAGGTCCACACTGAATTCCACCCTATAAATGTCACGTTTCAAACTCCCTGCAGCATATAATCGCTGCCACTGGCTGAAGGCTGTTTTTTCAATGGGGACTGAAGAATCATGTAGTAGAAGGGGGTCACTTCAGTGGGAAATGTTGTGATGCTGGAAAAAAGGTACCAAGTTCTGCCTCCTGCTGCTGTATCTTCCCTAAATTGCAGTATAGTGTGGTGAGAGGCGCATCTCCTGAGCCGGGTGCCACCGCTGGCAAACGGATCTAGCTTGTGCATTCCTGCTACTAGAAAACAATCGTCTTAGTTCACCTCTTTTCCAAGAGTGATTGCTATCACCCCAAGTAACCAGTGGCCTTTAGGGTTGGATTTCCCCTTACTTTTAGTACTGGTGGTCTTTTTGGCATCTACCTCATTCAAAGGGAAAATGAGCTGCTTATTTGGGCACAGTCATAAAGCAGTCTGCCTGCCTGTCACTTTGCTGAAGCATTTCTGTTCTGGGATCTCCCTCATGTCTGAAATTTTCAGTTCTGGAGGAGCTGTAGTAGAGGATGAAAAAGAGGAAGAGCCAAGTCTTGAAAGAGAGAAACAGGAAGCAAAGAAAATTCTCAAGGTATCGTAGAGATTACTTTTAATAATTACTGTGTGGGGTCTCTTCTCCTTCTGTCTTCCCTCTCTTTGGGAAACAGTTAAAATTTGAGTCCTTAATATTACCCCTGGGGGGGTTTCTGGCTTCTCTTTTGTCTGCTCATTGCTCAACTGCTACTGCCTAAAAGGCAGGTAGTGCTGCCAAGCAGCACGTGTCCACCAGAAATCCCTGATGGAAAAAGGCGTGAAACTGTATTAATTCCACAGAAAGATAATTTACATTCTTGTTGATGTATATATGTAAAATGTATTCACTTATATGAGAAAGGTGTTTCTAAAGACTGTATTGACCAGACCAAATGTCTGATCTCAGACAGGTGGAAATGAATACGTATCTCCCACTAGCTCAGCCAAGGAAGATGGTGGAGGTGGGATGAAGGTGCTGCCAGTGAAGCAGGATGTGTCAAGTACCCAGGCTGCAGAGCATCCTACCCTACAAGGGCTGGCAAAAGACGGAGCAGAGCTCTGTGAGTATCTCATTGCGCTGTTGAGTGTTTCCTCAGTCCTCGGTCCCATCTGTTGCCCAAATGTCTCTTCCATATGGGAAATAATGTTAAATTTGGATGCAACTCTTGAACCAATTTAGTTAAACCAGGGCAAAAGGTTGCATGCACATTTGTATTCTGGTCTGAATCATTTATTTTGGCTTTGCAAATAGCTTCCTACGTTGGTTAACCACCTGCGTAACTCAAACCAAGGTGTTTGTTTTTCTAGCAGATTGCCCTTATCCAAGAGAGTTAAAATCCATCTCCTCTGCTTCTCATAATTTATTAAGTCTCAGAAAAGGATTTGGCTAAGGCTTGTGGTAGAAACACACATGAGCAGGGTGAGAGCCTGAAGTCTCCCCCTTTCCCTTACTAAGACAGATGATGGCTCCTTGCTCCATTTTCATCATAGTTCCAGTGAGCCTTTCTCTGACTTCGGGCTCCTTCTGTCACGACGCTCCAACATAGCGTCTGGAGCTGGTGATACGCACCTTGGCTGCACAATCAAACCCAGTCACGTGCCCTCTGTAAACACTATTTGGCAACTTCAGGTATAAGTGTGCACAGGCTCTATTCTGCAAAAGCTTACTCCTGCCCCTGCAAGCCGCTAGTGTGATACAGCAACATTTCAAAGATGAAAGAGAGAAAAGTAGCTCTGTTGGGCTCGGTGGAGAGACCAGGAGTGTGAAGGAAAAGTGTAAATTCACTGTGGCTGTGGTTGTTGTTATTGGTGTGGTCCTCAGGTGGTTGGTTTTTTTTTAAATTTAAACCACTTCATAATAATTTTCTCTTTTGGTTGGTGTCTGTTTTTGTGAGAAATCTTGCTGGTTTGCGTGACCTTTGAACAGCTGGAGGTAATTTCTGTTGGGATTTTTTTTTTAAAAAGTACTCATGGTGAGCCTCCTGCTATTGTTTCATCAGAGAGCCTGATTTTGCAGAATTGTTTGGTTCCCCCGCAACCCTCCCCATCTTTTTCTTCTTCATGGGGATTTGAATGTTTTGCAGAAACTTTGGTCATTAACTAGACCGTACTGTGGTGGTGCATGTTTCTGGTGAGACCTACTGCATGCACATGTGTTCATTTAGAAACACTATCTGCTTTTATTTGTGTGGCTGCATTTCTACATTACTCCAGCTCTTTTAAATCAGTTTTAAGTATTTAATATTGCCACTTAACAGAGTCCTCCAGTAATAATCTTTTTTCTAACTTCATGAGGTTCCAGCTCTTGGTGAAATACATCTCTGGGATACTCTCCTTCCTTGTCTGCTTTATGAGATGCTGATTTACAGGTGTGTTTCCAATGGACTGGACCATTATTTGGGTCTTAACATCACCAACCATGCCAAACCCTCCCTTCAATCACTTCTCTCTATATCCATGAGTAGTCTCTTGGGATGTTTTCTGGTGAGGAGGATTTGGGTCAGAGCTGCTGCAACTGAGAATATCGATGGATGTTTTAATTTTTTTTAAATGTAAAATATTTAAACACTTTAGAATGTTTTAAAGCTAAATGTTTTAGAACCTGAAACCTTGTAGAATTTTTTTGGTTTTTTTTTTTTTTTTTCTCAAAGTGGCTCAGAGCAGAGCCTTTCCTGGACTCCTGGAATGGAAAGTATGTCCATAGGCTCCTTGTTGTGGCATCAACTGTTATCCTCAACAGTTGCCCTTGCCCTGAGAGAAGTTCCTCAGAAAAGCTCCTAAAGCGAAGGTGCTTTCTTGTTTCCAGTGCGCTACATGCATGTTGGTGCCCCAAAGCCAGGGGTAGAAATAACAGCCTTGAACCAAAACACCTGGCAGTCTCTGCAGGCATGGGAGGACATATATGATGACGTTGGGGAAATGCAAGATAGACTGTGAGTATGGACTTGGGCTCTTCGCTGGGGTTGTGTTTATGAAATGTCTTTTAAAAATGACGCTGCAGCAAATCTCCATGTAATACTTCTGTCTTCTAGCAGCCACGGGTCGGATGCCTCAGGTCCGTTCACTTCAGCCAGCAGTAAGTGCAGCACGTGGGGAAGCTTGAACAGAGCTGCTTTTAATTTGGGTTGGTCCCCAGGAGATGCTGTGAATAGCTTCTTTTAACTTGCAACATCTATAGTGTCTCCTTCTGGCCTGGTTGCTCTAAATTCCCATTAAAACCAGTGGGGAGCAATACATGTGGCTAGCATGGAATTCATCTGAGTGACCTCGAAGCCTCTGTAAGAGTAAAATGTAATGGCCTGGGTGCAATTTGTCCAGCAAACCTCACCTCGTCGCTACTGAACGTGGTTTGTGATAATGGCATACCTTGGGTTTAAGTTTCAGGAAACGGCTGTGAAGAAACATATGAAGATGTTGAGACTGGGGGTGATAATCCAACAAAACTGGAGTAAGTTCCAATTTCTTAGCCTTATTTTGAAATACTGACCATAATTCCTTGATCTCACATGCCAGGTGCTGGCTGGAAGCCTTTTTTTCCCCAATACTGCAGAAATGTTGTTGCATGGGTGGCTTTCTTCCCCTCTTCCTCCCTCTTTCCCCTTTGGCTGACGTGTAGGGAGCAAAAAATAGTTACCAAAGTTAAAACCATGAGCAGTGAGGCCTTTCTGTTAGAGTTGGTAGCACTCTCCATCCATTGGAAATACTCCCCTTACAGACCTCTCCTGGCATAAAGCACACAGGACAGCCTTGCTAGCCTTTTGTTTTCCGAAGCCTTGCTCAGCTGTAGCTGAGAAATGGTACCTTTTTGTGTGTGCCGAAAGAGGCAAGGCCGGAGGAACAAATGGGGACCTTGTCCCCATAAAAAGGGACCAAATGCTCCCATTTCAGGTCACAGAATGTTGGAAAGCTGAAAGGACATGCTGCAACGAGCATGCAACCTTCTCCTTTTTATATAACTTCTCAAGATATTTGCTTCCACAGGCTGTGTTGTAAAAGCAATGAGTTTTGCAGCCTCAGGTTTATACATTGCCTGAGCTTCCCAGGTGGATTAAAAGGCGAAACATGAAGTTTGGTGTGTTTTTACTTATTAGCGTTGTGTGGTTCCCTACCCTCATGCAGTAAAGGATTTCCTGCATCCCTTTGTAAGAAATAGAGACAGCCTTTGGGAATGACCTATGGGCTGGGGATGCCGCACACAACTGCTTCAAATGCATCTGGTGGCTCTCTTCTGAGGAGCAGTGTGGGAGGAATAATAAGGTGTTGCTCTACATCTGCTTTTCCCTTATGGATGTGAGACTCGTACTGGCTTGCATCTGGATTCAAGTCAAGCTTATGCCTGGATGTAGAGCCTGTGTGTGTCAGAGAGGGAAAAAAGATATGGGAAACGAGAAACCCCGAGGTGACCGGGCAGTTATTGAGAGGCGAAAGTGTCATTTCTCTGCAAACTGCCCACAAGAGCTGTGTGGTGGAGGCGCACGAGCTTCTCGGGCCAGCGGGTGATGCGCTGGTGGCTGCGCCTGGCTCCCGGGCTGACCGTGCGTCCCCCCCCGGCTCTTCTGCGCCTCTGTGCCGCTGCCGAGCAGCAGCAGCAGCTGAACACCGTTGCTAGTGCGCGGGAAAGCAGTGCGTCTGGCGGGCTTTGCAAGGGAATTGCATGACACAGCTAGAGTCGGGACCGAATCCACGGGGTGCGGAGGTCACCGTCTCAATCCCCAAACCAGTTGTTATGGAATCTTTCTATCGATCCCACGTGCAGGATGAGGTGTGCTGATACACATAAAGTATTTTTAATAGTACTTGCGCATGGATAATGTCCCCCAGGTGAGGATCTTGGTTGTTTGCAGGTACTATTAGTAAATTGCCGTGTAGCTTTGCAACCCCCCGTAAGCTTGAGAGAGAAGTGTGTATAGTGGAACTTCTCTCTCAACAGCATATACAGCGAAAATGTGTGGTGAAGGGTGGCACAGACACATGCTCCCAATGTCCTCCTTTAATGGTCACTGTGTGCTTCTGGGGAATTTTTGTCCCTTTCACTAGGAATTTTTACTCCAAATAAACCTGGATCATTCTGTGGTTGTTAGGTCAGAGGAGACAAGTTCAGTTACGCAGAAAAGTTTAAAGCCAAGCAGAGATTTGAGCTTGGACTTCAATAAGTAAGCACTTTTTGCTGTGTTAGTGCCTTTCCCATTGAATCCATCATTCATCCACATGATGCTGTCAAGGCTTAAAGCTCACTGCTGAGCTGAGGGCTAAGGTCTGCTGACCCTCCTGTACCTGCTTCGGGATCTCTGGGGCTACGAGCATGGCAGTTCTCACACAGTTCAGTGCCTGGTGCCTCTTAAATTTAAAATCTGTTTCTCATTTGGACAGAACAGAAAAACAGAAGAGATTTGGAAACTTGTTCAAGATAGAAAAGTTGAAGCTGAAGAATACCAGGTTCAAGGAGAACTTAAGGTAAGAAAATGGTGGTGGTCCAACCCCTTCACCTTCTAAATCTGAACATTCCTATTTGGAATAATTTGAAAGCAAGAGGTCTAGGAGTAAGGAATGCAGCTTTATTGGGAAAGTTATGCCCAAAGTGCTTCTATCAACTCATGAGGAGCTGCTGTGGCAGATGTGGCCAAATGTCCATCTGTGCAGCTTCTCTGAAGTCTCTGGCATCGGGAACCTGCAGGAGCTGGTCCTACAGCAGTGTCCCAGTTTTCATAGGCTTTCTGCTGCCCTCAGTACCTCAGCATGATGCAGGTACACAAGGGAATGCAGAGATGTGATACCTGCTGCCTAGAGCTGTGGGCCAGGGTTAGGCAAAGGCTTGTTGATGTGGCTTTTACGGGCTGAGGGTTTTTATTCCAGGTACCATTTATAGTCAAGCTGGCAACAGCATCTGCTGAAGAAGTTTACTGTTGAGCCTGTATTCTAACAAGTTAGGATAGAGGACATTGTGTAACTGCCTCTAGTGCCCTTTCAGGTACTCTAATATTCAAAATCCTCATTAAGGTTCCATGGAAACTGCCTTTTCTACAAGTGCACGGTAGCTGCCTGCTGGACTTGTCCTCCACTGCTGCCAGCATGTGCCTCACCTTGTGCACACTGCCTGAAGTCCAGGAAAATGCTACTTTTTCTTATTTCTTTGGAAATTCCAGATTAACCCTTTCCTCTCTTACATGAGGAAGGTTTGTTTTACTTAAAAACCTTTTCGCACTAGGTGTTCTGCCATGTCAGTGGCTCCCTCCTGCACTACTGCTAAAGATCGTCACAGGGAAGGAGCCACGAGGTTTCATGCCATTCTCCTGTTACAAAGAGCCCTTAAAGCTCCAGCAAGTATCTTAGATACCTACAGTCATTGTCACATATAAATTGCAACCTATGATATTGTCAGACTACAAGGAGGGAATTACTACTGCCTACAGTTACCAACTGTCCGTCAACCCTCTAGATATTGGGAATGGGTGTAGGAGTAGGCAGGAGGAGGGTGCTTTTGCCAATTTGGACTGTTCTTCGGATGCAATGTAGACCTCTCTTAACCCACTTAACGAACACATGGCTCCTGTTGCTGCCAGAGGGTGGAGATGCTGATTTAGCAAGGGCTGTGATACTGGCAGATGCTGTTGGTGTCATGGAGACCATGCACCTAGACCTGCCTCCATCTCTTCAGCAGCAAGCACTGCCAGCTTGTTGGTACTTGTGGCTTTCTGGGCGATGCTGATGTGCAAACTTGTTTCTAAAAGCTTCTTTGTATCCGCAGACTTTTTTCCACTTCGACACCAAATTTAGGTAAGCAACATACATATATCTGACTCTTGGGGATTTGTGTGTGTGTATGTGAAGAGGGAAATGTATTGCACAATGGGAAGTGAACTTTACGCATCGTGCCTTTCTGAAAATCATTTAATGTGGCAGCATTAAAATGGGAAGACTTGACAGAGATTTGTGTTTCACTTGGGGGTAGTTTGTTGCCCATTTTGGGGTGTTTTTTCTTTGTATAGGAGCATTCCTCCTGTAGCTCTGAATATATTCAGGAAGGCAACGTGCAAAGCAGTCTGTGCTGAGCCACTGCCTCCAGACTGGCAGTGGTGTTTAACAGCCGATGGCACTCCAGCAGCTCTCTGCAAAACTATGTAAATGGGAGTGGACACAAAACCTGTTCCCACTAATGAAGCCTTGAGAAGGTGCTGGAGTGAACGTACCCATGTTCTCAGCATGGAAACCCTGCTAGGGTTAGCTACCGTGTGAAGCTGGGGCTTTGCTACTGCTCCTACTCAACTACCAAACCTGAGCATCCTGCCTTGTGTGGGAGTTTTGCCTGGTTTTTGGAGCACTGAGGATCTTGCTTTTGCATTGCCTTGGCCTCTTTGGGTTGAGCAACTAGCAGCAGCCACGGTTTTCCTCTGCAATACATAATTTGGAGGAGCAGGCTCAGAAGGACATCTCCTAATAATTTTCCCTGCTGCATTTTGGTTGACAGCGGCTGTTTCCCAGGAGGACATGGTGTACGACAATGTCGAGGTGGGGCAGAGAGAGCTGAGGTGAGGAGGGTGCCCTCTCCTGGGGCTGGCCTCGGGCCAAGGAGATGTTCCTCTTGGCACAAACCTGTGCCCAGGGGAGCCTGCGGTACTGCAAGCCACTGGGGGTCAGGAGCTGGTCGGG
Source organism: Falco punctatus (assembly GCF_963210335.1). Lineage (NCBI taxonomy): Eukaryota > Metazoa > Chordata > Aves > Falconiformes > Falconidae > Falco > Falco punctatus. The sequence continues at coordinate 5,671,160 of NC_137591.1, forward strand.
ACTCAGTCCTCTGGAGACAGTCCAGGTGCCCTCTCCATGTGTGTTTAATTTGGCAAGTAGCATCCTGCAAAATGTTTTTTCAATGTTACCTAGTTAGTGCCAGGGACGTGGAAAGCAGGGAGCTGCTCCCTGAAATGTGAAAATTCAGATAGTTTTCCTAAGGAAGGAAAACTTCGTCTCCCAGACCCGATAATCAGCCCCATCCTGGCAAGCTCTTGTCAGAAAAAATTACTTTTAATAGGAACAGCATGTCTTGATGTCTTGCTGCCAGATGATTGTGGCAGCAGCACGTGCTGGTATAAATCACAGCAAGTGTCTGCATTACAGGGGTGGTTCTGGGGGGAGACAGAAAAATCACAGCTCTGTAGGTACAGGGGCTTGCGGAAGGGATGCGGTCTGCTGGAAAAAAACTTGAATTTCTGTGTGGCTCTTTCCCCTCCTCTCAGAGAGAAGGATGACAAGTACAAAACCTGGATGCCAAAATTTCTGATGGCAAAAGACAGTAAGGACCAAAGGAGAAGCAGCGACGATGTGGAAAGGTCTAGATTCCCATTCTGTGTTTTCCCATGTTGTCTATCTTCGTACACACATCTCTCGAGTTGTTTGCAGGAGCGGGATGCCCTGATGGCGCAGATGGTTTTTGCTGGCTGCTGCTCCAGGGTCCTTTCCCTTTGAAGCCAGCTTTCAGGAATCTCTGCATAAAATATCTTCAGGGCAAAACAAAGCAGGGGATATCCTGAGGGTCTCATCTTGAAGTTGTATCATGTCTTCCCACTTAGCTGAGACAAAAAGGTGTAACTTGCTATATATTTGGCTGCTTTTCTGCCATGCTCAGTGCCATTCCTTCTTTAATTGTGCCTTGATTAAATATTTGATCTCTGTGGATCAGCTATTGCTATTTTGGCAAGAGTGCTGTGCTTAGAAGCCCTGTACGCAGCATAGTTAATTGCCTGTGTGTTCCTCTTGCCCTTATTTTAAGATACTGATTTCTTGGGTCTTCTTTCTCCAGCTGGGTTCATTGCATTGCCTATTGCTGTACCATTTGTGCATAAAATCAAAAATAAAACTTTCTGTTATTGGCACTGCAAAACTTTGCATGGAAGTAGGAGCTTTAGTTTCCCATTTAGATCAGAAGAAGGTGCATTGCAATGAGCTTTTTCATGACCCGATACCTGGGACTTCAAACAAATGCAAATCAGAGACCTATTTTCCAGGTTCTCCCCACAGAGCTCGTGCATGGGGTTGCTCAAACACCACTTGTTGTGTTGTGCCAAGTCATGTGCTTAATTTCACAGACTATCGGGAAGTCGATGCATTTTTGTCTGTTCCTTAGAGCCCGCAGGTCCTGCGGCCTGAGACCACCAAGGAGGAATCTCTTCACAGCTTAAAAGTCCCGAACTTCAGCTCTTGTTTCCCCTCCTCTTAATTTTAAGTGCATGAAAGTTAGCCAAGGGTGAATGATTTATTGCAAGTGGGTGTTTTGTTGGTTGGTTGGTTGTTTTTTCCCCTGTCTTCATTCTAAAATGAATGCCGTAGCTGGAATTTCAGGTACGGACCAGAAGGAGTGGTATTTCCATACCCAGGGAACGCCCCAGCATAGATGGCCATCGCTCCCCGTAAGGTGTTATAAGAGCTTGTTAATCACTTTACAGTGCCATGTAAATGTCTGCTTGGGTGACTTTCTCCTCCATATGCTAAAAAAAACCCAAAAATCTGGAGAGCTGTGTCAAGCCCCACTGCCATAAATGACTCAGAATGAGAGTTATCTGGGGACCCTTTATGTGTGAATATAAATAAAACCAGAGGGGGACAAACTGCTGGGGGAAAAGTGAATTGTTGACTTCTATAAAAACCCGACTGATTCAAAACACTTGATAGTTTGTTTGTTCCCACGCTGCTTACAGAAAAAACAGTTATTCCCAATGGGGATACGAAATGGCTCAAGTCATGCTCACCGACAGATTCGAGGTGCAAATTCATTCTTTTACGGAAAATAGCGATGGGAACAGTGTGCTTTGCTCTTCCAAGAGTTCACTGCAGACTGGAGTTAGGCTCTGGGTTGTATTTCCCAATGTGCAAGGGATTATTTAAATGGAGCTCAGAAATGTGCGTCTCTCCCTCTTGATGCAGAAATATCTTCAAAATCAAGAAGAGCAATGTGGAAAAAAGCAAGAAGATGGAAAAAGAAGAGAAGTTTTTTAGAGAAACATTTATGGTGCGTGTCTGTTTAGAGAACTAGTTGTGCCAGAGGGAAGCAGCTATGTTTTTTTTGTCAATCCTAAATTTTGACAATCCTATCATGCTTAAAAGATGCATGGTGGAAAGTTGTCGGTCCTTAGGTGTGCTGGGAGGGATGTCCCACTGGCCTGCTGCCTTCTCCCCTAACCTGGGATCTTCATCAGGGATGTTGCTGGGGTTTTTTTATCTCTTCAGCTCCAAACAAAGCCTCACAGCCCAACCTGAAACCTCTTCTCTCCACCCCTCCTCGCTGCCCTTAAAGACATTGCACGCGAGTACAGAATAACTTGTGGTTTTCTTTCTTTCCTGCAGTACGATAAGGAGATCAACATTGTCAACACAGCCATTGCCGCGTGCTCGGTCCCTAGTAAGAGGAGGGTTGATCTCCCAGTCATAGCTGGAGAACAGCTAGATGTTATTGATGTCGCGGAGGACAACGCAGTGATTTGCCGCAATTTGGAGGGCAGATGTAAGTTTGCAGAAAGCCTCTGGCACGGGTGGCCGCTGCCGTCCCGTTTTGAGGGGTAAATCGGCTTCGCAAGCAACAGTATGTTCTCTGTGCTTAGCACTGCCACTTCGTGCGCTCAGGAGTTTACAAGTTCTTTTTTCTTTCTCTCAGATGGATATGTTCTAGTGGAGCACTTGAACTTCAGGTAAACTCTGCTTTTATTTATTATGATGCATATTTTCTTCTTCCTGTGTATAGATGCCTGAGATCTGGAGAACGGGACTTAAAACTTCTGAAGGCAGGGGAAGGTTAATGTAAACAGCCAGTATTAAATATTGAATAAGTATTTCCAGTTTTAGTCTGCTATTCTGCTGTTACACAGGTTTCCAGTCCAACTGCAGCTAAAAAAAGCCCTGTCCAGTCATGACTTGTATAAATTGGAGATTCTTGACTTGCCTTCAGATATGCCATATTAATTCACATCTGCTGCAAACGTGGGCCCCTCAGTGTGCATTGCCTTGCCAACTCACACCCTTAAATTCCCTGCTGCATTATCATTTCCTTGCATGTTCATGCTTAATTGATACAAATGAACCTCCTGTTGCCCAGGTGCCCATTGCCGTGAAGCTTTCTTTTTTTGAGGCAGACGGTACTAGCTGCCCTCCCTGAGAGCTGCTTTCTCCTAGAGCATCCCTGAAGGTCTCTTTTGTGCTTCCCACATCCATGAGAGCCCACGCTGGTCAACGGTGGAGTGATGATGTGAATGTAAATAAAGTTTTATTTTTTACACTTACGCTGTTTAATGTGCAAGGGACGTTTCCTTTTTTGTCTGCTATTTAGAGCACATCTCCACTGATTATCTCAACATTTAGTTATTTTCAGTATTTCTCACTTTTTGGAGTACCTTGTTCGTCAGCTCTGAAGGAGCCGTAACATTTCTGCATTTGCATGAAAAAAATGGTGCAGTTTAGTTGTTCCGTCTCGTTACTGCCCAGTTTAGGCGCTAGAATAGCAAGACTCCCCAAAAGATTTGCTTATCAAAAAGTAAACCATATAAATTTGAACTGGTTTTGGTCTTGACAAAAGTGTTGGGACAAGAAGTATGTACCACCACTCTTGCTGTGTTGAATATATAAAATAGTGGAAAAGTTGACTTATTTCTTTCCAAGAAACATTTTAAAAGAGTAAATAAAGCATTCAGTCAAAATTTACTTTATTTTTGTAAGCTAACTTAGGCATCCCAGATATGTACAGGCTGACTTCTAGCTCCCACCAAGTCGCAGCGGCAGGCAGGTACCCAACAGTTGCCCCTGTGTTCGGGCCATTCTCCACTGCGGGCCTGGAGGATGATTGCTTATTTTAAGAAAAATGCTTTTACACGTAGGAAGAGAAATATAAATTACTAATGGCTTCTCCTCGGTGTATCCAGTGGATAGCTTTTCAAAAGCAGAAAAATGTGGATAGGGTTTTTACATGGCTTTGGAAGAAAAAAACCCTTAAATATGACTGTAGTGTGCAGCTTTTGCCCCTCCCCAGCACATTTTAAGAGCCCGTATCAGTTTGCTCGTAAATATCCTAAAAATGTTGATGGTTTAATTAGAAATTATTAAATGTTCCAGGCTTAAGAAAACACAGCAAACTAAAAGTGCTGTTTGCCACACGGCCATTTCAAAGCTGGCATAGGAGACATCAGAGAAAACAGAGCAAATATTTAACGTTTACTTTTAAGTCTATACAGGCATTCTTATTTATTTTACCATGTGGTTACTATTAAGTGTGTTGGCCTGCATCCATCCTTGCAATGAAAAAAAATAAATAAAACAATCCCCTGTAAGCATGCGCAGCTTTGCAGGCTTGCCAGCCCAAATATTTAGACTTCTCTAGCGGAGATGGAGAGTTCGGGGAGCTGAAGTGCGTGTTTGGCTCCAGGGCAGGCTGGGACGTGGGCTGTGTCCTTCACCTCCAGCCTTTGCAGGGAGCTCCCCCAAGGAAGCTGGGGAGACCGTTTACCTCGGGGTCTTTTTTCCATGGCAATGTTTAGGATTGAGCCTATGAAGAAAACACTCCCTTCCCCGGCTCCTTCCTCATCCTCCCCCCATCCAGCGCTAGCACACAACTCCTGAAGTCTATCAATCACACGCTCTGCGAGCACCACAGGCAAATCTTGAATTAGCCACATATGCCAGTGCTTTTTTGTGTCCCAAGGAAGTTACTTGACTAGTTTGCCTTTTTCTTTTTTTTGAAATCAAGTTTTTTAAAAATTCCCCCTATACATCCTGTGACAGACGTGATCGGGTCCCGATCCTGGTGCAATTACGGACAGTCCTCATGGGCTGTGACACAGCTCGATGCAAAACACACGCTGCTGCCCTGCTGCTGGCAGTGGCTGCGTGCGAGGACACCTTGCAGTGCAGTAAGAACTGGTTTTTTTTCACGAGCCGATTCCAATGCATGTACAGAAGGAAAGCGCTTGGTACAGAATGGCTCGAGACAATACACAAATGCTTTACATACAGCGACTTAGATTTCCTCAATTAAACCAGAGGCTGGCTATAGTGAGGTCCAGAAATTAAACTTAGGTCAGGAAATTAAACCATTCCTTTTTTTCTTTTATAGCCTTGCTGGTACATCCTAAACGTATCAAAACTTAAAATAATTCTCATGTGAATTTTAAACCCTGTTTCTCCACGTTTCTTCTCAAAATGGAAATCATCACGATAACAGTTGTGATCTGCTGGACCTGAGGGCGAACTGAAATTTCTTAAGAAGCCAATTCTGTATCACTAAATGGTGTAAAAATGAGAGTGCAGATAGGGATGGAGCTGGAGCACTTCCTGCAGCTTTGTGCTTTAACTGGAGTTACATCCCACTGCATCACAGGCGTATATGAACTAAGTGTCCGATCCCCTCCCACCCCCCAACACCTTTTCTGCTATGAAAGGTTATTTTTGCACAATACCTTTAACTTATTTTTTCCCTGTGCTTTTGCTTAAGGAGTTGAGATCTGAGTTAGCACAGGTCCATCGGCTCTGCTGGATGCACATTAATACCAAAGAAAACCTTTGGGCCTGACTCCTGGCATATATTTTGGGTTGGGGAAGCTGTTTATCTTACTCCCCTCCCTGTCCCACCCCACAAGGCCTGGAGGCATCCATGGTCCCACAGCCAGGATATGCTGGGAGCATCTCCAGAGGGAAGCCTTACCAGCCAACACCAGCCTGCAAATAGGGACTGTGCAATAAGGAAGTTTTAAGGATTTGTTGCTTATGTCTCTTTTCATCTCTGAGTTTATTAAAGTGCAAATGTAAGCCATGGAGACAGCTATCACATGCAGTGCAGTACACCAAGAAACACTTCCCACACCATCAATGGAAGGTAAAAGGCTCCGTTGTGATTATCTAATGTACAGTTACTCGCACAAAGGACAAAACTGAACCCAGGCCCTGTGCCCTTCCACAGCAGCCAGTCCCAGAAAGCACTACAGCAATTAACTTGGAAATGAAACCTCCTCGAGTCCATCAGTTGACAAAACAGAAAATACCAAGAAGGATGGAGTATTTATAGAGCTCAGGATTTTATTCTGAGCTTCATGTTAATGATCCGTTTGAAGGGATGTTTATACTCAAGAGTTTTTTAAAGTTCAGTATTTTAACAACAACAACAACAAATCATAAATAAATAATATAATAAATCATAAATACTCCTTATAGTACAAATGAAAAAATAAAATGGACTAGTCTGGTTCATCTCTCTCATAGAGCTGAGGTTTGTCTGCCCAAAGATGCTGGGGCACTACAGTAATCCTGGGATTCAGTTTTGCTTTGCACTCTAAAAGAAAAAAAACAAAACACCCAAATGCATTGAGGTACAAAACATGTGAATATAACATGATAAAAAACATGAACATGCTTTCAGCAACAAGAATAAATATTACCATGTCTACAGTATCTACTTCACAGCTTTGTGAGATGAGGATAAATAAACTATTTCAAAATGTGGAAAAAAAAAAAAAGAGATGAGTCTTACAAATAAACTTTGATTTTTAAATTAAGGCAGCTTCAGCAGGTATTTCAAGGCTTTTGCTGAAAACAGAATTCTTCTAACACCAAACGCGTACTCATGCTTTGTAGCTAGAGCTCTGATTGACCATCCAGTTCTCCTAATTTTGATGATCAAAACGAGCAAAGATTTGTGCACCGAATACCTGCAATACCAGGCTTGTTCTCTGCAAAAGTCAGTGTTTGGTCAATAGATATGATGTGAGAATTCTGAAAACCAGGTCATCCCTCAGGCACGGGAGTGAGGTACTGCTGAACGAATCGTTAACTCCATGTCCAAGGGGCAGGCTGGAAATTCAGAATTACAAGAAGCTGTTGGGTTTTTTTGTAAGTGAGTGACAAAAAAAGGAATATTTAAGGGAAGGGCGAAGGAAGCCCAAGGGAAGCACTAAATGGGAAGCCCATACCATTGTAAGACCTTGAGAAAGGTGACTCTAGTAGGTACATCATACACCTGAAACAAAAACGGATACTAAAACTTTCCAGGAAAATACTGCAGGAGCTGGAGCGGGGTTTTGTTTGGCTCATTCAAAGGGATGGACGTAGGAGTCTTCTTCCCCCTTCTCCTCTCAGCTAATAAACGAGGGAAGACAAATAACCGCACGACAAATGGTACTTCAAGTATTTAGGAACACGGCCTGCGTGTCTCAGCAGTGGGGTTGTGCGTGAGCTGGGGGATTTGTGCACCTTGTGAAATAAAGCTGCCGCTTCCAGCAGTCCTAATGCATGTCAAAGGCACGATTTCATGTCCTACGTATAGGTGTCTCTTCCCTCTGTATGGGTGCGCACAAGATGACTGATGGTAGAGAGCAGTAAAATGAAAAGGAGTAGACAGAATGGTTATTTTGTTCAAACTTCGTCTATTCCAATACAAATGGCATTATCATCACACAAAAAAATTTATATACAACAGACACTAACTAGTTGCTTCATTTTTTACAACGCTACCCATCATTATACCCCTGTGCTTGTACACGCCTTAGGAAATGCTAAATTGGACACACACGCTGAAGATGCATTTCTGACCCGTTAAGAGAAAAAAAATGTCCTGCTGCCTTCGTCTGCTCAGCTCTGACTCCTGAAAATAAAACTGCCCCAAACCCCGTCGGCAACAGGGCTTTGGCCAGGGAGGGTGGGAGGGAAGGATGCTCATGGCTCCTGATGCCACCTCTCCCCCCTTCCCCAGACGAGGCCGTGCTGGGTCCGATGGGGTCAGCTAAGCTACTCATGGGCTTTACCTAGAAGAGGGTGTAAAAATATCATCCCCTTTTTCTGGGTCCTCCTGCATGCCGGGATTAGTGCGTGCGATGGCAGGTGTCCAGGGCGCACACCTACCCCGCTGGGCAAATACAACCGAGAGACCAATGACAGGGATGCTACCTATGGGGTTTTAAAAATATATATGTATACATATATAATATATGCATATATATATATATATATATTTGCCAACTAGTACAGTACAAGCTCTTTCTAAATTAACTCATCCAGGTGCTGGGGGTTCATGCCGGAGCCTAGCTGAGCTCTATAGCCTTTGCATTTTGTCCCTTCCCCTTCGGGCTGAAGCGAAGTCTGGGTGAGTGTGTGGCTGTAAAGCACAGCTGTCCAGTGGCTTTTCAAGAATTGCACTTGGCGTAATTCAAGTTTCTGTAGTTCAGATACATCTACCCTGCTTTTCCTGATGCTCATGCATGTACCAGCATAACTCAAAAAGAAAAAACAAGTGACCACAGTGTAACAGTGCAAAAGTGAAACTTTTCCTCTGGAAAACGTAACTGGAGGGCAGCAGCTTCTTTGCAGCTGGGAACTAGAAAACAGCCTATTTGAAGATAAAATTAAAAAAAACCCAAAAAACATTAAAAAAAGTGCAACTTCTCAAAATATTTCACAACGCAGGGTGGATTTGGCTAAGGCTGTAATGGCCAGGTCAACCTGATGCCTTTGTCAAGGAGGCACTGTACTCAGTCCTACCGCTCCACTGCCTCAGCTGACGTCCAGCAGGAAAGTTGCGTCATCTTTGTGTCTTTCCATATGGAAAACTGAGCCACCCTTACCGCCTTCTAGGCAGCACTGGCTGGGGGGCTGGTTGACGGGCGGCTGAACATGAGCCAGCGGTGTGGCCAACAGCATCCTGGCTTGTGTCAGACACAGTGTGGCCAGCAGGACCAGGGCAGTGACCATGCCCCTGTACTCGGCACTGGTGAGGCCGCACCTCGAATCCTGGGTTCAGGTTTGGGCCCCTCACACCAAGAGGGATGTAGAGGGGCTGGAACGTGTACGGAGACGGGCAGCGAGGCTGGTGAAGCTGTGTCTGGAGCACAGGTGTTATGAGGAGCGGCTGAGGGAACTGGGGTGTTCAGCCTGGAGAGGAGGCAGCTCAGGGGGGACCTTCTCACTCTCTACAGCTGCCTGAAAGGAGGGTGTAGGCAGGTGGGTCTTGGTCTCTTCTGCCAGGTCACAAACGACAGGACAAGAGGAAACAGCCTCAAATTGTGCCAGGGGAGGTTTAGACCAGATATTAGGAAAAATTCCTTCAATGAAAGAATGGTCAAGCACTGGAACAGGCTGCCCAGGGATGTGATGGAGTCACCATCCCTGGAGGGATTTAAAGGACGTGCAGTTGTGGTACTTAGCGACGTGGTTTAGTGGTGGACTTGGCAGCATTGGGTTAACAGTTGGACTTGACTATCTTAAAGGTCTTTTCCAACCTAAATGATTCTATGATCCTATACAGAAGTTAATGTCTGCATGGGTCTGAGAAGATGCCAAGTGCCACAAGGGCTTATTCTACCACCCACACACCTCCAGGAAGCAATTATCTCCTCCCAAGGGCGTTTGCTGCTGTTTAATACTATTAGCTCTGCTGGGTAGGAAATCCCAGAGGACACGCGTTATCTTAAGGCAAGACATCTATCTATCTATCTGCTTCTGAACCACAGATCACATCTAACACACCAGCCCCTTATCCACAGGGCTGCAGGTGTCTCCAGGACAAGCAACTTGGCAAGATGCGCAGTTGTGAGCAATAGTGCAAACAGCCTTTTACATGTCAAACGCATTTCACAGAGGGGGTATGGACACCTGCAGCTGCTCCCTGGATGGAAACAATGTCTGACCCTACGGCCACTCAGCCACCCTTCCCTGCTCCTTTCCAGAGGGGCTTCTCTCTAGCACCCAAACCCATTCAGGACTGTTTGCTCAGCATTTGCTTGCATCTCAGCACTGATCTGAAAGCTGCTACAGAGCTGGGGGCTGCTCAGCTTTGGCTCTAGGGTGGGGTTTTTGGCATGCGGGAGTCTGGAGTCTCCATCCTCGCCAGGTATGACCCGCTCACACCACAGCACTGGAGACGCACCATCTGATAGCCACCAGGCACAGTACCAGAGCTGTCCTCCACCCCAGAGTATTTATTTAATAATGATAATATAATAAAAAGCTCATTACAAAACCTAGGAGTACTACAAATGTTTCCGGTATTTCTTTTAAAAACAAAATCGTTCTGCTGCCACGTTTACAATCCAACCACTGCTGTGGTGGATTTAGCGTACGAGAACTTAACAGCAAAACTGATTTTTTTTTGGAAGATTTCTAGTTTGTGCGGCTTCTGGAAAAACTGGAGTTGTAAAGTCTCATTAGTGAGAATCCATGCGTAATCTGTAACAAAAGTAAGGCAATTTTGTGTTGTTTTAGAAAAAGGGACTTTGAGCTGAAAATGTCCATTTAACTGCCAGTAGATGGCAAAAATATCCCGTACTTGTTTTCATTACCCAAAGTGATTAGTACAAAAGGCTTAATGTGTCATTCTCCTCCTCACTTTTCATAGAAACTTGCAGAAAGTATAAATTAAAGTGCCACTGTACAAAAAAACCTAGCAAAAAACCTCAGTGGGTCATAAGAAGCTATCAAAAAGATGGAATCGATTTTTTTAAAAGTTGAATGACTGCATACCTGGGACCAGCAAAAGTTATCCTTTGTTTTGTTTCTTAAAACAAAACAAAACAAACAAAACAAACAAACAAAAAAAAAAAACCAAAAAGAAAAAGAAAAAAAAGTCCACCCAGGATTTTTTTGGCAAAGTTTTCATAAAGTATTTGTTTCTTGACTGATTAGATTGTTATGTTCCTTCGTAATGAAGCAAATGGAATTAAATACCACAGCAAAGCCAAGCAGATGCCAATGCTGCCCATTAGATTAAGCCTCTGTAATAAAAAATAATTATTCTTTTAAACAAAGAAGTCACACGTGTGTCAGAGTTTACCCTTGAATAACAGGAATTTAACCTTTAAAATCCCTGTAGTTTGTCTTAAGAAATAAAAACCTATCCTTCAGATAGCCAGCAGTAAAGCAACAGTAGACCTGTGCATCCAGCTGCCCTGCCTCACCGGCGGAGCGGTGCAGGTGATGGTCCGGCGGGCGGCAGCGGGACGGGAGAGCCCTCAGGCACGGAAAGCGAGTCTCCGGCAGCACGAGGCGGCGAGCAGGGAAGGCAGGGAAGGCGGATTTGGCAGCGATTTTAGGGTGGTAACAACAGGGAAAGGCTTCCCATGGGAAAGGCAAGAGGTAAATGCTTCAGAGCTGGGTGATGCTGCTGGCTCTGGCCCGGCAGTGACGAGGCCACCCTTGGGCGAAGGCTGGGCAAAGTGCTGGGGTTTTGGGTGGCATATCGGCATCCTGCCGTCCATCGATGGCTCAGCTGAATCCTGCCTGGGATTGCCCCTGGAGTGGCGCCGCGGCAGGGGCGGGTGAGCGGGTTGGAGGGGGGTGACGATTAAGGGCTGGAAGAAAGGCAAGCAGCCTTCATCTTTGAACGTGGTGAGCGGGTTGGTGCCGTCCGGGGCTCTCGGGAGGAGGAAATAAAGCCTCTTAGGGAAACTCTGCTGCAAAGACTTGACACATGAAGGCTTTCCCACAGCACGTTTGCAACAGGACCTTTGCACATCCCACCTTCCCTCCCCACGTTTAGCAGGGGAATAAAAAACAGCAGGGAGGGATGGCATATTGCACTAGTGCAGACACATCTAAGCAGCTGCTAGTTTTAGGAGGAAAGTGTTATCAGAGGCCAGCGGCTGCTGGCACCCAGGTGTGAACGCCACAGAGCTACTTCATTACCCCTCCACTCCGTTCTGTGTAGCTCCTGGTCGACCCCTCTGAGCTGGCTCAGCCCAGCCTGCCTCTGCTCTGCACAGCAAAGGGGACACAGCATCAGTCCCACTGCACGCTACCTACAGCGCAGGAGGTTTGGCCACGGCTCTGTAAACTCAGGATGAACTGGGGGGAGGTGTTTTCCAAAAACTCAGTGATACATTTGCTACTTCATAGCCATGCAAACATTTCCCATTGGGTTCACTAGGAATAAAAGGGTATTGGATACATTTCACCATGGTGTAACGAGTGAAATGAAGTTATTCTTAATTTCCTCAGCGCCTTGTTAGAAGGGAGTACATTTTGGGTCTGGAATTGGCTCTGTCTCGCAGGCGGTGGAGCAGTGAGGGGCAAAGGAGGAGGAACGAAGCAGAAGAAAAAAGGAACGGACAAGTCAGACCAGATCCTCACAGTGCAGTACCGTGTGCGGAGGGACCGGTGCCTCAGTGCTGCCCATCAGCGAGCCAGGGCCATGATCAGGCTGGCACACATCTCGAAGAAGTCCATGGTGTGGCTCCCCAGGCGTGGTGTCACCGAGGGGATGCTGCCAACGAAGGAGCCGCTCAGGGAGCCCATCAGCGACTGGCACTCGGCGGCCGCGGCGGCATCGATGCTCAGCCTTGGCCGGTGCAAGCCGGCGGCGGAGCAGGAGCGCTGCGGCGTGGATGAGCCGGACCTCTGCTCCATCACGTCATCTTACATACAAAAAAAAAAAAAAGAAAGAAAAGAGTGGCATTAGTTGGGCATCTTCCATGCATGTTTGGTAAGGAACTATTAACGATGGTGGAGACAAATGGATGAAAAGGGCTTTTGCTGACTTTAAATGGCTGCCTAAGCACTTGAAAATGCAAAGAATGATTTTTAAATTCTTTTTTTAGACTTCCAAACTTGCCATTTCATGTGCTTTAAATCTCATGTTGCACCATTTCCCGCTTACCATCGATGCTTTTGAAGTCCAGAAGATAGCTGCGGTTGTCAACCTGGTAGAGCTGCAGGCTCATCTTCACATAATTGCCCGTCACCGGGTTCTTGCGGCGCACTCTGAGGTGGTAGGAGTTCACCACCTGCAATGGGAAACCTGCTTTCAGGGGTAAGATTCAAGGTAGCAAGAAGAACTTGTCTTTCCTTATTTTCTTCTCAATACTAGCAAGACATCCGCTGAGAAAAACAGTTTCTAGAAATAACAGTGCCTATAAAATTAAGCAAGCGGCTTCACATCCTCTTCCCTCCAGTTTTAAAACGCTTCTTAGAGCTCTGATTCAGCAGCTGCTGGCAGACAAAGCTGCCGTGACCCAGCTGCCAGGCACCAAACTGATGTTTGCTCCTCCCTCACCAGCATCAATGGCCATACCAGCCAAAAAGTCCATTTGCAGACCTGCGTATGAGGACTGTGTCGGTGACACCAGGGCAGGCTGGGCAGCTAGGCAAAGTAACCTCTCCCATCAGCATGGCGAAATCCACTGCTCGTGAATCAGCCTCGATTTTCTCTTGCCACTTCCCACCCCACGATCTGCTGCCTCTCACTTGCAATGAGCTTTTTTCTCTGTGCTATATTTAAGAAGCAACTGCGTGAAGAAGAAAGCTATTTTGATGAAAAATCACATCTGAAGTTATTCTTAGGGTGGGGAAGACTATTGTGAAACCTCCCCATACAAAATAAGCTCCACTGCCTACACGAAGATGTTGGGCTGACTCAGTTTGTGAAGCTGTACCAGAAATACATCAGGTTTGTTCACTCTCTGCAAAACCACGCAGCTAACGCATGTCTGGCTGGTGCAGGCACATGCAGCTGGAGACAGCCCATCTCCTGGCTGGTGCAGTGAAATCAGATTCCTGGGCACTACTTGGCTTTACATACATATTATCAAAAATAAGGAGGAGCTAGGAGGCTTTGAAGAAGTGGCATAGTGATGTTCACACTGTGCAACCCTTGGGACCTGGAGCGAGGAAGGTCTCCTCTGGTGATGAAGATCTGGGCTGAAATTCTCACCTTACCTTGCCCCTGATGCTCGCACCAGGCTCCATCTTCATCGAGGAAAATGCTGCTGCATCAGTGATACAAACTCCTGCCCGCAACGCCCCCCCGCCCCTCACCTGTGCATCTTTTAAGAAGATGCACACCGTGCCATTTCAGTGCACACGACTGATAGGACCCAAGTAAGAAACAGTGAGAGTTACTTTGCCCAGGAGCACTCGATTCCTCACGAGGAATTAGCCACTGGAATTAGAAATGTGACTGGCTCCTCTTATCCCTGCGGCTAAATGAGGCAGAATCATCTGTCCAGCCAGGGGCTTGAAGCATTCGGAAGGAAAACTCTTATTTCACACCATAAACAAACACCACGGATATTTAACCACAGCTACCACCTTAATGCAGTGCGTTTGTCTTAACAAGCAATAGCAGGGATTATTGCACGTCGGGGGCATTTATCTGGAAGCAGGTGAAGCTATACCCATACTTCCCACCCGCCCTGAGCAATTCAGCTCATGAGCAAATAAGCCTTGGAAAGCACCAGGAAGCCCCAGCACTCCCTACCTTCCACTCGAAGTCCAGCTGTTTCATGGCACGGTACACCTCGGCCATGATGTCATAGGGTTTGCTCTGGCTGCGGATCCCCAGGTGCCACTTGGCCTTTTTGACAGTCAGGGGTTTGGGCTTTGTGGTGTTGAGGGCATCCAAAGGACATCGCGCTTTGGGGCTGTCCGCTATCAACGGTGGCATCCGCTCGGGGTGCGGCTTCACGCCGGGAGGGATGTGCAGGGTGCTGTCGTCCATGAAGGAGCCGGTGGGGGGGCTGGAGGCGAGGTAGAACTCACTGGCTTGGTTCATGATCCTCCGGTTGTCGATGACGAGGTGGTAAGCCACCGCCAGCTGGTCCTGAGGGTCACCGCTGTACAGGCTGTTCATCACCTCCGACTCGGTGCATTCAAACTTTTCACAGACCTCCCGAACTGCGTCGTCGTCGATGACGGTGGCATCATAAGAAGGGTCCTCTGGGAACAGGTAACTGGGCAGCTCCTCCTTAAACCATTCATGCTCCCTGGGGAAAAGCAGAGGAGCCACCGTGAGCTCTGTGCAAGGCAAGCTGCGGCAGCTGCTGCCACCAGCCCCTCGCTTGCTCCAGCTCCGACTAACCCTCAGCTGCAGCCTGGGGAGCTCAGCCCAGCCCTGCACGGTCCCCCTGTCCTGCGACAGCCACCACGCTCCGCAAGCACGGCCGCTGGCTCACTTGGCTTTGAACTAACCTCCCAGCACTTGCAAGATGCTCACGCTCTTTGATTACCATGGGTCTGATAGAGATAGAAAGCATCAAAGCTATCCGGGTCCCCGACTCCCACTAATTTACCATGAAGTCAATGATAATTAAGCGGCTAAATGCCATAGAGGGCCTTGCCTATAGGTTCTACATATCAACTTGTAATCTCGCTACATACGCTGCTGCTCTAACATGTAATTAAATCCTCTAGTCTTAAGGAACTCAGAACTAAAAAAGACATTTTACTTGGTTTTACTTGAAGGGTAAAATTAAGGCCATCCATTGCGGATGCATTAAAAGCCTAAGAACTCCTGAAAGTCCTAGCAGTATTACGCTTCGCACGCCAGCTAGATGTAATGATTACTGTAAATTTCATAAAATGCGTATCGGGCTGCAGTCTTACAAAATGTTTCTGAAATGGCTCAGATTGTGAGAATTCCGAAGTCCTCCTACCAGCCATGGACTTTTAATGACCTCTGCAGACACAAATATCTGCTTAAGAGCCCAGTGGTTCCCTTTACCTGGAATTTCCGCAGTGACGCATGCAGGTAAAAGGCTCATGGGCACTGCACTCATTGACTAGGAAAGAAAACTGTGCCGCATTTAAAGATGAACCATTTGCTCACATTTGAAACTATATCTGATATTTATGGATTAAGTTAGTAATTCTTGGGTTTCTCCTCCTTTTTTATTGGATAGACACTAATTACAATGATTACCCTCTTATTCTGAACTGGCACCCAGAGGGAGGTAGTCTTGAAATAAAGTAATGAAAAATGGCTGGTGAATATTAAGTTCTTAGGATTATTGCGTGATATAGCTGGTTTTGCTAAGCACCATTAAGAGATTTTTGAGGCCGTTTTATAATGCAATAAAATAGCATTTTAATATACATATATATATATATATATATAAAAAGTCATCACCCTGTTCATCGTCGCCCACTGCCAGCCAGCAGCGCCCACCTCTCCATCAGCACAGAAGGGTGCAGGAGCGCTCCTCAAATCACTCACCACAAAAACCAGCTGGATTAGCCAACTACTTCTGTAAACCACTCTGCACACCCGCCAACAGAGGACCCCCAGGACAGCCCCCCTCATCTGCCACTGGCCCACCAAAGCCCCCCAACCACAGCCA
This sequence comes from Falco punctatus, assembly GCF_963210335.1. Lineage (NCBI taxonomy): Eukaryota > Metazoa > Chordata > Aves > Falconiformes > Falconidae > Falco > Falco punctatus. The sequence continues at coordinate 5,687,440 of NC_137591.1, forward strand.
GCCCACTCCATCCCACTGGGCTGACCTGATGTCCTTGATGGTTGCTCGCTTGAGGGGGTCAACCTGCAGCATGTGCATGAGGAGAGTGGCGACGGAGCGGTTGAGGTATTCGGGGATGTAAAAAACACCTCCCCGGATCTTCTTGAAGAGGGTGGGCACGTGCTCGTCGTCAAAAGGCAGAGTGCCGCAGAGGAGGGCGTAGAGGATAACACCGCAGCTCCAGATGTCCACCTCTGGGCCGGCGTAGAGCCTGCGCGAAGGCAAGGGCAGGAGAAAGGTGTCACCCCCCGGCCTCCTCTCCTTAGTTAGCGAGCAGGTCCCACTGGGTGAGCTGGGGACCCGCTGCCAGTTCCACTGGGGCCAGAGCTGCAGCCCACCCTGGGGCTGCTCACGTGGCTTCCCCTGGCCAAACCTGCCTGAGCCAAACCACTCGGGGGCGAGGGGGGATGACACGGCAGAGCTGGTGCTGACTGCCCACGCTCCTCCGGACAGCCGTGTACACCCCTGCCTCCACCAGACCCTCCAAAAAGCCAGACCCCACGTTTCCAAGAGCCCTGCCAGGCTTATTTGCTCCTTCGCCTCAAGGGCTCAGCCAGCAATTTCTGTTCCTTTGGTGAGGCAGATTAAACAGCAGCAGATACTGTATCTCTGAGTGTTCATTTTCACTGGAAGTTTATGTGCTGGTATGCAAGCGTTCCTGCTTCCGACAAGCTGCTAATGCACCCCCTGGCAACACCAAGTCGGGACACCCCAAATACATGGGGTTGGCAGCTGCTTGCTTGCCCGACTTGTTTGTCTCTTTCTGCTACAACGGATGCTTTCTCAGAGGTGTTGGGAGGCAGTGTTCACCCTTGGGCTGTAAAACCCGACCAAAACACAGAGGGTGAGATGGAAATACAGAAGTCTTTTCGTGAAACCTCAGCCTCCTGCACTGGCTTCTCCTGAAAAGCATCGCAGCAGACACGCCGGTGTACAAAAAGCACCAGCCGTGCACGTGGCCATTCTCTGAACAGCCCCAAAACACCGGCTCTGCCTGTCCAAGGGTGAGACGGTCCCTGCTGAGGCCAGGGACAGCAGCAGTCATTCTGGAATGATTAGCTAGCTGCCCCCTTGGTCCTGGCTCCATGCCCAGTTCCAACAGATAGGAAGCCTGATTGCTGATAACTGCATTGCCTGAACGGTCGATTGGAGTTTTAAGACCAAACCAGATGCACTTTTACGACTGTGAAACCCAGGCGGTCACATTCTACTGCTTTTGTGCTCTAGCCAGCACAGGCAGGAGCTGGGATCCAGCCACCCCTGCCCCGCACACCCGCCCGCGAGGCAAGGCAGGCAGCCTGCCGCAGCAGCAGCCGTCACGCCTTTCCCCCACAAATGCAGCGTGTATGCTGCCGTGGTGCTGAGCAGAGGGCAGCTTGGCGTGATCATCAGGGGTACAAGCCTCAAGCATCACCAGTACTGTAAGCAGCGCTGATGCGGGAGGGCTGCAGCTGCAGCCCGTGAAACAGTGCAACACGTAGGCTTGGGTTTATGTTCCCTTCTTACTTTTGCTGTTAACAAGCTTTATTGCCTGTACCCTTGGAACGATCAGGCTCTGCATCCAGGGACTGAATCCTGCTTGTTGATCTGCCCCGTGCTTTGTCTCCTATACAAACCAAAAAAAATGTGCACCTGGCCTTTACTGGAAAGGGCATGAAAACAGTATTTTTTTGGAATCATGGTAGAGTTTTTGGCTTTGTCCCCCTCTTGACAATAAGGTTTGTCTTGCTTTCCCACGTAGAGCTGTAGTCACAACAGGGTTTGTTGGATGCTAGTCTAATTCCTAGGATACTCTGCCAACACTCGCACTGGTGTAAATGAGAATAAAATAATCATAATCACGGTGAACACACTTTGAACAAAATATTGTTGTATTTAAAAGCTACAGTTATAGGCAAAAATATGCTGGATTAGGAAAACTAACACTCATTTGAAGGCTGATTCAAAAAATATGGGGCAGATAATGAGAAGGATCATACAGAGGACTGAAAATTTGAAAATCTGTATTTTCAACGCTTGCTATGCTATTATAGAGAGAGTCAGGGAAATAAGTATATTCTAACAGGTTTCTGCCATGAAAATACAGGAGATTACCATGTTGATACAGAAGTGTTAAGTCCAACCCAACCTTGCAGAGTGCATTCGACATGCTATGTGTCATGCAGATGTTGTACACTGAGAGATGCAACCACACTGGAGGTTTGTCAATTCAATTCATCAATTCAAAACCAAAGTTATGATGGCTGAACCTACCCTCATGAACAAAACCCCTAGTTTAAGGAACCAGAAGACACTCAACACGAGAGTTCAGCAGTGTAGGGAAGTGATTAACGATCTTCCTGATTCTTCTGTTAGTGAAGTTAGTTTCCTCGTTAAACCTGTGTTGAATATTATAGGTGGGCAGGAGAGAAGGAGGTGGCCTGGAAAAGCCTTTCCATCTGAAACCTCAGTATTTGTATCCAAAGAGTAATTTTCACCCTCTTTAATTAGCAATATAAACAGTCGACATCTGCTGTTAGTAATTCCAACAAAGAAAACATCTTTAGCAAAATGTGGGTTGCTCTTACAGCTACTAAGAAATGTAATAACCAAGAAAACACCCTCAGATTTTTGCCAGTGGATTCACCCAAACATAAAATACAGGCTGAAAGGATTCAGCTGCTTTTGCTAGCAAAGGTGTTTCCAATCCCAAGAACAAATTTAAAGACCAATTGCTCACATAGGCTCTGCTTAGACGTAGTGTGTCCTACCTTCCAGAGATGACTTCAGGGGCCGCATAATTTGGGGAGCCACAGCTGGTACGGAGAAATTCACCATCTGACATCATGTTGGACAATCCTAAAAACAAGATGCATGCTACATATTGGTGTTTTATGTGAAGGTCCAGGCACAGAGGACTCTGTACCGCACAGAGGAGAGGTACAACAAGTGGAAGGGGAAATCTGGAGAACTGTTGCTATAATTTAGATAGACTCCTTTGAGCTGATTTGAAAATTATCATTATTATTATTATTGTTGTTGTTACTGTTCTTATTGTTACTATTGTTACTGTTGTTATTTTCACATTCAACCAAGGAATATTCACTCCAGGCTCACTTTGCTTCCCCAAGCTCTAAATTCCACAGCACAGAGGAAAACAGACATAATTCATCCCAGAGCACTTACTTTATAGGGGGGTTGTGAGATTAGTAAATCTTCAGAAGGATTTATCACTGGTCGAAAGGACTCACTGGGACTGAGCTGGTAGCCCAACTATTTCAATGGATTTCAATCGGTAATGCCACTTAAAGGCTCCTGTTACTGCCCATTTGTAAAACGAAGTGAGGCCAAGAGCACACAGCCAAACGTACGGAGAACATGCATGAAAATAAACACAGGCAGCCAGCTCGCCCTGGAATTCACTGCACAGAGTCTGCCTTAAACTTAAATTAGCTACATCTTTATATTAGGTGATTATGCTAAAACATAGCAAAGATTTGCAAATTACTTTGCTGCTCTACTCTCAATGCCAGTACAGAAGCAGCCTACAATAAGTAATCCCTGCTTTTGCAAAAAGGCCGGTGTTTATAACTGTGGGCTTTTCAGGTAAAGCAACTGCTAGCGGTTAGGAAAGCGGGCTCTGGGTTTTCTAAGGCTTGCTACACCGACACGCTCCAGGAAGCGCCTCGGAGCTGGCTGCATTTCTGGAATGCTGCTGGGGTCACATACCAAAATCGGCTATCTTTGCATTCATGTGTGCGTCCAGCAGCACGTTCTCTGGTTTCAGGTCTCGGTGGACAACCATGTGTCTGTGGCAGTAATCCACCGCAGAGAGAATCTGCTGGAAAAGGCGTCGAGCTTCTGCCTCTTCAACCTGTGGATGCAAGGGGAAAGAGTCCTGAAGGTTGGTCTGCCTGCAGAGCTGGCAGGGGAAGGTTTGACTTAGCAAGGAGCCAAAATGTTCCAGGGCATGGAGAGAAAATCACAGCGTGCTTGTGACCAGAAGCAGCAAATAAAGCAGATTTTCCCCCCTTGCATTTCATAATGTGCTAGTGTTTGCAAATGATACAGCCCAGAGATGAAATAAGAAATGTAAATTTAGCTGAGCTCTCAAGAACTTACTGGTGGCACCTACAAGGCAATGGCCTCCTGTCCCAACAAGACCAGCTTTGCTACACAGCACATGCAGATCAAGGCTGGACAAAACGGAGGATGCTGCAGGGAGCAATTCCTCATGGACAGATAGCTTCAGGAGAAAAAAAAGCCAAAGGTGGAATATTGTGATAATTTTAATCAACTATCTAGCTGTCTTAGCTATAAAGTTTTATGAACTGTATTACAGAAATTGTATTTAAAATGAGGGGACTGATTATTTTTAAGGATGACTTCCTAAAGACTCTCTTCGTGAAAAATTTAGTTTCTGAATGCCAAAGTTCGGAAAGGATCCAAATTAGCCACTGAAAATATCCAGATGCGTGAAATGTGCTGGAAATCAGAACTGTATGCAGGGAATTAAATGGAGTCAGCTCCATCGACCACTGCGCTAATCTAAACCAATTTATTGCAAACGTATGATTTTTGTAGTACAGAGAAGAAATGTATGATGGGCTGCTCCTTCACCTGAAGCTTTATTCTGGATGTCCACCTCAGCCCATTGCCCTGTGACTGCTCCCTGCCTATGAGGATGTCCACAGGGCAGACACTAGTGATGTTCTTTGTAACCATAGCATCATATTCTGTGGGCTCAACCTGCACCTCAGCTGATTTACACCCAGCAGGACTACTGGCATTTGAAAATGTTGGTCAGATAAGCCACCTCCTTAAAAAGTCTTCAAAAGACCTGACGTGGAGCCAAGGGGGAGGTGAACGACTGGGATGGAGACCACACCGCGTGGTCCTCCCCTCCGATGCTGTAAATCTGCTGCTGAACTGTGGGTGTTTTGACAGGCAACCCATAGCTAAAGATTACAAAAATATGCTAGTTTTCCAAATATTTGCACTAAGCAACACGTTACCTTGGATATTTTGGTTTGCATATCGGAATAAATCAGAGGATGTTGCAAAAAATTGCACGCAACTTTTACGCGAGCCGGCATGAGATGTTCCAGTTGAGATTGCTGTGAAGCAGCTTCTATTTTGGGCCTTAACCTTAACCACATTCCCTTTAGCAGTTGTTTTGCTTCTAAACACCATCCTCTTCCCACACAAGTGTTTGGGCTGACATGGTACTGGCACTTACACGTCCATGCTTACAGATGTAATCAAATAATTCACCGCCAGATACGTATTCCATGACCATGAAGAAGTCTGTCGGTGTGCTGATGACCTGGTACCTTCAAAAAACCAAGCAGATTTAGAGGGGAAAAAAAAAATCAAGAAGAACAGGGAAAGGCTTTTAAATGGATTATTAGTTGCACATGAACACTTAAAATAATGCATTTGTTTGGATCTTGCATTTATAACTGCTTTCCACCTCTGAAATGCCATCTCTTATTTCAAGTCTAATCTTTCACTTGTCTATGAAAGGATCTCTTTTACAGACCTACGGTTTTCCTTCAAGCTTTTAAATAATCCTCTGAAATCTCTGCCAGACAATCCTATCCCATTTAGGACTGTCCTGACTTTCAAATTTCCATTTTGGCTAAGATCTGCAACAAGAACTTTAGAAATGAAGGCTTCGTTAGCTGGGGGTGGGGGTATATTTGGTTTCCTTCATATCAAGGATAAAGAAGAACTAGATGTTACAGGGAGCTTCTTTTGGAAAGGTACAGAAACAAAGATGAACACCCCAAAAGTTATTTTTCAAATATTAAATCCCTCCTATATTTTAGAATAGGGGAGGGAAAAAAAAAAAAAAAAGGAATATCACCCTTGACTTCCAAATTTATTCTGTTTCCATTCAAAATGGTCCCCAAGCACTGCAAAGGCATTTCAGTGTCCCAGCTGGTATAAACTGCCAGTGATCAGAGGAGGTCAATGCAAACAGGAATTCATAGCAGCACCAGCAGAGACTCCTCTCTCCTTTATTTCAGATACATTGTTGTTTGCTTGCCTTTTTTTTTTCTTTTTTTTTAACAGCTGAATTTCCATGGGTTATAATTTGTAACAAACAGATTTCAAACCACTTCCAGAGATCAGCAAGTGGAAAGGTGATAGTCCCATAGAGATCAATAGGAATAACCTGATTCTCAAGTTCTTTGGATTCAGACATCTAAGTTACTGTTAATTGCCCCACTATTTCTTTTATATACATGTAAAAAGCTATTAAAAGAGGAGGTTTATGCACCTCTCTTCTATATTGCTGTATTTCATGTTTGCACTATGTACTACAGGACACTGATATTTTTAAACTGGATTTAATTTCTAGGCTTTAATACTTCGCCAAATGTGTGAACAAGACATAACTTGCAGGATGCTGGATACACAGCTGGGGACTCTTGCTGGCTCTTTTGTGAAATAATACTGATCTGTTCTCCAATAAATCCACGGAACGGTGAAGTTGCTCTAAAGTCAACAGTTGCTGCATGGTTAGTTATTTAACTGTAAAGAGAATTTGTTTTCTCTTGCCTCTAAGTCCCAGGTATTTGCTATATCTCATGCCAGTTTTAAGGCTGACCCAAATGTCAACTTATCCTTGCAGTTACCATTCAACAGCTTTCTTTTATAGAAATGCCAAAGATATTATCGAGTGCCTCATTAATGTGGACTGGCTGCACACACTGGGGATTGAGAAGGAATCCCAGAGGCTGGAGTGCAGGTGCTGATTTACAACTGAAATTCAGGTTCATCAGAGTGGCAACTTGGAAAACTTGTGCCTGAATAATAAATTAAAAAAAAAAAAATGTTCCTTTAAGCTCTGGATAATCAGGCCATTAAAACATAAATCCTATTGACTTCAAGCCAAGGCTTCACTCTGTGAGCCTGCCCGTGCTGCAGTTCCTCAAGCACAATCCTCGGCAGCTTCAAGCCTGGAGATATGAAGCCTAAAAAGGGTCATCACAGAAATCCCTGATGGCACCCCCAGGCAGGAGAGCCCAGACCCTCACTAAGCACCTTTCTGATGGCCTCTGTGTAGAAGAGAGGACAGCTCTGAGCAAAACCTGACGCAGGGACATCAGTCTGTGGGCTGTTACAATAACTCAGGCTCCCAACGGAGGATGCACCTTCCGTCGTTTCTCAAAGTGTCAAGTGTGTCCCCCATAAGTTAGTGGGAGACTCTCCAAAAGTGATGTTTGGCTCCAGCACACAAAAACCTGACCACATCCCTAACATTTTCTACAACTCTAAGCCATCTCCCAAAACCAAGCCAGCTGTGTGTGCAGAGTCCTTGCAGATGGAGCTGAACCCACAGCAGAAAGGGTACTCACAGTTTGATAATGTGAGGGTGCCGGAAGAGTTTCAGATTTTGAATTTCTCGTTTGATCTTCCCAACTACATCCAGGCTGCGTATTTTCTGTCTGTTGAGTATTTTTACTGCGACTTTGTGCCCTGTCAGCTGGTGTTCGCCAACTATTAGGAAGAGAGCATTGCACAGTCAGTAAACGGTGCAGCAAGATTCACACCAGCAATTTAGGACACTGTGGTTTAGAAGCAAAAAGCAACTTTCGAAGGGAACAAACCAAAAGATGAGGGATGAAATATTTTAATTTTGGGGTTTGTCTCTTCACTTCTATTGTTTTCCCAGTGGAGTCATGGAAGGCAGAAGAGAGGGGACTTATCTGCAAAGAACACTCAAGTAAATAAAACAGAGTGAATTACTGGAGGAGGTCATACCCGAAGCTAATCTGGAAGGATTTATAGCATGTAAAAGCTAGATTAATCAGAAAGAGATATATTTAAATGGCAGAGGAAAATCTCCACTGTAACACACTGATTGATTAAATCCCTAATAAACCCAGTCTTAAAACTAGACCATCACACTTTAAAAAAAAAAAAAAAAGATATAGGGATTTTCCCTGCCCGAAATAAGACTGAAGGATTTGCATTACTAAAATGAATTTCTATTTATACATTCTCAAGTATGCTTCTTAGTTTGATGACAAGCTGCAGGAACACTGCTGTACTGCAATGGCAAATTCTGGTTTTAGAAAAGATACAAACTTCAGTATGGGTTTTTATAATATGCACTTGGTACATTGAGACGCTGATGCTTATCTCCTGTGTACAGTGACAAACAGTAACCGCAAACTGGGAGTTGCACCACTGTCACTGGGGGAATTGCACTAACCTGATAATGTGAAATGAATTCAGCGTTTGATCCATTTGTTATCAATAAACAGACCATACAAAAAATAAAAAGCCCCAAGGAAGCAAGATTTATATTGAAGTTAACAGCAGAAACTGCTTGAAAACTGCCAGTTAGATGTTTATATTTAAAAGGGTTCTGTGGCCATGAGCTACCCCTTCTGAGTATTTTCCAACGTCACATTAAAAATGGTGACACACTGATGGTTTTCTAAAGATGCACAGAAAACCTGCTTACAGTAAATATTTGTGCTCTCTAATTATGAAGGTTACCCTTCCAGTAATAACATAGAGCACAAGGAGTTAATAATTACGAACAAACCTTGTTATTACATTATTAGAGACTGTAATTTTGGAGGCCCTAATGAGCTGACAGAAGCGAACGGCGTGAGAAGGGCAGGGCGGCAGCGCCGGCGCTGCTCGGGGCATGCCAGGTCACTATTATTAGCCACCAGATAAGACCTGCCAGAGATTCTTTCCTCAGTAAGAGCATCCTAAAAATAAAACACTTTACTGCCCTTGAAAATTAAAGCACCACTTTGCATGTCCATTTTATTCCTTGCAATACTTAAATCTACTAGATGAAATGAAAATAAACTAAGCCTTGCAGCATAGATGCAATTTAGGGATTAGCGAAGGGCTGGAGGAGGCAGATAATTCCTCTTGTGTGGTGCAAGGACAGCGCTGGAAATAGTCTGAGGAGGCATTTTCTCAGGTGCATCCTTGGGGAGAGGAGAGCAAGGCGGTGGGGGGCCTGCCCCATGGAAGGAGGCTTTGCTGGAGAAAGACTCTGCAAAGCAGCGCATGTGCAAGGGGTACAAAAGCACGCTCAAGCTTTAGCGGGGCTTGCAAGGGGGCTGGGGTATTGCCTCTTTGTTCACTGCAAGAAATTCTCCCCAGGTTGTGCCAATACCAGTCCTATAAAGGGCACTGACCTCTCTTTGCCAAGGCTGTCATGGTATATGGATGGTGTACGTTACACTGAGGAGGCTGGGGAAAGCATGACAGAGGGGTGTAAGACAACTTCAGCAGATGACTTTTGAGATCAGTTCACCAGCAGCGTTTGATTTGGTCAACTACAGCACTGCAACACCTCTGCTCTCTCTTTCCTGGGAGCACGAGAATCTGTACTTTGAAAGCTGTCCTTGACTCATTCAGCTCCATTAAAGAATTATAACCCACTAAGCCAACAGTTGGGAAACGGAGGAACAGAAAAGCAAAGAGGCTTATTGCTGAACAAGGAAGAAAACCCCAATTTCTGCCATTCTTTGTTGCAAGACAAGCCTTTCTGGCCTTATCCCAGCATACCCTTTTGAAAAATTTTTATTACATACTTGGGGAAAAAAAAAAAAAGGCCATGCCCAGGATGAATAATTATTGTTTTTAATACCACTGCAGAACAGTTCATCTCCTTTCCATCCATGACAAACAATGTGTAACCCTGCGAAGGTTTGCTAGCTCAAACACATTAATAATTAAAAATAAACAGTCTATATTGTAATCCATCTTTTGCTTACAGTAAGCATTAGATACAGCGATATTGTTTCAGTCCCCAGTGGCTTGTTAAGCCTACTCGAACGCCTTGAGAGGTGGAGACAAAGAAAGAACATAATTTGCTGTGTGGTGGGAGAGTTTTTAAGCCTTTCAGGTCTCTCCGGCTGCAGCCTGCAGAGGCAGGAGTTTTGACATGAGGCAGTAAGGACAACCTTCCCTCTGCTCAGAGTCACTGCCCCGAGCCCCTATGCTGCAGCACGCTGGTGGGACGATCCAGCCCCAGGATGAGGAGCAGCGGCAGGTCCCATGCCTCCCACAGCCACGAAAAGGGGATGCTTGTGCAGCTCATCTCTGATGGGTTTGTCTTCTCCTCGTCCCAAGGATGGGCAGTGGTGCTCTTGGGTGGTGATGAGGAAGCCTCCTCCTTCCCTCACTACCTCCGTGGGTTAAAAAGCCTGGGGGGAGGAGGGAGGGCTGTGCGGCAGTATTAGAAAAGGGATTTGAGCATGTGTCTTGTCTCAGGTAAGCTCCACCACAGATTAAAACCACCAGCCGGAACCCTGCTGGGACAAGCAGGGGAGATGGATTTGGCATGGAGACGAGGAGCGGCACCTCATCCTGTGCTGCAAAAAAACCCCATCCTATAATGGCTAGATGGCAACGCTGACCCTAAACTCCAAAAGCCAACACCACGTGGGACATGGTGTGAGTGTCCTTAGCTGGCACCCCATCTGCTTGCACTGCCTGGGCACGAGAATGCTTCAGCACCAGATGCTATGAAGCAACAAAGGGAAGAGATGTAATAGAATTAGTTTCTGAAAGGAGACCCTTCTAATTTAATTGTTTGTGTAAGAGAAAAAAAAATGAGCAGGAACACTGTTTATAAAGCCATAAGCTGAGATAATCATTAAAACCCCTTGACAGCATGGTTTTTACAGCAGGTTCTGAGGAAGCCTGCCTCTGAGTGTCTGTTTGATGCAGCTCAGGCAGCACGAGCAGTTAACATTTTTGCAAATGCTCCAGGGGAATGTAAGTTTATGGAGGGGCACGAAAACTCCTATCAGTTGTGCCAGCCCTTACCTTATCCCAAAGTTAAGAATGAAGTCCACCCAAAGCGTATATTTAGCAAGGCTGTATTAATTCTGCCCCAGTGGCACTTGCTCGTATGGTGCATCATCCTTCCCTTCCCTTCCCTTCATCTGTTCAGTCTCTTTTAGTTTATCTGCTACAACTTTCTACAGTTTGACGACTACAGCCAAGCTTTGTCCTTCAGCAGCAATGGTCCAGTGCCTGGGAAAATGGGATTTGACCCCGACTTGAGCCCGTGGAGGTGCCATCGTAACCAACATAAACATAACCCAAGCACTGCCAGTCCTTGAGGGACCACAAATTGGTCACCTCAATGGCCAACAAGTGGGGGAAGAAACCACCAAGTGGCCACTAGGGATGTCATGCATGGAACCACATGGAAAAATATTTGTGTAACTCTGCTGGGTTCTGACTGAAGGTCTCCAAGCTGCAACGGCTGTGAACCTTGTTGTGCGAGGGCTGTGATCACGGCAGAGCTCTTCAGGGACCCGCAGGGTGGGATGTGCCCTGGACAAACACAGCAGCGATTTGACTAATCTGTTCTTACCAACCACCAGCTGAGGAGATGCTACCTCCTTCCTTCACTGCTTCACTAAACTCAAAATCCAAGATAATTTCCACAGATCTATTTTCTGCAAATTAATCTTCCTTTGGCCTGGAGGACAGGAGAACTGACTACCACCAGCTCTGCCTGTATTTAGCAAAATCCTGCGCAGTAACATTGACCCTTGGCATGACACCTCCTGTCCATCCACCACATTCACATCCACCACAGTAACTCCTGCCTCTCTTCCAACAGTTGCTGTATTTCCATCACTATTTCCAGCTGGAATTTCAGTGTTATCACCAAAATCCTGCTCCCATCTGCCAACCTATCTGCTCCCCTCCGTGCCTTGTGTGGTCTTTCCCTAAATGAGATCAAGGAACTGACTGAGCTTGAAACGAACAGATATTTTGCAGTGTTCACCTGGTCTGTAGGAGGATCAGTTCACTGATGGCAGTGATGAGCCAGAACGAACATCCTGACAGGGCAGCAGGGACTTTTTTTGTCGCATTTCTGGTCTCTGATGGCTCAAAGTGACTAATTCAGCTCCAGCTACAAATCCAAGCTCTGGTCAGTACCCCATCATCACTAAATCCTCCTTTTCATTGCCATTTTTTTTACTTCCTTAATAACTGTAACCCTTAACAATTGCAATTTATGATTCCTTAACCTTGAGGAGGAAGGCAGGGAAAAGTGCCTTTTGCAAAGTCTCGTGGAAGGCAGAGTTTGAAGAAAACACATCAGCAGCAAGAAACGCCACCGATGGCACCAGCCTTCTTAGTGAAAAAGCAATTATTATACACAACCTATTCAAAGCTTGAACCAATCAGGCAGAAATCTCTTTGCTCTTCTCATGTTTCTTGCTAAACAGGGTTGAATACAGGTTTTCCTAAAGTGCATTTGATTAAAATGCTGTAATTCTGTATAAATAGGAGGTCTAGTTTCTTCATCTGTTTCCAATGTCACGTCCAAATTTCACCTGTCAGTTGTAGGCAATATATTAAGGGGGAAGAAAAAAATAATTATAAAGGGTACTACTTACCCATAAGGGGTTTTGAGCTAGGAAATCTCTTTTATTTGAAATGTTTCTTTGGCAACTGTCAGTTTTTACTAAAGTCAGGTCATATGTGGGGTGGGGGGTATTTGTGCCCGTTACTCCCAAAAAGTAGCTAAGGAAAAAAGGCTATTGTGGGCAGCCTTCGTTTGGCCTGCAAGAAAAAAATTGCCTTTGGAGCACTTTTTGAGGTCTGCTGGTACACATGACTGATTTAAATGGTCCTTACTGTTAGAAGTAATTTATTCTGATAATTCTTCAGTCAGTAAATTTGCGGTTTGGGATTAAACACAGCAATATATTTTTAGGGGGGTGATGAACGGCCACAGGTGGGTTTAGCCCCAGTGGTTGCGGTGGGTTCTTGCCCCGGCTGTCAGTTTGCGTTTATTTTAAAACGCCAGCGGCCGATGCGGGCACATCGCCCCTCGGGCACGGGGCGGCTGCTGCCCCCGCTCCCGCGGAACCCGCTTCCAGCCGGGAATCGCAGCTTCCCGTTTTGCTCGGACAAGAGATTTTGTTGCTTGGTTGGGTTGTTGGTTTCCTTTAATATATTGATTGGAAAATAAAATTGGCGTGTAATGGTAGGATTCCCAGGAAGAAGGAATGCAAGTCTTGGCAGCTGTTACGGCCAGGCAGAGCAAAGCTGGTGCCTTGCAAAGGGGAGCTGCCCACCCCGGCACGACCGAGGGTCCCGGTGCGCAGCCCGCGGACGGTCCAGGCTGCCCGGCGGCGCGGGGGGCAGCAGCACAGCCCCCCGGCTCCCGGATCTCGCTCCCCCCGGCCCCCCGGGACGCGGGGGCACGGCGCGGGAGGCCGCCCGGCCATGCTGCCCAGCCGCCCCATCACCTCTCCCCCGCCGAGGGAGGAAAGTTTCGGGGGGTCCCGCCGCGGGCCGGGGCGCAGGGGATGCAGCTCGCCGCCCCGCTGCCCAGGGGCGAGGGCCGCGTCCCCCCCGGCTGCCCACGACCACCTGCGCCCCCCCACACCCGCCCTGAGCGGGGGCCGCCCCCAGCCCGTGCCCACCGGGGCGGCGCCAGGCTCCACCGCCCCCCCCCGCCCCGCCGCTCCCCGGGGATGCTGCGCGGCCCGGCCGCGGCGATGCCCGGCGCGGAGGCCCCGCGGCAGCGGCGGGAGACGGGAGGGAGCGCGGCGGGGGGCGCAGCGCGGCGAGCCCGGCCCCCTCCCCGCGGCCGCGGTACTCAGCTCTTGACTTTGCCGAAGGTGCCGACCCCCAGCGTGTCGCCCAGCACGTAGTGACCGATCTTCACCCGCCCGTCGTGCTTCTGCTTCTCGGCCATCTTCGCCCCCCGCCGCCGGACCACAATGCACAGGGCCGGCCCCGGCGCGGCTCGGCTCGGCGCGGCTCGGCTCGGCGCGGCAAGGCGGGCGGGCGCGGCGGCGCGCGGCGGGCGCGGCGGGCGCGGCGGGAGCGGGGGCGGGGAGGGGCGCGCCCGCCGCCGGTGCTGGCCGAGGGGGGACCGGCCGCGGGGCGCACCTGCCCGGGGTGACACCGCAGGGCGGCATGGGCCTGGGGTGACACCCGCCCCGGGGCGTGCCTCCTGCTGCTGCACCCTGCGCGGGGGCGCCCGGCCTGGGGGGGGACACCCTCCCTGGGGGGCACCTGCCTGGGAGCGACACCCTCCCTGGGGGGCATCCTCCTTAGGGGTACCCACCTGGGAGCGACACCCTCCTTGGGGGGCACCTGCTGGGTCTGATACCCTCCTTAGGGTAAACCCTCCCTGTGGGACACCCACCTGGGGGTGACACCCTCCTTGGGTGACACCATCCTTAGGGTACACCCTCCCTGCCATGCACCTGCTTAGGAGTGACACCCTCCCTGGGGTGACACCCTCCCAGGAGGGCACCTGCCTAGGAGTGACACCCTCCTTGGGGTGACACCACCCTTAGTGTACACCTTCCTTGGGGTGCACCTGCCTGACGGGGACACTCCTTGGGATGCACCCTCCTTATGGTGTACCTGGTGTGGGATGGCACCTGTCAGAGGGTGCAGCTGGCTGCTGGTGGCACCTTCCTTGGAGTGACATCTACCTGGGGCATGCAGCTGCCTAAGGGTGACATCCTTGGGGTGCACCCTGCTTGGGTTGAACCCTCCTTGGTGTGCACCTTCTTGGAAGTGGTACCCTCTTTGGAGACCACGTACTTGAAAGTGACACCTTCCTTGGAGTGACACCCTGAAGGTGACACTGTCCTAGGGGTGCACCCTGCTTGGGATGCACCTGCCCATGGGGGTGGGGATGCACCCATCAGAGAGGGACACTGGCCTTGGGGTATGCCCTCCTTTTGGTGCACCGTGCTTGGGTTGACCCCTCCGTTTGGTGACACTGCATGCGGAGTGGCACCAGCCAGGGGAGCTGCATGAGGCCCACAGAGGGATGCTGTGGGGTGGGAGCATGGCCCCAACAGGCACCCAGCGAGGCCCAGCTGTGCCTGGGGTGGGAGGAAGGGATTAATGGTAATGAAATAAGGTGGGGGAGTGGGGAGGAAGGGGTGGGGTGTTGTGCTGGGGTGGTTGGTAGTGGGCTGGAAGGGGAGGAAGTGTTGTGGAGAGGAGGAGGGTGGTTGTGGGTGGGTGCTGTGCCCTGGGTGCTGTGCCCTGGGTTCTCTGCCCTGGGTTCTCCGCCCTGGGTTCTCCCTGCTGAGGAAGGGAGATGGTGCTTACGGATGTCTCCTTGCTGCCCTTCGCCCTAGACCGCAGGCCAAGCGAAGTGGAGACCCAGCAGTGCGGCAAAGTAAATTCATGGGGGGCTGGGGAGGGCTGAATTTGGGGTGATGGTGGTGCTACCCACGGCTGGGCAGCGTTGTGGGGTGGGGTGGGTGAGCAGTTCTTGCTTGGCAAAGCCGCCGTGGGAGCCTGCGTGTGGGTCAGTAGCTGTGTTAATACAAAGGAGTGAAATAGATGCACGGGGCAGGAAACATCAATAACGTTAGCAGTCAGTGCAGCCAGCTGAAACCATCTCCGTGTCCCTCCGCTGCTGTTTCTCATGAGCTAGCAGCTCATCCTAGCAATAGCATTATCCATTCCTTAGCGTTTCTGCCCTGGGAGAGCCCGTGGTCTGGTAGGGTAATGCTGCATATTAAGTAATAACACAGCCGCTCTAAGTGGGCTACTTCTTGCTAGAACTTCTCATTAGGAATGTACTTCGGGGGGGAGGAAACCCTCCCCTGAAGGCAGCACCCATTTAGCGAGCCTGATGCTTTTCTCTGATGAAGCTTTCCCCTTTTTACTCATTAAGGCAACTGCAACCCAGAAAAAAGAAAGCCCTTGCCATGCTGCACGGTAATGGTGGCTGGTGAGCAGCTGGTGCAGGTGTGTGCTGTAAGGTGATGTCTCCCTGCTTTGCAGTCCTGTGGCCTCGGCTGCCTCTTCCCTGGGTGACAGGACCCCTGTGAATGCTGTCCTGGGTCCCCTGCATCTCCAGGCCAGAGCTCAGCAAAGCAGGAGCTGCTCCTCAGCTCAGGGCGCTGCACTGCAAGAAGGGTTGGTTTGCGGAGAGGCTCAGATCCATTTCCCCTTCAAGCCATCACTCAACAGACAATTCTGGCCAAAAGTCCAAAAGGTTTCCTAATGAAAGCAGGATGTTCTCCCTCATCTCCTAAATAGCACATAAACTTTGTCTGGACCACACAAATAGTTCACATTTTTAAAAAATGCAAGCTCATCCCTAGTAAGCAGCATGGCTGAATGCTGAAATTGGTCTAGTGTAGCTGAAGAGTCGTGCTGCCATGCTTTAGCAGCATTAATTCTGACTTCTCCATTTCTTATCCAGCTGCAAGAAGCAGCGGAAGGCAGTCACTAACGCAACCCATGCTCTGAGGCGGGAAAGAGCTATTTGGTAAGCCGGACCAGCAGTGTGAATAAACAAAAGATACCTGATAAAATAATAACCAGGCTATGCGACTGTACTGTCATAAATAATAAAATGACAAGTCGGTTCAACAAATCCAGTCATATGAACACATAAAATAAGGAGCTCAGGGTAGAAACGTGAAGGTTGCTGTAGTACCACACCATAGGTAGTACACCGAAGCCGTATCTGTTCAATCAGAACAATAGACGTACGTGAAGGCATAAGAGAAACCGTATTTACAAACAGTAAACTTTGGGTAAGATAGCATTATTGCTATCGCCAGGAAAGCCTGAGAAATCTCTGTCTTCTTCAGGCACCAGCAAAATTGTTAGTCCAGGCAAGGCTCTACCTCGCAAACTCTCGGCGGCTCTCCTCTGCCTTTGCTCACCAGAGCACACAGGGTTTGTTTGATCTCTGCTCCCAGTCTTGGCAAGCCCTGACTCTGCCTGAATGAAGCGCCACACAAATAGGTGAGATCTCGAATGGTGGTTTTGTAACGGTTAAACTAATATATTTAACAGGAGCTGTTGTATGGAGATGTACCATTTTCCTGTCTTGTTTCCTAGAAGTTGGTAATTAAATCTCTGAGCAAGCTGATGCATCATGAGCATTTCCACAGCCCGTTACACACACAGAAGATGTTTACTAGAAACACTGAATTAATATTAATCAGCTTTTTCATTTACTGAATGTATTGTGGGGGCTTAAGGTTTACAGGAGACCTAGAGCAAGCCCTTTGCTGGGCAGCAAGCATGCCTCCAGGTGGGTGAGCACCTTCCACCCCATGGTGTTGGTGAGGCTGAGAGCAGTCGTCCTGCTCCCGGTCTGCTCCTGGAGAGCAGCGCTGGGGCTCAGGCTGGAGGGCATTTGCTTAGTTTACCTTTGTGCATACGTTCTATGTGTGTGTGTCTATATCCTATACCTCTCGCTCGCGCATGCTGGGTGGGGAGCTGTGCTCATAGGCAGGGCCTGAAGGGTCTTGAGTAAAGTGCTGGGGGGGAAGGGTTGCTAGGAGATGGAGACTGGTGTCTGGCCAAGTGGCGGGTTTATTTTTGGTGTAGATCACACAAAATGGTATTTGCCTGTGGAGCAGAGTAGAAATCTCTTCCCTCTGCTTACGCTCATCTCTGAATGCTCTGTCTGTGCCTAGTAGCGTTGCAGCTTATTTAAAAGGGAAATCAAACATAGACTAGGTGCTAGTCCAGCTGTAGGCTGGGTGGTTTGCAGTCCCTGGGGTTGTGTTTTTTGGTTTTTTTTTCTTTTTTTTTTTTCTCTACTCATTGAGAAATCCCCTGTTTGACCAGCAAGATATAGTCTCTGTTTAGGGGAGGGCATCCTCCCATGCCTTTGGTTCCTTTGTGGCCAGTTGTCTTTGCTTCTTCAGACACTGTGTGTTAGTAGTCAGGTTTTCTGGGTTCGCAATTACCAAATGCATCCTGCCAGGGCTTGTTCTCTCCTGCTTTGCTGCTTATGCCCCTTGTTGCACTCCAATGCCAGCCAGGAGCCAGCCCCCACATCTGAGCTGGTGTCACCTCCGCCCTCCTCGCAGACAGGGGCTGTGTGATGGCACGGGGAAAGCTGCTGGGGGGGTGCCTGGCCCTTTGCTTGGGGCACTCAGCTCTCCCTGGTGTGCTGCCAGGCTGGATTTACAGTAGAAATTAGGTCTGAATGCTAAAACATGGGGGGGGGGGGGGCTTGTACCCCTTTGCGGAGTGCAGGAGTCCTGGACAGAAATACGGGCACCTCGCAGCTCTCAGAGGCTTATGCCACGTGCTCACATCTTACTGATGCTTCTCTCGGGCACAAAACTCCCCTCACTATGCAAGGGGCTGTTTTGGTAACTCAGGGCTAAACAGCAGGATGCTGAAGGGTTGGGAGCACACCGGGGCAAACCTGCATGCTGCCTGCTGCAGTGCTGGCTCCAGTCGCTGTCGTGAACCTGTGGAAGGGCTTGTAGCTGATCATCTGGAGCCGTGTCTGACCTGTCAAAGGACTTCAGCTCAGCACCCTGAGCCTCTCAGCCCGTTTGGGAAGAGGTTAGGACACTGTAGTTTTCCAGTTCAATGTGATCAAAACCCACCTGGAAGGCTGTGCATCTGCTTATACAAAAGCTCAGGTTCTGAGGCATGCTGTCCAACCCTTGTAAGTGTCCTAAATCTGTGGATTTTCGGTGGGATTTGCTTTCCCAGTCTGTTTTTGGAGGAGCTAGTTATGAGATAATGCAGCAGTGGGTAAACTGTGACATGTGAAATGGTGGGATTTTTTTGAATGTTAGAGAAACTACGCATCAGAGGCTTATGCACATTAGATTTGTAACCAAGCAATTCCCATTTATATTATGTAACTGATGTTATTTATCAAACCTCATGTACTGGCCAAGAGCAGATGTCAGTCTGTCGTGCTATAGTGTTGGAAATTAACTTTTCTGGGGGTTGGTTATTCAAAAACAATCTTGTGATTGGCTTGCTGTAATATAATGTAACAGCATGCAATATGGAAGTGTTACTTCAATAATATAGCGCATGTGGGTCCAAAGTCTATTGTGGTCTCTTTGGTTTTTTTTTTGATTTTTTTTTGGAATTGGGTGAAAAGCTGAACTGTATGGCAACATGTGATGCTCTGGTGGGAATGTATGCTTGGAACCCCTCCCTGAGTCAGGCTGGGGAAGGAGTGTGGTATTTCTTACATTGAAAATAAAACACTTTCAGCATGCAATGTGCTAAACATTCATTTAATGAGGAGGCCGCTGAAAAGAGACTGCTTGCATATGCAGGCCCTGGGTGCATCCACGCTCTAACCAGCAGTTAGGGAAGGACATGTTTTCCTAGTGGTTTACTCCTCCTACATGAGAATAAGACTTCTGGAGAAGGTTTTCTTAAGGGCACAAATCAGTAACTAGGTTCCTCATCCCATTAGAAGCTAATAGTAATGAATTCCTGGGTGGGTTTTTTTTTTTTTTATATGCTCTGTGATTAGGGTGATGGTTTATTTGAGGGTTTCGGGCGTCATTTTTAAAGCAGGTAGGTGCACTAATCCTTTCTCTGCGATCATGGAATCAATCCTTTAGGCTTCATCCGCAACTGTGAAGCACAATATGGACGTGAGGTGAGCTATGTGGAAAGGTGGGGGGTATTTTTTTGTTTCCACAGAGTCTTATCCTCCTTTTCTTTGCTAGTTGTGGGTGATACAATTCCTACAGAAACTTTGTAGCCTGGAGATAACTTCTAGCAGTGCGGAGGGAAAAGCCATGACCGTGTGAGCTGCTTACGGCATTTTTTCAGTGGCTTGCCAAGTATGTTTTCTTTTAGGGCATAATCTGAGAGAGCTGGCAGACCTCTTGGCTTTGCCTGATGAGCTCAGCTGGGAAAGCACTCGGTGGTGAGGAGTCTGAAGTTTATCCTCACCCTTTGATTTGGACCCATGGGCATCTATTCCAGGGACAGGCTGAGGAAGAATTTAGGATTTGGTTTGCTGCCTGTAGAGTAGATCCAGCGTTTTTTGACCTGAAATGAGATGCTGTTTGAAGATCCGTGACCTTGCAGAATCAGTCCACTATTCCCTTGCTCCCTCTGTTTTGCTGCTCTGTATCAGAGCACCAGTGCAAACAGGGTGGAACAGCACGTTCTCCACGTCCACAATGGCCAGGACAAGAGTAAGGCTAAAATTAAACCACGCACAGATGGTATGAAATGAAGAAATACTTAGTGAGGCTTGTTGAAGCATCAGAATCTGTTATTTGGACAGGACTGTGGAGTGCAGATGTTCCTGCCTGGGGTGGTGGGATGCTGCGAGGTCAGTCCCTGCACGTCTAGTGCCTGATTCATGTCTTGACCAGGACCTCGGGGTTTGGGCTCAGCCCCTGTGGGATGCCGGGCAAACCGTCAAGGGTTACGTGCAGTTAAGGGTTGAAATGTCCAAAGCAGGAGAGCTGAGCTGAAGTCCAAAAATCCCCATCCAAACCTTCCACTTGGCTGCTGCCAAGCCCTAATGTTTAAGTGGCTTTTATTTTATTTTTACTTCTAAGCTCCCCACCTGGGAATGTGCCAAAAGTTAGACCTCTCTTATTTACCCAAACTGCTCCATTTTTAACAGCGCTGAGCTGCAAAGTCACTAAGCCCAGAGCAACCCAAGGTAAGGTACTCCCCCTGTGCCTTAGTGGCTGCATCTTAGGAGCATCTTTAGTGCCTTTTGGTACCTGCAATTCAGAACAGAGCTTTGCTTGGGGGAAATCAGGTGTTCGAGTTCCTATTTCAAGTTCTGTCTATGTATCATCTTCAATCACTAGCTTTGAAGTAAATCTAGATTTTATTTCATTTTTTTTACTTAGCCCTCAGTCTTTCAATGTTTCAGTTCCCCGTCCTCATAACTCATTCCTTCTCCCCGCCTGTGTCTGAATGAGTGTTTCAGACTAGAAACTCTCAGACCTGTCCTGAAAAACGTATGCATTTATGGCAGGCCGTTACACTTGGTAGCAGGCTGCTGGTATGATGGGTCAGCTGCACCTTTGAGAGGTTTGTCCCCGCTGTTGTCTGTGCTGGGTCTGAGCATCCCTCGGCCAGGCTGTGGCACATAGTCCTATTTGTGTGCATGTTTTTAATACGCATGTTGTTTCAGCTGAAATGCCTTCTTGTGAGGCTGGGGCTCTTGGAGAATCGCTCTCACCCTCTCTCATCTCAGTGGCAAACTGAGAAAGGTTTCCTTTAGTCAGCTGGGGGAGTGGGGGGAGGATTTATGAATCGGAGAAATGCATTCCTGATGCGGAATAGGCATATTCCCCGTCCCCCACCCCCTGCTCAATAAAAGCACCATTTGTGTGGCAAATAGCCAAGGGTTTTATGAATACAACTCTTACTTTCTCCAGCTGCTAGAAACCTTTCTCAAATATGAATTAAAATAAAAAGCCTTGCTAGACACTTTTAGCACTCATAATTCTGCTATTTTTGGTCTGCGGTGTGGAGTTCTTGCATCAGAAATCTTGGTTCGAGAGGCTTGAGTGGCTTCTTTCAAATATGAAAAAAAGCCAACCCTGAAAGATGTATGATTTTAATCTCCCACGCTATAAGAATCATCGGAACTTGATGTGATTATGTCCCCAGATTTGATGCTCCCCTAGCTGTTATGGCTGTGAAATCCTGTCTCTCACGTTTTATACAGGTTTTTCCTTCCTCAGAAGCCATTGGGGTGTGTTCTTGAGAAGCTGGTACAGCTGGGATTAGGTATTTTTAATAAATCAGCTGCTGGGGAGGAAAAAGATCTGGACTGCAATCCGTGCATAGGAATCTCTTACAGGTTTTAAGAAAAACGTTTTGGGTTGCATCGCAGGAATGAGCTTTGGTAGGAGACCTGGGAAACCATGGTAACGTTAGGGAGGTAGCTGCACTGTGAGTTTGCAGTTTGTGTTGGGAGTGTGAGTGGGAGAGGGATGTCTTGGGGGGCTGGTGGGAAGGCAGGCGAGGGGCACAGAGATGTGCTGGCTCAGCTGCCTGCACAGGGGATCATGGAGGAAAGGGAGTGCCTTTTCCCGGCGGGATGAATTCGGACTGTTTGCAGTTGTTAGTGATTTTCCGTATCAGCCCAGTGTTCCCTGTGCAAAAGCACAGGGATTTTTGGATACTTGCATGCTATGTGGGACTACTTGTGCCTTGTTCAGAGACACTTTGGGAGGGTTACCCCAAGCAGGGAACACAGGGTGGTACCACCTGAACGGTAGGTGCAGCGGGGCAAAGGGCATCTTTTCCTTGCTGTGTTTATAATTCAGCTGCTTCTATAAGAAACCTCACCTGTCTCTGAACTAAAGATGGGTAAATAGCAGTTTGTAAGCAAAGCAAGCAGGCTGCTCGGCTGGTCCAAAATACTTAGAAGTAGTTTTTAACATTAAATATATATATATATATATATCCATTTCTGAGAGAGCATAAATCAAGCTGCTTCTCTTCTCCCCCAACTGCAAACATCCTTTTGAGAGAAAAGCCAGAGTCATTTTGGATATCCAGAGTCAGCAGTGGCAGAGGGGTCACTTTCCTGGAGGAAAGGGCTCTCACAGTGCCTGGGTGGCCGTGGGCATGTCGGGACCCTTGCAGCCAGTTTGTGTGTCTGTATTCAAGCCATGTGGCAGCCAGCAGTCGGGGGTGGGGTGGGGTGGGGGTGGGGTGTGGGGTGGAAATCTGGATAAATGTAAAATCTAACCCACTCAGATTTTGAAGGTGAATCGAGAAAATGTGTCTGGGGTAGGGGGGAGAGGGACATCTAGTTATATGTAGGCTGTGGTGTTATTAAGATGGAGTAGATGCAAGTTGCAGACATTCATTGAATGATCTCTCTTATATTCCTAGACCTATACACGGCAAGGAGAGGTGAAACGCAGAGCAAATCTCACCGTATGAATTTGTATGACATGGCAACAGGATGGCTCGATTTATTTGCAAGAGCAGTAAAGATTGTTCACTTCTATTGCATTAGCTTGGATCCCAGCCAGATCAAATGTAAATAACAGAGCCTCCTAGAGATGGAAAACTAGCCGAAGGGCCATCAGTGCCTTTGCACCTGGATCTACAGTGTAGAAATTCAGATTTTTGCTGGCTGGTAGGAAAAAGTGAACATTCCCCGCATTGTACACATTAGTCCTGGTGGGATCGTCTTCAAGGATGAAAAGCTCAGTGCCTGTAATGGTTGTGCCAGGGCAGCCACAAAGCAGATGCTCAGGAGTGATTGTACGACTGACGTTTTGGTGTGTCTGTGAGATGGAGCCTTGTCCGAGGCTGCAGCATCGTTCATGTAGGTCACCCAGCTTAACAAGGCAGCAGTGGGAAACGTGCATGAACTGTTGCACTCATTTGGAAAGAGGACTTAATTATCTAGAGGCTTTGATGAGAAATAATTGCTAAAGGCTTTAATACAAGTTACCATTGTCAAAGAAGCTCTTGTTCTCTGTGTGCCCAGGCTTTCCCTGGCGCTGATGGAGCAAGCTGCCTGCAGGTACCTTGCTTCCATACGGGGGTGAAACATCTTGGGAATGGACCAGATGATCTCCAGAGGTCCCTTCCAACCCTGACTGTTCTGTGATCTTACACGGGTAGCAACTATCCATCAACCAAAGCAGGGTAACACCGTGCAGCAACCTGATTGTTGTGTCAAAGCCCTTAAAACCTGTGTAAA
Organism: Falco punctatus; assembly: GCF_963210335.1. NCBI lineage: Eukaryota > Metazoa > Chordata > Aves > Falconiformes > Falconidae > Falco > Falco punctatus. The sequence continues at coordinate 5,710,907 of NC_137591.1, forward strand.
CGCTGACTTGTGGTGCTTGTGAGTTGCATTCCTTTCCAATCTGTGTGTTTTACTGCCATGTAAAAATGTTAATGCATTAGGGCCTTACCAAAGGGATGTTATTCATATTTTACTGAGCAGAAGATAAACCACAAATCATGCATAATAAAGGGTGTTTTCCCTCATTCTGAGGCTTCTGAGTTCACCTCTATACAATGCTTTCTTTAATAGCAGTGTATTGCAAAAATAAACCTAAATGTGACTGTCTGTCTTAAAAAAAAAAAAAAGAAACAACAACCCAAAACCTCTTTCATGAGAAATAATAATCTTTTGGCTATATTTTGTGTGCCTAAGTAACAGCCTCGTAACACACTAATCATGCCCACTTGATGTATGCGACAGTATTAGTAGATAGCTAGGGATATCATTTTTTGCTTAGGCTGTATTGCCTGTTAGTGCATCAGTTTAATTTTACAGTCTGCTTGATATGACTGCTTTTATAAGCAGGGATATCATTTTACTTGTGTCCTATTGCAAGTTTGTGCATTAGTATAATTTTTCTGGTTTCTTCCAATGCATGCTGAAAGCGGTTGGCTTTTTCCCATGGATTTCAGCGTGTGATATATCAGGAGTTTCCTGATTAATCTGAGAAATTATACATTGTAATAATCCTGCAAATGTTTTCTGACCAACTCATGTGATACAGCACAGGACATCATCATACAGTAGCATTTTTTGGCCCATTCTTGTGCATTGTGTAAATGAAAGCAATTTTCACAGCTGGCCTTCCCATCACCTCTTCCTGCTGCCTAGAGATTAGATCTCCTAATCTGGTTTTATCATTTCCTTGAATCAGCCATGCTAGTTTAAACCACTTTGCTCTGCTGAGGCTGTGGAGCACTTCCAGGCTGAGGATGCCCTCTCAGACGTGAGCCTTGGGGCTAGCCCGACCGTGGGAGCCGTGCTCGCATCCTCCACAGAAGTCTTTGGAGACCTGCTCCCAGATGAGAATGTTACTTTTTCACAACCCGCTTAAGCAGAAATCAGAATGTTTTTGCCAAGTTTGCTGGGCTGGGAGGAAAAATCTGGAATAGACAGATGTAGGTGGAATCTCATGAACTTCCCTGGAGAGCTCTACACCAACATGTATTGCTGTGCAGCCCAGCGATTGCAGTGGTGAAGCTTAATCAGTAACAAATTGATGTCTCGTTAAGTCCCTTACTGATATATCTGGACCGGGCTGGCATGCCTCACTAGTAGGAAACAACAAATGACTTCAGGTCTTGTAAATCGGGGTGTGGAAGCGGAGCCCAGCTACGTTTCACGACCATCTGAGTCGCACATGTTCAGCAAAGGTGCTTGTGATTTGCCTGTTATCTCTGTATGGGGGAAAAGTGGAAGATAAATCTGAAGGCTTTTCCAGACAAAAGGAACTTATCAAGTAATACTGAAAACAGATGGCGCAGAGCCAAGCTTGGATTTGGCCCTTATTTTGAGCTGAGTTGAAAGAAACTGTGGCCAAGGATCAGCTGGAAAACCATTTAACCCTCCTTGAGATTGAACAGCAGCTTTGCTGAGAAAGTCTAATTTGGAATACAAGCATGAGAAAAATCAAGAGTGCAATGATTTATACAGCGATTGACAGCAAGTCGTGTAGGACAACCTGCAAACTTGCCTCCCGAAGGTTATACCATGTGCGATCGCGTACTCTGTTGAGGTGAAGCTATAAAATGTTAGAGGTTATAGAGGGGAAAAAAATGCAGCTTCTAATCCTTTTCACCACCTCTGATGTGCCTTTCCCTTATCCTGCCTGTGTCTCAAATTCTGTTCCAGGCACCGACTCTGTCAGGGCAAGTGAAAGTAGAGGGATTAGCTCAAAAAATTCAGGTGTCCGACTGCCAAGGGCTGGTTTATTTGTTGACTTCCTCACCGTTTGTGGCATCTCAGTTCTCTGACCTCCGGCTCATGCTCTTTGTTCCTTCACTTGACCATGCTTTCTGTAAGTCTTTGTTCTTTGTTTTCTTTATAGAGTCTAAGGACTTTGGGCCTGTCCGGTTTGGAGAAAAGGAGGCTGAGGGGTGACCTCGTTGCTCTCTGCAGCTTCCTGAGGAGGGGACGTGGAGAGGGAGGTGCTGAGCTCTTCTCCCTGGGATCCAGTGGGAGGTCACGTGGGAATGGTTCAAAGTTGCACCAGGGGAGCTTTGGACTGGACATTAGGAAGCATTTTTTTGCCAAGAGGATGGTCAAACACTGGAACAGGTTTCCTACAGAGGTGACTGATGCTCCACACCTGTCAGTGCTTAGGAAGCATTTGGACAATGTCCTTAACAACATGCTTTAACTTTTGGTCAGCCCTGAAGTGGTCACAGTTGGACTAGATGATTGTTTCAGTCCTTTACAACTGAAATAGTCTATTCTGTCCTGCCCTCTGAAGGACAGCCCCGGACTGTGCTCATGCCTTGCCTTTATCCCTCTAACTTTGTTTCCTTTTCCTCCCAATGTATTTCCATCCTTTGATCGCTCAAATCCTGGTAAAAAATGAATAGCTATTTATTCTTACAAGTAGTTTTGACCTTCAGCTCTGATTCCTGCATTTTTGAGATCATGAAGTCTTAGGTGGGTTCTTTCCACTTGTGAGGAGACTTTCTGCTGAGTGGCCTCCTACTCTGTCCGCATCCTCAGCTCCTGTGAGGAAGAGCTGGGACAGCCCTCTGCTGCTGAGCATCTTTTGGCGAGGATGGGTGTGAGAAGTGTGGCCATAAGTGCCTCCCAAAGACATGCTGGGGGCAGGATGGAAAGGAGAAAGTAATGTGAAGCTTGGAGAAAGCTTCTGGACAGTTAGGCTGTCATGCTTTTCTGTTTGTTTTTTTTTTCTTTTTTTTTTTTAATGTAAAGGAATGAGACCAACAGAGCTTCATTGCTGAGCTAAGATGTCTTCTTTTTTTTGTAATTTCACAGGATGTTTATGATGACTTTTTGATTAATTGAGGAATTATACTCATTTCAATTGTATTCTCCCCGTAAATGATGGCTGCTGCTTTCCCTCCTTGCTAAAGTGATTGGGACTATACAGATGAGTAATGGTAGATGAGATTATTGGCTAATGACTATTTTTGCAATTAAAGGCACATTGGGGCTATTGTATAGGGGTTCCTGTCCAGTTGTTTAAGTGAGCTGATTTTGCTGTACTGTGGCTAAAAGAAGAAATAGAACTCGGACTCATCCCAGTGCAGTGAAATGACTCTGGATGGCCGGATCTTTATACTGAACTGCGTATGACATTACCGATTTCTTTTGTCTTGCAGAGTAGCTGCAACATCCAGGTATGCTTTCAATTCCACCTCTCTTCATTTGTAGCAACTAGCCCTTTACAGAGGGTCATGATGCAAGATACTCTTGGACCTCCACGTGAAGTAGAGGCAATTCATAGTCTTAAGGCAGCCCTGGTGCTTCTTGAGCCGTAGCGAAGAAAGTGTGTGGGGGGTTTGTGGTACTCACAGCTGAAAGTCTTGAGCCCTTGCTGCTTGTTCCTCATTTCATGCCAAATGCTAGCTTTTCTATTTTTATGAAGGATGAAGCTGGTAACTGTAGATTTTCTACAGGGTTGTTGCAGGACTCCTAAGAAAAAACCCCACAGGAACCAGCCTCAAATCCCATTTTACTCCAGCTGCAAATCAGAGGGTTTTGGTCTGCTGCCTTTAATATAAACACTGAGCAGTGTCTATTAGGACAATTTTATTGCAAAATAACTCCCCTATCAAAACAGAAGGCATTGCATATGCTGTTTCCAGTGGCAGAGGTGAGGCTTGTCACTTAATGCGTGAATGGGAGGCTTTTCAGTATTCAAGACATGCAGACCTGTGGGACATGTACTTAGGATTGCTTGACATTTCCAAGTTATTTTTAACTGATGTATCATCTGATGCAAATCTTTCATTGTAAAATGCAGAGTAGCTTGAAGAAGAATGCTCCTAAAGCCTTAGTTCAGGCAACATTTTATCAACCTTTGGAATTCAGTATGAACTAAGAAAAAACTTCAGGATCTGTCTCGGCAAGTGAAGATGTGAACATCTGCTAGGCTGCCTTTCGCATTCTGCAGGGAGTTAGTACACTTTTTATAGCAGCTTTTGTCCTTGCATAACACCTAATGCAGAGGGTGTTTCATAGCATCCTAGAACAGTTTGGGTTGGAAGGGAACTTAAAGATCATCTAGTCCCAGGGACACCTCCCATTTTGAGCCATTGCTTGGGATCCCTTGGCACTATTGCACAGCAGTTAGTTAATAAGAAGATGTTGTTCCCTGTAATGTAATGCTATTATTATTTCAAATACATTGTTAAAGCTCTTTAAGCTCTCCTTGTGATCGTTCCCTTCTGTATTTTTAATTATCAGTGTTTTAAATGAAGAATTGACGAGGTATGAAAGATTAGATAAGGAAACATTCAACATCAAGGAACCCTTTGCCCAGAGGGGCTTTGAACGGGACTGTTGTATTGATCAGCTAAACTGCAGCCTGTGTTTTATCAGCAGTGCATACATCAAATGGCCTTGTGCACAACAAATATACTTACAGTTTCTAATAGGAAAAGAGACCCCGTTCAGTGTGGTGCTTCTGGTTGTTGGTTGACGTGAGAGAATGAAATGTGTGAGCCTTTGAATGAAATGTGTGTCTTTTTTTTTTTTTTTTTTTTTTTTTGGTAACTGAGGAATGATGGAGTGGGTCTATGAGAAAAAGACTCAGCTGATTTCAAATTCGAGGGAAGCAGGTTTCCTCCCAACTCACAGTGATTCATGAGCTGTCACGCGTCGGGGACAGATCCCGCCTGGCTCTGACAAAATGCATGACCTGAGCAGTCTTCTAAACCAGCAGTGCCACCGGGCAGGGTGACACAGAAAGGACCAGGAGGGGGGGAGGAGAAGCTGGACTGCAGCTCCAGGAGGGCCCAGCCCGTTGCATTGCTATGGAGCAGCAGCAGCAGCAAAGTGTTTTGTCTCAAGGAAAAATCAAATGAGCAAGTGACTGAGGTGGTTGGCACGGGGGTTATTCAAGGCTTGCTCCAGCATGGCCTCAGCCGGCACCCAGGGGAGAGAGGGCATCACTTAGGGGTCTGCAGGCTGCCGAGGGACCATGTTCAAAGGGACAGCTAAGCCTGGAGAGCAGGTTCAGCTACCACAACCTTAAGCTCTCCTGTGCCCTTGGGCTGGGGATTTCATCCATGCCCTATAGAGAGTGTGTTTACATTCAGATATGACTGGTGTGACTGGTTCTGTCCTTGCCCTGTTGTTTTCCTGCCCAGCATGGTGGTACAGACCCACTGCTCGGAGGGAAAAGGACAACAAGCTGTTGTGTTTCTTTTGGACTTTTTTGGATTTTGCTTCATTTTATAGCAAAGCAATAAATCAATTTAAGCCGAGATTTACTATGACAGGTCTAAACCAACAAAATGAAGTCCCGGTACCCTTCTGTACAAATTCACCTTATATTAAACATTGGCAGCTGTCCCAAGTGCAGGCTTTCCAGTTCCTGGTGCGTTGAATGATGTTGGGCAACATCTACCAGCAACTCCACCTGAGTGGAGTCCTGCTTTCCCTTAGATGGGGGCTTATAAGAAAGATGGGGACAGACTTTTTATCAGGGCCTGTAGCAATAGGACAAGGAGTCATGGCTTTAACCTAGAAGAGGGTAGATGCAGACTAGATATAAGTAATAATTTTTCTTATGATGAAGGTGGTGAAACACTGGCATGGGTTGCCCAGAGAGGTGGTAGATGCCCCAGCCCTGAAAACCTTCGAGGTCAGGGGATGGGGCTCTGAGCAACCTGATTGAGTTGAAGATGTCCCTGCTCACTGCGGGGGGCTGGACTAGATGGCCTTTAAGGGTCCCTTCCAACCCAAACTGTTCTATGATTCTATCATAGCCATGCATTCTGAGCTCCATTTAACCGCCTCCTGTCCTGCAGAATAGCAGTGTTGAAACGGGGGAGGAAAGGATACATGTGGGGCTATTTGTAGTATGTTGAGGAAAACCGGGTAAGTGTAAATAGCATCTCTGATCAAACTTTAAGCTGAGTATTGCTCAGGAAGCCCAACACAAGCACCCTTCCTCTGGGCAGAAGGATGCAGCAGCCCCCTGCCTCACGTTCTCCTGGCTGTTTGTCCATGCAGCACACTCTCCAGCTACTCTTTCTCACCTCAGGCCAGGGTTAATTGCAGTTATTTCACAGGCAGCACCATCCAATGGGTTTTCTTAAATGCATAGCAGGGATGGGCCTGATCTAACTAAGATCAGTTGAGTACATAGCCTCTTCCCACATTAAAGCCAATTAAATTTGGATGGGTATGAGTGAGAGCAAAATTTAGCCCAGTTTGTCTTCTGTGAATTGGTTCATGTTGGCTGAGATTGAGTCTCACATCTTTCCTTGAGGCAGAGGCTCCCGTACGTGTGAAGGCTAGACTTACACCAAGCCATTAGAGCAGGGGAAGGGCTTTGATCTCAAAATTGCACCATTTGAAATTGCAGATGAAAAAAAGGGAATTAATTCAACAGCAAGCGAGCCTGCAAAGTGAATCATTTTAGCTTCTCCCAGACCAGGCTTGGTCCCTGCGCCTCTGAAATGGGAGCACGACTCCAGCAGGAGCCATGCGTTACCCCAAGGGTACTGAGATGCAACGGTCCTGATGGCCTCGGGGCAGCAAGAGCAAGGACATGCCACCTTTGGGAGGGGGAGATGCCGTCGGAGGCAGAATAAAGCAGGATTAGCTGTGCATGGGAATGCGGCACAGCTCCTGGAGAGTGGTGGTGAAGGGGAGCTGGGAGCCAGAGCAGGAGGCTTTGGAGGAGCAGGTCTGCACAGCCTCCGCTGCTTTTGCCCCGAGCTGGATGTGTGCTGTAGAGCCGCTTCAGCGTGGCGCGGTGCCCAGGCAAATTCGGCTGGCTTTGCACTGTAACGCCACTCTGCAGCTTCCAAACCAGACCCGACTTGCACCCTGCCAGCTCTGAGCAGGAGCAGAGCAGCCCAAGCCTGGTGAATAGACATGCCCTGAGGATATGTCTACATTGCAGTGCAGAGGTGAGACCTGGGCTTGGTGAGACAGACCTGAGCTAGCTCTTGGGAGCCACAGGGCTGCGATGCACTGGGGACACGTTGAGCAGGAGGTCCCTGGGCTTTTGGAAAGGGGCTGTGGAGGAGGAGGGAGGTTTCTAGCCTCAGGGCATCTTGTGATGCTTTTGGGGACTGAGACTGGGTGGTGGAGGGACATTATGGGCTGGCACGTGCTGGACCTCCCAGCGGGATGGCTGTTCTGTAGAGATCATGCAGGAAAATCATGACCAGCAGTGCTGGGAAGTGGACAAAGTGGTAGTGCTGGAGTCTGGGTAAAATACACCGCCGTCATCCTTAGGACGTGTGAATCTCAACCTTGGACTGAGGATCCTCAGCCCCATACCCTGGCGCTGGGATAAGCCATAACTCTTCAGTGGGGTGGCTCATCCCCTGAAACCCAAACCCATCTCTGCAGGGTGCAGGAGGAGACAAGGCATGTGGCGTTTGCTGGGTGCCCAGCTGTGGGGCAGGGGTGCTTGGCATGTGATGGGCCAATTCAAGCACCTGTGGCTGCAGGTTGTGCTAACACTGTAAGCTCTTTATGCATGAGGAAATACAGCAAGAAAAGAATAAAAATAGTAGAAACAGGTAAAACTAGCTTCTGGCAAGAAGAGTACAAAGAGGTCGTTTGAAAGAAGTTGCATATGCATATGAAATTTTAGTGTTGTTTTCCCTTATGCATTCCTAATTTCTGATAGCAAGTTCTATTGCTGTTTCTTAACTGCCAGGCTGTTTTCTACCTGTTTTCCCTCTGCCTGCCCTGCACCTCGTGTATTCCATGAAGGAAGTTCTTGTGTTTGATTTCACCATGTTGGCTCATGAAAATCTACCCAAGCTTTCCCTCAAAAGCAGGAGGACAGCCCCGCATGGGATCCATGCTGCCCACTGAAGAGGGAGCTGTGTCCACATGAGCCATTTGGATTCACTTTGCAGCCAGATGAAGAGAACTAGGCGCTTCCCACCCTACGGCAGCCCTCTCCCGTAAATCTGATGGACTGGCACTTCAAGGAAACGTTTTCTTTCCACTGTTTGGAAACAGATTTTGGATGGCTCCAGCAGATGTTATCCTCTGAATAACTCTGTGCTGCCACGTGGCTGTTTATTCCTGAAATTCTACAGCATTACAGAGAGACACAAAAAAAAAAAAAAAAAAAAAAAGGTAGAGAAAGAAACGATAGGAAGAAGCTTTATCAAACCAAATCACAGGTGATTTTCAGCGAGATCTTGGGAAATGAAGTCTGGTGGGAGCCACCCGCAGAAGGGTGGCTGCAGCCCCTGGAAGAAGAGTGATGAGCTCCCCCCCAGCAGCTCCCAGCACCCGCGGGGCTCCCCTGCCCTCAGCACTGAGCACTAGGTGGCCTCCAAGGGTGAGATTTGGGCTCCCGAACGCAGTCCTGGCCTCTGAAATTACAATTGCAGCTGGATCCAAAACCGAGGATGCCATCTGGATGGGGAAAAAACCACAGGGCCAAGGAGATAGACTTTCTCCAGTTCCTGCTGCCATCCTGCTGGAGTACAGCTCACTCTGAGGTCTGCTCCACTGTCTCAGCCGAGTGCTGGTCCACATGGGCAGGAAAATAATGTGATGGGCTGAAAGCAAAGGCATCATCCACAAGTCAAGGTGCATTGAAGCCAGCATGGGTGTATTTTTTTTTTCCCCTGAATGCTACCAGCCTCGTGGGTGCTCAGTTGCGCACCATGCAGCATACATTACTGTCTGTTCATGTGCCATCCCTTGGTGTCCACTAAGGTGTGCAGCCTGGGGACAGCTGCAGGTGACTGGAAATGCAGCTGTTTTAAACTGGAAAAAGTTCCTAATGAGGGAATTATCTTTGTTTCATCCACCTTGTTTTCTAAATAAGCCAGGCTGGGCTACCCCTGGGCCATTCATGGGCTTTGGAAGGAAGCAGAAGCACCACAAGAGATTGCTCTTACCTGGGTGGTTTTCCTTCTTTACCTTGAAGGTGTCTTTCCGCTGGCATGGAGTGAGGAGGGACAGTGTTCAGCATCTCTCCCCATCCCATGTCTGTGTCCTCCTGGGAGGGAGCGTTCAACTTCAGCTCCACGCAGGATTAGACCCCCAGCTTGGGTATCAAAATATTTGCTTTTATCATCTCTCAAATAAGCAGCAGCCATGAACCAGCTCTTTGGGAGAGGCCGCTGTGCTTGGCCCTGTGGTTCAGCTCTGGTTTGGTACTTGGGGCTAGGAGCCAGCACCCAAGCTGGGCTTCGAAGGCGCCGATGTGGGCAGCACAGAGGTGCATGCAGAGGTGTGAGGAGCCAGACGAGATGCCAAAATGAGTAAGCAGCTGTGTGTGGCTGCCCGGAGGTGCTGGAGCCACGGGAGGCACATGACGCTCCCTCCCTGCCCTGTTTGCAAGCTGCAGGTGACCTTGGGTTTAACAACTTAATGAGCGCTGTGCAATTATCGTTTCCTTGTGTCCCGTCCCTGGTTAGGAGGAATGTGAGTTACAGGTCCCAACTCATGCTGGAGGTGATTATGGCTGGCTGTCCTGAGCCTTTCCACTCCCTCTCTAGAGGATCCGAGGGCTCTGAGGGCTGCAGCATCCCTCCCGGGCTGCCCGCAGAGCCCCGCTGCCCTGCCTGCACCGTACCGGAGCAAGTGTCTGCAGCACCCCGCAGCCTGCCAGGGAGCCAAGGGGGGGCAGGTGCTCCATTTCCCCACTTGCTAATGGCAGGCGTGCACTCCTGGGTGTGCGTTGGTCTTGTGATTCGCGTGGCGGGAGCTGTTGGGGTTCGACGGTTGCACCACTGCCTGAGGGTCCAGCACCAAAAGGGGCTGGGTCTCATCAACGCCCAGAAACCATTTTCCCTCTGAAACACCTTTGTGCTCATGCTTTCCTCCCCCCCTCACCCCCCTTGTGTTTTTCTGGTGTGAGTACTGCTCCAGGCAGGGATGCAGCAGGGCTTTAACCAGGTTCGGTTGGAGTCTGAAATAGTTTTCTTCCCAAAAGTATATGTACCTACAAGAAATAGCTTCAACGCGAGCCCTGGGTAGCCCAGAGTTACTACAGACTGCTGTTTGTGTGCCCGTTTCTTTTACCTGCAATTATGGGGAAATTGCCATCATGTAAGCAGCAGGCTGTATGAATAGCTTTATTATTTGTTATTATTAGACCTAGATGTGTGTTTTTCTCGAGATCATATCTGCACAAGAAGGCACGGTAATAATAGCCTTTTGGACTGGCCAGGTTTCATTTCTGTGGACCGTGAAACTTTTGAAGCGAGGTGCTGTTTATTGCTTTCTTTTCAGATCAATGGGATTAAGCAGGCAGTGGCAGCTGAGGAACCTCTGCCTTGTCCGGGCTGAGTTCTTGTAAGGGCAGGCGGTCATGTTGTGCTCACCCTCCTTGGCTGGCATCAGCAAAAGGGTCTCTTGTTACAGCCTGGTGCCAAGCTATTTTAGAAAGCGTGATTCCCCTTTTATGGAATTATTTTTCCTGTGAGTTTAAGTATTGCGCTAATTTGCATGTCTCTTTTTCTGTTTTGCTCTGTTCTCTCTCTCACCTTCAGATGGGGTGTGTAATAGAGAGAGCAAGAGCTTCTCAGGTTGTGACAGCAAGGTGCTGAGTATGGAAAAAGTGACCAAGAATGGGTCAAGAAATAGGAAAAGATCTTGTTTTCTCTTGGAGGACCACTATCGGGAGCTTTTCATCAAAGTCCAGTAGGAAAGACTAAAATCAGGGCTGGGTTCCTTAATGCACGTTGTGACCTACCAGTATTTTTTGGGTCACTTACCAGGTGCTCAGGCCCATGTGGACACAAGCACATGGTCGCAAAGCCACCCAGGCTGGCAGTCCCTGAAAAGAAGATGAAAGCAAAACCAGATTGAAATGGTTCCTCATCAGACTTGTGCAATTTGTTCTTTTGGCCTTGGGTTTGTTTACCCCAGAAGTCACCACGCGGTTGGTGTTTTGCTCCACTTTCTGAGCAGCTGGTGTCACAAGGCTTCGCTAAAAGCAAGAGGGCTGTGAACGCGGGCGCGTGGCTGGGGGAAGGCGGGCAGATGGAGACAGATAAAATGGGTACTCAAAATGCACTGCTTTGGAGGTTCTTTTTCTTTCATTTTTGAATCTCAGTGTTTCAGAACAGACTCGGGGTTTGGAAACAGAAGGATTTTGAGATTTAGTGTTTGGTGTTGGCAGTGCTGGATAAAGAAGATAAAGGGGCCCATGATGGAGCATGCGAGATATTTGTGATCTATTGTGCAACAACTGTCAGTGAACCTGTGTCTGTGTGTGTTTAAAGTGTATTTCCTGACATTTACTGGCAATTTTAAAGGGATTTACTCTTTGTTATTTCATAATCCCTGGTTCAGAGCAAATTTGCAGATTTTGAAGATCAGAAGAAAGCATTAATGCTGTAGTCTCAGTCTCTGGATAGCTCAAGCCACCTAACTTCATCCTCCCCTGTATTGAGCCCAAGACTTTGTGTTCAGCTACAACATGTCTTCTATAAAGGCACAATATGAAGGTGGAAAGATCAACCTCTAACCCGATGGTTTGTTCCAAGGTCTGATCATTATCACTATTCAAAATAAAATGGATAATGTACTTCTCATTTCTCTTTGTCTGCCTTTGGCTAGAAGAAGTTACACCCAAACATTCATATAAAAGCAAATATTCCTTTAGCCCTTTCAAAATAAAGCAAAAGATAGGCTAGATTATTGCAGTGAATCTGCATAGCTTTACAGAGAAAATAGCATCCTTCTAGTGGCTGTTTGCTGTGGTCTGCAAGGCAGCTTGCATGCATTTGTAAAGTCATGTGAGCTGTATGACGGGCAATACCCTACCACAAGCACCGTTTCTTTTGGTGGCTTTTCTTCTTTATAGACATTTCTTCATCCTTTTAAAATCCAGCGTCCCAAGAAAAATTTAACTGGCACAGAAAAGTGAAATGGGAAAGGAGGGTTGTGCACTGAAGGAAAAAAAAAAGGTAGGCATTTAACTGAAATGTGTGTGACAAGTGGGAGTGAGCTTGGCTTGACTGGTTCTAGCTATTAAAAGGCTATATTGCAAGATAATTTGGGAAAATATTGTAGCTACAGAGATGGTGTGAACCAAATGTTTCATACTGCAATTTGGGTGCTGTAGTTTTGTAACGTGCTACTAACCCAAACCATGGGTCCTACAGCTCCTGAGATGTTGGTGCTGGTGCTATCACAGTATCAAACAGCCTGTGTGAAAGTGCTCGAATACAAACCAGGGAGAAAAATGAAAAATCCTTTTCAGAATTATAAAACCATCTTCTGTTGTAAGGAGCTTGATCATTTTTGGCCAGACTTTCAAAGAAAACAGTGTCGAGACCCTCTCGATGAATAGGAACATTAATATATTAGGTATGTATTATGTAAATCCATACTTCAGTGGAGTGCTAGATAAGATAAATGGGAGCAAAGAGCAGGCCTTGAAGGCTGTTGGTGAGATTTCTGTGTGCTGTGCCCCTTGAATACTTGGTGCAGGGTGTGGATCCCACAGGGACATTGCGGTCCTGCAGCCCCCTCCCGCTCTGGGGCTTCTGCAGCATAACCCTCTAAATTTTGTCACCCTTGCTCAGGCCATAGCACTGCAGTGCTATCCCTGAAAAAACTATTTTCTCCCCATTTTGTTGTGAGCGGCTCCTTTGCAGCTTCCGTGCAGGTGGAGGAAAGCTCCTCGGTGGCAGAACCGGGCTGTGCAGCCCCCTTATGCCCCCCGGCCGTTGCGTGGCTTCGAGCACCAAGGCAGGGATGGCCGGGGTTACAGCAAATCCAGCTTGTGTGCTGAAACAAATATTTGGGGAGGGTCCAGCTTGGCCCTTGCAAACACATTTAAATACTTCAGGATCACTGACAATGAATTATCAAGATAGAGACCTGCAAGCAGATAAGCCCAGGGACTCCTGCATTGTATACAAATACATGCCCTGACCCTTGCAACTCATGTGAGGCAGCAGCAGCAGGGAGAGGGGTGTTGGAGCTCCTCCCTGGCACGCCTCCATTTTCATGTCATATAGTTGTGCAAGACAGGGTTGATAGAGAGATCTCCACACATGGGGCCGTGTGCTTTGCTTTTTTCCTGCAGTGTTTTATCTCTTGATGAGCCCCACCATTGCTCCATATACGTTTTGCTTAAGATGTCTTTCAGAAGCCTCTCCCTGCTTCCCCAGTTACACGCCCAGGCCCCTCCAGTACCAACCCATCAGAGCAGCGTCTTGGCTGGTGTTCAGAAGATACAAGCCCATGCACGCCGCCTACAAGGCTGCTCCTCGGCTCAGCATCACCTTCCCTGCTGCCCCGCAGCGTGGGTGGCCAGCCATGCACTTGCCCCATCGACACCCACCTTCACCATCAGGGGCCTGACACTCTGAAGGCGATGCCAAAAGCTATCAGGTGGCCCGTAAAATGATTTGGTGTAGACATGGAAAAAGATACATTTATTTTTATTTTTTTTCTTCAACATTTCATTTGGGTGCTGAGCCTTTTCAGCCAGGTTATTGAGATGGTTTGCAAGCAGAAATCAGTCCAGGCTGAAAAATTGTAGGTGTACCTGCTTACATTATCAACCACAAATGTTTGTATCCTGCAACAAACATCTGGGAAGTGTCCAGCCCAGACATTACAGAAGTGTTAACTACCCCGAGTTAACCGGTAATCAATTCGGGGCTAAAAACTCGTGTGTGGACCTTTCCTCTGAGACTGCTGTTTATAACGGGGCTTTCATTTAGATCCTGACCTAGAAGCGTAATTAAACCATGGCACATTCTTGACTTTCAAACAAACTTCTGGGAGCTTGCCAGCGCGGAGCACAGACCCGGATTTTACCGGGTTTGGAACGAGCAGCGATGTACCACCTCTTTCATTAACTGTTGTTGACGGTGAAAATGCCTGCCCGGTAGAAATTGTGAATTATACAGCCAGCCCTTTAAGGCCCTGCTAATAAACACATGAAAGGATTTGAGGCAACTATGTGAAAATACTGGTCTATTGAAACGCTTTTTAATGCCACCAGTTGGGGAGAAGGTGTATTATTCAGAGCTAGAGTTTCTGGTCATTAACATGCGTCTTTTGTAATTAAGATGCTGCTTTACGCCGCACTCGCTTTGTGCGGTCCAGGTTTTCTCCAGTTTCCCCATCAGTGCTGGGCTGTGTCCCCAGGCAGCGCGGAGCCCCGGCCCGGTGCTGGGGTGCCCCGGCGGAGCGGAGGGTTGGGGTGACCGGGCAGGTGCTGCGGGAGGGCAGCAGATGGTGCTGTTATCCTCCTTTTGGAGCACAGGGACGGCCGGCCCTAGGCAGGCACAGCTGAGGCTTTACACAAGCTGTTGCCAGTCCCCGGTGTCCCCAAATCCTACGTCAGGCTCCTTCGAATCATGGGGTTCGGCCTCCAAAAAATCTTCAGGTTAAATCAAGAGGCGCCATTTCCTACAGCTTGCGCGTTTGGGTCTTTCCAATGAGATCTGGAGGTCGCATTTTCAAACTTTTTGTCGTAAGCTTGTCATTTTAAATTTACCTCCTCCGCCCCGGTTTGTAATAACACAAAGTGGAATCCTCTAATCACATCAGGAGCCAGCAAGATTTAGGTGAACTAAATTAAATTAAGGAGAAACACCAGGGTTGTGAAACCTGGCAGTAGCACAGATGCTGGTTAAAAACAGAGTGGAGTTGAAGGCTGTTGGCAAACTGAAGGCATCTGACCCCGAGGGATTTGGGATGCCAGGAACGGGTCCATGCCCATGGAGCTTCCTACCCTGCGGGTCACCAAGGTATGGGCTTGAGGGATGACCCTCCTGGTCTGCATCGATCTGGACACCCAGACTGAGGTACAAATGCTGTACCAGGATGGCATATATCAGCCAATATCTTTTAATAACCTGAAGATTTATGAGGCTTGATACTTCCCAGTGGCATTGGAAGGGGCAGAACTTGGCCCCCTTTGGATTTCACTTTTATTTACCTTGTTCTGCAATGGCAGGTCTAAGTCCAGCCTTAGCAAACGTATCTTAATGGGACAGCAGTGATTGCGCAGGTTGGATGACCTGGCACCGGTGAAGGTGGCCAGCACATGAAAGTAGGCAGGGGACATGGCACCTCTACTGCCCTTAACCTCCTCCTTCCTTGGGGTGGGCTTGGCAGTGCCCCCAGCCCCCTCCCCGCGACTCACAGCCCCTCTCATGGTGTTTTCTCCAGCAGCAGCTGCTGGTGCTAAAAATAGTCTTAAGCAGGGTAGTGGTGGTTCAGCTTTGGACTTCCCAGAATTTTACTGGTCTTCTGCTCTCACGACTCCAGTTTAGGCCATCTGATGCACAGCACGTAACTTTGCTCCCGTTTCCCCATTTGGTGGGGAACAATCTCAGATAACGTACGGATAACAATCAGGAGACTGGACACAGCTCACTTTCTTATTTTAGGATCGCTATAGACGCGGTCATTTATAGCTCCAAGAAATACAATAGGCAGGGCCTGGTCCTTCCCCACCACATGTCCCTTCTCCAGAAGAGTGGCTGCCAAATTCTCTCCATGGTGGAAAAGCCAAGTGGGGCTCCTGTATAAAACCCCACAGTAGGTCCGAGCGGGCAGCAGTGGTTTGGTGGTGGGCTGTGCAGCAAAATGCACGTCCAGCCGTGCACGCTTTAGACAGCAAACTGCTCTGCAACACCATCCGTGTTTGCAGCACATCAGGAGGAGCAGGAGAGATTCTCTCACTTGCAAGCGGAGCAGGCGCGAGTGCCGGGGCCGCATCCTGCCTGACCGCAGAGCAGCCCCGGGAGCAGGGTCCGCGCTGGCGAAGGGGCAGGGCTGCTCGCCCAGCGGCAATGTGGCCTAATGAAACACATCGTAGGGGCTAATTAAAGTTGTGCCGGGCCAAGAAGAGTGATGGGGTAAGCAGGAGTGTAAGGGCAGTCTATAGATCCACTCCCCATTTCAACAAATAGTGATTTTACATTAAATAGTGTGTGGGATAAACTACTTCCATGAACCTCAGAGCAGAAACTGGAGCTGCCTCCCTTCCCCGCTGTCTCCCCAAACCCACCCTGTGTTCCAGGTGAGAACAAGAGCTCTTGACAGGCTTCTTTTTTTGCCAAACCAGACTCTATTGTCCCCCTTGGCCACAGACCTCTACAGATGATAGAGAAAAAAATTAAAACAGGAACTTTTTTTAGTGTTTTTTTTGGTGGTGGTTTGTTTTTGTTTTTTCTTTTTTTGACAAAAGCAATACCCTTTGGCCTGGATCATGATGACTCGTCATGTTGAATGAGGAAGAGCTTCTCTCAGTTTTACATTATCACCATGTAATGAGCAGGTTTCCATGTAGTCGTGTCCCACAGATATGAAGGTACAAGGGGCAGCATCCAGTTCCTGCCCCTTTTTCTATCCTAGGAGTACTCTTGCAGAGCTTATTCCCTTGTAATGACATGACAGAAAGAGTGAAACACAATTCCTGTTTTAATATTGTTGGCTTCTGAAATATCCCAGTTAATGTTTAAATCTGAGCAAGAACGAGTATTACTGCAGATGTTTTATCTTCCCATAGACGATATCAGTGGTGCATTCCTTGTTCAGCAGAGATCTGATCCGGCTGAGATGGGAGGGTGGTGAAAATGTGAGATCAGTCGGTCTCCAAAAATGTGGGGCAAAATTCACTGGTAACACAAACTCAGTTGGTTCAGTTAATCTGTATAAAGGAAAACCTCAGTCTGTAGTGGGAATTTAGAGCCTGAAAGGAAAAGCTGAGCCCTAAAAGGATAGCTGCTGCATGGTGAATTCCATAATTGCATTTATGAATAAACAATTAATTATTACCAACGAATCTCTTGCACGTTATTGACAAGGGTACAGAAGCTGCTTTTTGGTGCTGCTGACTTACCCATTGTCAAGTGTGAACCGAGCAATTGTAGGGGTTGCTCCCTTAAGAAATTGTCCAAGATTCAGAGTTATTTGTGTGCTCTGGCTTGCATCAATTAACAGTACAATCTTTTTGTTATGAAAATGCAAACATTAGTAGCCTGAGGGCTCTTGTACATGCAAATTTGAAACTGTAATTTCAATTTCTCTTTAAGTACAAGAAAGGCTCTTCTTTTCTATTTGCTGTTACAGTGACAAGTCTCTTTTTGTAATTTTTTTTTATTATTATTATTTTCTTGCTTTAAATGCAAAATTTAATTTAACCCAGGGAATTTCAGTAGGGATCATTTTCAATCAGCAGATCTGGGGATGTGGGGAGGCTGAAGTCGGCTGCTGAAAGCCGTGGGCTCCTCGCACCAGGGCCAGGCTCTGAAGGGTGGTTGCTTGGCCCCGCAGTGGAGGCGGCGAGCGGGCTGGGCATCGTGCCCACAGCTGGCGAGGGGCTGCCCCCCCTGGCTGGGGGAGAATTCCCACGTGAAGATTCTTTCCGCTTGCTCCAGGCATCCGAGGAGCCTAAATTAGGCACCCGCACCTCTGCCGCAATCAGGGGAAAGAGAGTGAGACCTTGAGACGTGTCCTCCAGAGGCACCCGGGTGGGTGACTGTCACCACAGGGCACCATTTCGGGCCAAAGCTGATGGTTTTGTTCTCATGCTGTGGGGCAGTAACAGGCAAAGAGAGCCATCTCCTCAGGAGTGAGGGGGGAGATGGCACCTGAGTGCGTGTCACTGAGGCGTGATGAAGGAGCCAGAGGAAAGTTCAAGGTCTGTTTTCCCCTTTCTTTTTACACCGCACATATAAAAGTAAAATATGAAAACAGCCACTTTGCTTTCTTCCTCCCAGGCTGGCCCCAATATGCCCAGGTATGTGTCTAAACAGATTCCTGGAAAACCTGCCCTTGCCGGGGCACAATCTCTGGTGCTCGGGTTGTAGTCTGCAGCTCTGCAAAAAGCAGCAGGGAAGCATGTCCTTGCTGAGGGGTTCTACCTGCCCCCCCTGCCTCTGCAGGCAGGGAGACGCTGGGGACACGGCAGGATCTGCGCCTCGGCACAGGGTTCGGCCCGGCAGCGGTTTGCCAGCACACAGATGGAAGGCTGAGGTCAGATGCGAGACCAAAAATAAAGAAGAAAAGTGGTTAGGTACTGTCCGGAGCTGTCTCCTTGGGAAGCATGTGCTGATCCCACTGCCTGCACCCCCAGCCACCCTCCTCGGAGCTGCTAGCATCCCCCGCCAGGGCTCCTGGGAAACCTGCCTGTACTTCCTTGGTCATTTTAATTAGACCAAAGGGACGATTAACCTACAAAATGATCCCTCACCCAGCACCGAACGCTCTGTGAATGCTCCCTTGATGAAGGTGGCATGGCTGGTGCGGGCAGGTGGTGGTACCCAGGGTGGGCGGTGGTACCCAGGGCGGGTGGTGGTACCCAGGGTGGGTGGCATGGCCAAAGCCATCCCCGTGGCGTGGCCCCGCTGGGGTCTGCCAGGCCCGGGGGTACCGCCCGCACCGCGGCCCCTCACAACTGGCCCGGCACGTGGAGCAGAGCTGGGGGCAGGAGGGAAAACTGGGAGAAAAAGGTTTAAAGTGAGTTTTTCCTGTTCTCTGCCGTTAGCACCTCTCTGGAGCCCTGCAGCCCTGCCTCCCCCCGCCCTCCCTCCGCCGCGCTCCTCTTCGGTGTGCGAACGCTAGAGGCTCCCTCCTTCTGGGCTGCCTAAAAACTTTAGTTCCTGACTGTTGTTTTTTTTTTTTTTTTTTTTTTTTTTTTTAACTTCCCTCAGGAAAAAAATATGGAGTTAATTATCTATGTAAAATGTCAGATGCAGGAAAGGGGCTGTGCTTACTTGGATATCCCATCCGAGGCGAAGTGACTGATTTTTTTTCCCCCTTCTTTTTTTTTTTTTTTTTTTTTTTCCTAAGGGGTGGAAAGGACCTCGCGAAATAAAAGTGCAGAAACAAGCCGGTGGCTCCCAGAGCGGCCGGGGCGGGCGCGGCGGGAGCCCCCAGCGCAGCGCGGAGCAGAGCGCGGAGCCGAGCGCGGAGCCCACCGGAGCCCACCTGCCCCCGGGACTCGGCATCGCCCGGCTCTTCGCTCCGCGCCTTCTCCCCCCCCCGCCCCCCGCGTACTGAGACCGTGATACATATATATTTTTATCCCTCCCCCCGGCTTTTCCTCCAGGACTTTTCCACCGCCTTGGGACACCCGCAAACTTATCCCTCGCTCCCCCTTCCCTCCCGCCCCTCCTTCGCTGGTGGTTTTGTGCTTGTTTTGGTTTTGTTTTGCCTTTTTTTTTTTTTTTTTTTTTTCCCCCGTGGAGGGGGAGAAGACCCACCCGCCTGCCTTTCGCCTCCCGCGCCCCACCGGAGAGGCCGGGAGCGGCTCCGGCAGCGCGGGCAGCACCTCCCCGGCGCACCGCGTGTGAGCCCGGCCCGGCTCGGCGCGGCCCGGCGCGGCTCGGCACGGCTCGGGCGCTCGCCCCCGATAATGCAGAGCTACAAGTACGATAAGGCGATCCCGCCGGAGAGCAAGAATGGGGGCAGCCCGGCGCTGAACAACAACCCGGCCAAGAGCAGCAGCAAGAAAGCCCTGCTCATCTGCCTCGACTTCCTCTGCCTCGTCATGGGTGAGCAGCCGCGGGGGCTCCGCGCCCCTTCCCACCGCCCCCTCCCCAGCGGGACCCCCTCCCCGCCCCCCCCCCCCCCGGGCTCTGTCGGGCGGGAGGGCCGGCAGCGCTCAGCCGCGCCGCTTCCCGAACAAAAGCGGAGCGGGGCGGCCGGCGGGGGGAGCGGGCCGGCCGGCCGGGCTCTCCGCGGGGCGCTCGGGGCGGGGGGCGGCCAGCTGCCGTGGGGGAGGTGGGCGCACCCCCCCAGCCCCCCCGATTTACTCGTTGCCGTGCTCGGCGACGCGGCCGGGCGCTGCGGCAGGGCGAGCAGCCCCGGGGGGCTGGGGCCGTGCCCCCGGCCGCCCCTCGCCAGTGCCGCGGCCAGCTCCAGGTGGAGGCAACGCTCCACGGCTGCGGCAGCCGGGGCTGCCCGGGGTGGGGGGGTTGCTAATTGCCCAAATCCGTAGGAACCCGGGCCCCCTTGTTAATTTGTGCCGCCCCCCCCCCCCCCCCCCCCCGGTCCTGCGCCCGGCACCGGCCGCTGAACTCGGCGCTTTCAGAGTTGGCTTTGGAGTGCTCGCAGGCATCCCGTGGTGGCTGGCAGAGCTCCGGCGTTGCTAGCCCGCTTGGCTTTGGGAGCGGTGTGGCACGGAGGGGAACTGTCAGCAGGCCCTCTCCGGAGCAGCCCTGCGTGCGGTGCCGGGCCGTGCGGTGCCGGGCCGTGCGGTGCCGGGCCGTGCGGTGCCGGGCCGTGCGGTGCCGGGCCGTGCGGCCGCTGCGCTGTGATGCTCCCTGTCACATCGACAGGCACGGGCAGGGGAAACCAACCGGCTCCCAACAAAGAGATTAATAACACGGCAGCACGTGAGTTTAATACTCCAGACACCACAGTCTTTAAAAGAATTGTTTCTGCTTAGAGCCCATTTTTTGAAGACTGTCAGTTTGATTTAATTTTTATGTAGTTTATTGATCATCTGGTGTATATTATGGGGCACTAATACATTAAGAGGAGAGGCGTGGTTTTCTCTTTATATTCCCACAAGAATAGAGGCTGGTGCAGAAAGCTTCATCTTGTATCTGGAAAAAATAAAAATACTTGATAGCCCATATAAGAAACCAGCATAAGTAGAAACATAACTAGCTTGACTTACCTCACTTATTTAAACAGAAGGTTGGATTCCTAGTAAAACAGCTCCTAGGAGTCAGAACTTTTAAACTTTTATTTACACAAGTTTTCTTAAGGCGTTTCTGGCATGAGTGAGTGCCGTTTGAATGGGTAAAGGGTTTTTCTTCCCCTTCTCTGGGCTAAGGGTCCTAAACAAAAAAACAATTAGTTGACATGTGTTATTCTACTTTTGATAGTTTGGGTAAACAGAACTTATCAAGCATCACTGGAAGGTATTGTTATCGGGGAGTAATGTGATACAGCAAAAACTGTGATTGTTGCTTTGTTTCACGTTACTACAGGTGGAAATCAGAAAGTAAACACCAGAGTTAGCTGGTTTGGTGTTTTGTTTGGGTTTGGGTTTTTTTTTTTAGTGTGAGGAACATTTAAAAGTAAGAGCATAAATTCAACAGCAGAAGAAAAGTTTAGGTCTGGCTGATCACCGGCAGGTGAAGAGCATGGGTGGGACGTGGTAAGGGAGGTGATTATGTGATGGGTAGCACATGATGTGTGTTTGGGGAAGGGCTTTTCAAATACACCCAGACCAGTAGTATCGGATCTGCGAGGGGATGACTGGGCATGAGTTGCTGTGAAAGCCAGCTGCCCCACTTGCAGGAGGCTTGGCTTGCTCATCCCTCTGCCTTTTCCCAGGGAAGACTAAGAGCTTATAGTTTCCAAGCGTTTAATTCCCGTTTTCTTCCTTCCTAACCTTGTAAAAAAAAAAAAAAACCAACAAAAAACCCCAAACTGAAACACTTTGAAGGTGTAGAGAAGATGCTGTAGCTAAAGCCTGTAAGAGAAATTTGGACAGACACAAGTTGATGGGTATTTACACATTTAGTAAAAAAGAGTCTTCTGTAAGGTAATGAAAACCAGAACTGGGTAAATGACTTGTTTTAAGGTGGCGGTACCCAGCAGAGGTCTTCTGCTGGTGCATGCAGGCACATGGCCAATGGCCTCCAGTGCAGTTAAACTGAGTTACGCCTCTTGAGCGCCTGCCCAAAGACATTCAGAGTAGCAGGGAAACAGAAGGCTTTTTCTCATTTGAGGACCACTTGAGGGAATATTAAAACTGGTCATTTGATTTGCAGAGGTCTGTGATGCTGCATTGGCTTCTACTGCAGGTACTACCATAGTTCCGACTAGAGTCGGTTTTCTATGGGGGGAAAATGAAAAGAATAAACTATGGCTGAAATATCTTCCGAAGATGACACACGTCAGCTCTCTGTGAGGTGGTAGATGTGTACAAATCCTTCTTTGTTTACATACAAATTTAAACAAATTACCCAGAAGACAATCATCATAAACATCTAAGAAAGTCAGAATAAGTAAAGCAGAGCTATCAGGAGCTTCCTTCAGCTTTAATTTGGTGCAAGGGGTTAGAAAGATCCACTTTTGTCTTTCATCGTTAAGTACAATGATTATCTTGATAGTAAATGCATAACAGGAAGATTTGTATCTTTGTTTCTTGGTGATTGTGGGGAGCGAAGTGAAGTCCTGGAGCTGTTGGCAGAAGCATGTTGCTGGTGGAGTAGATTGGATGAAGATCTGCTGAACCAGACCCCCAGTTTCTCCTGCATTTCCATCTTGGGTTGGCAGGGAGCTGAATATTTTTGAATCCCCCCCTCCTCTACTGAGTGCACTTGGCACTGACAAATCCCTGGTTTCTTGCATGAACAAGAGGTTTCCTCACCAGCACTGTGATCTTCCCAGAAATTTCATGTCGGTGCTTAACTCTGCAAAAGAGGCAGAAAAGAACTGAGTGTGCATTTATTAAAGCAGGTCATCCAAGGGGGGAAAATAACTTTCTCCATCTGCTTCCTCCTCTCGGGAGGGCTCTGTTTAGAGAATTAGAAGATGCTTCCTGAAATTGTTAGGACTGCAGGCGAGCTTGGTGGTGTGGAAGAGACCCCGCTGCCCTGTCCCTGTCTCACTGGTCACCGCGACACATCTGAAAATGTGATTGAGGAACTCGGCCAGGGGGGGCTGAAGTTGCCCCCATTAAGCCAGTCGGTGTCTTCACATTGTAGAGCTGTAAGGAGCTCTCTGAGCAGCAGAATGGGAGGTGTGATGGGAGCACCTCACTCCACCTTCATCTGATCGTCCTCAGCGCAACTACAGCCCCTTGCCTTTGTCAGGAGTTTCTTGTGCCTCCTGCCCAAAGCGTAGAGCTGTTACTGGGGGGGACTGGTGTGGCCCTGGCCAGGGCAGGCCCCCCATGGGTTTTGCTGCCCAGATGCAGCACTGCACAGTGCTGCCACAACCAGCCACCACCTTCCTGCAGGAGACCTGGGCCAGGTGGGGAAAAGCCTCCTGGCCCTTGAGGTGGGATGCTTTGGAGCCTGGCCCCACAGATGTGACATGTAGGGTTAAATTTATGCCTCTCGGGCCTGCATTTTTCCCCTTGCCAGGGACTCCCCGCGTTCTAGCAAACTGTGTGCAGCCACCTGTGCTCTGCTGACGGGCACTAAGTCGAGCGTTTAATCTGGGAAGAGGGGAAGGTTATGTCAGCGAGGCCGACGGGGCAAATGAGGGTCTTCGGTAGCTTGTATTTGTGCAGCTTGTGCAGGTAGAACAGCTTCCAAAAAGTCCTGCTTGTGCTATAAAATAGAGGGATTTGATCCGGCATACCTGCTTCCTAGGCTCCTGGAAACTGGGTTTATGGGAGCAGATGTTTCAGGCTGGTGAGATGTAAACTGCACATAATTTACTGCCTGCCTTATTTTCTGTCTCTAATTTAATTTTCTCTCTTCTGTCAATCCCAGTTGTACAACACAAATTTTACTGCCTTTGGGAGATTTTTGAAGCAGCAGATGGATAGCCCTCTTACGACCTTAATATCTCTTTAGCTTTCTCACACATTTGGCATCTCCTCTTCTGTAGTGAGCTTGATGCTAAAATGAACTTTCAAAGTAAATATTTACACTAGCAGGACCTTGACATGTTTATGTAAGTGGGGATATAATCTTATAATTTGGGCTAACAATTTAGATTACTCTTAACTTTCCTCTTCTGTGCGGAAAACTGTGTCACCGTCCAGCTTTCAGAAGCAAAAAAAGGTTTGAGTTCCACCGGGGGCCCTGTCGCTCCGTCACAAAAATTGGCACAAACAGGCCTGGCGTTGTCATTTAAGCGTAAGGAGTGGGAGGAATTAAAGATGAGGGATGAGGTTAGAGTTATTTGGATGCTGTAAAGTTGAATTTGATGAGCTAAGCAACTTTGCTTTGTTTGGGTTGGGGTTGTTTTTTTATTATTATTATTATTTTTCAGCCTACCCTGCTGTGCAGGGCTCACTTGTCGTGTAGGTAACATCTTTCCATACGCTCCTGAAGAAACTCCTGACCCAACCATTTCTTATTTTCGGCAAGGGACAACAAGATCTGACTGTACTAAACCAGCTGGGCAGTCCCAGCGCCTTGGTGTTGTCTTCTCCATGCTGTGTCTTCTCTGTGTTGAGGAGGGCTGAGTCCACACCACACGTGAGAAGCTGCGTGGGTGAAGAGTCATCATCGTGTTTTGAGCATCCCTACATGGGGTTTGATCATTAATGTTTATGTATCGCTTGTTTTAATACCTGTAGGATCTTTTGGTGGCAGCAAGCTCCCTGCGAGGCAGCAGGGTCCATCTCAAGACGGCCGCTCTGGAAGCGCTTTTGCAAAGGCAGGTTTGCAGAGGTGGCATCTTGGCGTGGGGTCGTGCGGCTGTCCCCCATGATGAGCTGGGAGTAAAGGAGCTTTTCTGAGCCTTGAAAAGCTTCTTATTGGACCAGCAGTCAGCATGTAAGCACAGTACCCGTCCTTAGTTTTGCCCCTCTCTTGAAAGACCAAGGGAGCCTGGTCTTATGGATGAAAAGATGGGAGAGAAGTATTTTGGAGGTGTTTAAAGGACGCTTTTTTTTTTTTTTGTTGCATTTGCTTTATGAAAACCAAAAAACCTATCAAGAACAGGTTATTAGTGACAATTATACTTGAGGTGTTAATTGCAGAACAGGGAAACGCCGTACCTATGGCAGACGGAGTCCTCGGGGGTATAAATCTGCTGGCTTCCCCGAGCCGGTGGAGTTTGGCCAGCCTGAAGACGTGGCTCCAGGAAAGCAGAATTACGTGCAACTGCTTCATGGCCAGAAGTGCTTTGAATCCTGTCTACCTGCTGCTGAGACAGGCAGGAGATGGGATCACAGTTCCAGTAGATGACATTTTTTTTTAATTGTCTGTTTGTAGTGAGCATAGAAAATAATATAAACATCACTCCCAGATCAAACAGATTATTTTTATACCCTTTAAATCTCAATTTAATATGCATGCCTTTCTCAGGCTGTTTTGGTCTGGCTTTGTTTGTCTAGATACAGGCTGATGGTATATTCTCCAGATGCGTGTGCCTCCGTGTACCGCCCAAAGATGGTTTGCATACCACAGCTGGGGAGCCCGCGCTGCACGGGCACAGCCTTGCAAACCAGGGCTCCTCTTTAGTGCCTGCATCGGAGGTAGGAAGGGTGCTTGTATCTCTGAATGTCTGAAATGACTTAAAAAGAGGGGGGAAAAAAGCCCCAGCTCTGCTCCCGAGCTTGCAGTGGCAGAGCAGGCTCCATCCTCTCCGTTTCGGTCATACAATGCCCTCGCTTCAT
This sequence comes from Falco punctatus, assembly GCF_963210335.1. Classification (NCBI taxonomy): domain Eukaryota; kingdom Metazoa; phylum Chordata; class Aves; order Falconiformes; family Falconidae; genus Falco; species Falco punctatus. Next base: position 5,736,276 of record NC_137591.1, read on the forward strand.
CCATGGTAATCCAGAAGGGACCGTTGTGGTCGCCCAGCCTGCCTGCGCCTCGAACAAGGGCATGCCTGTTGAAGGCAGCGTGGGGAAAGGCAGCAGCCTGCACACCCTCCTACCCCAGCATCCACACAGCCGGCACTGGGACGGCGGCTTCCCCCAGCCCTGTGCATCCCGGGGGGCTGTGTTCGGGGGGGCAGCAGGGAAACCCCTTCCCCAGATGCAGCTTTCCCTCCTGCGCAGCAAAATGCCAGCTGGGCTTTCAATACAAGCGCTGTCATATTGTTGGCATTTGTTGTGGGTTTTTTTTTTCTTTCTTTCTTTTTGTTCAGTCTTAGGGCCCTGGCTTCTGCAGTTGTGTTGGGGTGGGGTTTTTTTGGTAGGTCAGGTTCCGTATTTCCAAAAAAAAGAAAAAAAAGGCTTGAAAATGAGAATCGAGTGAGTGATTAAACACTTAAAAAAAAAAAAAGTGAATTAAAGTAATCCAGCACTTATTCTGTAATTATAAAGTCTGAAGTCAGTTTTCTGAATAGATTTCATGGTGATGATTATCTTTTTTATTATTTTTTTTTTCCCCTGTTGTGGCAGGGCTGCAGGGCCCTGGTAGAGCAGCGGCTAAAGCAGCCCCTCTGTGCTTCCCCCGGCTGACAGGGTGCTGCAGGCTGCAGCGCTGTGTGCATGGGCGCCCTGCCTGCGCCCGGCCGTCACTCTGCCCTTGCAAGTACCTCGGCTGGCAGGGAGCTCACCGCAAGCTGGGATGCTGCTGCTGCCTCTCACATCTCCTCGTGGATCAGCATGACCCTCTCTTCAAAGGGCATTCGTATCCCTTTCAAAGCCATCCTGTCTGTCCCGCTTTTGCTCTCTCCCATGACATCCACCCCGGAGAAGCACTACCTGCTCCACGATTTTAGCAGGTGGAAAGCTCCCTAGCACGGGTCGGGTGTCTGTGTACGGGGTGGTGTTGGAGCAGCTGTTGGGAAGTTATGCTTGAGAATCCCTTCTTGCCTCTTAGCCGCACGCTGTGGCTGTGTGGTGGGGTCATGCAGCAGGAGCTGCTCCTCAAGTTAAACCTAAGGAGGCAGAACATCACCAAAAAAGAGGAATTTGGAAGTGTCTTCATCAGCTTTTGATGCAAAGCATGGGAAAACTTGCCTTAAGCATAGGTTTGTTACCAAGACGATGTATTAACGAGTCTGAAAATTAGGTTTGTCCCGGTGGGTTTCTAAGCATCAGAAATTCCTATAAACTCTGTCCTTTCAAGTTGGTCACGTAAGTGGGCTTGTTTTTCACATGCATTGGATGTTTTGAAGACAGAGGGTTGAAAACCAACTCTCTGCATCAAGCAAACATTCTAAGCAGAACATGTAATTTAATTCCGGAGCTTCTGATGCTCTGAAAATGCCTGTGCTCTTTATGCCGTGTGTTCTTGTTCCAGTGTTGCTTGTAGCTCGCACCCATATATGAGCTTGTCTTATCTGAGCATATGGTGCTCTCAGTCAGGAGCTACAGGGCTAGGCTGGGGCTGCCAGCCAAAGCCCAAATGAAGCTGCAGTTGGTCTGACGATGCTGGTGACACCAAAATGGTGGAGAATGTTCATAATCCTCTAGTACTTTCCCATTATTTTTCATCCCTTGCCCAGAAAGACATGAAAGCTCTGTTAACCATAACACAGAGAAGCTTGGGAGATGCCTCCAGCCTTTCTGATAAAACATACCGGTGGGCTTAGCTTACAGTGCTTGAGACACACAGCAGATTGAGGCTGCATTGGCATTGCTGGGCTAACCCAGAACTTGCCCTGAACACCGAAGGCAGCTGTGGCACGGAGGTATCCTCTGCTTTGGGTGTTTGCAGGCAGCAGGCTGTACCTCTTGGAGCCACTTCACCTTTGCTGGCTGGAGGAGCTGAGAACAGCGTGGTTCTTCCTTCCACAAGCTTAAACAGAAGAAGTGCATGTTACTGGTTAGTGGTTTTGGGCAGCCGTCCCTCTTGAAACAGATGATGCTCCCCCTGAGAGCTCGCTTCTCCCAGCTGTGTCAGGGTTGTAGCCTGCTGTCCCGCAAAGGAAGCAACTAGCTGCATGGCATCCTGTAATTAGCTTTAACCTGGTTTTACTGTAAATTAGCGAGAATGACAGCCATTTTTGAAAGCTTTTACAGCAGTGCCTCTGTGTCCAATCATGCATGTACTGCAGACAGGCACTGGATGCAGATATTAATGGCATTGCTCTTAATTCAGCACATGCTTTAGCAAAACTGAGACATCATCGCATGCCTCAAAATGTCCAGCCCCTGAATTTGAAAGCCAAAGTGCCAAATGGGATCTCAACTTCTTGTCTTCTTGATGCTCAGCAAGTTATTTATGGCCTTTGTTTCGGGGTGGTGTGATGGGCCTTTCTTCAAGCCTGGCTGCGAGGCTCAGCTCGCCCTGGTTGTCGCTCCCACCGATGCTGACAGGGAAGTCTTTGCTCTGGTCCCTGCAGCAGCGCAGTGGCTGTGGCAGCTGGTCCTGCACCCCAAGCGCTGTGAGGGCTTCCCAGGCTTTCCTGCAAAGCCCACCACTCTTTAAAGTGTTGTCTTCCAAAGGGAGGGTTGAAAATAGCGTGGCGTAAGTGCTGATAAGCAGGTCTGGTCAGTGAACACTGGGTGCATTTATGTTCTGAATGATGCTCGCAGAGTAATTTTGGATAGATGATAAGCTGATGGCAGGCTGGAAGGCTCCTTTGAAGTCGATAGCTGTGAATCAGTTTGGTGTTAGCAGGTTTCTGAAGCTGCTCTTTGATCACTGCTCAGATGGCCCTTGCTTTTTGGGGAGCTGCTTCTCCCTTCAATGGGTGGGTTGCAGTCTGGGAGAAGCCCTGGAGGAGCCCTGTGCCAGGGTTTGAGCCCTGCTGCCCTTGGTCCTGCCCAGGCACGTCGCAGGGGAGGTTGGTTCCTCTGGGAATCTCTAATCTAAGGAGACGGGGAGCATGAAGGAGCATCACCTCCATGTGTGGGCAGGGAGCTGGAGACCGGTGGGGGTGAGGGCACACTTTGAAGGTGGTGTTCCCAGTACAGATGCACCCCAGGTGCCCAGTGGGGCTTTCAGAGCTATTGAGGTACCTCTAATTCCTAACAGTTCCAGTGAAGCTGCAAACTAACATGCTTCTGCCACTCCTGCCGGGCCATGACTCCCAAGATACCTTTTGAGATCAGATCTTCAGTGATGTGCAGCCATGGAGGAGAAGCCTGCGTCTCCCAGGGCTTGGGGCAGAAGCGTGTCCCCAGGACATGTGTGCACCTGTCCCAGAGCTTCCCACCTCAGTTCCTGGGAAAGCTCTCTGGGTTGGCTCAGTTCCCATGCTGCCGTGTTCTGCAGAAAAGGGAAACGACCTCTGAATACTCATTGCGGTGGGAACGGGCTTGTCTCTTCCTAAAAAAAGAGCTGAAGTTTTTCAGGTTAAGGCTGTAGGGGAAAAGGTGCGCTGAAACATCTGCCAGCTGATAATCCGTAAAACAAATGGCTAATTCTCAAAGGAAGCACCTCGAGGGGGCTTTAGCCTACTCGTACTTGCCAAACTAAGAAAAAAATCCTTTTTCTGCCTAAGCACAAGGGGCTGTGTTTTCAGTAGAGGCCTTGGGGTTTGGTTTTTTTTTTTTTGTTTGGTTTTTTTGTTGTTGTTTTGTTGTTGTTGGTTTTGTTTTGTTTTGGTCTCGTTTTTCTTATCAAAGTTTGCAGCATCAGTAACTATCTCATCAAATAATTCCATATTTTTTCCCATAATCTGGGATGGATATTTTTTTGTCTAGCACTCCTGTTTCTTGGCCATCCATACAGCAGCATGCAGCTGTCATTCTGCTGCAGCTCCCACAAAGCGGCTGAAAACCAAGGTAACAGCAACATTTTGAGCGAAGGGGATGAAATGTGGAATAGGTTCAGCGTATTTCTTTGTCATTGTTGGAGTCCTATTCAGTCTGGAACTGAATAGGAGACTGATTAGCATGTGGAAGCATTTCTAAAGCATTGGGCTGGGAGGGTTGGGTGGTTTTGTTTGGGGTGTTTTTTTTGGTTTTGGTTTTTTTTTTTTCCTTAAAGGAGAAGTTTTGTGGCATTTATTTTTCTGAGTGAGCTGGTATGAATCTTTGTCAAATGCCAACCCCATGGAAAAGTCCAATAGTGTTTGAGAGAAGCCTGTTTTGATAAATCACCATGTGCATAGGCACAAAGAAGTTTTCCAGTGCCTAAAACTCGAAGAGCTGCTGCAGGATCTAGGGACGTAGCGTGTTTAAGAGCCAGACAAGTGGGACAGAGTTTGGGATTCATCTGGATTATGGATGTAACAACAGGGACTTTGTTTTTGCTCTTGCTGAAGTTGTCTGCAAAAGTGGGTGTTGCTTTATGAACGCAGGATTGGGTCCACAGTCTGAAAATCCACCTGCTTAAATGCTCAGCGTTTTGCTTTCACAGAGAAAGATACAACGCTGAGGTCAATTAAAAAGCTAACGGGAAGTGAAAAACAACTTTTCCCCTATGAAATTGCTTCAAGTCCTGGGCCTGAGGCTGGTTTCGGAGAAGAGGGTTTGTTTTCCCCTTGATGCTGGGGCGAGGTGCTGGGACTGATGTTCCAGTTCCTCGCTGCAAGATCTCCCTGTCTTGCTCCAAGAGGTACCTGAAATTACTGCCTTGGTACTATTTGTGGGTCTCAGCTGGGTCAGTGCTAGACCAGAGGTCCAGCCACGGCAGTGCCGTACCTCCTGCCCTTTGTGGGACTGAGGGATTTTGGGGTGTTTGCAAAGCCCAGGGAGCCGGGGGATCCCGTTGTGTGGCAGGGTCTGGGTGGGTGTAGCACACTTGTGCCCCTGAGCTTGTAGGCAGAGTGGGCGGCGCAGGAAAACGCAGCTAATTTCTGGGTGCAGTGAGAGATGGACTTAAGTTGCATGGAAAACTCATGGCAGCAGTGGGAGCTGAACCCTCTTGGTGATGCGTGTATGGCCCAGACCCTGTGCCTGGGTTTCTCTGATGCCTTGTCTAGTTTTCTTTCAATTATTCTGGTTTAAGAGAGGGGAAAAAAAAGTGTTTCTCCAGCTCACTGGTGCGCCTTAATGTAGGCTATTGAAGGCTGATTAAAGCTAATATTTAATTAAGGAGAACTTAGCTCCTCTGTTCACAATTCACGATTAAAGGATCGTTTGAAGTAATTCTGCAATGCTTTCTTTTTCATCCCCCCCGCCCCCCCCCCCCCCCTCCTTTAACGTGAAGAAAGTTCCTAGCACTGTACGTGCCCCAGCGCCGAGGTTTTGAACGCTATTGCAGGACCGCAAACCTGCTGGCGAATCTGGCCGCTGCCAAAGGCATCTGAACATTAAAAAGCCCTGCAGAGGGGTGGAAGGGAGTTCAATCTCAGGATACGCTGATTTGGAAAGGGAATCCAAACAAAGAGGCTTTTCAGCAGAGGCTGAGGCTTGGCTTCTCTCAAGGGCAGCTTGGGCTTGGGGAAGCATCCGGGAGGCGGCGGAGCAGGAGTACACGAGCTGGATGCTGCGCGGTGTAAGGTTTCCCAGCACAGCGCGGTTTTGTGTTACAGGCCGGGGAACTGGCTGTAAGCACTCCTCTCTTTTTCTTTTTTTCTTTTTTTTTATTCTCCTTTTATTTCTGTTGGAAACAAAGGGGAGGTTTAGGCATTTTGTTTTGTTTGGTGGTTTTTTGGTGTTTTTTTAATAAAGGTTCCCATCCCCTGCAGGTTTGGCGATGCCTGTTGGTGTTGGAGGGGGACCCATCGGTGTCTCCAACCTAGAGAAAGCCTTTGGTGGGTCCTTTGCCAGCCTCGCAGAGACGCTTGATTTTGCTCAGAAAGCACAGCCCTCACGGGCTCGCCAGGGGTGCTCTGGCAGAGCCTGTGACGCTGAGGGGACAGGCAAGGCTGTGACTCAGATAAGAAGTGAGATGGATGCTGGGGCAGCTCCTTCACAGCCGGAGGGATGCGAAGTGGGGCGTGTGTCTGCTGGACCCCAGTCCCCACATAGCCCTGTCCCTTGCAGTGGCACCTCCGAGTGCCACCACGCTCCCGAGCAGTGCCCGGGAGAGCCCAGCGGGGAGGAGGTGCTACCAACCATCCCAACCAACCCGTTGGGGTTTTTTATAGGCACCAGATGGTTTTAATAGAGGAAAGCTGAACTTCTTATGACCCTTCCCCACAGACGTTGTTTGTTGTTTTGTAATTGTGGCCGGGACAAAAACGTGTCCCAGAACCTGCAGTGTGAGAGCGTGGTGCGTGGTGCTGCCTTCTCCCGCTCCGCCGGGAGCCCCCGCCGCTGCCCGCGCTCCTCTGCCTGCCCTGCCTCGAGTCATCTCGGGGAGGCTGCCGGGCATGCGAGCCTGGAGCCTCTCCACTGATCCCCCCGGTTAAAGAGATGAGCAGGGGTACAAATTGGAAGAAACCGAAACGTCTAAAAGCAGAGCGCAAGGAAGCAATAAAAAGTCAGGCCGTGTTTTCCCTCCTAGTTGATTAAAAATTCTCCTGATAAGCAAGAAAGCGTTCATGGCTGGACAAGACCTGTATCATGTCAAATGGAGTGAAAGGTTTATTAGAAGAGTAGCGTGGTGCGAGCATTGGGTTGTGCGCGCAGCCTTTCTGGCCTTGAGTTGCCCCCCAGGGCTGAAGCTGTTGCAATGGTATGGGAGCAAGAAGTGTGATGGAGAAACCGCTTCTCCTATGGAGAAAGCAAAATGTATGAAAAGGGGGGTGTCTGGAGAGGGGAGCGGGAGGTGGGGGTGTCTGAATGCTGAGCAACTGTCAGAAAAATGAGCAGAGAAACTGGCTGTTGGGGAAAGCTGTATGACAAAGGTAAAGGGAGTAGAGCAGAAGCCATCAAATTAATGCTAACAAGGGTCTCTGGGTGTTACACATATATCCATAATGCATGCAAAGCCATGGCTGAGCGTGTCACTGGCCTGTGACCGTTTCTGCAGGTTCCCTCTTGCTGCCCCTGTTTGCAGTCTCATCTCTGCCCAGGAGCGTCAAACTTAAGTAAATCTGAAATCACGCCTGTCTCGTGTGCCATTCCTTTTGTGGTGGCTCTGGGGACAGGAGGCCACTGAGATGCTGCAGGTTGGTGGGAGGAGAAGTTCAGTGGACCCACTATGGCTTTCGGAAAGTAGAAAGTCAGGCAGAAGAAGGAAATGAGGGCTAGGTCTCCTGCCCTCCATGGGGAAACCAACACTGGTGGCAAACCAGTGGGCTTGGAGAGCTCCTCCAGGTCTGTGCCAGGATGCTCCACCGGGCCCATGGTTTCCCCATAGCTTGAGAAATCTGTTTGGGGATCAAACACAAGGCAAGGATGAAAAAGCAGGAAAACAAAAGGCTTGCTTCCATGCCGTTGTGTTTGACTTCCCAAGGTTTTAATTGCCAAGGGCTGCATTGGGAGCCAGCTGGCTGCAAAAGGGATGCAGATCTCAAATAAGGGAAGAAGGGTGCGCTTTTTTTGCCTTTTTTTTTTTTTTTTTTTTCTGTCTGAGGATCTAGTAAGTGCTACATTTTCCTGCAGGAGATGCAGCTTTGTATAAGTTTTTTTTCCCCCAAAAGATGAATTATCATTTTTAGGTATCTGCTTGGTCAGCTTCTCCGGTTGCTTTTAGAGCTCCTGCTGTTACTGTTTTGCTAGCTATAGGAGTAAGAGGGTGCAAGCAGCAGGAAAGGCAAGTATGGAGTGCAAACTGTACCTCAATTCTAGAGTTTTTCTCCTTGGAGCAGAAAAGTATGCTTTATACAAAGGGAAAATACAGTAGGTGATTCAACTTGCAAGCCCTTGGCCCATGCACTAAGGGGTGCACGCATCCCTGCAGATGCTGGTGCACGGTGACAGCAGGATCAGGCCCACTGGTGTGTGGCCTGGGAACAGGCTGGACAATCTGAATTTTGCTGCCAAAACCTTGCTTGTACAGTAACTTGAAAAAGGGTGGTGGTGGGGGAAGGCTAGCTTAAAAATAATAATAATAAAGCATGGGATATTTGGCATGCTGGTTGTATAAATCTCGACATTAGCTACCTGTGAATCATCCAGCAGCACGTTAATTGGTACCCCTCGGTAGATGAGGATTTGGCATCAGGTCTGCATGTAATTACAAGCCACACACAGAAGGACACAGGCAGCTAATGAACTCCTGCCAAACTCCAGCTCCGCTTCTGCGGCTTTTGAAGTTCACTGGTCTTTCAGTGTTTTGTATAGTAAGCACTGAAAGGCATCAAATCACTCCTTTGACAGCGTTTAGAAAGGGTTGGTTTGTTGAATAACCGGGTCCCTCCAAACTCCCATCGGAGAACTAGAGCATCTATAGGCGCCTTTCTCAGCGGAGCAGTAAATAGGCTGGAAATAGAGGACACCCCCTAGGAGCCGCTGAGCTCCTGCCTTGCTGACAGGAGCCAGCAGGCTCCGGTTGCCACGACGGGCTGCAAGAAAAGAAACTATTTCCATTTAAAAATCCTTCAAAACAACCCGACGAATGGTATGGGCTTTTTCCCAAGCCTCAAAGTGTTTAAATCGCAGGCTGTGCAAAGTGGGTTGCAGCGTGTTGGACGGGTCTGTGGTGGCATCGCCGTTCCGAGGGCGGTAGTAAGAGGGTTTTGGAGGGTTTCTGCCCCATTGAGAGGGCGAGTTTTCGTGATGCTGGATTTGGAAGGTCGGTGTGCTTTTCTGTGGATGCTTTGTTGCTGGGATTGGATTGGAGCCCAAGCCGTTCTCCTCCTCTTGTCATGTCTGAGGTGACAAAGGGAGCTGTTGTTGAGATAAAAACGATTTCCATGAAAACCTGCCATTTTCAGGCAAACATACCAGGGGGGTTTCATGGCAGTACCATGGTGAAGAAGAATAACGCAACTTGGCATGAAGTTCTTCCAAAAAAAAAAAAAGGGGGGGGGGGGGGAGGAGGAACAGAAGAACCTTTGTCAAAATTAACCGCAATAAAGAAAAAGGGACTGCTATTCCCTTGGGCTTCTTTAACCTTTTTTCCCCAATTTATTCACATGTTCCTTGACAGCAGGGCACAGCATTGTTGCAGGGGGGCTGGAAAGGGAAATTGGGAGTTATCCATTTTTGGTTTTAAAAAGCACAGTACATGTTGTGTCCCTTGAGTCAGTGTGAATAGAGACTTGGCCGCTGCCTGTACCGTTCGGATGTGGCCCGATTTATACTGTCCCCTAAGGAAGCAGGGCTGTGGAATGTCACCTGGCTGCAAAACGCAGCCGTCCTGGGGAGGTGTGGGCTGCGCCTGGGAAAGGGGCTGTTGTGACTCTGGGTGTGACAAGGTGGACATGCCCACTGTGGCTGGCCCTTGTGCCAGCGCTGGCCCTGGGCTTGCAGAAGGCGGTGGTGAAATTTCAGGTGTTGCTATGATACTGCTGCATCACCTGGATTTGCAGAATATGCAGTTTCTTACAGGGATAAGAAGCACCCAGAAGTCCGAAATTGGTGTGTGACGTGGAACCGTGCTGTCCCCAAAAAAATCTGTTTGGCTTTCAGGGACCCAAACATAGAGTCTCATCTAGAGGCAGGTGGGTCAGGGTGGGTAAACCCTTGTGAGCAGCATGGAGCGGGCACCTCTGTTGCTGCAGGTGACAGCTTGCCACCGAAATACCCCATTCCCAGCTGCTCTCCACCAAAGTCGCTCAAACTTCTGCGGGCAGCGAGGTGGCAGCATGGCCAAGGCAGCCGCCATCGCATCTCCGCCTTCTCCTGCAAAGTCTCCCCTGCCTTTAATGCAAAGCTGTTTTAATGAGGAGCATGATTTTTTTACTTCTTTAAAATATTACCTGGGTACTAGCGCAATCTCAGGTTTATTGCGTACTGTTATACGTTAGGGTGCCACTTTATGCTGTAATTGTGGTCAAAATACAGAGGAGGGAGAAAAGAGATACTATTATGCCTTTTTAACCTGCAAAGCCTGACTGAGATCTGCTTTAAGGGCTGTGAGATCAAACCCCCATCGCCTGAAAGGGCCTTCGGATCATTTCCACCTCTGCTCACGTTTTTTTGCCTTTCAGCACTGTGTACTGTGCGTTATATCCTGGAAACTCCACCAAATCTTGACTACCGAGGGGGAAAAGTTTCATTTCCAGTTAATCAAGGGAGTTGTGTAATACCATTTTCTCCTGGGGAACTTCCAGAAGAAAGAAAGGAGGGGTGGGGTGGGGGGGGTGGGTAGAAAGGGTATTACATAAAGCAAGTATATTAAGAGGAAATAAATTATGAATTAAAAGTGATTAGTGAACTTTTAAGGAAGAGGTCAGGAGTGCCATTTGGACTACAAACTTTTTAAGCTTCCAGTGCTTGTATTGGGTTACAGAGTTATAACCCAGCCTTATTTGTGCAGGTGGCTGCAGCTTCAAATCCAAAGAAGGATTTTGCATTTACAATAGGTACATTGACAGAACTGGGTCAGAAAGCTACCCACGGCAGGCTTCAGTGCTGGGACAAGGGCTCTGCCGCCTCCTGTGCGGGACAGTTGCTCCCAAAGACGTGCTTAATTGCAGCTGCAGTGCCTGGCTGGGATGCTCTGGGAATGGGGAGAGGAAGCTTGGGAAGTTCAGCAGATGAATCTTTTTATTTTATTTTTTTTTTTAAGAGACCTGATGTTGACCAGGTTAACTGGCTTTATTTTTGCTTCAAAAGCTTTGCGCCTTTGTTGATTTAAAAATAATCAAGAGGATTTTGTTGACTGCAGTCGCGTTGGCTGCAGTTCTGTATTTCCACTCGTTAATGTTAGGGTTCAGCGTGGCTGTGCAAAGAGAAGAGCCAGGGCTTATACGTGGCGGTGTTTGGGGGCTGTAAGCTGAGATAAGGAGTCTCTGCTTGATAGCTTATATATTAAAACAACACCTACAGCCCACAAAACTTTCCTCCGGAATAGAGGTTGGTGGAGTGGAGCAGATTTGTTACTATATGAGGAAATATCGGGGTTCCCGCAGGCAGTGTGTGCCAGTGGGATGATGTGGCTGAAGGGGAGCAGCAGCTCTGCTCACCTTGCCTTGGTTTGGAAGAAAGCTCCTGGATTGCCCCCAAAGAAACGGGGTGTTGCACCCCTTTCTCATGGTGGGAGTGTTGCTGGGACTGGGCAGTGGTCCGAGCTCTTCCTCGAAGGCAGAGCCTGGAGGAGTCGTGGTGAGGCAGGGCTCGTTCCAAACCCTGCTGACCGGCAGAGTAAACCGTGTTCGCTTCGTTTGTAATTGAAAACATAATAGTCGCTGCAGTGTATTTTTCGCATGATCTGTTTGCCCTCAGTATTGCAGCGTTCACAGGCACATTTTTAATTCTGCACACACACACACACACCGCCCCTCAAGCTGGGTCATCCTAGGTCACACTTGTCATGTCTTTGAGACCTTCCAAAGCACTTGGATGTACAGAGGTGCCTCAAAAGATGCTGACACACTGGGGTTTTCAAGGTGTATCATGTTTTATTCCTTGCTGTAGACAATGTGAAATGATGGCTTTGTTTCCATCGTGTTTGGCTGGAACTAGCTTTGGAGTCCTGTTGGTAATGTCTTTTATGTTCACCCTCTCCAACTGTTGCTGGTCAGCCAGTCTGGCCTAGATCTGATTTACCCTACAAATGCAGAATTTTATATGCATCTAGGTATTGTGGCTTGGATAAGACCTTTTGTTCTTATTAATGCATTTTTTAGGTATTAAAAATATATGTGCACTTTAATATTAAGCTCTTTTAATATCAGCTCATGCCAAACTCCCAGGAGGAACAACTTAACATACTTCTTAGAATTCCCTTCCCTTTCTTCCTTTGTATGTGGTGTTTGCCTGTGGAAAGAGGTAACGGGTATTGTCTAAAGGCGGTATTTCTCCCAGCAAAACCAATGGCAGCACTTGTGTTCATCTGCAGCTCCTGGAGCACGGGGTTGGCCCGCTGTGCTCCAGCTGCACGAGGAAGCATTTCTACCGAGGTTTCGAATCCAAAGGAATTTGCAGTGTGTGAGAATAACTTGATGTTTGGTTTAAAGTGTCTGTGACCAAGGGCCTTTCCATAATAATATTCTCCCAGGATGGTGGGGTCAGTAAACACGCTCCAGGTTCCAAAGGGTGGGTGTGCCTCTGGATGATGGGTTTTGGCAGCAGGTAGAGATACCCGTCATTCCTGCCACCGCCATCGCCATCGGGGTTTTTTTAGGCACTTCTCAAATACCTCTGTAGCTTGGGGTCATCGATGTTACAGGGTTCTTCATATAGAAAATGAATATTCTTGGCTTTCTTCTTGTTTGCTGTTGCACTAGCAAGCATGAGGAGGCATTTTGCCCAGAGTTCCTGAATAACCAGTTCTTATTAAAAAATAAACAAACAAAAAAAACCCACCCAAAAGGTAAGAACCCAGAAAATATCATCATCTAGGTCAAAATGAAACTGTGTTTGCCCACTAGGAAGTCTCCTGGACTCCGTGGCAGCTGGTGGATCTAAAAATGGTGAGGTTTTTGCTAAAGTTCCTATGATTTGGCTGAAATATAACTAATAATAATGAAGTGGACTGAAATGTCACTCTTTTGATAGGAAGGACACCAGAGGCATTGACATAGGTAGCTGCAGAAGTTCATGTGGGTTACATGGGAGAACCTAAAGCAAGTAGGAAATGAACCAATATCTTGGGTTTGTGGAAATCAACCCATTGCGTCCTCGGACTTTTCTAGACAGGTCAAGTCAGAGAAATGCAATATATGCTGATCCTTGCTTATAGGTTCTTTAGCACTCCGAAGCAGGTACCTGTTCTACAGTAAAGTCTAGGGTTTGTTTATGTGTTTGGAGAATTTTCTATCCTTATGTGTCTGCGTAGCTGAGAGTAGTGGAGCTGTAATAGAGTTGAATGGGAACCTGTTTTGCAAACAAAGATACTACATGTGTTTCCAAAATACAGGCAGATACACAGAGCAGTCTTCTGGAGTGCTGGAACCAAGGTGAAGAACAATTAAGACTGAGCAGGTAATAAAATGAGTTGAGGGTACTCTGCATTTCTGATGCTAGCCTAGTTTTCTCCTGTGAATATATGGGCCTCACGTGTCCAGATTCAGTCAAAAACCATTGGCAAGGAGGTGCACCACTGATGCTTTCAAGACCTTTAAAAATTCCAGCATAATGGCCCAATCCAGTCTGCAGTAGGATCCTTCTTTTGGCTACCCTTGGGCTGTGGATCAGGTCCCTTTCAGATTACTTTTTGGTTGACCAAGCTCCTACCGCTCCTTGCCACCCATTTTGTTGGGGCTCGTGCAGAATCAGGCCCTGTTGTGATTGGCAGCATATACCTGATATAATGAAAATGTGGAAATACTTCTTTGTGGTGTTATATTTTCTCTGTGTATATATATGTGTGTGTGTAAGTGTGTGTATATATATATATATATATAACATCAACCAGCTTCAAGAGTTGTTTGCTCTTGCAGCAGCTGCCAAGGCTGGTCTGCAGTGCTGCAATTCTTTTCTAAAAGTTGGGGAAGCCAATTTCTAAAGCCCCAATAAAAGCCTACCTTAGGCTAATCTAGTTTTTATGCATTTTAAAATATGTACAAATATTGTAAATCAAATAAGGTTTATATGTACCCAAAATCAGCCACGAAGTACTTTAAATAGAAAGCCCGTCCCTTGTATGTGCCCAAATATTTACAGTGTGTCTTGAATGAGGCATTAGATACCCCGCTCAGTCCTGCCAAATTATTTAATGATCTTTTTCACTTATTAAGCTAAATGTCTAATCTACTGAAACCTTAAAAACACGCCCAAGGCCTGGACACCGGCAGCCAAACACATCACAGGGCGCTTGTTAGAAATTACCATTGCTTTGTTGAGATAGCCAGCAACATCCCACTGACCTGCAGGGTTGAAAGAAGAAAGATTTAGTGGGGAAAAAAACCACAACCACCTCCATCAAAACCAAACATTAAAAAAAAAAAAAAAATGCCCTGATGGTGTTTAATTTAGTGCAAAGGTGAAGGCTGGGCTGGGAAGATGAGAGCTGCATGGGTGGGTCACTGCAGAAATGCCTCTTCCCCTCCTGTTCCCTCAGATTTTCTGATGGGTGGCCAGCGAAAGCTTTTCCCTTCTTTTAAATTTTTTTCCCCCCATTAAACCTGCACAAGCATTAACTTTTCAAAGACTGCAGGATTCAAACTGCTGAACCCAACACAGAGCCCCCCTCCCTCCCCCCCCTTTTTTTTTTTTCTGCCTTTGATTTTATGCACATTTCAAGCTGGTGGGAGAGTGCGTAGGGATTTTGCAAGGGTTTTTGTTTAGGCTTGGTGGTGGGGTTTTAGCTTTCATGGTGCCAGCCTTCCCAGGGTTATCACCTATTAATTGCCTCTTAATAAAGGTGCTGACCAAAGAAAGGAATATTTTTTTCCTCCGCGCTAGATGTCCAAACTTGATTGGTTTTATTAAATAGAAAGACAAATAAATTTAAACCCTGCACTGAAATACCTTAGCACAGGACACCAGCGGTTAGAGGTCACCAAGTCACTTGGACTTCCTCCCAGCAAAAGCAACATCAATTTTTAATGTCCAGCCCCACGGCATCCTGCGGTGCCTCACACAATCCGTTAGTGTCCACACCTGCTCTGTGCTGCTCGGGGCAGGGCTGAGCCCGTTTGGATGGGGCAGGATCAGTCCCCAAGAGATTTCGATTATGCTCATGGTTTGGAGCCCTGTTTGATCTCCTACAGCATAGTTAGAGAAAAGCATGTGGTTGGGATTTCCTTGTTTTGTTATTAAAGCAAAAAGTCCCCTTTAGATAAGGAGAAAACCCTTTCCTTCACCTTGTGGAGGGTGTTACAACTCAGAAGGTAATCTTGGCTCCATTTACCTTTATTGCATTGGAATAAACAAATCCCTTTGTGCTTTATCCCTGTGCTTTAGTTTCCTCTGCCTGTGAGAGGGGGATAACAGCACTTCTCTGGTTGCAGTCCTATGAGGATGTGCAGGTATTGCCTCCATGCCTCAGGGTATGGTCCACAGGCTGCCGTGTGGTTTATCAGCGTGGAGATACCAGTATTAAGCAGGATGCAAAGCCCTTCTACAGCGTTACTAAAGCTTTTGCAGTCAGTCTGTACACGGAGGTGAGCCATAGCCACGGACAGAAGGGCCAAATAGGACCATGTTTGGAGAAGAGTCACCGTGTCCAGAATCAGTAATTTTTTTGCCTACCGTGTACGTTTATTGCTCACTGCAGCGCAAGTCACCTTTCGTTACCGTTTTCTGAAATGTACCTCTTGTATTCTCGGTAGTTTTGTGCCACGGGTAGGGGGGTGGGAAGTGGTGGAGGTTGAAAACTTGGCACCTTTATGGGGCTCAGCCGTTGGGTTTTGTAGCTGCACATCCCTGCAGCCAGGGATGCAGAGCTTGAGTTTCCTGTTAGAACACTGGACTGGAGAGGCAGATGGGGCAGGAGGGCTGATGAGGCCATCTTCATGGTGTGACCCCATGCTGCTCGCCTTCCATTTCCAAGGGTGGGTGGGCTGTAGCCCCACTTCTGGATAGCTTTGCCGCTGGCAGGTCTCCTAGTGTGAATAATGTCTCTGTGGTGTTTTGCTGAGGGATCCCAAACATCTCTCTCTGTGTTTAATTTTCTTTCTTCTTCCAGACTTCTTTCTGTAGTGTTTTTCTGCAAAACCCATTCTCTGGCTGCCTTTTGGCACCACTACAGGCGTCTCTGTGCTGGAACCACCTTGCCAAAAAAAAAAATGTGGGTGGTGACCCAGTCACTTAGAGAACCCATCCTCCAAGAAGTAACCTGGTGGAAGAAGAACCATCTTGAGCACAATTTACCATTCGCCATGGGCAGGGGTCTTCTTTGCCTTGGGTAATTACTGCTGAAAGAGCAGCCTCTCACCCAGCCCTCAAAATCAAAGGCATGTTATGTCTTCTAAGTAATATCCGTTCAGCTATGGAGAGTATGTTTATGTTTCTCATGTTTAAAAAGAAAAAAAAAAGGGGGGGGGGCGGGGGGGCAAAGGAAAAAAAAAAAAGGGAATCTGAGGTTACTGTTTTGCTGGAAAAATGTCAAGACTTGATTGGCAATATCCCGCTAAACCACAAGTTTGTAGGAGAGAAAACAAAACCATTGGATTTTCTAAACTATGCCTATGCACGCTTAAAAAAATGTATACCATATAGGTCAGTTATGCTCTTATTATAGCTGTGGCAAGAGTACATATAATTGAAACGCGGAAATACTACCCCATGCTGTTCAATGAATGAAGGGAAAATCTTTATTATTCCTGGGTTCACATAATATATAGGAACACTATTGTCTGTCTTTTTTTTTTTTTTTTTTTTTTTTTTTTAGCCAGTTTTAGCTTTCAGATGTATTTTATTGTCTGTGGGAACATGTGTTTTACAGACCTGTCATGTGAAAGCTATTAACAAGAGGAACTGGAGAAATAACAATAAGCCACGTACCGTGGCATGTCTACTCCCCGAGTTCAACAGTTACGCCGCTGCTTCAAGTGCATGTGAAATTGGATCGTGCCAAGCGACATTAGCTCCTCTCCCTGCAATTTTTCATTGGGAAACTTAAGGATTTTTTTAAGTGGCCTATTAATATCAGATTGCTGGCATCAGAGGCACATTTTGGGGCCAAGCTGGCTAGGCATCAAAACGGTTAAATAGTGGAATGAAGATCAACTGGATTCACACGAGATGTCCGATTTTATTTACCAAATCTGAGCTGGGCAGGTGGTTCTGAAACTTTTCCTTGCTGGTTCACACACGTGGTGGGAAACCATCTGCCTTGCCAAGCCACCGCGGGGCCCAGTGCTTGCAATTAACCCTTTGCAGTGTTTTCAGAGAGGATCTGAAAGGGGTCCTGAGCGGTGGCCCTGGCGGTTCTTGGGTACCTGAGAGGCTTCAGGTCTGTGTGTGGTTGTCCGGCTCACTGATGATGGCGATTTTCCTTTTTCTTAAGACTAACAAACCCCCTAATAATCCTGGATTAGGCAAGCCTATTAAGTATAGGAAAAGGAGCAAAAGGGATTGCGCAAAGTGAAATACAGAACGTGGTTCACGTGGAGAAGGGGGAACATTATTTTGATGGTACTTTTTAACAGCTGGATGGTACCTTTGGTAATCGCATCTAGCAGATCCCGAGGACTACAAACGTACCGTGGAGAAATTTAGGTTAAACCCAACAGCACTTCATTTTTATTTTATTTTTTTTTATTTTTTATATTTATTTTAGAAGAAAAAACCCCTCTGATGTCTAAGAGTGCTAGCTGTGTAAACAAGCTCACAGATACCTAAGCAAGTTAGTGGTCGACAAATATTCCCTAGTGCTTTCTGTAGGATCTGGGCGTGAGACCTGTTGTCTTGGCCCAAGGACAGCTTGAACCGCGGTGCATTTGTTTTCCCCTTACCTGGGTTTTCGCTCTGCAAGTGGGAGGAGGGTTTCCTGTACCTTGTGGTTTGTGATTTACTCTGAACATGGGTTTCAGGAATTTGGGGCTTGTTTTGGTGGGGACGTACTGCTCCTCTTGGTGTTGGGCTCCGTAGCAAGGTAGGTGGGGAAACTGAGGGTGCCCTGCCCAAGGTACCATGGTGGCTGGGAAATACCCGGGGCTCTCGTCGGATTGAGGCAATGCTGTGTTTCTCTAAAGACTGGAAGAATATGGTTACAGCTGTGCGGCGATTTCGAGGTGTCCTTCGTACTGCGTGCCCTAAGCCCTCACCCTGTGTTTCTGAGCAGAGCTGCTCCATGCTTGATGCGAAGGTCCCGGACGAGCTGTGCAGACACAGGTCTCCTGCGTGGAAAGTTCACAAACAGCATTTTGAAACAGGTTTTGTGTGGCTTGAAGGTGGTCGAAAGCAAACAGGCTCTGGTGGGAATTCAGCAGCTCTTGTAGGTGGGCTGGCTGGATGTGTGCGCCGCTTGCCCTGGCGAGGATGGGTCAGGGGTGGGTATCCACAGCTGCTCAAGCACATCGTCTTATGGCAGTAGTACAAACATACGTATACCCTGTAAATACAGAGAGGGGGGAGTCAAGGAAGGCTTCAAAAGCTTAAAAGTAACAGGGATGGAGTGTAGCTGGGCTGCCCGAGTCGGAGCAGCCGTGCTGATACTCGATCCTGCAGTGTTTGCACAGCTCTGGGCTGCCCTGCCGTGGGTGCGCTCGGCACAGCATCGGGCCCTCCAGGAGAGAAGCGCCAGATTCATTTTCATGGCTTTTTGCAGAGGGATTGCTTTAGGGGTCGTGTTCTGTAAGTTAATATTTGCAATGCACAAGCTTAACTGAAACCAGGCAGTGCAGACATCTGATAACCATAACAGAGGAGATGCTTTTTCCCTGCAGAGCGACTTGGAAACAAATCCAATGCTACTCCCTTTAGAAAGATAGCAATATAGAAAGAAAAGCACCGGGGAACGGTGCTGCGTGGTTTGCAAGGGGGTTTCTACTGGGTCTTTGGGTTTTTTGGTTTGTTTTTTTGGTGAGCTGCTTGTGTTTGCCTGTATTGCTGATGCGTTTGGTTATTGTCTCCCCTCCTTTCCAGCGGGGTTGCCCTTCCTCATCATTGAAACGAGCACAATCCAGCCCTACCAGCGGGGCTTCTACTGTGATGATGACAGCATCAGGTACCCGCTGAAGACGATGGAGACTATCAATGATGCAGTGCTGTGTGCTGCGGGCATCCTCATCGCTATCCTCGCTGTAAGTACCACCTCCGAACCCCCCCTCTCCTGTCCCTTGGGTATCCTGGGTGGCTTTTTGTCACCTTTTTAGCTGATGGCACCACCGTTCCATTGGTGTGGGGGTTTAACACACTCTTGCCAGTATGTCCACGCTATCTACTGAGGTGCACATCTTCTCTGCGATTATTTGACTTCTGCGTAATGTGGAGCAGTAAACATTTGCAAATGAAAGCTTGTAATGGGAGGAATGAGATTACTCCTGAAGCCCATAAACAGGCCCAAAGCTGTCTGGGCAAGTCTGTGAGCTCCACAAGAGTTTTTTCACCCTCCAATAAGAGTTCAGGGTAGAAGCAAAAAGACTTGGAGTGTCAGTAAGGACTTGGCATGGTTTGTCCCTATTCAAATAACTCTTGGTATTTGCCTATTTCATAAGGTTTAAAAAAAAAAGAAAAAGAAAAAAAAAAAAGAAAGGATACATCTTTTCAGCTAACCAGTGCCTGGAAAAATTTCACAGGTTAGTATTAGATTTTTAAGAGATTGTATATTACAGCCGTTTTAGAAAGACAATTAAAACCTTCCATGGGGAGCATATTCCCAGAGTCCTCACTCTAAAAAGTAGTTAATGCACCACCTTCCCAATGCCGCCTTGTTTCTCTTTTCCTGCCAGCTTTCCTAGAGCTGTGGTAGGAAACGATTGCACGGTGAGAGCTTTAAATGTCAGCCAAAAACCTAAATTCAGCCCATGGAGCTGAGCCTCCTTATGCCAGCATGTATTTGGTGCCGGGGCAGGAGGCAAGAGCTGTCTCCTGGTTGTTGGTTAAATGCTTCCAGCTGAAGATGAAATTCCCCTATGAAAAGTACCTACTATTTCCTTTTCACCTGCTGCCAGCACAGCTCAGGTGCTTTCCCAGAGATGCTGCCTTCCTCTTGGTCCTTCAGCTGGGAGGGATGGAGATGGAGAGGTCAGGAATGCTTGTTCCCCTCCTAGCTTTCATCTTTGCTCATAGGAGCAATGGTGTGGGCAATAGGTGTTCTGGCATGGCATGTGCCTGCTTTGGTAGTACCCCGTCCTCAGCCTTGCTGCTTCGTGCTGTGAGCATCTTCATCGTTTCCTGATCTCTCCATCGTTTCCTGACCACATACACTCACTTAGCAAAGTAGGTTCCCATAACTGCCTTGTGCCTGTGCCCCCTCCCTCCTCAAAACAAGCCTGAAAGGTGCCAGACCCCCAGTTTTGTAAATGCAGCCGAGTTTTACCCTGCAGGTGAATTACCCCCAAGTGTGGAAAAGCCATAAAAACGAAATGAAAAAGCCTCTCATTTTCGCATTACTGCCTGAGCTATCGGCACGCCGGCTCCATGCAGAGTGTGCTTCTGATCAGTAATGAGGCAGTGGCAAATATGGGAGTTGGAACAGAAACTGGAAACATAATCAGCTGCCTATGTGATCCATCAAATTTCTACCACGAAATAGCAGGTCAATTAAAAGAGAAAGAAAATCCCCAAAGAATTAGATGTTTCTGCCCTGGTTTCACTGTGCCCACAACAAATGTAACTTAATAAGGTAAATTCAAAAGCTAAGTTATTTGCTGTTGAGTGATACAAATGGCTAACGAGGAATTGAAGCAACAGATTTCTTTGCTATGGCAGCATGCGTGGAAAATTCAAGTCAGCCTGACCTCTTTTTTCAGATGTAACCCAGATACCAGAATTACTGTAGCATAATAGGAATTCCTTCCAAATCCACAAAGCACTGACTCCGCTCCTTTCGCTCACAACGTTGCCTTCGGAAGGCAGGACAGCGGTCATGAGGACTTCCAGGAGCTGGCGTTCAGGATGGAGCAGCCAAAATTTCACACCCTTGCGTTACGTGGCGTCACAGGCAGTCTAGCCCAGGGTAAAAGGTCCAGGTCATATTTTAAATGGCTTGAGGACACCCAGAGTGCTCGTTAGGTAAACAGCAGAGGCAAAGACCTTTGCTTCGATCAGGATGTGAGAGGATATGCATTTGGTTCTAATACCTATATATTTACTGGTTTCAGGCAAATTTCCGTGTAGATGACCTTGGAGAGGCTCGTGCCCCTGGGATGCGGGCTCTTCATCTCTCCTGGCTGCTGCTCGTGCTGGAAGGTGGTTAATTTGATTGGCACAGCAGCATGTTGACGGTCCCTGGGATGGCTCTGGGAAGGTGACATTTCCTCTTGCTGAGCCTCGTACGGTACCGCTGCCATGGTGCCCCGGCCCTCACACCTGACAGCTCTTGAAATCCTATGAAAAATATCTAAGAAAATTAATTTCCTAGGTGATCTGAGTTACACAGCTGGATTAGCTGGTAGTTTTACTGTTGAAGGTGATATGCTTCAATGTGATTAGACACAGGGAACATTACACCAGAGACGTGAGTGATTAGAAAAGCTCTAAAAGTAATTACAGGTTAATTGGATTGCTAGTGATATCTTATAATAATGATAAAATGGGCACGGCAACCAAAAGTCTGCTAAAGGCATTCACGGACAGAAAATTTGGCTACTGGCTCCTCTCTAGTGACCGTCTTAAACGTGTGTGACAGTCCCCTGTGAGCTGTGCCCGTCACGTCGGCGCAGCATATGTCCCGTGCAGATGGCTCAGCAGAAGTGCAAGGCGTAAGAAGAGCTTAGTATCTTTAAGACTTGTTTTCTTTTCAGGATGTCCTTTCAGTTCGTGCACATCTGTGCTGCATTAGTTTTTCACCGTCCTGCTTTATCTGGGACGGCACTGCCAAAAAAACAAGTTTGCCCAATTTTTAGCTTCTCATTAAGGTTGAGCCATGGGTTTAACTACGCGGGGAGGGTTCGTAGCTGCCCAGCAGCATGCTAGCGAGGGAATGAAGTCTCCAATTTACAATCTGCTACATGTGTGCAATTACCCAGACCACCAACGGTGAGAGAAAAGTATTAATCCCCAGACTTTTGTTGGTCCCTCTTTAAAACGGTCACATGCCTTTCCCAGGCCAAGAGCCTCAGGTTTACGTGGATCTGTTTGTGAGTTGGGAGTAATGGCACATCTGCCAGTATCAGATGTCATCCTTAATTTCTCTTGTCTCCCCTCGGCAAAAGTCGTGAGTTCTGGAGCTGGTAGCTCCCCTCCGTGTGAGCCCAGGCTCCCGGGAGGCTGCAGGCAGCAGCCGTGCCCATGTGCAGGAGCCTCCATGTCCACCCAGGACAACCTCCCCCTGCAGTCCTCATACCAGCAGATGTCCTGGCGAGGGGTCCGAACTGGAGATAAACCGTGGTCTTTGGAGTCTGTGAGGATTAAAATGATGCTGGAGCTGGTGAGCTGCAGCTCCCCAGACAACTCTTGATCACGACCAGATTTCTAAGAGTAAATCTCAGCGGTGACACGTAAACCCAGAACGATGGTGCAGCCATGCAAAACATTTCTGTGCGTGGCAGCAGAGTGCTCTAACTTGGCCTTTATTTTTTAATTATTATAGTTGTATCTCTCTTTGATAAATCCCGCTTAGCAGCAATTTCAGCTGCCTTAGGTCAACCTTTGCTTTTCCAAGCCATGCTACAAGTGAGTTCAAACAATGATACAGCTTCATCTCCTCTTAGTCTAATTGCCATACTTTTCCAGTTTATTAGTTTCCAAAGGTTGTGCCAAGCTTTTAAAAAAGGTAGGCAGGGGAGCCTTGTCTCCTGCACGCCGCTGGCAGGCTGCCATGCCGGGAGGAATATTGCTGGCTGCTCCAGAAAGGGATTAACATGAAGGCATTTTTCCTGACAGTTAATTTTACATATCACGGTCCTCGTGACTAGAGAGGGGCAGGGATAAGGGGGCAGCCAACAAAAAAAAAAAAAAAAAGAAAAAAAAAATCAGCCTCGATTTATCACTCTGGTATAAAAACATTTAAAGTAATGAATAAAATCCTAAAGCTGTAAATCTGGAGCTCAAAACCTAGGTGTGTAACGTGATGGAGAACAATTTAAGCCTTTGCCTCTTTGGAAGAAGTGAGACATTTGGACTTCATTTCACAGCCTGATTTTCATTAACCTGCCTTTTGAGAGCCGGGATTGTGAGAAGTCAGGTCTTCTGCTCCCTGACAGTGATTTGTGGTGATATTGTCAAACCCCAGCACCCCGACACAAGAAAAACGTGATGTGCTGCCATGCAATTGCAAGACCCCTTGAAACGCCCAGAAATGGCTGGTGTTTACAGAGGCTTTGAGTGGCAGCAAGTTTTGGGCCAGAATCTGAGAAGTTTGGGGCTTTCTGAGTCTTTTGCTGTTGTGCTCATGGTTTTCAGGGAGGAAGATAAGCAGGTAGTTATTTTTTTTTTCCCTCCAAAATGATTTTGATAAGAGGGTAGGGGATCTGGCCTCTCCTTCCCAAACACACACTGATTCTTTATCTGGTTTATATTGCTTTTTTTCCCTGCTGTACTGGTATGGATCTGGGCTACTATTTCACTTCTGTAAAGACGTGCCAACGTGCTAAACCAAAATCTAGCGTTGTTTGTGTTGGTTGTTTTTTGGGGTTTTTTTGTTCATTGAATTTTTCCATAAAGAACATTTCGAGCGCTGCAATCTCTTCTTGAGGGCAGAGAAGGAGGATGGAGAGATGCTGGGCTATGGCTCTCCTTCCTTGCTGTGGGAGCGGATTGCTGGTTTGAGATGCTCAGAGCTGAGAGCTGTCTCAGCCCTGCATCTGCTGCAGGTTTTGCACAGCATTTTGCCTACTCTCTAACCTCTCTCTTGTCTTCCCCCCCCAGATTATAACGGGAGAGCTCTACCGCATCCACTACCTGAAGGAGAAATCACACTCCTTTATCCAGAACCCCTACGTGGCGGCTCTTTACAAGCAGGTGGGCTGCTTCGTTTTCGGCTGCGCCATCAGCCAGTCCTTCACAGACATTGCCAAAGTGTCCGTCGGGCGCTTGCGGCCGCATTTCCTGGAGGTTTGCGATTTGGATTTTTCCACCATCAACTGCGCTAAGGGAGTTTACATCCAGAACTACACCTGCAGGGGAAACGACAGCAAGGTCCAGGAAGCCAGGTGAGAGCCTGTGGCATCAAAGCGATGGGTTACCACCACCAAAATGGCACCTCGTGTGAAATATCTCAGGGGGTTCTCTGCCAGCAATAGATGACTCAAACGCTGCTTGCTCTGCAAAGGCTGTAACTGGCTGCCAGTGACTGGCAGTTTCCCTTAGGAATCGCAGCGCTTGGCTGAATAGTATTTCTTTTCCTTTCTCTTTACTCCTCCACTATTGTTTCCCCGTGTGGTTGCTCAATGTGGGAATTCACCGCGGGAGCTGAGCTGATGGTGAGCGGCTCGAGCTGACCCATGCGGCGGGGCAGAGGGCTCGGAGGAGGAGGAGGAGGAGGAGGCTCCGTGCAGGCAGGGCTGCCAGCGCCTCCCCTTCGGGCTCCCTATCAAATCCATCAGATGCTCGAGTCTGACATTTCCAGGGGCACATTTCACACGCTGCAATTAAGCAACCAGAGAAGTTGCTCACTTCTTATTTCTTTATGGTTTCCTGGTTATTTGAGGCGAGAGGATGAGTTATCAGGCTATCCTGGAAATCACTGCTGTCCCACAAGTAGACCAGGAAGGGACGAACAATGCAAGCATCCTGTCCATCCCTGTGCGCTTTTTTTTTTTTTTTTTTTTTTTGCTGGGTGGATAAATGGGGGTTTTGTAAGCCAAAAGACTGGGGGTTGTGGGTCCCTCCGCTTTGGCATCCCTCTTAGTAGCAGCAGGCAAAGTCACCATATCACGTGTAAAATTATAATACCAAAGGTTATAGTGACTGGTTCTTAGCACCTGCTTTGTTTTGCAGGAAATCCTTCTTCTCCGGGCACGCGTCCTTCTCCCTCTACACCATGCTGTATTTGGTGGTGAGTAGCCTCAACCTTGCTTGAGATTGACATGATTTACCCACTGTCCCCCTTTCCCAAGGCACTCACCCCCGTTCAGTGGCAATATAGCAGCACGATGAGCATCAGCGATAGAGGGTTGGTTGAAAAAAGACCCTGAACAAGCTGCTGGTGGAAAGCTCCACTCTCAGCCCCTCTGGTGTTATTTGGGATGGAGACTCCTGGGGTGATAGTTTTGCTGCACGGCTTTGGGATGTAGCCAAGGCCGCAATTAAATCTGAATCCAAATAAATCTGTGGATGACCTGGGCAATTTCATTCACCCCACATTGTGGTTTCTGCTGAGGAGAGTTTGGGGTGAGCCAAAACGCTGCACCAGTGGAAAGGGGACGATGTGCCGTCGTGGCTCTGTCGGGGGGGCGAAGGCTGGTTCCCAACTGTGCCAGCAAAGCAGGTGGAGCAACCTCTGCCTGCCTGGATCCGGAGCAGAGGACTGGGACTTGTTTTTCTTTGTCAGTGAGAAATGGCTCTACCCTTCCTGCGCTGGGCTGGGGCCGGGGCGGCTGCCAAGGTGCTTCCTGCCGGGGCTGCGGGAGGCTCGCTGCCCGCACCGCCCGGGGCTGCACCCGCGCACGGCCGGGGCTGTCTGGGCACTGATTTCTGTCTGGGTTTATTTATTAATTATTTTAAAAAAAAAAAAAAAAAAAATATTTATTTATTTTAAAAAATTAGGAAAAAGGTTTTTGGATTCCTTTCAAGATTTGTGCTTCCCCCATCTCCTGTAAGCTCAGACCAGCAAGCAAAGAAACAGCATGACACCGATAAAAATGTTAAACACGAGCTTTATCTGCGAACATTGCTTCCCCCCCCACCCCCAGGTCCTTTTGCTCTACCCTCTCAAAAGATAAGTGACCGCTGCTCCCTCCTGCCTTTTCAGCCCTGGATTCCCCCTCCCTGTGAGCATTTTCTGTAATTGCATTACTAAGCTTACTAGGCTGTTGGGGGCGGTGTATTAAATTGTTTTCTCGCTTTCCCCCTTACTTTATTTTGTTCTTGGAAAACATCTGAATTTCTTCAGTAAGCGTTTTGGCTGTTTCCTCCCAGCTGTGTTACGATGCAGAGCTGCCCTGGTGATGCTTTGCAGGAGGCTCAGGCCTCCATCACTGCCGTCACAAAACTTTCCGAGCTGAGTTTGGAAACCATTGCTCACACTGGCATTTATTTATTTCCGAGGGGGTCTGTGGCCAGTCAGATAAGTCAGCACCGAGATGCTTCTGAGTCTGGCATCCAGAAACAGCGAGGACTGCCAGTCTCTATTAAGTCAGTGGTGGTTTCTCTCCAAGAATTGGGTTGTCCCTCCAGGATTTTTTTTTTAGGAGATGCTGCTCCTTGGCCTTTTTGCAAGTTGAGTCCAGTGCTTTCCCTTTTGCACGCGATCATGCCCTGCAGCATCCTTCAGGGTGGGGGGGAGGACCCCAGGGGCTGTGCGTGGCTGGACAAGCACTCACCCCCTCCCCGCATTTCCACCCCGCTCGCTTCAGCAGCATGTGCCCAAAGTCACCATGGCTTGACCCTATGTTCGCAGGGTACCAGGCAGGCCGTGGTGCTTCACTAGTTGGGTTTTTTTCTGTGCTTTTTCTGAAAATCCAGCAGTTAGAGAGCAGGCGAGAAACAAACGGGAATGCCAGTGCCTGGGGGGCCTGGTGGTAAGGGGTGCACTGGAGACCCCAAAACTGCAGCGTGCATGCAACGTTTCCATGGGATGCATGGAAAACCCATGTGGCTCATTTTCCAGCACTGCTTTGCACCTGTGTCTGCTCCCTGATTTTCTTTTAACTTTGCAGAAGACTTCAAAAGTAGTGTTTAGCTCCTGCAGAATGCTCCGGAGCAGAATGCTGCCTCTCATCTCTTTGCTGCCCTTCCCTGTCCCCATATGGGAGCACTCGAGCTGTCAGTGCTCAGCAGCGTCTGCCCCTTGACCCTCTGCTCTGGGACAGCAGCATGGAGGGGTTTGGACACCCAGTCCCTTAAGAATTCTTTTTTTTTTTTTTTTTTTTCCTTGTCCCAAAACTGGGATAACGTTGGTAGCAGGCTCTGTCTGACCAGCTGTTTGGTTGCCTTGTGCCTTAAAATGTCGGGGGAAAAATTGCACCAACTGTTTGGCCATAAATTAAAGGGAGAAAAAGTCGATTTGAGACAAGACAGTGTCACACAGCATGTATCAGGGGTGAGGAAATGGTGATCTTAAGGGTCTTTTCCAACCTAAATGATTATGATTCTAACTTGCCCACGAGCACCCTGCTCTACATCACTGCAGCTCCCCGGCAGCGGCTGGAGCCTGAACGAGAAATCTCACAGAAAACGGGAGGCAGAAAATCTGTCATGCTGGAGAGGCTGATAATATCCAAAGATAATGTTTAAAAAAACAAAATGAGATGTTACAATAACCCAGAGGGATTTTATTTAGTGCAAAATAAACCCGGCTGTCTTGCCCACCTCAATGAACGAGTGGGGTTTTGAAAGCCTGGTTAGAAATGTGGCATCCACCATGCTGAAGCCTGCAGGAGGTGGGTTTGATGAATTTAATCAGGGAATCATCTCAACCGAAACAAAACAGTTGTTCTTCAATTCCTGGGAAGTCAGGGCTTTGCTGCTGGTGCTTTGGATACCAGGAGTTTGCCGGGAGCCTTTGCAGAGTGGGGATATTTTGGGGGCTGAGCGTGTGCTGCAGAGGCTTGGCTGATCAGCCGCATCCTGAGTGCATCCCCTATTGAACAATACTTCATATTTCCAGGATAAGTCACTTCCTGCCTTTCCTGGCATTCCCTGGCTTCATGCTTAGGGCCCATTCTGAATTATAATGTTTTCAAGTTTGCCTCACCTGATGGAGATGGGTGCCAAAAAGCTTTACTTGGTCTATTAAAAGATACCTGGATTCCCACACATCCCACGGGGCTTTGCCTGAGCCATGGGGCTGGATTTGCCCAGGTATTTGGTGGCCAGTGGATGGGTGACGGTGGCTTCCCCATCGCCTGGCGCAGGAGCAGTGCCCTGTGGTATCCATCAAGGAGAATCAGTCTGGCCACGGGCTCCCGGTAGGAAAATGTGGATAGATGCCGAGCCCAGGAGGGCTCTGGGGGAAAAGTCCCAGGGAAAGGCGCTTGCAACACAGTAAAATCTCCTGGGATTTAGTTCTAAACACTGAGACTCCGGGGCTAAGTTTCTCGCAGCCTTCTTGTCACCAAGAATACTCAATTAACATCAGGCCTTTGTATAAAAAAATTAAAAGGGGAAATTACGCTTGGGTAATCCTCTTTGTCTTAATTTTCCTTGCTTTGTTACTCCTTGGCTGAGCAAGCCTGTAATACGTATTTTTAGCAGGCTGAGGAAAGAGGAGGTATGTAACAGCCTATTCCCTGCAGCCCTCCGGACCCGACCCGTGCCTCTGGGCTGCGTCTCGCTGGTGTGGGGAGGCTTTGCGGGGTGCGAGGGATGCTTCCCGCTCCCCTCGAGCACCTCAGACCATAAGACTGACTGTTTTTGCAGCCTGAAGTTGCCTGAAGTCGCAGCCAGCCACACAGAGGATGCAGAACAGCTACCTTAATATCAGAAAAGCTAAATGAATATCCCTCAGCAGTGTTGGCTGATTCCAGGTAAAATGAGAGCAAAACAGGGTGGCTTACGCATTTAACGTGCGTTAGTGGGTGAGGCTGAAGACGTCAGATCAGGTGTGGTTTAGTGTATTCTACTGATTTATATGAAAAATTAGAGATGGTGCCGGTGTTGTGTATTGGAGTGAGCGTGAGGCTTCTCACCGGGGTTTCTTGCTGAAGGGTGGAGAAGGTCCCAGTGCTGCGATGCTGCTGAGCGATCACCTGCCTGCGAAGGCAACTCCGTGGTGGTTGTGAACTTGAAGTCAAGCTTAGCAGTGACCTAAGTAAACTGGAATAAGCTGGAATTATATCAGAGGCCAGGGCCAAGGTGTGAAATGCGTTGGTAAGCTGATGGGAGTATTCTAGAGGGAGCAGGAGGGTGCTGTACGCTCAGCAAAGAGGCAAAGAGCGTGCCTTCCCTGCTGGGAGGTCTCTGCTCTTCTCCTGTCCTTGTCTTCTGGCCAGCTTGGCGCTAAAAGCTGAATTCTGCAGTTCCCCTTCCTCCAGCTGGCTTTGCCCAGCCAAGGCAGCGCGTTACGGTGGGGTGGGTTTGGGTTTGCGAGGTTTTGGCCCCATACCGCTTTGGGTACCGCTCTGTTTGCAGAGGCGGCTTCAGGTCGGGCAGCCAGGAACAAGACTGGCCGTTTCCCAGAAGGAAACCTTCAGTGTGGCTAAGGGACGTGGTTGATGGAGTTCAGCCTTGTGGTGAGGAGACCGTGAACAGGGCAGGATTTCTGGGTGACAGAAAGCTCCGGGAGGCTGGAGGTGATGCTTTTAGCCTGTGTCCCCTGGCAGCTCCTCCTTGATGGTTTTGCTCAGGGGTTGCATGCGGCCACCAGTTGCCCGCACCAGCACTGTGGAAGTCCCCTGGAAGCAGAGGAGCGATGTGACGTCCTTCAAGCCATCTGCTTTGTGGTAACTCAGCCTCTGCCAGGAGACAGTGGATGGGAGCTCCAAATAACTCTTGCTCTGTGCAATCCCATTTCATTTCATCCACCCCTGCTCTGGTTGATGCTCCTCCTGACTTATGCTGCCCTGGGATGGTCTGTGGTGGAGATAACCCCAGCTGTGGTAGTGCTCCTCCATCTCCTCCTGGGAAGGGCGCCATCCAGCCCCATATTCCCATCAAAATCTGGCAGTCCTTAGCAGGCAGCACTTCAGATTTGCTCCCATGTTTAAAAAAAACAACAAAGCCACCAAAATCCCTTCAAAAGCAGGTTTTCAGATAAATTGCCAGGAACTTCCTGTTTCTTTGTAATAGCACTGATTCCTGTTTTAGGGAAATTCTGATCCTGTCAGCCCCCAAGCTCCCCTTTCGCTGTTTGACCTCTTATTAACTAGGTTTTTCTTTCATATTGAGGGCAGAGGCAAAGTTTGGAGCACCCCAAGGCTTTCACCTCTGAAGTACTGAGGGGACCGTCAGCACCCTGGTGTTTGAGCACAGTTGCTGATGTCCTGCATGCTCATAGTACGCCTGTGGAATACGAGAGGTGTTGTTATCCTCTTTTTTTTTTTTTTCCTCCCCTTATAAACGGGAAATGTAAACAGCAATTTTCCCAAGACTTTTTGTTGCAGCAGTAAGAGGGGGAGCTCAGTCGAGATCCTCATGCTGGTAGTGTGGTGTCCGAGGTGCATCTACTGGGCTGGGTTTTGCTCCTCAAAGATGCGTAGGTGTATCTTTGAGTGTAAGTTGGGTGCTGGGGACCAGGGTGGCACCCAGCACACCCCGCAGGGTGCCGCGCTGCCTTTGCACACCTTCTCCAGGGCTGAAGCGTGTACACTAGGCACAAAGTTCAGAGCTGTGCTTTGGAAGGAGTGGGTCAGTATAAAAACAAGTGTATTTTTTAATCACTTCAGCCCCAGAAGTGTCTGCTATTACTGCGTGTTCAAACTCGTGGTAGGTTTTTATTGCTAATTTTTAATTTATACTTTGCATCCTCACCTGTAGATGACCTGTTTAGTCCAAGCTTGTTGAATGCAATGATTTGAGGAGAAGTCAAGCCTGTGTAAAAGGGACAAATGTCAGATTATCCAGCAGCAGGTTTCTTTCTTGAGGGGTTTGGTGTGATAGAGCCTCAAGACTAAGGGAAGGTGCTAGGTTTCAAGTCTTCCTGGTAGAACCTAAGGGTTATAGTTTATAAGATACAATACTTGGAGCAAATTTTGCTCTGCAACAGCATACTGGCACCTGAGTTTTACACCGTCACCTGGGCTGGGCTGAGACTCTTGAAAATGGAAATAGTCCTGACCCAAAACCATGGAAATGGAAGGATATTTCTGTGTCTTTTGTGTGCTTGAAAAGTGCTACTCTCCACAAATGCTGTTTTTCCAAGGGGCATTGTCTCTGCGCTAAGAATTTGTATTTAAAGATATCAGGGCCCCCAGCTCTCCCTGTCACCGCCTTCCCTGAATGCTTCCCAGGAGAATCCTGCCTGCACGGTTTATTCTCAGCATCAGATCACTGGGTACTCTAAATACCATGGCAATGAAAATTCAGCCAGCCTAAGCGCTGCAAACTGAAAATGCAGCCGCCTGCTAATGAACCGCATAGCTATTTGCTTGCAGGCTGAAGTGCCTGCTGTTAAATCACTGCAAGGGACTGTGCAGGATGGGGCTGTGCTATTTCACAGCTCCAACTTTCCTGCTCGGAGGTGGCTGCATTTTACCTGGAGGGAAAGCAGCTCATCATTGACGGTGGGAGTTTTTGTTATTTTTTTTGTAGTTCTTTCTGTGCAGAATATGCCTCCTAATTTTAATATGTTGATTAATGACTCATCTTTCTCCTGAACATAGAAATTACCATCACAAGCTAGAGGACCAGCCAAGCAGTCCATTTGCTGGGCTGTATTGGCGCGGGTTTGCTGTAACTCACCCCGGAGCGTTGCATGTGCAAGTTTGCATGGTGTGGGGTGTGTGATGTGGCTCCGCTCCCAGACTCGGGCTGGTTTGCAGATATATTCCCCAGAATCATAATGTGTGTTAGCCAGCACCGAGCTGTTTTGGTACTACTCTCTTCCATGTTAATTGGCTGACAATTTGGATAATTTGGAGCATCTGCTCCATTCAAGAGACACGACGTTTCATTTCCTTTAAAGAGCCCAGTGTGTGTTCTTTCCAAAAAAGGGTAAATATAATGTTTATGCAACAGCCAAACATACTAAATTGGCCAAAATGATACTTCCCCCTTATCAGCTTTCCAATTAATTCTGATTTTATAGGTAAATGGTGTCATTAAGTTATTTGTGGTTTCAGGGAACCCAGCAAGAGCTTCATTCCCTTTCATATCAAGGCAGTGTAAACTGCTCCGGGTGTGTAAAAGGGATCATAAATGGGTATTAAACCCCTTTCCAGCCCTCTGATGTTGCAGAGTCCCAGGAAGCACGCTGGGTCTGGCTCCCAGGGCTTCGTTTAGGAGCAAGCAGAACGTACCTGCTGCGGCAGAGCCCACGGGCAGCAGGTCTGAGCTGCAGGAGCATTTCCCAGGCACTTTTACAGTCCTCGAGCCATCGAATGCCTCTGTGCTCCCCGAGGCTGAAAGTCGCTGCAGCGTCCCTCCCTCCCCGCAGCCTTCCTCCCCGCGCTGGGCCCAGCCCCGCTCATCTGCGGGCAGCGGGTTGCCGTTTTCCTGTCCTCTCTTCCCGCCCGGCTTCCCGTTTCCCACAGGAACCAGCCGTGCCCGCCGGCCGGAACGGAAAGGAGCCCGAGATAGTCACGGTGGGGGGACAATGTCCATTTGGCGTCGCCTCAGCTTCGTCTTTTTGGGTTGAGCCAGGACCTTGCTTTCCCCTCGCTGGGCAGGGGTGACTTCTCGCACCACGTGGCTGCTCCCGACGCCCCTGCAAACCCTGGGGCTCGGGCTGGGAACCACGGTGGCGATGTTGGAGGAGTGCGTTTTGCATCCACATCATAAGCGGTTGTGACTGTGTCTGGAAACCCTCGGGGCTGGGGCCGGAGGTGAGGCGTGCTGCGTTGTTTCCTGGGTTTCCTCCGAGAGATGCCCTGGGTCCTGCGTGCCGCACGTTTGGGACCTTGCTTCTGTTACACACTAAATAGCAGTGGAGAGGGATTTCCTTACTTGGCCCGATGGGATGTTGTGTGGAGGCTGAAGCAGGGCTGTGGGGTGAGCTGGGATGCAGGGGGTCCCAAGCCCCTGACCCTGGCTCACCAAGGAAGTGCTGCGCCCATCCACCTCTGCATCCCCTCCATGGCTTAAAATTGCTCCAGTTCCACTCCCCTTCGCATGACGGAGACCACACTTTTGCAAAGAGCATCCTTCTTCTTTGGCAGTTCCCCCTCCTTGAGCCACAGGGGCGCAGGTGCCCCAGGGCCAGCCCCACAGGGCGGGTGCTGCCATGTGTGCACATTTTGGGCACGGCTTCTCCTTTGCTGCCCTCAAATTAATGCAACATTTTTGTTTTCCTCTTTTCCCCACAGTTTTATCTGCAGGCCAGATTCACGTGGAAGGGAGCCCGCCTGCTCCGTCCCCTCCTCCAGTTCACCCTCATCATGATGGCATTTTACACCGGCCTGTCCCGCGTGTCGGACCACAAGCATCACCCCACCGACGTGCTGGCGGGCTTTGCCCAGGGAGCCCTGGTGGCTTACTGCGTGGTGAGTACAGCAAACCATGCAAGGAGCGGCAGTGGGGATGCTGGGGGGGTCCTGGGGCAGTAGGGGGCACCTCCCCAGCCCAGCTTGCGTAACCCCCCCGTGACAGCCAGGGATGTGGCAGGAGGCTTGTCTGGTGTCACCCCTGTGTCACAGCCTGTGTGAACCTCCTCTGCAGGTGGAGTGCGGCTCAGGAGCGGGGCATCCTACCAGCCTGGCGGCGGGTGCTCTGGTGGCCACTCGGCCAAGGAGGGGACACCCGCTGGCGCTTCCCCCTCCCCATGAGCAAACGCCGCTACCGTTTTGGAGGGGGGAAGCAATTCCTCTTCTCCCCCGCCAAACAAACTGGATATTCAGAAAAAAATGCAACATTTAGAGGTTTTTCCCCATCAGCCTTGAGCTCCTGGAGGCTCCTGGGCAGCTCGGGGCACTGAAAAGGCATTCAGACGCAGGAGAGTCTTTCCCTCTCGGCCAGCGGCATTTGCTTCTCCAGCTGCTCCCTGTAACGAGCACCGGCTCGTTTGCAAGGCTTTCTGCCAGGACCCAGGCAGGGAGTCTGGGGTGGCTGGGATTACAGCTCTTCCCTGCACGATCCAGCTAAAAGCTGTCCCCTGGGAGCGGGAGCTGGTGTCTGCCCAGTGAGGGGAGGCTCCTTTGGTGGTGGGCTTTTAACGTAGCGAAAGGGCTCGTGAGAAAACTGCAAACAAAAGCCATGCCTGCTTGTCTTCAGCTGCTGGGCTTGTTCTCATCCAATTTGCTTTCCAAAGATTGACCTGATTGCGCAGCCCCCTAACTCGAAGTGACACATGTAGATGTTTAAAGTAGGCAGGGTGGGGGGTACTGGGACGGGTGGCTGCCTCGCATAGAAACAAAGGGTCTGGTGGTTATGGTTATTCCAGTGCCTGTACAAAATCCTGAAAACAAGATTTTTAACAGCTCACCACTTGGGTTGGTTTGGGGTTTTTTTGGGGTTTTGTTTTTTTTTTTTACCTGATCTAAAAATAAAGCAGCCCTGGAGGCAAGGAATTAAGTTTGCTAATGTTGTATTTTGCAAGGAGAGAAAATAGGTTATTTATGTACTTTCCACTAATTGATAATATTCCAAAGCCAAAACAAAAATGTCGTTGTTGGGAAGTTTTTATGAAGTATTATTAACTCTCTGAGCAGTGGCTGTTGGCTTTTGCTGTTGCTTGATGCCAGTGTCCCATGCGACGCTGGCAAATTTAGAAGGGAGAAGCTAGAGAAGCCTGTGTGTGTGCACAGACGCATGCTGCTGTAACTCCTGCTTCCAGCAACAGCTTTACAGGTCCTGTGTCCTTCATTCCAGTATTACCAGACTGTTTCTCCAACTCCTGGTAGTTTTTCCTAGTCTGGCAGTCAGCTGCAGCATGGTGATGGCTGTGCTGGCAGCCCTGAGGAGGAAAGGCTCTGGGCCACACGGGGAGTGATGGAGCAGCTCGTCTCAGTCCAGCTGCCTGAATTTGCATCGTGTGGGTTTGTTGAGACACCAAGTGTGCATCACCGGGCGGTTTGATGACGGGATATTTACCTCTCCTTGCGCCTTTCTGCTTGAGAGATGGGATAGTGGCAATATGTAGAGGGAGCAGGGACCAGACAATCAACCCCTGGATCCCAGCAGTGGTTTCAGAAAGACAATAGCTCTCCGGATGCTTGGGATGGGCGTCTGGATGCTTCCTGGCCAGGGCGAGCGGCAGGGCTGGCCATCCCCTCCCAGCCCTCCGGCAGCTGGAAGCTGTGCTGGGAAGGGGAGGCTGCAGCAGCGTTGGGCTGGTTTTCCTGTGTTGAGGTAAACCGACATAGGAAGCAGCTGCCTGCAGTTTCACAGGCAGGCTGGGCTTTGCCTGCAAGCCTGGGGCGACCTGCGCCGCTCCTCCCAGCTGGCTGGTGGAGGGGGCACTTGTCTCCAGACCCTTTGCAGGCATGGCTTGGTGGCTGGGGACATCTCAGGCAGCAGCTCAGGACTCGGGGCAGGTTTTAAACCCAACCTTCATCCCATTTCATCAGCCTGCAAAGATCCATCAATGTGTTCTTCTCCCGAACCTGGCTTTGCTGGCGTGAGCCATTGCCTGGGAGGCAATTTCCTCCCTTTGGGAGATGGCGGCAAGGGACAAGAGGTAGAGTCACCCCGAGACTCCCTAAAGTTTGATTGAATGCATAGTTTAGCAGCTTTTTTGCTAAATTTACTGATATGTCCTGGGGTGCTTGCCCAGCTCTGGGATCCGGCTCTCGTGCACGGGATGCTGTGAAGCAGAGGGAGGGACCTGGAGACTCACCATCTCCAACCCTCCCCAGGGTGCTCCCAGACACTCCTTCCCCCAGCACAGCCTTCAAGAGTCCACTCTGATAATAGTCAAGGGCCGTTAAAATACCATAGTTATCAGACTGTAATTTTCAGTAGAAACCAATTGTGGGTTTCATCTCCGAGGGCTGCCAGAGCTTAAATCCAGGTTGTGCTGCAGCAGACACGTTTGTCCTTCAGTGCCTGAAATAACAAGCAGAAGACATTAGTGTCAAGCGTTTCCAGCTGATGAAACATTCATACTTGGATCCAGGGTGAAATATGATGAGGATTTCTTAAATGGAAATAGTTTTTATGCGCGTTGTAGGCAGCCTGCTATGTGTCGTGTAGTTGGTCTCATCATCTGCTGGAGGGAGAAAGGGGAGATGTCGGAAGGACAGGCTCCTGGCATTGCTCTGGTTAGCTTAGATGAGTTGGTTTTAACCTCTCTGGATGTGAGTAAAGATTTCTCTGGATGTGAGTAAAGATTTCTTCAATATAATGAAAAGGAGTAGGAATTGTTAAGGGGCAGTATAAGATATTGGGATCCCTTTGTATAATACGCGCTCAGTCTTCTGCCATCAAGTTTTCTTTATGGGTGGAGAGCACCTTCTACAGGAAATGGAGCTAATCCAAGTGAAAAACTTTGCACGTTTATTAGTCCTTTTTTGTGTTAAACAGTTCAAGCATTAGGAGGATTTAACACACTGTTTTAACCCCCAAAGATCGTGTTTCATGATTCCTATAAGTGTTTGTATAACCTCCAGCCATGTTAAAGTGCAGTACAGTTTAAAGAGGAATGAAACCTCTTACCCAGCCTCTGAATTAAACCCTGAAAAGCAGCAAGCAGCACAGTAAAAACTGAAATACCCGGGATGACACTCCACCATAACTCATTCCTGTCCAAAATAAGGACCAGACTCGGCGTAATCCCCGTATGCTTCTTGCACTCGGCAATCTCCTCCCAGAAGTGGATTGGTCACGGCTATCCTGGTGCAGGAATCGGACATCTTCTTGATTGAATCCAGCTCTCTGAGGCGGACAAGCGAGCAAGATGGCATCAGAAATGCACCGAGCCAACCGAACGGGGATTTTACAGTTATTAAAGACCCAAAAGAAAACCGTTGCCAGGGCAGCTCAATGTGCTTTTACACTGCGATGCTGCAGCGAAGAGGCCAGACTCCAGCTTGTGATCCTTGGCGGGATCAGCTGGGTCCTGTTATTTAACCAAAAGTACAAACTCTTCCACTTGGATGCCCTGTAAACAACTTTATCAGCTCTGTTATACAGCTAGGCAGCCAAACACCAGCACATACACTGAGAAAAGGGCTGGTTTATATGTCAGCTCCTTCCCTGCTTTTCCACAAAGCAATAAACGCCGAGTAACAACAGCTCGGCTTCCTGCCTGCATCCCTGGTTACAGCCGGAGGAGGGAATTGCCAACTTTGGGCAGGTTTGCTGTCTGTTCGGCTCAGCCCCTTACCTGCTGTGCCGACAGGGACTTGCAGAAATTGTTTCCAAGGATGACTAGACCTGCTGCCTAGGGCCCTGGGTAGCTAGAGAATGTAGAGATGCAGGTGCTGCCTAGGGCCCTGGGTAGCTAGAGAATGTAGAGATGCAGGTGGGGAAAATGTTTACTCCCTCCAGCCTGGATGTGCTAATCCAATATTATTTCTTTGAGCACCTCGGACTTATTTTTTTCCCCGTTTTATCTGGTTGCTTAAATATGTTGTGTTTGAGGACTGTGGGAGACAACTCAAATGTGCTGCTCATTCCAACAACCACGTGCTGCTCCTCCTGGGGTTTCGGCTCAGCAGATCCACAGCTCGGCCTGAATTACCGGTGCTTGACGGTGCCCGAGATGACCCAGCAAATCTGAGCTGGCAGAGGCAGCCGGCGGCAGGACCGAAGCTGGGGGCTTTGGTGCCAGCTAACAAAACGATGAGTGCTCACCACTTTTTGCCCTATCCAGAGGATCCGTGCTGTCTGATTCTTTTCCCTTCTGGCTCAGGGCTGAGCTTT
This sequence comes from Falco punctatus, assembly GCF_963210335.1. Taxonomy (NCBI): domain Eukaryota; kingdom Metazoa; phylum Chordata; class Aves; order Falconiformes; family Falconidae; genus Falco; species Falco punctatus. Next base: position 5,773,347 of record NC_137591.1, read on the forward strand.
GGCAAGGGAGAAAGTGCCCCGGTCCTGGAGGACCGATAAGCTTTGTGCAGCGACTGCCAAGGGAGGATGTGGAAGTTTCCTCCCAGCACTTTGTTTCTTATTGTGTTGCTACCTCCCGAAATTGCCAAGCACTGGCTTTTTCACATCCGGGAGAGGGGTTACATCACGGGATATTTAGGAAGAAGTAGTCAGGAATAGTTCCTCCTCTCCTTAGGCTTTGGCTTCCAGGACTGGACCCCAGCTCTGTACCGGTGCCTTGGTGAGGCATGAGGAGAGAGCATCTCTCACCGTTGACTCATAGCTGATAACTTTTAACACAGCTTTGCTTTGAAAGCTTTTAATTGCCTGCCTGATGTCTGGCTGAATGAATTGTTTCACGCCAACTCCATCCCTAAAGCCACTCGCCGTGAGTCAGGCCAGCCCTTTGGAGACCTTTGTTATTCCGTCGGAGTGTGGGCCATGTATCTGTTTCCTGGCTTTTCAACCCGCTCAGCAGAGGTTTGGGTATTGCGCTCGGTGATGACGCAGTGAGAAATGAAATCGTTCTGTCATGATTTTACGCTGTGTTCCCTGAGGTCTGAGCCTCCTCCCATATTTGCAGAATTCCCAGGGATTTCAAAGCTATCAGTGTTACAGGCAGGCATTTAATAGCATAAAAAGTGCTATTTTTGCAGCTTAAAGATACCGTGTATGTTGTAAACCAGGTTTTTGAATGAAGCATCACCCAATATAGCTAAGTTTCCCTTCTCCACTTATTCCTACAGGTGTTTTACGTCTCAGATCTCTTCAAGCCCAAGACAAAGACTTGCCTGCCTCCACCGCCCATCCGGAAGGAGATCCTTTCACCTGTGGACATCATTGAGCGGAATAACCATCACAACATGGTGTAGACCTTTGAGAAATTGGATGGGTGTTGTATTTTTATTTTTTTAATTTTTTTTTTTTCAAAAAATGACTGCTGACAGCAACTACCTGCTGCTCTCAAATCTCATCAGACAGTAGAATGTAGGGAGAGACTTTCTTGCCCGACCAGTAAAGTCTTACTCTGTGGTCTTTTCAACTTACGACATTTGGATGAAAGGGGTGGTGGTCAACTAAGTCAAAAGCGACAATGAGAAAGGGGAAAAAAAAAATACAAAAGCCGAACAAACAAGGAGAGGTGCCGGAGTTCTGGATGTGCAATTGGTTTGAGTGTTCATGTTGTAGTGAACGCCAAATTGTTCATAGCCTAATGAACACTAAGGGATTTTCGGAAAGCTGGCCATCTTAGGGTTTTGTTACTATGAAGATTTCCAATGCCTGCGAGAAAGAACAACAACTCACGACTAAATTGTGTAGCACTATATACGAGAAACAGCACTGAGTCAAGATCTGGGATTGGTTTGTAAGAGTTGCTTTTTTTCTCTTTTTGATACTAGTTTATTTTTGCCTCCTCTATTCCATACTGTGACTTAGTTTAGAAGAAGCTTGCCTGGTCAAAGATCTCCAAAGGGTCTCTGTTCACACTACATGCCTTTAACGAGCAGTCTCGAGACGTGCAGTGAGGCTGAATAACTCCATCCTCTACGCAGAGAAGCCACATTTCTTCCTCTCAGCTTGCTCCCTGGCAAGGGCTTGTCCTGCCCGAGCTCCTGGGCATGCGCAGCACCCACAAATGGCCCTTCACAAAAAGAGCATCCTCTGCTTCCCAGCCATATCCCCGCCCCCCCGCCCCCCCCCCCCCCCAAGAAAAAAAAAAAATCACAGCAGGTTTCCTGCACACCCACGGGAGCTGGCAGTTTGCAAGTGGGTAGCGGCAGCTCTGCCGAAGACTTGTTCGCACTACGACCTCGGGGCTGAGTCCTGGGGAAACTTTTATTCTGCAGTTTCGGGACGGGCTGCTGGGCGGCACGTCCCAGCCTGGGTGTCAGTCAGTCTGTGCATCCCCCCACCCCCTCCGCCCTTGGGCACCCCGGTGTGCGCCATGGCAGGTACCAGGTCCTGTGCTCCGCTCAGTGACACCGGTGGTAGATCAGTCGTGCCTATATCGAGTGTGATTTATTGGGTTTTTTTAATTATTTTTATTTTTTTTTGCCCGGAAACCACAGGTTCTTGGTTTGCAGCCCTTTCACAAAGCACGTTTGCAAAGGGATCCCGCAAAGCATGCAGAATGGCCATTTGCACATCCTTCTTACAGAATCCGTCCTATCATTTCAACTATAGCAAGCTATGATTTTTTTATATATATAAATATTATATAAATAATGTATAAAACCTTAAAAATTAACTATGTAAAATATTATTTCTGAAACAATTTTAGATATATCCACTATGACTATAAACTGTGTCCTGACCTGTGTTATTTACATTTTGCTGCTTAAAAAAGCATTGAATTAATTTTTTTATAGTCGACTAAAATATTGTAGTTCTGTGGTAGTAATATTTTAATGAAAATAACTACAATTAGAGACATTTGTATAAAAAAAAAAAAACATATTAAATTGTCTGTATTTTTGTAATGTTCCATTTTGTAAAGAGAAGAATATTCAAAGACTTTTGTAGAATACAAAATTGAAGTTTGTATCTGCGAAATTATTGCTGTATAAATGTGCTTTTTAAATAAAAGCTCATAACACAACTAAACACCCCGGTGCGAGGCGCTTTCTGCCTTTGGGTTGACCTTCCTCTGCCAGGGAAATGGGGCCCTTGCCTTTGGGGTTTGATGGTAGGTGAGGACATCTGGATAAAACGGACCCGATGCTGCTATCGATGGGTGTGCGAGAAGGTCCCACCGGCTCCTGGCTAGGGAGGGTGTTATGGGGACACTCGTGGGTTTGCATTGAACTGCCCTTGGCTGTGCCCGGTCTTTGAGCAAATCCCCTTTCACTGAGGGCACCTGTACTGGGTTTGAGTGCAAAAATCTTGCAGCTCACTGGGTTACAAAGATGTGGGTGGAAGAGGAAAAGAAGGAGAAAAAAAAGCCCACCCCATAACAACATATGCTCAGCTATATAGATGTGCCCAGCATACAGGCACAGCAGTCTTGATTTTTTTTTTTAATTGTTACTATTTTTTCTTCCTCCTACAGAAGAAAATGAACTTTTCGGTGGTGACACACGGTCAGAGCTGTGTTTCAGCCACTCCTTGGGTGAACCGCATCGGCAAGATAACACGGCAGAGAAATAATTTGCAAGAATGCATGACAGGAAGCGAATACCACATCAAACTGCAAATAAATAGCAGGTGGAAATTAAGCAAGCAGAACTCAGCTAGCACTTGCTATTATTATCCTAATTAGTAGCAATATTTTATTAAGCGTGGAAAAACTTCGTAAACCCGCACCTGTCCTAAATGCAAAGGGAGTTTTCGTGGTGCCACGTGTGATTCATAAGTGTTTGGGGGTTGTGTTGTAGAGGTGAGACTTTAGCTGGAGGGCAGTGGCCGTGGGGATGGGCCCTTACTCCCTGGTTATCTGTGCAATGTGCTGCCCGGCTCTAGGCTGGTGGCGCGGGCGCGGGCGGGAGGAGGAGTCCCTGCACAGCTGACTGCGCTGGCCCCATGGACCCCTTCACGTGCAGGGCTGGGCTCGGCCAAGAAAAGTGTTTACTTGCATCTTAACCCCCAGCTTCTTGGAAGAAAACAGGAATACAGATGTCTGGGTGAAAGAGGAGGGCTTGGAGAAGTGTCAGAGGGGAAACAGCACAGGAGGTGATAAGAGCCAGGGCAGAGACGGTGGCTGCAGGGCCGTGGGACCCCGCTCAGGATGTGTGGGTCAGGTTGAGGAGAGGGAGAAAAGGCCACGGATAAATCTGTGGAAGACGACAGGCTTGAACGTTACAGAGCGGGGCTAAGCATCAGCAGTGCCAAGTCCTATTTCTGGCTGAGTGGTGGCTGTTTCCTCCTCCTCTTCCCGTCTGCCTCCGCGGTGCTGCCCAATGCCATCGGCGCCCTGGGGCCGGCAAGGTACGGGCAGCCTTGCACGGCAGCCAGTGCCCGCCGGGGTGCCGGGGCTCACCCCTGCCAACCGCTTGGGAAACAGGTAAAGGGGAGTGATAACTGCTGGAGGCATGGATGGGAGAAGACAATATGTGGTGGCATGGTCTGGAGAGACCTTCCTGGGTTAGCTAAGTGTAGAATACATGTTTAGGTGCTACAGAAGGAATGAGCACTGGTATTAAATGAGCCTTTCTATGAAACCCCAAAGAGAAGTGAAAGCCAAAGGAGCGGAGGTGTAGGTACCGCAAGCCGTGAGCACGGTGATCGGAGCTTATCTATCACCATCGCTTCCTGCGGGGCAGGAAGGAAGTGAAAGAGAAATGGGTGAAATGGAAAAAAAACCCAAACCCAAACCCATACGAGCATTAGGATCCCAAGGCAACCGCTTCTGGTGTGGTCTCCCAGCAGTGTCTGCATGTGGAGATGGAGCTTGCACCTCACGCTGCTGTGATGCTTGGTCCTTCATGCAAATGCGCATCAGCAGGGATGCTGAACAGCCGGGAGGTTTGGGAGCTGGTGGTTTGCATGCTGCCCTGCACACTGCAGCTCTCTGCAGCTATCCCGGCAAGGGAGACGGAGGAGCAAACTCAGATGCTTTCATGCAACAAGACGTGTTGCTGGAGCCAGAGGCCGGATGCTGGTTGTGGCCTTTAGTGCTGCAAAATCTGGGCTCTGCTCATGCCGATGCTAATCGGAGGCTATGGAACACCCAGCGCAGCCGTCTGCCTTTGATGCTTGGGCCTGGTTGGCAGATCCTTTCTGCACAAGGGGATGTTCTGGTCAAACCTGTCCTTTTTTGCAGAGACTGGTTCAACATGTTTTTGCAGGCAGGGATTTGTGCATGCACCTGACTACCATGGGAGCAGGTCTTTTGTTCCAGGGTAAGAAAGGTTTACGCAAGCCCCGGGTTCGGCCATGTTTCGGTGTACCTAAACAGCTTCACTCAGCAAGAATGTTTGGCAGCCTTCAGAGGCTGGAGCTGTTGTACTTCTGCTCAATGATTTTTGGATATGAGGTTCTCAATCAAGGGAGGGTGAGGGAGGAGATTCATCCTGCAAGCACAGACCTGTTTTTCTCATGCTCTGAGCCTGTCTTGTTTTGGGTGTCCAAAGTTTTCATCCAGCTGCTTGTAAAGATAAAGCTAGCGGTCAGCCGTGGACCCAGAGGACATCTCAGGCTGAGGTCCCACAGCACCGGAGGGCTGGTGTTAAGCCCACGTCCATGGCTGGGGTGCAGCAGGGCCACCCCTGGAGCCAGTACCCTGCATCAGCTGCATTTCTCCCCCCTCATCTCCCCTTTCTCTCGACACACCCTCTGTGTTCATCCACCGTTCTCCTCCCAAAAGGCAAGCCAGTCCTACCTCGTGTTTATCTTTACCTCTGGAGACCAGATCAGAGGTTCAGATTTTATGAATGGAGTGAATCACTTGCCTCCTGGCTTCTGTAAACATGGTCCGTATACCTGCCCACAGACACGAGCTACTGCCCGGCTCCTCCAGACTTCCCTACCCTCGTTCCCTGGGTGCCAGGTGATGGTCCTGGCACAACCCCCATGGCCAACTGCTCGTCTTACCAAGCTACATCAAAGCTGAACAGAAGCTGTCGCCTTCACCGAAGGAAGCAGGAGGTAGAAAACAACCTCTTGTTGACTCAGCCGGGGAGGGGGGGATGGAAAACACACACAAACAAACCCCAAAACCCAACAACTTTCAATTATCACCTTTGCACGCCACCCCCACTGGCACCAGCCGGCACGGGAGTGCCTGCGTTAGCTTGTCTTGAGTTATAATTTCCTCGGGGCACAGACTACACCTATGTATGTGTTTGGGTAGTAGTGATCAGACTGGTTGCAACGAATCCCCACCCCATCCTATCTGTAGCTAGAAGGGAGCGAAGTCACCGGGAAAATCTCCATGTTTCCTTAGAAAGTCTCGTTCTGCGAGTTCCTGCCCAGCTCAAGAGCCGCCAACTGCCACCGCGGCGGTAGCTCGCAGGCAACGCTGCTTTTAATATATAGTGGCACAGCCTCATGTAGCATTTAATTTTTGCCTTTAACGCAGAAAATAGCCATCTTGGCACTTCTTTTTTTTCTCCCCCTTCCCCTCTCATCAGGTGACTCTCAGCCCTGTGTTTTGGGACACGCGAGGCTGCCAGCTAACTCAGTGCTAGTGGCAAAGGCAGCAGCATCGGCGGTGTTTAAAGGCATGAACTCTACAGGGTTTGATCTCAGTCTACGCTAAGGGTTCATAACCAGCAGGAACAATGGGCTATTATTTGAGAAAAACACCTTTCAGTGTTTCCACGTGTCAGCGGAAAGTTGAGAAAAAGAACCACCAAAACACCAAAATACCTGTACCTGCACATCTGTGGATAGGAGAAATGGGAACTGAGAGGAATTCAGCCCGCTCCTGAAGTCTTTGGAGTGATTAAAATCATACCAGAAGTTGAAATTATGTGACTTCTGTTTCCCACCTGAAAAATGAATGAGGTGAAACGAAGCCATCACTTAGTTTGTACAGGAACTGGTGTGAAAAGCTTGGCTTTCCAGCCATGCTTTGACATCTCCATTTCCAGGTGTGTGGTGTGAGTGCATGCTAGCCAAGGTCAGCCTGAGATATAAATTAAATAAAGGAGCATTTAATTCGTGCTAGGCTGATCTTTCCTCTGGAGAAACATCATGAATGGAACAGGAAGAACCGTGCTGTTTTAATAAGGAACTCAGACATTAAATAAAACAAAATTTAAAAAATAAAATAAAGAAATAAAATAAAATTTAAAAGAAAAAAATAAACCCTTCTTTTATCCAAAGAAGGAAGGGAGCCAGATCTCCCGTGAGTACCATCATTTCAAAGGGACCTGCCTTCTGCACAAGTGCATGATTTGCTTATTTTCAAAGAAATTTTAGTGATGTTGAAGGCAAATTAATAACACTGCTCCAGCCTCTCAGGGCTTGTCTGAACAAGAAAAGTTGTTAATGTTTAATATGAGGTAAAATTTTAATCCATTTCATTTAACTGTAGATATTCTTAGTTCAGTTTTAAGCAGGATTAGTTCTGTTTACCTCAAGTCAAGTAAGCACAAGTATAACTGATATAAGCCTTGCTTAAATTAAAGGGAGAATAGCTACCAAGGCTTAGGGGGCGCGGGGGAAAGAAACCCATTGAAGCTTTTGTTTAAAAAGAAAAGTGGGGTTTGCTTTGATTTTTTTCTTTACAAAGTATTTCTTTCCATGGGAAAACAATAAAAACTAGAAAAAGTCTATGAAAGTTTTGCTTGTAAATGAGGAGACGATTGCAGCTGAGAAAACACTGAATTCAAGAGAGGTGATTCCCTTTGCAGAGCCAGCCTCAGTGTCCCCTGGGCGAGCCTGGGCTGGTTAGACCCGGCACTTCCAACTCACCTGTTTCTAAGAGTCACAAACACAAAAATGATAAACAAATTAATCAATGCCAAGGCCAGCAGGATGCTCCGTCCCGTGCCCAGAAATCATCCAACTGCTCTTATGTTTAGCCTTGTAGCCCAGGCTATGGTACTGCAAGTCCTTCAGAAAGACATCCAGGCTTGATGTCAAGGTGCCAAATCATACCGGATTTGCCACATCCCTTGGCCAGCTGTCCCACTGGCTCATTGGCCTTACTCTTAAAAATATGTGGTTAATACTTCCCTTGTTTTTCGTTACTAACTGCTTCTGTGTTCCCATGCCCCATATCCCTTCACTTTAATTTATTAAAAAAAAAAAAAAAAAAAAAAGCAAGCTTTTTCTTATTAAACCATGCTGTTTTCCCATAGCTGAATCCCCTGGATAGCTTTTCATGGCGTTACCTCATACTTCATGCTTCTAAGTTTAAAGCTTGCTCAGTTTCTGCTCAGGTTTTGCTTCCCCAACAAGAACATAAGGAAGGCTGCAAGTTAGCACAAAACTGGCGGGGAAGGGTCTAGCTGGGGACCAATTTTGCTTTGTACAAGCAATTAGATAAGGAGCACCTTCTGCTTGTAGGTCAGATTTAATCTGATGTTCTCCAAGAGCAGAGACTCCTTATCAGGTCTTAACCCTTCCACCTTCCAGGCCCCAGGAGAATAGCAGCTTGATAGCATTCGCCCTCCTTCATGCCTTCTTCAGTCAGGCATCTTATCTGCTAGACCCCGGGGTACTTCTGAAAAACAGATAACCCTCTCTCATGGGGTTGTCCATAGCTTCAGGAGAGGCCTCTTTGCAAAATGAACATTAATGACTTCCATACCCACGTGTAAGATGCATTTCTTCAAGCAACGCTGATGGGTGGGCAGCATTTCCCTGCTCGGTGGAGTGGGGGATAAGTCACTTTATACTTGGCACAAATGTGGTGTGATGCTGTTACATAGGTGACCTGGGCTACCATGAGCTAGGGACATATGGCAAAAGTCTTAGAGGTTTGGAGATGGCTCTTGGGGGTGATGCGAAGCTGGAAGGTTAAGATGTCTCGGAAAGATGATTTTGTCATGGATTGACATACACCTTAAAATTCACACAGCAGAACCACCTATAAACGTTTCAGCTTTCCAAAAGAGCTCCAAAGGAACTAGAAGTTGCCTCTATGCTAAGTTCTTGCACAGCAGCTGCCATACCAGTAAAGCCAGAGCAAAGCCAAATGCAGATTTGACCTTGCTGAAGCAAACAGCAGCACACTGGGTTGATAACGGATACCTGCACAGACGGCAGCGAACGTGAGCTGAACAAAAGACTGCAGGAGACTTTCCACCCACGGTATGCTAAATAGGCCGGAGGGGTAAGGGGAGGGATACTAAGCAGAGGGTTGTATCTTCAGCCTTATTTATTAAGGACAAAATATTAAAATAAGTGTGTGCTCGCTCCTTGTCTGAACTGGCACTGGAAATAGGAAGGCAATTGCCTTTATAAGCTCTTGCAGGAAGATTTGAATAAAGAAGGCAAGCTTACTGGAGGCATTAAGCCACGCATGTCTTATCTTGCAATGAAGGGAGCAGTTCCCCGTGGAAGTGGGCCAGACTAGGCACCCAGCAGGTGGATTAACTGTTCAGAGGAAAGGGCATGGAAAGCAGCTTTCTTGCAGAGCAGGTCCTCATACAAATAAGTAGGAGGCAGCAGGGCTTAGTGCTTAAGCTAATGAACCACCCGTCAGACCTCTCTGGGAGAAGATATTAGCACATAGCGGTACAGCCTTTGACAGGCTGGCACCTCTGCAAGGAGCCAGAGGGTTCGGTAGAGAACAGGCTGCCTGTAGCCAACCTCCCAAAATACACATTGTGCTTTAATGGAAACCTAACACAAACATTGCCAGCACAGGACTTACAATGAGCTTCCAGTTTGCCTCAGGACGTTTTCTCCCAATTTGGCTGTATTTATAGGCGGCTATTTTTGCCTGAGTACAGAAAGGGGGAAAAAATTGCATGGACTGAGCTTCACTTGCCTCTGCACTCACCGCTGTAATGGGGAAGGGGAGACATTTTGGGGTGGTTCACATCGATGCAACAGCTGCTGTACTCTATTTTTTGTTATGGGGGAAAACATAGACATTTTTGCAGATATAAGCCAGGCAATCCAGGGGTTTATTAAACATGACATGAGCTTAAGAACACAGAGAGGCAAAACTATTTGCATGGTGCCAGGGTGGACAGGAGTGGGGTGAGGCTGGGGCACGGGGATGGGTTTGGCTCTAAGAGCAATCACTCTTCTCTGCCGATGGAAAGCCTTCCATGGTTGGGTTTAGGTACTCCGGGAAACCAGGGCAGGTGTCAGGGGTCAGAAGGGAAGCGTACCCTCAAAGGACACTGGTATGGTATTTCCCCTTATCTACGCTATCAGCCAAGGTAGGTAACCTTATGCACAGGAAGCCAATCTGCTGGTATTTCTAGTTACCAAAAACATTTGGGGTTTCTTCCAGCCGTTCCTCGTTTTATTAAGGCAGCTTTGAGTTTGGGGTTTCCCTTGAGAAATTCCAATATTTTACTGTGTATTTTCCTTCTGAATTGAGACAGAAAATCAAAATATTAACTTGTTTTTCATGGAATGGGAAATTCCAAACAACCTCTATTAGGAAATGTTAAACACTTTTGTGCAAATCTATTTGCCCATCTACAGTGTAGCCCCACAGAGTTGCAGGAACTAAGCACAAAAGAAGTGTCCTTGATTCAACATCACTTACAAACTCATAGCATTCAAGGAATACATTTTTCTTTTCTTTAGTACTTCAAGGCATGGTACAAGCAGCAATTTCATTATTTTTAAGTAAGTGTGGTGGCAAGGCTTGCTCTTGGCCAGCCCACCGGCTGGGGTAGCAGGAGCAGTGTGATGAGCTGTGTTCACCAAGTCAGCATCTAAGTGCATTTGCTTACCAGCCTGTGAGATACTGCCTGGAGCCTTGCTCCTGAGCTCAGTAAAACTTCACTCCTCCTGGCACAGCTGCTGGGTTCCTTTCAGAGGTTACCCATCCCCTTCTCCCTCGAGCTGTGCAGGCTCCCTGGCCTAATCGCTCCTAAGGGCTTAGAGGATGCTGGAAATGATGCAGGCATCCCCGTGCTAAACCTTCAGGGGAAGGTGATATTTGTCGTAACGACCCATTTCCTCTCCCTAGAGCAACGCAGGGAGGTAAAGTGGGAGTTATTATGCCAACAATAATGAAGTGATGGGGATTAAAATTACTCCTGTGATACAAGTTGCCCAGCTCTGGTTTCCTGTGCGGTTTTCTGTGTGGCACCTGCCAAGCACCCAAATGTCTCTGTGAATCTCAGTGTTGCTCTCTGTGAGATTATTTAGATGCTCTGCTCCTGCAGATTTTAACAGGAGCTGGCGCTAACTGGGAGCAAGGGTTCCAAATAACCTTTTATATAGGGGCCCCAAGTCCTGAGCAGCACCCCTGCATGCTGCACCCATGCTCTGCTACCGACACATCACGCCTGCTATAAACAGCGTTGTCAGATAATGCTTAACCTGCGTAAACCCATCGTAATTGCATAAAAGTCAAGTGAAACATCCTTTGCTTTCTGTAAATAACTCAGGCCAGAGTCAAAATAAGTGCCAGCAGAGAGATCATGTTCTTACAGCAACGGGATTTCCAGGAATGCTGCTTCCCTTACCGAAAAGAATCTCTGTTGTCCGAACACGCTCGGCTTTGAGCAAACAGGGGCTAAGCCGAAGTGAGAACTAACTGCCAGGGCTCGGCAGCACATGTTTCACATTAAGCAGCTGTTTGAGGGGCCTATGTGGCTTAGCGGATAAATCATCAGGTTTGTCCCCTTGCAGCTCACAAGTCCAGAATAGCCTGTGGTCCTAAAGGAGAAAAAAACTCAGCCCAAGCTCAGTAGTTTCCATCACAGAGGTTGTGCTCCGGTGTGAAAAGGCCGGCACACGGGCCAGGCCTGGGGGCTGAACCCGTGGGACACCCCAGCCCCCTCTTAGGTGGGACGTTGGAAGCAGTTGCGGGATGCGGCAGTCCCAGCCCTGCCATGCATGGCCTGTGGTCCTCCTCTGCCCACACCCCCGGGAGCAAGCACTGCCCATCGCTGAAACATGGGAAAAGCGACGAAAACAGTGATGAAACACAAGCCTGAGGATCCAGCACACAAATAGCAAAGGAAGGAGAGATAAATACTACGATAGTCTTTAAATATCTGCGGAGGAAACCAGCCAGGAGCCAGTTTGACTACAGGGGGATGGGCTGGAAGCTAATGACAGATGATCCCGATACTACACAGCGGTGAAGTGGATTTCCAAGCACCATTTTCACAGAAAGAAGCTGAATGTCGCATCCTAGAGACCTGGTTCATTTTCTTGGGAGGAAAAGGGCTACTAAAAGCCTTTAATAGCTCTTATTCAGGCAATCAGGACTGTAAGGAGCTGGGAGGAAACCGGCTGTGATGTATGAGATGCCACAGACTAGAACGTGGTAAACAAGGGTAGGGGAATAGTTGTTTTGACCGCACGCTTGGTACACAGGAAACATCCAGCAATAAGAGGGACGACTCTGCACAGGAGTTCCCAGTCCTATATTTAAGAGCAAATCAAACCAAGGGAGGACCCTGGAAATTATAGACAACTACAAATAACCCCAGACCTTTTGTCTCAGCCGTGGGAAGATCCTGAGGACACTGATAACAGGGACTGCATTGCACAACATGGGGAAAGAGGGGGGCTGGTGGCATGTCCACTCTGCCAGGACCTTGGCTCTGACTCTGGCTACAGGCTGCAGGGGAAGGTGGAGAGAGCCCGGGAGAGGATAATTATGGAATAACCTGTTGACGGAGGAAGTGGCTTCCCAACCTTTCTTTACTTAGGACTTGAGTTCTGCTCAAAAGCAGGAAGATTTATAGCCCTCTTCATGGTTGTGTTGTTTTCTCCTTCTGGCCAGATTAGTTTAATAAATGAGAGGGAGGGAAAAACTGCTGAAAAGCAAAGCCCCTACAGCGGTGCTGTGCCACATCATTAAATAAAGGGACTTTTTAGTTAAGAGGAGTTGTTTGGCCCATAATTACAGCTAAACTTCCATTTGGAAAATGGCTTTTAGTCCATAGTGGCTTCTCTTGTAATTTTAACAGGATGGAGTGTTTGAATCCTCACCCTCTATTTTCGAGGGCAGCATAAAGTGATTAGATAATATTAAATAGCAGCTGCTTTTCAGGCTGGAAGGGGCTCTTCGTTGCTATGTGATTCTGCTATACAAAGGCTCTTTCTGAAATTAAGTACTCTCTGTAAATGTCAAATAGTGTTTGGTTCTCATTCCTGAGGTCTGCACACAGTTCGTTGTAGCAAAACACAGGCTGAAAACTAACCTGACTTGTATGACAGAATGAGCATCGACTGGGAATTTCCAAATCCCAGCACCACCGGAGCAGCTGGAGCTCAGAAGATTATTGAAGGTGAAGATATCACAGTGCCCCGAAACACGGGTTAACCATGCTTGCAATATTTACTGTCCCCCGAGACTGGATTGGGTATCCTGAGAATGCAATGGCATGTTTAAACATGTTGCCTCATCGCCATTTTGATCTGGACAGATTATGAATCTATAAACCAGCTCCGAGGTCACCAGGCAGCTTCTTTGGCGATAATAATAATTACATTCCTTGCATTTACACTGCATTTTTCATTTGTAGATCACAGGAGACTTCATCAAAACAGGCAGCACTCATAACTTCCCATTATTACCAGCAGAGAAAATGAGGTGCAGGGGAGGTAAACACCTTGTTTGTCCCAGGTGTGGGGGGTGGCAGGTGGCAGGAATTAGGAGCCCCGGTGGTACCTTATTTAAAGGAGAAGTCATAACCACTGACCTGTTTTTCCAAATGAATGGGCATGAAGTTGCCTGAAGGTGAGGAGATTGCTTTGGAGGTAAGGAGATTGCTGGGAAGTTTGGGATGAACTGCTTCTGTTTTGTTCTTTTTCTTTATTTTCTCCAAAAAGAAACATGTCATAGGAACCAGCTCTTTCTGACAAAGCTCTGCTGAAGAAAGGTTTCTTGACATCATAAGGTACTTTGTTGTCTGAAAACGTGTGTGCTTGGCCACAAAGGCCCTTGATGGAGATGTGAGAACCCTAGGTCTGTATCAGGCTTCATGGCTGAATCGCCCCATCCCCGATGAGCTGGTCGTGGTCTCACCAGGATGGTGCAGCTGGCCTGGGCTGCTCACAAAGGCATGGTTTATCCAGCCAAAATATGTAGCAGCTAGCCATCTTGCATGCAAGCAGACTCCTGCTTTAGCAGTTTCTCCAAAAAATTATTTAAAATGCTTATATCCCTCAATGTCTGGATTGCAACCAGTTGTGGGACAAGTCATGAGCTGTCTTCCTATCTGAAAGCTTTGAAAGGTGTTGGTCTCACATCCACTTCCTGGCGAGCAGGGCTAAGTTCTGATGCTTCAGCAAATTTTTTTGTCCGTCCTCATGTGGGAAATTTCCTGCCCATATTTAAGCCTTGCATAGCATCTTTCTGCTGTTGCTCCCTCTAACAAGAGAGGTGCAAAAAGAGAGGAAAACAAAAAAAGATGAGCCTGTAAAAACGGCCTCTGTGTTATACTCTTAAGAAACACATTAATATTGCATTATCCAATTGTCCATCTTCATTTCACATCACTTTTAATCAGACTCCAGTTTCATTCCAAAGTTGAGGTCTGGGAAAAATAGGATTTTTTTTAATAGGAAATGTTGCTTTCTTGGGGGGGGAAAAAAACAAACCCAAACAAAAAACCCTTTTCTTGATACTTGAGCTGGAGTGCTTTATAATGCATAAAGTCATCTGTGTTTTGCATTCAGCAGAGATTTGGGCTTTTGCCTGTAGCTGTGCAAAGTTCCAGCAAAAATAACCCAGTGAGATTTATTTCAATTTTTGATGCACATTTTGGTGTCAGCAAGGAACTGAGATCTCGGAGATGGAAAGATGTTATTTCTCATAGCTTTGCAAGACTTTGTTTAATAATTGTCTGAATCAATGATAGAAGCTTTTATTGCTACTATTGTCCTGGCCTCCTTCACCAGGGCAAGCGTATTCCCTAAAACATGAGGAGTTTGCAAATTAGGGATAAAAGAAAGACTGCCATTCCAGGTTCTTTTAAATATGAAAGTGCACTTTGGAACTTTAATTGTTTTAGGTTGGTTTCTATTAATTCAATTTTGCATTTGAGGAGAGGCAGGTTCACAACAAAAGCCAAATTATCAGCTCGGTTGAGCTCTGTGCTTTGCACTGGTTTGATTTTCTTTTTTTTTTTTTTTTTTCCCTGCAAAACAGCTGGCCTACTGCAAGGCAAACTGTTGCAGACTTGCAAACTCAAAACAAAATCCAACTGGAGGCTAAAACCCCTTGTGTCTTGCAGAAGCAACAGAGCATTTTATTGCGAGGTGTAGCAGCGATTACTGGGGGGGCCAGGGCTATGCTTGCTTGCCACTCCCAGGACACATTTGTGTCTCCACTGAGTTTTGTGCAAGGCTTGCCAAGTTTCTTGTCCCCAGTGAACCTGAAATGTATGTTGTTTTCTGTTTTACACTGCCTCCAAGGACAGAGAGAGGAATTAAATCTCACCCCAAGCAGGGCTGCTCACCCTCAGCGAGGGAGGATCTGGCATGGAGGTGCTAATGTGCCTAATAAAACCATCACGGTGGGAAAGTGTTGGGAGTCTCTTTATTGATGGAGCCCATCTAAATACCAGTCCTCCATGACAGCACATGTTTAGGCAATAAAAACTAGTAAAGAGGAGGATCTTTGCACTGACCTCACTTCCAAAATTAATATCCTCCATGGCTGACCTGGGGGTGGCTCAGGAGCTGGGGTGGGAGCATCAGCAGCTGCCCAGGGAGCCAGTGTGTGAGCACGCTGTCATGCAAAGCAACCACCAGGTACCTTAGAATCTGATATGCAGGCAGAAAATGGAAGAGGAGACGGATTTCTTTGGGAGATAGGGCCAGCAGATCGGGGAGGTGAAGGCTTTCTGACCAGACAGGTGACGGCCATCCCCAGAGGATGCTGCAAAGTGAAGCCCTCAATAGCCGCCTGCTGCCGAGCAGCACCACAAACCCTCCTCTGCTTCCAAGGAGATAAAACCAGTTTGTGGACCTCGTACATCTGAGCTAATTTAGATACAGCTGGTGTGATGTGATTTGAAGAATCAGTCAGCAATATACAGGTGAGCAGAGGTCATCTTTATTTGGCAGCGCTGGGTGCATGGGGGATGGCTCCACCAAAGTCATGCACACCGAGGGGACTTTTCAGTCCCCCCCCTTTATACAAGCTACTCATACCTATTCGCTAGTTTTCCAAGAAATTGTTTACATATTCATTACAATTCTGAGAATTCATGTACATATCTCATGCCTGCGCAATGTCCTTGAGGAGTTGTCTCTGTGCAGACTCTATTCCTTAGCGGCCATGTTTAAAGTCTTCATCTTCACCACGTTGCATGTACAACAGGAATCTAAGTCCAAATGTCCCTTCTAAAGATAACCAACCCAAGGACTTAGCAGTCTGTGCATCCGTCATGTGGCAATAAGGGTCCTTGGACATTTCCCGACTTCTAACTAAACATAGGTGCATCATCCTTTACATAAGTGGTACAGCATTCACTATCCATTCCCCCCTTTTCTAACAGGTATTGTAAATTTTTACAACTATAGAAAATCATCATATCTTATGATCATTCTTCAGCAGCACCAAACAAAACATTGAAGTAATATACATATTAATATTCCTAAAACTACTACAATAATTATTATAACAAAAGCATGCTTTAACCGTTCTAAATTAGGTAACAACGAAGTCAGTTTGTTCCATATAGCTTCAAAACTCCATGACAAATCGTCATTAGTAATTTCATGCAGGATCTGCACCTTGTTCCGTATCTTATGGATGTCTGTTTAATCATTCCATCCATCAGATTGGGAACCAGTATTTTGCCCTGGGTTTCCAGGACAAGCTCCTCCTGTCTTGTTTGAGCTTTCCGATGACTGTTAGTATCACTTTTCATAACTACTGTGGTGGTTAGGTTTAATATTTGTAAATCAAATCTGGGACCCAACTTATATGTTACATTATGAAATAGGCAATATCCTCCACCATAGTTTAGCTTTTTCCAAAAGTCTGGCCAGGTAGGCCATTTGTCATCGAGATAATTCCAGTTTTGAGAGGCCACCCCATACAGGGGTGTTATCAAGCCTCCTTTAGGAAGAGAGGTACATATCCAGCATTCCTTAGCTTTCGTAGCATTAACAATTATTTGTAATGTTTGAAGATGGGCATTGTTTACCCATGTTTCAGTTTCTAATATCTCTACAACAGTTACAATTAAGATCAGAATAACTCTACACAAATATCCCTGATCCTTTTGACAATCCATTGTGTTTCTGGAAGTTACTACAATTAAAGATTATTACTATTACAGAAATTATTACTCTTACAATTATGATCTAATAAATTGTAGTTTCATGAGTCCTGCTGAGGTGACGCTCCATGATTTCTCAGGAGCTTTCTTTATCCGAGAATAGTGAATCCAGGCTGGTTGTTCTCTTATCTTGACAGCGATGAAGGTCGTCAGCAGCACCTGATAGAAAAGTGGGAAGGACCCTTCTAAAGGTTTCCCTGAAAAAGTCTTTATATACACATAGTCACCAGGTTTAAAGGAGTGGATTGGTTGTTCTAACCCCCTGGCCCTTGTTCCCAATATTTGTTTACTTATAACCTTTAATTGTCCCTGGAGGGCCTTCACATATTCACACAAATATCCCTCTCCCGACTGTCTTAGATCTTCTCCAGCAAATTGTAACTGGTACAGTCTCCTGTATAATATTTCAAAAGGGTTTAAATTTTCCTTTGTTCTTGGCTTAGTTCGGATTCTTAATAATGCAAAAGGGAGAGATTGTGGCCAAGTTAGATTTGTTTCTTGCCCTATTTTTGCTATTTGTTGTTTAATTAAATGGTTCATTTTTTCCACTTGCTTGAGGTCTGTAAGGACTATGTAATTGCCAATCTATTCCTAATACTGTACTCACTTGTATTATTTTGGCACAAAAGTGTGAGCTCCTAACAGAAAAGATTGTTGCCATTAGCCCAAAATGGGGAATAATCTCATTCAACAATCCCTTCGTTACCTCTCTTGCTTTATTTGTTTGACAAGGAAAAGCTTCTGGCCAACCTGAAAATGTATCAGTCATAACTAATAAATATCGGTATCCCCCTTTTCTTAGGAGCTCAGAAAAATCAACTTGCCACTGTTGTCCTGGATAATTTCCTCTATTAATGTTCCCTAGTTTTGTTCTATTTGCTACATTGGGATTATTACGTAAACACACTTAGCATTGCTGAGTCGCTTGTTTTATTACAGTATATAAGTTTGCCCTATCAATTTCTGATTTGGATTTTTATATAATGTACCAGCTCCCCAATGAGTCTTATTATGTTCTGTTAGGGCTGTGGTCCATATTAAATTGGATGGTACCACTATGTGGCCATCTGTCAAATAAGCTCACTTATTTAATTTTATTTTACCTTTCATGTCCTGAATTAGCTTTAGGTGGTCTTTAGAATAGTTTGGCTCCTGATCTGTACTTACAGTTTGTATTTTACCATCTGGTATTAAGGATAATTCCTCCTTTCCCACCTCCTCTGCTACTCGTCTGGCCTCATGGTCGGCCAGGCAGTTTCCAATTTCCAAATCAGTGGCTCAATGGGCCATCTTATGTTCTTCCTTCCTGGATGACCCTCTTATAACAGAGGGGGCCATTCCTCACATCAAGGTCTGGCATGGCATATGTTCCCACTGCTCAATGCCTACTGGCTTGCAGCCAACAGTGGAGCTCAAGATTCTTCTCGGTAGCAAACATGGAGGCCAACCCAGTCTTGCCCTTGACTATGGTAGGAGGCACCTGACCAACCTTATTCCTTGTACTTCATTGTCAATGCAGAGTTTCATCTGCGCATCTCATAACAAGTCACAGTCATGGCAAACCCCACAGATTTACATTAGTAGAACTACTACAGAGTGTATTTGATCTCATTTTTCATGCCAATATCCCCTACAGCCCTGCTGACCAAGGGATATTGTTTTACCTGAACTAGGCAGTCCTCCCGCTTATCATTTTTACTGTAGCAGGTAAAGCATTTTTCACCTTACCTGGAATTTATTTACAGATGTACCTGGTTAAAGATTTCTTTTACTTCAAGGAGGTCCTCTTTTTCCACTCTTCTGTTGAATTAAAGATAAGCTCAAGATTTCAAGTAATTGATTATTTTTAACTTTTGGGTTCATTTTTCCTTCTTTAAATGTCTAGATGTTCTAATAAATCTCATCCCAACAAAGATTTTGGTGAATTTGGCTTTCTTGTTTTCTTAGTTTGTGCTTTAAAGGTTTCATGATGTTTTCCTGGTGGCCAGCAGCTCCCACAACTGTAACTAATTCTTTTAACTGAAGTTTAACACCAAATAAGTTGTTTTTGTGTTCACTAAAAATTCCACCTCATTTTTCCTAGTCCCTAGTTCACCTGAACTTCTTGATGGTTCTTTAGCTTAGGGCAGTCTCGCTTCCAGTGTCCACTTTCCCTACAATATGTACAGTGATCCGATCCCATAGAAGAGGGGTTCACTCTTTCACTTCTGCCTGACGTTCCTCCTCTGTCTCTGCCTAGTCTCCTCTACCAGTTCAGCACGACCCAGCTCTTCTCTTACCTTCTGTACACGTTCCCTGTTCCTTCTATCGACTTTTCTACATCACGATTATCTAGTAACAATCAACTCGAACCTTTATCTAGTCCTATTAGATCATCCTGATAAGTCTTTTACAACCAACTTTCAAACATCTAAATTTCCGCATCAAGGATTCACCTTTACTCTCCTCAGACCCACCGCCTGCCCTAGAGGGGCCATTACCGGTCCTATTGTGCTGCAAATGCTGCAGCACTTGGGGTGACATTGTCTGGTCCTTCTGCTCAATTGTCAGCAACAGCAACCCCCTCCTCGCCATCAGAAGGGTTCGGGGCAGGAGATGCTCTCCCTGCTCTGCAGGTTACACAAGCCTGCCTCTGCAACAGCACTTCTGTTTTAACTCTTTCTTACCCTGAATGCAAATCTGCTACTTGTCGCTTTAAGTCTGTGTTCTTACATATCATGCCTTTGCAGGCAAAAAGCAAACACCCCGCCATGCGTCCCGCAGGACTCAGCCGCACCCTTCGAGGGGGTACGGGGGTTTGTACAAACTCACCCCAATACTTTAACACTTTCATAGGGTCCACTCTCCCTATTCTCTCCACCACCACCCCACAGCTTCAGATTTTACAGACGTTAGTACAAGTTTTTTATCTTACAACGTGTTTCATTCTGGTTGCTCCACAGAAGGAAGCACAACCTGAGCGCGCTTTTTTTTTTACACAAAAATTTCAACAGGAACATCTTTCTAGTTTAGGTCTCAGTTTTTTCCTATCCTTTCCTAGAGCCATAATCAAAGATCAGGTGATGTTAATCCCACACTCCTTCTGTCACACAAACATATTGGCACACATTACTTCATCCCATTTTTCCTCTCGCCTCAAGAATATAACTGTAATAAAACATTATAATTCAGTGTCCCATTTAAGGGCCATTTCTCTCCATCCCCCAACTTATACGGGGCCACCACTGATTGCAGTACTCTAACCAAAGTAGTCTTATTCACACTTCCTCCAGGTTGCCCTCCTATTTCCTTCCAGTGACTTAGAACACATCCCAACGGACTCTTTCTTACTATTCCAACACTTTGTTTTCCCCCCATATTATCTCAATTGCTATCCCAGCCACAGACCACTCTAATTTCACTTACAGCTCTCTCTCTCTTATCCCAAGGCGTACAAACCTTACAGTTAGGGCATTCAATTTCTTGTCACCACCATACATATAATAATTCTTTACACCATATACACTTTAAAACATAGAGGTTCACATTCACCCCTCAAATGTTCAAGACAATAACCACATACCAACATTTATAATATAATTAATACAGAAATGTTCTCACATTTCCAGTATAAATGAATATAACAATTATTATTAATAACTTTATGATTATTAATCCTGTATATACAGATTGACTTCAAATTATCAAACGTTTTTTGTGGGTTTTTTTTGTCTCCTGACCAAAATGGAATCAGAGTTCCGATATTCCCTTAATATAAGAACAGGTACTAAAACGGAATCAGATGTATACCTGGGGTGCCACCTACCCGGTATACACCATCCTGCATAAGCATACAATGATCTTATGCCTTATGGACAGCTTTTACAGATGGACCGGTCCCAGAACAGAATCCAAAACAGTACTGTTTACAACATAATAATATATTTACAATTAATATAATATTTGAATAAAGATAGTACCTTTGTTCTGTAAGATGGAGTCCTTGTCCGCTCCTGTGGTGATCTAGATGGATTTACCCTCGGGGAAAATCCCTGGGGGTACCCTAGGGAGTCCTCGCTCTCAATGGGTCCTGCAGCCGAGCAGAGGAGGTCCCACCTGGGCCACCAAATTGATTTGAAGAATCAATCAGCAATATACAGGTGAGTGGAGGTTATCTTTATTCCACCAATAGTGAATGCTGTACCACTTATGTAAAGGATGACGCACCTATGTTTAGTTAAAAGTCGGGAAATGTCCAAGGACCCTTATTGCCACATGACGGATGCACAGACTGCTAAGTCCTTGGGTTGGTTATCTTTAGAAGGGACATTTGGACTTAGATTCCTGTTGTACATGCAACGTGGTGAAGATGAAGACTTTAAACATGGCCGCTAAGGAATAGAGTCTGCGCAGAGACAACTCCTCAAGGACATTGCGCAGGCATGAGATATGTACATGAATTCTCAGAATTGTAATGAATATGTAAACAATTTCTTGGAAAACTAGCGAATAGGTATGAGTAGCTTGTATAAAGGGGGGGGACTGAAAAGTCCCCTCGGTGTGCATGACTTTGGTGGAGCCATCCCCCATGCACCCAGCACTGCCAAATAAAGATAACCTCTGCTCACCTGTATATTGCTGACTGATTCTTCAAATTAGCTGGGAGCCGAAGGTAACTTCTTTCTTTCGGCTGAACTGCTCCCTTCGAGGGCTGCATTTTCCAAGTGCTCTCTGCTTGGCCACAACATCTATAGCTCTGACAATTATTGTTATTTTAATATTAGGCTAAGAGCTAATGTATTAGGCTGGTATATTAAGCTGGTAGCCTGTAGACTCTTTAGCCAGCCTGTTTTGGTGACACATGAACAAGATTTTATAGATGGGCTGTTCAAAACCCGGCTCAACCCTGGTCTGGCATTTAGCTGTGGCTTGCAGAATATAATGGCTGAATGCATCTAGCCCATGCCCACAATAACTCTCTCTGACTGCAAAAGAAGTTCCAATAAACATGTCATTCAAATGCGAATGTATTCCAGTAAAAATTAGTGAGCTGATGCTATGAATAAGTTGAAGAGCTGTAGTGTAGTTTCAATTGCCCTCCCATCAGACGGGACTGAGATGATTAACACCAGATCAGCCATGATATTTATATTGCTCGGATCGTGGTGTGTCATAAGCGAATGCAAAATTGCATACTGTATTGTAACAGCAGGGATGGGAAGAGCCACGTAATGAGCTGGTTTTATAGTGAGAAACAAATGGGATTGTAACAGAACCCTGGAAACAAGGGAGTGCTTCCAAGTGGGGTGAGGGAACAGGACAGCCGCATGTGAGAGCGGTGCTGAGAATGGCTCTTGGGTTAAATCAAGTAATTTATGTAAACAGAGGTGTTAGCTGGGTGGGGTTTTTTTGTTTTGTTTTGTTTTTCTTGCAGTGGCTTCATATGATATAGCATGCATTTGAATAAATGCTGCAAATAACATATCCCCAGATGTGGCCAGCTTACAGTGTTGCATAAAGTTAATTACTTCTGTTTGCTTCTGCTAAAATTAAGCACTGCAAGTCTTTCTATTATCCTTTATCCCCCCCCTATTTTATTAATAATGGGGTTCCCTCCTGTGGATCTGCCCTTCTAACAAGGGAGTCCCTCCCCCACCTGTGGCCCCTTTCCACCGAGTGTGATTTTGTAAGATCTCTTGTCACCAGGGCTCTGTGAAGACTTAGACGTGTAATGGGAAACATGTGTCTTTCCCTGGCGCTTGCAATCTTACCCCGAGGAGCTCCGGCGAGGGCTGAAATGGGAGTGCTCTCTGCGGAGCCAGGGAGCTGACAGGGAAGAGCTCGGAGCCAGAGATGGCAACTGGGGTGTTTTGTGTTGGCTCTCAAGTGCAGGATCTCACACAATAACGATAGCAGCAAACGGCGGTTTCTGCCGCGGAGGTGGGGGGATGTTGGGCAATAGAGTTCGTGACAAGCAGCCTAGACCAAAGGGAGCAAGGGGGAAATAAATGGCTTTTTAGAAGATGGCAAAAGCAAAATGATGGGAAAACAACCCCCAGACTGGAGCCTCAGCCCACCACAGTTTTTCACATTTTCCTGAGCAAGATTAAAAAGGAGAAAGAAGCTGAAGAAGCAGAGAAGTTGGGGAATCGGTGGGGGTTTTAAATGATTTTTCATGGATCATCACAATCAAAAAGTGGTCAACATAATATTGCATGCATGATATGATATATTATACACATAACATATATGGGATAACAGGCCTTATTCCTCATTGTTATTCCTTCTGGGTGTTTTAATTTGTAGCCTTCTGGACAAAGGAAATCTTTTAAAGAAACCTGTGCACTGCACAAGGATGCCAGGGTCAGAGTACGGGTGAGGTTTACTCCAGTGATAAAACCTGCTAATCACCTGGGCCACCTCCTTCCATTTTCTGGGGTACCAGGGGGTCAGAGCTTCTGAATCTGCTGACCAGCCAGAAATACAGTCCTGAGCAATGATGATCCATAACCAATTGTCACATCTAAAATCTGAGTGTGACGTGGCCTCACCTGGGATTAAACGCTGGAATGATGAAGCACACAGGATCTGGCTGGTGTCTGACAGCCAGTGCTTCTGGATTTCCAACAGCCAACTTCATTCTGGGGGGGGGGGGGGAATAATTCAAAAAATCAGGCTAAGGCTGAGGAACATAGTTGTTTCCTCACGAGTTCACTTGCAAAGGTCACTGCTCCTCTCCCCCCACCCCAGTGTCTCTCTCTGCAACTCTTTTGTTTGTGCAAGACTTCAGGAATTAAAACCTCATTGCAAGGGTTACAAGTAGACCACAGCAGTGATACATTGCACTGATTATCAGCAGCAGGCGAGCTTTTCCCCGTCAGCTCCTTAGCTGCGGTAGTGTACAAGATCTATGTGGCTTACACTGATTTTTTTTTTTTTCTGCCTGTAATTTTTTTTTTTTCAGCGAACAGGGACTCCACTGCATTAGCGGAACAGACTTATCATGATAAGTTACATAGGATTATATTGTTACAGGGAATTGCCATCACCTCAGCAGTAATAAAAAAAAAAAAAAAAAAAAAAGATAAATAGATAAATAACTGCAAGAGAGCTGGGAGTACAGTGAGAAGAGAAATGGCCCTGGTAGGGAAGCAGACAGATATCTTCCCCAGGTAAAAAGATTCATTCATGGAAACAGCAGTCTGGGAAATCTTTGTATGAAAGAGCCAAGCTGTAGGAAAGTAGTTGTCTTTATGGGAAAGGTGGGGTTTAGGGGTTTCTAGGGGTTTAAGTTTTCTAGATCTGGAGTTCATTTGTTGGCGCAATGATGGGAACATCATTTTCAGAAGTGAATGGCAATTTTCAGTGGCCTAATTTCTGGGTAGATAGATGGAGAAACCTTGGTAGATGCTGGTACCTCTCCTGGGAAAGTCAGGTTTCTTGCAGCAGGACCCCTGAAAACTGAGGGAGCCCCAAATCACCCAGTGCTCTTAAAAGCAGGCACAGCATTGATTAAAGACTTGGCAGGAATGTTATCTTTCCTGGCCTCTTGCATAACAGGCTAGATAATTACATTTTATAATCTTTGCATCAAGCCTGTAATTCCCTGATTGCATTAGAGTATGTCTTTGAGGAAAAGCCCCAACCTAAATGCCCAGAGAAGCGCCTTGCCTCCCTGAGCAGTCTTTGCAGTTGCCTATTAGAAAGGGTCATGACTAGAAATGGTTTAACATTTCCACCTCCTATTTGGTCTGATCTTATCTGGACTGAGCTTCCAGCCCTGGCACCATTTCTGCTGGCTCAGTGAAAGACTGATTTGCCATCAGCAACCCTTTCCCTGCTGTGGGGACCATCCAGCTGTGATGGAGCTGCCTCCTGCCCGCCTCCTTGGGGAGCTCAATGGGTCAAATTTCCGAGATGCTGCCTGTTGTGGTTTAACCCCAGCTGGCAGCTAAGTACCATGGCGGCTGCTGGCTCACTCCTCCCCCAACCCCTGGTGGGATGGGGAGGGGAATCAGAAAAAAGGTGAAACCTGTGGGTTAAGAACAGCTTGATAATTGAAAATAAGTAAAATACAGCAGTGCTCCTACTAATAATTGTAATGAAAAGGGAGATAACAAAAAGAAAAAAAGAAAACCCTTGGAAAAACCAGTAAGTGATGCACAATGCAACTGCTGACCACCCGCTGACCCCTGCCCAGCCGGTCCCCGAGCAGTGATCGGCCCCTCCTGGCCAGCTCCCCCAGTTTATATACTGGGCTTGACATCGCGTGGTATGTCATACCCCTTGGGCCAGCGGGGGTCAGCTGTCCTGGCTGTGTCCCCTCCCAGCTTCTTGTGCCCCTCCAGCCCTCTCGCTGGCAGGGCAGGAGAAGCTGAAGAGTCCTTGACTTAGTATAAACACCACTTAGCAACAACTGAATGTGTTATCAACTTTAATATACTAAATCCAAAAGGCAGCACTGCTCCAGCTAGTAGGAAGAAAATTAACTCTATCCCAGCCAAAACCAAGACATCACCCCAGCCAGGTTTTCAAACACTGTTTTTCAGGTGTGCTTTCCTAAACCCTCAATAATTCACTGACATCCTCTCCAAAGTCTGGCCTCCGCACCAAGCCTAAGTCTGGTATGATCCCTGCTGCGCTACGCACAGCGGCAGCAGCGCTCGCCCGCTTGTAACACCAGCCTCTGCCTCTCTTTTATTTCTCTATATCATTATGTTGATGTAATAAATATGCAGGGGAGCTCCAGGCACCATCCATTTCCTTTGCTTGAAACTCTCTACCACGTTCTTCCAACTGAATATTATCATATGATTATATACGTGCCAGAGACATAGCTCCCGATGTCAGCATTGCTTTTATACTACATCTCTTCCTCCCTGTCCTTCCCTTTGCCTTTCCCATCCCACATTCACACGCTCCCATTACATGGCTAGCCTATATTTTACTCCCTCTGTTCTTGCTGAAGCTCCTCTCGGTAAGGGAAGTCTTGATTATATGTTATGGCCAAATGACTTAAATCACAGGGAAAAAAAAAAAAATGAATGCAGAGGAGCATTGCCTGGAGGTCAAGATGCAGTCAGAGCCCTCTGGTTGGGAGGCAGGTCCTTGCCGAGAGCCGGTGGGCAACTCCTCTCACTCTGCCAAGCCTCTGCACTCCCATAAGGATTTCACATCCATCCAGGAAAATTCCAACCCCTCCAAGCCAGCCCAAAGTGAACTGGGTGGAGGGCAAAATCTTATGCATGGGCTGCAAACGTCAAGCACTGGGAAAATTCCTGCCTATTTCCAGCAGTGGGAAAATGTATGAGCGGGGAAGTCATATTTACATAAGGCAAGGAAAACACTGTTTCCTTCTTCGGCAGGAAACAGAAGTTATTCTCAGAGCTTCAGCAAAAGAACAAGAAATTAAATAGAGCACTGGCAGCCTAAACTTGTTTTATTCCTGTGGTTTTACAATCTCTGAGTCAAAATAAACACATTTTCAGTCTCAGGAGAATTATTACGGTAATAAGGGGGGGGGGGGGGGGCAGGTGGGGAAGTTATTTACAGGCTCCAATGGAATTGTCCAATGAATCATGCAAACTGAAACAACAGATTCAGGGCAAGAAAATTCACATTTATGCAACTGCCTGGTTTGATTCCTCTGTTACCAGATGCTCTGATGCAACAGTAAAGATTGTGTAAAATGTTGGGTGCTCCCAGCAGGAGTTTGGCCTGAGAGCAGGGCAATGTTCAATATTACAACACCCGATTTCTTTCAGCCAAGACTTTTAATGGATTTTGATGGTGGTGTCCCTCCTTAAGCCTGGGGTGGACTGTCATGGGTGGGTACCAAAACAGATCTGCTGGGTGAGGGCTCCTGTTCCAGGCATAATATGGTGTTAATTTACATTTCTTGGCGATAACCAAAGATTAAATGCAAATGAGAAATTGGAATCCTCATACCTTGATGTGCTTACCAGCTCAGCTATTAAAAAATAACCCAACTTGGCATTGCTTTTTCTCAGGACAAGAGGCCAACAGCCTACACCTAATTATAGTCCTTCACCTTCTCTTCTGACTGGAACAGTTGTGTTTGCCCACAACATCACAAGGACATCCCTATGGGCAGCATCTTACGTTAGCTCCCCTGCCTCTCTCTTCCAACGTATGCATTTTCTGTGAAATTCAACAGTATTGCAAAGGTAGTCCTTTTGGGGTTGAATTCCTGTCCACCACCATGTGTGTCTACGTGCCTAAACCATGTAGTATAAATGAGTGGAAGGGTTAGGTGTTTATCTAATATATATATGTGTGTATATATATATATAAAATCTTATCCCAGGCTTAGGTAGAGACAACACCACTAAAATCCATATACATACACATATGTATCTAATACTTAGATAAATACCTAACCCTTCCACTGATTTATACTGCATGGCATTTAGACATATATGTATTTATCACAGGCATCACATAATGCCTGGGAGCTGTGTCTACAGCTGGCAAAAGCTGCAGGTACAAGGGCAACCCAATGTAATTATGTGAAATAACTACAGGTGGTAGCTACAAGGGTAAGTACCAGAGGTAGGTGCAAGACTCTTGGCACTGGGAGTGTGAAGGGCACAGGAGGAGCGGGTGTGTGGGTGCCAGGATGGGAATGACGCAGTCGCAGCACATCTTGAACCTCTTTGCAAAGCTCTTGCCTTTCACCGGGATCCTGGGAGACAAAAGCAGATAGCAGATAAGTGAGAAAAACTTGAATTGCTTACTCCTTTCAAACCCAAATTGGGCCAGAAGAAGCAGTTCCTAGGCTTAGGCTGCTGTTTATAGGGTAGAGGTTAAACTCAGAAGCAAGCCTGTAATTTTTATAAACAAGGCTCATATTTCCCTTCTGGAAATATATATATGGAAACCCACGTATACATGAAGCTAAGACATGCATCAGAAGACCACTGAAGCCGCGTTATCTTCGCTTTTGTTCTGCTTTCCTGGTGCTTTTTTAATCCCCGTACCGGTACTGCCTTGGGATTGACTCCCTTTTCCAGGAGAAGCTTTTCACAGGGCTGAAGGGCTCTTTGTTCTCGCCCCACCGCCCCCTTGGTGCTATTTGTTGTGCCGTCCCGGGGGTGTGCTTCTGCTCTGCCAGGGGGCCATGGCGGAGAGGAAGAGGCAGAGGATGTGAACTCCCATGTCTGAACACAAAGAGAGAGAAAGGAGGACCTGTTTACTCTCCTGCTATAAATGCTCCCCAGCAGACAGAGAGGTTTCCATGCATTCAGGAGTAAAACACTAACAAAAAAGCGTAGGGGAGAGAGGGATGGAAGCCGTTGGGGTGCTGGGCTTCTCCCCACTGAGCAACAGGGTGGCAGTGCTTTCAGACCCTGCTGCGGCTACCACCATCACCGTGCTTAGGTGAATTCTTCAGACTTGTGTGGGAGTCACTTCTGGGACTTCAAGGTATAAAACCTGTTGGCTCCAGCGAAGCTGCTTCGCATACCATGGTGAGGAATGTAAATACATCAGTGCCGACGGCGCTTGGGAGAGAGCCACAGCCATTCCCAGGCACGTAGGGCTGGAAGGGACCACCTACGTCATGGGGCTCAGTCACCAGCTCCTCACAAACACCTTCCACAAGCTGGTCAAGCACCGGCTACTCGGTTATTTCCTGGTTAGTCTTGCAGCTGCTACCCCTTGCTTATTAAAAGCTTGGTATAAATATTGGACTAATTCAGTTTGCCTTAACATTTTTTTCAACTAAAGATTCACAGAGCCTTTCTGAGGAGGACCCAGAGTCTACCTTATGCATGTGTCATCATGTTTCCCTTTTTTTTTATGACTGGTAAAAAATGCAGCTAAGATACTTATCCATTTGTTGCACCATTTTTTGTAAAAGGCTATCTTTTTTTTGTTTTTGCTTGTGCTCTTGAGAACATATGCGTGGAGAGCATTTTATGTTTGGTTGTCCAGCATGGGAAGGAAAGTTGGCAATCATTTCACAGCTCTCCTCTCTGTGTCTTACAGCCCTGGTGGTCCACAGCTGAAGCCTGAGGACCGCTGGGTTGGTGGTTAGTGCGACCAGCCACGGACTCTTGCCTTCTGCACTCACCCCAGCAGGTTGTCGTGAATGATTGAATCATTAAAGTGAATTATTTGTTGTAATACGAGATCAGCTTAAACGCCTTCTACATCTTCACAATGGTGTTGCCTCCACCATCCCCCTCACCCAAATTATACAGCCAAGGTGTGAGCCAGGTCTTTGAGATGATCTGGGCTATAAACAATATTTTTAAGGGGAGAAAGAGAGAATTTATTTCTGTGAGGATTATTTCTCCATGGCCCAACACGCAGGTGTGAAGAACAGGCAAGGCCTAGGCACTGGGGAAAGGCAGGAGGGAGTTTCTTGGTTTCTTTTTGCAAGCAGAGCCACCATGCTCAAAACCAAGTATTTCAGAGGCATGTTGTAAGGCTAACATAGTTGCAGGATTGAGCTTGGGGGGGTCTCCAGTGTGGCAGCCCTGCCCTGGTGATGGTCCCGGGGTAATGGGTATGGGACCTGGGGCCCGTCATGACTTGGTGAAGCTGGAGCGAGTAAACTTGCTTTTATTGTGGATTAAGGTGAGAACATGGACAATTTTAGTGCCCTTCCTGCCTGGTGGGAACCTGCTTGAGAGGCTGTACCCATGGAGTGGACGGTGGTTATCTCAAGGTCACACGTGCAGGAAGCAACAGGGACGACATGAATATTGTGTGAGTGGGAGCTGCTGGCGGGGCTATCGGTGCTTCCCAGGTCAGGCAGGACACGCAGGGAGTCACCCGGCCCCAGAACGAAGCAGGAAGAGGTGAAGATGGCGCCAAAAATCCTGGTGAGAAGGTTCAAAGTCTGGCCAGAGCAACCAACCCTTGTCAGCAGAGGGAGAGCTGGGCTGCAGCAATGTCCATCTGGAACTCGCCCTTGCATGAAGCTTAGAACCCCACTGCTTCCTCTTCCCACCACACACAGTTCACCCCACCTACCCCTACACCCCTCCCATACCTTCAGGTGCCAAGGTTTGAATTAACATTACATTTTCATATGAAGGAGCCCAAGGACAGCATATAACTAATGGTCAATGGGTGTTTTTTTGCCAACGTTTTGCAGGAGTTTTCCTGCCTTGTAGAACCTGCCCTGCTCAGGCTGAAATGTTGAAAACCTTTGGTGACCTTTTGCTTGGCATTTATATATTCCTTTATCTGAGAGCATCCCGCTCCTTGGAGGAGCTCACAAGGAAAGAACGATGGCAACTGTAATAGAATCACCACCAGCATCTGGATCTTCTTGAGGGTGAAAACAAATGATGGTGTGTGTGGCTGCACAGCCGTAAAATCAACAGCTGCTTTCCAACAAAAGCCAGAGGACAATGACTTTGCTGGAGCACCAGCCATCCATAACGTCTTTAAGGGTTAAAGTAGCAAGCTGACAAAAGCCTTAATGTTTTTACAGCACACAGACATGTAACATACAATACAGGACAATTTGTTCTATTGATGTCTAAAAATGCTTAATGGAGAAACAGGCTGTTAAAATACAGGATACTTTATAGGTTAGTTCTTCTCCATACTTCATCCTCAGGTATTTGCCAAGTTAGCAGAGCATCAGACTTCAAGTCACATATAGGCTTCTTGAGAGCAGTTTTTCCACTAAAAGCTTAGCTAAAAGACATACATATTAATGAAAAAGAGTCATTCATTCTTGTCACACATTTTGTCCTCAGAACAGTTGCAAATTCTGCATATCATTTTTTTTTTCTGACTGAGGGGAAATAAAACAGCTTTTATATAGTTACACAATTGTCCACAGTCTTTCCCAAGAACGGAAAAATGCCCTAAAAATGGAAAGCAGGTGGGTGTTCTCCGCATCAAGTTGCTGCTTCTGCACAAGAACAAATAGGCTACATCCCTGTTTTCTGTTTACAAAGAAACAGTGTGTCTCCTAAAAGAGTCCTGGGAGCTGGAGATCTGTTGGAAGTGTTCTTTGGTGCGTTGTCTTTGCTGTATGTGTCTATAGTTTCTTCTAACTGGATTGACAAAACTTTCCTACTTTCCAACCGTACCACAGTGACCTCGGCACCCCATCTTTCCTTCCCATTGCTGTTGACTTGGGAATTTCTGGAGATTTCTTTGATGTTGCTGCTGCCTTGGGAGTGTCAAAGCTGAAGAAGAAAACAGAGGACATCTTCAGAGATGGGGATGGGGATAGAAGGAGGTTGTTGTTTGCTTAAAAGACACCTGAGAAATATAGAATGCAAGAGGAGGGGGGAAATGTTCAACAAAATAGTCTCTGCTGCAGGACTCGGGGTCTGAAGCTCCCTGGTATTTCACTAAGGATTTGCTTTGTTGCTGCTGAATGTCTTCATTAGCTCAGAAGCCGCCTCAGTAGGAATGTAGCTGGCAAAACTGGACCACTCTGGCAAGTACTTTTTTTTTAACATCCAGGTGGATCGCAGCCAAGCACACAGTCACACCATTATTTCAGACATGGGTTATCAGTGACGCACACAAAAATGCAGGGTTAGAGGAGCAGCTTTCAGAGAAATGGTGCTGATAAACCTGGAAATACTCTTGGACCTCCCATGGCACGTGAACAGCCAGGAATAGTTAAGCGAGTGCCAAAGCAAAACCCTTGACCTGAACAACTGCAGATTTCTGAGATTTAAAACAAAACCTCAGGCTGAGCTCAGAGGCCTGAGAACAGGATAGAAAATTAGGTTGATATTAATGAGGCACTAAACGGGTCTGAGTTTAGTTTAGGGTCAAATCTAGGGAGTTTTCTGGATTTTTTTTTAAGTGCTCTAACTTACTTAGAACTCCTCAGTGGACACCTTCAGCTTGTTCTCCACTCGGCAGCATTGCATCCCTCCCAGATAAACTAGTCTGCACCACCCTTATTTACTGTGTCAGCTAATGGTAGGATAAAAGCAGATGGGATGGTTCCACTTTGCTGTTTTTCCTCCCACCTTTCTTCTTCAGGGCCTGTCACCGATTCCCTTTCTTCCCCCTCTCCTCCTCCCCCTATTAAAGCAAAACATCTGCCACGGTTTTAAGATGCTTTGGGCTTTTGCAGGCTGTTACCAGCAAAGATAGCACTTGGCGGGGAGGGAAGCTGAGCGAGAGCCACAGCAGGTGAAGGGTTTTAATTCCCCCGTTACTGTAATCAGCTGCCCCGACCACGGAGCCATCCGCGGGAGGCAGCAGTAATGATTTCCAAACCAAAAAAAGAGCTCTGGCAGGCTGGACGGGGCTTGGCCCCCATCCGTCAGAGCTCTGCAGAGCTCAGCTGGTGACTAGTCGCTGCGTCACTCCTTTCTGATTAAATTCCCATTAAGTTTAAAATAATAATACATCCTTAGTGGAATAAGAAACTCTGGAAGAAGAAAGAAAAAAGTCTTTGTGGGGTTTTTTTGGCCAGCGGTGAACAAAGGGCCAGCCCTGTAGAAGCATATGGGGAAAATGGCTCTAGGACCATGCTTTTATTCTGCTAAATTGTGGGGCTTATCCTTGCATTTGCTACGACCACAAAATCCAGATTCACTGGTGAACTAAGACCCTTTATACGATTATGACAGTGAAAAATGCTGGACAACGTACATAAAGCATTACGTGTGAGCTATAAGGTACAGAAGCTCCCAAGTCTTTCAGCAGACAGTTTCTCAGAGGGGTTGATCAGAACTACCTGCACATTTCTGTCCAAGATGTCTGGTCTGACACGTTGCTCTCTCAGCTCTCTTACCCTTTTTTTCATTATCTGTCTGCTCGCCACCTTGTGCGGGAGCCCCAGAAGGGGCCACTCGGTATTTTGGCATCCCCATCAGACCAGCTCTGAAGTAAAAAGACAGAAATCATTCCATGCCACTGGAGCCCAGGCCCCACCACCTTTACCACCAAGATTTGCCCATATACTCAAGGACCAGTAGTCACTATGGCAGCAGCATTCATAATTATACTAATAATACATCTTCTCAGCTTATTTCTTCTCCGTTAGTTCTTACAGTCCACTGATCGTCCGGGAGGAAATACTAGTTCGTGTCTCGCCCAGTGATCGTATCTTACTTGTTTTAGCACTGAAATGGAAGAAACACCACCAGAGACTTTCATTAATGGATTGATCTGAAACTTTTGGCTAAACGTGAGATAAAATGTTTTACTTCATTTGGGGGCTATATAATCTTTTTGGATAACCTTTTCCTTTGGTTCAAGTTAATTTTTGAAACCGAAGCACTATGAAAAGCAGATCTGAAACGTGAATGTTCAGAAAACCACAAAATGAAACACTGCAGCATTTCCATGGCCAATCTTTGCATTTAAGAAACACCGATAGAAAATAGGGATGTTTTCCAGGAGCAGCATTCCCTCTTCTCACAGAAAGTATTCACCAGATCTGAATTCATTCACAGTCTTTCTCTTCCCAAAGCCCCATTTTGAGGGATGAACTTCTGGTAGAAACTCTCCCTGCCAACCTCTATAGTTATAACTGCCCCAGACAGGGAGCATCAGCCCTTGGATCTGCCCTACTTCCCCTTCCCTTCCGTGACCCAATACCCCACCATGAGCCTCCAATATACTGCACATGGTGGGCAACATCACAGTCCTGGGGGAAAGAGGAGGAGCTGCTGAAATTACAGAGGCCACATGAAAAATGACAAGATGCCCAGCTAATGACACCAGGCTACCTGATGCTTGGGTCCAAGGTGTGTAAATAGGTAGTGGAAGGGTGAAGGCCCTGGCAAATAACCACTTTTGCTTGTGGTTGCTCACATGGCTTCCCTACTCAAAGTTAATTCACATCAAAGTCAGGTTACCTGGGAAAAGAGTAAACAAAGCAAAAGAAGAGGCTGTAATTCATCTGGAGATCAGGTTGAACTCCGGACTGCAGGCTGGGGCCAAAGACGGGAATGCAGCGTGTAATGGCCTTGTTTATCACCCTGGTGATGTATGCCAGAGTTATTAATGGTGTCTGGTGTGCAGTGACAGTGACAACAGCTTGAGGAACAACCTAACAAAAAGATGCTCCCTGCTCCAGGTACCACAGCCACGTCCCTTGTAGGCATCGCAACCTCATTCCTGTCTCCCAAAGACATGATGCTGGTCGTCTGCTGTTTCCACCGTATGTTTCCTCCATCAACATACCTAGAAGGACATTAATGGCTCCCATGATGATTTGGCTCAGATTATTAAGGTATTAAAGAGTAAAAGAAAACTCCTCAAAGTCCTGGGAAACTCCACCTGGCACACACCGAGGGGCTGATAACAGCACCCTCTGCCACATGCTGGCAGGGGGTAGAAGGAGCCCAGCTATTAATCTTTTGTAATCTAGCTGGAATTAAGTGACAGTGATGGAGTACTTTGTAATGGACTTCCTGAATCCTCATACAAACGGAGGAAGTGACCACCCTTGACCAGATTTCTGCTCGTGTTGCCTGTTTCCCTGCCTGCATTACGCATTTTTCTTGTTTGCAGGCAGCTCCGACGCCGCTTCAGCACGCCTAATGGATTAACACTCAGCCAGCCTGTGAGAACAGTGGCCTGGAGGGGCCGAGGGGCTCCCCGGGCAGTGGGCTGCAGGCTGCCATCGGGCTGAAATCCCCCGTGCAGAAAAGTCGCCGAGGTACCAGGAAGGCAGCTCTGGGTGGCCAGTCCCAGGTCCCAGTTGCCTGAGGAAATCTGGCCCGTGGTGCCCCAGAGCACCGGGCTTCCCTGGGCACACCAAGAAATGCTGTCTTTGGGCTGTGCCTGTGACATGGAGAGTGTCTGGCCTTCCCGGTGCCTTTGGTCCCTCTGCAGCAGCAGAGACACGTTGTTCAACAGAGCCAGCAGCTGCACAGGAGGCACTGGAGCCTTTCAAGTCTTGCATCCTTCAGGCCATGCTGGGGAGAGGATGGCTTTATTTTTGGAAAGCATCAGATGAGCTCTATTGTCCCAGCCTATCCATGTTACAAAACTATGTTGGGAACCCATCCCTGCCTCATGACAGGCTTGTGTAACTCTCCAGCAGCACTGGTGTTGAAAAGGGACCATGACCTTCCCTTTGTGGAGCAGCGCTGCGTTACCAGCCGGGAGCTCTGGCAGACAAGCCCCAGCCAGCTTATGAACTCCCCGTCTCCCACCCAACAAGCTGGCCATGAACATACCCCAAAGGCTCATGTTGAAGCGTCAGTGTGAAACAAAAAAGAGACCACAGATTGTGGCCCGTGGGAGCTTCAAACCACGCCAAAGGCAAGAGCCAGTGGACACTATAGCCATAGAAGGGCATACTCAGAGTCAGTTCCCAGCATCCTGACCTTGGTTTCAAGGGCTGACTTTGGAAACGCAGTCAGTCTGGCAGTCTGTGTGGGCTCTGCTGCTGGCATCAGGGCTGGCAGGAGGACACAACTGCAGGAGAAACGGAGCTCAGAGAAATTCCTTTGCTAATCTGGCCCTGGGAGTCCTGCAAGCACAGGGACGGAGACCTGGGCTGCAATGAGGTGGCTGCAGAGGGCGAGCAGAGGTGACCTCATGAGGATGTTAAGCAGCACAGTGACATGTCTCACCAGCCAACCCAGCCCTCATTAATATCACTAAGAACAACAGCTGGCTCCTCACATCTCAGCCTAGCTGCGGGCTTTGATTTTTTTCACCTTATCCCACATCAAACTCCCAGGCACTCTGAGCAGGAGGGAATTTGAGACAGGTAAACCCCTTGACACCAGCGCTGGATTTGGCTGCTTGGCCCTGACATGCTTTAAAAGAAAATTCATGTTATCAGTGGTCTTTTGTCCTCCCTCTGCACCCTGGAGCCCATCACTCAGCAAAGAGCCACCCCTGATCTTCACAAATGTGGATTCACTCGCACCGCAGGGGAGGGTTCAGAATCAGGCACTGGGGTTTGTGCTATCTGATAGTCCTTTGCTATCTTTTTCATCTTCTTTTGGTCTTCCCTCAGCCAGTTAACCCCCCCACTTGCTTGCTGCCTCAGGAAGGTCTAAAGATTTAGCAAAGAGTTCAGGCTACAGGCCAGTGGGGTTCTGTCACTTCTCTAAATAACGCAGGCAAAGCTCCTGCGTTGCAAGCCAGGCTCTCCATGAAATGTGTAGAACAGGAGAGGTGCGAATGGAAACCTTGGTGGCATTAGGTGTTGTTTTTCTAAACATTCCCCATCAGTAAGCACGCAGCCTCTCAGTGCTGCACAGTCCCACCGAGGTCTTTAAATCGTATTTCTAGGATTTCTCTAAAACAGGGGCCTCAAGCTTTTAAACACAAAGGGAGCTGGGGAATGGTTTCTATAACAAGAGATTTGAGCAAATCAGTGCTTTTTGTCTCACTTTTTTTTTTTTTTTTTAAATGGACATCTGCTGGGGTTTGTATTTTTTGAGTCATGGGGGTGAAGGGGGTTGAGGGGGAAAGAGAGGTTTGCAGACGGGGTGAGCACAACATATACTGGAAAAAATCCCGGATGCTATAAATGGGAGCCCCCTAACAGTGCAGCTCATCTGAAGCAAAATGAAAATATCAGGCATCCAAGAAACATATGTGCAGATGGCTTAAAGCCCAGTCTCCTTGCTAGGGCTCTGCATTAAATAAAATGCACCGGGTCATGTTGCTATAGATATAAGAGATTACTAGGTGC
Source organism: Falco punctatus (assembly GCF_963210335.1). Lineage (NCBI taxonomy): Eukaryota > Metazoa > Chordata > Aves > Falconiformes > Falconidae > Falco > Falco punctatus. Next base: position 5,809,806 of record NC_137591.1, read on the forward strand.
AATGTGCACTTCTCTGAAACTGCAGGTTTTTAAACAATTGGAAATACAGACCTTGTTTATGGATCAAGCAAATGGCTTCAGTCAAGCAGAACAGCCTTTTTTTTTTTTTTGGGGGGGGGGGGGGGGGGGGGGGGGATATGTGTGTGTGTTAGGGCCGGGGTCAGGAGGCTCACGCTCTGTGAGAGTTCACTGCCGACGCTGCTCAGGAGGAGAGCAGTCTCAACACCGACATGAGAAGCGGCATCCAAGAGGGCTATTGACTATGACCTGTATTTTTGAAGGATGATATGAATCAATCCAGAGCCTTGGCAAGACCTCGCGGCTGGGGCTTGTGCTTTCAGCCAATGTCAATTATGTCATTACTGAGCCTGCAGAAGCTATTACTAATGTTACTTTTACAGTTCACTGCCGACCAGAGAAAAGAGTTTTTCACACTGTTGTCGTTTTGTTGGAGCAAGACTATACGAATCGCAGATGGCTTCCTTGCCAGATGTAGCCTCGCAGGACGGCAGTTTGGGGTTTACAAGAGGTTTAATGAAAACTTGGCACTTTCCCAACTTTTGGCAAATACTCTTGGGCTGTCAACTCTTGCAAGCAAGTCAAGATCCTAAAAAAGTCTAATGACTTGTTCTCACCGAACGAGGAGGTGAAAAGTTTTACCTGAGAAACAAAACCCAAATGAGCAAACCAATACTTTATCACACCGGGCCTGAGCTCATGATCACCGCGGTTATTGAAAGCTCTCACTGCACACTGGATCGGTTCCCACGTTTTTGCTATTGCTCTGGAGGGGTCCAATGTGTTTCTGCTGACATGGAACATTGATGGCGAGTAAGGGGGTGATGTGACATCCAGGTGTGTCAAAAATCATATCATCCTTACTTTGATGTCTACTGCTCTTTTTTTTTTTCTTCCAGTTATGATTTAACTGCTTTGTCCCAGGATGAGGGTTCGCTTGCCAGCCTTTTGGCTTGGTTTTTTTCTTCCTTGATGATATGATCAGTTTGTTAAAATTATGCTAAAATAAATTCTCAGGTGTGTGCCTTCAGATTTAGGACCTGTCCTGTGCTCAACATGCCTAAATAGTGCAGAAATAACCAGCATTTCCAGCTGCAGGCTGGAAACTCTTCACATTATTTGGGTTTTCAGGTGTATTATTTCCTTTCCTCTATTCATAAATATTTGTGCTTAGCATGGTGTCATTTCAAGCATAACTCTTACTTTATCAGTCTCCCCATTTTCCATTCCCACCACCCTGGACTGATATTAATCCTGGTCTAAACTGTCAAATTGAGTCAGCTGCACAGATTTGGCAGTGAGGTTTCTTCAGTTATGGTTTGGATAATGAATGAGCTCCTAGGTCCCAGTAGCCTCAACATGCTGTCTCGCGGGTGCAGTGTGTGGACCAGTGGGATGGAGCACAATGGTGCCTGTATATATAAAAAAATGCGTTTGAGTCATTCAAAAAAATCATCTCCAACAAACAAACCCTGAAACATTATTCACACCACGTCTCAACGCAATAAGCCTGTCTCATCTGTGGGCCTTTAGCAGTCTCCCATAACTAACCGCCTTTGCCTCAGCTTGTCTGCCTGTCTTTAAATATCTTCAGCCTGAGCCTGACTTGAACGGTGCATTTATTATGGCTGTTGGTGCACAAACCAGATGATTGAATTGTCCGGAGGAAGTAGCACTTCACATCCATGTGGCAAAGGGATTACTAAAACGGCTGGAGAAGTGTAATCATGGAGATGTCATCCTTTTTCCACTGACTGAGGTTTGGATGCAAACCTGATATCTAGCCCTCCTTAGTGCTCCTGCAGATCCATCTTCTTCAGAATCACTCTTGAACAGGCTTATTCTGACTTTTTGTGTGTGAGGTACTCAGAGCCTTTACAGAAATCAAGTTCATTTACCAAGACACAGATTAAATCAACATCCCTGAGACAAAGTACACCAAGCACCATGGGTGTCCCTCTTTTTGCTTTGGTGATTGCAGGATGGATTTGCAGATCACATTAGGGAAGCTATAATGGACAGTAAATCTCTTTCCCCCCCTAAAAGAAAAACTGTTAGTGTCAAGCTTTCTTAAATGAGGTTTTTAATAATCTTCAATTTTATAGAAGAACTTTGGATAGGACCAGAAGGAATCAAGTGGTTTGTGATGACCAGTGTTTAAAAAGTATCACATGTCTTTTCATGAAACACTGGCTTGCTGGCCTGTGAGATGGCAAAGCTGCCTAATATCCCCTGCTTTATGGAACAGAAGTGACTTAATGTAGCAGTAGCCCTAATAACATTAATTATTCCAAAAGTATATTCAGCTTGAAATTATCTGGGTTTGGATAGCTGTTTTTTTTTCTCCAGTGAAATCCTGAGCACCATTATTCCTACAATAGGTAACATCTCAGTCTCTGTTCTGAAAATGCTTCTCTGCAGATGGCCCAGAGATCTGCTCTTTACTGAGTTGTAGGTAAGGCTGATCTCACAGGCAAGTGCTGGAACTCTGAAGAAGCAACCATGAAGCTCAGAGGTGTGGGAGAGGAAGATTTAATTCCTTTTTATCCCATAAGCTTTTGATGTGGACCCCCAGCAAGGGCAGCTATGGCAGATTTCATCTCACTACACCCCAGCTACACCTGTACTCTGTGAAGAGAGGAAGAATTTTCCAGAGTGCGTTGTGGGCACCTACAATCTGCACCATGGAGGTGCCAGTGTCTCTTCATTGATCAGAATGGGAGCTGGCTGGTATGGGTAGCTATGGGTAGGGGAGGTGACTATGACAAATTCTGCTTTTTTTCCTTCCTTCCTGCCTTCCATAAAGTAGGAATGAATCTATCTCCACCTGACAGAGCTGCTGTAAGGACCCAGACCCTACAGAGAAGGAAGTGCTTAAATGAACCAGCAAGGCGGTCATGGTAAATACCTACATTCAAGAGCGCATGGTTGGTAATGTATAATATTCCCTAGTAAAATCACAACATTATTAATTTCGTTGCCTTATATACTTCTGGAATGGTAAAAGAGGAGAAATCTGGCCCAGTGATCCATCATCCAAGGCTTTGAAATAAAGCCAACTTCAGTGAAATGTGAGTGAGCCCTTAGAAACACAAGGAGGGCTAAAGCAACAAGTGCATTTCACTGAGCTATGATATCATCCTCTATTCCTTTCTAGAGGGGAAGCTGTGTATCGGATGCGTAGGAGAGAAGAAAGAAACAGAAAAGCATGCTCATATATTTCAATATTCAAAGCTGCCCCAGGAAAGAACTTAAAATCTGAGGTCATTTCCTCAATGAGCTTAGGCCATTATTTGTCATCCACACTGATTGACAAGAAAAAGGGAAATAAAAGAAGGCTAGGCAAAGCCTGTCACACCCCTGCCATCTGCGGCGCGATGCCAGCCAGCAGCCAGCCCACCAGGGTGCCCCTCAGATCAGCCCCCGGCCAGCTCCAAGCACCCAAGTAGCAAGGCTCACTGAAGGGAGCAGGGCAGGCTCAGCAGTCCCCGTAGAAACCTGGGACTGTTCCATGTTTCCTCACCATCACAGGCATTTGTCAGAGTCCCCAACCAAGTGGCCTCAAAGGCATGAGCTTGTCTCTTCTCTGCCTGATCTAGGCTGCGTGTGTTTGAGGGAAGCATTACATTCACTCCAGAGCAGGCAGAAGTTGCAGATCCAACTGTCAAAGGCTTTACTAAAGTCTAGGGGGACAACATCCACAGCCTCCATGATTTGTGTTTTCTTGTGCTGAACCCCCTGGAGGGGCACTGGGCAGCCCATGTGAAGGTAGAACCGCAGCATGTGAGCAACTGAAAAGTACAGACTAACATGGGCATCTGTGGGATGCTTGGCTCTGGTCCTGTCCTATTTATTAGCATGGATGTCACCGAGATGTCCTGGAGATACTGAAGCCATGGAGAAGGCATCTGAGCATCCCTCCATCATCTTTAGAGCAGCTCCCTGGAAGCTTTTTGAGTTGGCCCCTGAACAACAATGAGACTTGCTCAGCAACAAGCCTGTGGTCTGCCTAGAAGCACTGAAGTGGCCTTTGGTCTGCAGCTGCTCTTTAGCCTCTGGATTGCGCAGCTCCAAACGTGTCATCGGTTCCCTGTTATCAAGGGCTCTGACTCAGAGCTCGGGAAAACACTGCCATTCCAGCCTGGGGGAGCTGTACATTTTTTCCCCCAGCAAATTTGACTTGAGCCACACCAGTCTTGTGAAAAAACTAGACTATCCAAGAAAAGATAAGACTGCCAATTTTTGCATATTTCTCTATTTAAAAAAGCTGCATTTCCAGCATCCTGTGACTCATTTGAGGGAAGCTTTGGTGTTTCTTTTTATTCTGTAAAAGAAAATTATAATCACCATAATAACCAGTATGTGAGGTATTTCTCTTTGCTGAAACTTGGACCAAGGACCAACAGATGCTGCACACAAGCCGATGAAGCAGTGCTAGTGCTTGTGAGCAGCAGCAAATGCCATCCTTCCCTTCTTCTGAACACATGCTGCCACGCAGCAGCACTGCTGAGCCAATATGCTGGCACTGCACTTCCCTAGAAGCTGGAGCAATCTCTTACCAACACTGCTCTGAGCGAATACATCACAGCCTGATGTTAGGTGACACAGCATTTTAGCAGAGTTTGTTATTTTTTTTTTTTTGACAGCCTGACCATAAAGCAAGAGTTCCTCTGCCAGGGAAGCACTCAGGCCCTTCCTGCACTGCTGGTGCTGCACAAATGGACAGGTCGCCTTGCTAAAATACAGCAGAGGTAGTTCTGAGTGGCTCCACAGCCCCTCTGTACCACGGGAAGAGCATACAGCCTTTGGTCCTTGCTGGGAAGTAAGCTGAGAGTGAGCAATTTCTGTTTGTCTGAGAGCCATGTGCACCAGATGGGAAAACAGCAGGGAAGCACTGGCCAGCAAGGCTGCAAGTGGTCTATAGCACATCAGCACCAGGAGATCTACAGACATCACTGTAAAGCAATAAATGCTGCCAGTTTAATACTGGCAGTGGGATGAACTGGCTGCACAAAACCATAGGGATGCGAATACTTCCTGGGTACTCCCCAGGCTCATTTCAGCTCATTGAAGCTTTCTTTAATATGCAGGGGGAAAAATTCTTTTTTAAAAAGGGTTATTAAACCATTTTAGGGCCAGAAGGACCTTCCAGTGCAGCCACCTGCCTTACACAGAGCATCCAGCTTCACTCAGCAGTGTCGGCATCATGCCCCTAACTGCTGGTAGAGCAAACATCTCATTTTCATCAAACATGGAAAAAACTGGCTTCTTCCCTGCTGTAAAAAAATTGCACCCAATGCTTTTTGTTGTATTATAATTTTAAAATAACAAAATGGAATTGCCCATCAGGACGAACTTCAGCACTAACCACAAGCACAGGCCTGGCTGCAGGCAGCAGCGAGCTGGGAGGCATTACCAGGTTGTTAGCGTCAAATGCAAGAAGTGGCAGGGAAAATCTGTTCCCCTCTCCCTTGAAGCATGCCAGTCTCTGGTCAGCCTTCCCAGCCTGACCCTCCCATTGGCACCGTGAAAATCAGCAATGCCCAGCCAGCCATTCACGTATAAAGAGGAAAAGGTGGAAGGGGAATTTTCCACAGCTCATCCCTAGCGCCGATTGCATTGCCGTAATCAAAACCTGCTGAGCCATCTATCGATGTTCAAAGCCAAATGAAGACTGATGGAGACAGATGTGGTCATGAAGTAGGGGTCATGAAGTAGACTTGTCACGACAGATGAGCGCATGTTTGTGGATCTGAACAATACACTCCCCTTTGCACGCTGCCTTGCCGTCTCCCCATTACCCCCAGGAAGTTGTTAGTGTCACTCCGGGAGTGATGTACCGCAGGACCCTGTGCTGCAGCCTGTGCCACTTCTAAAGGACACAAGGACTCAGCTCACCCATGTCTAGCCCAGCACCATGGCAAGATGCCTTGCCACATCAGCATCTGTGGGGGAAGCAATACGCCAAAGACAGCAAAGCCTGCTCAGGAGCTTCTACTGAAGATTTCCATTTGCCTCTATTACAGATACCATGTTGCTATTAATTTTCTTTTTTCTTAGCTACCTTTTTGCTTCTGCAAAAGGGTGCTGGGCTAAATCAGCTGTCTATTTCTCCAACAGCCTTCCAGTCAAAGTAAGTGACACTCACTGCAAAATGTCTCAGCATCCCACCTTGGAGCTGAGCGGGCTTGCCACAGACTGGAGGAAGTGGTTTTAGCTGCCACCTTAAACCAAGACTTGCAGCCCCAGTAGATGGAAGGTGAGAGCTGTGTGGCTTTCTCCATCACCTGGAGCACAGAGCCCAGGGCAACAAACAGGACATCCAAGAGGCTGATGCCTCCAGATTTCCCCTATGCCTCCTCCTTCTCTCTTTTCACCCTTATCTCCCTTTCTCACCAGATACTACACCCTAAGGCCACATGGACACGTGCTTTCCTTGACCCCAGCAGACCTTTAGCAAGGCAATGCATTTGCGGGTGGTTATTTCCCACCATTCATTGCTTCTGAAATCTGGATGAAAACTCAATTTTTAAAATTAATTTTCAGTTTTGCTCTTATTCCTTCTGTGAGGAGGACAGGTTCCCTGATCATCTTTCACTGGGCCAGTCTGCAGCTAGCCCATGGCTGCCAAGGTCCTTCGGGACACCCCGAGGACATGCCTCTCCTCCTCTCACTGAGCCCCATGGTATGTGTCACCCCCCCCCCACCCCACCCCCACCCCCCATGCAACACTGTCCATGCTTTGGCTTGATTTTTCTGTCAATAACCTCACCAGGCTGGTTCTGGGATTTGTCAGAAGAAGGATGTTTTCTTCTTAATACTTACTACAAGCAGAGCTTAATACTCTGCTTGGACCATTCATGGCTCATCTCAGCCTGACATTATGAGAAACCCACATGGCCTTGAGTGGAATTAGATAGCCCTTTAATGGTGACATGGGCAGAAAGGCAATGGGGTCAGGGTGAAAAATGTCAAAAGTAAATTTAAACAATAAAAACAGCTGCTTCGACCCAAACTAGCTTGTCTATACCATAACACAAAGTTCATCCAGGTTAGGTTGGTGGAGGACAGAGCACTGCACTTCTTGCTCAGCTTATCAGCAGGGAAGATGTTATGCATTCCTCAGACAAGCCCTTGGACCCAGTCAGCACTCCTAAGAGGAGAGACTCTCCAGACTATGTCAGATTTCAGAAAAACACAACAACCTTGCTTCCCAGATACTAATATTTAAGAAATTATAGTGCATTTTTCAAGGCAGAAAGTAGCAGCCTGGAGTTCAGTTACATTGTCTGGGTGATAAATATGTTATTTAGGGATCAGACAGAAGCAGAGAGCCTGAGAGAGGTCTCCTCCATGTCTGCCTTCTAGTGAAAACAAACAAACAAGGCAAATGTAGCTCTTGTGGACACTGTGTTTTCTGACTATCTAAGGAGCATTTGAGGTACATCGTGTGCACCCTGGGAATGACCCAAACAGGGACTTGTGCATCATGTTTAACCGCTTCACAGACAACTTATCACAGTAAGCAGACCAACAACCAGCAAAACAACAATGCAAACAAAAATCCCAAAGAAACCAACAAAAATGAACTCTCTCATTTATCTGTATAATTTGTGATAAGCAGGCTCCAAACCAATGCAGGTTTTACACCACAGACACCAAATCTTCTTCCCAGTCTCCTCCCCTTTGTACAACAGAGGTGGCTGAAAGATGAAATTTACCCTAAAGATGAGTGGCCTTTGATGGTGGGGACTCAGGAGAGCCACTCAGCTTTGGGGTCACAGGGAAGAGCCTTGTGCAGTTCATCCATGGGCGCCCCGGGTGATGGCGGGTGCAGGAGGAACCTTGGTGGTTCACATCCATATCCAGCACCAGGGATGAGAAGACCATGTAAGGAGTGCCTACAGACCATTCCCCCCTGGGTACCAGATGTTAAAAATACTACATGTACCAGCCCTCGGTACTGCCAGCCTCTGAATCCTAAGCAGAAAGTAGGGACGTCTGGGTGTCCCTTGGGATACTTTCTCCTTGGATGCACAACCCCAACGCATGTTTTACAGAGTATATTTTTCATCACTCAGTTTCCCCTTACCCCTTCCACCCCTCTCTCTCCTCAGGGAATATAGTACACTGCACAGATTCAGCATACGCTGAAATGTATAAATAAACCAACATTTTGCTGGGTCAGCCCTCTGTTGGCAACCTCCTTGTACTTTGTCACTGGAGGCCACAACTCTGATTAAAGTGACCATTTTGTCTTGGCAGGACTGGTTTGCTTATTCACTCGCTCCTTCAGCTCTGCCCTGGTGCCAAAGTACAGCACAAGCTCCTCAATGGCCCTTGGTTTCCTCTCTGGAAAGCAGTACTGAGCTGTGGGGACAGTCCATGCCATAGAAAGGAAAAAGAGGAAAAAATTACTGCTTGCCAGACCCCAAGAAAAGAGAGGAGGCGTACATGGTCAGGTCCTGTTCACCTATGGCCTGCAGGAAGCACTGCAGGGGGTGCTTATGGCTCCCACATGGGCTTTAAGGTGCCCTTACACAGTAATAGAGTTAAATATGTGTTGGCCCTGATGAGGAGAGGCATTTCATGGAACAGCCATGGCTGCTCACAACACTTCCCAGGCTAGTGACATTCCTCTTTTTGTGTCCAGAAAGTGAACTGGCTGATCCCTTCTCCTGCATTCAGAAGCAGAATTGCTTTTTCCCCACCGTAACCCTACATTAGGTATATGTGTTTGATCTTTTCCAGCATTGCATTGTTTTTAAAGTGCAAAGTGTCTTCAAATGGAAAAGAAAGAAGTCACGGCTATATGGCTGCCTCCCAGACAAGGGCAACAGGCTTCCCATCACTGGAAGGGTGCTGCTGTGGGCACAGGCTCAACATCCCTGAACACAAGGTCTTCGCATTTAAAGTGGGAGGTTGAAATCTGGGAAACAGCCTGGTGATTTCAGATATACAGTTTCAAGGAAGTCTCATTCTCAAAGGAGAGTGTTCTCAAAGAAAAAAAAAATCATTCTGATCCCAAGCTGGACATTGCTCCGGAAAGCATAATAAAATCTTGCATGACATCTCAGGGCAATACCAAACACATTTGTATTTTGTAAACAGGAAGTCACATTGCCTGGAGAGGATCTTTTCCCCCCTCACTAGCTGCATGCACCCTCTTTACACAACCCCTTTTTACAGTATTTCAGGACTGAAAAGTTCATTTTCCTCTCATAAGCACATAGGAGAAGGCAGCTGCCACCCAGATATCCTTTAAATGGGACCACGTGTAAGCCACTTAGTCTCCAAAAATGAAAGCAAAACACAGTGCTGTCATCACTGCACGGCACCGTCAATCAGGCCGTGCACAATATGCTGCACCACGTATATCTCATACCACACTCATCATAAGCTTAGGCTAATGCATAATAATAAAGCAGAATGTTACAAGTGTTAGAAATTCTGGATTAGGAAGCAAGAGATAAGCAGAAACAAAGTAGTTTGGATCCAGTCTCTTTTCTAGCAATGAAGGATGGTGAATACAAATTCCTCTAATGCTTCACCGAGGTATTTTTCCCAGCTTCACCCTGACCCTGTTTTTCTTCACATTACTCTGTCACAGCACTATCCAAACCAGCCAGCTGCAACAAGGCCTTTACCATCCCATACCAGGTTAACTTCAGTAAGTAGCTCCCCCACCTTGCCCCGGCACAGCCACCAACCCCACCCCACAAGGTTCCAAAGGTTTATCTACCCTCTGTGCTGTTTCTTCATCCTCTTCAGGCCAGTCCACCTTGCTTCTTGCCTCTTCTGCATCCAGAGTCTTCTTTCTCCGAGCCTCCTACATCAGGGGCAGTCTCTCTGCTTCTTCCAGGTCTCTCTTCATCCAGAGCTCCTCTTCATACCCCTCAGAGCTACTTAACTACTTAGCAGGAACCAGCCACAGCTGCACATTATCCATGTCAGCCAACCCACCGCCCCTGAAGCAAGCCCACAGCTGTATATTATCAATGTTAATTAACCTGCCTTCGTTCCTCTAGAATTCCTCTACATTACTCCACTGAACAATCAAATTATTTCACCTGCAAGTTCAGCAAAATGAGTTTGCCAGGGACATTCCCCATGGTGTGGATGGGAGACACAAGGCAGGTCATGCCCACCTGCTTTCATCTGCTCCCCTTGTCCCATTGGTCCTATTGCATGATGCAGAAAGACCACAATGGGATGTGTTGCGAGGGCAGATGATGCCTGTCATGCTGAGGACCAAGCAGGCAGGGAGTGTCCACAGGCAGGTGTGGGGCTTCGGGCTGCTTCTGAGGTTGCCAGAAAAAAATTGTTAGAAAAACACATACTTTGCAGTGAAATAGCTGGTCCAGGTCAGATCCCCAGACCTCACAGCTGCTGTAAGCTGTAACAGCAAAGTAGTCTATACAGCAGATAAAAAAAAAAAGGAGTGTGGCATCAAGACTCTTTGCTTCTTTAGAGGCATGAAAGACTGAGAAGAAAAAAAGATGTGTCCTCCCACAGGTAGAAAGAATTCAAAGCAATGAAGTGTAGATGTATAAAGGGGCTGACAAAAGTAATAGCGGTTGATAATTGCAACTTTCCCTTCCTCGCTTAAAACCTATAAACTTCATGTAAAACCTGTAAAAGACTTCTTAAAGGCCAATATTAAAAGCCATTAAGCCATTATCTTTCCAGCATAGCATGGTTGCTAGCATCCAGGGCTTGGCATTGGAAAAGAAAATTGGATGGTGCTGTACTGGGAGAGGTGCAGAGCACAGGAGGAAGAGATGGGTCCAGCTGAATGCTTGGTGCAGTGGAGAAAAAGTATTTAAGGAAGGAGAAAAACCCTGGGAAAAAACCCAGTTCTGTTTGTATCATGGTATATCTATTGGAATTACCATTTAAAAAACACAAGGGAATTATGAAAATGTAGCTGGTCATTTGTGTATGTATCATCTGTAGAGTGCTTAAAAAAGGGAATAGAGTTCATTACAAAAGAAGGTTAGGGTAAGGGGCCGATGCTTTCCAAAGGGGACTGGTGGGTGGGTTGGTTTCATTGTGGGAAGGCGTTTCAACTCCTTTCAGCATGCCCTGGGTGTAAAAGTAGTTAAAAGTCTTAAACAAACCAGCTGGCACAGGCTTAAAATTTTGTTGTTATTCATATGCATCCAAGTATAAAACAAGGACTGTATAAGCTGAGTAAATAAACAGGCTCACTAGTCTCTGGTGAGGAGGTCTGTGTCGTTTTATTCACACTTTGTACCATATACTCTAGGGTCACTTGCCAGACTGGGAATAAATGGCATCTGGTTCTTTAACCCAGGCTTGATCTCTTCTTTCTTATAAAGATGTTTCTTTCCTGGCTTCTGGGGTGCAAAAACCAGATGAATGGAGAGGAAAATCTATCCATAAATTGTCTTAAATGTACCAAAAACCTTTGGGCCTGATTCTGACTGTGTTCATTCCTTCTTTTTTTTTTCTGCCACCACGATAGGGCACAGAATCAGATGCTCTTGGCCTCTTCAACATTCAACAAGAAAGTACTGGGATATTTGTTATAAATGTGCTAAATCTCTGTAGAAGTAATCTAACTAAACCAGCAGCTTTTAAACATGCAATACATCAGTTATTAAACACCAAGCACGTTTCAGTGGGAGGTTTTAATGAAAGTGATTTTAAAGAAGGAAAAATGGCATTTGCAGGAAGAAGAAACCTACCCATTTCAAGTCTATTTATTTGACAGTGGCACAGAATTCACACCAGTTCACCACAGTCTGACTTTGCTCAAGTTCCTCTGCGTCAATGCCACTAGAAAGACAAGTCGGCCCTAATGAGCTGTTGTGGAGGTTGTTGGGCTCTATTCTTTCAACAAACCCATTTTATTATTTCATGATGGTGTTTCAAGCAAAAGAACAATTTGGGTCTCGCTGCAGCTGTGCAGACCCCTCCGCTGCCTCCAGTGGAAGACTAGAGTTACGAAAATGAACGCTTCTGCTCATTAAACTCAATCCTACAAATATTTATAAGTTTGAAAAAAAACACCTGAGAGAAGACTGTAAACTGATACACCAGGGCATAAGGTCACAGCAGAGTGCTTTGGATTTGGGACTGAGATGTGGATGCCTGAAGACCACGGTCAGGGCTTTCTGACCGTCTTCCCTTGCTGCCCCAAGCATACTTGCTGCCACCTGAAGCCACCGAGATCCCTCAAAACACGTTATTGGGAGAAGTAAAGGGGAGATGGGTGACTGCTACTGCTCAGTACTGCTGGATTGCTGCGGTAAATGTGCAGCAGCACTGGGGCAGGAGGGAGAAATTGTGGGCACACAGCTCGCCCACATCAAGGTGAAGGCGGCAAAGTCTGGGCTTGGGCTGGTTTTCTGCAGAGTACGGGAGGCGCATCGCTGGAAAACGCGGCATGCTTCTGGGTCCATGCAAAACCTTTCCCATGTTATTAATTTTGGAAACCCCTTATTATACTTTCATTAAATGATACCTCTCTTAAAATGCCCTCCATGCATTTTTCATGCTGAGGGCTAGGCAAGGCACACGCAGCAGCTCTTGGTGGCATTTCAGGTGCAACATTTTTGACCTCCTACTGCTTCTGGCAGGGGAAGGAGAAGAGCAAAACCAGAGTCAGAGAAGCTTTAACTCCCTTGCACCTTTAAGTCTGGTGAAGGTGGATATTTGTGGTCCAGTCCCACTGTTAGTGAAATAAATGGCAGGTTTGCCACTGATGTCTGTGGGAGTAGGCTTAGGCTCAGACTGTGATGCTGGCATGGAATTAGTGCCCAACTACATTAATTAGGAGATGGTTAGCAGAAAAACGAACCCCCAGTGGTACAGGAGATTACTTGGTGGTGTAGCAATGTGGGTTTGTGCCTTCTGTTATTGGACTGCTCTCATCCTGTGTCCATTCCTAGGCTGTGCCTCTGGCCTCCCAAAAATGTTTTTCTCCCATGTAGGAAGACAGCACGCCAACATATTCCTGATGAATGCATCGTGGCTGGCTTCATACAGCAGCGTGAGCGGGGATTTTTCAAGCATGGTGACAGCGGAAAAGACTTGTGCACTCTGCAGATGTATCTTTGAAGACAGAACATGGGTCATGTCTTGGAATTTAGGGACTGTCATATGGGAACAGTTTACTGGGCTTAAAAGGTTTCTTTGCTACAGCGTTTCATAGCAAGATAGAGTCCCACCCGCTACCTATCACACATACCTAATTGTGCAAAAATATACCACAGGGAGGTATACTTTTTTTCTGGATCTTGGCTCTTTGCCTTGCTTTTTTCTCCTATCTGACATAATTGCAGGTATAATCTCTATTCTTACGTGTGCTTCCATGCTTGCATCACTTTTTCATATCACCCTAAATGCATCTTACCCCGAGGAATCCCAAAGCACAGCTTCACTTTTAGCATTTGCATTTACCTTGGCTGTCTGCTTTGCCATGCAGAGAAGCCCAGGCAGGGCTGAGGACCCAGTGCTTGTTCACTTGGGTGTCTCAGCAGGGACTTCCCTCCCACATACAGGTTTCCAGGACTCAGAGTCCCCTTTCTTTTAGCTGTGACATGCCCCAGTAGCATTTATGGGGTCTAAGGCACAGGGAGCATCCAGGAGAAACCCCAGGGCAGGAGGCTGTGCCAGCTGTGATGGCAGTCGGTTTCACCGAGCTGCACGTCAATTAGCTGCTGAGATGAATGTTCTTTCAGATATGCACATGGAATTAATTAATTCAATGAAGACTTTGTTGTAGTTGTTGTTTCCTGGAAGCAAATATTGCTTTTAGCTCTGGGATATACTATTATTGCACAAAGGGAATAAAAACAAAATCACAAGGCTGAATTTTTTCGGGTGGTAAAGACTGAAGCTTTCAACGTGGATTAGTATAATTGCTGGGTAGTGGGAAACGTGAGACTTATCCCAGGCCAGCTAGGAGCTCACTCAGATTTGCAAATCTGGCAAACCTGGGTTATGGCTGTACATCAAAACCATGGTAAGTGCTTGTGAAGCTTTGGCTGGTGCTCATACCTAGCCAGGAAAGCGGGACAGTTTGGCCAGGATCCGCTCCAGTTTGGGTTAATAATACACGTGACAGTTGCCAAGATGTATATGCCGTGACTCGGTGCTGTGGATACAGAGGACACAGCTCCGCAAAGCTCAGCTGTAACCCACGAGCCTTGACAGTGGCTTTTGTTTTGGAAGAGTTTTTTCTTTTGAATGCAATATTGTGTAATATGTGTATTTACCCCATAGTGAATCACAAGAGTACTATTATATTAGTTCCTTTTTTCCTTGCTTTTCTTTTTTCTTTTACCAGATGCTGCTTTAGCGTTGCTTCTGCCCGGTGGACAGACCACAAGACTGAAATGCCCATTGCATGCTCTCACCTCATTTCTTTCCTAAATAGATCTAATTTTATTTTAAAAGCAGGCTCAGAAATGATTGTCCTTCCTGTGAGGCTCTTCTTGACCTTAGTGCCCTCATGGTTGCGGGAGAGCTAAAGAAAATTCATTTAGAGCCCCAGCTGGGTTGAGATCTCCTTTGGCAGTGCACATGAAGCGTTTGATCAGGGTTTGGAAACTCGCAGGGCTTTGGGTGGTTTCTGCTGAGTTAGCCAAGGACTTTTGTCCTTCCGTGTACACACGGGGCCTGTTTGTCCCCGCGGTGGGGAACCCCTCCATCCTGATGCTCACCGAGGGAGGACGGGGCACTGTTGCAACAGCCCTAAGCCCTCAGGGCTTGCTCAGCCTTGAAATAAGGCACATTTTCCTATCGTCAGGACTAATTGTTTAGAGAATGATCAGAGGAAGCCAAAGCCTGGAGGTGCTGGGTAAGTTTTGAGAAAATCTACCCTTGTCACTGGTATGTTGACATCAAGCACTCAGAGTAGTTTGGAAAACCAGAAGGTGTTTGCTTCGGTTTTCTCTTTGTTAGTTTATTAAAAAACAAGAAAACAAAATAATTTCCCTTTTACCATTTCAAACAATGATGCTTAGGTGATGCCAAGGCAAAAGGTGTTGGAAGCACTTTTGTGGACAAAACTAGAGCCCCAGACAATGTGGACAAAGTGATGCTCCATCTGAAAAAGAAAGGATCAAATTTAGTGCAGGAAAAGGCACTTCCCTAGGGCAGGTGGGGAGAGCGGGCAAGAAACTGGGATCCTGCTGCAGGGAAGGGCTGAAGTGGGCCAGACTGGGATGACTGTCCCAGAAATGCCACACAGACAGTCCAATATGCCAAATGACTCGTATAAAATGCAGAAAGCGCTCTGGAGTGTGTAAATCAGAGTGTCATATAGCATATACATGTCTATCTACCACATACATGTCTATCCACCACTCACAGATGTGTATCCCTTCTGCTCTGCTTGGGGCTGGAAAAGCCTCAGGTGCAGGGAACAGTCCTGATTTTGCGATCCAGCCTTCAGGGAAGATCTGGAGAGAATTCAGCAAAGAATGATGAGAGGTCTAGAAAATGTGTTTTCTGCAGGAAGATGGCAAGATCTGAGCTCGTGTTGTCCTCAGCAGGGAGGATGGAGGGGGAAGACATGATATTGTAACTCAAGTATTTAAATAGAGAGGAAATGAATAAACTGGGCTTGTGTCCATTGAGGAATGGGGAGAGAAATCACAGGCTCAATTTGTAGCAAAAGAGATTTAGGTTAAAGATAGGGATGCTCTGGCATGGATTTTTGAGACAGGCTGTGTATTTGCCACTGCTGCTTGGTGCGAAGGCAGCTGCACAGGGCATCTCCGCCTCACCGGGATGGTTCGGAGAGCTTTTGGCACCCGGTCACGCTGCATGGCCTTGCGAGCTCCCTTCCAGCTCCATTTTCTGTGATTTCACAATAACAGCAAAATTATACCCTGACAACATAAGAGCTAGGATTATTTGTTTTAGGATTAGCATAATTAGGATAAGTATGAATCAGATGTTTTAGCTATTTGCAATTAAAGCGCTGTCTCTGTAAAGGCTGTCTCTGTGTCAGCGAAAAACCTATGGAAGCGCAGAAGGCAAGCGCTGACAGACACCTCCTCTTCTCCATGATTCAGACACGGCAGGTAGGACTACACAAAGGATGAGGCATCATGCCTCTTAAGCCTGTTGGATAGTGCCAGGCTGAGTTTTCCTTGTACAACCATAGCATTTCTGCAGTCATACATTCAGTGTCTCAATTAACGTCAATAAATGTTAACACTTGCTGGATTTACTGGAAAGATTTGAATACCAGCTTAATTCAGTGCTGATGCATTGACACATGAACTCTGAGATCTGATCCCTCCTAGAGCTGCCTATTTTAAGATCACACGGGATTGCTCTTCACTGTCTGCAGCTCCTGCAGCGCTGCCTTGAGCCCACGTGCAGGAGCGTAACGATGCTCTGGGACCCACACCAATCTTGATCAGAAATCTTCAAGCGATGAAGAGTCAACCACATCCCTTGGGAGAGCCTTAGTGGGTAATTACACTTACAGCTCAAAACATGACTATTTTCTGGCTGGAAGTGTTTCTACTCTAGCTGCTGGATATACCTGGGCTTCATTTTATCTGATAGATGACTATATCAATGAGCAGGTCAGGAAGAAGCTGCTTACTCCCCGTGAGTGCACGCAGCATGCAGCAATCAAGCCAGGAAATTTCAGACGGGCAGATCTGTCACGGAGATTATTCCAGCCTGTTTATTACAGACAAACCATGGAGGCTTTTCTGGTTTATCCCAGTTTTCCTCCTGGTAGCAAGCTGTTTGCTCATATACCTTGACACTGGCAAAGAGTTTGGCACCAGGAAACTCCATCCTTGCCATGCAGCGGTCCTGGCATGAGCATGGCAATACCCTTTGGTTCTGACCGCTGCTGAGGGTCTTATTTTATTTTTGTGACCGCTTGAATGCCGTGTGAACTGGCAGCGCGCTGCCAAGTGTGGGGAGAGCCGCTGGTGCTCTTCAGACGTGCGCTCTGGTGGCTCTGGTGGGACCTGAGTGCAAAATTGGTGAAGCCCCAGAAATGCTCCTGTTGCTGTTTTGCCTGTTTTGAAATCAGCGTTGCCCTTCGTGTCTGTGGTAATGGATATGTGAGATCGCGCAACAATATAGACTCAGGCGAGGGGAAGACCAACACCATGCCATGGATGGATTTTAAAGGCAGCTTGCTCCATCCATCCCCCCCAGCCTCTGCGCAGGTGGGTCCTGAACAGCGGCAGATAACACTCCGCTCAGCAATCGGTCTTTCTTCCCCTGAATCTCAGCACTACAAGTTCAGAGGGCTCAATTTTTTCCCTTCCCTCCCACCTCTGGCACAATTCCCTCTCAGGAGAGGATACCATCCTGCAGTCCCCCCACCCCGTGAGTGCCAGAGCAGGTTTCTGGGGGACTGTATTTGAACGCACCACCCTCCAGCTCAACAGCATCACTGGTTTATTGGGAAACTATCTCTGCAGAGCTCAAACTTTGATCAGCATTTGTTATAAACAACGATACGGAGACACATGCATTTCTCTGACAAATGTTTCATTTCTTTAAAGAAGCACCACCTACAGAGGCTTGGAAACAAGGTTGAATTCTGCAAGTCACTAAAGTGGGGGGGGGGGAAGAAAAAAGAAATGGCCAGGCTTTGCTCCTAACATCAAACTCCTCTGAAAATGCTGGCTGGAGGCAAGGACATGCGATCCCAACATCCAGGCTGCTGTTTGCAGAGCAGTTTAGCAGCATGACCACTCGACCCCTGGTTGCATCTGTGGTCTATTACCAGGGATTTCATACCAGCTGGGCAACAGGAGCTCATCTGAAGTCCACTCCAGCTCAGGAGCTGATGAGCTATTTAGCCACTGTTTGTATTTGTCTTATAAAAGTAATAATAGCATGTTCTGTTGCAATTAAGGTCTGACGTTAAATGCATTAATTTCCTAACAGATCTAAAGCAAGAGCAAGGAAGGCCTTTTATTTTTAATGAACTGAAGACTGCTGTGATCTCATTCATCCACCCATGAAATCCACTGACTGACAAGGTCCCATTTCTGGGCAGCAGGGTTAAATGTGCTTCAGACAAAAGCCAGATTTTCCTTTCTTCTGCATGCCATGGACAGGATCAAAGGAGTGGGGAAATGGACATTAAAGCACTTGTAATCAGGGACACAGACTCTGACCCAGCATGGGCCAGCCCCCTTGCAGGCTTATGGAAATGCCACTGTGCATTATTGCCTGGGAGCTTTGGGGAGCAAACTGGGCAAGTAAATAAGGCTGGGGGGCAAGTGCTGCATGGACCCAGCTCATCTGTCATCACTGGGAGTTTCTCCTTGGAGACCATGCGGGAGCCAATACCCCTCGCACCTTTGGTGCTTCCTCTCTCCGTTTAATACTTTCTAACCGATCCTGTAATATCTCTGGGACTCACCAGATGGTGCTAGTATAGATATCAGAGTATGGCTGAACGGATGGGCAAGCAGATCTTGGGGATGGCAAGGAAAGCAAGAATACCAGTTTGATTACTTTTATTTTTAGAAATAGTGGTAATGCACCAGGAAAACTTTCCTCATTAATTAAACTTCTCTGCAACTGGAATAACGCTGTAGCTACAGCAGCACTGCTTGGAATCCAAATAATGTGTGCGGTAGAGACCCAGATGGGTGGCAACGCCATTCCCCTTGGCTTGCTATGCAAACCACAGGACCTGCTCTGGAGGTGAGGGTGAAAGTGACCTTCAGAGAAGGTGGTGAGTAATTTTCCCCTTTGCATTTTCCTTTGGCTTTGTGTTTTAAAATATCTTATTCAAGCAACCCTCTCAAATGGTCTTGAAAGGAATGGGGAAGAAAGACTGCTAATGCCTCCCAAAAGGCAGCAAACTGGGAGTAGTTTGTTTTCCAAGCACATATGAGTTCATTTGCTTTTCAGAATTTGCATTTATTTTTAACTGGATTAACATCCAGCTAATGTGGATGTCAACCAGTTGGAATGCAATTTTGGGAATTATGGAGGAATTTAGCACTGCTGATATAAACCAAATGTGATGGGGTTGGAAAGCATATGATATTTATCTACATGGGCTTCGTGTTATCAGCATGCTCCGTCTTTCTCCGAGGTTAACTCTTAGGCAATCCAAATGGAAAGAAATACTTCTACTATAGCTCCCATATGACTAATATGATACAGTGTACTACTTAGCTTGGGGTTTAAAAGAAATAATAGGGAGCTTATTACCCAGACCTTCCTTCCAATAGGAATGGTTGATGGCACTGTATATATAAAGTGTTTTTTAACTTGGTATGCCATTTTGTTTCATTTGTCAATGTTTGAATTACAACGGTTATTGTAGTGCGTAATGTCTTTGTAAGCACCTACTTGCTACCACAAGGATGCTAGCTGTCTTTATCCTGCATCTACTTGCAGCATGTTCAATGTAGTTATTTTGGCACGTGCTGAGACTTTATGTTGGTAAGTCAGCAAAGGACCTAAACATCCATAAGTCTGCACCAAGAAAGGAAAGCATTTAAATACCTGCTTCATACTTTGCTTTCAGAGTGTTTTCCTGAACTCAGGCCACAAAGAGGAACCATCATCTCTTTAAATGGCTGAGATCCAATTGCCTTCTCAGTGCTGAAATCCTGCCTCCAGGAAACACAGACAGGGAAGCATCAAAGTGGAGAGGACGAGTTGTTCCTTAATCAAAATATTGTGAAACTGTGGTTCTGCCAATGGTTTGCTGTTTGGGTTTTGTAGATTTGTAGGATGATTGGGAAGCTTCAAAGAAAGATGTCAACCAAATGTTGTTCAGAATCACATGCAAGGCAGAAGGAAATGTGCTTCCTAAAGGTCCCACTGGCAGATGAATATCCTTCTGCAATCATTAAAGTTGTAAAGTCATCCCCCCAGCCCCATGCACACATGAAAGATGATGGGGTTTGCATGCCAGCCAAAACCAGATTGAGGAATCGGACATTTCCCTTCGAAGGATGTCCTGGTTTCAGCTGGGATAGAGTTAATTTTCTTCCTACTAGCTGGTGCAGTGCTGCCTTTTGGATTTAGTATAATAATGTTGATACATTTTCAGTTGTTGCTAAGTGGTGTTTATACTAAGTCAAGGACTCTTCAGCTTCTCCTGCCCTGCCAGCGAGAGGGCTGGAGGGGCACAAGAAGCTGGGAGGGGACACAGCCAGGACAGCTGACCCCCGCTGGCCCAAGGGGTATGACATACCACACGATGTCAAGCCCAGTATATAAACTGGGGGAGCTGGCCAGGAGGGGCCGATCACTGCTCGGGGACCGGCTGGGCAGGGGTCAGCGGGTGGTCAGCAGTTGCATTGTGCATCACTTACTGGTTATTTTCAAGAGTTTTATTTCTCCTTCTCTTTTTGTTATCTCCCTTTTCATTACAATTAGTAGTAGGAACATTATTATTGTATTTTATTTTATTTCAATTATTAAGCTGTTCTTATCTCAACCCACAGGTTTCACCCTTTTTCTGATTCCCCTCCCCATCCCACCAGGGGCCGGGGGGGGGGGTGGGGGGGGTGGGGAGTGAGCCAGCAGCTGCATAACCGTGACAAAGGAGCAGCATGCTGATCTTGCAGCAGATACACAGGGGAAAAGCACAACATGAACCCACCCATGTTGGGCAGCTCCTCGTCCTCTGCCATGGTGCTGCTGGGCCCCAACACCAGCTGGCACCTCTGTGCAGGCACCCCACCACGGGGACAGGGCTGCCCAGCGGGCCAGGTCATTGCTCAGGGCCAGGGCTGCTGCTTGGCTGCCCCTTCCCACGCAAGGAGTATAAAATAAATAGAAAAAAGGTTTGGTTGCAACTTTCTCCAAAGATCTACATTTGCTGCATAGAAATACATTTCCTGACCGGTCCCTCCTGCACAGGAGGCTCACTACAGTACAGAACTGCCGGTGTCAGTCGCATTGCGACAGCCTTTCTTCTAGACGCCCCCCGAGTACCTGAGCAGAGGAGGGTCTCCACCTGCTCAGGGTGGGAGGATAACCCTACGACAGCATTGCTCCCCGCCCCTCCTGGAGCACAACCTCCTCCACAGGACATGTTCCTGAATCCTGCTGCAGCACAGGGCAACTGCCTACTTCACCGCTCCATCACCCATCTATATCTGACACGAGGGAAATTCACGTGGGAATGGTGAGGCTGACAGAGCCTTTTCACATCTCTGTTCCCCCAGAGTTGTGTTCACCCAACTGTATTTTCTCATCCACAATAATGCCTAACTTTACGCGTGGGGAACCCCTTCCACCAGAGGACAGCAACTGGAGCGATGAGTTTGGGCACTTCCAGCAAAAGTTAAAGGGATGATAAAATAATAATGGTGGTCTTGCCTTTGGACTCACACCTCTCACAAGTGGGGTTTGTAGTAACTATTGCAGCTTGCTCTGCCTGACAAAGGAAGAGCTCTGATGAATACGGATTTGAGTATTACTCCCAGTTTCTCAATTCAGGCCAAATATAACTTCTTGATGGCCCTCGGGAACGAAGGTGGTGATCTATATGGATGGTGGCAACTGGGAAGAGGGCTTAAATTCAATCTCCTCCTTCTGATAACTCCTTCCCTCCTTGAATTTGCAGGAGGCTTGAGTCATCATGGTATTACAACATCCTTAGCGTAAGGTTAAATTCAGGGTTACGATTATTTCATTATTTATGTCTAACAGTCTCCTTGGAACTGCAGACCCTTGGAGAGATATTACTTCTGCAATACAGATCAGCTGAGCTGTGGTGGTAGCACTCTCCGTGCATAAGATCTGACACGAAATGTTTACTCATGTCTTGCAATTAACTGAGTCATTCCCTATTAAGTCCCATGAATGGCTAGAGGGCATTAAAAACTCTCTTATCACTGACTAATTCCACCATTTTGGGGAACAGAAACCCCATGTGTTTTTTCAATAAGCACTTCTCCTTCTGACAGTGCTACATCTTTCACAAACACAGCAAGAATAACCTCTGGACTTCGCCTGCAGCAGTGAAGTATGAAATTTTGAATTCCATGGGTCACTGTTTTTGCTGCAGCCAGATGTGGATAAAAGGCAAAGGGTGTTTTATTGTTGTTTTTTCAAGAAACAGAGAAAGGTTTGTACTAAGGTACACCCTCTATCCTAAAAACAAGTGGCTAACATGTGGCTTGAATATCGCCAATTGCCATTTCAAAAGATGAAACTTAAAAAAAAAAATATTTTGAATTTAAATATTCTGTCTGCAGCTAATAAAGTACGTTACGACTTTAAATTGGATTTGGAAAAACATACGGAAGAGCTACAAGCTTGATGCTGAGCCGTGCATTAGCAATGTGGTTGGTGGTGGTTTTGTTGGTATCGCAGGTACCAATGAGTTATGGTGGACGTAAAAGGGAAATACTCAATGGCTGGGAAAAACAGGGTAGCAAGACCTTCTTTTGTTCTGAATAGATCGGGTTATTCATTGGAAATAAATCAATGGATGAATTAAATCCCTGTTTACAATGATGGATGAGCCTATGAAAGCATTCATTATTGGTATGCATTTTATGCAAACTCTTCTGGTGACTGAGGCGTGTTAAAAAACTGCTTAGCTTAATTTGTCTGAAGTCCCAGTGTGCCACTGATGATTTGAACACTGTTTCTTGCTTGGGGAACTGGATATCGAGTAACCAGGAATCAATATCTAATTTCTGGAATTTTATGAGGAAGGTTGTCTTCATAGTAAACTTTGGTGGACCTCATCACTTGGAAAAATTGCCAGCGAACAGCTGAAGCCATGAAACCCATAAATAACAAATTGAGAACTTCACTGTTTATTTGTGGGGAAAAAGAAATATTTTTTTTTTCACTATTGAATCCAGCCCTCCCTGTTTCACACACACTGGAGAATATTTGGGTTCTCAGCCACAGTCTGTGCAGCCCACCACTGTGATATGACTTTGGCTTTCAGCAGTTTCCTCGCTGCCTCCTTAAATGTTCTATTACAAACTCAAAGATAAAAATGCTGATCACATGAAACCTACAACAGAAATTACTTGATCATCCTGTAGCCTTGCTTGCTGCTGCTTTTACCCTGGTGCTTGGCAGCACACTTGCCAGATGTGCTAGTAGCCAGGTTGTGACAGCCCACAGATTTTACTGCTTCAGCAGGGATGACTACACTGTAAGGATGATGGATGTCAATGTTGGGAGTCATGTATCGTCAGGGGTTTCGCTGTGACAAGAGAAAATTCTGTAGAAAGTTTGATTTTTCTTTGTCTTGCTTTGCTGCCTAAGTTACCCTTGTCAATAAGATCAAGGGGCTGGAGCACCTCTCCTGTGAGCAAATGCTGAGAGAGTCGGGATTGTTCAGCCTGGAGAAAAGAAGGCTCGGGGGAGACCTTATAGCAGCCCTTCAGTACCTAAAGGGGGTTCATAAGAAAGATGGGGACAGAATTTTTAGCAGGGTCTGTAGCAATAGGACAAGGGGTGATGGTTTTAAACTAAAAGAGGGCAGATTTAGACTAGCTATTGGAAAGACAATTTTTATAATGAGGGTGGTGAAACTCTGGGACAGATTGCCCGGAATGGTGGTAGATGCTCCAACTCCGGAAACATTCAAGGTCAGGCTGGATGGGGCTCTGAGCAACCTGATCCAGTTGAAGATGTCCCTGCTCACTGCAGGGGGTTGAACTATATAACTTTTAAAGGTTCCTCCCAAACGAAACTGTTCAATGATTTGGTGATCACCAGCCCTGTGAAAACACGCACCGGGAAAACGCATGCTGGTTCTCAGCCACCGACAGCCAGCGTTCTGGAGGCGCAGGGCAGTCCCCTGTGACTTTATCTAAAATTCCTTCAGGTGCCTTTGCGACCACTACCAGATCAGTACTGCACTAATTTCATAATGCAGCCAACTGCTGCATGGGAAAAGAAGTCTCGGAAAAGGGAAAGAAAAATGTTTAACAGACCATTTGTACGTTGACAGCAGCCATCTCTTCTCCAAATTAGGGGGTTCCTTCGCCTGTGCCTTCACAAGACTTTCTCCCTCTGTGTATGGCACACAGAGCTTCGGTGTCTTCAGGAGCCAGTCTGACTCACTGAACTAGCAGGAAATATCTGGTTAGAAAAGGATGGGTCATTTTTTGTCCCCACCTCAAATGAAAAAATCTGGCAACAGGGCCAGTAAGCATGAAAGCAGAGTATGGCCAAGCATGGGCTATTGCAGATGGGAGCGTGGGAGAGGGCAGGAGGAAAAAGGATTTGGAGAGAGGAGCAATGGGGGATGGCGACCTTCTCCTTTCAATGGCAGTGGGAGAGAGGACAACCACAGCCATCTGTGGGGACACAGTTGGGCTAGCACATGTCTCTGCTCCCCACAGGCGAGAGGCAGGTAAAGGAGAGTTATCTTTCCTTCCCTCCTCCAGCACCGCAGGGCCAGAACAGCCCTTCCAGCCTCAGCACCATGTGTGCTGCACGGGCTGGTCCTGCTCCAAGCAAAGCCTTCAGAGCAGGAACTGTACCACGAAGGATCATGGAAACTCAGACCCACCCCTGGTAGTTTAATGCTCTCAATAATTGAAGCACTTTGAGGAGCAGATATTTTCATCCCTTTCTAATTTGCAGTTGAGACCTAGGGCAATTTTTGTTCCTAAAACTTTGGAGTTACTTCAACATGTTAAGCCACAGAACAACTGCTCATGTTTTCGCTCCAGCCATTTGAAGTCTCCCTGTGAAACAGCTGGCCTCTGATGTGCAAGATACCTGCTTCCCACTATTTGGCTTCCAACAGTAAGAAGATGACTTACGGCCATGAACTATCCCGTAATTTAACACATCAAAACCGAGCGAAAATAAACAAAGCAGAGTGAAGAACACATGTAGATCATGAACTCACATTCTGCACCTTGCACTTTTGCCCAGAGCACATGTTTTTGCAGCTTATCTCCCTAGGTATCTGTGATGGTGCCTTCTCGTGTGTTTGTTTTCTTTGTGTGGGGATACTTGGCAAGAAACTGCTTCTCTGGGAGAAAAAGCAGTTTTTGCTTCTCTCTGGCCATGGACCAAACAAAGACCATAACCGGACACTTAACCACAATCTTGCTGTAAAACCTGTCCTAAGTGAAATGGCTTGCCCTGATTTCAGTGAGTCTTGAGGAAGGTTATGTCCAGACTCTCTTGTCCTTCTGAGCTACATTTCCGACCCTCATTTAAATCAGTTTGCTTTCATTTGTCTCTGTGTAATCTTAGAAAGCCCTTCTGCAGCCCTAAAATGCAATTTAATGTCACAGCAGCAACCTAGCTTCGGTCTTGCCCCTGTGTCTGAGACAGGAAAAGACCCATCCCTGGGTGATGCCTTTGGCAGTTGGGATTTAACCTGCAGTGTGACAGGCAGTGATCTTCATTTCTCTCTGCTGACTGAGAATGAAAGGCTAATAACATACTTCCTACCGAAAATGATCTATTAATTCTTTTTTTTATTGTCACGGAGTGCTTGTTTTCTGTTGCTTTTAAGCGGAGGGCTGCTGAGGTGTGTCACTCATGGGCACCTTACGAGGTGTGGTAATACCAGTACTTCCCTCTTGGAAAAAAAGATTGTGTTATTTGCAAAGGTACAGCTCAGAAATGTTTTAGACCAGAGATTCCTGCTATGGAGTCCAAGTCCTGCTGCATCCAGTGGCTCCCTGATTTTGCAGTTGGAAAAAAAGACTTGGTGAAGCTCAGCTTCAAGTTAACCGAAAGAGCCCGTAACATCTCCTGAGAACACTTTTAACTCATTTCTAAATTTATGTTCTTCATACTGGAATAGAAGGCATTTTAAAATGATAGTAAGGAGAAATCAGTCCCAGCTTCTGCTGTCCAGAGAATAGACATAGCCGTTCCTGTCAATGCTGGGCTTGCGTTACAGCTGGCAGATGTCTGAGCAGCCACATCCCTCACCAAGCACAAGCATCCAAGTCTTCAGAACCTCCAAAACATGCCCAGAAACTCATTCGCTGTCAGCAGAGATCTGCCTGCATGGGTCTTGTGGATATAAAACCACGCGTGCATGGCTGAGAAGGTGTTACAGCCAGTGCATTCCCACTGCTGATAATGAATGAAAATACAGCCTTTTCTGTGTTACTCGTGATGAATACAGAATGAAAGGGTCAAATCCAAAAGCTAATGGCTGGTCAGAGACTCAGTTTGGCGAGGGTTAAGATCAAGTCTCCTGGAGTCAGGAAAGAGAAAGGCCCCAAGTGTCCTCGAAATTTCCATATGACATTTAGGTATCAATAACAGCATTGTTTGGGAGCAAGGGCTCATTTTGTAAGAAAGGCGGCTTGCTCCTTGCGGACTGCGCTCCCTGCAGCTGAGGATGCCAGGCTGCTCCTTGGCAAGAAGCTTGTTAGTTCATTTAAAAAATGCCCAAGTTAAATGAAGTATAAATCAACACCGTTCCACTCACGTTAAGACAGGCCAATTTAGTCCTGCTGAGGACACTGACCTGAAAATATTTAATGATGTCAACATTTGTGGGGAAAATTTTTCTCATGTGGAATTTCCAAAAGCTTTTGGTGCTTTTGTAGTTTATTTTTCTTTTAAAAAAGCCATTCGCCATCTTTCTTTTTTTTTTTTTTTGTTTTTTTGTTAAAACGGATTATCTGTTAATCTTACCCTGTTACAAAATGTATTCATAATCCTCATGGCAGTTACTTAGCAAGTCTTAAACCTGTCATTAAAATACCTCCTCTTGTTACTACAATCAGCAGCCTTAATCCACTGCAAGTCTTTTTTTTTTTTTTTTTTTCCTCACTTTGTTCCCAAATGGCTTAAACCAAGGTATGACAGGTAGCAAACAATCCCCCATCTAATTACTTGGAAGAAATAAATAAAGGAAAAGAGCGTGTCTGTGTGGCAAATTCCTGGGAATTTGGAAACTAGAGGCCATAGGAATGTGCCCTGGGAAATTTTAAACCCACTCCAAAGCTGTGGGTTTGAACAGCAGCGGATTTAGTCCCTGGAAGGCATCGATGGGGAGAGGTACTGCCAAAAGAGGGGGCGGCTGCGAGCAGCTCCAGATGCGCAGCCCTGGCCCCGGGGCCAGGATGAGGGAGCGTGGTCCTGCACGGCAGGATGCTCGTGGGCCGGATCCAGCGTTACCTGGAGGTGCTCAGCAGCCCAGTGTGGCTCAGCACTGCCTGAATCCCTCCCAGCACCAAATCCCCTGGGAAAGCCCAGACTTGGAAGCTATGGGTGCGGTCGGGCGCCAGCGAGTAGGAGGGCAAACAGTGGGAAGCAGAAAGGACCACATTGCTGGACAAGTGGGTGTGAGGCCAGTAGCAGGATGTCCGATTCAGGGGGGGAAAAAAAAGTCTGAATGAGAGACGGGCAGAGGAAATGCAGCAACTCTGCACCATGGGTTACTGGATGGGGAAGGAGTAAGGTGTCAGTCGGTCAGCGCTTTAGCAGGATGGGGCGCTAAGCACAGGTTACATCTATCAGCACCCACCTGTTTGCAGCTCAGACCTTGTTCCGTACCTGACCCCATCCCAAAAGTGCATCTCTGGAGGGAGCGTATCCATAACCGCTGCCAGCACGTGCTTTCTCTGGAGGTTTTTTAGGGGAAAACAAGAGCTCACTTTCATGCTCCCCAGAGACTCCACAATGTCCTGGGAGCTGCCGGATAAACGCGGCGCTGGTTTGAAATCAGATATCGCCTGTACAAAACTCTTCAGAAGATAATTAGGCTGAGCTGGGATTTTTAAAAGGTATTGAGTCAGTGAACTTTTCAATTTAAAACAATGTCACAATGACCATGTTGGGAATAACGCATTATGGCCCTCCTTGGAGATCATGTGTTGAAGTTGTCCTGTTAGTAGGGAGACGTTAATATAATAAAGGGAAGCTTTGTGGCCCCGAACAGCTGGGCTTTTCTAACTGCTCGCCTAAATGTGAGTGATTAATGACCAAAATGCATCCTCGCTGAATGGCATTGAGAGTCTGGAGGTATTTCATGGCATTTTCTTTTCCCCATTTTTGTAAGAGATTTGTTGCAAACAAAGATCCATTGATGTAGGTCCATTACAGACATGCATAGTGAATACCGTATTATTGCCTATCTGATGGCTGACAATAATGTTACTTTGTTGTTGCATGTTTTATGCTGCAGGAGCCGAAGATGCTCAAAAACCCACTTGGTGCTGTTGGAGACTGGAGCCACTCAAACATTTTAATGAGATTTGTTGTCATTGTTGTTAGAAAACACTGCTTCATCTAAACCAAAACGTCTTGCAGTGAAATAGTCCCATTAATAACATTTTCATGGGAAAGTTTTCAGAGTTTCTGGGGTCAATTTATAAGCAGAGAAAGATCTAAATGGGAACCCTGATCTCAATCTGAAAACAGATGTTTCAATGGCAACAACAACAAAAAAACAAATCCATTTCAGGGAAGCATTTGAAAAGTTTGGTTCTTGTTCCACACTGGAATGAAAACACATTTCCAGGGCTCAGAAACCTTTGTGGAAGTGCACTGCTGATCTCTGGGTGCCTCAGCCAGAAACGCCACAGCCCGTCGGAGAAGGGGCTGGCACACTGGGCCTTTGCTGGTCCAGCCACCACCCCATGCTTGGACTTTGGTGGGAATATCACCCATCCTCGGCTGCTCTCGTCCCCCACTTGCCCAGAAGCCTCTGGCAAGGCAGAAGAATTGCCTGATGCTTTGCCTTGCTTTTCTTCACCTGTTCACAGAATATAAGAAAAGCTCCTTTGGATCTAGGAGCAGCCGTCTGGGGGAGATGCATCATTGTGGTAGCAGGGGAAATGAAATACTATCGCCACATAAAACTACAGAGTAGGTTTATAATACAGTTATCAGGAGTGCATGAAAAAGGCAAAGTCCAAGGCTAGAAGGCTCCACAAGAGTCTGAGAATTTCTCAGCAGCCCCTCTCTGTTACTGTTCAGCACCATCCCACGGCCACCAGTGCGCAGATTGGTCTCTCATCCATCATTGCTGCACCAGCAAAGACCTGGGGACTCAGCTGATGGGAGGTACCCAGACACGATGGGTGGATGGATCTGATCCATAACGGGGGGCTCCAAGTCTCTTTGGGGCGGGACAGACAGTTTTTAGTTTCTTGCTGACATTGTGTGTACAATTGCAGCTTTGCAGTCCATTCAGTGGCAAAGAAAGAACAACATCTTGACACCAGTCCTGCTTGCTGGCCTTTCCCTGCCCACTAGCAACACGTGTGCAGGAAAATTGCCTTCTCCTAAAGGTACTGCTGCGACCCAAGAAGGTATACCTTGGATTTATCCAAGAACCTCACTTACAGGCAATTTTTTTTCCTCCTCAGCCACCATGTTGGCTTTTATCATTCAACAGGCTATGGAATTGTTTTCCCTAACATCCCCTTAAGAAGGATGTATTTTTCAAAACACTGCCATTCCCTTCTCTAAAACAGGTTTTGATGTGGCTACTTCAAATCAAAACCATGAGCTTTCCTCTCCTCACGCCCACCGACTTAAAATCTGCCCCCAATACCAGTGGTTCAGAACTATCCAAATAAAGCAGTTGCTTTAAGGACTGTTTGCTTTTCCTCTCAGGCTCCTTCTCCCGACGCTATATTGTTTGTGGAAAAAGAGTTCTCTGGGTGGGTCATTTAGCTGTCGTGGTTAAGAAGCTGTATTTGAAGTCTGGTTCTGTGTAGAAGAAAAACATGTCAAAACAGCCTTGAAAATACAGTTTACTTTTTTTTCCCCTCCATGTCAGGATGTTACCTTTTTCCCCTCCGTGAAACAGCTCTTTCCCATGAAAAACAGCTTCATGAGGACATTTGCTGGGTGGCTCCAAAATGCAGTGAACACAACCCTCTTTTCATACCAGGAAAACAAATTACTTCTTGAATAAAGCCATGCCTATATGGCTCTGCGTTTTAACTTTGATTGAACACTTACTCCTGAATATCTTTGTATCAGGGAAACATGCTTAATTATTCCTGAGTAATTTTGCCTGCTGGACTGTGATCCTTCAAATTAATGTTGTGTGGGATTTTTGTTGACGATGATGTTCTTTTCATTTGAAATGATGCCAAGGAGCAGGTTTCCCTCTTCCATCTTGCCCCTCTACCTTTTGACTTTAAAGCAGATTCCCTGTGTTCCTTACATAAATACTCCTCCGATATACTTTTTTACAGAGTGGCATGTGCACCGTGAGCCAAAAATGGCATTAATGCATTTTTCTTCTGCGGCTTTGGAATGACGCGCACCTAATGTGAATGTGTGTTGCCTCGGAGAATGCTCTGTTTTCTATTCTTGCATTTGATTTTCTGCAGCTGGGAAGCCACGTTTCACAGGTGGTTGGTAAGCTTATTAGATTATTCATAACTGGTTTTATTTCTTTTCTTTCCTTTTTGTTTTTTCTTTTTGAAAGCAATTAAAAACATGTGTCAAAGGAGGCCTGCAATGATTAGAAGCACTGCTGACATCTATTTCCCAGTTACCTGTTGCTGTTTTCACTTGGGTTATATAGAGCCCGGCACTGGCACTTGTACGAGCGTGCGGATTGCACATAGACACGGCTCCGAGTCCCCACCGGCCAAAGGGGCAGGAGGGGCCCTGCTCTTCCACCTGGAAAAAAAAATATTTTTTAATAAATAAATAAATAAATAAATAAATAAATAAATAAATAAATGAATAAATTCGCTGATGGTTTATCAGGGATTTCTGTGTAAGAAACTTCTGTTGCTTTCCTAGGAATGAGCAGCAATCACAGTAATAATGATGATAATGATGATGAATGTTTTGAGGCATTTTTCTGCTGATGATCCCAAAGCAGTGACAAACTCCAGGCAAGCAACAATTCATCTGAAGATGAATTCCTGATCTATGGCTGTCTCAAAAGAGGTACATAGACCAGGAAGGGGAAAAGTACTGAGCGACTCAATGATGGGAAGTAGTTGAGCCAGCAGAATAGGCTTGCTCCAGACCTGCTAATATGAATCCCCAGCTGAAATTCAGTCTGGACTACCAGGCTTTGCAAGCCTCTGCTGGGATGGTCCCAGCCATATGTGAGCCAGATACCATCTCTGCATCTCCTCCAGAGGACGACTCTGGTAGCTCTCATGTGGCCTGTTCAGCTTCTGGTTCCCAGAGGAGCCAAGGCTGACTTTGCAGAAGTGTTGAGCTTTGACTGGCTCAGATTCAGGCTGCACATTCCCCCTCATGAAAAGTCAGACCCCCAAAAGCTGAGGTGATTTTCAGAGAGAAATTTCCAGCAAAGGAAATGAATTCTGTGTTGTACATTGTATACAGGCTTTTTAAAGTGCTTTTGTTTTAAAAAAGTACAATTCCTATTTGGTTGAAACTGCTTGATTTTTAAAGGATTCATGCATGCCATGGAAGGACAGAAGGGGTAGAAAGACCAATCTCAGAAATAGTGTTAACAGGTGGCACCCACAGCGAGATAGTCTTGTGGATAAACCGCCTTGCTAGTAGCAAAGACATCAGCCCTCTGCACTCTTCAAACTCTTGAACTCCCGCCTTCAGGGTCAACTCCAGGAGCAAATTCATAACCTCTTGTATGGGAGATGCCCGGTCCAGCTCAGTCAGACCTACAGACGGAGCAGGGAAGCGTTGCCAAGGGAGCCAGGACTGGTGCCCAGCACACACGCGGGCTGTGGTGATGGGACCTCTCTTGCTTTCATCGGGCCGAGAGGCAGCTATGCAGACACATAATCCCGTGTGCCCAAGGAGAGCCATTCGCTCTGCTCCAGAGGGTCACCTGTCCCCAGGGCAGTGCACACCAACACACGCTGGCAGAAACTCTGTCTTCCTCTTCCTCACTGTGTTTGTGACAACCGCACCTCCTCGTTGGCTCCCACAGTGCAGTCAGCCAGTAATCCCCTCCTCTTCTCCAACTCTTCTGCTAAATAATTCAGGTGCTGAAAAGCTTCCTTTTAAAATGCTCCTGGCTTATTAGTACCCTTCATGCATCGCAATCTTCTGCGTTGTCTCCTTCTCTGCCTTCGGGTAATTTCTTATATGCAGGAAACAAGAACAGGATGGCAAAGTTTGCATGAAATATCTATTCTTGCCTGGGAGAAAATGCAGACTGCTGACTCAGGCTACGCGTACAAACAGTCCAAACACTGCGAAATATATAGCCCCACCGCTCCTCCAGCTGTGCGTTTTCCCACTCTAACCATCCGCCACGACTTGTTTGCACAATCAGCCTCTTTGGAAAACACCCACCTTGAGGAGATGCTCTTTGACAATCTCAGGGAGAAAATACTTTTTAAAAGTTTTGGAAGGCAGCGGGTGTCTGAGGTTGAGTACACACACCTAACCTCACCCAGAGTTGTGACATGTGCTGCCTGCATGGAAAACGTCCCCGACAGCAGCCTTGTGTCATGTTTGGTGGGTACATATGTGCCGGTGGAGGCTGCCATGAGCTGTGCTCCTTGGTGACCTTTCCTTCCCAGACGGAAATGAACTTCTTCTCTTCATCTGACATCTGTGAGCAATCTGAGGCTGCTCCATACCACACAGCTTGGCTTCCTAATGTTTTGGTGAGGAAAGATCATGTGGGATGAGCTGAACGATATTTTCCAGTTTGCCCACAGGTCTCACCTCTGGTTCTAATCGCTTCATGGAAACCAATAGCCTATGGTGTATGATCAGAGGAGAAGCCAGATTCACTCAGCTATCTTTTTATCCCCCAAAGGCTCTTCAAACTTGTCTGAATTCCCACTTTTCAAGTGAGGAGTTAGTGGGAGGGCTTCATTAAATAATCATGGAAACACCTAAGGAAAAGAAGCAACCTAACAGCTGACTTACATGGAAGCGAAAGATCAAATCTGGCCTCAGCCAGGTGAATCTAGAGTCATTCTGGAATTTTATTGTGCAAATACCAGTTGTCTTACCCCAGAAGTCACTTGCTTTCCTGCCTGAAGGTCTGTTCCTACTGTCTCAGGCACTTTTCAGCTTTTCTGCTTGTGAGTTTTGTCTTCTGAGACACTTCTCTGAGGGTGAGGAGAGGTGGACTGTGCTCACAGGTCTGTCTCTGATGCCCCAGGTGGCCCATGGAAGTCACTAGCGATGTCACCCCAGAGGATGTGCTTCAAGGCCAGATTCCCTGGGAGGGCTGGGATCCAGGAGACATCGCTCCCAGCCTGCCTGGCTGCATCCATTCGGCATATGCTGCCTGCGCCTGCACAGCCCCCATCTCTGCCTCGGCTGCGACTAACCCCAAGAACGATGCTCCTACAGATACCAGGAATAAACCTCAGTGAGATCAGGCCTTGTTCAGCTCAGAGTGATTCTGAAAATCCCATTTGTCTCATCCTCTTGGTCCACGGGTTCCTGCTGGGATATCACTCCATTTGCCTGCTCTGGGGGTGGAAATGCCTTACTGCTTGCTTGCAGTCCTGTAGGATCGCTCATCAGCACCGGGAGGCACAAATATCTGACAGTGTATGGTACCACCTGAAGTTTATCGGTGTTAAGATTGGGGTTTTAATTGGCTAACTGTAAGGAGAAATATGTTGGGGGTTTGTGGGTGGCTGGATTTCTGTTGGTGATGGGGGAAAAACACCCTTCTGCCAACACCTGTGCCAGGGCTTATCTCCTGTCCTCCACTTCTGGGTTATTGATGTTGGATCCTGCTTGATTAGCTGAGCTGCCAGCATTCCCTGTGCGTCCCTGCTCATCCGCTCAGATTGCTTTCACAAACGGTGCCATCTCTTCTTTCTCTGGTTACCCTGCAAATATAATTTTATAGGGGGATGTTTTCCAGTCCTCCCAGCTGCACTGAAGTGACTTTTCCTGTAGCAAGAAGTTAGCCCAAGGTTTTGCTGCAGCCTTGACGGTGAAGCTGGAGCTACATGGAGCTGCTGGCAGCCTGCGTGCTTCTCTCCTGCTTCACTCCTAGATCGCCCTTTCTTTGCAACTTGAGCTTTTTATTTTTCTCGCAGGGGACCGACAGCCATCGATGCTATCTGTGCACTCTCCCGATTCGCTCCTAGGGCTCGGCATAGCTCCCCTCATCTCGGGGAGCTGGGAAAAGATGTGACTCTCCTACTAGACCTAAAGAGAGTAGTTTGTGGTAGAAACTGCAGGAAAAAAAACTTTCTCTCCCCCCTCCTCCTCCTCCTCCTCTCCTCCCCGTGGGCGCTGTTGCTCACTCACATTTTCCCAAGTGCCTTCTCTGCTTTATTTTCATGGAGTCACGGAAACAACTCGCTCTTTGGGATTTACATGCCTTTGAGGAAAGGGCAGAGCAGCTTTGAGAGATGAATCCTTCTCTGCTGCCTGCTTTGTGGCTAGGCTTACGAACCATGGGAGAGAGATTTTGCAGCTCTAACTTTGCAGCCTTTTCGCCTCGCTGTCTGAACTGATACCTTTCCTTTGAAATGGAGAATGTGGCAAGTGGTTTTTGCCCAGTGTCTTAAGTCTTAGTCCAAATTTTGCAAGGGATTCAAGATTTTTGTGGGCAGCTTCTATTTTATTCCTCTCCTGACCCACTTTGCTGCTGTGCTTGGATAAATAATTTCTGCAGGGTAGGAAGTGCAGCCAAAGTAAGTAGCTTAATGTCTTTTCTCAGTAAAAAAAATCATTAAAATTATCAGTCTCAGATTCACTTTGACACTAAATTAAAACCATGCTCAGTCATGACGGAAAAATATCACAAACAAGAACTGCATAAAGAACCTGGCTCCAAAGTGGTTAGTACCTTCCCCAGTTTCTTATGCTCATGCAATAAAGTTGTGCTTTCGGTCGAAGTATAAAGGCAAAGTTGGTGCTAAATCTGGAAGTGGTTGGTTTTCACCCAGACTTCACCTGGTGGCCTCATCAATCTTCTATGACCGATTTGTCCCATGTTGTCCTTGTAGAACTGAGAGCAAAATGGCACTATAAGAGATTGTTGTTTTGATGCCATATCACATTATTTCTGACGGAGTCCTACAAGGGAACATCATTCCTTGCTAACCCGGGCTGCTTGCAGGGCGCAGGCTGGAATATCTCAGGGTTTGTCTTTGAAGTCCCAGCAGTGAGTGTGGCTCTTGCACACCCAGAGACACCCATCAGTCAGCTCCTGAGACCTCAGAATTTCCCTTTTGTATTGAAATTCATGAATGAGAAATGCAGCCAGGTACCTCCCTAGGAGACCTCGGTGGGTTTTGGCCACCCTGTAACAGGAGCGATGGGATTCCTTTTCTGAGATATGGTATCTCCTCCTGTGGCTAAATGACCGAGCCTATTCCTACTCAAGGGCTTTGCAAAGAGCAAATTAACAAGACGGGGGCAATATCTGAACTGGCATGGAATCTGGAGGCACCCAGTGTTTTCATTCTTTTTCCAGCCCTCTGTCTTTTTTCCACTTGGTCCTTGGGTGATGCCATTACAAAGACAGATCAGAGTTTTTTTCCTGTCAATATTAGAATTGGTTACCAGATATGCTAACCCCGATGGCAGTTACCTGATCTTGTCCACACACACTGCTAGCACTCCGAAGTGACCCATCTGTAGATCTTCAGAAGCCTGAAGGTATGTCTTTCTTGACTCCAGACAACCAGGTAAAGCTTTGGTCATGCTCTAGGGACAGATAACAATATAAAGAGAGAAATTCAGATAAACTGGAGGCAAAACAACTTCAAACTCATGTTTGATTAATGTAAATAAAGGTGTTATTTTCATTTGTCATTAAATTTCAGCTGATCCACTGTGTTGTCCCACCTTGCCTGTACGACATTAATAACAATTAGGGGGGGGGGGGGGGGTGTTTAGTACCTTAATCCAACCTTGTAAGGCAATTTCATTTCTTCTCAGCAACACTTATGATTAAAAAACTCTCTTCCATAGTGAAAACAATTGTGAAACATTTACTCGTCTTCCCCAGTAAAAGCCTTTCTGGGAATGAAGGGGAAAAGAGGAAAGTAATGTTTTCCAATACTCACTAAAGCTAGAATTTCATATGAAATTTTAATTAATCATATATTTTTAATCATAGAGACCTGATCTGGGTAGGATGGTGTTTGTATATCATGTATCACACATAGAGAAAATGCTGCTTGGAAGAACACACACACACACACAACTTTCCAGGGATTATTTTGCACTTGGCAATTTATTTCATCCACATATTGACATATTAAAATACCTATCTATTGAATTAATAGGATAGGATCCAGCCACGATTGGAGTGCCTGGCACGGTGGATCAGCACACTCTGCTGCCGTTTGGCACTCCACCTGGGATTGCCACATGAAGTATTGCACACGGATACTGGTGTCCCAGTCCTTCCCCAGAAAGCACCAGCACTGGGCTGGGTGGTTGCAGTGAGGTGTCACACGCTCCCTTCGGGATTTGCATCCTCTCTATTGAGTCCAGCATATTTTGGCTCCTTGAGGATTAGGGTTTTGGGGTTCCCCGTGTGAAGATGATGCCTGGGTGAGCTCAGCCCAGGCAGGTGCACAGCTCGGTGGACTCAAGCCTGGGGCCAGCTCTCCTCCTTCCCACAGCTGCGTGCTGACTGCTCCATCAGCACAGATTTATTTCCATGCTCGATTTGTAGGAATAAAAGAGCCAGATAAGAAATATGTTTTTAATAGTAATGTCACCAACGAATGCCGAGGATCTTGATATTACCCATTAAGTAAAAGCAGGGGTGGAATGAGCATCATTTGTCTGTTGCCAGCTTCTCTCAACTGGCTTTCATTTAGTGGAGGAAAAAACCCCAATCATTGCTATCCAGGTAATAGTGAAATATATTTGTTGTCAGCAACAGGTCAAAACGCAGAGATATGTTATTCACAGCAAGCTGACTTCACATTTTCTGAGCTAAATGCTGTATCCCTTTCCTCAATTATTCACATATGTTTTCTGATTTAATAATAACGCACATGCTGTCCCCTAAAGAAAGCTTGCAGTTTACAGGATTCATGATGGTCAACTAGAATACATCTGCTCGGCCACTTCTTGTTCCAGAAGCTGAACCGGTGAATCTCAGAGGTGAAATTAAGAAAGGCGCCAGTATGAAGTGCATCCTCTTAATATATAAAAACAAACAATTTCGCCCCCAAGGAGAGAGCAATTGAGGAAAGTTTTAATGATACAGCTTCAGCGGAGAAGCTTAAATAAGAAAAAAAGTGAGCTTGATGGTCACACTATAATAGCTAACTGATGTCTTCCCCTGGCACGAGGAAGGCTTGATTGTTCAGCGTTGTTTGAAGGTGGCTGCCACTGTGTTCCAGCATAACATACCACATTCCATGGTGAAATAGCGTACATGTAACGTTCCATGATAAACGGCCACGCTTGCTGCTTAGCAGTGCTTGGTAACTTTGATGTATGGTTTTGTCTGGCGTGTGGCATGTGACAGCAGAATTGCCTGGGTAAACGAGTCTGTGCTCGGGTCTGAACAAACACATCGGTTCTGTTACAAGTGCCGGAGCTGCGTGGCAGATGTCTGTCTGTCCTTCTTGCTCTCTTTCTTCCACCCTCTCTGCTTCAGGCCTTCTGTAAAGTAAATTACTTTTCTGCCCACATCGGTTTGGACTGGTTTTCTATCAGCTTGGTTGATGCACTTTCTTACCCCTTGAATCCTCTGTGGGTGCAAGGCTTCGTTCACCTTCAGAACAGCAAAGGCAAAAAAAGCTTGCCAAAAAACAGCAACAGTGAGCTGGCCTTGTGTAATGCCTCTTTGTATGGTCCTTCAAGTTACCATATAAACAACGATCAGAGCCACGGGCAGGTTCTACAGCTGATCCCTGCTAGAGAAACGATGGTCTGTTGCCCCCCATAAAAAGCATAAGGATGCTAAGGGTGGAAAGAAGTCCAAGAAACAGGGAGTTCAGTGACAGTAGGCATGGCTGGAGCTACATAAGGAGTAATTTGTGCAATCAGGTACGGGCCAGGCAAGAAATGAGGGGTGGGAACAGCCATAGTCAGAAAGTCCCCTCCCTGGTACCTCCTGCTCACATCATCATTCATGTCTCATTTTCAGCTCTGTGGCAGCAGGGAGGTACCAGCTCAGGAGACATCACCATGATGGGTGACACTATGCTTATCATCATTACAAATCCCCTTGTCAGGTACTGGATCAGAGAACAGGGCTGCTCACCAGTGGGGGTTTCCATTTCCGAGAGAAAAAACAAACATTTTGAGAACACAGATGGTGTTGACGTAACCAAAGCCTGTGCTCTCCCTGGAAAAAAGTTCAGTGGGAGATTTTTGACCATCACCAAATACACTTTGAACCAAGATAGCTTAGTGATCCCCCAAAGATGAAAGAACGAGGAATTTTGGATTCCCCTCCTCCCATGCACCACCTCTGGTTGATGCCTCAGCAGTCAGGCATTGAACAGCATCCTGCAACTTGTGAGCCCCTGTGTTATTAAAAAGATCACTTTCAAGTGTAATGCAGTAAAACCTCATATGATTTCCATATGTCCTGGTGCCTGAATATTTTGCAACTGATTCACAATGAAAAAAACCTTATAAACACATTATCTTGACAGGAGCAATTCTGGAAGTAGCAGGAGATACAATAGCAGAGACTTTGAAAGGAGGTCATTATTATCCAGTAGCATTTTTCACTGCATGTCTATGAAATTTATGTCAATGAGTCACATCCTTTCAAATAAAAGAATGAAAAGTGCCCTGTAGGACAGGTGAGCTCCTCCCCAAGCCTCCCCCTGACTATTTAGCTCCAGAGCTGCTTGCAGCCCTGCCAGCGAGGCTATTAGCTGAACAAGCCACAGATCCAGATGCCTCGGCTGGGAAAGAAAATGATCCAAGCTTCGACATATGGATTTTGCTACAGCTGCAGCCGCAAGTGCTGACTCCTTTGCTGGAGGACACAGAGGGGCCAGATGGAAAGAAAAGCAACACCGCCACTGCTGCCCACAAAACCGGACGATTCAAGGCAGCCAGCGATGAAACGGCGCACATACTTCTGACAGCACGTAACTGGCCGTGAGAGCACAGCTCCGGGGGCGACAGGGCTCCTGTGAGCTCCAAGTGTTGTGCACAGGATGCAAAAGCCTCAAGTTCTGCCAGTCTGGGCCTCCCAAGCGTTCCCTACGAGGCTGGAAGTTGTTCTGTTTAAGCTGGGGACGTCTCCTTCCTCTGTGATGAAGGACCGATTTTAATGCTCAAGATTTTTTTTTTTTTCCAGAATACCAAGCTGGTTTTTGGTATCCATTTCGATACTCCTTAGAAGGCCCTCTTTTCTGGAGAAGGCTGAGTGATGCTTCTCTGCAAACCCCTGCCCAGCGCCACTATCACAGCAGCATGGACTGTAACTGGGACTGTACCTCTAGAGCCGTTCCTAAACTGGTCTATCAGCAGACTCACACGTTGTATGCATCTGCCACACTCCAGAGAACCTGTGTGGCACACTTCGGAGAACCTGTGTGGCACAGGGAGCCAGGGCAGCAGTCCAAGCAGAGGACAACCTGGAGCAGTGGCACCAGGCTCAGCAGCTCTGTCCTGCTCGTGAAGGATCTGGCTCCTCCTGCTTCAGTACAGAGGTGAAACCCCAGTGACAACCTCAGCTGTAAACAAAACGGACAGGTTATGGCCTCATCTCAAACATAGCCTGGATTTTTGCTGCATGATCCAGTCTTGGTCGGACCTGTCTTCCTGCTAAGGCTTTGCAGGTTCATTTAACCCCTACTGCCTTCATACCCCACTTTCTTCTCATGAAAATAGCAGATGTTCCTCTCTGCACCTGACTTCAAACGTAAGAGGTGCTCAGCCTCTCCAAAGCAAGTTAATCTACATGCAGTTTCTGCAGTGCCCGATCTGGAATCATCCCCAAATGGTGGTCCTGGCATAAAGAATAATTGCAAAGCAGATCAGCAGCTGAACAACAGAGCTAGCCTGGAAACCCCATACACCACCTAGCAGGTGGCATCAGACCTGGATGGTCTAGATACTGATGTAGATGAAGGAGTTCTGCTGAAGCAGAAGGGGAACAACAGGCCCTTGGCCTGGTCCAGAGCATTTCTGCTGGGACACCAATACACAGAGCTCTCATCCATGGCACCCAGCTGACCTGCCTTGAGTCCAGGTGGGATTTAGCATTGCCCTGAGACAGGTCACAGGAGCTCAGCTGTCCTCCGCAGTTCCCTTGGATTCCCATAAAGAAATT
This sequence comes from Falco punctatus, assembly GCF_963210335.1. Classification (NCBI taxonomy): domain Eukaryota; kingdom Metazoa; phylum Chordata; class Aves; order Falconiformes; family Falconidae; genus Falco; species Falco punctatus. The sequence goes on from NC_137591.1 coordinate 5,849,896, forward strand.
TTCATTTACGTTAGTGAATCTGTGAGAAGAGCCCTCTTTTATATCTCTCCTTCCTCTGCATTTCCCTCCCATCTCATGGAAGTGCATTCCCTACCTTTAACTGGGAATCGGGAATATAACTAAAGCTAGTGGGGCAATAGCGGTGCATTAACTGCTCCAAACACCTGGGAGAAGCTGGTTTGATTGCCTGTTTTCAGTGTGAAGGCTGGTTCAGCTCTTTGTGAATTTGTAGTAAATCAGCACTTCATAATAAGAACAAATGTTTCATTCTCACTTAAAAATTACTACGGTTAGAGGCTTGTAATGTGTAGTTTTCATGCAAGGGTTACATGACGGGAACTTAAATCTGTTCCATTTTCATCCATAATTTAAAACGTGTCATTTTGATCGATGAATTAGTAAAGGAACCCAGGATAATTTTGAAACTACCAGCTTAGTAAAGTTGTCTGACCTTGCAAATAACCTTTCCAGTTTAGAAACCTTTAATAGCTTAACTATTAGCTAATCTCCTGGGAAACCTTTTCCCTGGGCAAAACTAGTATGGAAATATAACACCAGTAATAAGGTTTCCATCTTTCTTCTATCTTGATCTTTTAAATTAATTGCCACTCAGTAAAAACACAAGACTGGGAGGCAAGGGATAAAAATCCTTGCAAGGGGAGGGCAGGAGTTAACTGTAGGCTGTTTCTATCCTTTACCTGCCTTTTTTGCATAGATTCATTAGGTGCCGAAATATATTAGCAATTGTTAAGGCATAACTGCAGCTTGATTGCTTGACATTTTTGGCTGAAAGCTGTGAAATAGATCACTTTGTAATGGAAAAAAGCTGCTCCTGCTTATAATGAGCAAACATTTTAAAACCTTGAATGCTTTGCAGGGCACCTCAACAAGCCCCGGAGAGCTTTTGTGTTACAGTTGCATAGTTGTAGTTGCTTCTTGGGTTTTGTGGGTTGTTTCTTTCTGGGGAAGGGCAGTGGTTTTTCCAAGGGCAACCGAGGACTGTAAGAATGTGATTTGTTAGAGGAAAACCAGAGCCGTGTATAAGTGAAGAGGCCAGGGCAGAAATTCATGGCCCAGGTGAAAAGTGGGCTAACATCTAGTCTAAAACAGGGTTCAGGTTCCTAAGCACGCTACTTAGTTTATTTTTCAAAGTTTTGCCTTTAATTCAAGCATTTGAATTGATGAGACGTTCTCCCTATAGCTTTACCTGGCTGATAAAGGGGTTCTCATTTTACTTTACATTGCATTTAGCCATTTAGCACTGTGTTTTTCCATGCTGTCTGGGGAAGGAAAAAAAAAAAAAAAAAAAGAAAATCTGTTTTCTAGGCTAGCAGTGTGTGACCTTTCCATTGCTCTAGCTCTCGGGCAGCCCACCACCAGGTTCAGCTGATGGCAGTTCTCCTTCCAGTAAGGACAGGGGCATCACTGTGCCAAGCACCAGGGAGGCCCTGGGTCTCTGCTGTGCTTCAGGTGCTGCTCTCCCCACTGTGTTTCACCCTTTTAACCCTGTTAACTCTTGCTGTTCCAGTAATAAGAAACCAGAGGCATGCAACCAAAATGAAAGGTCCTTTCAAACCACAAATATGAATGTTTCCATTTAACAAAAAAAAAAAAAAAAAAAAAAAAAAAAGAAAAGGCGCCTTTTTTTTTTGAGGGGTGGTGGTGGTGTGAGTGAAGAGCTTAGTGAGACCTAAACTTATTTGCAAGCATTCTGCATCTTTTGCCGAGACAAAGATCACCCACCATGCAGGTGAAGGCACAGTTTATGTAGCAATAACATGGCTCCTGGACAAAGAGAGAGAGAGAGTTTTGGTGCAAGGGAATGGCGCCACGTGGGCTTCCCCCGGGCTTATCGTTAGCTGTTGAGGTTTATTTTGCAGCTCTGTGCTTCAAGCTTTTTGGCTATGTGAGCAAAGGTAAGCCCCTATCTCAGCACAGTGACACAACCAGCATCTGCTCCGGCACCACCCGTCCAGGCTATTGATCTCCAAACATCTCCTTCACGCTGAGACTGTGCAGATCCCAACCGCATGCGATGGGCTGAGCGCAGGGTCCTGCTCTGCGGGCTCTGCTTTCAGGGAAAATGAGCTTCATCCTGGCGCAGCGACTGGGATTGCCTGGTGACCTTTGAACCAGCACTTAAGCCCCTGGAGCACAGAAATTAGACTTCAGTCTGGAAGGACCTCTGCTCCAACAGATGACTTGTTATTTTATCTTGAACAGCGGCAGCCGCAGAGGAGCGTTGGCACATGGCTTTTAGAGCTAATCACTCAGACGCTTTGAGGAAAGCAGGAATTTTGCTCCCTCCCCCTCCAGCAACCTGGGACTTTATTGTGTGTCTGGATCATTTCAGGCTGATCCTTCCTTAACTTTTTCTGTTTATTTCCCCCAGGCTCAAAGTTCTGATACAATCCCTGGACCCCTCTAGCACATGTGGGGAAGATTCTTCACTTGAGCCCCTTGAACCCAACCCCTTCCCTACTGCAGGTCTCTGTTTTCCTCCTCCATGAGCCACCTGTTGCGTGTTTCATCTTTCTGGGATCTCCCCACCAAATCCCAAGAAGCTCATACCAAAACCCTGTCTTCTTGCCTCTTTCACTACTATCATTCATCCCTGATGATGCACAGTTGGCAATCCAAGGAAGGGGTGAGAAGAATCATCTCCCCTACTTTCTTTCTCTCCCATCAAGCCTATAGGGAAAGTCTGAGGCTACAGCAAATTAGAGAAGGAAATCTCCATTTTTTCATGCTCTGAGGCTCCAAAATACTTGTTGTTTATTCAGTCCAGTTCTGCTCAACCTAACAAGGGCTCCCTGCAGGGACTGAAGCGCAGGGAAGCAACACACAAACTTGTGTCACAGGAACATGACAAACATCATAGCCAGTTGAGAGAGACCGAGATTCAAACCAAGAACCCTTGTGACTGAATAGTGGAAAGCCACTGGTAACGTGCCCAAAACGGCCCACAAAACTTACACGAGAGCAGAAGTGAACAGAGCGGGTCCCAGGGCTGCTCCAGCTTCCCTCCTTTCCTAGGTCTGAATCAGGTGTAGAGTATCTCCGGGGCTCTTGGTCACCACCTCCATCCATCAGAAGGCCTAGGCTGGTGGGTCAGACCCTAAATTGGTTCCTCCAAGCAGGTGTTGGTGGTAGGCTCGTTCTAGCCCTCATTACACTGCCACGGGGGCAGACCTCATAGGCTCCCAGTGGGCAGGATGAGACCCTGTGGGAGGAGAAGCAGGTGTTGGTGTGACCTCCTGGTCTTGCTGGCTACCATATCAGAGGTGCTTACTGTTAGAAATATACTGAGATGCTTAGCATTGCATGAGACAGAAGCAAACCTGTTGTGTCTGTCTGGAGAGTCTCACAGTGGTGCGTCTCCAGCACGGTGGCTGTTACCTCCTTCTTTAATCTACCACCTTCAGGTGATCTTGCACCTCTGATCTCCACGGGGTTACCCCTGGACCATTCGCATCTCACAGTGTGCAGCTAGTCCAAACACTGGATGCACACACACACAGAGCTTTCTTGGAGGTCCCTGAGCTAACGCGACTGTACCGATCCTCATAGCAAACTGCCCTGCAACCCACAGAAAAGCCATTTAATGAAAACGTTGGACTATAAAGCTCCTGTCTGGTTTGGGACATTGCAACTGCAGAAGAGAATTCATGGCCTCTTGCAGAGGACTGCACTCAAAGTAAATAATATTATTTCAGAAAACAAAATTCATTTTGCAGACTGAGACCAACTGCAACAGGATACGAAGTGGGGGGAAAAAAGTAAAAATGCCTTGCCCCCAAGGCTATTTATTATTTATACACCACTGTGCCTAGATAAACTCCTCCTTGAAAGAGTAGGACGAAAATAATTCTGCAATGTGGAAACAAACTACCTATTTAAAGTGATTTTATGCCTGAATGGCCTCATTATAAAAACAGTCTGCGTGCAATAACTTTTTACCTTTTTCTACATTATCCAATGAACTGCTTTTTGTCACTCTCACCAGTTTCAGTGCTTTCATGCAACCACCTTGGTGGAAAGCCTCCGCGGTTTCCTTAGAAACGTCTTCCTTCCTGGATGTTGACCCATGGTGGTTGAGGCAGCTAAAACCCTGGAGAGGTCCTGTTCAAACAGGAAAGAGCAGACAGTTTAATGGCCAGCTTTGCAGCTCTGTTCCTCCACAGTTTACAATAGTTGGGAGCTATAAAAGAAAAATATCATAACGAATGTTTATTTTATGGCCAGCTTTGTGTCGGTATTTTGGACAAAAGCTGAATCTGTAGCTCACGGGCTGTTGTTGGGCAGCGGTAGGGTAGAGGTGGGTTGCTTGCAAAGTTCTGGCTTTTGGGAGACAGCTCCCCATGTGCAAATAGACTTTGTCCTTTGGAAAAAACACATGCTGTTGAGCTTATAGGTGCATTCATAAGCCAGTAGCACAAGGGAGGCAGTCTGAGAAGCTGTAAATAATGTCACCTTTCAAGTGTTCTGCAGCACTCGTACATGAATGCTCCTCAATGTCTGAGCAGGAATAAGAGGCCAGAGAGCAGCAGTTTGTGAGAGAGCTGGGAAGGACACTTGTCAGGCCAGGACTTTATCAAACTGGGCTTATCTCCTGCTCTGCCCATGGCCAAACACTCATTCCCAGGGCCAGGTATCCACCTCATGAGTTGATCACTGGCATTACTGGAGATGTTGCTGGCAAAGTCAGAGGAGTCTTCAGGGTGAACCTTACGTGAAGGGACCTGGTGAGACCTTTCTACCATGCACCTCTCACAGAATCATCTCCACCCATCTAAGGCATCAGCAAGAGCAAGCCCATGTGCAGGTCATGCAAGTGTTTCACAGTTGCTGCTGCCTTGTACTCAGTTCCAGAGGAGCTTATGAAGTCTTTCAGCTATGCTAAGGCCTGGGCACTTGCTGCTGTCTAAATGCTGATGGCATTCTTCTAAATGCTGCCTCTTCTCTGGGTTTTGTGGCCCTTACACAAGGAATGGAATAACCAACCAATGACAGCTGAGTTACCAGCCCTAAGCTGCTTAACCCTCCAGTGTGCACTCTCCAATCTGTATTCTGGCCACGTATAGCACCCACAAGCTTGGGAAATCCATGGTATGAAGAAGAGCAAAATATCTCCAGGATGTTTTCAGCCTGATCCAAGCTGCCCACGAGTCCTGTGGGGAGCATGGCATACCTCCTACCCCCATCCAAAGGAAGAGAAATATCTGTTAAATTCAGCACAGCGCTGTGCTAATGCTGGTGCACCAGGTCAGGGGACAGCCAGCTTGGAGTGACCTGGGACCACCTGCAAAAGCCATGCTGAGCTGGCCTAAGGCAGATGGCAGGGGCTGCTACCCACCTGCCTGCCTCTGCTGCGCGCCCTCATGGATGCACATTCAGGTGCAGAGAGTCTGTGTTACTTACTTCTCTACTGCACTCACTCAGCTGCTAAATCTATAGGGAAATCTTGGTTACCAGGGCTGGACATAAGCAGACAGAATCAACATAAAGAGGCAAGAAAGGGAGAACTGTAATTAACAACAACAAAAATAAATTACGTGAGAGCACTTCTCTTAAAGTTTTTAATAGCAAACATTACAGAGGGCAGGTTTTTCAAGCCAAACAGGAAGAGAAACAAACAAACAACTACAGCCAGCTAATTCACAGGCTTTTAGAAGTCAGGTTATCAACCAGGGACCCACAGACAGGAACTGATGAAGCACAAATCTCCAGGGAAACAGATGAGGTTTTCAAAGAACACAAACACATAAAACCCTAAGATGTACATACATTTGTAAATAAGTCCAGGGAAGAGCCGGATACCTGATTCCCAGGCTGAGGTTTATGAGCTGGAATAATAGTCTGAAGACTCGATCCACACCGCTAAATCCAGAAACAGTTGGGGAGGTAATTTGGGTATGTGCCAATCTTGAATAAGGCAGATTATATTAGTGAGACTGAGTGCTGCTGGCCTGGATGTGATGGCAGAAGAAGAAAGCAAAGAAAAGCTGAAGAATACCTGGAAATGTGGAGGCCAAGTGTTAGGGAGCTCCATCCTCTCCAAAGGACTTCCATAGTTATGGAAGAGTGTTCTACAGCACTACACACAATCTTTAGGGCAGAAACACTGCTAGTGAGTCATATCAGAAACTACAAGACCCTGGAGGGATCCTGAGCACTGCTTCAGGATGACCTGCCGTGGGCTGAGCTGCTCTTTCCAAACACCCCTCAACCTCCAGGCAATTTATATTTTCCATGACACAGTAATGGATAGGGTTTAATACCTACAGACAAGAGTTAAATGGCCTCTTGGTGATGTGTAAATTAGCAAGTGGACAGTTGCCCCAGACAGAAATGGCAAACAAATATTTATTAGTTATTTCAAAGAACCACAGCCGTATAACTTTGTCGCTTGACTGCAGAAGTGTTTGTGTTTTTACTAAAACCAATGCTAAAGGTGATGGCTTTATTCCTAACTGAGGTAACATCTGTAACTCTGTGATTTACTACCTTCAGGTAACAGAAAAAAACCCAAAAAAACAACAAACCAGAATGTGTTTTAAAGTGCATTGGTCTTGCAGTACGCTAGGAAGATGCCAAGACAGAATTTAAATACCATTCTACACGAGCAAAATTACTGTTGGTTTCACTAAAATATCTGATTTTGTGACTGCTGTGCTTTTTATCAGAGCAATCACCCACCTACTAGGCAAAGGGCTCTGCCTAAATGATGATGTAGTGGGACAAGATGGTGCAACAAGGAAGGGGACAAGGGAGAGCAGGAGCACTGGAATGTGTCATAGGGCTTGACACTGGATCCATTACTGTTCAATAACCTCATTAGCAACCTGAGGGATGGGACAGAGAGCACCCTCAGAAAGGCTGCAGATGACACAGAATGGATGTCGGGTGTGCCACTCTTCAGGGGGACCTTGAAAGCTGGAGAAATGGCCAACGGGAATCTCATGATGTTCAACATAGGGCATGTTGAGTGGGGAGGAGTAACCCCATGCACCAGAACAGGCTGGGGGCTGTCTGGGAAGCAGCTGGGCAGAATAGGATCTGGGGGTTCTGGTGGACACCAAACTGAAAATGAGGAGCCAGAGATGTATCCTCAGAGCACAGAACCAAACCCCAGAGCCCTGGGCTGCATTAGGAAGAATGTTGCCTTCAGGCTGAGAGAGGTGATCCTTCCCCTCTACTTGGCACCGGTGAGACACATCTGGAGTGCTGGGTCCTCTGCTGGGCTCTCCAGACCAGGAGAGAAGGAACAGCCTGAAGACAGTCCAGTGGAGGGCCCCAGAGACAGCCGAGGCACTGCAGCGTGTCACACGAGGAGAGGCTGAGGCTGCTTAACCCGGAGAAGAGAAGGCTCAGGGGCACCTTGTCAGTGTGTATAAATACCCGACAGGGCAGGCTAAAGAAGGCCCAGCTGGACTCTTCCCAGTGGCACCCAGTGCCAGGGCAACGAACACAAATTGAAATACAGGAAATTCCATTTATGTGTTAAAAATAAAGCTTTTTTTTTAAAGCGAGGGTGGTTGAACACTGGGCCAGGTTGCCCAGAAAGGTTGAGGGGTGTCCCTCCTCTATCTGTCTTCTAAACCATCTAAGCCACCATCTAAACTGAAAAAAACCACCCCATATTTAGACACCTAATTACCCAGCAGGATATTCAGAAATACTGAGGGGACATAAGAAATCTTTAGGTTCAGTAGAGACCACATGTAAAGTAAAGCACTGTCCAACAGGAGCAAGGCTGTCAGAATCTAAGGATACAGGTAAGTTCTTCTAGTCTTGTCTAGATATCTTAAACACACATATATAACACAGATGTATTGCCTAAATTACAGTAACCTCTAATAAGGTCCATGCTGAACAATGAGCAGTTTGGCATTAGGCAACTCATTCAAAGTGAATTTTTTCCTTGCATTTTTAAGATGTCACTCAAATGTGTTGTCATTTGGTCAAAGTTAACTTAGAGGAGGGAAAAAATATTCTAAACTTACGTATAGGTTGCTAGATTGGAGCTTAGACAGAAAGGCACCAGGATGAAGGATAAGGAAATGATAGAGGCACGAGGGTGTGTGCCATAGCTGAAACTTCTGAATGTACTTCAGTGCATCTTCAGGAAGCGTTTGAATGGATGAATGGCCTGAGCATATGCAACAGGGGTTAGCCTATGCACAAATCTGAGCTTGATAGACACCGCTGGAAAAGTTACGGAAAGACCCCCAAATCCATTAGTCTCACTGTGTGCCATTTTCTTATTCCCCCTCAGACACAACAGTAACTGCTCCTGATCCATGGGCTGTGGTTCAGTATGAATTTATAAAAGATCATGGGACGTATGCTTTGGTCCAGCCTTTGAAATGCCTGGTGTTTCAGTGACCCGCCAACTTGGTTAAGGAAGTGTGCACGGAGAGGTCATAAAAGAGGCCAGGCCCTCTATAACGCTGTGGAGACTGGTCAGTGCTGGGAGACAGCCATCCTTCAGCCTCTGGTTTCCTACAGTTCCTCTTATCTCCACGGCTAGCGCAGACACCCTGCAAAATGGGCACTCAGTAAAAGAGATGGTCTCCAAATGTCTGGCTTGAGGATGAAAACAGAACTCAGGGAAAATATTCTGATGATTTCAAAACACAAAAGAAAGTCTGATGATGATACTGTCCGCAAGTATTTCCCAGGTCTGCAGGGAGGCTGGTGTTTAGCTGTCTGTGGGGAAAAGATGTGGCTACCCATCTGTTTGCAGTGGGGAAGATACATTCTTTTCAGTATGCACAAGTGAATAGTGGCCAAAGTATTTCACTGCTCTGCTCCTGCTAACTCACCTTTCAGCTGAGAGTATGACAAAAAAAATGCCATCCCCAAAGGAAGACTCCGTTTTTCTGGGAAGACATGAATTAGCACGAATTAAAATTCTATTTGCACAATTCTCTTGAAATTCTAATCGAAATGCTTTTGCAATCTTACTTCCAGCGTTTGTTCCTCATTTGATTGCATAACGCTACTGAATCGAGTTTAAAAGGAAAAGCTGCTGTATGACTTCCTTACGAGACACCTAAGCCTGGGCAGCTGTTCCTGGAAGGTTGGAGCATGCGTCATCAGGCAGCTGGTGCAGCCTCCCGAGGCTGTATGTTCTCTGTTCCTCCTTAGGACACACGGTATTAACTTGAAGAAGCCCTCTATGCCCCACCAAAAGCCAAGTCACCCAAATGCCTTCAAGGAAGATTTTACAAAATTAAAAGCAAAAGAAAGGGAGGAAGAAAAACAACTCCAGGATGAATTTAGATGAGCTTGTATTAATGATGAAAATTCCTTTATTAACCCCTCCAAATCAGCTTTGCTTTGGCCAGGGCAGGGAGGGGAAAGTTGTAAAGGCAACCGAAATACATTAAAGGGGAAAACTCCATAGTTTGTGCAGAAAGCTGCGACACATCAGGTAAATCCCTGGGGACTATCTGCACATTTATGCTGCTTTTATATAAAATAACTGGACTGTCAGCCATGGATCAACTGCACTTTCCAGGAGTAGAAATCTGGAGCTGAGTCATTCGGGCTGAAATTCAGATCAGTTTTATGTGGCCTCTAATCCCCCCAGACTACTTTCCTCCGTGAAAACTACTGCTTCATTAGCGCAGAAGGTGAATTTTATAGTGACACCGAAGTCCATTCTCCCGTGTTATCTTTGCCTAGAGAATAGGACTTTTGACATAAACCTGGAAGGTAGTTCAAAGCCTTGCTGCATAAACACACATCCATTTTTTGTACTTTAGGAATAGGTAATGTAAGAGTTGAAAGGTGAAGGTTATGGCAGTTCGTGTTTATTTCACCAAGAGCCAAGAGATGGGAAACATCTGGCACTTACACACCATGCAAGTCTTAAAAACAAAGAGACCTAGACTTGAGTCCGGCTGAGCAAGCACTGGGATAAAAGCTAATGACAGGCTGCTTATTTAAAGGGATCATAATACAGAACAGCCATGTAGGGAACCAGGGAGGATCCAGGAGGGGGAAAATGAGGGGAAAATTTAGCTTTGTATTTCCAAGTTAAGGGTCAAAGCCTGACTTCAGTTACCCTGCAGCATCAGTCCTGACCTGCAGCCCTTATACAGCATGTTGGACCCTCCAGATTTCACCCTGTTCCTGGTTTCCAACATGACCAAATATCCACAGCAGCACTCAGAAGTGCTGCTGATGTGTTTCATGTGTGACGATGGAGAAGTCCTCAAGACCAATTGTTTTCATGAAGGTGAGAGGACAGCCTGAGCACAGAAGTGACTCACAGTGCCGTGAGCTGCCATGTTAGCATGAAAGGCTCATCAGCATTTCTCAGAAACGATGGAGGCCCTCAAGAACATTGCTGTGGCTTCCCTGGAACGGATCTTCACCTGCCATGCACCTTCTTGCAAAAGCTTGTCCTGAAAAAGGTGTTTTGTAGAGCGGGGCTCCACCCTTTAGAAAAATCCTAGGCTGATCGTGTTCATTTATTGGGGCAGCTCCTCTTCAAAACACATCACTCCTGATCTCCCATCTTCTTTACTCAACCCCCAGAATAAAACAATCTCTTCAGCATGATCCATTTTAACAAGCAGAGATTTACCCAGAAACTGAAGGGTGATGACTTTTCCCCCTTTCCCTGCTATCCATTGGTATCGTACGGGCCATGCTCCCGCATTGGCTCAGTGAATGTGGATGGGCTACACGGTCACCCCCTGCCTCCCCAGCCTCCTGACTTTGCCTAATGCCCTACCCACATCCTAGCAGTGACACAAGAACTTCATTCCCTGTCACAAAAAAAAAAAAAAAAAATATTGGATTGTTTGTTCATGATGTGTTATCCATGTGTCACACCTCTCAGTCAAGATCACATCGGCTATAGCCATGCTGTTTCGTTCGTAGTCCCCTACCTGCTGCTTTGATGACAATGCGAGCTCGTTAGAGCTAAGGACAGCTCTGCTTTTTGCTTCTGCCAAGGTAAGTTGCCAATCCCAACCCCTCACCACCACCAAGATTTAATATTTAATGTATTTCCAGAGTAAAAAGGAAATGCGGACTCCTCCTTCTAAGGTTTAGAAGCTGACTACTGAAAACTGAGCGTTGTCTGCCTTGTAGCAAACATGCGTGAGAGTCCTCTACAACACGTTTTTTCAAGAGCAAAGGCCTTCACAGGCATACAACTAAGCAGCATAAAACCTCTTGATCCCACCACATGCGATAAGGAAGCAATGGGTGCCGTCCTAGAGATTTCAGAGGGCGGCTCTGGGACAGTAGTTCCAGCGCTGATTCTTACTAAGGCTGCGGTTTGCACCCAACTAAGATTTGTGGTATCGTATCACCAGTGCCATGTGCCAGATGAGCAACACGCTGCTAGAGCATAGACAAACTTCAGTTAATGGTTCACTTTTGTCAAAAAAAAACCAACCCCAAACCCCCTCTTTTATAACAGCAGGTTTTTTAGCATATCAGCATTGTCTTAACTTCATTAAGATTGGACCAGCCATCTTCTGCCTCTCCACAGCAGGGGTGCAGCGAGCACAGAAGTATAAAGCTGGTATAAATTCCATATCATGTCCCTTGGCTAATTTGACAAAACACAATCATGTGTCCAAGCCTGATCCACATTAGATTTATAGTCCTGGGTGAGCTGGTAGTGCACAGATCTGGTATTAATAATCCTGGAACCACAGCCTAAATCTATTAGCTGGAAGCAGTTATATGATTCTTAATCCTATTTTGTGTCAGAGCAGATGACTGCAACCAAAACGGAGAAGAAATTACATGTTTTTCCTGGCCAAACTTGCCCTGAGCCTGAGGTTTTGGAGAGTTCGAGCCACTCCAGGTACTAATCTTAAACCTGATGTTTTAGGGGCATTTTATGGGAATTGAACCCAGAAATCCAAGAGCCCGAAGGACGAAGCTTTCTTCTGTGAGAAATAGATTCCTTTTACTTGAAAGATGCTGATAACCAATAAACGTCACCTGTGTTCGAGAACCCACCTTTGGAGCAGGATGAAAGCTTACATGTTTAACATAATTTGCAAGTGTGGTAAAGATTTGGAACAGTATTCCCTAAAAAATTAATGAGACCCGTACTGCAAGAGTCCACCGTAAAAACACAGCTCCCTTCCTTAGAATGATTTGCCCATACTAAATATCTGAAAATCATAATAATGCTGTTTCCTCAGCAATTAGATATTTTTATATACTACATTTCTTTAATAATACTAACCCTTTTTTTTTTTAATTTAAAAAAGCCATCCCCTTACAAACACATTATTAAATTACAGTTTATAGCTCTTGCAGTGGGGTAAATTATGGTTGTATTATTAAAGCATTTTAAAGACTGTAGTTTTACCGACATGTTGCTTACTGCCAATAGCTGGCCAGGCCCATGAACGCTGCAAAGGTGCAAGTTGCATCCCACAGAGTCCTTCTGCATCCCAGAAGGGAATTTTGATTTGGTTTTCCAAGTATGGGATGTCACAGAAAGCACGTCCCAGCTGACTCGGAATCTCTGATGTTTGATACCCGTTATCTATGTTGAGGGTGTCCTATTTTCTCTCTCCCAAGCATTGTGAGGTAGGTAGACCCGAGGAGGAGGAGGCTGGAGCCTGTTACTGTTCCTTTGTTTGTCCTTATTGCACCAGTTTGTTTGCTGCCTTGCAAATGACCCTGCTTCTCCACAGCTGCGGGCCCACCAGGAGCTCCTCAACGCAGAGCGCTACACGTGGTTGCCAAATTGAAAATCATAAATAAGGCACCAGCAACATTCAGGCTGCATAAAGATGCAATGAAAATGCAAGCTCATGCCACTAGTCTAGCCATGCCAAAGGACACGCATGCCTTCGCCACCTATTCCTCCTCTGTGCTACCCTCCCTGGAGTTACACCAATGTCAAACTGACATCAGGATAAGGAAAATCATACCCCAGATATTAAACAGAACACTTGGGCCTTGTTTGGAGTCAATACCACCTTTTCCCACTTCCATGGGCTTGTATCTGTAATTGATAACCCCGTGCTTCTGTCCTTGTGTTTTCTGATGTTCAATCACATTGCAAGAACAGACTCACACGCGTGTGTGGTGCTGAAGCTCCAACAGCCTCGCCAGGGGCTGACCCTGCGGGAGAGCTCCCTTGTCTTCTGCTCCGAGCAATTTCTGTGCACAGCATTTGGCACTGCAACAGGAAATTAAGGGCTGTAAGAAAGCAACCTTTGGCCTTTAATTCACTTTTTAATAAAATCATTAAAAGAAACCTATTCCCTGCCAGACATTATGGGAAATGGCTTTAACGATACTTTCAAGCAAAACACATTCACTCAGCTGCATGCACGGCTCAATAGCTTCAGCTTGCTTATTTGTGTGTTTGTAGTATGAAAATGGTTTGAATTATAAAGTCAGTCTAGAAAATTTTATATGAACCAGGCCATGATAACAACTAAATTCCAGGTCCCATCCATTATACACTTCTCTAACATGTAAACAACAGTCATAAAGTTTTGCTGGAAAAGGTCAGTAAGTTTGAGCCAAAGACAAGCACCAACAACGCTAAAGGACAAAGAGAGCAGAGAAGGTTTGTGTCCTCCTAGTCTCTACTGGGAACAAAATGGGTGCCATTAACTGCACGAGTGACAAGCACACAGCAAAGTAAACACGCAGCCTGCGGGAGCACAAACCCACCTGCCCACAGCCAAAACCCTCAGGCTGTAGCTCCTGATCAGGCTCTTCTACCACAGTTTGCCATTGCATGTTTGGGTAGGCTCTTGTGAAAAAATTCACGGCATATTTGTACCAGAGAAGAGGCAAAACTTGCTTTACGGTTGTTAAATTTGTAATTTAAAACTTGGGCATGTATAAAACTATTTAAGAAATTTTATTAATTGAACTGACTCTATGGATAGGCAGGTGGTTACTGAGGTCACCTTAAAAATTCCAGGAAAGACCTGTGCTAAACCAAATTCATTCTTCAGTTTCAGCAGTGAAATTTTAAAAGACTTTTAAAACAAAGAGAGCAGAATTTGCCCTCATGTACTTCAAATCTTTCTTTCCCATTGTACAGAAAAATGTTCATCAAGAAACCTGGTAGTCAGTTTTCTACAATCAATAAATTCTAAGTCCAAGCCACAGTAGCTTTTATGTCTGTACGTTGTAAAAGTAAATTTACATCATATGTCAGACATTACACATGAAGACAAAAACAACGCTGATTTCTAGTCCTAAAAGATATATGTGTATCCATAAAATCAGCAAGCTGTGTCCTGAATGCAGCTGGATGATCATACTCTGACCAAACGGCTAAGACTAAAGATCTGTCAGACTCAACTGCGTTCCAGAACCGCATCTGTTTCAGGGAGCTTTGGGGAAGCACAGGGCGAGCCCCTGCTTTTCTACCAGACTTGAGGGAACCCACATATTCCTGCTTCCCAGGCTGTGGAGCAGCCAAGGGGTCATGCTGGGTTTCCAGAGGCTCTAGGATGGCAGGATTCGAGCCCAAATCAGAGCTGTGCTGCACACCGTTCCGCAGCAGAAAGCCAGGCAGCTGGTAAAGTTCAGATACCAGAGGGAAACGACAAAGGAGGAAAGATTCAGCTGTGCTAATTAATCACAGGATGGCTCAATAGCACCAGTGTGATCTTGAGAAAAGCAGATCTGATCCTGGCAAGAGGCACCGAGCAGACACAAAGGAGCAGGGAAGCCCTTGCAAGAGGTGTTGATAAAAGCCCGTCGGGGATCTGGCATGCGTTGCTGTGCACTTCCAGGCAAGGCAAATCCCAGCCGGAAGAAATGCAGAACGACCACTAGAAAGACCAGGGAACATGCAGCCTTTCTTACCAGATGAAACTTAAAACCTGTGGTACCTCTAGCCTACTAAAATGAAATCTAAGCAGGACACATCTATCCAAAAATACACTGGAGAAGAGCAGTGGAAAGGAAGGAAACACTGTTTTAATTTAGAGAGCAAATGTGGCACAAGGACAGAGTATAATCTCTGCCCATAATTACATAAACATGCAAGGAGCTCCACTGACTAGAGGAAAGAATGGTCAATACAGTTTTAAGGTTTGTAGTTTTACTCCAGCATGCTGGAGGCAGCAAAATCTTCCTGCAATGGCCATAATTATTTACTTCCGTGCTACCCCCTCTAAAAAAAAAAAAAAAAAAAAAAAAAAAGAAGAAAAAAAAAAAGATTAAAGAAAAGATATACTGCTACTCCTCTTTCTAACTCCAGGAGCCCACACCCTGGGGGCTGGGGAACACAGCAGAAAAGGAAAAGGTAGAACCAGAAGAGAAGACGTGATCATGGGCTCTTTGTTAGTGGCAACATCCTCTGAGAGAAAACACAGCTTCAGGAGAACACACGACGAGAGTATTTCTGGAATATTTTCCACTGTTTTCCAATGACATGACATTAGTTTATTTGGGTGGACTCCTTTCTTTGGCTAGTTGTGTCCCCGTTCTTGGCTGGAAGCCTCCACAGATGAGTAAGGAAAGGAACACCACCTATTCCCACAAGTAAAGAGGCTTTTTGAGCTGCAGCCTTTAAGAAAGAAAGCTCCTGTGTGCCTTTCTCATGGAAGGAATTAGAAAATCCCTAATGAAAATCAATATATTGCTGAAATGACCTCTTTATCTAACACCTCACCAACTTTCTGGGAAGTGACTACACGGAGGCAATTGGATTTCAAGCTGGATCTGGTTAATATAAACTGCCACCTGGTGAATGCTAAAAAGTATTTTTGCCTTCACTAGGCGTGGACTGGCTTACACTTAGGAGCAGAACGGATCCTCAGATATTCATGTTGTAAAATTAGCGGCAACAACACAAAAAGGGATATCATGAAATCACTGCATCCCTTTTTTCCAGCCACACTGCACGGAGATTATTTTAACACAACGGCTCCTTCTAGAGCCCCCAGGCCAGAGCACCCTGAAATCAGGCATTTGCTGTTCCTGCTCATCCCACCACTTCCTCATCCGAGGCGTCGTAAGAAGCTGTCCTGCTAAACCTGAGCTACCTGTTGGTAACACGGAAATGACAATACTTCCTTACGGGGATGGTGAAGGACACCAAGGGCAATGCACAAAGTGTCCAGACCCTGTGACGAGGCCATGGCGGTGTCTCGGGGAGATGGAGGATGCCGGGCTGCAGCAGCTCCTATCAGACAGCTTGTGCCATCACAGACCTGCTCTGAAGCCTATTGACAGCAAAGGACTCCCACTGGCTTTTATCAGCTTTGGCTCACATCCTTGGCATCTGGTTCATGCCTCTTCATTTATAATGACATGCATATCAGAAGCAGACTCCCAGGGAAAATACGCCAACTCATCTTCTTGCTCAAAGAAGCCATTTAGCTGTGATTGTAATCTGTGATTTCATTGCTAGCCCCTATTTGCCTTTGCAGTTAGACTCTCCGGGGATAACAATTTATTTCTTTGGCACAGCTTAAGCATTGTGCTGTACAAATCTATCTGTCTATTTATCTCATGCATACCTATATAATAAGCATGAATGTGATGAATAATAAGTACATAGGTGCTACGGGCCTCCTTTGTATTTCTTTGGCACTATTAATAGCCCTTAAAAGTGGGAATAACTCTCATTTGTGCCAGCTCTAAGCTGTCTTGATACAGTCCAAGCATTGTAAGAGAGTTTTATTATAAACAGAACATTTCTGAATAATTAATCATTCCGATATAAGACACCCATACTCATTCCAAATAACCCCTGCATGCGTTTTTGGTTGAAAGGGGCAAATGAAAGATGGGGAAAAAATGGAGTTAAAATAAGGAGCTAAGATATAGAATCCAGCCAGGAAAGCATGGGCTTGGGTGTTTTTTTTCCTCACTCACACAATTTAGAACATATTTTCCCTATAAAGTAAATGGGTAGGATATCCAAGTATACCTCTGACAGTATCTCAGCTACATGTGCAACAGTGGGGCATAAGGATGGGGTGGTGAACAACATTGTCTGCTATTAGTCACCAAGCACAGTCCCAAAAAGCAAGTGCCAACCTCCTGGCACTGCAGCAGTAGATGTGCAACTGTCAGGCTGCCCAGATGTGTGTGTGTGTATAAGCTGGTGCAGCCAGTCACTTGTTTTGCTTTTAAGAAACTGAATTATAAACACATGCACTTTTTAGCTTCAGCAGTTGTAGCAGAAATCACCAGGGTGAGGTGGCCAAGAAACTCGTGCGAGGCAGGAAGTTTGGTGGTTGCTCGTAATTTCAATGGCTGTTTCACTGCACTCCCATTATTTTTTTCGGAAAGATAATGAATCGGTGTGTGGCACACACCCCCAGGGGCGGCTATAGTCTGTCAGGACACAGCCTACAGTATTACCCTCTGCTTTCTATTCACTGTCCAGCTCACGCTGCTGTTCCTGAAAGTCACTCTTGCCCTGCCTTAAATGAGTGGTTCATTATCATATGGAAATGGAGTTATGGGATGGTCTCTGCATAGCAGGGTAAGACACAAAAGGACCCTGAGCCTCTGAACATGCAGCACAGCTCTGGGAACCCATAGGGATGTGTTATTTTTGCTGGGTTCATTGTACAGCAGGATCATCTTAAGAATGAGAGCTAATTTCTGCTTCTCCCAGCCACCTCATCTGTTTTCTGTCATGGCAGCTGAAGTCTCTCAAATCCAGCCAAGGGCACTGTTAGTAAATAAAGGCTGAAGGAGCTTTGTTTTGCAGTCATGTAACATGAAATTATATGTAATATATGACATTAAAAACAAACAAACAAAATCTGGAGTGGTTCATAGGAATAATGTATTTTTTCTCTGACTAATACAAAAGGCGTTGTCAAAGCACTGCCAGAACCAGCACCTATAAATGGCCTCAACCTTTGAAATCCTGCTGCCGTGTGTTTCTAAAACACTGATGAGTCGGCAGACGTCAAGCATCATCTTCCATGCCATGAGGCATGGGCTGAAGGTTTGGAGGAAACTTACCTTCTCTTTCATTCAAGACTCTACCAGATGATGGGCTCATGTAATCTCACCCGTGCTATGGCAGTGCCAATGTGGAGGGAAAGTCACAGACATTTGTCGTAGCACACCCATCCGTGGCCAGAACAACCCTGTCCCAGTAGTGGGTGGCCTAGCCTTGCAATTGAAATCCAGATCCGGGATGGGCTCACGAACAGCCATTTGGCAGTGTGATTTGGATTATTCATGCTAATTTCTGTTGTCTGAATTGCAGGAGATCGTGTTGCTGGCGACTGCAGGTTTACATTCTATCACCAAGCTGCAAGGAGACGTAAATAGTCTAACTACAGCTGGATCTGTCAGAGGAACCACATGAAAATCCCAAGAAACTGGAGTTTGGGAAGCACTTCCTTAGGCTTTAATAGCAATTGAGGTATCTAGTAAAGGTTGTTTTTTAATAAATAAATAAATAAATTCTTTATGATGACTTTAATGTGAGAGGAAAATTGAGTGCCTGACTTTGCAGCTTTGTTTTGGGATTTGGAAGGATTTTTTTCCATAATAGGGATCAGGACTTTTACTACAAATCACTCCCAAACCCCACTGAGCTCCTTCTGTCACAGGCATACCATGTCTGCAACATGCTTCGTGCACCCTGAGGGCCCTTTAGACCTTAACGCCTTGGTCCCTGGTGCTAAACAACTGGTAAGCAAAAACCTGTGTGTTTAATGCCATTACAGCAGGGCAGCTTGTCACCACACAGAAAATGGCACAAAGCTCTGAGTCTGTGTTGCAGAGTTATAAATCAGCCCCTTTTATATAAATAGACAAGTTCAAGTTGAAGTTATCAAGTATGATGGCTCGAGTGGCATCCTGTACGTCAGACCCAGAACTGAATGACCCCTCTTTTCCTTGTGCCAAAGAGACAAATGGTGAGAATGTGTCAGACTTATCTCTGATTCACATTTTAAGCTGGGGACATAGGAAATTTTATACTGAAAATAATATCTTTCTAGGGGTGTGTTATGACCTTTTCCTGACAAGGTCCTTATTTTTCAATAAACAGAACAACACCCAAATAATGACAAGATTGAACTATACGGACAGTTTCGAGCATTTGTCATCCAAGAGATACTGAGCTGCTTCTCTCCAAAGGCCAACTCATGAATTACTTTCCTTGCAGCAGGTCAGCATAGCATGCCTTGGCCTACGCCGCTACCCTGGCTGAGATAAGCCCTTGCCAGATCTTTCATCTTTGTCCCATGACAGAAGGTCCCTGGTGATACTCTGTTGAAATATCAAAGCACTAATGACATTCCACACTCTTTGTCCCACCATGAAGTTCCCCAGGACAACGATCTGGCCATGACATCTTACAGAAACCAGCAGCTGCTCTTGCATCAGCACGGATGATCTGTGGCTGGCTTAGAGCAGTTCTATATGCCAAAGTGCCATAAACAGGACGCAGCCTGGTGGAATGGGGTCTTTGGTCTTTATGCTCCCCTTAGCCAAGAGAAGCTCCCCCATATTAAGAAAAACCACCAACAAAAAGCAGGAAAACTTCCTGGTTCTTCACTGCAGAGCTGCCAGATCATGTAACATTAGTAGACACGTCTCAAACAGAGACACAATAGAGACACAATGCCCTTTCCCTTTGTGTTAGATGAACAGCAGCTTTCCTTTTTATTTTATTTTTTTTTTCTTTCTTAAGGAAATCGTAACTGTGCAGCTTGCCCTGTTACTCAGAGGCTGAGTGACCAACAGCCTTCACAGTCCTTTCCATTAGGAAGCAACCAAACAAACCTGAAAGGAAGATCAGGTAGCCTATCACTTTTATAAAATTCTGTTTACGTTATTTTTAAAGTGAATTTAGTGAATTTAGCATGCACAAGTCTACACCACTGAAAAGAAGGCAACGAAAGCTCTTGCTATTCACAGGAAAGGGACAGAAGAGGTTCTTCACATGTCCTTGAAAGCTCTCTACTGCTGTTCTGGCTTTTGCACCAAAAGCACAGCGAGGTCTCCCATGTGGTCATGTGAGCTCTGAAGAAATTGCCAAAAACCTGCCTAGAATATTGATCATCTTCTGTTCCCAAAAAAGTGAGCGGGAAGGTCAATCCCACTGACTCATTTGACAAACGGAAGGTTGACAGCCCTGTGCTGGTGACTGCCATCACCGCCAAACTGGACTCCATTCAGACTAGCACTTGTTCTTCCTGCAGCAGGGATTTAACCAGTGGCTTTAGTGGTCCAGCCTTTATGGGGGAATAACACAACCAGAAGCCTCACAGACACCCAGCGTAAAGCCTATATCAACAGCAACACTTCACTGTGCAGTAAAGCTAATTAACTTCACCTGACAATATTGCATTTTAAGCTGGAAACATCACTTTTCTTAAAGAAAAGCTTTCTGATCAGCCAGGCCCGCGGTGAGGCAGCGCTTGTTCCTTGGTTGGAAGGCTTTGTGCCCCATGCAGACAAAACCGTGATTATTAACTCTAATCCCTCCACTGAACATCACACCAGTTCTGCAAACCGCTCTCTCACTCCGATAAGGAAGGAAAACATCAATGCAAAATTTATTGGTCATCAGGCAGCATATTGTGGCTGGAATTTTCCAACGAGCTCAGCGTCTCCAGCAGTGGCCAAACATTGAAAGAAGCTCTTCATAGTCCAAAATAAATGTCTACATTTTCAGAAGACAGGCAGAGATTAGGCACTGTCTGGGAAGAGATTCCATTTTTTATCACTTCCAAGTTTTATTTTTACACGTGAATTTTGTCCTCGGGTCTGGCTGAGCTGGAAGAGGCGTATGATGCTCTGCTGCTCAGAAGGGCCAGCCAAGTGAGGGCACCGCCTATGCATGGGCTGGCCGTGCAGCCGGAGGCACTGCTTCAGTGGCACTGGAAATTGCTGCCTCTGGAAGATCACTGCAATTTGGGGACCATCTGGCCATATCCTCCATGTCTGGGCCAGGCAAAGAGCAACGCAGAGTCGGTATAAACTTAAATCAGAAAGACTCATCAGCTTTGCCCTCTGGAGCATAAGAAAAAAGCCTTGCAAATACTCACACCCCAGAAAAGCGCACACACAGATCATATCATATTGCCTACTGTAACACAAGAGAAATGAGAAATCAAAGACACTGGAGACTTTTATTGTTCTTTTTAAGTTCTCTCCCAGCAAATACGGTGCCCATATTTTACAAGGCTACAACACAATAATCTACCACCACCACTTTAACGACCAAGCAGTTGCAGAGTTGATCTATAAACTGATGTTGCCATTTAATGTGGTTTCCAGTGAACTGTAAAATTTATAGCTGTAACTAACACCCCCCCTGCCCCTCTCTCTTTTATGTTCTCCTCAAAAAACAAGCTGCTCCACAGCTCCAAAAGGCAATGCACAGAAAATCAATGTGCAACCTGAGTGAGCTAATTAGGATCATGCTCACATACTGTGGATCTGTGGCCTTCTGGTCAATTAAGCAGAGATTAACATCTAACACTGGATGGGTGAACACCACCAAAATGAAGGCACAGAGACATTCAGATCCACCTTTCTCGCACAACTTCTTTCACGAACAGTGGCAGAACTGCTGCGCAGAGCAGAGACCCTCTGGGTGCCTTTTTCCATGGGCTTTTCCCACTCTCTCCCTTGCAAACATCTCAGTTCTTTTTGGGCAGCCTCACCACCATCGTCACCTGAGCATGGTGCCACCGGTACCTCGGCTTTGGCAGCTGCCTGGCGGGGGTGTCCCTCCCCTCAGCTGTGCTAATGAGAGTGGGTGTAAAATGAAATCCACTCCTGCTCAGCTGGCCTGGCCCTTCTCACGTCCCCTTTCCAGTGACTGATGGGATTTAAATGGGCTTCACTTCAAGTTCACTGCATGGGGGGAACTTTGTCCCAAACAAACGTAATGGTGGAAAATCTTCTTGGGCACATACAAGCGCACGAACTGATTTAAGCTCACTGTTGTGAATGTTTGGAATAAAAACCAGGGGCCTGATCCCAAAGCCCGTTAGCCTTTGGAAAGGCTCCCTATGATGTCAGTGGATTTTGGAACAAGCTTTTGATGCTTTCTGGTACAGGCTGATGGAAAAAAATCTCCAAGCTTAATTGGGATGGTGGGGGAGATGTTAAGGAAAATGTTTTTAGATGAATACCACCTTTGCAGGGGATGCATATACTTGCTCGAGGTCCAGCAATACTTTCTGTAGAAAACTCCCACGCCCGCTGCTTTTGTCTATTTGTTTACAGCGTGTAATTTTTTTTAGGAGGCAGAGATTAACTTTATAATCTCATATGAGATCACATCTAATGTTTGGATCTTCTCAACAGCTTCCTAATGGGAAGGAGGATCCATTTCAAGACTTTTATCTGGATATTCAATTGAAACTTTGGCCTCCACTCCCCTGCCACTGCCTCTGTACCACGAGCACTGTTGTTGTACCACGAGCACTGTTGTCCACAAGTGCCGGGGCGGCAACGATGCCACGATGCACTGAGCAATAGATGCACGTGGCCTCCAGGGAAGGTTTCCCAGGGGAGCAGGGGAGAGCAGTCCAAAGGGACGCAAAGTCTTTCCTGGGCCATGCTGGGGGCTTTCAGGGCTTCAGTGTGTGTATATTGGCTGATGAGAGAAGTCATGGTCTGCAGTACTTCTTTAACCACAGAACTACCTTAAGGCAGTTTTGTCTGGAGCCAGTGTGTGAGTGGCGACTGGGGGTCAGGCTACCTTATGGTGGTTTTTGGAGAACTATCATGCTAAGTTCATGCCAATGCTGCCATGCTTTTTGTTAAACAACAGAGCAAAACGAAAGCAGAGGGCCAGATTCTGATGTCATTTCTTGCTGGTAAAACCAGGCATAAGTCAATGGCTAATAAACTTGCCACTGGAGAAGCATGGTGTTGTGCCACGTAATTATGGCCAGCCCCATAAAAATCAGTGGAGGTGGGAATGGAAGAGAGCTGCCATCTTGGAAAAAGAAATAAGGAACTCTAATAGTAGGGGAAAATGGGATGGATAACAAACAACTGCATCCAAGTGCCTGGGTTGGGACACTCAGAACCATTAGATTAATTTCCGCCCCCCCCCCCCCCCCCCTCCCTTAACTCAGTACGTCACTCACTGTCTACCTTTGCCAGGGGGAACCAGCCACTGGAAATCTCCCAGCCTAACGTGATACAATTATACCAAGACCTTGTTGCGCAAGGGCGCAGACACAAGGACCCGTTGTTTCCTGATGGGGCTGAACGTGGAAACACTGTGCGACCTGCAAGCACCTTCGCAGAGCTACAGGACACCAATGGAGCACCGCATCGCATAGCCTGCCAGCGTGCAACCAAACAGCCCATAAAGCAGAAACAACAAAAGAGCAATTACAAATAGCAACAAATATTATCTCTGGGAATCGCTCTGCAAACTTCACAGGAGAGAGAGCTCAACTCTAGTTGTACAAAAAAGCCTGGCAGCTGTGCTATTTATACGTTCACCACCAAGCTTTCATTAATTTTAACATGTGTTAATGGACACCCTGTATTATTTTGAGAGACTAAATATGAGATTTATTTAATTTCCCTAAATATCAAATATGGGTCAAACAAAATAAACCATAGATCATATTTTTTTAAAGAAAAAAAAAAGTGTCAGCTTAACAGAATTCAGACAGAGCAGTGTCTGATCATATTTACAGCATTTATAGGTTTGGAAATCTCCTAAGAAATCTGAGGAAAGCTAAAGCCTTGCCTGAGTACATTGAGTGAAATTCCTCTTGGTTATGCAGAAATACTCCACAGGTCTTTACAAGAAAACCCTTTAAACTATATGTAAATATTCCACAATCTTTTAGAAAATCTCCAGTTTAAAGTTTATGTTTAAACCAGGCTCTTTTTTAATTTTAAGTTTTTTAAATGCCATTTGCAGATCCTATCATTTCCCTCGGATTTCTTCCTTTTCCTAAGAACACCAATGTTTCCAAACAGCCATACAAAGGCTTTTGAAACAGAGTCCTTGTGTTGTTTTAAAAAAGTTCTCAAATATGGACTACACGGACCTAAATCAAATTGCAGCTACAAACAAACTTACTTCACACCTCATCTTGTTCCTTTGGATTTAATGGAAAACTGGCATAAAGCATGGCAACAGAAAAAAATACCTGCCACAAAAAATAAATCTGTCATACTTGGGAAAATCCAT
The DNA here is from genome assembly GCF_963210335.1 of Falco punctatus. NCBI lineage: Eukaryota > Metazoa > Chordata > Aves > Falconiformes > Falconidae > Falco > Falco punctatus. The sequence continues at coordinate 5,874,029 of NC_137591.1, forward strand.
TCATCAAAGGAGGGAAAAATACAATGAAATCGTGAGAAGTTTATGGAATAAATCTGTAACTGATTTGGCTCTAATATTTAATCTCCTTCTGCTACTTTGTAGTGTGATACTGTGTTCACCCTGCATAACTTGAACATGACAATGAGGTTTTAGTAGCAAATTTATAACTTAATCAGGCTGTTACTGGTACGGTAGGACAAAGCCAGTGTCTTCCAAGTGTTTCTGATTCCATCCAGAGGGACAGATGCTTGGGAAGGTAAATCAGACACAGTTCCACTGGTAACACATAACTTGGTGGAAGCGCCATTGATTTACACCACTGGACAGCCTGGCTCTAATCTGGCACTGGAAAAGGCACCTTCAAAGCGAAACTGCCCCTGTACACACCAGTTTCAGTTAAACACAATCCTGTTTTGTCCTGGGAGCCAGGATCTGGCATCTCAAGTTTGGAGCGAACAAGAAAAAGTGCCAGGAGAAAGACGCTCGGCTTCGTCCCTTTAACGCAATAAACCCCTTCACCCTCGTGCACCGGGACAGCAGTGCTGAGCTTGCTGACACACCAGGCTTCAAAGCAGGGCGAGGGGCAGCTGTGAAGGAGCTGACCTTGTAAAGAGGTCTGTTTATCAGCATGAACCAGTGCCCTCCTCCAGCCCAGCAGCCACCTGAGTCAAACAGCTTCTGTTTGAGCCCATGAACTGCGGGAAACTGGAGAGCCCATGGGAGGACTGCAGCGCCCGTCCTGAGATTTGACTTTCTTGAGTGACAGCTTGATGAACTCAGGCGTGAGGAGCTGGCCCTTTGAAGAACTAATTATGCTGCTAGTCAAGAAAAAAATAGCTCCGGGTTGTACCGTGCATGTTTACACAAAGCCAAAGAGACGAGCAGGCACTCCTTGGGACGGGTGCCACAACAGGGAAGATGCATTTCAAAGAGTTATTTATTCACCGGAGATCCTGAAAGGATGTTTGTTGGATCATGCAGAAGAGTGGAAGCTCCTGAAATCCAGGATGCCGTAACTTCAAGTAGGAGCAGGCAGCAGAAGATTTATCTCTCTGGGCTACTGGGAGCTTGTCACTGTTTCAAGTGCCATAATTGCCATTTGGTCTCCTCCCACCCGTGACTCCCCAATGGCAGTCTCCTTCGTGGCAACCCTGATGATGATTATTTATGTCATATAAACAACATGTGTTCGCGTAATCATCTTTCCCCGCTTCTTAATTCACCAGTTTCTTGATGAGATTTGCAAAGGCAAAGGGAATGGGAAGGAAAATGATTAGCGCTAAGCAAGTTAAGGGATTCATCTGAGATGTCATCCTCCTCCTTGCTGAGGAAGAGTGAGAGTCTCTGGATGCCACTGAGCTGCTGGGTACCTAGGGAAGTGCTGGCCTGGCCTCCTCCCTTAGGATGTTGTGGGCTCCCAGGGCTCCCCAGGATATAATTTAGCACAAAAACAGTAAAAAATTGCCTATGTGGCTATTTTTATAATAAAGCATTCACCTTTTGCCTTCCCCTGCTGCATGCTTGCTCTGAGATGGATGCCTCCCCTGTGCCAGCGTCTTGTTCCTCCTATATCCCTCCTGTTTTGTCTACTCTCTCTGTGATAATCGCCTGCATTCGTACACTGCATTGTTTTAATTCCAGCCACCAGCAAGATAGGACTATCAGTGCATCACAACTTCTGCTTAGGATAATCTGCTGTGTGCTCTCGTGAAAAGCACGCTCTGCAACGCCAGGGAGGCAGTGCTGGATGTACCAAAGGGACGCTCATCGGCCATGGCCTTGCTGTAAAACCTGAAGAAAATCGCCTCCCCTCTTTTCCCGTTTGACACCAGCTGTCTGCTTATTTTTGAGAGTAAGGCTGACTTTTAATACAGATAGATGGAGCGCTAGGCATGGGGGTGGACCTTGACTGAATATCTGCTGGCTACTGTAATACAAATTGCATTGTAATGTACAATGCATTGTCTCACATCCAAGTTGTAGGCAAATATTTGTATATAGATAAGCTGACATTTTGTTTAGTGCATGCACTGTAATTTCCAATAAAACTTCTAATAAAGAATTATGAAGTGAATTTATTGCTTCACTTCAAAGCAAGGACATGGTGCCACTTTGAAGGGGTATTTGAAGTACTAAATCCATTTCTATGATGCTTTAATATATTTTCTGTACTTTTCTTTTTTTTCATTATTTTAATGTTATTGTGCCACTCTGTTAAAAGGCCATAAAATATTTTAAAGAGCAATAAAAGTAAACACAAATGCTAAAAAGCCCATTCTTCTCTCTCCAACCCACTGAGAAAGGAAGAGACAGAGGATTTAGGCATAACAAAATTCATGTCAGCTGTGTAAATAAAATAAAAGACCACCACTGTTTTTCTGTTGATGATGATTCTTAACATCTTGCTATCTAGCAGGAGCCCAAGGCAAGCAAGGGAAGTAAGCAGAAACACTGAAGGAGAGCACACAACGGACGGCAGGCTTTGCATCCTTCCTGAAAATGGGAATCGAAATAAAAGAACAACAGAGGAAGTTTTCCAAGGCAAAGAGCCTTTGTCCAGCAGACTTCACCTGCTGCAGGCATGAACCAGCTGAAGGGTGTTATTACAACCAGTATTAGTAAGGATGTACTCCTCGCCAAACCAGAGCAGGCTTTGGTAGGACTGACCCCCCTCACCCCTGCTCCCGAGAACCTCTCTCCTCCTCCCTGACCTCCATTTGCTTCCTGCAAACCACGGAGCTTAGCTCCGTGCTGGGTACCTGCTTGTGGTTCACTGACCTTTTATAAAAGAGCGCTTAAAGACATAACTTGATAAACTACATGGTTCTTCTCAGCCCACCCATGAATTGCACTCAGCGTAGGAAGAAGAAAGTCTAGTCTAGCTGCAAAACTGAAGCTCAAGTGAGGATGGAAACAGTCAGAGAGAATCTTTCAAAAATCTGAATAATGACTGTTATATACTGTTAATACTAAAAAATATAGAGAGAAATACCCCTGCCAAAATGGGTTTATCTCAGGGAAATTGGATTCTCAATGTCAATGCTCTCTGCAGAAATGTATAACAGTTCTCATAAAAGTAAATACTGGATTTTGAGCCAGTATCCCTCCTTTCTGTGAAATATTCCTGACAAAAGTGGGTGGTTTGCTCTCCCCCCCAAACCCCACCCCCAACTTCCCCCAAGTCTGGGCCAGTGCAGGGAGCACAGCACCTTCCCACGCTGCATCCGATTGCGAGTGATGGCAGCTCTCACCAGCTGCCTCAGTCCGGGGCACCAAGGAGCTGCCAGAGTTGCTGCCAGCTCTCTGCACTCATGCCTTATTAAAAAATAAGAAAGTAACGTGGGTTACTCTACTTACAGCACTTTAAAATCTGAATTTGCAGCTAGGTTTACAGTACAAGCTCAGACGCTGGTTTTCTGCTTGGGATGAGGACGAAGCCCCATAATACAGCTTGTGTTTAGGGTTCAGCAACAATGATTCAACATAACCTCCCAAACTGCCACGTCTGTTGGAGTTTTTGGAGATGTCAGGCATGCCATGGGGAGAGCGCTTCCACTACAAGATGCTGGTACAAACTTTCTTTGCCTTGAAGACGGCTTCTCCAATGTACTCTTACAAATGCAGTGCTTCAGGGATGACAGCCACGGAGGTGATGGCAGAGTGCAAAATTTGCCTTCAAAAGCCAGGTTGTGAAAGGAGGGCAGAATAAATTTGGGAGAACTGAGGTTAGGGAAAGCTTAGTAGGAACAACGTATCAAGTTGGTCCAATAGGTGATGAGCATCACAGAAGCTCCTTCAAGAGCTGGAGACCTCCTAGTTTACGTTAGAAAGGTTTCCCAGGTAGGGAAAGGTAGCAGGATCCTGCCCTCAGCATACACAGAGAGCAACACAAGCCCTGATCAGCCTGGGGGCATCTGAAAGGACTGCCTGGCAGGTGTCCCGTCCCCCCTCCATGGCACCCCAACCTGCCCCACACCACGCAGGGCACATGGCATCCTAACTCCTGATGCGTCCGCTGCAGCCTGTGATTGCAGCACACACACACCCACGTGTTACACGAGCAAAGTGCTTGACAATGTTTTTCTGGAAGTGACTTCACTTGGTCTGAGACCTTAATGCAGGATTTGGTTGTATTTATTTCTTTTTCCCTGTGTTTTCTTGTCCTAGACAACATGTTTGCAGCTGTGAAGGGCTGATGACTCCCTTTGCTAAGCACTTTCTCCCAAGAGCCTTCTTGCAATGGTCTCCGATATAACACTCTGGATTTTGCATTTCCGCTGCCGTGCTGACGAATGGAGTCCCAGGTCCTGGAGTCACCACAATGAGCCCAGGACAGCGATCACAGCCAAACGCACCAGCGCAGCTCACTAGCCACTGATTTATTTCCCTCTGTGACCTCCACATGGCTGCAGTCCAGGCGTGAGCCCACATACTGCTGGAATCCTACACATCATTTCGGGGTCTTTACTCATCATTTACTAGACCGTGCTCTCCGAGTTGTCGGTATGGTTTCCAGGAGTGAGAGGCTCTCCTTCTGCTCAGTGGGGATTTGGCCACAGCTTTCCGGAAGGACGGGAATACTGAAAATATTAACGTCCTCCAAGTTACTCACTTCAGTGAGTCTTTAAGGTCTGCATATGGAAAATTATTTGTCATTTCCTTGCAGTCACTATTTTCAAAGGAGAGATATATTGTTCTGGCAACAGTGCAGCACCGTGATTTAATAGTTTGTTTATCTCTCAGCCCAGCTCTGCTGCTTAAGTTCAGGAATCTTGCCCTATCCCTTCTTCCTATCCTTTTTTGTTAACAAGCACACAGTTCTGGTCTAATAAGGCTCGCTCGTTGAACAGGATCCACTGACATGAATGAGCCCTGGCTACCAAAGGAGATCGGGATTTGCAGTGCACAGAGCTTCATCCAGTGGGATGTGGTGGTTTGAAAGCCTAGAGTCACTCCAACAGCTAAAGATATTTAGAGATGGGAATTCATCATGCCATTTCACTAGTGAGACACAGTCATAATGTTGGGGTGTGGAGGTGGTGGAGGAGAACATTGCTGTGGGAGAAGCTTTCTGCGGTAAAGAACCCATGAAAATGGTTCTCTTCACTCCTGTTAGCAGAGTAAGTGGAGGAAGGGATATACATAAACAGGGTTTCTTTGTGAGCCACCAATTTCCTCCACTTTTCCTACCTCCAGCACCCTTGGATACCATCTGTATCTATGTTACAGTAGCTCCGAGGCCTGGCATACAACCAACCCAGCCAAGAAAGGGAGGCTGCAAGCTAACCGTGGACCTCACCACCCACCCTGATGACGGGCAGCCCTTGACTCTCCTTATCCCCAGCCAGTCCAGTGGTTTCAACCTCTAAAACTGAGAGCACAAGCGCACTTAGATTTATATACAATTTTAGGATGTTCTGAAACGGTAAGAGCTTTCTCTTGCTTTGCTTTTATTTTTTAAGCGGCAGAATAGTTTCTTCTCTATGTTTTACCAGAAACAAACTTACAAGGGGCCTGGTCTTGCGAGGGCTTGAGGGCACTTTGCTTTGACGGAGTTTGGCCCCAACCCGTACGTTGAGGCCCAGACTTGCTCTGAAGAGAAGCTGAAGTGCCTGTAAGTTCTGGCTGCAGTAAACCCATGGATGTAGTCAGACCTCTTACAGGAGAAGTCAAACTACATCTTTGGAATGGGAACCAGACATTTCAGAGCTGAGACAGAAATTCATTAGAAACAAAGACAGAAGACCACAAAGTCCAATACTCTGAATGGAAGAAGTTAAATAACCTTCCGAAGCCCTGACAGGCTAACAACCTCCTCCACCAAAACATTAAAGATGTCTCTTCACACAATAAAAATGTGTGCATTTTAGGGCTTGAGAGAGGTCTGCCTTCAGGAATTCCTTTGTCCATTTGCCCAAAAGTCTCAGTATCACTTACAGCCTATGAAACACTGAAAGCTTTCTGGGGTCTCTTAGCCAGCAGATTCCCTCTCTCTGCTTCCAAGGATGATTTTTTCCCCATTAGAATACAAATTTTGGACAATTTCCCTCTCATCGTGCACGTGTAACAGATGATCTCTCACTGAATTATTTTAGAAATGCATTTATGGAGTCTGTTGTCTGGGTTATAGAAGCTCCATGTTTCCTATGCTATATATTACCAAATATCATTAACAGGGTCCGAAACATGAAAGACTGACTTTGCAGCTGAGCAAAACCTTCCGCCAGTCAACCCAGACGCTGTTATGCATCTGCACTGTGCTCATAATCTGCTTTGTATCTCTCTCAAGCGCTTCTTGCACCTGGAGGATAGAAAGCTACCGCTGGTACCAGCTGCAGGAGCTGCTACCACAGCTCAGGTGACAAAAGCTTACATCTTTTGGTCACATAGATCCCATGCCTCCTTCTTATCGGGGACACAACCTGGCCATTTGCAGCAGCAGACCCGATGCTGTTGATGCCATACACTGTTGTGATGCTGCTTGCTGACATGGTGACATCTTTGGAAAAGTGATGGCTTTCTGCACAATGACCATGATGGAAGAGAAGGGCCCCAGCCAGGTGCGTGCTCACCCTCCTGGTCTCGGGATGCACAGATTGGTCGTGTCCTGCCTCCTTGCTGGGGTCTGACCTGAGCGTGGTCCGTCTCCCATGTGCACCCCATTGCCTTGGGGAAGGAGGGGGCCGTGGGACATTTCATGAGATCCCTTGGCACAGACAAGTTTCAGACATGGGCTAGGGACCTCACCATGCTGAATCATTAGTGTCATCTATGCTTCATCGGTTGCATCGGAGTCAGACAAGGGAAAGGCATTATAAGGATTTATTTACAAAGAAAACAAAAAGAAATCACAAACCCAGTGCTGTGCAATGGGTAGCACAGAAAACACACTGCCCTGGGCCAACTGAATACTTAAGCTGATACTTGGTGTTCTCTCTGTGTTTAAATTGTGCATGTTAAGGGTCTGGCCCTGGCTGCCGAACATCTTAGGCAATTCAGCCCCCCAGCGCTACTCAGGACATTCTTTCTGGTTTACAAGGAATCTTTATTGAAGCAGTACATGATGATAAGCATTAATAAAAAGGACGTTCTTCTCCCACAACTTTAAAGAGAAACCATTAATTCCCTTTGCAGAAATGTGTGCAATGTGAATTCCTGGAAGGATGGGCCAGGAGGGAGACAGGACTGAGAGATGAAAACCTGGGGGAACAGTGTCAAAAATCAAATGTAAGCTGTATATTGCATTATGTAGCTTTAAAGAAGCAATGTGTCTTGCTGAAAAATAGTTCTGGTCAGCCGCTATTAGCAGCATGTCCAACTTGATCAACCTGTCCTCACCTAATGTCCCATGTGCTGACTGCCACAGATGCTGCTGGGCATGGTCAGCCCATTCTCCTCACCACTTGTTGCCCTCTGTCTTGTCCCAGCTCTGTTCTCGTTGGTCTCAGACCTGCCTGTCATGCTTCTGCCCTCTCCTGTCGGGGTGAGCACGACCATCCTTCCGTGGGCAGGGAGTGCCTGGCAGGCAAGAACCAGTAACACTTGCAAACATGGCACAGTGGGAACAGGAACATTGCCCCTGCATCAATTTGCTGCTATCACAAGGAAAACCACTTCTGCAGGTCACGCTGTGAGTGCCGCTGAAGCACAGATATGTTGCCATCCCCAGGGCTAATCCCAGGCTGTGGACACGAGGACGAGTGTGGCAAGGCTTCTTGCCACGTGCCATTGCCCGGCGACAGCCAGTCCGTAGGGGCACTGAGCCCAGTGCCAAGAGCAGGAAGGGAAAAGAGGAGACAGAGATGTGAGGAATCAGAAAGGCAATGAACCACAGTCTCAGATAAGAGTAAAATATTCTGCCTGTCTTTGTTTTAATGTCATTGACCTAAAGCAGAGGCACAATGATTTCCAGTGCAGAAGTTTATGGGCATAATCTCTGCTGGTGGAAACAGCTCTCTGTACTTCAGAGGGGGAGCATGCCATGGTGCTGGAGTTCATCTTCTGGTGAGCTAAAGACTTCAAGGAGATCACTTTAACAAGGGGTTAGTAAACTTCACAGTTGTCTGCAATATTGTACTGGGGGTTGGAGAAGCTGTTCAAACATCTGTTTGGAAGAATAAACAAACAGCCTTGCCACGTCAGTTATAGCTGACTCACGATCTTTGTGAAGGAGGTGATCAATGGACTTCAATTACAGTTTGAAAGTGCAGGCCAGCTCCTAGCATATGGCTTATAAGGCAAACCGGAGCATGAGGAGGGTGCAGAGCCTCCGTGCAATTGAGTTCTGTCCCTCTCCATTGCATTCATACCTTAATATGGCATCCCAGAAGGAAGATGTGGTGGCGGTTGTTTTTCAGAATAAACATTCTGGGTCAGGAGCAATGATTAATACAGCAGAGATCTGGGAAAATACACCTCTGTAAACAACAGTGTTTTATAGCTGTGAAAGGGACTGTGCGCACCAGGAATCCTCTGCCTGTACCCGAGTACACCCTGCTTGCAGAAACAAATCAACAGGGAATTTCCTCACTTGGAGGAAAATCATCAGAAGATTTCATTTGTACAATACATTTCACCTAATCCATATTTCCCTGGAATTAAGATGTAGAGTATAGACTGTGGTAGGAAATCAAGTACAAGAGAAACCAAAGGAGGAGTTAGTAAGATTTCTTACGTGCGTAACATCATGAAATACATTAGAAAACCTTAACTTTGCTATCAGTTACAAAAGAGAAAGTTTAAAATATAGATCCTGCCTGCCACAAATTTCCAATATAATGTTATTGTAAAAATGTTGTACAAATATGTAGATAGATAGATAGATATAGCCACAGAAATACAGACATTTAACACTGGAAAATGAGTGTCACCCAAATGAAAGAGTGAAATATGCAGGGTGCAAAGGCACTGGTGATGTTATCTCTTAGCTGATCCCAGCCCTGCCAGCAGCTGGGAACACAAGCTTCATGGGGGTTTGAGGTCAACAGAAGCTCATATGGGTAACCTAATAGCACAGTATAGGCAGGAATGGTTTTCACTGTACAAAGGGCAAATTCATGGCCATCTCCTTTGGAAAGCTGCTGGGAGTTGGAAGCTGAACTGCTATTTGTGTCTTTGAAAACCTCTCCTATAATATTTAGACAGAATGGTGACAGGGTTTTAAAAAGACACCCCAGAAAAGGCAAAGGTGGAACCTGTTTTAATCTAGTGCTGCCCAAGGACAGGAAAGTCTGTCATCCGAATAGAAGAAAATTCTTAAATGTTCACACATGGGTGAACGTGCCTTTGATTAAACTGACCTCACCTGTGCTCAGGGCTGCAGGGGAGTCCCCTTCATGTCTGGTGAGCCCTTGAGTGACACGCATCTTGCTCTGTCTTTCAGGAGACCCACAACCCACTGACATAGTGACTGGGGATATATGTAGCTATCATTCATATAAAGCATACAGCAACCAAACTTAGCCCTGAACTTCAGAGGCTTAGCATCCTTCTTGTGTTAAAGAATGAACGGTGTTAACAAAAGAAAACCTGCATTTCCCTTTGCAAGGCTGACTGCTCACTGCCCTAGCAGAAGCTAGGCATGCAAAGCCCTTTTCTACTGTAGATATTCCCTCTTTCAATATATTTCATAACATGCAGTAGTCTTATTATGCTAGGTATGTTGCTTTTCCAAAGAAAACAGGGCTTATCCCACTAAAAGACTGCTTCTTTCAAAGGAAGGCTGCTTTTTTTCTAAGGAAAAAACAAGGTCTGCACTGTGGCAGTAAGTCCTCTAGGAAATTTTGAGGCTGATTCATTCTTCTGGTTGCCTTTGGTGCCAGGGGCCTTGCGTCTCCCACAGCTCCCCACCGCACACAGACATCACCCCCTTGCCCCTTGCAGTAGGCTCTGCCCAGGCTCAAAGACCTGAAGGTGTCCCATGTACCATGGCTTTGCCCCCTGCCCCAGGAAAGGAGGAGGCGGCAGTAACCGTCCGTGCTGGGTGAATGTCAGCCGCTGGGTTTCAGATTGCTATCCCAAATATTTCTGAAAACTGAAGAATTGGCTTAATAACAGGAAGTTGGGAGCTGGCAAATTTCTGTTCTTATAATCAGAACAGGAGTCTGAGAGGAGTCGTGTTTTGGCAGTGATAGCTAATTTCCACGTCTCATTAAAACAACGTGGCTCATTAATTTATTTTTAAGGCTGTTTTTCTTTTAAAGGATAATAGAGCAGGTGCCCCCTTTTATAAGGCATTAATCCATTCTGGCCAAGCAGTTTGTATTGATGGAAGAAGTGGATTTATTCAAAGTGCCTGGGTAAACACGGCACCAGCCCTGTAGCTCCCTGATACCAGGCTCTTACGGGAACAGACATGAAACACGTCACTTCCATGGTGTGCCTCTGGGCTCAGCTCCGAGTCGGCACAGCGACTGTCCCAGGAGCCCTTTCATCAAGCATGTCCCCTGCATTGTTTTTTTTTTTCCCAGAAGAGGCTCAACATTTGGATGTGGGTGTGACTGAAAAGTCACCAAAACATAAATATGGGGGTTTGTTATCAGGGTCCAGCCATGTAGCCAGCCACTCTGCAGTGCAACGGGCGGCTGGACCTGGCCCAGTCGCCAGCCCATACCCCATCTGTGCAAGAGCAATGTTTTGTGACCAATACCAGAAATAACATCATCAGTTGAAACCTTTTCTACATCTAGGGCAGTTTAATGGCAATCCAGGTCTACAGAGACCTTTCTCCTTGCCTTGTTGGCGAAGTCCTCACCCATGAGGACAGCAGAACTCTCCCATATGAGGACAGAAGAACAGAAGGAAAATGTATAATAAAGCAGATTTCTTGAGTACATTGTGACTTTTTCCTAACAGCAGTCTTCCTCAGTGGAAGCCCGTTCTCCTTCCTACCTTGCTGCAACCCTTCCAAGCAGGGACCTGAGGGATGTGATGGGCAGCAAAAGCACCGCACAACTCACAGGGTGTTTTGCAAAGCCAGCTCCGAGGTCTGCACAGACACAACAGTGATAAAGACAGAAGTAAGAGTGACCGAAAGCCTGCGTTACCAAAGGTGTGGGCCATAACGATCCTACAACAACAGTTACACAGTTTCTGGAACACAGTCTTTGAAGGGATAAGGCTGTATTTTGATCAGATTTGGGCTGAAGGCTGTTGTGGTGAGATTCATTGCTATGGCCCCAGAATCAATGGTTTAGCCAGACGCTTCTTGCTGCAAAATAGCAGGACTCAAGGCAGCATCAACTGCGCGATACAAAACACCAAAAGAATCTGGCATAATGTTCATCCAAATAGGAACTTTATCCTTTGAGTTATGTTAAAAGATAAGTAGAGACCAAGCATGTGTCTCCATCAGGCACCTCTATAACACGATCTGAAACAAAAAATTTTGGCCTGAGCCATCTAGGAGGAAGAAGAAAATCCCGAAAAATCAAACTTCTCCAGTCTTATATATGAACTAAACAGCCTAGCACAGAAGGGAGTCTGGTCTCTGAGGTCCAGCACCTTTTGCTAGACGATATATTGACTGTACGTACAATGCTGTAAAATATCCTGTCTGCTTTATCTTGGGTGGAGCAATAAAGGAAGGAAAGTCACAATAGCTCTCCTCCCTTTATCAAAATAGCCTGTGCTATCTAAGAATCAAGGATGAATTAATAATAAGGAACCTCTGGGATTTGGGCTGCTGCTAGAAGCCAACAGGTGACATGGTGAATATGCATACTTGAATATCATCCAAGCATTTAACATCCTCTGATTTGGACAACACGTCTGTGCAGCATCCCTCCAACCAGTTCCTGTGCAGCCTCATAAAACAGGCAAACAGAGTGCTCTTTTCTTGAAAGCCTCTCCTTGCTTTCATATTGATTTTTTATATCGCTTACATCCTCCTCTGCCCTCCCCCTATAGAAGATCCAGCACCTTCCAGCCCTGCAGCTTCCCAGAGTCCCCACTGCAGATGGGGAATGACACCTTCCACATGTCCTGGATGCAGACGTGCTATGGCCCAGTGGCACGATGTCAGGTTATGCCAGCAAAGAATCTGTCCCTTTGTAGCCTGTATTATTTACTCACATTTATTTTGCTGTTGCTGAATATTTATGCATTTCCTGAATTTAAAAATAACAGTGCAGAATTTTTCTTCTACAAGGAAAGAAGACTAAAACTTTGACTCGCTATCAGACTCCTAAGCAAAACGGAGAGAACCTGGAGATGATCGGAGAAAGGACAGTCGGGCTGATGGACCATGCCCAAAACAGCGAGGCGTGCCCACCGCAGGCACGCTCCACACCTGCAGCGGGGCTGGCCATGCTTTGCCAGCGGCAGACACACCTGAACGCCTTTGGTCCTCAGGACGGCTCAGCAAGAAACACAGCACCTTGTAGCCAGGGCTGATTGCTGTCCCATGAGCTGACTCCCAGATGAATCAAACAAATCAAACCACCAGCAGTGCCCAGCTGCCTGGCAGAGTGGCCACCAGCCCTGCCCCGGGGTCCCCGCAGCGCAGGGACGGGGGTGGCACACCAGGTGATGGGTGAAATAAAGAGGGAAAGCTGCTGCAGAGCAAGACCGTGGGGTGGCTAAGTAACAACTAATTTTATTAAGTGATGCCTTTTTTTGTAGGCCAGTCTGGTTTATTTTATATAGCCAACTTGTTCTTTTGTGCATGTGTGAGAGGGCCTTTTTCTGTAGTCTTGGCCAAAGTGCAGCTGATGAGCAAGGTAGGGGAGCAAGCCAAGCAGAGGAGGCTGGTGGGGCAAGTTCATAAACAATGTGTTGGCACAGACAGAAAAGCTTTCTCTATGAGTGAGAGATGCAAACAGGCTCTTCAGGTAGGTCATAGGATGTCGGGGCACCAATCTACTCTGTGTGAATCGGCTATCAAGAGCTCAGGGGTGGAATACATCCCCTAGTTTAAAGGACAATTATTTCTGTCTAAATTACAGAAATTCAAGTCCCAGGAACCCCTGAGCAAACCTCAGCTGATCTGTGGGCGGCTCAGATGCTCCACAGAGGGTTAATACTGGGCTAACCTCAATTATTTGTCACTGTTTGTGGTTTGATGGGAGAAGATCAAATAGGACACTTCTCATCTCCTGTAGATGGAAACACAACCCAGAAGAGAGGAAAGGTTTTCTTTGCTGAGGACAGCGGGTCTGGTTAGATAGACAGTGCTCCACACACCTCTTGGGCACAGGGGGGGGAGCATGGGGAAGAACTGTGTCCCAGAGGAGTGACCCTGGGGCAATGTTCTTTTTTACCCCTCCTTCTTCAGGGTTATTTGCAGCTGATACCACTTGACCCAAACTCACTATGAAGCTGAAACTTGCCCAGTGCTTCCTCCAGGATGCCAGGCAACAGAGTGGAGGTGATTGAGCATTTAGACAGCAATAGGCACACACGGTTTTTAGTGTTTTAAGGGGTACAGCATCATAAGAAAAGGGGGGGGGGCACATTTTATCATGATTTATGCAACTGATATTAAATATTTGTTATACATTTCCTTTGGGATGTATTCTGGTTCAAAACCTGTGATACCAGCTGATAATGAGTTACACATTTATTTTGAAACAGTGCAGACCAACGCTAATTGGAAGCACATTCTGTTTGACTAAGCAGGTACAATAACTCTAAAATATTCACTGTCATTTAACAGGCTTCTGCAACGATATTAATCAAAGCACTTTTTCTAAGCTAAGGAGAAGTCAATGCAGCAGTGATCAGGTATGATACAGATAAAGCAACAATCAACCAGGACCAGCCAAGGAGATTTTTCTTTTCTAGGACTGTTATGTTTTCATATAAAAAATAATAAAAAGGCTTTCAACCAGGGCTAGTAAATTTTTCACCGTCAGATGAAAACTTATAGTGATTTCAGGAAATGTCATTTTTTTTCCCTCGCAGAAAGCAGGCCTTTTTTTTTAAAAAAGGTGATTGAAGTTATAAGCCTAGCTGGAAATTTGTGACTAATTTTTACCCACGTTCTTTCTGTGCTCTCTGGCAATCATGTCGCATCTACAAACATTAAGGCGTTGCGCTGGGGTCCAACCACAACCGTGTGAGACTGACGGAGGGTACCGCACCCCTCACAGAGACGAAGCCACGGAGATGCAAGGAGGTTACGGTGGTGGCTGCTACAAAGCCCACGTAGCTGAAAGCCTGACAACGCTGTTCGTCATTGTCATTTGCATTATATTATCCTGCACGATCACGCAAACAAGGCTGAGACTGCAGGCTGCAATTTGGTGTACAAAGACAAAGGAGGAAGCTATTATAACTCTTGGGACAGGATTTAATATTACCTATAGCAGGTCTGTGGTGATAGCCGTTATGCAGAAAAATAATTAACATTCATGGCCAGGAAAGTGACACAGAAGGACAACCCATGAGATGGCACATAAAGTGTAGGACACTGTGACAGCACTGCACTGAAAGGACACTCAGCTCTCAAAATTTAGAAATATCGACAATTTAGATTTTTTAAGATGGCAGAGGGATCTGTGTTTTATCCCTTTATTATTTATATAGATAGATGGATAGAGATTACATACATGAATGTGGCTGATGTAGGAATCTTTTGCATGGGTGGAAACAGATTCAGAGAACTACTCAATAAGCATTACTGCATGCAGTAACAGCTGCACTGGGAATCAGGCTGGTATGATGAAGGTGAAGAAATGACCAGAATAAGACTTTTGGTGGGAAATCTTACAGTCACATGCCTGACATCCCAAGCTGTTCCTGTCCATTGAAGTTACCCATCCCCATCGGAGAAATGTGGTTTTCATGGCAGCATTCAATGGGGGGAATCATCTGCTAATTTCAAAGTTACAGCTGGGTTTTTCCTATTGCCACATCTTGCCAAATACTTGGGGAAAAAAGGAAAAGAGTGTTCTCAAATAGATTTATCTTAATTTTTCAGGTGTTGGACACTGTTTGCTTCTCCAAGTTTAAGAAAAAAATGTAGTGGTCTCTTTTTTTTTTTTCTTTAACTTCTAATTCCAGCCATGGGTGGATTTTGTGTACCTGGCAATCGTTGCTTTGCTATCTAATAAGCTGCTGTTGAGTGTTCACAATTAGCTGGAAGCATTTCAATCATGCTCTTTCAGGAGAAGAGTTCAGCAAAGTTTCACTTGGGTACTCCAGCACAGAACTTTGCTACCTGGCCAAGTTACAAAAAGGGCCTTTCCCCCATATTAGGAGGAGATTTAATAAACCAGTGAAACCTCTAACCACACAGGTTGGAGGAAGAAGCCAAGGCAGGGGACTCAAGGGGGAGCCAGGACAGAATGCACCAGCACAAACACACATGCAGAGATGTTAAGCAAATAGGAAAAAAAACTATGCAGAGGCATAATTAGATCCTGCATGGATCTATGGCGAGGAATCCACTGACTGAAAAAAAACCCAGGTTGCTTGGTACTGCTGGGCTTGGCTCGATGCCTCAGAGAAACACAGAGCGATCTCCAGTGAGGGAAATTTCCATGAAACGGTGTCGTGAGGACATCCTGCACTGCTCTACCACAGCTTTTTCCAAGAAAAACAGCCAGCAGCCCAAACCAAACCCCAAACAACGTAGACCTCAGAAACGTAAATAAAAATGAGCAGGAGAAAGAAGCCTTCGGAAATTCGGGAAAGCAAGGAAAGGAGCAGCCCAGCTGAAGGCACCACAAGACTTGAAGAAGTCCTGCCTGCTATTTGTTCATTGCACCAGAGTAAACGTGATGAAACTGTCCCTGGGAGCAAGAGATGTGGCTGGCTAGAGCACAACAACGTGCCTGTTCCCTAAAACGGGAGGTTCCGTGTGGCCTTCATCACCAGAGAGCAGTAACTTTCCATTCGAAAGCCAACGAGGAGATTGACCGCGACGGTGCAAGTCCTTCCCAAAGAAGAAAGGCCCTGTGCGCTCCTGGTCCCTTGGACGATGGATGCAAGTCCATGGGTTAGAGTGTCTGTTTCCAGTCACTACAAAAAGCCACTCCAAACAAAGGGCCCTCTCAATGTGACACAAGGGGTGGTGAGCATATAACTGTATGTGCAGCTGACATCAGAAAAAAAAGAGTCTCCAAGAAAAACAGCATAGGCTCAAGTACTGTGCCTTTAAATAATAAGCTCTTCTCTTCCAGATGATTTTAATAAGCCCAGGCACATGTGTTGTAACCCCTTGATGCAGTACAATATGAATAACCAAATAAAAGATCTCTCCAGATTTTAAGATTTACTGTTTGCGATGGGAAAAGGCCAACCAGATGACATCATTATACTTCAAATGTGAATTACTGCCAAGTTTGGTAATACTAAACTAGAGAAATTGATCCTCTATGTTTTTGCAGAAAAACGATTTTTGGCTTTGGGGGTGATTCTTTCTGTTATTTATGTAACTATAACGTTCATGTTTAGGAAACTTGAATTTTAGTTAAAACTAGAGCCAGAGTACCTTATCTTACAGGTTATTTGTTTTCAGCCATCTGCTTAGCTGGAAATAATTGAGTTTGACAATTTATGGGTTAAAGAGTCAACGGATTGTGTTGGATAATTCACAAAGAGCCAAATTCTAGCTCAGGCAAAACTGTACTTGGCTTGGGCAGGAGTCTGCCTGATGAGGATGTCAGGATCTTGGTCCCTGTGTGGAAGATGTTGCTTTGTTTGCCTCTAAGGAAGAAAAATCCATACGTATGTAGCAATAACACCCTTTTCATGTAAGACATCTGGATTTCTGGAAGTATAAAGCCATGATAATATTATATTGCACTTACATGCCATCCTTCTTCAGGGACTATGCATCTCCTCGTGTCTCATGGATATTTCAAACACCCCCTTAAATGAGGTCCACTAAATGCTGTTCAGCCCACTGCAGAGCTAAATAGATCGAGTCCCCAAGAGGTTAAGCCACTTGCCCAAGACTGCAAAGTGATTCACAGGCAGAGCTGAAACCAAAAACCACAAAGCTCTTTTCCCACACCCCTGCACACCACTTCTTTTAGTCTGTTTGTTGATGATGTGAATAACAACAGTTGCAGTTTTGTACTGCAGACAACTCCAGTAATCTTTTTTCTTTTTTTTGTAATCAAGTGCTTACTAAAAATCTTTTGTTTTCCAATGCAGAAAAGCATTCTGAAATTTCATGTTACGGCAATGCTTGCAGACAAACCCATACCCTTAAGGCCAGGAAAATGTTCTATTTTTACAGCATACAGAAGTATATTTATTAAAGCAGCTATATATTCATGGAATTATGTTGGATCAATTTTTTTCACAGAGGAAGCCCTGAGCTGTACAACTGTTATTATTCTTAAAAATGTGCAGCATGGCACCCGTGAAATGCACTTGGTTCACCGATTGCAACAGAACAGGTCTTATTTAAAGCTCAGTGCTGTGACTGCTTCAGACAGAACATTATATGCTGTGGTCAGCCCTTAAATTCCAGTCCCCCACTTTGCTGCGCATTGACGGTGCCATAAGCTGCTCTACCCTGCAGCTGGCACCCTGAGGTGAGATGCCTGCGGACCACAAGCAGTGCCGCACTGTTGTTTTTTTCTTGTTGACATCTGTTGCCAACAGGTAAATCTCCTCGTGGTGGACAACAAGGGTTTTCTCAGCACTGCCAAAGGTTTGGTTTGAGGTGACCTCCTTCGGCAGGAGCATGAACTCCATCCCGTCATGGAGGTGATGGTGGACGTGGCGGTGGGAAGGGTGGCTGGAGCATGCCCACAGCCTGGGAGCCATGGCGAGGAGCAGAGCATGAGGCCAGAATAAGCACAGGAGCTGAGAAACTCCGAAGGGAAGTTACTGGGGCCAAGGGCTGGTTGGGAACAGCACTTGGCGCTCTGAGCTAGAAGAGCCTTTCCGTCTCTTTGATTCCTGGTGTGCAGGGGGAAGCGGGACTTCATAGCTTCCCATGGAAGAAATGGCCCACATCACCACCGGCTGTGACTCCAGCCAGGCATTCCTCTTCCTGCTAGCCAAACAGGGAAAGAAAAGAGGAGGGAGAAAAAAACACACCAGTGCTAAGCTCTGAATTTTGGCAAGCTGCTTCAGCCAAAAGAAAGGTTGAAAGCCTGTCTGGTTGCAGTGAAAACCACTGTTTGAACTGCAGGCGAGTTCAAACCTAGGGAGGTTTTTGTAGGACCAGTGTGAGGGGCCTTGGGGTGGAGCAGTTTGCACACCTCATCAGGGATCGGTGCCTGGGCAGGAGCTGTGGCCAGTTTTAGTCACATCAGCTGGCATGAAGACATCCAGGGCAGCTGCGTGTGACGCAGCATCCCTCTCTCAGATCCTCGAAGCCTTAGAAGCTGGTTTTCCTGAAGCTCACAACTCAGGGGGTTTTGGGTGGCCCAGAGAGCTTTCTGTTGTAGCTGGGGATTTGATTCAGTGGTGACCAGCCCTTGGGCATGGAAAAAAAGTACAAATATTTGCTGCTGCTTTTTTTAACATGGATTTTTTTCTACCCAGCTACACAGATGTGCTCCACAGATCTCATAGCGGTTGGAGATCCGAGGTGGGGGAAGCAGAAAATCTCCACTCATGCACTCCTTGCTGCACTCCAAGGTATTCTTCTAGTTAAATTGTTGGTAGATAGGGAATCTGGCAAGCTAACTAACCGCCACATGCTTTAACCAAAGACTGTGAATGCAATTATGTATTTCACAGCACACAGAAGCTACCATGGGCTTGGCAGAAATGTCCCCACAAGTCAAAAGAGTAAGGAATATATAAAATCCTGAATTTGTACATCCAAATGAACTGGAACACAACCCCAGAAAGCAGAAACTGAAGAAATAAACCACAATGTTAAGTGAAAGGTCCCTGAATTAAGAGACAAGAGGGACATGCTCTCCCCCAAAGCTTTATTTTTAACTCAGCGGAAAGAAGCCAGTTTTGCTGATACGGCACGCCATACTGGGAAAAGCCATCAGAGGTAAGAAGGACCAAGACCCTCCCAATGAAGGGGAGAGGAAGGAGCTACAAGAAAGCCCTCAGAGGAAAGCACTGTCTCTTTCCAATAGCATATCCTTTATTTGTTCTCTTATCCATGCATGGACAACACATATCCCAGTGCCCTCCATGTTGCCTTCAAGTACTACCCAAACCAAAACACAGCAGGGAAGATGAAGGAAGGAAAGGCAGGACAACCCAGCATCCTAAGCCAAAGTCCTCATCCACCTAAATTCTGGCTGTGTCACAAAGGGAGGGTAAATCTTAGGATAAATGAGTCAGGGACCACCGCCGGAGGGTGTTTACAGCTAGAAGGATGCTCCAAGTTGCCATTGCATTGGTGCTTATGACAGCTTTTGAATTAATTTTATTTTACAAATAATCATGGCTGGTTGCCCAACTTTGAACTTCAGTTGGGTGGCGCTCTGCATTTCAGCAGAAGCCTTGCATTTAGTGGTGTCCAACTAAAACATGTAATGTGGTCAGAAATGTGTTTTCCCTGTTTTAAGAGAAGCAGCAGAAGGAAACTTGGAGGAGCTTATGGTCCCGTTTTTCCCTTGCTATTGGATGACTTGAAAAATGAAAGAGAATCTGTTTCTGTGTGAATGTATCCCTTTGGACTATTTTTGAAACACATTATTTAGAGTTGTGCAAAGAATGGATGATTTTTTTTATTATTATTATTTGGCTGCCAAACCAGAAAAATCAGGGAGAAAGTTAATTTCAGATTGACTAATCTATTTTGTGTGACTAAAAATGAATGATTCTGTTTCATTTTCGCATTTAGATTGCTATTTTCTTAGCCCTTAGAAAAGAGTTGGAGTTGTTTTTTCAGCAGGGGAGAAGTCATCTCCAAATTGAACAGAGGCAAAAAAATCTGTTTAAAAAAGGCAAATAACATATATGAAAGTTATTCAGTTTTCTCCCTGGTTTGCAGGTGAAACTATGTGGAAGTTGCCTGACTAATTTATCATCTCAAAAGAATATTTTAGAAAATTTTCTTTTCAAACAAAACTCCAGTAAATTTCCAGTAATTGTTCAATATGAGGACACTGATTCCCAGATAAATGTACTATTTCAGAATTAATAAAATAATGCACAACAATTCTTCAGCGTTGCCTTAACTAGTGATGTCATAATATTGAGACCACACAACATTCAGGGCTGGGTAGCAGACCTCCAGCAAGATCTCACCAGCCTGAAATGAAACCCTGGCCTGAGTGGAACCCCCCTCTGCAATGCAATTTCCTTTGCGGGGCACACACAAACCAGACCCAGACACAGCAATGTCTCCTCACCTTCCAGGTGTGGAGCCGGGACTGACCGCAACCTATATTCGTGGCCCACCTTGACTGCAAAGAAGCCCAACACTTGAGCCTCAGCATGATCACCTAACACCATCTGCCCGTCTAGTAGCTTTTCCTGCTGTTGTCCAAGCAGTGCATTTTGGAAAAATACAGGGAAAATGGTACAGACCCTCCCAGCTTTCTTGCAAACCAAATAATGGCTTGCCCTGAACTGCTACAGTTTTCCAAAGAAGGATTTCTTGGAGGTCCCTGACACAAGCTGTGACCCAGATGCCACTCATTTTTCTCTGAAGACATCATAGTCCACAGTGGACTACTCTGTATCCTTCCCGTCAAGGTACTAAGGAGAAAATTCGAGTCTTCTTGACATTTTTAAGGTGCTAGAACAGGATTTGAGGAAGCGAGGCAGGTTTTTTATGAAGCCCAGCCATTGTGACCCCAGTCACCAGGGGACCACTTCTGAGGAATGAAAGTGCCAGAAACCTTTTTCGAAATTATCTCCATTCACACACCAGCATCCAGAGCCCTGTCAAAGCACTGATGGTCTGAAACACCATTTGCTTGCGTGAGGTTAGAGTTAAATCTTTCTAACACATTTTTTCCTGTCGGCAGTTGCACACAGCCAGAAATTAATATTTAGAGAGAGTGCATGTGAAGAAGTTAACCACAATTGGTGTTAATTTGGAAGTGTCAGATTTGAGGGTCCACGAGATTAAATTTCCCTGAATGTATCTCAGTCACAGCACCAAGTCAATGCGGCATTTTGCGCAAGTTGTGTGAAATTGAGGCATTTGAACTAAGAATCATGATGACACTAAGACACCAAAACCCACATAAATGTCTAAAAAAGAAAAAAAAAAACACCTCCTCTTTTTCCACATTATTTCAGTATGTATTTTAATGGAATATTGGATGAAATTCAGCTAACGCTTGGAAACGTTTTGGGTGTTTTACTATCTTAACCATATGTCAGTACTTCAGTTGTTCCCTGTTAGATATAGGGTGTCTACAAACCCGTAAAGAAGTTCAATCAAGTGTGTCCGGAAAGGGACAAACCCAGCAGTGTGTGACCAACACGGCCCCTTTTTTTTAGCTCCTTTTTTTTTTTCGTTTTAACTTCCTGGTGTGCTAATACAATTACTGTCCATGGACATGCGAGTCTTTTATCTTAGGGAAATCTTGGAGTGGATTGAAAACACATTCCTCATCTTCTCCCTGAGAAAACATTTATGTTTATTTTATGGTTGGGTAGTTGCTCAAATGCCCATGCGATGTGTCCGAGGGGGGCTGGCATGTGAGAAGAGCAAGCCCAGCTGCTGGAGGCAAGTCACCCTGAGGGAAGCTTGGCCCTGCTCCGGCAGCACTCTCAGGAAGGGGTCAGTGGAGCACCTCACAAACGGCTCCTGGCACACCAGCTGGGGCAGCGGTGGCTGCATCAGAGACTGCCGGGCGATGCTGGTGGTGCAAGGCGCTTCAGGCAGCCACAGCTGAGCACCCATGGCCCACATAGTGGCTGGTACCACCTCTGCTTTGGCAACAGGCTGTGCAGATGGGTGCTGAGAGGACAGGTTGGGAGGCAGAAGTGCACAGGCTTCATACCCCCCAGAGTGGCTTTCCAGTTTGGGGAAGAAGAGGCTCCTCTCGATTTCTTGTGTCTTCCTGAAGGATCCTGGCACAGCTTTCCTTTGCTTTAACTCTCCTTTTCAATTCACAATAAATTAATATTGCTACTATTATTATTAAAACAATGTTTGAGCAGCCCAGGGAGGCTATTTAAGAGGAGCTGGCGACATCCTGAATCTCACACAACCTTTTACCCTCACATCTGTGCACTTTCATCAGCTGAATTAAGAGTGAGTGGAAATACTCACACAATTACACGCTTTTATGTATGAAACGACTGGTTGGATACCCACGTTACTGGGTCCTGTGCCAATTAGCTGAGGCATAGCGGAATGGTTCCAGCTCATCCACACAGCTCACGGCACTTCACCGTCTCAGCCTTCCCTCCCTAATACGGGGGTGTGATTTCGTTGCACAGTTTGGTCTCTGTTTGTAAACAGAACACATTGCAACATGAAAATTCGGTTGTAATCTTCCCACATGACTTTGGGGGCATGACAGTTCACTCCTAAGCAGAGGAACTACGAGATATTTTGCTGGTAGGTCATGCACTATCTTCTAAACACCTTTGTGAGAAGTAGCTTAGTGATGACCCAGTGCTCCCAGCAGCACAGTGCTGGGGAGGAGCTGAGCCCTTCTCCCTTGGGATCAATGGCAAACAATCATTGGGTCAAGGCACTGCATCCAGGTTTCAACTGAAGCGCATACAGACTGCTTTGTACTCCACACAGAGCAGCTGGCATCTGCATTGCGAAGGATCCCACCCAACACAGCCTCCATTCCCTCTCCCGAAGTGTTGCGATAAAAAAAAAAAAAAAAAAAAGAATCCTTCACTAAAAAAAATATTGGTGGATCTTCTAGACTCTACAGGATCTATGTCCCCCACTTGCTCCCTCATTGCTACTGTTCATCTAACCCTTTCTTGTGCACTTGGAGTCACGTGGCTATCAAGCACCTTAACCTTGTCATTGCCTGTCCTCAGAGGCAATGTCTCTAAGGATGACACCATCGGGATGCTCAGACTTGGCTGCTGGAGGTGCTGGCAAGGGCTCAGCTGCTTCCTGCGCAGTGACCACTACATCAGCAGAAAGTGTGCTGTGAGCCATGTTTCACAGCAACTGCTTTACTCCAGGAGACAACAGAGCGTCTTCCAGTCTGTAAAGCACAACACAATCCATCTGCTCTCTTTGACATCGCTTTGCTGCCTTTTGCTAGGCATATTCCCCAGCGTCCCTGTACTTGCCAGACACACTGTGACTCATGTTCTTCCCAGGTACGGCAAAGTTGCGAATTCCCCTCAGACATTACAGTCCATCTTGTATTTTGATGGTCTCCTGCTTCAGTAGCCTTAGCAGGGTTTGATGAATGTAGTTATTGATGTGAAGACTAAAACAGATGGGGGTTTTTGTTGTGGGTTTTTTTTGTTGGTTTTTTTTTTTTTCCCCCAGAAAACAATGATGTTATTCCTACAGAATAACACCATAAGAAAGCAAAATCCTTCCAAATCTCAGAGCACTAACCTGCAGCTTTAGCAGTGTGTGGTTTTCCATTTAACCCACTAGTAGCCAGGAAAATAAATGTGTAAAGGAAACACAGGTAAAACTGGCAGATGCGATGAATGAGCCAGATCTTCATCAATGGATTCACCTCCCCGGGCATGAGGAAGGGTCACATATGGTAGAGGTATTCATGGGGTCCCTCGTGAATCAATGGAGAGGAACAGGCATATTAAAGGTGTGACAGCTACTGTAGGGTAAGTGGTTGAGGGCCTTTAGGTGCCTGTACCTCTTTACTCACTCTAAGGATGACCAGCTCCGATTTTGACATCAGCATATGCTGGGTCAGGCGAGACATGCTGTTTTCAGCTCAAGGGCCAGGCTGCATGCTGGGGAAAGCTTGCTGCCTGATCGGTCCAAATTTTGCTGGAAGAAAGTGTATCACCTTTTCCAAAACACAGAAAATGATACAAGGACATAGTGGCATCTCTCCATGATGACTGAGGTGATAACATAAAAAATGGCAAAAAGAACGAAGTCTGAGCTTTGGTAGGAATAAAATGTAATAAAGCAGTAAGTCTTGCTCTTCTTTGTGTGCAGCTATAACTTGTGTGTGATTATACAGGTGACAGAAGATGTATTGGTTTCTGACTGCTAAACTGATTTAATCCTTGGATCTGTAACAAAAATGTTTAAATTTATGACACCAAAGTAGAATGAAGCCTCTCAGATGTTTCAGATGTCATTGTACTTGCTGTAAGTAGGTTCATTTGTTCTACTCCTGCAGTCCTTCAATATCTATCACTCCAAATGGGTGTAAAACAAGGAAATTTGAGGTGGAATCAGGGCTTCCTAATCCAATTTTAAGATTCTGTTTAATTGCCCCTTGGAGGCTCAACTAGTGATGATTTCTTGATTTTAACATCTTTGTTTTAGCATGAAACAAAGCTAAAATTGCATTTCCTATCAGAACAGTTGCTGAAGTGGCCACATGGACAGGAGGTGATGATCAGAGGAGAAGAAGGGTCTTTGCCATCTCAGGAACGTGAAGGGATACCACGGTCCGGCAGCTAAGATGTGGTCCCTCCAACAACATATCTGAGCTCTCTTTGCCCTATTGGCTTTCCTCTGCAAAAAGAGAGGAAAAGCCCTTCTTTGCAATTTGTCTCAAGTTTCTTTTTCATCAGAGGAATGGATATAAAAATACACGGCTTACCACCAAGAATAGATGTGCACTTAAACTCTCTCAAATAAGCAGGCATCTCAGATTTCCAAAAGAATACAGATAACTGAGCTTTGCTGCTTGAAAAGGGACACATTTTTAAACAAAATTGCTTCAAATCCTCCTCTTAACCAGCTGCTTATTTCTACACTTAAAAACTCACACAAGGCTTCTCAGATAAACCAAGCAACTGAATTATATTCCCAGGCAGGGAAGATGCTATTATTGAATTATATCTTGCCAAACAGTGTCCAGTCTTGCAGTCTCTGGGCTAAATGAACAAGGATTTCCATGGAAAATGACCTAGGTTCCTTCTCTCCCTGAGCTTTCTGTAGAGCTGTCCATTGGAAGACATACTGCTGGGAAATTACTACAAAAAGGGTTCCCAGGAATACTCATTTTAAAGCCTTATTGAATGCACTGTAACTGGTCTTACGTTCTTTGTAAGTTTCTCTTTCCAGTAATGAACACATTTACTGACAAGAACAATTACGGAAGCAACAAATTGATGGAAAGATGTTTTATAGCACAAGTATTCACATTGGAAGTTTGGCACTACAGGGCATGTTCCTTTGATCATGGAATGAAGTTGTATTATGCTCTCCTGTAAATCCAATGACTAATAAAAAAATATGGGGTTTGAATATTGATAAGAAAAAATGACAGATGATGAATTTGTGAAGAAATTTTGGTAACAATTAAGAAGGGTGATGATGTACTTTAATTATTCCAGATAAGAAAAAAGAAAGGTAAAATCCAATGGCTGAACGATGTGATTGCTGTTAGTTGTACCTGATGAAGAGACTTTTTGGGGGCAGGAGCAGTGTGCATTGTGCATGCTCTGGACGCCACCAGAGCTGAAAGAAGCAGACACCCGCAACAGCATGTAGCTATGCTGAATACAACGGGATGGGAGCTTTAACCCACCGTGAACACTGGTTACCCAGCGTTGCACTATCAGACACATAAGAAGAGCTTGGCTTCTGCTGTATAAGAACTCCTGCATTAGTCAGTGTGTCTCCACCAGTTCAGATGGAAATCTGGCTATTTATGAGCCTTATGACTAGTCACATCAAGAGGGTTAAAAAGATCCCGCTAAACTAATCAAAAAGCCAGCAGTGCAATCCAATTACCACCATCATCGAGAATAAAACTTAAGACTTAACACCTTAGAATCACTCATAAGAGCAATCCAGGAAATTTTGTTTAATACGGACACAGCAATGGCATCTCAAAAAACTCCCACAACTCTACAACTAAATCTGAACAGGACTGAAGTATTTTAAAATCTTTCCCATCTATTGCAGTGTAATTAAAAATCTGGCAAAAACACCACTCAAACAAGCTTGGTTGCAGAAGAATATAGAATCAGAATGGTTTGGGTTGGAAGGGACCTTAAAGACCATCTAGTTCCAATGCCCCTGCCATGGGCAGGGACACCTTCCACTAGACCAGGTTGCTCCAAGCCCCGTCCAGCCTGGCCTTGAACACTGCCAGGGATAGGGCACCCACAGCTGCTCTGGGCAACCTGCTCTGGTGTCTCACCACCCTCCTAGTAAATAATTTTTTCCTAGTATCTCATCTACAGTCAGTAATTACTGAACTCAACCGGTTAACGTCTATTACTGCAAGAGCAGTAAGAAAGACACCTATTTGGATTGCTAGGAAACACCTCATTTAAAGGTTTCCTAATCTTTCTTTTTCAAAGCCACTCAGATCTCGGTATTAAATCAAAGATAGAAAATGGGGGGTGTGGGGGTGTGGGTGTGGGAGGGGAGGGGGGGGGGCAGGGGGAAGTCCAGTACTTTCTGCAGGTAAAAATGCCATAGTAACTTAGCTGGGCAAGTGGAAATCATCCATAGCGAAAATTGCTTGGTCACCAATGGTAAGACCAGAAATCGGGCAATAAGTAACAGGGGGGTGGGTGTTCCTGACTTGTCTTTGGGTACCACTGAATTCCTCTGTGGGAAGCATCTCAGGCTGTTCAGCAACAGCAACAGTCCAGGTCTAAGTTACAAATTCCACCTGAAACACAGCACGCTTCTTGACTGTATGTGAAGAGATGGTGATGAGGTGCAGTGGTTGAGAAGGGAGGATAAGGAACTATTCACTACAGCGGTTTAAGCTTTCCTTCTTTTCCTATTTGAAACCTGATTCTCTGTAGACACAACAAAAGTGGAGAGGTTAAACCTATTAGTTTCAAAGGGTGTATATGCGAAGAGATACTGAGGAACGCATAACGCCAACTTATGAGTTCCACTTCATACTTTAAGTCAACTATTTTTCGTGAAGGATTCAAGAAGCACATTGAGATTTTTCAAGTGCTTCATTTTTTGCTAGAGTGGAAAGTAATCTTTTAAGTTTAATAGACTAGCTTTTCAAACACTCCTGCCTGATCTGAAAATCTGCCAGTATTTTCTCTCTTAGCAGATCAGTAGCTACTTTTCTGCAGTCCTTATCTTGCATATCTTTCCCCTGACCTGGTGGCATATGAAGTGGTGTGCAGAAAAATGTGACGCTGAAAGGAAAGAAAAATACTATTGTGTCAAACCAAAGGTATTAGATGCCCACCTTTTATTTGCTGAGGCTGACAATCAAGGGTGCAATTGCTTCTCTGCTATTCCCTGTCCAGAATCTCCCCCCTGCATCCCTAGCTGACCAGCAATGCAAATCTCACAAAACTGGTTTCCCAGTCATTTTTGTGTAATGCAAAGCTGGAACTGCCAGGTAATTCCTAGGGACTGTACACAAAGCCTTTAACCTTTTTACCTCCATCAGATCCTTTTAAATTGCTTTAGAGTGCTCTTAAAAATGTCTTCTGCAGCACATCTAAGAGGAAAAGGGCACAATCCTGAAGAAGAAATCGTGCATGATCCCACTGTTTTCTCCAAAGGGAATTGCATACATGACACAGAAAGCCTATGCATCATTTACGCACTACTTAATTTCCTCAGATTTTCCAAAGATTACCTAAGACTTGAGCCATACATCCTTTACTTCCCCATCTCCTCCACTAGAGTATTTTTCTCCAGAGTTTGGGCCTTTGTGGCAGTGACATCTTCAGAAGTGGAGTTCATTTCCCACGAAGAAACCAACAGCTAACAGGCTGATGTGGATGGCTACGTTTCTTTTCAATATTTGGATAAACTCTGGTTCAACTTACTTTTTTAGCATTTTTACAATGTAATTATTTGGAAAACAGAACAATGTACATTACCAGGAACATTTGAAAATAGAGATTGAGCAATAAGACATTATAGGACTTGATTTCAAAAGAATGCATGCAGCAATTATTCCAGGCTGCATTAAATTACAAAAATTGAGAAAAGCTGTGACCTAGATATTTCTTCTCTTGAAATATTTTTCAATTCAAGTGTCTACTTTTTTTTCCAGGGTCTATTTTGTAATGAAAGGAGTATTATTTTGTTGGTAAGGTTTTTATCTTTGCAAACCCATTATGCTATATTAACAGGTTGCAGGGGATAGTTAAACACAACAGAGACATACGCAGTCCCAGCAGAGCAGCCCAACAGATTTTGAAACAAAGATACCCTGCAAGCTATTGGAAGTTATACAAAACAGACAGGAGAGCTATTTAAGAGAGGAAATATGATATGGATCCAGTGCTGGAATTGAAAGGCTGAAAAGCTCAAAGAGCAAAATTTGGGTATAAAATGTTATCTGTGCAGGAGGGGATTAGCTATGAGCTGAATTATATTAAAACACACTCTATGTTAAGGAAAAGTTCTGATATACATCTTTTTTTTTTTTTTTTTTTTTTTCCCCATAGGAAAAGTACAGTCACTTTCCATAGATTCAGTACTTGAAAAGCAGTATCATACACAACAAATAGAAGAATAGCTCCATATATTGAGAAATGAATTTTTTTGGTGTAGTTGGGTGCTTTAGAAAGGGCAAAAAGACTCAGACAAAATTCAGTATCCTGTAGAAAGCTTACAAAATACTGTTAAAAACTTAAATGGAAAATACCAAACACAAGGATGTTGTAACTGGAATAATTACTCTGATTCAGGATCCATATTGGCTGGGAAAATTACATGATGAGTCATATTATTTTTTTAATCTGCACCTAAACAGTGTTTAGCAACAAAGGCCTAAATTAATCTGTGGAAATTTTACAGGATTAATGACTGCTGACTGAAAGATTTCAGTAATGCGCAATTTACTGAAACGTTACTCGTGTCTACAAAAAAGTCAAGTACTTACCGTCTGTACACAAATTGCTTTACCTGAACTGGTTTATCAGATATTATTAATAGTTCTCCTGTATCCTGTTAGAACAGTTTTGCAAATTTTTAATTGCATCATCCCAGGTCAGAAGCAATTTTCCCTGGGACTTTACTGCCTCTTTGAAGTATTAACTGGTAGAAACACTACTCTCTGCATCACACCTAGCAAGATCAAGGTCTAGCAGAAATACGGCCATATATTTTAGATGAAGACATTCAGATGGGGGCTCTGATAGAGGCTTCAAGTCAGGCAACCAGTACTCCTTTCCCAGAGTTAGATGTGATCTTGGCTACCGCGTCCGTGACTCAGGGCAGCCTACGCTGCAGTTACTACGTACCACAGGCACAGCAGTGATGTACAGAGCTCTCCTGCCTCTGTGGGCAAGAGGAGCAGAATGCAGAAGAGCTAATGCTCAAAGAATTAATCCTTAAACTGCATGCACTGATTTCCTTGCAGCCTACCCCGCCTAAGGAAGCCCTTATGAGTGACAGCAAGAGAAACTGGTTGCAAAAAGCTGATTCTTGCAAGGCACATTTATGATTTACACAAAAATCCCACCATTACAAACACTCGTCTTTGCTAGAAATTATGGGTGAGAGGAGAAAGATGCCAAAGGATGAACACGGTTTTGAAGAGAAAGCAGTATCCTTGTGCCACCAAGATTATCCCCAGGGCGGGAGGACATCTGCAGGTTGCTGAGCTACATGTGATTGTGACCAACTGGTGGCAAGCGGGAACCTGTCACAATTTCCACTGGAAGAAAAATAATAAACATCCTACGGAGTC
This sequence comes from Falco punctatus, assembly GCF_963210335.1. NCBI lineage: Eukaryota > Metazoa > Chordata > Aves > Falconiformes > Falconidae > Falco > Falco punctatus. Next base: position 5,903,647 of record NC_137591.1, read on the forward strand.
GTTGTCAACCATGCCCACAGCTGCCCCAGAGCTCAACAACTGTAGGTAGGAAATATTTTCCTACATCCTCAATAATGGCTTTACCCACTCAAAATAAATTTTCAATATAAATATGCCCTACACGAACTGAAAGCACTTATATTTGAAAGAGCTATTCACATCTATTAAGTCAGACAAATGATTGAAATTTAACATTAAAAGTGCAACTCCACACCTTGTACCATTTATCGACAGGAAATTAGGAACAATTAGATCTCTGTAAAACAAGGCAAAACCATGATTGCCAAAGGTCAGACTTCAGGAAAACCCTGCAGAAAGCTCAACAGCAGAAATTCTTTACAGGTATGCTTCTTTACACTTATATCGTACATATGGTTCCAACGACGATCAGGTAAAATTGACAAAACCAGATTTCCCCCACCAACTGTAATAAATTCAGCCCTTTTCTCCCCCCTCTGTCATAAACAAGCAGAAATGTTGCACAGAGCAGACACTCTCTGGTCTTTTATGGGCGTTATTGTGCTCTGGAATGGAAAGAGGACTGGCAAAGATTGCTTGCAAGTACAGAAATAAAAGGAAGAGAATTCATTTTATGCAACTTGCTATGTGTATTTCTTGAGTTTTAATACTTTCACATTCAGAAAGTTCACAATGAAACACCTTGTGTAAATATTGCAAGACCCTGCCTGGAATTCTCACAATGAGCTGTCAGCAGATAAACTTTCGCCTGTTACTTTCCGTAAATGGATAACCTTGAAAACACACACACACACAAGTCCAGTCAGATCTCATGATTTCTTGTCTTCAAAATGGACTAAAATGCTGATTCCTAATAAGTATGTGTATGTTAGGTTAGAAATGAAAAACCATTTTCCAAAACATTATGTCCAATTCAAACCAACTTTGATTAAAGCGTCGTTAGGGCTCTGAGGGTTTAAAGTTTTTATACACACACACATATGTGATGTACATTAGATAGACACATAGATGATAGACAGACAAACAGACTTTTTTTTTTTTTTTTCTCTTCTAATTTCCAGTTCTGGCTAGCACTAGAGCCAAACACGCCAAAACGCAGCAAAGAGGACTATTCTCTTGATACTCCCATCTGTGGCCAGAAGAAATTGTGCCTGAAATCGCGTGAGAAAATTTCAAGACAAATGAGCTTTGGCTAGCTCAGCTGTGAATGTTTGGATGCTTATTTAAAGTGAAGTGACCCCAAACTGCAAAGCATTGGATGCTCACTCGTCACTAATTTCTAATAGTCACTCTGAGACAGGGTGAAACAGCCAAGGAAGGGTTATGGGCTTCTTGCTTGCAGAAATGATTTAAGAGGCAAAGGAGGAAAGGAAAAGTCTCTGGGGTTTGTAGGCCATGTTGGTTGGAGAAATTGTTTTTCTTTGGTGTTATGCAGGAGTTCTGAAGTTTGAACAATACCCTGTGCCCAAAGGCAGAGGGTGATGGCAGCCATGAGGGTGCCATGGTGTCCTTGTACGCAAGTCAAAGACATCACTGTGGTCAGGCCCTGCTTCGGCTCTGTGCACAAGAGAGGGGACATTTGTGGAGGAGAAGGTGGATAGAGAGGAGAATCCCACTCTCCATGTCCTCTCCCACTGCCTTACCTCTGACGCGCTTGCTCTGCTGTGTTCGGCCACCTCCGTGCAGCCTTGAGCGAGGCTGAAGGGCTAGAGACACACATCGAGTGATTCCTTTGGAAAAGCTTATTTTGGGGGGCTGGGGGTGATGAAGGCCGAGTGTGACAGAGGAGGATGAGGAGAATTTGTAGTCTGGGAAGTCAGGGAGCCTCCTCTGTCGCTGGTCCTTCAGACGAGCGCAGCTGAGATAAGTATGTGCTTTTACAAGCAATTATTTTAAAGTGTGCCCAGAGGACGCAATAGTCAGGCTTTATTGGATATGTAATACACACTGTGACAGTATACGGTGCTATTGCAGGCCAAAATTACAATTCTGGGACCTTGCAGCCTGCAGCTGCTCAGTAAAACAAAGGAAATCCCACCAAAAGAAAAAAGGGAGGGGGGTTAATATGCTTTTAAACAAAACCCAAAACATAGATTATAAGACTTCCCTCATTTCAGAGCCTTTCTGCACCTTTAGGGGCAGCTGGAAGAAATATGAAAGAGCATCTTCCCTAGAGCTTCCCCTAGTGAGGGCTGGGGAAAGCGGGGAGCGGGGCACAGCACTGCTGGCACACCTCACGCCTGGGAAAGGCACTGGCAGCAGAGGGGCCAGAGCTGGTGGTGGCCCTTGCACTGGTAACGTCAGGGTTGTGACATCCCTGCTGGCTCCTCAGAGCAGAAGCATCAATGCCACAGTTCAGCCCCACATGCTCATTAATGTGTCATTGGCCAGGGAGCCAGAGGAGAAGCATCCAGCAGGTTAAACATCTGCCTAACATCTTTCTTGAGAGGTTTTCAGCTAGTCCTGGAAGTTGACTGGAGCAGGACAGTGCTTTGGGAACAGAAGCAGCCCAGGACACAGACTGTGGGAGTCTGTCCCACCACAGGAACCACGCAGCAGATTTCCTCTCTCACAGTGCTTATTACACCACTACCCCTAACCTGTTTAGTGAGTGACACATTATTCTGCACTCTAAATAACTTCCCATGAATAACTTTTTGTTCTCTAAAAGTTATTTTCGTTTGGGGAAACTTTCTCACTGTATTCCAGAAATCAGGCTAAAAGTTTCCCTTCTAGAACAGAGTGGGTGCAGATGTTGCCAGGACAGCCTCAGGACAAATTAGGATCTCACCAAATACTCTTACAACCTGATCAACACAACAGGCGAGTAGAATATGTGACAGAGATCTCAGATAAGGCATGCAAAAGGAAGCACAGAAAGAGGATGGTTAAGCATTCCTGAATGCTCTGGGCAGGGGCAGCAGCTCCTTTGCCACTTGCATGCTATACAGTGTTAATGCAGCCTCAAGAAGCCACATCGTTGCTTTGATGGCAAAACTAAGCATGGCACAGATCAGAAGGACTTTGTGCTTTATTGCCTCACTGCAGCACTGCTGGGACCATATTTCCAGATGCGTTGCTCAGCTGCTGGGCTTCAGTTGTTCCTTACCTTGAAGCCCTTCTTGGAAATTCAAATAAATGTGTAGAAGTTTTTCAGCCGTTTTCCCTGCAGCAGCAGCCAGCGGACCTCAGCTGCATTGCCCACAGCCAGCTCCACATTACACACTTCAGAGCAGTGGAAGGTGTCCCTGCTCATGGCAGGGGGGGTGGAACTAGATGATATTTAAGGTCCCTTCCAAGCCGAACCATTCTATGATTCAATGATTTGTAGAACAGAAAGTGATGGCACCTGTTTGTGCAGAGCTGCTGCCGTGCATGGACCCACTATATTCGCAGGAGGCAACATGCATGGAAAGGGGATTTGGGGACCCGGTGAGCTGGTCTGTCCCTGGGGCCATACACCTGCCCACACCAGGCAGCACTGTGCAGGCACCACGCAGGACGTGGTAGGGTACAGCACACTGAAGCTTCGCCCAGAGTGAAGATGTGATTTGTACTCTGCAGTGCAGAAAGGCATCTAAGGACTAACAAAAGCAGAGGCTCTTCAGACCTGTTAACTCAGATGCTGGACACAGAATTAGGAAGTCTGAAGCAATATATTAGGTCAAAAACTCCATTAACTCAAGCTGAGTAAAAACATCACCGTTAACCACTATCCAAGTTTAACACAAAACCCCTTTGGCTCCCTGGTTCTAGCAATTTTATCAACATTTGATCTCCTTTGACATCAGAGCTGGCTTCTGTCTCTAAATCATTTTGTCTAGACTCAGTGTTTACATTAGACTTACCCAGATTGGCACCGTTTGCTTGGCAACCTTTTTGTGTGCGCGTGTGTATGCTTATAGCAGCTTTGTTTACACAGTTTCCCACTGAGCTGGTGACCAAAAATAAACATTGAATTAAATGTGAGCAATACTCAGTGGGACACTAAATGCATTTTGTAGGGTTTGCCTCCGAAGCAAAGGATATGAACTGATTTTCAAACATCTACAAAGGACCATAATCAAACCCAGATCATCAGACAAGAGCGATTGTTCGGGTGAGCTAAATTTCTTCTGCTTTTCACCATTGGAACAATTACCGAAACCTCAGTCATGTTCAATATGTAAAGTAGCAACAAAACCCAAGCCTCAACAAATTTTCAAGACTTCTTTTCATGCGTATGAATACACCAGCCCAGGGCCAGCAAGAGTCAGCGAAGAGCTGCAGTGTCCAGTGGACTTTGGATAAGAGCTGTAACGATGTTGGTAAAAGAGGTGTTTCACAGCTCATGATGGCTGGAGGTAGTTACTTCACATAGGAATTAGCAGCTGAAATTCAGCTTCTTAAGATACTGAGAAAAAGGCTTTTTTTATTATTATTTTTTATTATTATTTTTTACTGAGAGGATGCATACAGTCAAGGATCTGAAAGCCAGAAAACACTGTTATAACTACCCAGCTGCCCTTCTATAAAAGCCCTGACAGCGATATTTCCAAAGGTAGTTCAGATGTGCATGATGTTTGAGTCACAGTGTCCTCTAGAGAAACATCTGCCCTTGAGTCAAAGGGCCTACATGGCTTCAGCTAGACTTCTTCTTTTATCATTGATCTTCGTTTGTCCTGAGCAAGAAGAACAAAAAATTATCACAACTATAAACCCAATATTTGGTCAACGTGACTATCCAGGTCTTGAAAAGAGGAACCGATGTTAACACTGGGGGTATGAACAAAACTCAGCCAGGGAGCAAAAGAGTTCATGGGAAATGACAATGTTTGCTTTCACCCAAAATCTTGCATAACTTTGCATTTTGTTTTGGGTTGTTAGTATTGACTGCTCTAGTCAAGTTAACTATCAAGATACTGTGTAGTCCTGGGTTCTTCTTTCTTCTAAGTGACTCTTCCTGGCCATGTTCCCATGATACACACTGGCTGCAGCTTGGCTGTTTATTTATTGAAAATGAGACTTCACAAGAGTACTAGGATGAAAGTTTGTTCAGTCAGAAGGAAACAGCCTAGCGAACAGAGGTGCTAGGTTTTCTGTTGCATCTGATGCTGCCTTGAATGGATTTTTCTTTCAGGACACTAGAAAAATACAAAATACATTTATTTACTTAGTAAATCAGTTGTTTTTACTGGGGCTGAGATTTCTGAAATAGCACCAAATGCTTGAAAAGGTAGGGTCTGAAGCAAATCCCCATCATCTGGAAGGACTCCTGCGTTGCTCTGTAGAGCTTTTATTTGTCCTTCCAGCCATCAGATGCATATGACCTCCTCAGCTGATGGCAGATCTCCAGCAAGACAGCTTGAACGGCACACACAAATTACGTATGCATTCATGGCTGCAAAAAACCAGCTCCTGAGCCAATATAATGAGTACAAGACACAGCTGAGCTGATATGAAGTAATGCATGGATGTCAATTTTCAGCCAATAGTGAAGTGTCAGGACACAATTGTTTGGCAAGCCCTTTGCCCTTTATGTGTCCAAAATGGCGTGTCGATGCCTTTGTACGGCGAAGGGCTCTGGATGTTACAGGAAGCATTCCTCGTTGCTTTTCCTTAGCTCAAAAAAAAAAAAAAAAAAAAAAAAAAAAAGCTGCAAGCTCTCAGAAATTAGAAGTGAATCACAGGTCATTTCTATTGCAAAATCTCAGTGATAACACTTGATCGTTCAACTCTTCTTTCACATGTAATCACATCTTACGAGCTGTGCTGTGATGTTTTACTTACGTATATGGAGTAAGAAACGATGACTCACACCTTTTCCCAGTTGCTGTGCAGACAGCCCTTTCCATGTTATAGTGTGATATATATCTGATTATGATGATAAGAGGTTCATGTATGTCTTAGCTCCTTGTGTAATTTCCAGCCTGTGTTCTGGAAATAAAACAACTAGGAAACCCCAGCTTGTCCAGTTGGTCTTAAAATGAAGCGTATTATGGCCATCAGTGGAAAAAGCACAGGCCAAGTTTGTTAGAAGTATAAACTTACAAACCTATAAAGGAAATTTAATGTCAAAATTAATGTGCAGACTCTGGAGAAAACCTTGCTGGTGTCAAGATATGCAGAATAACTGAATAAATTCGCTTATATCCTCGCACAATCTTACACCTAATTAGAGGTGCCAGAGGCAAAATCTGTCAAAGCAGAGATGGAAATCTCAGGCTGGGGACAGGCTGCCGAGCCTCACACTGCTTGTGACTGTTTTTTTCATGGCACTACAGCATTTAGTTCACAGGCATTAATTAAGGTCCATAATAAAGCTGGAAAATCATTTTCCTGCAGAATCAGATAGGAGGCGGGTAGGGTAGACAAGTGATTTTGCGATGGAAGCCGGACAGCGGTCACACACAGAAACTCTTCTATCCATCTGACCACCGATTTGAGGGAACGGAAGGGGACTGGGGAAATGAGGAAGCGTGGTAGATTAAGCAGCATGATTCCAGGAACAGCTATTCCCAGGTTATCTATTTTAGGCCAGCTGGGCTTCCCAGGAAGCCCTGACAGAGTTTCCTAGCCATGATGAGCAGTCACCTAGCCTACACACCAAAGCACGGAGTCATTCTTGTCCCACCTTAGTGCCACAACAAATTCTTCCAGAAACCTCCCCCAGAGATTTCTTACCCAGATAAGCAGCAGTTTTTCTTGAGTAAGGGCCATGGCGTTTGTACAATAGCAGTCATCACAACCATCTCCTGTGGCGATGAAGTCCACAGGCTAACTATAGGATGCCTGAGGAGCTATTTCCTGGTATTCTCTCACTTTCCACCAGCTGCTGTTGCTATTATTTAACTCACTATTAGTTTCAAGTATGATGCAGCATCGAGCAGTTGATCTTCTTAAGGAAAAATAATTGGCTGTCTGGCCTTCACTTGGATGAAAGCTCATTTCTCTCTGGGGAGTTTTCAGCATTAGTCCATCCGCAGCGACAAAAGCTGTGATTTTAGCACCCTCCACAACACTGGATTACAGTAAAAGTGGAAATCGCGTTGTGAAGCGAAATTCACAGTATTTCTCATGAGGAGTTCTTCATACGGATAGTCAGCAGGGCGGTCACTTATATGGACAAGAAATTCTAGTAAAATAAACAAAATCTCCAGACTTCCTGGGCTCTAAGTCATACTGCAAAATTTGATTATCACTTAAGTGACTTAGAAAGCAAGATGTTCTTTGCATTATAAGAGTTTATTCACAATGTCAGCTAAAAGTGATAGACACTGCAGTAATTCAAACCAGAGGGTGGGGGGAAAAGGAGTTATGAAAACTTGGCTTAGACTGGAGACCAGAGAAGAAGTTGAAGGAAGAGCAGCATTTTTGAGGGAAAGGCAAATTGAAGGAATGAAGTTTTGAAATTCCTGTCTTTCCTGCCTCCCCAGCAAGCAGGAGAATCTAACGTTCACTGGCTTCACAGAGAACAAAGCAGACCCTGAAGATTCAAGCTTCACTGCTCACACTGGCTGTGCCCACATGGCTGCTTAGCCCAATCTCCAGCTCTTGTGTACACACAAAAAAGTCTCTGGCTTGCTCCAAACTTGAGTCTGGTTGTCAACAAAAAGCTCTCCAGAAGCACTGGACCATGCTGGCACTGACCATCGGAACCCCTGGCTGTCAGAAGGACAAAGGTGTGAGTGCAGCGTGGGGAGGAGGGTCTCCTCGCTAAGCTCTGCTCATGGGAAAGGCAAATAGCTGCTGCACGGCCGTTCTCATGGGCAGTGAGTTAAACCACCTGCAGATCCGCTCAGCACTGCCCCTTCTGCTGACCTTCTCCCTGATGCAATCTCTCTTCCAAAACATGCACATCCTGTGCCTGCTGCCCATGGCTAGATTATGGATGGGGATGAATTTTCCAAGCTGACGCTGACATCCCAGCAGATGAGATGACACAGCCTGTGAGCAACCATCACAACAAAGAAGTGGCAGGAAAAGATGCCATCCCTCCTGCATGGGATCTGCTAAGCCACACAGCTCTGCACCAAATCCCACATAAGACTGCTAGAAAGCCTCAAATAATTAACAGCATGAAGTTAACCGTATGTCAAACATTTCACAGCATATGTCCAAACTGTAAATGAGTATCTGTTAGAATTTTACAGGGAAAGGAAAAACTATAAAAGATTTATATTTTGTTAATGCTCTAACATATTTCCTTACCTATCTCCCTATCCAAGAAGTTTTGCATTTCAGTATCCCAGTCTTGGCTCAGCACCATCCCACTTACATCCCATTTGCCCATCCTTATCTTCAAATAAACTTTGAAAGAAATCAGAAAAAGTGGGGGAGGCTCTCAACATTTTATAGCTGGAACAGAAGTGGGAACAGCATCATCTGTATGATTTCCTTCCATCCTGGTAAAAAATAAGAGAATAAGAGTAGATCTAGAGACACACATGCCATGCAGGAGGCAGAGAAACGCTTGTGAGAGCCTGTGTAGCACTGAGCCTGTGCCTCGTTGCTGTAAGATTTCCAACAGCAACTCCAACAGCTCAACCCAAGAGCAACAGCAAGGAACTCATGCCACAGCATGGAAAAAAAAAAAAAAGTCTGTTGGATGTAAGTATCCACCAAAATTCACTGATAATCTTGAGAGAGCTGGGTCAAGAATTTCAATCGCAGTCCCAGGAAGTGGGTGAATTAGGGATCCTAGACCTTCATGTGCATGGTTTGCACATGGGTTTTAGACCTTCAAGAAGGGGGATTCACATTGAGCTTGAACAAGACATGTGGGGCTACTGTGTCCAACCTCAGAGATTTAAGGACCTCAGACACAGAATTTCAGGGAATTTGTGTCTTGGTCAAGAAAAGGATTCATGCTTTTGGAGCATTTCTTCCAAATTTTCTATCTGGGATAAGAAAACGGGCAATCTATTTCATCTGCCATTAGAAATGTCTTTATTAAGATGCTCTGAAAGACTCTGGCAGTGAACGTGGTTTGGTACACAGCTAGCAAAGCAGGACATGCCCAGGTGGGCACGGTGTCTCAGAGGTTACCTGTCATTCCTGGCACCAGCCCAGCCCTGACATTGCACTTCAACTGCTCTTCAGCGTGTGCACTGCAGGAACTAAAGGCTGGTACTTGCAAACACAGCTTCACGTCTTTTATTGTAAATGTCTGACTCCTTTCCCTGAAGCTTTTAAGCATGGCCCTTTGAGCATAATTGAATGAGACAGAAGCAAAAATCAAGAGGCCTCTACTTTGGAAAGAGACGTGACACTCGTTGACTGTTAACCACAAAACACGGGCCTCTTTGCTTTCTTCTTCCCCCCCCCCCCCTTAATGTTAACTTCACAGTTTTTCTTCCTTTGAAGTAGCTTGATGTTACCAGAGCCTAGAGAACCCAAAACGTCCTCATCAGCATGCTGGAGCTCCCCTCCTTCAGGGAGTGGAGCCGCCAACCAGCCCCTAGGATAACTCTTGCATCCTGACAGTTTGACTGTCATCACAGCACCACCAGACAAGCAGCAGGCTTGCTTTTACCCACACCAAACACCTCATTTAATTTCCCCTTCCTACAACTCCTGTCCACCTGTCACACCACACTGCTGCCCAAAGGCTGCAGCAGAATGTCCCAGGACCACGTGTATATAACATTCCTTACGGTGACGCCGATGAGCCTGGCCAGCTCCATCCACAATATCTACAACGGCCTTTTCAAACCAAAACTGCAAAAGTCTTTGGGAGGGTAAATTTCCCTGCAGATTAATTATTCTGCTGTCTAAATGAGAACGGAGATTTGAAGTGCATACTGTCAATAATTACCTACTTAATGCAAATCTGTGATTATAAGGATGAGGTAGACTGTAACGGGTGTCTTCTGTCATCTCCTGCCCAACCCAAGCATGAACCTTGTCCTGTTGCCACCTCCTGCCCAACCCAGGCATGGCCCTTGTCCTAAATTAGTTTTTCTACCCAGTTTCTGACGTGCCTCTGAGTCATGCTGAGCCCCTAGCAGAAAACAACACAACCTTGGCGTCTTGTGATGCAGAATCCTACATGTCCCATCCATAAATCAGATCTTTATGAGGTATCTCATGGTTAATTACTTTCATCATTAAATTTTTTTCATTGTTTCTAGCCCACATTTGCCTGGATATTGCTTACAGCCATTCTATCTTGTTATATCTCCCTTTTATATGCAAAGGAGATCCAATTCCCAAATTAATTTTCTCCAAATTTCAAGTTGATTGGACAATATTATTTTTCTTAAAATAAAATTTAAGATGATTGGGCAGTCTCCAATGACAGTGTGTGGGGGGGAAAGGATCATTTCCATACCACTGCTTTGTCCTCAGCAATGCTCAATCCAAAGTCAAATAGTGATGCTGTAGCAGCATTGAAAGTATTCACAAGTGTCAGCCAGTATCGGTCTACTCTTCTGATTAAAAAAAAAAAATAAAAATCACCATTTCCTTAATCTGAAACCCCCCAAAAATAAACATTTCTTGGATGTTCTCTGACACATGAGCAATAATTTCTCAAAGACAGTGGGAGCCTTTCCATCTCCATTAGTGGGCATTTTCATCAAGTTCTGATTTCTTTTGTAAGTGAAGCTAGGCCAAAATCTCCAAACCCTACAATAACCTGAACTTTACTGCCTATGCAAGAGAAAAGCAGCCAAAAAAACCCCCAAATAAATGTATGGGAGAGAAACAGTGAAGCAACGTTTCCCCAAATAATATTCACTGATAACAATACGGCTTTGTGATTGTTTCCATTTCTTTATGTATTTCCAAGACAAAACAAAGGGAGAAACATGATTTCTCAAAATTTCTGCCAAAAAGGCAGTTCTCAGAGTATACATTTAATGACAGCATTACAGGCAGACAATTTTTCCCATCCTTTCTAAGTTCCCTGCCCGCTGCAAAAAGAACATCAACAGGAAGAAATCCCACACAGAAAGGGCAGGTATAAGGACATGTCTGACCAAAGTGAAACAATTCTTTCTGGCTGAGCTCGTTTGAAAGGGCTCCAGTGAACAGCTTGTCATCTACTGGAGATCGCCCAAATCTGAGGTCTCACTGGGGCTCATCGAAATAGGCTGCTCACTCATTAGGCTGAGAGGAGAGTGCCAAAGATCTGTCCCCAGAGGAATTTCTCATGCCTAATGAAAACATAGTCTTTGGGGGGGTTTGGGTGTTGTTGGTTTGGGTTTTTTTCCCCCTCAATTTGGAAATGGAGAGTTTTATTTCTTTGGAAGGAGAACTTGCAGAAGGGCAGGTTATCTGGGCCTTTGGCCATCAAGCAAAGCCATGCTCGAGCTGCCTATGCAGCACTCAGTGGAAAGCGGCAGTGATCCCTGGTCGATGTGAGATGAAAAGGTGATTTGATGTGAAGGAAGGACCACCCCTGACGCAGCACTTCCAGTTAAACTACAGGAGGAATGTCTGCAACACACAATATCATATATGTAAACTTCATTGTAAAACCAGGCTTGATAAAAACACTGGTGGGAGAAGAAGCAGCAACAAATCAAAAGCGGCAGAGGATAAAAGGTGGATTTCAGAGAGGTCTGGACAAGAAGGCAGGCTCCTGTGGAAGAGCAGGCAGAGCACAGCTATCCATGAGCTCACGTAACATCTTCCCAGCAAGAGAGGATTCAAAGAGCCGGGTAAGTGCATGAAATTCACACAGAACCCTCAGGAATGGAAGAAATACTACACTTGAAGAGACACATTCCCCAGTCAAGAGCACAAAAGCGCTTAACATTATCGGGTGAGTCGGTCCAGGCTCCTGGCAGGATTTGTGCAGAGCAGTAAGAGCTACGGTGTGGTGGTCTCTGTTAAATCACAAGCTACTGCCGCGTTTCTGATGCAAAGAAACAAGATCCCCTAGGGACCAGTCAGCATCTGTCCTGGGACAGAACCATGTTGAGATGTAATGCTGTGACACAGAGTGTCTGACCGAGACTTGAACTTGGCAATGACCTCTGCATGGGGTTAGAGAGAGGGAAGCTACCGGGAATTGTGCTCTTGATGGAGAGCACAATTTCTCCAGTTTCCTGGGGGGAAATTGGAGAAATCACTCTATTATCTTAGTGGACCCCAGTTATTCCTGGACGGGCTTCCTCACTAGTTGCTATTTCTGACCTGCTTTTGCTTAAGCATGGAAAGAGTGCTTTCTAAGTCATAGCAAATAACCTTAAACGATCACAACTGGACTCACTTTCAGTAAAACTACAGCTTTCAGTATCAAAAACGAAGTAGAGCTGGGGGAGTCAGGGGGAGAGAAGGGCCCAGTGACTGCTGTGGTGAAGGGGGTTGGAATTTCCATTAGGAAACACAAAAAATGCCTTCAAATATATCTCCCTGCTAAAGGTCTCCTCACTGACCTACACGGATGTCTTAAGGTGTCAAAATAGTAGGAGTCATATCAAGTGTGCAAAAGGGATGCAAAAGCAACAAAGGAAGCATCTTAGAGGCTGGGGAGAAGAGATGAAAACTAAAACCAGTCAGAATTAAACTAGCTGGACTTCTTAAGGAGGAAAAAAAGCCTCAGATGTTTTCCATCCACAAACCATCAGAGGGGAAAAAGTGTTGTTGTGCAGTAAAAATGGAGCAGAAATAGGAGAGCTGAGGGTTACTCCAACCAGCCTCCCACCCTGTCTCCGGTGCTCGGGGAGGAGCTGCTGCAGAGTGTGGGGTGCAGGCAGGGCAGCATTTGAGAAAAGGATGTGGAAAGGAGGCAGCTGAGGGAGAGTCACAGCCATAGCATCACACAGGGAAATCTCCATCCTAGGGTATTAAAAGAACTTGAGAAACTGCAAGTCAGGAGCACGGATCTGTAAGCCCTTGATGTGGAAGAGCTGCATTTAGGGAAAGGAGCAAGGAGGAATGAACAGTTGAGGCACCGGCAGGCCACCCAGCCTGGACTGACAGCACGGGGAGCTTTCAAATGCAGTTTTCCCAGAAGAATTAGATGCTGTGAATCAGGCTCTGCCTCTACTCCTGTTTCTTCCAAGAAATGGGTCCCAGCTCTCTTCTGGCAGGACATGAGTCACTTTGACCACCCTCAGTGAAAGTCAATCGTGTCCATGTGGGAAGAAGAAAGCCCCTGGCACACACCATGAATGTTGCCTTCCTGGGCATCGTCTGGGTAACATACTTCAAGCCTGAGCTGCCATTCGTTTTTGGCAAATGACTAATAATGACTTGCAAAACTTGCTACTGTGTTTTTCATCACAGCTGCTCTGGGGATATGTTTCTGGCACACAAAGCACTGCTACCATCATGACAAAAACAATTATACTAGTAAAAAAGCAGGCCAAAAAGATATAAGGTTATTGTCAGGGTGAGGGCAGGGGAATTACTGAGATGAGCTGCCTACAAAATAGCTTAAGAGCGTTTATTTCTTATCATGACATCATGAATTATGCTGATTCAATTATGATAAATGATAATCATGACAAAAACTGCTCCGGCTATGGCCTTGGGAGATGAAAATCCAGGGGAGGAATTAGCAGGGGGTGGGAAGAAAAAGAAATAAAATTAAGACACAGGCAACAGAACAAAAAGCTTCAGTACATATTCAGCCAATAGAGATTGGTTTAAATTATAGTGTTTGAGTGGAGTAGCAGGAAAAATAACTCCACAAAAGCAGGGCAAGGATTATTTTATAGTGTGTGCCTATATAAAGCTGGGTACCCTGCAGGGGGATTAGGTCTCAAAGGAGTCCTGGCAGTGCAAACAACGTTACACCTGGTCCCAGGCAGAAGTGACATTTAGGACTGGAGCTCTGCATCCTCAAGTCTTATCTTCGCCATACAACGCTTTTTGTAAATCCACCTAACATCCCTACAAAACGGGAGGATTCTTATGCCTCCTGAAGTGCTCAGAATCACGCAGTTCTGGTTGTCAGAAATTGTCCTTTTTCTCCTAAATTTCCTTATTGTAAATCTATACCTGGACATTGGGTGTCCTCCCAGCACGGTCCCCTCTTAGGATGCTGCAGAGCTGTAATACTCTCACCATCTCCCTTTTGCGTGGATAACCAAGGCATCTCTCAGTTCTTTCACATCAAATGGCCCTTCCTTTTCCCTAGGGCTCCTAGGGTGCCGAGCAAATTCCAGGTGGGAAACCTGATCCCCTGAGGCTCTCTCTGCCCTGGAATTAGGGGGGCAGCTGGGTGCTGAGAAACCTACCTCCGAGAAAAGGGCAAAAAAACAAATAAAACCATGTGAGAGCTAAGGAAAGCTGGAAGTAATGAGATGATTTGTGTAAACTTTAAATCGAGCAAGTTTCATGCAGAAGGCTCGAGTTACATTTTGCGGGCAGGGAGAGGCAAACTCAGGCACAACAGCAGCAGCTTCAAAGCAAGGCAGATCTGATTTCTTCCTCGCCGCCTCTGTGCCACCCTACGCCCCATGGAAAAGTCAGGCAAATGGGTCCTTTCAGGATCACCGCACACTAAAATGATGAAAAAAAGTCAAAATGTCAGAGCTTCCCCTGTCAGTTCTGGGCTGTTGGAAAAGCTGAGCATTTGTGCCATGCACACCCGTGCAGGCAGGCAAGGAGCAGCCCGCCTGCCCTTGGCAGAGCCTGTCATCTGGGAGCTCAAATTTTACCTGTAGCCTGAGATCGCATACGAAAGGAAAACCCATTTATGTGTTTTGCAGGACGTTGCTGCCTGAGCACACGTGGAGGGCTCAGCACAGCGCAGCCGGCTCCAGCCGCGCTCCCCCACAGACCACCCACCACCTCCAGGTCCTGCTCACAGCCAGCGCTTGTTCTCCCACCGGTGTCTTCGGGACACCCCAGTGTGGCGAGGGACCAAGAGCAATTTAAACACTAGATAAACATAAACAGTTGCAGGTTTAGAAAACAGGAGATAGAGATTTTTTGCGATAGAGCTGTCGCTCTAGAGAGTCAGACATAACTGTAAAGTCAAAGTGAAAAACCTGTCTGGCTCGGGAGCATGGAAAATGCGCTGAGGGCAGGAGTTATGCAACATGGCAAGATGTTTATCAGTTCTGGGGTTTTCAATATTTTTTTTTCCTGATATTGGAACTGGGAGCTGGAACAGGGAATGCTGGGGGTGAGAGAGAAAACAGGGACTGTTCATTTCTTGCGTTGCCATTCCAAAAGCGTGACATGAAGACAGCAATAGTGGGAATGCTGCAAAAAGAGCCTGTGGTTTGCTCCTCTCTGACTACTGTCAAGGAGGATTCAGATGTGACAAAGGCAGGGGGAAAAGGGACAGACCATCTCCCACCCAACTGTTCCGATATTAACACTGAAATAGTTGGGGCTTGGCTTGGGATAGGGTGCTCGAGCGCGTCTCTGCCACACTCGGCAATGCGGGATATTGCTCCTGCCTCTGCACTCAGCAACACCTTAAAAAAAAAATTCCTTTCACAGGGGATTAAAACCAAACCCAAATGCTGCTGCCTGTCCAAATCCAGAGGAGTTGACAGCTGAGAGGTTCGGGTGAAGTCGGGAAAAGTTCACAAGAAACACTTGTGGGTGGTAGAGTGATGTAACCCTTTAGGTAGCTCCCAGCATTTTGAGGTTAGCCATTTATTAACTTTCCATTAAAAACCTGGCAATCTTCACACGAGCATTGCAACACCAGATTTCTGCGCGCTGGCGAGGGTGCCGGCTGCACCCTGCTCCCCTGGGTGCGCAGGCACTGCTATGAATGTCAAGAGCCAGAAGCCACTCGCTCCTGGGAGAAATGACTCAACACCCGGACTAGAGACACATTCCAGCGTGCAGGAAAACAACTGGAAGCTTGAGTGGTCTTGCAACATCCAGCCACTCAGCAGAGTGAAGCAATCACCCACTGGCCACTTCTCAGCTCAGTTAAGCCGAAGCCTGTCTGCAGAGCCCAAGAGTAACCAGGACCAGAGTTTGCTCCTCCATGGTTTATGGAGTACCAAAACCCAGAGTAACGTGGCCTTGCGTGGACAGCAGTGCCGCTTTCCCACCCCACCAGCTCTGTGTGGGCAGTGGGCTGTGTGCTGGGCACCCCTAAAATGCAGAAAGAGCCCGCTCAGGCTGTAGTACGGACAGAGAGAAGCAGCCCAGGCTTTCCTTCGCAGGGATGCAAAACTGCTGCCCTGGGAGAAGGAATCACATCCATATCCTACATGCTCTGTACTCAGAAACAACTGCGACAGGGGATTTGCATTTTTCAGCACCTTAACAGACCTGTTAAATTCAGTTGGATTTCTTTCTTTTCTTTTGCAAGCCTGGAAACTGTTTATGCTCCAGGGAAAAGATTTTTTTAAAAAAAACAAACCCAAAACAAACAGCAAAAGTGGGTATATATTTTTAGTGGTAAGGAGGGTAGCTTTTCAAAATTTTTAAAGCAAGAATTTAGTAGTTACAGTGGTACATTTGAATTACAGAAAGAGTTGTGAGAAACAAACATTTCAGAGCTAAAAGCAGCTCAGCCCTAGCAGGTGTTTTATGAAGTTAACGGAGCCAAGTGAGGAAAGAACTATCCATTACAGATGCAATTATCTGTTTGAACTGAAAACACGAACTTTGGAGAAAACAGCAAAATGCTTGACTTCCAAAATATTTAGGTTATTTTGAGCGTTTGACCAGTAGGAGGGAGTAAAGCAGGGACAAAACTACTCATGCAGTGCTTCCAAATGTACATATACTATTCACGCTTTTCACAGCTGAATGGTTAACAACAAAGACAATTACATTCTTGCTACAGCTGATTAAACAGTTGATCCCACGGACCCCAGGCTTCTCAGACACAGTTGTTTGCTGTAAGCATAACCAGCAAAACAAAAACAAGGCTAAAGCAGAGATGTTCATCTGTCACGGCTCTGGTTCAGGACAGCAACTATAGCCAGAGTCATGCAGAAACATGAAATATGTCCTGTTTATATTAAAATTAATACAATTTAACCAGAACTTAATAGGATTGGGAATGTGGAGGCGTGGTTAAATTTGCAACTGAACTAGGATCTGAATTGTCCCACTTCTGCTAATCATCAAAGAGCTGAAGTTGCCAAGCCCCATGCACACAAGTCCTGGATCCCTCTTTTGTTTATGGGTTAACGTCCCAGTATTCAACCCATGTTTTCTTGGCTGTACCTAGAGTTTCCCACCAGCCCAGCTGGGCAACTCTAGAAGATGTCTTAAGCAAGCAAACAGCTTTCCATTTGGAAAAGCTTTGATTCCCGTTGAGTCAGTGTCATAAACACATCCCCCAAGAGTCCATTCCCCACCTACAGCTGCTCCCCCAAGGCATCGTGAGTTATGTTACACTGAATATCTGACTTCTAGAGAAATAAGTCTCATTGAATTTCAATGATCTATCAGTCCAGCAGGCACAGACTCATTCCTTGTTACATTCCAAAAATTCCTTGCAAAATTATTTTACATTCAGCTTTGTTTTTCCTTTGTGGAAGCATTGAATGTTGTCTCCTTAATGTGCCTTTGCAAGAAACAATTGCATCTGTATTGGCAATCCTTTTTTTAAGATATTACTAAATCTCCAGTCCTTTCCCTGTGGGATGACAGAAGTTGGATAAATAAGCAAGCTGGCTTCTAATCACTTTTTGCAAAAGAGGAAAAAAATGTGCTTTACTATGTGGCATAATAGATAGTATTTCCACATAGTTAGACAGCAACCCTTTCTGTGGAAAAAAAATACTGCAAGTCTTTCACATTTTAGCCCAAGTTGAGTATTCTCTGTGAAACAAAAATGCTCAAAATATTCTAGAAGTGAGTCCACATTTGATACTCAATATTCATTAAGCACTTTTGTCTATGTATCATTTATATTACAGCAAATGTTAGACTTGAACACAGCTGACCTTTCTTGTGCCCTTCAGTGGTGTATGGACTATAAGAAAAACACTCCTCCACATTCCCGTACTGATGAAGGAGCTCCAGTCCTGAAAAGTTTGCAAACTAAGTAACCAAGAGAAACAGTGAGGGAGAGTTGTCACCACAGAGCTGGAGACCTCGCACAAGAGAGCTGAAGCAACATCTCCTTGTAGCAAGCAAGCGGCAGAATGGAGGGAACCATCACGAGCACCAGCCTACAGCTGGTGTTCCTGCTGGGGTAGCCAATGTCTTACTGTGAGAGCAATGTTTTAATCTCGGAAGAAATGCCATGTTTCTTGGTGGTTTTGGTGAGGGAATTCTAGCAAGGATGCAGGGTTTTGCTCTTGACCCTGTAGTGTCTAAACAGAGTAACTGTTAGAGTTGGTCCCTCCAAGACCTAGTCTTAACCCTGAGAGAGAAGGCTGCCTGTTCTAGAAGCAGCAAAGAATAATAGATCACAAATATGTCTGCGCTAAGGATGCAATGCAAGCTTTTTCCCCAAACTATCTTCACCCTCCTGGTGCAGTGGACTCGTTTCGGTACATAAAACACGGTGTAAGACACCACGACAAGATATACGAACATCCTCTAACGTCAGTACAGAGTGTGGAGCTTACGGTCCACACGGGCCTGCTGCACGACATGAAGCTGAGATTTACAGCCAAAGCAGCTAATAGTCACCCAGGGACGTGATCTGCAGGGTCTTGTCTACTGGCGTTTCTCCACAGCTCAGTGTCTCTGAAGCTGCAACTCCATTTTATATTTAATGGAAACCAACTGGAAAGATTCCCATTGACTCCAAAGGGCCATGCCCCAACACATAATGTATTAATGGAATAAACCGCCCTGTAAAATCATCAGAAGTCATGGACAGACTCACTCCTCACCCCTAAACCCCTGTCCAGATGATGCAGCTTCTCCTTAAGGGAGGAATGAGAGGAGCCAATCCTGGGACTACAGGCTGGGCTGCTGAAATGCAGATTTCACACTCCCTGCAAACGAACACCTCTGAACACGCAAAAAGGGAAAATCAGAGCAGGGTCCCCAGGGCCAGACTGGAGTGAGCCACCCTGACCCTGTGATGGTCCTTTAGCAGCCAAATCCTCCCCTACCTACCCCAGAGGGATCTGGCTACAGAGGTAGTAAGGAATGTGCAGACTGCTGTTGCTCATTAGAGGGCGAGGAAGAGAGTGAAAAAATAGAATCATAGAATTGTAGAACCGTTTAGGTTGGAAAAGACCTTTAAGATCATATAGTCCAACCGTTAGCCCAGCACTGCCAAATCCACCACTAAACCATGTCCTTAAGTGCCACATCTACGTGTCTTTTAAATAAGCTTACTCTGGAAGGCTGGATTTTGCTGCCTGGGATACATCTCCATACACTCAGCCCAGCTTGGAGCTAGAGAGCCCTGCAGCTCTTGGAACCTTCTGCTGCAACTTTCCATCCAAAAACTCCACGTGGACTCACTTGTAAATGGCAAGAGATTAGAGAACTTCCCGTCGTCATCACTTACAAAATGTTTGGAAAAATCTTGCTTTCCACAGAATTAAAAAAAAAAAAAGGATCAGATCTTGGGGGGGTGGGGGTTGGGGGGGATGAATAGAAAGTTTATAGTGTGCATTACCTAAAATAAATAATTCATATGATGAATCTTTATCTTAAAAGCCATGGACTAAAAACAAATAAATAAATCATCCAAATTATTGTGGAAACAGCCATGTTTCATGTTATTTATGTGTTTAATGTTCCTTTTAGGGTTAGGTTTTTTCTTCTTATAAAGAAATGCAGTTTTCTTAGCATTGCCGTGAATACCAATGTAAAATTCTATTTTAACAATGTTCAGTGATGCATGAACATCCCAAAGGCAGAATTCTAAAAACACTAAACCCATTTGTTAAAGAGTAACTAGACAAGTTGAACAGTTTTCCTTTTCTTTTCCTGCAAACTTTACAAAGACAGGATGAATTATGGTTTCACATAGATAGTGTCTGAGCCAATCCCCATTAAAATTAACTGGAATCTTTTTATTGATTTTATCCGAACTTTTGATCAGAAAGATAACAGTCTTTTCCTACTGGCAATTGGTCTTTGAAACCAAAATTATTGATACGATTGCAGGGAGCCAAAGCATTTATTAAATGGCTGGTGGTTTTCCAGCCAGATGGTATGGTCCATTCTAGTTACCTTCTAGACACCTTTAAGCTGCCTCTGAAGGTGTGGGATGCCATTTGCAGCACAGAGAAGCAGTGACGGGACCCCAGTAGGTGCTCCTAAGCAAAGGCAGATCTCTCTGGTATTTTAGAAAAGGAAGAAATCAAGGGAACCCTGCTATGGAAAGCAAAAGCACTTTCTCAAGCCCAATCATGTCTTTTGGGAATAGCCGGTTTCCTTTCACCACAACAGCAACCTCATCTTTGCTGGCTCCTGCCTTGAACAGGTTATCAAATACAATTCTGTTCCAAAGGCATTCCTGTTCAGTCCTCTGCTGTGATATTCCTGGCCTCATCCTTGTACATTTACTTGTCAAGGCAGGAATTTGCTTCCTTGTTACACATCTTCGTAACTATTTTTCATTTTTTCTTCCTTCCCCCCCCCACCCCGCACCCCCCCCCACCCCAAGATGCTGCCATGGCTACAATACTGGGTCTGCTAATTTTAGTTGGGTTTAGCCACGGCTTTTTTTGCATTCATTTCCCAGCCTACAGTAAAACTTAAAAAATACGATTGTTCAATTAAGAAAAACAACCCAAAACTGATGTTGCTTGCCTTCCGCTTACATCAGTGGGTTGGCCACTTGCAGAGGGGGCTGGGGACAGCAGCTGGGTCACATTCCCACCCTGTGACTCATTGCAAGGGCCGGTGTTGGGGACAAGGTGAGTAGCCAGGTGGGAAGGAGCCAGCAGCACCCTGAGGAGCTGGGGGGGGACAGTGGGAGCATGCAGGGAGCATTGCTTTCAGGGCCAATTGAGCATGAGGGATGGACGGAGGGATACCTGCCTGAGGACAGAGCTAGAGTGCTGCAAGAGCACTCAGCTTTGCTCTTAATACCTCTGAAGTATAACAGCATCTTTTCTTGAAATTATTTCCCCCAAATCCTCAGTTTACAGAATACCGGTGCAAAAGTGTATGATGCTTCCAGGTTGGTTAATCCTGGGAGGAAAGAGGCTCTCTACAGGATGCTTGGCCAGCATCAGTGGACCAACATCAGCTACAGACCCAGCCCCTCCATTTCTTTGCACAGATTTGGTCAATTCATTTAAATAAACCCTCTGAGTGAACAGGTGCAGGCACAATTAGCGTCATTAACCAGCTGTAAAACAAATGAGCACCATGCTAAATTTCTCTCTTCGGATGCATACCAGGAAGGTTACACATATGTGAAGAAGCGTGTGCTGGGGATCTCTGGGAAGCCACGTGTTACTGAGCCGGGGTCTCTGGGGAGGCGCGAATGTTAGCATGAGACTTGGGATTTGGCCATTCCTTTGTGTCAAGGGTATATTTTAATATCGAATGTGGGTAATGACAACGTGAGAGATCTACCAGTCTGTACCAGCGCTCTTTTGACTTTCTTAAAGCCTCACATTGCGAATGGGAATTACATCGTTATTATGAATAATAACAACCGAGAAGGGAAACATAAATAGCAATGACAATAATAACCTAAACTATGTCAGACTTGTTAAAGGCAAGTTAAAAACAATTTGGGACATAACTGGTTGAGCATAAAGCACCAACAGCATTTAGACCTGTGCCTCACCTGGCCTCAAGCTCAGCAAGGGACTTATGCATAGGCCTAATTTTAAGCACACAATTCATGTATGTGATTGAATTGGTGCATTTTGTGAGTTTAAAATTAAATATTTAAAAGCACTGTTGACTCAGGGGGTATATTCCTGTATTTATGTTGTAGCTTCAGATTCTTCATAATTACATTACCCCTTCTGCTCTCTTCAGATATTTCCATCTTTCCTCCGTGTCAGGAAAAGTCTCTCTTTCACAGTTTGCTAATCAGTTTATGATAACACAATCTTTGTGGTGTTTTCCTTGGCAGTATGCCTTGAACTGAAATTATGTAATGATCTGAACATTAATTGAAGATTAAGATTTGCGGTTGTATGCACTTGGGTCCATCATTGAATGCAAACCCTATAAAGTTGAAGATAACCATCCTTTTCAAGGATCAAGAGTCAAATTACTAAGAAATCGTGAGATCCAGCAGGCTGGTGTCATTGTGGTGCTGCTTTGTACAGATCTGACATGACATCTAGGTTTGTACAAACGTTTTTCTGAGGAAATCAGACTTTAGTCCCACTGCCCTCTCCTCACATGCGTGCACACACAAAGCTGGTGCAGAGAGTCAATAAAATGGCCCACAGTCACTTACTGCCTGAGGTTGCCCCTGAGGCAGAAGATGTTGGTTTGCCCTGCAACCTCCAGACTGGGCTGTGGGGTTGGGTGCCTGCGTTCGCTGCAAAAAATGGTCCTGCAGGAGGACATACTTATTTCCCCCTGCTGCTGTGATTCACCTGTGATGGTCCCTGAGGGAAGACCTGATGGGACCTTGCAGGATTTTCCCCGAGCCCCAGTCAGTCACCACAGGGTATGTCTTTCCCACAGAGTTATTAGAAGAATTCTGAATTCTTTTGCTACAGTTTTTGTTTCACAACTTTTTAAGGCAAAAGCAGGTTTTCAAAACTCCATTTAAATATAAAAAATCAGCAGTAAAAGTGTTTTAGGAAGTGGAGGTGATGGCTTACTGATTTTTTTCCATATAGCAGGAAGACATGTGGTTCCAAAGAAAATCAAAATACAGACGAAAAAAGCTTCAAGAAAATTGTAAAAAGAAAATAAATTAAATAAAATAAAAATCCCAGTCTCCCCAATTAGTTAAACGAGGGAAATGAATGCCACCTGGACTGCAGCAGATATTGGACTGTTTGGATTTTACAGAAGAGGAAAAGAAATCTACTTTTCTCTCCCCCTGTGTCCCCACTTTTCATCTGTCTTAGTTTGTTCATATTATTTTGTCAGACGTCTGCCCAGCTCCAAGTCAAATAGCCTTCCTCCTCCTGCCTTCTGCAGGATAAAACAGATCCAAGCGAGGGAATACGGAGTGTGTATCTGAGCAATCTTGGCACTTGGGATGTATATACACCCAAGCTTAAGCCTCACTCTCAGTTCTAGTTTGTAGGTCGCCCCTCTAAAAACCTGTTGAAATACTTTGAATAGCTGAAATTAGCCTTGTAAATACCCAGCTTGCTATGCCCCCAAAAAAACCCAACTACAGAACCGAGATTTCCACTGAAATATTGAATCATTTTGCTATTGCCTTATACTGCTTCTCCCTTTCAAAGAGCAGGTGGCCTTAGCGCCGATTACTTAAATAAACATACAGAAAGGAAGAGTTAGTCTGGCAGAGGTGGGGAATAAGAGCTAATATATCTTCTTGCGGAGGGCTGAAGTGTGTGTGTGTACATACAGACAAGGCGTGCACAGGAATTTTTCATCCTTTTGTGTTTTAAATGGTGACAGGGATTTACCAGCTTGAGTGGAAAGTAAAACCAAAACCCCATTCAGGGGCAAAGCCTGTCTAAAATACTAGAACAAATTCTGTCACTCCTGCAGGAAGATTCTTGAGAACACAAGAAAAAGAAGGAAAATAAAAGCAGTAAGAATCGCAGACATCTGGCAAGATCAAGCGACAGCGGCTGAAGACACAAAGCCATTGTCAGGTGGGAGAGGGGATGCTTAATGGGCACCTTTGCTGACCGTAAAATGGAAGAAATAGCTATTCTGGGGGGAGTGTGGGCACAATTCGTGTCTAAAGCAGTAAGAGACACTGCCTAAAGCACATCGCATGAGTTAGCCAGGTGCTGGGGGCTAAGGACTTGGATTTCTTTTAAAGGAGTGAATGAATTAATGCAGGGGTTTGAGTTATGGGTTGGGTGGTTGGGGTTTTTTTTTTCTTTTTTTTTTTTTTTTTTGGGGGGGGGAGCAGGGGGGAGGTGGGAAGGGGAAGGAGGTAGGGGAAAAGAGGAAAAAAAAGTAGGAAAAACATCATGAGAAATATCACAGTAGCAAGGAGGGAAGGCAGCTGAAAAAGTCAAGGATAACTAAAGAAGCACATGAAGCATGAGCTTGAAATGAGACTGATGAAGTGAGCTTTTTGGGTTGAGTGCTGGCTGGAAAAGGGGGCTTGGACTGCTGCCCAGGGAAACTGCCTCCTGCTATTTAATTCCTAATGAGTTCAGGGAACAAGGATTTTGCACAGTCTTTGAAATAAACAGGATTGTGTTAAAGAAATACTTGAGACCATCATTAATTTCTACTTCTAGTGGAAACAAGCCATGAGACCCCACATCCTAGCTAATCACTTGGGTCAAAAAAAGTAACATAATGTGAATTTCAGCATTATATATTATTTTGTAGGACCAAATAATTCTATGTGTTCGTTTCATGCCTGTATTGTGGGTCTTCAGAAGAGAAGGGTCATTGCTAATAAATTATTATGTTAATTATATCCTGAAGGAATTCAGCATTTTAGTTTTTTACTTTTCCTTGCTTCCTGTGTCAATTTTTCCATCCCTGTAATTGTCCTTCCTGTTTATGCAATTCCATATGCACAGTGGCTACTAAAAGTCAGTTGTTCAAACTGTTTACTGTAAATATTTACACTATGGCCATTAGTGAAATCTGTATCTCTGAACGGATGATGGATGGCAGAGGGTCTAATCCAGGAGACCCATGGGATAAACAGGGGAAAGTCACGTGCAGAGGCTGGGAACGCTGCTTCCCACTGCCTTCAGGGCAGAAGAGAAAGTCCTACGCTTGGCACATTTGCTCTGAAAAATGCTAAAAACACAAGGTTATTTGCTGATGTCCGTGGCACTGAGGTGCCCAAACACGTACCAGTTATTACTGAAAGCCTCTAAAAATCCGCTGACAGGAATAAGAGGGTTAATGGGTTACCGCAGCATATAATCTAATAACGGTTGGATTGTATACAGACCAGGCTCCCAGCACGTACTGTACATCTGAAGGCCACGCCGTGACCACGCAAGGCAGGAAAAGCAGAGATGCTACCATACCAGAAAAGCCAGTATTCATCACTGAATGATAATGAGGTCAACCCCTGCCTGATGCCAAGAAATCCCCATGCGTGCTGCCCTCCCTGGCACCCCGGGGGCTCTGCCGCAGGGGTCTCAGCAGTGTGCACGGGGAAAGGCTGCGCTTGCATGTCCGTCCCATGGCACTGTGCAACCCGCTGTGCCTGCCCTGAGCCCAGCTGGCCCGAACCTGGGAGCAGAGCCCCAGAGGGGGCACATCCACAGACCACAGCACACAGGTGCAAGACACAGAGATGTCTCCGCACCAAGGCACCCAGGGCCAGCACCGTTACAGCTCACACACCCCACGCCCTAGCTCCATGCTGCCCACTGTTGACGTTTTTCTACTTTGCTACAGGTGTAATTTCCAATTATTCACCTTTGCTCTTTTCTGTACGCTCTGGTTCTGCTTCTTGGGACATGTCCCATTTTGGATGCCCTGTCCACCATGGCACACTGAGGTTTGGGCTGCCAGCGGGCAGCCAGCAGCTCCTGAACGAGTGATGGGCCGTCCATCACCTTCCGGGAAAGATGGATCTCAAGTGCCCCTGTTCTGCACAATTTTTGTCCTCAGTGTTCTTTCACAAGTAACTGGTGTAGCAAAGTACATATTCTTATGAAAAAGAGATACTGAAAAATAACAAAATGAAATCCCCTCCAACAGCAAGTTATTTGGGAACAGCAGAAATGAGCAGGTATTTGATGTTAAGCAGATATTTGCTGAGTAACACTTCAGGCTTTGTTCAGTGTTAAAAGGATTTTTTCCACCCACTGCTGTGGGATTGACCTCCAAAGAAGAGTCACCTAATAGAAACAGGCGTGCACCTCTTTTGAACAAGCCTGAAATCCTAATCGCACAAATAAGAGAATCCAGAAGGTGACATTGCCTAGAAATCTCCAAAAAGACGGATCGATATCTCTTGGGATAAAGACCGGCCTTATTCCACGCTCCTAATCAGAGTTACAGGTATTATTTACAAATCAGGCAGCACATAATCTTAAAGCACGTGCTTAAGTTTCTTGTTTAAACCTCAGCATGTGTTTAGCTGCTGTTTTGCAAGGATGGGCTATCCTGATGATCCAGCTGATACATGTCACAGAGCATGTCCTACGGGAAAACAACTTGGGAGTTTACTCTGGATTTAAGATAGCACTTGTACACACATGAAAAACACGCTGTGACTTACGGCTGCACGATGTGATGGTTTGCAAAATGTTTCACGTGTCATTAAACCCGTTTGAGATTCTGTACTCTGCTGTCATCTTAACACCTAGACAAATGGAAAATCCACCGGGAAACAACCAGGCTGATCACCGATGAGTATCCACCCACTGATGAAGGATTCCTCCTCCAGAACACCATTTCCCCCAACCAACTGGCCTGAAGGCTGAGCAAAAGCAGGCTGGAGGACAGAGACAGGCATGGGGCTCATCTGAGAGTCAAGAAGCAAAGAAGTCTGGAGTAAGGGAAAGGACAGGACCTTCCCTGAGCACTGTAGGGGGAAGATGAAGAGAGAGAAGCCTTGTGGTCCACACAAGATGTCACTTGAGAACCAAAAGCAAACAAATGCAGACAACACAGTCCCAAATCCCACTGAGGAATTAGGATTGTTGAAGTGTCTGAGGCAAGGAAGAGCTATTTTAGGCAGTTATTTTGTGACTGTAGGAGGAGGCAACCCACCTTGCTGCAGTGCCAGGCACCAGCTCATAGAGCTCAACACCTTCCCAACCAGAGGAGTCACGTTTTGGTGCCATTCAAGCCCTGCTGACCTGTACCAGATGTACAGCAATGCCCATCTTCCACATACCCACTGGCTCACCTGCAAATGGAACTATGAGTAGCTCGGTACTGGTGAAAATGCTGTTCTCTGCCAGCTGCAAATGCATAAACCTCCATTTTCCTCCTTGCTGCACAGGTGCCCCTCTGATCAGAGGGAAAACAAGTCCTTTCTTGAATACAGCCTTTCATTTTGCAGAAGCACCTTTCTTCCCACACCAAAAATTAATCTCAGTGCAGGTAGTTTTCCATTTGTAGCTCAACCTTCTTTGTGGGAAAGTTTCTTTTTGGACAACGGTATAAATGCTCAGCCCAATTAACCACTGCTGGAATGGTCTCTTAACAGCAGCCAGGGTGGGATTACTCATTCCTGGGTGGGAAGGTTTGCTCCATGCGGCACCTGCCAAGCTCCACACAGCACTTCGCTACATTTAACAGGAGACGGATGTGATCATCTTTGATTTCTCTCTGTAAGGTATTTTATTTCTGCTGGCACTGCTGGAGCTCAGGCTTGGACGTGTTTATGACATGGCTTGATGTTAATGTGAGCTTTCTGTGCCCCACCACTGCATTCTTACTTCTCATTCCCCCACATCTTACTCCACTCTGATCTACCACTAGTATTTATCTTTTCCCCACCTTCTGGTTTTGTGGCAAAAAGTCATCGCATGGAGCAACAGATGGAATGATCAGAGCAGACAACTGTCTTTTGTTTGGCAGAGAGCACAAAAATGGGCTCAAAACATCACAGGCACAAGAAGCTGTATCATCTACATCTCATCAGTCCTTCCTCAGCTGCTGGTGAAGCACACACGGGGCCCTGTGTGGGAGGGGGAGCTCCCTTTTCCCTCTGCCCTGGAACAACTAATTAAACTGAAAATCATTAACATCAACTCAGCTGATCCAGAGCTTGTGTTAGAAAGTGTTCTCAGGTCTGGCAGATTAACCAGGTTACACTTGATGTTCAGATACAGGTTTGAAGGCAAGAGAGACACACACGCTCACGGGGTTTCATCACCGAGCCTGGTGGGGAAATCAAGGGCAGCTTTCCACAGCCTCGACTAACTCCTTGGGCATGTGCCTCAGTTTCCCCCTCCCTCAAACAAAGGCAGCCATGGATCACAATGAGTGCCATTGAAGAGATAACCACGCTCCACTCCCTGTTATTGACTTTAGAGTGGCATTTCCTCGATCAGGAATGAGCCCCACAACAAGGTATTTATACCTGGCTGCAACACAAGCTTGCTTTTTATCAGTGCCTGCTGCACATACCGCACAGAGGTGTTGGGAGGATTAATTACTTAGCGTGCACAGAGGACTTTGAAGATAAAATGTGCCAAGTAATTACTATGTGTTTTACTGATCTGGGCATGCACGGACATTTTTTTCTTAATGGTTTGTTGATTTTGTTGACTGGCAGTCTGGGACAAAGCTGTGTTTCTTGTGAGGTTTCTTTTTTAATATTATTTTTAATAGGCTTCTTAATTGCAGTATTTACTTTAGTCACCTATTAAATAGCTAATTACTTGTGATCCTGTTTAGATTTGTGTTTAGCACAGACAACAATTACACCTTTTCTCCCACAGCCCACAGTTACTGCATTACATGCTGGGCTTGATCCATTTTTTCCCCCTGTAAACAGGACTTTCTGACTGTAATAATTTATTTTCCTGGTCACGCTCCATAAGGTGGAATGAATCTCAGTAAAGGCTCTCTGGCTTGCCATTGACAAATGATTGCTGTGCTTGGTGTTGTATAAACTTGATAGATTCATCCATTGTGTCATCAAAAGGTGTAAATGGGACATCAGTGCAAACAGGAGAGAAGCCAAGACAACAGGGTAAGGAAAGAAAATATACGCAAAATTCCGTGTTCTGCTGATTATGAAAAGGTGCCAGTAATACCGTCTTGGGAGGTCATTAGTTTCATTTTAGGAGAACAAGCAAGTAGTTGAGCGGGGCAACTGGTGACACTCTCACCTGAGTTTTATGAAAAGCACGGATAGAAACATCAGCAGGGAGGCACAGCAGAGCGTGTTTCACTGAGGGTAACCTGGCCAGCTTCATGAGAGCCTGCCTGGAAAAGGGGAGCCCAGCCAGCCACCCATACACCTTCTCATTGGTTTGATGTCTTCCGCGGTATTTAAACTACCATTTCCACTTCCACAAACACCCAATTAAAGAGAAAGACCTCATTAGACAGAATTTGGCAGATCACTTCTATTTTACTTCCTCACCGCTTAACGTCAGCGTTGAGCTCCTCTGCACCATACAGGCATTTGTGGAAGGGTCAAACCTGGCTCAGAAATTGCTACCACCATCAACCAGACAGGAAGGGTCTCCGTTCTTGTATGCCCTTAACCTCCCTTTACTGCTGCTCAGTAACCCGCTGCACGAGGATTTCTAAGCTGAGAAGCTTAGACCAGATTACTTTTTTTCTTATCCTTACTCCCAGCCTTCGAAAGGACATCTAGTCCCACAAGGCTGAACTGAAGACCTTCCCAAGAACAGAAAGTGAAAATTAGATCTCTTCTTGCCAAGACGACCTTTGATTTACACTTATCTCCTCATTTCTTCTCCATACGTTTTGTTTCCCCAAAGACAGGCTGCTCAGGAAGCAGTTTCAGTTAGAGGTGAAAAGAAGGTTGTCAAGGTGAAGAGGTGACAAGAGACCCCTATCAGCTAAATCATCTACAGTTGCCTGTATATGAGCCAGTCACCTCAGTTCTCACTTTCATTGTAAAACTCGGTAAAGTCCCTGTTGTGCTTTGCTCCAGGAGCTCCAAAACAGAAGGAACAAACCCAACCAGACCCTCTTAGTCAGCTCAGCTTGATGAGAAAAATAATAGTTTAAGTGCCTTCCCCCATCTCCACGGCCCAGGGAGCTCACGGCACAGCCTTGCCCGCTCGCATTTGCTGAGCACAGAGGCTAAGGGAGGTCCAGCACCACCGTGGGGCTGGCCGGCTCCTGTCCTGCACACAGCCGTGCCTCTGCCCAGATCTTCTCCCCCGGCCTTTGCAGACAGAGGCTCTGTCTGCCCCAGGAGATGCTTTCCTCAGCCCATCTCCTTCAAGATACAAGCCAAAATAGAGTTAGCAGATGGAAACGCTGGATTTGCCTCGCTGCGATGCCATCCAGAGGCCAGACGGCTTCAAGGGGAGATCCTGCCTCATGCAGAAAGAGAGCTGATACCGTACAGCCATGTCACGGGGACCTCGGGGGCTCATCCAGCCCCCCCTCTGTATTTACTTCTCACAGGTGTTACGGCAGCAGCCGTGCATTGCAACAACTCTTTTTTTGCCCCAGGAATTCACAGCAGGTGCGAGATCACGGAGGATGCTCGCAGGGAAAAGCCAGGCTCCCGGGGCAAAAACCCCTCCACCTCTGCCTGTCCTGCCATCTCCAACTAAAGCCAAGACAATCCTGCTAATTGTTGCATACGTTAAAATGTTTACAAGCACAGATGCCCCTCCAGGAGTCCCGCAGCCAGGTTTAGCAGCACCCTGCATCCCAAACCTTTCAGATCAGGCAAGCCTCAGGGCTATCATGTTTTTCCAGGCACAGTACTGAAAGTTACAGGAAAACAACTGTCTCATTGTTTAGAGCATCCCTAAATATTGCCAGTAAAGATCTGGTCAACTTTCCACAGTCTGCGGCTTTTAAGATTTTTCCATCAGGGTGATTTATTTCATCAAAACAGCTCTAAGGCCACCAGCTGTTAAAGCACTTGTAGAAAGGGCCAGCTCAATTCTCATTATTCACTGCAGGTTTCCCTTAATAGAATCAAACTGGTTAATAAGTGCTAATACCAGTAATACAGTCCTCTGTACTTTGACCTAAATTCTCCTCCGGCTCCCGAGGGGGTGGACACAGGAGGAACACTGCAGCATTTCCTCCAAGTGCATGGCCAGGCAGGATTAACCCATACAGGCAAGGCTCACCCGCTGCGCTTTGGGAGCATTTTGAGGTCTAGGCTCTGTTTTATCGGATACTGTGCAAAATCCTATCCAAACCCTTGGTCCTGCTCGTGTCCCGCTAGCATCCAAACAGTGCTCTGTCTCAGCTCCTGTTCTCCAGAAGGACCTTTCTCTGCTGCGTGCAGCCAGTTCAGAAAGTCAAAGCTGGTTTGTTGTTTTTTTTTTTAATAAAAAGATAAGACATCGTACAAACAGTGTTCTAAGCTTGGTAATTGCGCTGCCAGTTTGAGTACACAATAAGAAAGCAAATATTACTGTGAAATTAAAGGGGGAAGGGTGAGTGGTTGTTGGGGTTTTTTCCTCCCAGGAGAATATCCAGCTAAATCAGATTGGTGTAAACACTGCAAACACTGTTGTATTTTTGTCAGGTTCATTTGGCAGGTCAGGTTGGATTGCAATGGCTCACTTAGTTACTTTCATTGCTGTGTAATCCAAGTTGTAGTTTCAGGCATACAAACCATGCATGCTTCTCTAGGACATACCCAGAACTGCGACAAAAGCAGCTCACACCAGCAGGCGTAGGGCAGAGCAAGGCAGTTCAGGAAGGAGATCTGGGGTGAAACGAGGCCACTACTGGTCCCAAACCCAGCAAAAGCACATGTTGGTACCCAAGGAATTGGCCCTGAAGTACTTCTCATGCAGAAATGGGTATCCTTAGGCTTCAGTGTTAACGTTCCATGGTGTTGACCAGGGGCAGAGTTTACAATTACAAGCTGGTGCAGTGGTGTGTGTGTACGGCATCACCGCGTTCCCTCTTCCCAGCTCAGAGAGAGGAGGAGTTGCAGTGCTCCCAGTGCTGACCTCCAGCACCGCTCAGCCTGTGCTCTCGAGACGAGTTTTGGCAATGAAGAGGAGGAAGGAAGGAATGTAGACTCCTCCAGTCACCAAGTTAATGGGTTTCAATGTGTAATTAGTGTCATTCTTGAAAACCCACGCCTTGTCACCACTCTAAGTGTGTTTAGCTTCTGTTTCCTCGTTATTTTGAGATCTCGTTTTTCCGTTAGATTAAGGAGATATTTTTTTCCCCCAAAAAAAAGTCTCATGTGAGTGTTCATAGATGATTACGAGATGATTAGAAGCCTGTTCTTTGCTTGTTAAGCATTTGCCCAAAGAAGGACAAATACCCGCTGTACAGTTTGGAAGTTTGATAAAATCTGATATATTGTCCAAGGAAGGACAAATACCCACTATACAGTTTGGAAGTTTGTTAAAATCTGATATATTGAGCAGAGACTAAAAATCCCTGATTTGTATCTAGTCCCCTGTATCACAATTCTTTAGGACTACATATGCATAGTGACTACGAAATGAATTAAAGACTATATTCTTGTAT
The DNA here is from genome assembly GCF_963210335.1 of Falco punctatus. NCBI lineage: Eukaryota > Metazoa > Chordata > Aves > Falconiformes > Falconidae > Falco > Falco punctatus. Next base: position 5,935,648 of record NC_137591.1, read on the forward strand.
TGGCAATAGTAAATTGATAGGATTTCAGACTACCCTGAAAAGCCCAGCGTCATACACCCCAAGGGAACTGGTTTAGGAGTCAGCATGTGCTCTCATTATCATTATTAGGGAAAAACAGGTACCTTGAGAGGCAAAGTCAACTCTGAAGTTAGCTGGTGGGGAGGAGCTCTCTCCTCTCCCTGCTGTCTCTGTCTCTATCAGACAAAACTCATTTCAGTTGATGCAATGAGAAAACATGACTTGACATCTCTGCTATTAACTAAAACATGAGGATTTTTAGCATCACCACACTGGTACAGCAGGGTACATTGCCTCCTGCAGCCAAGGTGGTTTCTAAGGTCCCCACAGCTGTACCCACCTCCACTCCAGGCAGAACATGCAGCAGCGATGGGCTTCAGACACACCGTGGCTGCCTCAGCTGGGTAGGCTAAAGAAATGTATTCAACTCTGCATATACGGAGATCTAGAGTTACACATTACACATTTCTGCACTCTTACCCTATTTTATTGTGATCTGATTTTTATTTGCGAGCCATCACAACTGCAAAGTTCTGAGAAGGGATGCACTGTCTTTCCCTTGCCTTGAGACAGACAGAAAGACTTAGGAAATGCCACAGAAATAAACTCTGCTATGAAAATGCAAGAATTGAACAGTTCAGCTTTCAAGAGCCAGATAATGGCAAACAGAAGGTTGAACTTTTCCCCTCGTGTGCATATGCATCATGATTCATTGCATACTCCTCTTGTGCTATTCCTCAACTATTGCAGTATGCCATAATTTGTCTCAAGAGGCAAACAGTAGTTTGCAGAGCTGCATACTCGTCTCCGAGCGGCAGGGCAGGGCTGAGTTCACAGCACACCCCCTGCGCTATGCCCAACGTACTGCAAATAACAGCAAGCTTGCTGGTGTCAGGGAGAAGCAAGAGCCGGGCTGCTCCCTAAAGGAAAAGCCAGGAAAACCAGGAAAACACAGGAACAGGGCAAGGGGCAGGCACTCCTGCAACATAGCTCAGGCTGGACTGAGCTCAAGTGGGGGGGCATCAAAGGTTCTAGTGAGGCTGGTCAGGGAAATCAAGGTCTGTTAGTGCCTTCAAGTCCCCGAGCTGGAGCACGGATGTTCCCAAGATGCAGCCACCTGACTTGTAGCTTCAGGCATTGCAAGCCCTGAAGCCAGTCCCTGGGGTGCAGGCAAGGCTGGCCACATTACCGTCAGATCAAGTGGGCTGCCCCACGGTTAAGCTGAAAGCTGCGCCGTGCACCATGCTGTGCAGGATTTAGCATTGTGAGATGAGAAGCAGCGGTAAGTTTGAGTCACTTCTGGCAGCGACCTGCGAGGAGCTCATCGTCCCTAAAGCATGGCTCGGAAAAAGCTCTGCTAGAGAAGGGGAGCCTGAAGTCACAGCTTTGCATCCACATACACACATCGCTGCTTCTGCCCAACCGGTTTGGACCAGTGAAGGCCAGCAGACTGATATTGCTGATACCTCTACAAAAGGTCCCTGAGCAGACTTCTAAAAGAAGTCCAACCGCAATGTTGATTCTGCTGAAGTCAGCATAGCCCTGATCTCAGTCAAGTCCGCTGCCCAGGGAGCCCGCCTGTGCACAGGACGTGCTTCCCCGATGCTGCACGCTGAGTAATCAGCTATTCCCATGCAGATAAGCCCCGGGAGATGAGCAGCAATCAGCACCGGGACTCACAGTTCTGGGAAGCACAAACCCCTGTTTTCAGAAATATCTCACCATAGGAGTAATACTGCTCAAATCTTGCAAGTAATAAAAAGTAATGGGAAACAGATGCTGCTGTACCTTAGATTAGAATCTATGTTTAGATTTCCAAGATAATTTTTATCTCT